>NC_139337.1:23589010-24871510 GCF_056507025.1 Lutjanus erythropterus | reverse complement strand
TGTATGTATGTATGTATGCTCGCTCATATGTATGTCTGTATGCATGGTCATATGTATGGCCATATGTATGTATGTATGAATGTATGTATGTATGGTCATATTTATGGTCATATGTATTTATGTTTGTATGTATGTATGTATGTATGTATGGCCCTGTAACCTTATTTGGAAGTAAAACATATTTTGAAAATAAAGGAAGACATTCAAAAATTCAGTTTGCATGATTTTCAGTCTGTACAAAATTTTGTCATCTCAGAAACTTACAAATATTACATATATGTACATACATACATACATATATGTATATATATGTATATATATGTATATGTATATATATATTTAATAAGACATCATAGACTGACCTGATTTTCAGTGCCCATGTAGAAAAAAGACCAAAACAACAATAAAATCATCGTATGTATGTTCATATGTATGTATGTATGTATGTATGTATGTATCCTCATATGTATGTATGTATGTATGTATGTATGTATGTATGTATGCTCATATGTATGTATGTATGTATGTATGTATGTATGTATGTATGTATGTATGGTCATATGTATGTATGTATGTATGTATGGTCATATGTATGTATGTATGTATGCTCTCTCATATGTATGTATGTATGTATGCATGGTCATATGTATGGCCATATGTATGTATGTATGTATGAATGTATATATGTATGTATGTATGTATGTATGTATGTATGTATGTATGTATGGCCCTGTAACCTTATTTGGAAGTAAAACATATTTTGAAAATAAAGAAAGACATTCAAAAATTCAGTTTGCATGATTTTCAGTCTGTACAAAATTTTGTCATCTCAGAAACTTACAAATATTACATATATTACATATATACATACATACATACATATATATATATATATATGTATATGTATATATATATTCAATAAGACATCATAGACTGTCCTCTGACTGACTTTCAGTGCCCATGTAGAAAAAAGACCAAAACAACATTAAAATCATCCTTAACCCTTAAGTGAACTGGCCTTGTCCCATAAATAATAAATTACAGGCTTGGTAGGGCGAAAAAATAAAAAGTTGCCAGAAAAATAAGGACTCAAATAAAGTACAGATATCTGAAAAATCTGCTTAAGTACAGTGACAAAACATTTTGTACTTATTTACTTCCCACCTCTGTTTAATAGCATGATATTGTGTTATTGATATTATGTTGTGTAGCTTGATGATGATGGCATGAATAGTGCGCATGCTGGTGTCTTTATTAAAGTGACTGAGTGGCAGATCACCCTCATGCATGAATAATACGTCAGCAATAGCCTAATTTTACAAATGATCCATGATGATGAAGGCACAGAAAAATAGAAATGCATGAAAAAAATAGTATATTGTCAATATTTCAGAGACCCCCTAGAATTTCACGTCATGTTTTCAGGGGAGCTCATGTCTTATTAAGACGAGCCGAGTTCCCCCCTGAGTTCCTCGTAGTTTGCACCCTGGAAAGCTGCGAGTCTGTTCAGAACTAAGTTGAGATTTTAATTATATTTGTTAAACGTAAGTGGTAAAGTATCTGAGAGAAGAGTGGTTGGAGTCGTCCTAAGATAAGTTCCGTAATTTAAATTAATACTATGCAATGTATGCAAAAATATTCCATCTGGCTTTGTGTACAAGTTGGCCGTGAAAAATATCTCATGCTGTTTTTATATGTACCGTGGATGCTGAGCAGCTGGTCCCATCCAATCAAGCTTTTAATCAGAAACTAAACTGTGGTTTGCTCCGTCCAGTAGGATAAAGAGTTTCAACTGTACTGTATATAATCAGCTGACAGGTAGTTTGATTCTGAATACTTTCTGTCTAAGTGAGGACGTCCATTAGGGAGTGTCGTTCACTTTCAGTGGACATCCTATACAACTTGGGTAGTGCTTATAAAGTGTATTGATTATTAAAGCGATTGTTCACCCAAAAATAACAAGTCAGTCATTATCTACTCAACCTTGTGTCGATTGAGCATCTGAGAATCATTGAGAAAAGTGAACGGTGACAGTTTTCAAACGCAACAAAACAACAACAAAAAAAAACATAAAACACATCCATACTGCTCGTCTGGTGTAATCCCAGTCTCCTAAAGCCCCAACAAACTGCCAAACTGACTTGAAAGACGTCACTTACGGCACGTTTTTAGCCTGAATCTTCACTGTAGATCCTCAGCTTGGAGCCACGTTCACCTGCAAGTGCACAACATCTGAACCCGGTTCTGGTTCGGTAGCTGCAGCTGAACAGCATGTCAGGGTTAGGGTTAGGAAACTCCACATTTCAAACCAGTTAAAACAGGCATATTAATTTACTTTTTTTTTTTTTAGAAGGGCCAGATTAAAAAACAAACAAAAAAGAAAAGATAAAGGGGCCAGATGTTTACATTTCCTTTGTCTGACCTGTAAAGTTAGGACTTTAAACATATAAAACAATTTTATTCACATTCATTTTATTCGTTTTCACAATTGGAAAATAAATTATGCAATTTTGTAATCCTGGCTTATTTTAATGAAGACAACGTTGTGTTTAATATCTTTTTCATTCAGTTTGACTCTCATAAATTGGCTCTGCTTAAACAGCCTGAGATAAAATAATAAGTGTCTCTGTGTTTAACAGCAGACATAACCACTGAATGGGCTCATTAGCCTTCAACTAAAATGATAGTTTTCTAATGAACAGTGTAAACACTCATAAACCTAGAGTGTTAATAGATTATTTAGATAAACCCACAATGATAATACCATTTTTCATATTTATAAATGATGAAAGGGACAGATTGAGGGCGTTAAAGGGCTGGATTCAGCCCATGGAATGTCAGTTTAGTAGGTCTGATTAAAAAGTCTCAGAGAAAAACAAATTTTTCATCAAGTAAAACCGTTCCAACTTTACTCAGAAACTTTTGCAGCTTTTAGTAGGAAGCTAATTGCAAAAACATGCTTTCAGGGTCTTTAAACATTTGAGAAAGCTGCTTTATTTTTAACACAAGAATGACACTCCTACAAACATAAAGCGTCTTCTCTTTCCAGACAGTGTCACAGTTGCAGATTGATACCGCTCTTAGAAATTGCTCTGCAGCACAGAAACAGAGGGAGTGTGTGGGTGACAAAATGAGTGAATAATCAGTCACAAGTTCACCAGAATCACACGGCACATTGGGGGGGAAAAAAAATCCTCTAATGAGAAAAGTGCATTCAATGATGCATGCTGGTAAGAAAAGGGCAGCAGAGAAAACTCACCTTGTTCTGTATCGATTGTGCAGGCTAGATCATTTAAACAATTCAATTACAGCAAAAGCCTTTGTAACACTAGATTGATCTCTGTTTTTCATTCAGTACATCATCAGCAAATGTGTTATGAGTGCAGTGGGGCTCCTGTAGCATCGTAGCTTGCATGTTTGCTCAGATCGTTTCTTAAAGGACCCTCGGTACCTGACACAGACTGAGGATTTGTATTCTCAGCCATCCACCTGCTCATCCTAGCCGGACGTGATTGGATGTTGGCCCGCTTCCAGCATGTGACGCATTGTAGCTGCCTTCTAGGCATTAAACCCTAAAGAGCTTTGCTGGAAAGCACTGAGAATATTCTATTTCAATGTGCCACTTTGTAATTCACTTTGGAGAAGCCCTACTGAATCCAATAGAATTTAGAATGAGTCGAGTTCCTAAAATCGGAGGAAACAATCTCCCACAGAAATGTTTGGTGCTCTGTCTCGAAGCACTAAAAAGGTGTCATGGATATTAGTGGAGGGATCGTTGCGAGTGTGTCACAAAAAGTGTACTAGTGCTGCTGTTTTAGGGTACCAGCAGTCACCAAATAGCCAAGAGAGAGCTGCCCATTCATCTCCTGCAGCCTTTCCATGTGACACTTCCCTCCCTTCCATCTCCTCCATTTGCTCCCTTATTAGAGGGTGTGAAGTGGTGTTTGAATTTGGTTCCTGGGCCTCCTTCTCAGCCGCCTGCAGTAGCTCGACGCCGAGAAGGAAAAGAAATATGGGCCCACGGAGCGATATTTCACTGGCACCGGCTTGACATTGATGGATAGAGGATCATTAGACATTTGCCAGTTTGCTTGGGCGTAGAGTTATTTTCAGCAATAATGTATGGGAGAGGGAACAGGGGTTGGAGGAGGGCTCCTGGTAGGATCTCAGAGGGCCACAGAATCCAGTGTGGTGGAGTTTTGTACAGGTCTTGAAGTGAAATGTAGGTGGCAGAAACCACAGAGGGGCTCAATATATTAAATTGCAGGTTTAGGTTTGTAAACTCTGATTGGATTCGTAGTGCAGCGGTTCCCAACCTTTATTGTCAGCAATCCCAGATTAACTCAAATCCCCCTGCACTGACATCTCTTCGTGTTTCCAGTGTGATCATTTGAATTGATTTTAAACGGGCTCTTATTTAGTGCTAAAAAGTGGATATTGTTATATTATATTTCAATATAACTGAACTGTCAGTGTTCCAGCTGTTCATCCATTAGCCTGCGCTCAGCTAACAATTTCCAGGCTGTTCTCATTCATCATCAAATTCTGACATTTAGTCCAAGCGTGAGCCAACTGTGACGGCCCCCACTGGTTTGTGGACAACCATATTGAAGCCTTGACTTTGGCATTACGGGGGTTGCCATCTTGTTTTTTTTTTTTCAACCACAGCATGCACAATAATGACGAGAGCGAAACCATGAAACACAACTGCAATCTTGATCGTCTCTTCGACAGTTTCGTGAGCCCTGTGTGAATGACTTGTCAGTCACACTAAAGCCCCGCCCTAAAGCATACCCTAATTTACTGTCTATTGAACTCTAAACGGGACCATAATTTACAAAATGAACATCGTGCTGTACAGAGGAAGACTTAAAGCTAGTGATTGAGACCATAAACTCATTAGGAAACTGTTTACTGAGGTCATAAATCAAGTGAGAAGTAGGGTGATTTCCTCATACAGGAGTAGTCACCTCCTATTGGCCATTAGAAAGAATACAGGTGTAAGGCACTTCTGCACTGGCTTCACTTTTATGAGACGCACCAGTAGTTGCCGTAGTATGAATAGAGAGAAAGTATGCATATGGATGAGGTGGGGTGGATGGGTCGAACAAACAGAGGACTTTGACCCAGGACACCAGAGTTCAGGAACGCAAAGTAACGTAACGTAATGTAACCCAAAACGTGATCTTTTCCTAATCCTGACCAAGTGGTTTTGGTGCCTGGGTATTTATTACATCTATCATATACTCAGTACTTAGAACGTCTCGCACAGATCCTGATTTGCACACCTGCATCTGCAAAGCTGAGTACCAGAACCGACCTGCTGACCGCAATTATCTCAAAGTCAAATCAGGACCATTCATTTAAGTCCTGCAACCTGACCTGCACTCATAATTAAACACACACACACACAGTCACTCCCTTGTGTTATCATCCAGCTCTGCACCTCAGCTCCTGCAGCTGCTGATGTGTTTCCTCAGTGACGACATGCCTAGCCTGTGGCTATCGAAAGCACAGGCTAGGCACAGGCTAGGCACAAGCTTTTGGCACTTTTTACAGCCGGCAAAGCCAACGGCAACTTTATTTTCAGTCTCTGATCACAACAAATTTTTCTCAAGCATTCAGCTTGGCCTTCAACAATGTATTGTCCACAACTTGGCTATCTTTGCTGTTACATCATCCATGTTCACTATCAGCCTACAGTACCATTATTTGGCAGGATGTGGGGTCAGAGGTTTCACAATAAAATCCTGTCGACTGATTAGACATGACATTATTAGCAGATTTAAATATAAACAATAACACATATATCATTTTTCATTGCCATCAGCCCACTTTAACTATTTAATCAGTATTTATAACTAACTATTTAAACTATTCATTTCTTTTGGCTGACAATTTCAGCTGTTTGTCCATAACTTTTAGGTAACTTTTGAACTGATTTTTCATTATTTTTAATTTCAACAATTTTCTGTAATTTTAGCTAACAATTTGAACTGTTTATTCAATGCTTACAATACAATCCTGTGTGAGTGAGTTTTTATATTTGTGTGTGCTGGGCTCACACTGAGCTACTCTACAATCCCTCCTTGTACCCCCTGGTAACTGCAGAAGTACCCCCCGTGGTACAGGCACCCCCCTGGTTGGTAATCACTGTCATAGAGTTTTCAGCTCCTCTAAGAGCCACATATCCGTGTTTCTTTTCAGCTGACTGGCACAGAAAACATGTGCATCATCGTCAGTCAGTGCTAACTCAGACGTCTCTCCTTGTCTCTGTAGTGATGGTTCTGCTAATTGTGACGATGCGTCGGAGGAGGAAGGAGCCCCTGATTCTCGAGGAGGAGCGGGACATCAGGGAGAACATCGTCCGGTACGACGACGAGGGCGGGGGAGAGGAGGACACGGAAGCCTTTGACATGGTCACCCTCCGCAACCTGAACGTCATCAGAGACCCCAACGTGCGGCGAGACGTCACACCAGACACTCCAACCTTCTTTCATTACCCATCAACCACTCGCCCGTCCTATAAATCCCTGCCAGACAACGTGGTGTTCCGAGAGTTCATTTGGGAGCGGCTTAAGGATGCTGATGTGGATCCGTCAGCTCCGCCATATGACTCTCTGCAGACATACGCTTTTGAAGGCAGCGGCTCTGTAGCGGAGTCGCTAAGCTCTCTGGAGTCACTAAGTACAGACTCAGATCAGAACTATGACTATCTCAGCAACTGGGGACCACGCTTCAAAAAGCTGGCCGACCTGTACGGCAACAGTGACGCCACCAGCGTCTTCTCATAGCCCCTAAATGTGTCTCTCAACATTCGTCGGACTTAAACAAAAAAAAAAAAAAAGAGTAATTTATTGTCGGAGAAAATGATTTTGTCTGCCTTAGTGCATTGGAGGGAGAGATTCAAAGACAACACAAGAGATATTGAGAGAAAAAAAACTTCAAAGGTTTTTTCGGTTTGTTTACCTCCTTGTATGGATTTTCAAAAGCGTGCCATGGTGAGTTTTGACACAGACTTCAAAAGTGGCTTGACTGAGGAGGAAACCTTGTGTGCAAAAGACATTAAAGGTTTCAGATTTTGGGCTCCAGTCCAACCATTGACTGCCGAATGCATACATGTTGGAGCATTTTTAACGGGGAGGCACCTGTCCTTTCATTCCAGCGATGGGCACAGGCCCAGCACTCTTTGCTTTGATGCATTCCTTTGCTATCTTTGTGCTGAAAAAAAAAACATTTCTCATGAAATGTTGTGTCCCTGGCGGCTAATCAGTAGTCCCTTGACTGTTCATATGAAATTTGACAACAATTTCTATGGGTTTTTTCTTTTTTTTTTTGAGGGGTTTGGGGAGCAGAGTGTTTCTCATAAACATTTAAATGACAGAGCCACATTATTCATGGACTCTGTCATTAATCTCAACACTGTACACATACAGTATAAACAAGTAGTCGATGTGCTAAGGAAGTGATGTGAAGACATACATAAAGTCGTGCAAATAATAAAAAGAACGACACTCTCGTCAAGTTTGATGTCTCCACTGGGTGAAGCAGGAAAGAAGCGTATGATTTCTCTTATTCTCCTAACAATACATTTTGCAGATGTTGCAATGTAGTGTTTGTCTGAGTCTGTTTTTTCTTCCGCCTTTCTATTTCCGAGTCCAATGTATAATTTCTGAGCTATGAAATTCAGTTGTTCTGCTTTTGTACGAGGCTGAGGGGAATGTCTGAGCTCCGCTGAGGGATCGGCCCTTGTTGTGTTCGAGAGCGAGATTCACGCCACCTAGGCTCTAGAAAAAAGAATTTCTGAAGTGACGCTCCTTAACCGGGTGAAGTTGTAAGTAAATGAATTTTGCTTCTGTAGTTTGCAGAGTCCAGCATATATTGTCATGCGGAAATGATGCCAATCATGTCCATGGTTTGTTTATTGATGGTGAAAGGACACACTGTATGATAATGATCACTTGCCGCATTGTGCCGATTATGTTTCTCCAAGCTTAAACAAATTATGTTACGATTGGGTGTCATGTACGACCGATATGTATTATTATTTATTTTCAAGAGGCAGAATTGTGCAGATGATGTTTTTATCCTTTTTGCTGAAAATAAAAGTTGACATTCAGTTCCTTACAAGACTGAAGGGATTTCTTTCAGTCCATCTGAGCACCGAGCGATGAGTAAATAAACTCATTCTTGAGAAGTGGGACAAAAACATATTTTGGGGGGGGGGGGGGGGGGGGGGGGGGGGGGTTTGATTGTTACCCTTCAGTTAAACTGGAGAATGAGCTTGGCTATTAAATCTCCTAGTGACTGTTACTGTTAAAATGAACAAAATGTTAATGGAGTTTGGTGGGCAGTGAGACAGGCGGCCACTGAACTCATCGTCCGGAGGGCTTTTGTTTTTCAAGATAACGGGCTTAACTTTAGATTTACAGTTATAACCAGCTGATCGACTTACAGCGGAGGACTCGTCGTCACTTGGGTGCACAGATCCTGCCTGTCTCTGCTGTATCTGGGGAGGAGGGGGCTCGGGGAAACAGCCCACTTCAACCATAGATCGTATATTAAACAGGATTACAACCTATTTAATACACAGTCAGTTATTTGGACTGTTGTACTTTTCTTTTCATTTTATTTTTTGTGGGTGACGGGTTGAATTTTGTCACACAAATAATCATAGCATTATAATCCAAAACATGTAGGAAATGCTTAATGGTTTTGGTTGCATTGAAAAAAAGATTATTTAATTAGCTGTATAATCAAAACATTTTATATATTTTTATTTATGTCTGTGGATGAAATAATTTGTCTTTGTTATAACAACACACATTAGGTGCACCATGACATTTTCTGTTGACATAAACCAATTTTATAAATCATTATGAACATATATGTAATGAATACAACACAAAAAATATTGTTAAAAAATGATTATTAATTTATTTATGTATTTATTCATATTAAATTAACAAAAGTACTAGTTTTAAACACACTCAAGAAAGAGAACTGAGAGTCATGTCACCTCTGCAGATGAAATGTCAACTTCGCAAGATGGAATATTTGATTGAGATCTTACAGTCGACAAAATGTCACATTTTCTCTTGACGCAAATCAAAATATTCATTTTTAATCCGTAATTCTTGTTTAGCTTTGATTTAGAAAACAGGGATCCTTAGGGTGTAGGTAAACCCTTTTAATGCCTGATTAAATCATGTTTTTATAAAAATCAGACAGAGTTAACAAAAGTGTTGGAGACAACTTTAACAGGCCAACGTTCTGATAAAAATTACATTTTAAAACAAAAGTGATAATAATAGCACATTTTACACCTGTGTTATTGGTGTGTATTTTTAGTTTTAGATTCTGAAGGCTTTTAACACAATTTTAAATTGTTTGAAGTTGTGAAATCTTGTGGGATAAAGGTGATTTCTGCCACAGAAGATATGTATATATACATATACATATATATGTGTAATATATTTTATGGTAGGACATGATTTGTTCCAGTTCTGAAGAACGAGTGAAATACAGGTTATGATAATAAATTACAAACTGCATCTAACAATAATTATGAATGATAAGAAAAATGATCTCTCACTCTGTGTACTGGGGAGCTCATGGAGCCTGAGAGGGAGCTGGGGGAGGAGAAGATTTTTTTTTTTTTATCATATCTCTTTTTGATGAGGCTTTTGTAGTTGAAAGACCTGATCGACACAAAGCACCGGCGCTCCACAGAGGCGCGTGTGATGACTGCGAGGCTCACCGTCGGCCATCTGAGGAGTCTTTTGCAAGTTAGCCAAGCCTCCGTCTCGCAGTCAAAGGAAGCTCCATTAAAGGTGTGTTCAAACACCGATGTGACGCCTGGCAAAGAAACATGTAAACAGAGACGTGCATGTACAATACCAACAACACTGTCTCTGTTTGACCCAATCATGTTTTTGACTAGAACTAAAATGTCAAAATTCCTCAGTGCAGAATCTTCCCCACTACTGACCTAATAAAAATGTTAGATAAATATTTTCTTCTCATTTTATGAATTTATTTAGCAGTTAAACTACATTTTCTGTACATTTTCTGCAAAAGTTCATTTAATCTCATTATTTTGGTCTGGAAACAGGTAAATCTAAGAATATTTTCTCTAAAATATCCAAATAAGCCTTCAATAATGTGCCATGTGTAATTAAATGCAGAATGTAAAGTCCTCCTTGTGTAATTAAATCCCCCAAATCCCACAGACAACATCCAAGACGAGTCCTTGATGTCTTAAGTGGTTCTGACTGCAACAAGAGCCAATTTCATTTTCTCAAAATTCTATTTCGTAACATTAAATATTTTATTTAACAGTTCAGTTGTTTCCATGCAGGATGCTAAATGTTGTTTCAATTGTCCCAAGAACATGCAATTATAAGAATAATGTTTCTAAAATTATTTGAATCAACCTTACCTCAGACGTATCATCTGTATCTTCTCTGTATTTGCAAAGTGTAAGCGCTTCCTCCTGTCAGTAAAATCCTCCAAATCCAATAGACAACACCTAAGGCATGTTGTCTGTCTTATACAGCCTGGAAAACAACAAAGGTGAGTGAGTTTCTTTCTATTTTCTGGAGATGTTATCTCTACAGGATACTAAGTGTTGTTTCAAAGGCCTTTCTCCAGGCCTATAAACATACCAATTTAAGAAACGCCTCAAAAGAAATAATTAAATAATCTGAATTAGCCTTACATAATACCATGGATACCTGATTTGTGCCTGCAGAATGTAAACGTGCATCATTAAAGCCACCAAATGTCCAGGAGACAATACCGGGTTAATGTCGTTTGTGGTAACTACGGTCCTAACGAGGAGTTTAATTCACTGATGCAGGCCTGGTTCTACAAGGGTGCAAAATCATGCATTGCACCCTCGCTTTAATATTTTGCAGATATTGGTGCACCACCACTAATTTCAGACGCAAACCCCAACCATCTTGTTCTGGACCCAGACCTAACAGTGTTAAATACACCGGGGTTTCAGAGGTGATCTGTTAAGAGCTGTTTAATTGGACCTATAATTCTCCTAATGATTGCACCTCTGAGTCAGTTCCAGCACCATTTTGTTTGCGAATAAAGATAGAGACAAGAATTCTGGATCTTTTATGTAGATGTTTGACACCCCTTTAAGCATAGATGGATTATAAGACAGTGGGGTGCGAGAAAAAAATGCGATGGTAATAAAAGGGTCTGGCTTGGGGGCCCAAGGGCTCCGGGCCGTTCAGGTATCGTGTGTTGGTGCAGCAACATCGCCAACAAAGGCAGCGGATACACTGTCTTCAGTTGATCCAACCATGTCAACAACTAACCAGGACGTTGATATCGTGGGTCCAAATTCCACCGATGAAACATCCAGGACAAAAAAGCCTGTAAAATCTGTCATTGCAATTGTAAAATATTAAAGGAAATGATTCCCATGGCTTGTGGGAGGAGGAAAAAAAAAGGGAAATAAATCTCGTCTCAGATTGGGTCATGACTTGTTCAGCAATTTTAATTCTGAATCTAAAAACGTAATATTGAACTTAATCTGCAAGAAGTTCAGCTGCAAAAGAGCACAAACCAAATTCAGCAGCAAATCGCTTCCATTTTGTCCTTTTTAACTCTCGACTGTAACTGTGTGTGAGTGTGCGACTGTGACTCAGTTGATGACCCACAACAAAGCGGATCAGTGTTTAAAAGTAGCCGACTAGCGTCTCTCGGCTGTCTGTGCATCTCGACAGCACTCAGAGCTTCATGAATGCAACTGACAGTATAATTCACAGTGATGCAAGAGATTGCAATGAACTTGTTATGAATCTTTGCTTGGTAAATATGTCGTCTCCTTACAGGTATTGACATAGTTTCCAAAGCTTTGAACCTGGCAAAAACAAAACATCTGAGATTTTTTTTTAAAGTGTGAGTCAGGAGTATCCAAGGTCAGCGTGTGCGCTCATTAGCACGCTGTTCACACAAACCTACAGGAAGAGACGTGGAGAGTTCTTCTTTCTTCACACGTTATCGTTCATGATAGCCTCTTGCATAGCGTATTCAAAACCACAGAGATCACTTGTGAAGCTAGACATGGAAAATAGAAGGGTTCTTGTGGAAATCAGGAGATGGAAAACTTCTGAAGTGGAACTGGAGGGGGTTTATAATCAGCTGAAGTTAGAACATACAATCATTTCTGGCGATAACACTATCCAAGGGAATAAAAATCGACAAAAACCAACCTGAAACCTGAAAAAAGAGAACACGTTTTTATATTTTTACAATTTAATGCCAGACTATGTAACATTTGAGAGAGAAAAGAGAACACATTCGGATTTAAAAAATGGACTGAAGCAATAAAACAGACCTTTACTCGGTTCAATACACTTTGGGGTTTTGTTGCTACAACTTTAGTTGGTCTAATATGACCAGTAGCTTATGGTGGCTAACATTAGCTAGCGTTAGCCAACAATGTAAAGGACATAATAAACTTTATTTGTAAGATGGTGCATAATAGAAATTACAAAACTATGTCAGGTGTTCAAATTTATTTTTGTGGAACCTGCTGACAAAGTAGAATTATGTCAAACTAATTAGTAAAAACAATGAGAACCAAATGTTTTAATTGATTCAACTTAAATTTATTAAGTTCATATAACATAGCTGGCTTGTTGCATGCACCAGTCTATGTCTTTCTATAATAAATACATACATATATATGTATATTATGAAAAGTTACCAAAAGAAAATTAAAAACAAATTTAAAGCATTACAATAGAAAAAAGGGTTGAAGTCAAAGTTATGTACAAAAAACAGGAAAATTACAAAAGAAAAACTACAAATGAGTCTTCAGACAAGATTATAAAATACTGAATGTTTTGTTTTATTTTTTCACCTGTATTTATTCAGAGAACGATGCTTTTTTTTTTGCAGAAACGCCTCGATCACAGTCACACCTGCAGGCTGCCCAGTAAAACCACAGTCTGATCTGCCAGCCAATGAGCAGCTCCACTGGAGCAGTCTGGGGTTAAAGTCCTGCTCAAGGGCACCTCAGTGGTAAAAATGTTTGAGGTTTTTTTGCAAGAAGGGACATGCTCTGATGACCTCAGACATTTTGAAGGATAATAAGGCTGTAATAGTTCAGCAGTGCATTCTGGGGCTTTACCACATTGACGTAATTGAATCTAACACAAACTGGGAGCCAGTTTACTGAAGGCAGAACGGGAGTAATGTCAGCGAATCTTTGGACAAGCTGGAATCGATTAATTGAGGAATGAGATAAGCCTAAAAAAAAGTACATTACAGGAAGGTTATAAAGGCGCAGATAACTTTTTTCTGTCTCAGAATCCTGATCCTAAAGTCTTGCACACTTGCAAACGTATGACTCAGTAGTGTATTACCAGAATAAAAGACTGTGGGTGTGCATCAGAAAAACCGGGTGTGCCACATCTAATTTTCTCTACAATACAGAGTAAGTTAGACTGATGTGCCCATCCACAAAAAATGTCACTCTCTTTATATGTTTGCCTACAACATGACAATAACACAGTATAAACAGCACTGTAATCACTGTATAATCAGTTCTTTGGCTGTTCTTTTAAACATCACAGTGTGATCATTCTCCATCAAATAAAACAATATGGGTCTACAACAGATAACAACTAAGCAATAGCAGAATTTACACAGCATTCTCCAAAAAGACATTTACATGACATTTTATTGGGACACACAATGTGCAAGCTGGCAGCTTAAAAGGCAACAGAGTGTGGCTTCTCCTAATATAATTCAGTTATTTCATTAGTCTCCTTAAATTCCCTTTCATAAAAAAAAGAAGTTATTCAGTCTTTAAGTATTCTAGCAGAGCTGCAGGTGTTGCATTGTTTACTACGCTGTTAATCTGTCATGATGCTCGCGTCTATCAGCTTGCATAAATTTGATTCGGAGAGCAGGCTGTGCACGATGTTTTTCTGATCTTTTAAGATGAACAATTAAGTTTTGAAGGAAAAGTTTAAACAAAGTCCTAAGTAAAAATTTGTTCTTACTCTTTAGACCACACCCCCGGACACACCACAGGTACAACAGCATATCATCTGCATAAAGATTTGCCTCACATGAAGCTGCTGTGGATGCCTGCTGGTAAAACTTCTATAGCAGATATAAAGTTGGGCTATGAAAGGCTATTCAGTGGCAATTCAAGTCACATAGTCTCACAGTAAAAGCGGTAGAGCAGTAGTTAGCATTTAGCATAATCCCATAGGCTAACTGTCACTTGCACAAGCAGCAAACTTTGAAAAAAAATGAAGTTAACGAAGAAGTGCCAAAAACTGCAGCTCCTCAAATAGCCACTTCAGGCTGCCTCCAAAAGCGAGTCAACCTCCATACACTTGCATAATAAAACGTCCAACTTTACAGCAAAAGTGTTTACAGTCTGGTTCTAAAAATGGGTTTGGTCTCTTTGGCTAATTTTCCCGTTCGTGAGTTTAATGAAAAAGGAATACCAGTATTCCCAGTACAGATCCCAGTGATATTTCGGCAGGATCCAGCTGGTAGATCACATATAGTTCATGAGATGTCTTTTATCTAAGCAGATAGCCAGCGGCTTGAGCACAGACACCTGATGTAAACTCCAGCGCTGATAGAGGCTGCAACCAGATGTTGATTTTGATTGACCAGCTGTCAATCAAAATCAACAGAGAGTGTCTTAAATGCCCTCAGCCTGGGGGTACTTATGAGCAATCAGGGACCCTCTGCTATCAAGGGCTCAATCTGGACCTGGGTTGATTACTCGTGTTGGCCCTGGCGCCTCGGCTCTGGAGGCCCCAGGCAGCTACGGACACTTCACTCAATTCTTATCATAACCGTGCATCATCAACAAATTGCCCCGACAAAAAAGGTGCCCATTTTCAGAGACTCTCTACGAGATGAGGAACACGCTTTTCCTCAGATTGTCTGCTGGAACACTGCTAATGGAGTTTGACCTCTTCGCTGTCTGTTAAAGAAATCATTCTCTGCAGCAGCCTCTCACCTTTACGTTCAACACAGGTGTCTGAGATCTCTCACTTTAAACTTTAAGGATTCATTTAAAAACCTGATTAAATCATAGTTTAATTTTAAAATGCTGCACTGGACTTTAAAATTATCTCAAAGTGAAGAAAGATAAAATGCAAACCTCTCTTTAAACCTCAGCTTAGCTTTTAATCAAAAACCTTGATTAAATTTAATTCTGTCACAACAAATCTGGATTCTAATCTGAAAAGATGTGTGTCTTCTATCTTTGCCTCCAGTTTGTTAATTTAGAAGACAGGTTTTTCTCAAAGGAGAAATTACAGCTTTGCCATCATGAGTAGGCTAACTTGGCTAACGTTTTAGCTTGCAAGCAAACAATATGTTTAGTTAGCTTTTTAGCTAGCTAGTAAAAAATCTAACATTATTGTCTTTCTACTTTTTAACTAATACATAACACAACATTTTGTTATATTTTTTTAGCTAGAAACAATGTGATATTTTGTTAATTTTTAGCTAGTAAGCAAACAATATAACATTTTTTTTGTTTGTTTGTTTGTTTTTCACTTTTCAGTTACCTAGCTGACAAACAATGAGCTGTTGTGTTAAGGACTACAGAGCTGTTTCCTGCTTGTAAAGTTACTAGATCTCAACAGCACTATATATATTATATTTATATGTCTTTATTTCTTTATTTTAATTTGGGTAAGTGAGTGCTGAATGAACTGAATAGTTTTAATTGTGCAACAGAGACCTGCATACATATAAATTTGCGTCTTCATATTTTAAATCTAGTTTTGCTAAACTCTGTCTAATAAAGACAAGGTTAACTGTACGTGTGATGTTTGTGTTTGTGTCAGAATGTAATGCATTAAATAAGCATTTTCATGTGTTGGCAGTTAATCATGAGAGGAATCATTATGGATATTAAGGTGAAAAAAATATGCTATAGGTACAGTATATCTTTTTTCTGGGGTTTAAGACATTTACCTCATGTATAAGTTGCCCTCCTCTCGAGCACACAGGCTGAGAAATGAGTTGAAATATAAGCTTAACTCTGAGCCAACTGGGGACTAAGTCCTTGCATATTTATGCATGCGGGTGAATATTTATTTCTGCGATTACCCAGCATGAAACAAAACTCCAAAGAAAGTCTGTCTCCGTTTTCTTGCTCTCACTCCGAACAAAAATAAAAATAAATAATCCGCCGGCCGTCCGTCCGTCCCGGGGTGCATGTTGGTGGCAGGGAGACGGGGGCCCCTGCTCAGGCATCAGCTGGATAACTCCTCACTGGTCCTTTGAAAAAGAGAAAAGGGGGGAAAGGAAGATCAAAGGCCGTTGCAGCGCCATGTTTTATTCTCTGTCTCTCTCAGCAGCGCTCACAGTTCGCCTCGCCTTCAGCAAGAGAAATGTCAGACCTGAGGTTTGTGTACTCTATAGTTCCACACAAATTAGACTGGTCCCAGACCTGGGCAGTATAAATAATTCTCTTGAGAGGTATGTGTGTGAGCAGGAGTGCAACAGCTTGCTCCTCAAGCGCCTGGGGAAAACAGGCAGTGGAAAAGTAGGTCAAAGTGGCAAGATTAGGGTAATAGGGTGTAAAAGAAGGGAAATTTAGGATAATAACTGGAAAATAACACAAGATGGATCCATCACTGATAAATCAGTGCTGAGTGAAACTGGAAAGAGTAATAAAATAGTCAGACATTTGAGTGGAGAAAATATGAGCTCTGATCATCTGGCTGAGCGACTCAATCGGCTTTCAAAGGCTGCCATTTTGCTCATCTCAGAAAGGTCAGAAACAACAAGATAATTGCGAGAACAATTCAACTCTCCATCATGATTCATGTTAGGAGCAAAGTTTTGCACAACTTCATACAATTTTATCTGCACTTATACCACAGACAACTGTTTGTTCCACCATGTCAACACAGAATACCCATAATGCACATACACACACATCAAGAAAGTGTGTTTCACTCTAGGTGCATACATTAAACAATGAATATTCAGATTATTTTAAGTAATGTGCAATAAAAAAAAATCTATAAATATGTAGATAATAGAAAACAAAATAATCGCCCACTGTCAGCTGAGATAGAATCAACCCGGCAGTTATGGACAATAGATGGATGGATGGAAAATAATAAAAATGAGGCGTAGTAAATGCAGTCTAAAACTAAATAAATAAATTAATAAATAAACAAATAAATAAATAAATACTTTTTTCAGAGTGACACACAGCATCTATTCAACTCTTCACACTCAGCCCCCTTATTTTAGATAAAAAATAACAGCAGATTTCCTGTGAAAAACACACTGAGGTGGGTAAACGAGAACAGCGTCAACTACATTTTAAGACTTCTTTGACTTTTATTTACAGTTTTTCAATTATTATTTTCAGTTTTCAGATGTACTTTAGTTAGGTTTAGGCAACAAAACTAATACCCACATTGGCTTTTTTTTTTTTTTTTTTTTTTTAGCCCCAAGTGCAAATAGCTTTGTTGGCTACAGACACCCGGGTGCTTATCTCAGGTGCAAATAGCCATCAATAAATCATTTCAGGTTAAATTACAAAATCAACCAGAATGTTAATTAATAAATCTTGAATTAGCAAGTGCAGAAGACAACGTGTGGACCATTGTGGATGCTTCTCCTCAGCACCTGTCTACTTAAAAGTGCGCAAATGTTTTGTCTTTGATATCATGATAATTTAAATAAATGGATCTGATAACATTTAATTTGAGAACTCCTGGTTTAAATGATGCGTTATACTACCTCTTGGTCCAAGGACTTCTACATTTTAGATATATTTAGTTCAGCATTTCCCAAACTTAAATGTTGCATCCCCAATTAGGTGTTTTTCACTGGATTATTGACTGGCAGCCTAAAATACGTACCATATTTCCTCAAGTAAGCAGCTGACAGCAACATCGACCCTTTCATGACTTTCAGCAGAACGGACAATAAATGTAACACATCAGCAACATACAGCTGAGGTCAGGAAACGTAACAGCTTCCTTACTAATGGCTAAAACTTTAAACCAGCCAAATAACGTGATGGAAACATATATTATCATATATATCATATAAGTCTTATATCTGAAGGTGCTCATTATTATTCAAAAAAAGTCCACTTCATGATAACCTTGGCAGAGTTAAACAAGGTCTAATCTACCTCAATCAATCAATGATTAATGCTGCAGGATTATTCAGCTGTAGGATATTTTATGTGCTTGTTATATCTTTAGATTTTGTTTCCCAGTGCAAAGCAGAATCTTTTGATTTATAAAATGGTTTTTAGTTTCTGATTTTTCCAGCCAGACAATTTATTAAATTTAGTTCAGCTAAAAATTAAAAAAAAGAGAGCGAGAGTCAGATGAAAAGTACAGTATGAGGATGTGGAAGTATATTTCATAAATCATTCTGATGCCTTGAAGGAACAATGATTGCATGCCAGTGAATAATAGGTGAGAAAATTTAACATTTGCCGAATTTTAATGTGATTTCCGGTGTAATTTTGTTGCAGATACAGAGACAGAAACAAATGTGCATCTCTAGCCATCACTACACACTACATAATTATAGTAAGAAGTTTCATTTTGCTTCCATTTGCCCTGCAGTTACTGCATTATTCTGTTAATACAAACTCAGAACTTCCTGTATCCATTTCAAATTAAAAGCCCTCTAGCATTTCAGTGGGCAGTGCCAGTTCTTCATCTTATTGATAAAGTGGTGAGAAACCTGACATTACACTCACTTATTACACCCATTAATGCTGTTATGTGCTTTTATAATGAAATAAATACATTTAATGTACATTTTAATTTCATGGTTTGTTGTGTACTTTAACAGTAGTTTATAAAGATGTAGATATTCTGTAAGTCTGAGCCCTGAGCAGATACCAGTTTTGGGTTTCTGATTTCTGAAAAAGTTTGGGAGCCACTGATTTAGTTTTATATTATTTTCTAACATTTTCCCACTGTTTGCTAACTTTGCCTCTGACTTCTTGCATTTTGAGCTTTTAAGTCTCACCCCAGAAGAAACCTTATTGCCTCATACAATTTATTTTGGATGGCTTACAGAAAATCTTTTAGAGGACTGTCTCATACAAAATACAACACCTGTGGACAGTCCACGCTCGACAAAAACAACCCCAGCGCTCATTTATTTTGAGTTCTCTAATTCTCATTTGAACACGTGACCGCAGAGCCGATACGAACACGCTTGGAGCATCAGTACAATGATGAATTAAAGTAATTAGAAAATGATGCACTGGAGCCCTCTCCAGTGATGATTGGCAAAAACATGTCAGGGCAACATCAGCATTAATGAGCCATAATCGACATAGGCCTAATTAGCAGCACTTTGTACTTTTACATAGGTTTATCATCATTAGCCAAGCCTGGCTTGATATAGCGCTGAATGTGTGGGTGGCATAAGTGTTTGTTTATCATGTAGACACGGAAAATAGTTACATGCTACAACAGCCTCGGTGGCGGGGAGCGACTCCGTAGGCCTACATCTGCCATCAGGAGGGGCTTCAGGGCTAATTAGATCTCAGAAGACTCTGGAAAGTGTAGAAGGAAACATGCATATTTAAACAAACAGCCAGATTCTCTGAAGGTGTTTGGGGGGTTTTCTTAGTCATATTTAACTGATTATACATTCAAATCAGGATGACTAATAAATCATCTATCAATGGGACTATTACAACCCATCAACAGGCTTTAACACCACTTCTGTGCATTTTAGTACCACTGTTACAATCTACACTCTGAGAAATAATGCTCAGAAAGGTTCCACAAGGATCCCTTTCAGAGAGTTCTACATAGACCCCAACATAAAGGGTTATATGTGGAAACCTTTGGGAAAGGTGTCCCACAAAAACTCCCTATGACAGGTTCTACAGAGAACTTTAATATGGTTAAATGGTTCCACCCAGAACCCTGTACTTCCACCTTCTGGGTGTGAACAAGAAAAACCCCCCCACCCATATTCCAAAAGTTTTATATAGAATAGAAAGGGGGTTCTACTAAGAACTCCATCCAATCCAATCCACCCAAGGGGTACGACCAGGAACCCTTTTATATACTAAAGGTTTTATTTAGAACTCACCCAGGGACTCCTACTGAGAACCCCTCCATGTTCCACAGGTTCTAACAAGAATCCACCCACTGGGTTCTACCAAGAACACTTTTATACACCAAAGGTTTTATCAAGAATCCAATCGGGGGAACCCTTTTACATTATATGGGTTTTTCCAAGAATTCACCCTGAGGGTTCTCTTACTAGTTCAAATTTTCTTTCTAGAACCCACCTAGGGGGTTCTACGAGGAACTCTTTTATATTTCTCAGGTGTTATTAACAATCCACCCAGGGGATTCTACTGAGAACCTTTTTTGTTCCGAAGGGTTTATCAAGAATCAACCTGGAGGTTCTACTAAGAACTCTTGTATATTCCAAGGGTTTTTTCTTTATTTTTTCTACCAGAAAAACTTTTATTTTTAAAGATTTTTAACTAGAACCCACCCAGACGGTTCTACCGAGAACTCTTATGGTACAAAGAACCGTTGATGAAAGAGTTCATCAAGGATTTCAACAATCCTTGAAAAACTATTTTTTTTTTACAAAGGTTTCCTTTGGATGAGAAGAGTTCTTAATGGAACCTTCAGTCAGACAAAGAGCCATTGACAAACAATTCCTTCAAAAAAAGGTTCTTCAGAAGCAAATGGTTCTGGGTATAACCTCGGCCCTTCAGGAGGAACCTTCTCGGAACCCTTATTTCTAAGCGTGTGTCAGTCCGAGACAGAAAAAGTTTGACTCCGTTGGGGAGGATTTCTCTCTCTGCTGATCTTACGCTGTTTGTCTGACATAATTAATGAAAATATTCATCGATCATGTCTTCTGCCATCCACTAATTTACATACTTTTACATGAAGCAAGTCGACTCCCTGCTTAATAATTCACTGGCTGTTTTTCCCCTTTCTATTGTCATTTCAAGGTGCGAGCATGCCGGGTTTATTTTCCTAATAAAACCGAATGGCACAATGAGAGGATGGAATTATCCTGGTTGTATTTAATTGAGTTTGACCAGGTCCCTGCTCAGTGTCGGTCTAATCTCCCCGCAGCACTGTAGTCTCTCTCCCAGGGAGACAGGGGAGGCCGATAAACTTTGAAGCTTGCGCTGAGAACCTGCTCGCTGCACCCGCTGCATTATTCATGAAGCAGGGACTAGAGCATCTTCAAATGGCCTGTCATTTCCTTTTACCCTCCATCACAATGGCCATATGCTGCACACACTAGAGGAGGGGATGGGGGAAAGCAATCTCCAGCTAAGCCTAGCCAAACAGGAACACATACATACTAACAGATGCATTCACAGGTAAACCCACACAAAGGGATATGTACAAGTGGGAAACCTTGGGAATTAAAAAAAAAAAAAAAAAAAGAAAAAAAAACTGCTGTGGCATATTTCAATCTTGTGCCATTCAAAACTAACCTCCTCCCACTGCTTCCACCCCACGCAGCTACAGCTACTGCTGCCTAAATAAACATGATGATATTCCCGTATTCCTGCCAAACTGGAGTCAGTGGCGGAAAAAAAAAGTTATGAAAAGGACAAACAAAAGGAACAATCAAAAGTTTTTCAACAATATTTTCAAAGAGCCATCCAAGTTTTGTGACATTTCTGGAAAGGTAAGAGCTGCTCCGGCATAATTGTTCTCATAGGAGACGAAATCTCTCACAGCGAGGTTCTTTTTTTCTCCATTTTTTCAGAGCTAAACAAAGTGCGGAGGCGTAGGCATTGTTGGAGTTTAAGTTGCATGGTCTACGGTTTCCTCAATTCTTCTTCGCTCTCAGATCCATGACATTTTGTCAGCCACCCCTGAGTCCTTTCAGCCAATGTTCCGCACCTTATTTGTATTTACGGAGTTTGTTTGCGTGACAAAAACACACAAGGCACGTCCCCCGGAGGTAATTGGGATTGCCGTCATTTGGCCTCCCTAATGTCTGCCATTCAGCATTAACATATCATTAGCTCTTTCTGGGACCGTTCACTCAGAAAATTAGAGGTCTCCATAGACCCCCGGCTCCATCAATATGGCAAAACCCGTTGACACCTTCTCTTTGTAGTCCTCGTGAGACAGAAGCAGAATGAGGAGAGACGTAGGAGTAAGAATGGTGTTCCAGGTGGTTCTTGATTATATTAATAAGTAAAACTTAATTGTGATTTGATTATATAATTGGGATAGAAAAAAAGGTAACTGTATTCTATTCCAGTTACAGAAAAAAACAACATAATCAGATTAGAGACATTTAGTAAAAATGGTTATTATTTGGAGGATTACAATTTTAAAATACATTTTAAAATAAAGAATGATACAATGCACACATAATTCAGCAATACTGTCATCATCCAGGAACTCAACATCTAATTTAAATAAACATTGACAGAGAAAACCAACCCCTAACGCTAGCTACACAGAACAACTGATTATGTTAGCTACACAGAATGGCAGCTAAAGTTAGCTGCACAGACTAGGTGCTATTCAGGGATAAATCAAGGGTATCAGTAATGATACCAGTTTTGGGTATCTGCCCAATACAGTGCTCATGTACTCATACTCATAAAACTACCACCCATAGAACCAACACGATGCAGAATTAAACAAGCTTGCTAATGTTGACCATCTTTTGAATGTGGCGTCATTATCAGTAAGAGACACAATGTCCTTAACGCCATGCACTCATGACTGCAGTGACATGATGTAAAGTACTTTAACTGTCAGCCTGTGTCTCTCTTTGGCAACTGTCTGTAAAATTGTTAAACAGTCCACGTAAAACTGAACTGAAACAATCTCGCAGAGTGAGTTGCTGTCCAATAAGTCCCGCCGGGCGTAAACTAGTTGAATGACTCGGCTAATTAATCCAAAAACAAGGAACAAAAAATAAACACTGCTGCCACAAGCGTGTAATCCTCTTTTCTTGGTTGTTTATGTATTCTAGTCCTTCTGGTTGTGAAATAAACGCTACAACTTTTCCTTGTATGCTCTTCTTTGTTCTCCTGTTAATCTTCACCAAAATGGTGTGACACCAAACTTGACTCTGTCAGGTTCACAGCAGCGAAAAAACTCTGCTACACTCATACGATAAAAACAGCAGGTTCTAGTTAGCTCTTAGGCAATTAAAATAATAGTTAAACTGTTGTTAGTGATAAAATAATTACTGTATGTAACATAGCATCGAATGAAAATGCAAGTTTTTAAAGTCATTGTAAGAACTGTAATGATGTTATTAAGTACTCAAATTGGTACTCAGTGTCAGCAAGTACCCCAACAGAAGTAGTAGTAGTACTAGTATTCATACTCAATCTGAAAAGTAGTGGAATTTGTGCATACTGCTACATTAGCTACACAGACCAACTGCTAATGTTAGCTATACAGACTAATTGCTAATGTTAGCTACACAAACCAACCTCCAACATTAGCTAGACAGACCAAACGCTTATGTTACCTACACAGACACATACACCTGCAAATACTACAACTGCTGATAAATATTTTGGCATTTTGGGAGTAAGTTTTTGTCAGTTTTGTGAAGTGTGAATACCATACTTAGTTGGCCTACATTTAAATAAGAATAATAACTGATATAAATCTAAATGTGCATTCATTCACAACAAAGGAAGGAATAATTAATAAACCTTACAACAAACATATATTTTTGGGTTGGAGGTGATCCAAAAGTAACAACAACAACAAAAAAAATCAGGTTACATTATTTTAATATTGTTATACGTGGATTAAGTTACTGACTGCATTTTTTTAACCAGTAACTAAACTGAAATATTTTTAAAGACAAACTTCCAACCCTGGTGGCTGCAGCTGATGGAACATCATTCTCTTTTCATAAAAGACATAATTGACACTTTCTTCTCCTGACCTTCACCTTGAAATAAACGAGGCGCTGCTGACAGATTGCCGAACGTGATAAAATTGCATATATGGTTCCCGAGGGCTGACATGGATTCTCCTAAAATAACAGCGGCCTTAAAGTGATTCGTTAAATGCTTTTGTAAAAACCCCCGTCCTTGTTGAATGGTGGAGATGAACTGCGCTGCCTTGATACCTAATGACAAAACATCTGGCAGATTGTTCCTGCGCTCTGATGGAATTGCTGTAGCTCCGGCATTTAGTCTTGGTAAATACCTTGTTTTGACACCTATAATGGTGTGAAGTCTAACTTGTTTTTGTTGTTGTCTCACACACTAAATAGGTAGCTGCTGTAAAGAGAAGCTGTTCTTCTCCGGGGTAATTAGAGGTTAAAATTAATTCCAAATAGACGCCTCAACTCTCTAAGAGGAGAACGCTGGCTCAGGCTGTTTATGTGTTCACCTGCAAGGTATATGTGCCTTTTCTGATGCCAATTTCTTTGTTTCTCTCTCATCTCTCCTACATATTATTATTTGTGTTCGATATAGAAGCAATACTAGTGAATAAGTACTTTTACTCGTGCAAAAGCAAAACAAATGGGGACAAAATACACAAAGATAAACGAAAAAACAAGTGTGACATGCAGAACTTGACATGTTACATTTAAATAGTCATAATAACTATAATAACATTGACATCATGCAGTTACTACAATTTAAATTAGCGTTTGAGTGGATATCTGTTATAGTATGTGCATTGTGAATGATTGTGTTTAAGGGAGAGAAGAGAAAAACAGAATAACAATGAGCACTACTCATAGTGCATTCTAAATAAATACCAGATTAATAGATAAATAGATGTCTGCAGTGTGGTTTTTGTGGTTTTATATGTCAAGTGCATTACCAGGAATACAAAGGCAAATCCTAATTATATGATGTAAACACTATGTTACATAAGTATAAGACAAATAAATCCTTGGATTTTAATTAACAGTGAGAAAAACGAAACACGTGTCCCTCTAATTTACACTTATGTCATTTATTTACCACTTGCAATGTAAAGATTCATCCTGTTAAAACTCAAGACTGTAAAAAAATGTGTTTCCTGTCTTCCTTGATTTTGTCTTTTCAGCTAGTACTCTACTCTCTGCTAAATTTTCAGAGTGGAAAAGTAACAGGAAAAAGATATTTTGCAATCAGCATAAAAACGGTCTTTCATAATTTCTTTAAAATGGCTGTAAACACACAGTGTTATGTAGGAGTAATCATGAAAGAAATAGTAGATTGTGAATCAATCAATTGATTGTTTAGAAATGCTAAATATGTTTGAGTCTCTGCATCTTTAAAGTAAAGATGTGCTGCTTTTCTACACGTTTGTGATGTTGGGAGTTTGAGCTGTTGGTTGGATAAAAAGAGTAAATCTGGGAAAGATTTTTTACTATATGTAGACTTTTTATTTTTCATTTAAATATTAATACATTGATCAATAAAGTGTTGTGTTTTGTGAACATTGGCTTTACTCCCTCATTGTTATTGCTCTTACAGAGCCTGTTTTTCTCTTAGAAAAGTCTTATTCTTATTAAAAGACTTTTGATGAACCTTTCAATAAAAAAAAAACAAAACAAGAACATAAAGCCTTTTCCCTAAGAATAAACAAATATTCACTTTATATTAGCTGTTAACTGATGAAATGTATTCCTTTTGTTTTCCCAAAAGTCACTCATGTTGACAACAGACAGGTCAAACTCTCTGTTAAACATCTTATTAATGAACACTTACATGTAAACAAACTAATTTCAGACTTTCTCGAGGTCGTGCTGTATAGAAATTACTGTCAACACGAATGACAGATAAAGAACACGTGAAAATCTGTTGTATTTAACTGTGTTACAGTTGAAGTCTCAAAAAGGTATAAAAAAGCATGAAGTACTAAGGTGATTAAAAAATGTAGACACACACATTTCTCTCCAGAAATCATGCATCGATCAGTTTCTTGTAGGGACTACTTTGTTTCTAGTAGAAAAGAAAATAGTTCTGGTAGATTCTGCTGCAGAAAGAAAGTAGTTTTGTGGGTTATCTTTGAGCACCACAAGCCAAATGCCATCTAATTCCATTATATTTAAGAGAAGGCAGACATCTTTACGGCTGATTTCTCCAAAACTTTGCAACTCACTCCAAGAAAAAAACCTAGATGGATAAATAGCGCTGCAGGACAGGGAAAAATATTTATTTTTGTTTTTGTGGTAAACTGTCCCTTTAAAGGGAGCCAAGCGCCCCATAGCTCCCCTGTATTTTGAACCGTGGCTATTGTTATTGCATTGTACTGTTATTATCATAAACCAGACACCAAACATGATCAGAAAGAAAAAAAGTATAAAGAAAAGTTGGAGCTGCTCGGGGCTGCCGGCATCAATCAAATGAAGAAAAATATCCTCAAGGTTGCCACATAGCTGGCAGCTAAATAAAGCTATCTGGCCAGGGGACATGTTTGGGCCCCTGATGGGCGTATCAACACATGCGCGACAGTGAGTAAATATTTCCCGTGGATGACCATTAGAAAGTCACTGTTCGGTGGTAAAGGCTGTCTAATCCCTGCTGGTATGTGTTTCAAATTCAGCAGACAGAAGGAAGCTGATCCAATTCCTTGCATCCTGCAGGACACAGATCTGCATTTCCTCTGCACTTTGATGAAACAGCAGCCAAGCTGTCCGCCTCCATTAACAGCCCCTCTGATTTTACACTGTGCTCTGACAACCCTGTGTACGTGTGTGTGTGTGTGTGTGTGTGTGTGGCTCCTCCCGCATGTGTGTCTGTGGCTGCATATAATAAATATGTGCGAGCGCGTATGCCTGTGATGTATGTCTTGGGACGTGTATGTTTATGTTGCTTTATAGTCAGGAGCTTGAGGTATCACGACCAGGACAGTCTGTGTTTATTTTTAGAAAATCTGGACCAGCTGAAGCCTGCTGGGAGACACAAAAAGTAATATATATATATAAGACTTTAGATTACAGCCTGCGATGTATAGCGAACTGTAACTCTTCCAAATTTACAGAGTAATTTCTTGTACTAAAAGTGCACCGTACGTATAGATACAAACTTGTGGGTACAAGAGAATAAGAGGTTAGAAGTTAAAAAGAATTTATACTGGATGTTGTGGCTGTAATCTAAAGCGCTACTGTAAATATTTATGTTATTTTACAATGTATCAGATACGGTTTATTGAAGCTCTTGAATCAGGAGCTTGTTTTTGCTTGTTTGCACTTCCAGGCTCACAGTCACAACATGTCTCAGCCTCACATGCGACGGAAAAAGGTGTCTTGGAAATGTCATCACCTCTGCGGCGTTGGTATTCCTACATATCCTAAAGGATACTTTATGAAAAAAGGGGTAATTTGATGCCATTTGCATTCAGGAGGCTCTAGACGTTAAATCACCAGATCACTCTACATGTTGTTATATTTCTATTCTTTATTCATTCTTCATTAGTCAGAGTATTAGTTAGCCTAACGTTCGCCCACAGTTCAAAACAAGAGAGCCACATTGCACAGAACTTCAGAACTTTATTGTGCAACCAAGGCCAGAAAATCAACAAACAAAATTAGTATACTGTAATTTTCTGCAGGCTGCAAACTTCTGTATCCTGTCCTTCTGTGTCTGTGTTACTATGTGATCATCCATTTTAGGTTATTTTTAAACATCTGTTTAACTTTGCTTGATGCCCTATGTGTTTTCAGTTCCTCGCTATGACTACTGTTCCATAAATTCAATAATGTAATTTTGCATTGGTCCCTACTAATGTTTTATTTTATTTTATTTTAACTTAAAAGTATCTCTAAAATCATATTAACTTTCTCTCTTTTTAAACAACTTTTGAAAGCTATCAGGTAATAATTGTGTTGGATTTGATTTTTGTTTTTTTCGCTCTAATTTGGATTTTTTCCAAAGCCAACCAATAGTTCTGTCACAGTTGTTATGGATCTCTTTTGAAGCACTTCCACACAGTCAGTTATGTATGTCAGTATAAAGGAACAGTACGAGGTGTACAAGGAGCTTTAACTGTATATAATATTGCAGTTTCCAGTATAGTTTATCACACAGTATTACTGTAAGAAACAGTTTCCTACACTCTTTCGATTTCAGCATCATTTGTCACGAGTTTGCAGTTTGAATTATCTAAATGATCTCCAAAAATTATAAATCTGGTTTTACTTACGTTCAGTGTCAGTTAAATATGGAAGACCTACCCTTTTATGTGCAAAAGTAGCATGTCTCTTTCTAGTTGTTTCCACTTGTTTAAGAGTCATTCCTTTGTTCTTTGTGGAATAAATTTGCTGTGAAACAGCAAAATAGTCCCAGTGAGACTGGAGCATTTCTACCAGGGATTCCTGCTGCAGCTAAAGGTTGAAGTTTAACTACCTGCGGTACTGTGTCAGCTGGAGACTGGGTGTATTAAAAGAAAACATGGCAGTAATTTAATATGCTGTCAGCTCTTAATACACGTGTTATAAGGCAGAGACAAGGACAGTAATGTAAACCAGCTCCGGTGCTTTTTTTTCACACTAGTATTTTCTAGGTCACATCCTTTTAACACTGTATCAGTAGGAACATGGCTGGTGGCTCGAATACTCAGACTCGTGGCTCTTCTAAATGCCACGCAGGCTCGTCACAGTTATGCAGAACAATGATCCACACAGCTTGAAGGGCAGGACGGGAAAAAAAGAAAGAAAAAACAGGCATATTTTTGTTCCACCTCCATGATGACGTGTATACACAGGATGGTTAACTGCGATAAATTGGCCAGAAATTGGCCAATGAGTTCAGACGCGCTTGTAATGTGGCTTAAATTGCATGCCCTTTCAGGCAGGGGAACAAACCTCCTCAATGTCAGCGCTCTCTCCCACATGTTGAGTGCTTAGTTTGCCATGCAGTACAAGATCTCCAGGCCTGTTTAGTATTCACCCACTTGAGTTTCCTAAAGGTTACCAAACCTAATTAGACATTTATGCAGGATCTTCAAAGGTCCCTCCGTTATTAATGATGTGCTACTTCTGAGGACTGCATCGATGGCTTTTTTTTTCTGACTCGAAGAGCACACTCCTCACAATATGCGCATACACAATGGAGACACCCAGACATCCGAAATGCAAGTCGAGACTGGTGGCTGGCTGCTAACGATTACCAAAATTGCTTGCATGGAGTGATAGACTGAAGCACACAGACTGATGCTCACACTGTACATATTATATCCCCATGCTGTGGGTTAATACAGGGTCAGATACACTGAGAAAAGGCTGTCCTGCATCAGCCAACGGTCACACTCAATATGACAGAATAAAGCCTGGCAAGGCCTCCTTCAAAATAAAAGCGGTGAGTCACTGCATTAGAGGTGTGAAGACGAAAATCAGCAAATACACCACAATAATTCTATAAAATTTATGGCCAAAATTAAAAAGATATTTCATCAATCAATCTTCAGATTATTTTCTCAATTGATCATAGTGGCTGTGATGTCTTCAAGTTTCTTGATGTGTCGTACCAAAAGTCTAAAACTCAAAGATATTGAATTTACTATTGCCAGTAGAATAAGAAGTGTGAATTTTCAAATTCAACAAGCAACTCAGTAAATTATCTTTTTTAAAAAACATTTTGGGGGGGGGGGATTTGTGCCTTCATTTGGACAGGAGAGCTGAGGTGAGGAAGGGGGCTGCTATGCAGCAAAGGGCCACAGGTGGGAGTCAAACTGACAGAGGAGTCAGCGTCAGCACACGGGGCGCAGGCTCTACCACCTGAGCTACTGGGCATTGCATTTTGTCTGCTAAGTGAAGCAAATCTACCACCCACTTGCATATTTTATCAGCATTTGGCTGGAGGCTGGTGTTAATTTTGTGCCCTGACTGAAAGTAAAAGTCCTCGTTATGGAGCTCGACCACTTCTTTTTATAATAGAGCCCCCAAGGCCCCAAAGCTTGATATACTTTTTTAAAAATCTTATGCATACAACAAATAAAGATAATCATTTGTGCTCAGTTATTTTCTTGTGCAACAAGATTTAAAAAAATGCTTTTTCAAGTATATCATTCTTATTAATAGAAGGTGACTTCACATAAATCCAAGCAGATGTTTGTGCATCAGGTCTAATCCGCCACATAACCAGTGGTGTGGTGGTTATGACAGGCCTCAGTAGATACTTTAAGGATGGCCATAATTACTAGTTATTAAGTATACATGTACACAAGCACACATCCTCAGGCCTTTATATATTTGACCAACTTTTACAGTTGAATTAGTTACTTTTATCAGAAAGGAAGAAACGTTAAAGAGAAGAACCATGGATAATGCTCTGTGCCATTGCACAGTGCCACTGTTTGAACCCAGGCACATTTCTGAGGTGGCAATCTGAACCACCGGCAAGGAGAGCCTGCTCTCTCTGCGGGACCCCCAACCCACAGGGCCCCAGTGCAGCTGTGCTGCCTACTCTGTTTATATTTACACCCCTGCACATCTGCAATCAAATTAACAAGTAACTAACTGTTACGTCTGTGGAAGTACATCAAAATGATAGCACAGTGAAGTAACTGGGTAAATCCACTCAGCTACTTTCCATAAATGACTATTGTATCAGACAAGACAAATAATACATTTTTAAAATAAGATAAGATAAGAGTGAGACATCTGTGTGACTGACTGGATCATTTGCCTACCAGAAAACAGAAGTGACATTCTGGAAAATGAAAAATACCCTCAGTAAAACTATTAATGCATTCTTCTCAGGAAGACATAAAAGATCCTCCAAAAAAGTCGAGTCGAGATCGGTTAAGTGTCTGATTTAACATGCTGTCTTCAAAGCAAGACCAGGACCCTGGTCCATCCTTTCCTGATGCCCTGAATTTGGAGTTACAACAGAATAAAAAAAAACATGAAAAAGGGAGCTGACACCTCCAGCCTCTCTTTGCCCTTTAACACAATTATCTAAATCTGATTGGCTAATTATTTTTCAATTATGCAGCCATGTTTACATCCAGTCTCAGCAGGGCCCAAGGTAAACGTAGTTGACAAGACGCCCCAAATAAAATTCAATTTCCATTTATTATTTACATTCGGACTTTAATCAATTATGAATGACAGCTAATTAGTGGTGTGCAGGGGCCATCGCTCTCTGCAGTGTCAGAGTCGACTGAATGTACTGTATGTCATGGACTGTGGACATTGACAAAAAACCTCTCACCACTTTACAGATTTGGGTGTCTTTTTTCTGAGGAGACTTCACTAATCATCTGTGAAAGTGCGTGCAGGGGAGCGGGGCGTGCATGCGCGCGCACGTCCGCGTGTCTGCGTGTGTGTGTGAGCGCGGGGTGCATGTGTTTGATAATAATAAGGCAAGTGAAAATGAAGAGGAGCTAAACTGTGTAAGTCATTTCTCATTTCCTTGCTTCAGTGCCTGTCAGAAGAAAGCCCTGCATTTTGAATGATGGCTCAGACAACAAAAAGTGAACAACAAACCCTGTGGCTCTGGAGAGGAGAGAGATGGAAGAGGGAAAGAGTACAAGAAAGAAAGAAAGAAAGGAAGGAAGGAAGACAGAAAGAAAGATACAACCAAGCAAACATCAATGACAAATGCACTTTTTAAAAAAATGACCAAACCAGCAAAACAAACAAAGCAAAAATCCCAATATCAGTGCCTTGATAATAAAACTGAACATGCCCTGGAAGTGAAACATAATAGAGAAAAAAACATTACCTATACAGTTGGCACTCGTACAGTTTTGGAAGGACCTTTCAAGGGGCTGATTTAATGTGAGAGCATCAATCCTTTAGCAGCGCAGGGCCTTGACAGCAAGTGAAAGTAATCTCTTCTTTATTAATGGGACTTTTCACTTTGGACCCGAGGCCTTTGGTATTCCATAATAGTACTTTCATACTACAGACCTAAGGAAAGAACAATATGAAATCAGATCAAGTGGATGTGTTATGTATGATAAGTGGAAAGTATTTCCTTCTATATTCACCAGCGTCCTTCGAGTAGACGTGGAAATGGGGAAAAAAAAAGGATGAGGAAGATGAGACGTAAAAAGCCAAACTCTGAAAATAGCTTAAGGTACTTTGTGTGTTTTGTATTTTTGAAAAAAGTCTTGTGGCGTGTGCGGCGAGGGAAAACCTTTCTTGTGATGAGACATAACAAAGAGAAACACGTTATTTAACCGCTTTGGTTTAAAACCGGTGGTTAATTTCGTTTGTGTTTCGTGTCTAATTTGATAATCCTGCCTAAGAACGTGTTCAAGGGCCTCGGTCTTCATGAGATACCTGCTGCAGTGTCTTCGAAAGGTAAAAGCTGCATTCAGAACCCAATGATTTAACTCCTTGTATGGTATTTTCTGCCTTGCTTTATTTTACAGTACATTAATAAGACGTGACAAGCCTTACTTTGTATCAAATAAGACAAAAACTAGAAATAATATCTCCTTTATTAGAAGGTAATTAGGGACATATTACAACAGAACTGTCCTCTAACTAAAGTGAAATCACAAAGCTTGTACTTCTAGACTGATTTAATCAAACAACATTATCTGTCTACAGTATTACAGTAATTCTGTGCAGTCACCTAATGACAAATCATGCCTTTATCTCAATAATTTTGGCCTTTTCTTGGTAGATCTGGTGCACATTTTGTTGTTAAATAAGCAAGATGCAGATATGTGATTTCACTTTAGTGTACAGTACAGTTCTGTTGTTATGCCTCCCTAATTACCCTCTAATAACGTGTAATAAGGGTGTAATAAAGAACCTAATTCTGTCTGATAAAGAACACATTATTTTTAGCTTTTCTCCATCTTAATTACAGCTTATTATGTCTTATTAATGTACTGTAAAATGAAGTGTGACTACTTTTTCTTGACATATACCAGAAAAGCAAACATAAGGTGATGTAAACCCGTAGTTCAGTCATGGATCCAGCGTATGAGGATTTCTGTCAGAAGCTTGTTTTGACCCCTGACTTGCTGCGTTCTTTTCATGTCCGTTCCAAGAGTTCCTTCCTCACTGCTTGAGTCCATGAGGCGTCCAGTGGAGCAACATTTTCAGGGTGTTGGGCAAAGGCCTCTTCCTTCCACACTTCTGCTGGAAATATAGATTGACCTTCTTCCTACCCAGAAACTCGATAACAATCTCAAAATATTAATCAAGTTTACACTTGCAGCATGCAACCGTGCAACACAAGTATTAAAGCCCCTGAAAACGTGGCTTTAAATCATAAAGCTACCGTAATCAATACTTTAACAGCGGATCCAATTACTATGTGTAATGTGAAAGGTACTGCTCATAGTGAAGAACCAACAAGCATCAGATTCTGCAGTTCCTCGCAGCTCTACACAGCTTTTCGTTATTTTGGTTTTCTGACCACAACGTCATTGTTTTGGTTCGTTGTCATGAAGTCACCAAACATGGAACCAACAGGGAACCAGCCCCATTCCAGTTTTAGCACCCCAAAACTTGGAACCCTAGTAGTTGATGACATTTTTGATTACAATAATTACGCTTAAAACTTGGGTAATAACACCAAGGTTCTAAGAATCTTGAAGGGGAGGACCAGAGCTTGAACTGATTGGTGTGCAGCGCTTTTCTAGTCCATTGATTACTCAACGTACTTAGAATTTACAATTGCATTTAGCAGATGCTTTCATCCAAAGCGACGTACATCTGACAGCTGATACAACACAAGCGAGGATCTAGTCAGGGACCAAGGATCTTGGAACCTTGGCGCCATTCAGCACACCAGCTTGTGTTTCCATCGTTTTTAAACTGAACCATTTATATCAAGGATGCGTCATTAACGCTGGGCACTGCACAAAGCACAATGACCTTTACAATGTGACGCGCCCACTTTGGTTTGCACTTCACATCACTTTTATGTTCCAGCTGGAAACATGTTCTGAACCAATTTATATTTGATCAAAAGCTCCAGAAGTTTCAAAATTAGGTTTTCTTTCACTTCCATGTTGGTGGAAAGGTTTTGTTTTCTGCAAAAAAAAAACTACCAAAACAGCAAACAGCAGAGATGAAGTTCAGAAAATAAAGCACTTAATACCTTAACCCTTTTTTTTAAATTCTAAACTCTGAGTAAAAAGGTGCAAAACTAAGAACCAGATATTTTTCTCGTGAGTTTGTGGAGACCAAAAACAGAGCTAAAAGAAAAGTGAATATGCTGTTTTCTTTTTTGGTATCTCCTCACTTGAGGTTTCAAGTGATCTGAGTGACACAAGCAACCAGTGTCGTCTTGTCATCATATGATCTGATGCAGGATTTCCCAGACTCACCTCTTTTGTCTCGATGCATTCAGCCTTTTCTGAAACATAGTTTGTCTCCTTGGTGTGACACACAATCCTCCATTCTTCCGGTGTTTGTGTCGGATTGCAGATGGTGGCAGTTTTCACGTGATGATGCTATAAGGATCAGCTAAGAATCCAGCCAACCTTGAAGGACCATCTGCAGTGGAAAATCGAGAAACGTATCTGTTACCAAAAGTAAACACAACTTTACATTCAGGTTGCAAGACGCAAGACTAATGAATGCTAATGTTGCTCCTTTATCTCCTGGATGTGTAAATAAGCAACTGTTAACTACATCAACTTAACAGGTGATGCAACTTTAATTATTCATGACTAACTAAGCAACATCAAAGGTAAAAAAAAAAAAAAAAAAAAAAAAAAAACACCTTTGATATTCTTATTAAGAGCTTAACGCTAAAAAGCTCAGTCAATCTTCTTCATCATGACTGAGTGGGAGTTTTTGATCAGATTTGACTGACAGTAACCAAACATGTCACCTACAGACCTTTTTCACACGGCCATTTTGACATGAAACAGCAAACACAGGCGTTATCAATGTTACTAATTAGGGTCGCATTCCATTCAGGTCAGACAGAGTCAGGGGTGCTGCTGTTGTGCATGTTGGCTCCCTGGAAAGACTACACTAAATGGAACAAGACCTAAATTAGTATCATTGGTTAAACTTGTGTTTTTACTATTTCATATCAATATGGCTGCTGTGAGCTAGCCAGCTAAGCCCCGCCCACTTCCAACCAGTAAAAAGAACACATTGAAATGCAGAAATCTCTCCTGTAAAATAAGATAACCTGTCCTGATTTTGGTAGAAAATTAGGTGTTCATGAATCCCATCACTTATAGTAAGTTTAATAAACAAATGTCAAGGAATTGCTACGTTTAACATCTTAAACGAATAACATCAGTGTAACTTTGGGCTAACAGCTTGGACAGCTTATTTATTTGTGTGTTTTATGAGAGTTCAAGGTTAGTTAGCTGCTCTAAAAAATGTGTATCCCAACCAATAAAAGACAAACGGGAAATTACAGAACCACAGTTTGTACCGAGCGCAGTCTCTCAGCGATGATGACGAGGTGACGAGTCTTTAGCTGAAGGATGACCTCTCTATCAGACCTTGTATAGCACTCCTCACATGAGCCGGGGTGAACTGCAATCTGATTTGTCAAAGGAAATGGCAGTGCATGTTTTTTTTATGTTGGAGTCAAAATGATGATTGGTGATTAGCAACAGGCTCACTAACTCTACAATCTCACACACACACACACACACACACACACACACACACACACACACACACACACACACACACACACACAGTCACACACACAGTCACACAGCTTTCCTCTAATTTCAGGAAGAAGCCTCTAATCGGGTGGGTGCTTAGAAATGGCTGCCTCCGAAATTCACATCATCATCATTAGTATCCTATTAAGCTGGAAATGCCTAAATTTAAGTGTACGTTGAATTGTGGTATGTTCAGTAAATGCCGACAGTGTCACAGCAGCATGTTGTATGTAAGTTTTCCTTGGCTGCACAGTATCTGTATGATCCCATTTAGCTTTGATTGTATGTGATTCTTAGTAATAAATACATTGTAGAACATGGACACTCGGAGAAATGATTAAAGTCATCATTCGATTGAACGTTCATTGAACTACATTCCCCTTACTGCTGCTCCGCTTTCCATTTTCTCACAGCAAATATTCAGTTTACACTTATTTTCCACTGTGAATCATATTAATTTATGGGTTATTTTGGATATAAAGTAGTTACAAAAGTGAAAAGATCACCACCCTGGCAATCACTTATTTTGCCAGCTAAAATGACCACTGCTGCGGGCAGATTTTATTTGGCTGTTGTCTTCCTTCACAATAAGTTTCGTTTTCCTCATTATCTGTAGTAGTGATTCTTAAGGTGGTGGGTCCAGGGGGCACCAGGGGGAAGCTCAGCAGAATGCAAAAAATTCAATTTGTCATTATGTGAATTACTATAAAATATAATCTTCTACATTTATATATAACATATCAAGATGCCCATCTTGCTAATTGCCTGCCAGTTAAGTAGTTTTCAGCTAGGTAGTGCTAACGCATAAAGAATAGACACATTTTTGAAAAAGAGCATCAGCTGACGAAAGCTCAGCTGCACAAAATCCTCAAATGAGTCTTTAAAAGTGTCTAAAATTCAGCATCACTTGAAACAAAAGCACCCAGAGCAGAGGGGAAAAAAACAGTTGACTTTGGGTTTTTAAAGACATCTTGCAAAAGGGGGGGGGGGGGGGGCAATTCCATGCTAAGGCGCCCCAGATAGCATTACCATACCATCTAAGACCCCCTGATCTGTAGGAACAGTTGTGTTTTAATATACTGCCACTGCCACTTAATACATAGCCCTCTCAAGTTATCTAAACCAAAAAAAAAAATCTCTCGAGGCCTTTATAATCACATCTAAATTGTTGCTATAAATGCAATTATATGCAACTATACCCATGACGTTCAATGCATTTTTACACTTTCTTTATTTTGAATCTATTTTTGATATTTTTTTCATTAAGCCTCGGTCTTTCAGCATAATATCGTGTTATATTATAAAGTCATCAAATGCATATTTAAGATCCCTTTTAACAGTGTTCTTGTTTTAAAAATGAGTCAGCTGGAACCATTAAAGAATAATCCGGGGAGAGCGTTTCTTTCTAGCCCCTGAAAGGTCACACTGGGATTTTATTTTCTGAAATCCTTTCTTTGTTACCTCACAATATGTGTGTGAGGAGCAACAACTAAAAGCCATCGCATTACAGAAAATAACTGTAATGACGAAATGAAAACATGCCCATTATTAAATGAAACATACATAAATCAAAGTTTATATGAACAGACCTTCATTTAAACTTGATGCTGATTATTTAATGTGCACCTATTTTCATGCCAGGAGACAATAAATATGACAAAGGAATCATTTCATGTCAAATATTAAAATAATTTTGCAGTACGAGTGACTGTGTTGATGAAACACAATATTGTGTTAAAAATTAAGCCTTTTTCAAGGACTGTATTTGAATGCATGCATATCCTCAACCTTGAAAACACAACTGTTTCTAAACTTTTAAGACTGCGCACAAACTTTGCTATTGATTGGTCTACAGTAGCTTATGGCTGAATCCATGGTGGCTTTACTGTGACAACCCTTTAATGCTCCTATTAACTTCAGCCAAGATAGCACAGTTAAGCCACATGGGAATTGAACTCACGGTGCTTCTATCACATGACAGATGTGTTACCGATTCCCCACAGGAGTTCAGGAACACAGTAGCTTCAGTACAACGCTCAGCCAGCATGTCTGCACACACACGGTAACACAAAAGAAACTGAGGAGATAAAATCCCACCATGACCTATCAGGGGCTAGAAAATACTCTCTATGGATTATTTTTTAATGATTCCAGCTGACTCATTGTTAAAACAAGAACCCTCTAAAAGGGATCTTAAATATGCATTTGATGGCTTCTTAAGGTAACGTGATATTATGCTGAAAGAATGAGACTAAAGCTGCATGTCCCAGGCTAAAAGTCAGTATTCTTCCTGGGCAACACAATGCTAGTTGGGTGGCCAGACAATGCTCATGATTACAGCCCACCAAGCAACCAATGGCATTTCAGTATTGTCTTTTGGGCTAAATCTGGTCAGTCCATGTTTATTTGGCCCAAAAGTACACATTAAAAATTCGGCTGTGTTTAGCTTGTCCGATTTGTCCAAATGTAGCCCAAAAATAGACGTTGAATTTTGGGCCCTGTTTTGTTTGTTCAGTTTGTTCCAGGCTTAACCCAAATATAGACATTGAATTTTGGACTGTGTTTAGTCCATTTGAATTGGTCCAACTTCAGACCAACAAAAGACACTGAAATTTTGATTGTGTTTAGTCCTTTCAGTGTGATCCAAAGGTAGCCCAAAAATAGATGTTGGACCTTGTTTGGTGCACCCAGTTTGGTCCAAATTTTAGCCCAACGAAAGACGCTGAAAATTTGGCTATGTGTAGTTCATCCAGTTTTGGTCCAAATGTAGCCTAAAAATAGACATTAAAATTTGGGACTTGTTTGGGCTGTCCAGTTTGGTCCAAATGTAACCCAAAAATAGATGTTGATATCGGGTAGTTGCTTGGTCTGTCCAATTTGGTCCAAAATGAACCCAAATGCGCACATTGAAATTTGGACTATGTTTATTCCTTTTAATGTCGTCCAAATTTCGCCCAGCAAAAGACAATGATATTTGGGTCTTGTTTGGTTCGTCCACTTTGGTCCAACTTCAGCCCAACAAAAGACGTTGAAAATCTGGACCTTGTTTGGTCTGTCCAATTCAGTCCAAAATGACCCCAAATATACAGATTGAAATTTGGACTATGTTTAGTCCTTTTGATTTGGTCCAAATTTAGCCCAACAAACGAAATTAAAATTAGGGCCTTGTTTGGTCTGTCCACTTTGGTTCAAATATAGACTTTAAAATTGTGATCAGTCTGTCTTATTGTCTTTTCATCAACATGAACTTGTCACCTTTCACTTTCAACTACAGCCTGAAGTGCAATAGGACACATTTTCACCTTTTACTTTCAACCAGTGTTTGAAAAGGGTTAAAAGCTCATAACATGTGGAATATTGTTCTTACTGCCCCTCACCACACCACTTTGGCATGTGGAGAGACACCCAGTTGCTATGCTATGACTTAACAACTGCTGTTGGGGATGAACCGTTCAGGAAATGGTCAATTTGCAATGTAAAACAGTTTCTTCAGCCAGATCCATCAACACAAAACAAAATTCAGCTTGAGCACGAATAGTCTTGATAATAATCCAGTTGCCTCGGGGCATGATATCAAACTATCAACTGTCTTGTAAACGGGGCCGAATATTATCCCCCCAAACAGCCACCAATTAGCCTCTGATGAGCAACAAAACAAGTTTCCAAAGTTTTTGCACGGCATTATTACTTATTAATTTCATTTCAAAGTCTGACAATCCCCAAGTCTCATCGCAATGTGGGAAAGCTCATTAATGGACCAGAATAGCAAAGGTTCACATGAAATAACTTGCAGGAAATGTATTCTGTAAATCCTAAAATATTAAAGTTTGCATAATCTTTTAACACATTTGCTGTCAGATTTGACTCTAGCACACACGCTGCAGTGATAACAGCCTGATTATGAGTTAGGGCTCACACATGGCAGTCAGTTTGCTTAAATATTATAGTGTACTGTGGTTTAATATTGATTATTGTGATGTTTAGGATGACTGTCCACATTCTGTTCCTGCTTAACTGCTCACAATTTGACTTCACTGGGATCTCTGGTTAATCAATAAAATATTTTAAAGTATAACCTTATACAGTATTCACAGATCTGTCTACTCAACTAGTCATCTAATCTCCATCTCCAGAAGTTTCTCAGTGTTCCAGCAGAGATGAAATATAAGATATAGGGGTTTTGACTCATGAAACTCTTTATCATTTAGTTAAAATCACATCTTCCTTAAAATCCTACAGAACATGTTCAAAAGACCTCTGACATCTGTGTTTTTACTTTTTATTTACTATAAAATCTACTCAGTTATAGATGTGTGCACTATCATATTTTTTATGCTGAAAACAGCCATGGACAGAGAGATCATGTTTTTGGGTTGTCCATACATCTGTCCATACATCTGTCCCAGTCATGCAACACCTTAAGCTTTGACGGTTTGACAGAATTTCTTCAAATTTGGTGCAAATGTCCGCTTGGACTCTAGGATGAACATAATATATATATAATATAATAATAATTATAATGCTCAGCTCTCCATCAGTCTTCTGTACTGCTCTGTAAAAATCATTTCTAAGTGAAGACAGCATGTTTCTCACTGGAAATTATTCACTGAAATCACACGTCAATATAGTGACAAAAATACACTTAATACCTTTTATGAAAATCCTTCACTACATATGTTATACAGACATGGATGCAAACTGTAACTTATTATCTGAAAGCTTCATGCTGAATTGTAGCATAGTACAATAAGTAAATGAAATAATCATTGTTCCCACAGGATAAATAATGTAGGTGTACAACATGGCTCTTATGCACACACAATGAAAAATCTAATATTCTGAAATATATATATACATACACAAATTATATTAAAAATGTCAAGTACGACACACTGACACACTAGTTACCTGGCATTTATCTAATCCTAATACAAGAATAACAATATTGAAGTAATGTAATGTATGTTGATTGTGTCCTGTTATCTTTGAATTACCTCCAATGTCAGCTGTTTTCCTGTGTAGCTATCGCTTGGTCTGTGTGGCTGATGTTAGCAGTTGGTCTGTGTAGGTAGAGTTTGTGCTTGGTCTGTGTAGCTAACGTTAAATGTTTCCCATGTAGCTATTGGTTGGTTTCTGTAGCAATCAGTTGGTCTGTGTAGCTAATGTTAGTGATTCATCTCTGTAGCTTAAATTTCAGATTGGTCTATATAGCTAACATTAGCAGTTGGTCTGTGTAGCTAAGCTAAGTGGTTGGTCTATGCAGCTAATGTTAGCTGTTGGTCTATGTAGCTAACATTAGCAGTTGTTCTGTTTAGCCAACATTAGTAGTTGGTCTCACCTGTAAATGTTTCTTTAAATCAGATGTTGAGGCAAGATAATGGCGTAAACTCCATCTAATTAAAGTATTTTTTCAAGAGATAATGTATCGGCAACTGCCAGATTCCCTGGTTTCACTCAGACCAGAGTGATGTTGTGAGACTCCTAAGGTGTTAGTGTGTGTATACAGTATTACTCACACTAATGTGTCTATGACTAACGCTGGTTTTAATCATATTCAGGATATGATATAGAGGACTCATTAACTCTGATTGTCAGTGCAGGAGTATTTTTAATTCCTTCACATTGCAGGCAGTCTCTGTTTCCCAGGTTCTGAATTTTATTACCCAGTATCTATTTAAATTCTAAATTTAATCATTTTTTTTCCCTACATTAGTATTTATAGCACACATTTGGCCTGCATTAAAAATTTGCAAAGTGATTTCGAAACTTTTCAGCTCTGCAATAAGAAAACAGTTTTCCATTAGAGCAATTCATAAAATATTTTGTATTTTTGTCGTGTCTTGCAGTCTTAGAGAGAGAATGTCAGTGTGGATCTGTTGTGGCAGGAAGGTCTGGGCAGGATTTAGGGTATTTTCAAACCTATAGTTCATTTTCTCTGGTTTGAATCAGTGGAGGAGAAGGTGAACATGTTGCATTTTCCTCTTGGCTCAGCTTCTTTTCACACACAGAGAATTATCAAGTGAAACATAAAGCGTCACTAAAAGCCAGGTGAGAATATTCACTCCACTCGTCGGTTAAATGTGTCTGGGGTGGGAAAGAGCGGCACGTTTCATTCCCACAAAAGACACATCTCTTCTCTAAACTTTGTTTATTTTTAATCATTGTTGGATGGATTTTGCTGATGATACTTTTAGTCTTTTACTCAAATGGTATTTTAGATGAAGGACTTTTACATTTTTTACAACTTAGTTTAGTTTATTGAACTTTTCAGCATCCTTCTTTCAGTCAGTTGTCATTAAAACACTGAATTATTTTGCTATTACAATGACACATTAATAGAGTTTCTTGTCTGACAACCTGTGAGCTCCTCTCTGAGGCTGGGTGGCCATGTGAGACAGGTAGCCCACTGTTTTTTCTATTCTGACAGCAAGTTAGTCAAAACAGTTGCTCAGAATTGTTCGAAACTGGTTCATTAGCATTATACTCCGAGGACATCAAGTGGAAAGTCCTTTTATTTAAGTAACAGATCTGAGCACTTCTTCCACCAGTGTAGTTTAGGTCGGATCACGTTCCCACCACAATGAACCGGTCCACAATTCTTTTGTAACAAAGCAGAACCACTTCCTCTAAAGTGACTCAGTCATGGGTGTCACCCTCCAGGGCACTGAGGATTTCCAATACTTGGAAATACCTGTTGCTTTTCGGCAGACTGGTCCGTCTAACAACAACAAATTCAGAGGGTGTATGGTCGTGTTTGTCTGTTTAAAAGGGGAAACAGCAGCAAGAATATTTCTTTTCTTGACACTTTGTGAGTTTGTTTTGTTCATTTATTAGAGTAAAAAAGCTAAGCCTTCCTCCCCTGCTCAACGGGATGAATGACGGAAGAGAGGGAGGAGTGAAAAGTAACAGGCAGATGCTATTTGCACCAAAGATGAAATAGCCGATGCGGGTATTTGCACCTGGGTGTATATACCCTAGCATGGCAGAAGCAAGCACCTATGCGTGTCTGTTACCAACAATGCTATTTGCACCCAGGGTGTAAATTACCAGTGTAGCTATTTACATTCTCATGGCTGAGACAAACCATGATCTAAACATAAACAAGTATTTTTGTTGCCAAAACGTGACCAAGCTGCTGCAGGTACAGCTGACATGTAACTTCACACTGTCAAATAATAGTTGTCCAGGAACAGTAGTCAACCCGACCCTGCTTTCCCAGAATGAAGCCCTGTACTTAACCCATTCATCCACCACAGCCTCTTATTAATAATGAATTCGGCGTGATGACAGAGGCATGTACTTTGAATGTAGATAAGCTGACAGAGTGCATAAAAAAACAGAATAGGAGGATCGCCTACAGAGGTCCGGGCTAAGCCCCAAATGTCCTCACATCCTCACAGTTGTTTTGGTTCACACCCAAGCGTGTCTGCTGGGTTCAGAGCTGGCCAAACCATTTGCACCAAGGAGGAAATGAACCTGAGTCTGATTCAAACAGACTGACTGAACAAAATACTGACGTTTTCAACTGACGGCATGTCAAGGGCGTAATTTACCAGCAACATGTCACTGAAACCTTAATCATCTCTACTCACTTTGTTCACCATCTTTGTTTGAAACTGCTTTCAGTATGGACAAAATGTGTGATATTTCAAATGTAGACATGTATAGTACACTAATACACTATTATGCTGCTCAGAATCACATCCAGATCTTAATCTCTATACTCTATAATTATGTTCACATTACCTACATTTCACATTTGACTTCTCTCCAGCCAAACCTTAAGGCAGACATGTTGCTAATGATTTCTTTTAAAAAGGATGGGTCTCAAAAATCCTTTCAGGCATCTTTTCAATCAGCTCGCTGTCTGCCAAATGAGAGCTCCTCTCAAAGACCCTCTAGTGAGCATTGTGCCGCTTTGTGATGGGTTTGGCACTGTGTTTGAAAAGAAGAGCTGAATCTATAACCTGTGCAGGAGAGCAGAGGACAGAGACAGTTGACGGAGTGAAATCCTTCACATCGGCTGTAATGGGTATAATTACACAAAGAAAAGGGCTGTTAGGTTAAATTACCCGTGATATTCACCATGGGTAATGACAGAAATTCAAAAGGTTAAATGACACCAGGAGCTGAATGACTTTTGACATTAAGGTACTTTTGAAAAAGGAATCAGAACAGAGCCTTTATGGGCAAATCCAATACCATACATGTTGGACTGCAAAGATTGGCTTGAAAGGACTTAAAAAAGACCTTTTTTTTTGTGAACACATGTGTCTTTAGAAGCCATTGTGAGACAATGATTTAGTCTAAAAAGCACTGGCCGGATAGATTGTTTCCAACGGTGGGAGCTATTTGAAGCCCACTTTGAGTTGCAGTGATGTCTGGAAATTGTCCTGCTGAGCGGTGCACGCACTCACACAAGTAACCACGGCGGGGAAGGAAAAGCCAAATAGATTCAAGCAATTAGTTCCTTCCCTCATATTGTCTCTTACCTAGAGGCATTGCAGCTAGTTTTCCAAACAGGTTTGTGTATGAATTCCTCCAGCTTTTTTTTTTTTTCCTTCAGTGAGAACTATATTCTCTCTGGTCCAAACGCTGACCTTCGCAGACAGCAAACAGCCCAATTAGTGGTTGAGAAGGTGAAGAGGGCTGGACCTCATCCCCATGCAATTACCTCAAGTCACCCCTTGAGCAGCCACCCACACAACTAACAGTGAGCATGTAGTGTTTGCCAGTAATGCAGTAAATGACCACGAAGCAAGAAGAAGAGATACAGCCAGGCGCTGTATATTATGCACTTTTTTTTCACAGCACTCCAGCTGTTGTGTTTCTCAAGAGTTTTACTTCCTTTATACATTTCAAATCAAGCCTTGGATAACTTCTTCTCCTCTTTCAACCTTACTTTGCCGAAGTTTCACTCCCAGTCACCCATGTGCTCTCTCTGTGCCGCTGATTGGCTTACATGAGTAGTGTGAAGTGCTCTCTGGTGACTCAAAGAAAAGCAAAAAGTCTCATCATACCGCATAATGCATGTCAAACAGTGTATCAACTTTAATTTCTGGGAGAACATCAGGAAACAAAATCTCTAACTAAAATGGAAGGACTCAGTCTGTCAGTCCTTTCCTTGACAACTGTTCGTCTGACTGACTTCATGCTTGGCGGGTGTATTGCTCAGGACCCAAAGACGTTCTGTGTCAAGTTTGAGCACTCAGAACTGCATCCATAGCAAGGATCTATTATATATAGCAACAGTCTGCTGTAAAGAAATAACAGACCTATTATGTGTTGCACTGCTGAATGGCATGCGCTTGTTCTCTGTCACTCACTTATAAATGCCATTTTTTGTGCTAAACTCAAACATCAGCTTTTGGAATAAATGCTTTTAATCCTGGAAATAGCCTGGTCTCAAATAGCTAGCTAATTAACTTGACTAATTTACAGGTTCCCCGACATTTCATTAGGAGCCTAGCATCAAAGTACATGAAACGGAAAAGGTTCAAGTCGACAAAAGTTCTGCCGGGTTGGTCAACTGTTACTGGAGTCCAGGGCAAAAAGGGGCAGGACTTAAGAGTCAACTGTGTCCTGGGCTTCATCATTCAATCAGCTGGCTTTGTTTTCTGCAAGCTTTTCCTCCCAAAATGGGGCAATAGCATTGCAAGGGAACACTACTATGTCAAGGCAGGTGTATTGCCGAGGACCCAAGGAAGTGCGGTGTCAACTGAAGCTGAAAAATTTCAAGCAGCAACACCAGAGGCCACGCTTTCGGCCCTCTTTTAACAAGCACCGGACTGGTTTTAATGAATATGTGGCCAAACACAGACCCAAGGAAAGTATACATTAATTTAATTTCATAATGTAAAATACAAATACACAGTACGAACTGTTATGAGCCAAAAAGCCAAATATAAAACAGTAACATAAGACTATTACAAATTGCATCAGACATGTAAATTTTACAGATAAGTAATACTGTAGGTATTATAGAATGAGTGTAAAACTGTCACACTGTAATAACTATAATAATTAAAGCACATTGTTGCACTTAAGACTCCCTCCTTCCATAACCTGTTCATTATGTCACTGACAGTTATGTCAATACATTTTTGGTCTCATTACTTTCCCCCTACATCCCACCCTGCTTTTCCTGCCTCAGACTGTGAGTTACAAACATCCCAAAGTGACTTTTACCAGCTTGTGACTCAACAGCTGGAGTAATGTAACCACTGAACTCTCTGGAGACAAATTTAGAGTGTGGGTGGGTCATGGAAACACTATACAGTAAACATCGTAGCAAGAGTTCATCCAGCCAGGAGAAAGTGAAGTTTTGCATACAATAACCTGCGTTGTGTCTGGATCACATTAGATGCTTCTGTACAAGCAACAAGAACTCGTACCTACACAAAAAAAACAAGTCAGTTGTAAATGCAACCAACCAATATGACCGATTCAAAAACAAGTCATAGAATTTTTGATATGCCACCTTTTTAAATTTAAGTCTTTATGTCTTTATTAGCATCCCCATTAGCAACAGCATAAGCTATTTGCTGGTTAAGGCTACAAAATACTTTATCAAAGCTGCATAAATCAACATTATAATGTGCAATGTTAAGGGTCTGCTAGTGATGAACCAAACCAGGAAACTGTCACCAACTGTGCATTTGCCCTCACCTTTGATTTAGCTTCTTTAAACTCATTGTTTTTGGTTTTCCAGCCAACAAAGACTTCTCTCAGCAATCTATTTGTTTTCAGCAAAACTATAATAAACCCACTGTGCACTACCTGCCCAGTACAACACAACACACAGACAAAGCTCCGACTTTAACATAGTGGTGCAGCTACCAGTTTAAGAGTCACATTATTATTTTTCTGAGGAGCTGGTTGAGAACAAAATGGAGCTAAAAGGAGAGCAAATATTGCACCGTGACCACAAATGAATGCTTATGTTGTTGTGTGCACTTGATGTATAAAAAGGCAAGTGTTGCTAAATTGTTCTCAATAACAACTTCCTTAGGTTGTAAAACTGAGTTTTAAAATAAATAATAATGCAGTTTTATGGAAATATCATGGTTAAGGTTGAACACAACAAACAATGACTTTTGGTAGATGCAAACTGCCATCTCTTGGATTTAAGTTATACTTTGTCTTCTCTGCGCAGTAAAGATGGAATAAGCGAGTGAACAGTCATTATTTGCGCAAACCATGAGACATTGCTTGTCAGTTAAAAAAAATAAGCTGTTTTAAACATTTATACAAAAATATATCCCATATCATCCCTTCTGCAACTGATGTGTGATATAGATGACATGATTGTTGCATAAGAGTGAGCATTCAGTGCCATTTGATTTTAAGGCACCGTGGCAAAGTCTAACCGTTCATATTAGACATTCATAGTTGGTAATGCTCTCAAACTTTGAAAATACAGCAAATAAAAATTGCAGTGCAGATATGGAAGGCATAATCAAAATTATTTAAGGGTTGATTTTATCTTTAAGGGAATAATTTTTTTTGTGAAATAGACTTTGCTTTCTTTCTGAGAGTTAGATCAACACCACTCTGTCTGTGTGATAGATATGAAGGTACAGCCATTTAGCTTAGCTTAGCATAAAGACTGGGAACAGGGGAAAAGACTAAAAAGAAGAAAGCAAGAAAACTGCCTCATCCAAAGACAGAGTCGGTCTAGCTGTTTAACTCTATTTCCAGTCTGTACACAAGGGAAGCTAAGCGAAAAGGCTGCTATCTGTAGCTTTTAGGGCGCCACTTCTAAATTGAAAATGGATTGTAATGGAAAGCAGAGTATTTTTTTCTCTCCCTGCCTTCTTGCACAAGTCTGGTGCATGCCAGAAGAAAATAACAACAACCGGTTACTTATCGGTTCACTTACTGGTAAGCTGCAGCTGCATTTTCACTGAGGGAGTCGGAGATGTACCCAGTCCTCTGATTGACCCTCGCTTTCCACCGTTTCTATGGTTATCTGGCAGCTAGCTCAGTGTTCCTGCAGGTAACAAATCTGTAGCTCTTCACAAAAGCTACACATGATGCTGTTACTGTGGTAACCTTGCAAAAAAGAAAATTATATCACACTTGACATCCTTAGATCTATTATAATGAACTAGATACAGCGTGCAAAGATGGCGCCCATTTACTTCAGTACAAACGTTTTCTAGCATACTTCCTGGGCATACAGCCCACTGAATATGTGCAATATGTATAGAAAATTGAATCAAACTGAAATTGAAAGTCAAATAGGACTGTGGCTTTGGAGAACCGTGACACCCCTAGTAGATTTATATTTACCGCACAGGCATGAGTGATATCAATCATCTCATCTGACTCTGCGCAAAGAAGAGAAGAAGCATTTTTTTTCTTCTTTGTGTGACTCTTGACACAAAATTTTTGTTTTCCATCCATATGTCATTGATGAGTTCTCATCCACCATGCAAAGATTACAAGGACAGCCATTCAAGAAGAAGAAGAAGAAGAGCCTCTTAAAAGACGGTGTCTTCCTCTCCTGCCCCGTACCAAGGAGTAAGTCTAACCAAGTGAGGTCTGGGATTACAGACAGGTTGCTCAGGTCCAAGATCAAGAGTGGACGACTCCAGTGAGCTCAGGGAGCCTGTGGGAGACCCTGATCCTTCATAAGCATATGTTCTTAGGCAGTCGAATGGGGGAACGTAAGGATCCTCATCGGCCTCTGCCAGCCTGTCCAGAATAAACTGCCTGAAGACCTCGTCCTCCGGCCCGATGAGGTGGGACTCTCGCAGGGACATTCGTATGCTGGCCCTCACGTCCTCCCTCCGCAGCCTCCTCTCCCTCCTCCTCGGGTGGGGGCGGAGCGGGACGACGGGCTGGCAGAAGTCCAGGTCTCCTCCTAAACCCCCCGGTTCTCCGTAATAGAGCACCTTTTGCGACACCGTCTCAGGCAGCTCGAGCTCCTTCGCCTCCACCTCCAGTCCCTCCTGCTGCTTCCGCCTGTGTCTCCTCACCATCAGCATTAGAATTGACAGCACTGCAGACACGACACAGTGGGAGATCATTACAGTTAAACACCAGGGCATGAGCTTAGTGAGGAAAAAAGCATCTAGGTGCCTGATGGAGCATGCATGTAGAAAGTACAAGTGCACCGAAAATAACAGCAGCCACGCTTGTTTTTCTGTGAATTATTGTGGATGCAAAACTAAAAAAAGGAGCAAAACGCACTCTTAGAAATAAAGGTGCAACCATAAAGGGTTCTGTGGCTTGTCCCCAAAGATTCCTGATAGAACCGTTTCTAAGGGTTCCTCTTGGAGCCCTTTTAGACTGTGGTCCCCAAGGAAAAACTGATTTTTTTTTTTGGTTCTACCTGAGTTCCTAACCAATTTATTTTTGGTGGAAATGCTCAGAAAAGTTCCACATTAGGTGCTTGAACTGGAACTGGTCTTGTTCCATGTTGGTGGAAAAGACCTATACCTGAGGGTTCTATCCAGAACCTTTCCACCTTCTAAGAGTGCTAACAAGAGCCCACCCAGGGGGTTCTACTGAGAACCTTTTTATATTCTAATGGCTGTATCTTCAACCCCCCTGACCTGGTTCTACCAAGGGTGCCTTTATAATCAAAGGGTTTTAGAACCCACCAAAGTCATTCGACTGAATATCTTTTTATTTCCAGGAGTTTTATTCAGAACCCACCCAAGAACCGTTTTATGTTCCAAGGCTTTTATCTAGAACACATACAAAGGTTTCTATGATTTTTGCCTTTTTATATTCCAGTAGTTTTACCTAGAACACAATCAGGGTGTTTCACCTAGAACCATTATATGCGCCGAGGTTTTTTATCTAGAACCCACCCAGTGGTTTATACTTAGAACAATTCCAAGGTTTTTATCTAGAACGCACCCAGGAGTTCTACCAAGAACTTTTAAATATTCCAAGGGTTTTATCTAGAAATCACCCAGACAGTTCTGCTGAGAACCCTTTCATATCAGGAGAACTTCAGGCCCTCAGCAGGAACCATTTTAGAACCCTTATTTCTAAGACTGTCTGTTGTAAATTATTATTTTTAATTTCAGCTCACATAAAGAAAGCATTCTTTTATTTGCTCCATGAGGCACAGAATGCAAAAGGAGTGTTTATCTTTTTTCTGCCGTGTTTTCAGCGGGCATTGTGCTCATCCGACAGAATGTTAGCATAGCAGGTATTGTCATTAATCTTTCATGTGATGGGCACAGGGAGGACACAAAGCAGCCGAGGTCATAATAAAGCTCTTCACTATGCAAACCCATCAATGTCCCTGGATGGCATTGCTACTGATGTATTGCAACCAATACGCTCATTACCTGACATCATTGCTCTGCAAGCTCTCAGCATTTTAAAAGTGTGTGTTAAAGGCACGCCGGTGAGTTTTAAAAAGGGGATTCAAATGAAAGTGCAAATTTGTTAATGAAAAATCCTGCTGTTTAACACACGTTTATATACTTGCCAAAGTGATGTGAGGTGGAACTGCTCTAGCTCAACAGATCCGCTGAAAAAGAATGACTTTTTTATAACATAATATCAGTGAGATTGTCATTGTTTCATTAGGCCCTGTAATTACCAATTTCCTAAAGGAATATTCTGACTTTTTGGTAGTTTGATCCTTGGTCACCTTATAACTAATGACTCTGAGATAAGTAATTATAGATGTCTAGCGTCAAAGTTGGCAACGGTTTCTCTCTTCTGAATATTTCAGTCTGCATCATTAGTGAAACCTTTTGTGAAGCCACAGTGCAAAAATCAGCTCTCGAGTACACTTGACTCTTCTTGTATAAACAAAGCACAATATGCCTCTCAGAAGAGCACTCTTATTTAGCTAGATGTCTGTCTTGTCAATCTCACCGAGGCCTGAAAAAACTCTTGCCAAAAAAATTGGCAGAGGAAGATCTTTGGTAATCCTTCGCTAGCCTTTTTATTGGCTGTTTGAAAGATGTGTGAAGATGCCAAACTCTACAAGCAGCACCTTTGGATGATCTTCTGTAAATAACAAATCTTTGTAACCTAATTTTCCTCCCAAGTGTAATGTCATGGGCTTGAAGTGTAGCAACAGCTTGCCGTGCTTGAATTGTGCCTGACCTTGCAGAGGTCTTAAGGGTCTGGAGGATTATGAAAGAAAGATCTTCTTCTGCTGATAAAATCTACAAAACAAACTTGTATATATGGAGCCCAAAAACTGACAGAATGAAGCAAAAGGTTACCAGACAACTCAAAAAAAAAAAAAAACCACAGCTGAATACATCAATAAAAATACTGTAAAAAAAAAAACAGTGTACAATATTTGTATACAGTATATGATAGTCGGCCTTCCAGCCTGTTATCATTCCCAACTTGTCAAATACCAACGCTTTGTCATCGCCTCTCTGTGACTCATACAGATGCAGTCGGTACCCGTTAGCGGCGTAAAGAGACGGTGTGTGTTGCAGCTGCTGCAAAAGTTTGCTAATCACATGTTGCATTAAATGGCTTGTGGTGACTGATGAGCAAAACCAAACAAAGTGCAACTTTTTTAGATACCTCAAATTTGCGTAGAATTAAAAAGAAATTTAGGGAAATGTGGTAAGGCAAGTGAAATGTTGAGTGTGCAAAAAAGATAACTGATTACTGTTATATTAAGTTATACGTTTTTTTTTAATGATTGGGAGTTGAAAGAAAACTTAGAACCCGTTTTTATTTCTTTAACTAACAACATTGTTTACTGATATATTGTGATACATCAGTGACTTGTCTGATACTACATTTTATCAGTTTTGGGGCTTCTTATTTTAACATCTTTCGTTTAATCAAACTAATTTTCATTTTCTCATTATGAACACAGACCATGAGTTGATTTCGATGCCAGATGGCTAAGACTTCCAAGAGACCAAGCGTCCAAAAAGTGAGTGTATTCCTACATCCTTATTACATCACAGATTGATATTCTGGGCCGAGACGGGATGTGAATACGAGCAGAGACCACCCTGGCTCACCTGTGAGTGTGACCAGACAGACGGAAAGCCCTAACAAGGTTTGCAGGCTGACCCCCATAGACAGAGCGAGGGCCTCCACCCCGCCAGTGGGACAGTGGCCGGCCGGCTGGCAGGTGCACACGCTGATGGTCAAAGTGGTCGTGCTGGAGAGAGCTGGAGAGCCACTATCTCTCACCACGACAGGCAGGAGATACTGGGTCCGGTCCTTGCGGGTAAAAGTGCTCCTGCGTGCAACGATGCCGGCTGTATTGTCTAAAAAGGGAAGTCAAGAGAGGTGCACTCTTCAGTAATCTTCAAAAAAACACGAGTACCTCCTCCACTGCGAGCGCTGATATTTTTCGGGGGGGGGATTCAAAGCAGAATAACAAGTGAACTGACACACGAAATGTGATTTAAAACACAATCTAAGCTCTCGGAAAAGGCCTCAACACCTTGTCAAATCTAATTTTCACTCTGCTCAAAAGCAAATTTGGAAAATCTCTTTCAGTTTTGGCTTCACCCGTAAGACTTAATCAAGGCACTTGAACAATAACTTTTTGGGAGTCAAATATGCCTTGTGGCGTCTGGAAATGTGTTTTATTAAATGTGTTCCTTCTTGATTCATTATTCATTTCCTGCTTGCTGACTGGACTGCTGTGCCTGCGTGGCTAACCACCCATACACTGCACCTGCATACATTTCATTCTAACTTATTCGACACATTCAAACATCCCCCCGCTGCACACTTTAACAACACTGTTTGCTCGATTTTTACTGCCCATTTTCATTATAAACTTGGGGAAAAGGATTGACTGCCCACTGACTACAAGGCAAACACTCTTTCAATTTACTTACTTGAGAGGCTGTCAGCCACAAAAAACTACATCCTGCTGAAGGAATTCATTTCAAAATGTTGCAAAAACACTCAGGGGTACATAAAGTTCATTTAAAGGGATAGTTTGGATTATTCGATGTGGGATTTTATTGTGGGGTTAATGAGAAGGACACGAGCCCGGAAGCTAAGCCATGAACTGCTGTGGACAGGGTCAGCAAAAAATGGTATTTTGGCCACTTAAAAAAAGGTCAAACCAAAACTTTTCTACTGCTGTTATACAAGCCAAATATTGCCTTCTCCAAACCAACCAAACTCCATAGGCAAAATCAGTAATTTTACCTTGCAGAACACATGAATTGCTGGTTAGCGCTGCCTGGATCTGTTCATTTGTTTGTGTTATTGTGAGACTTCAGTGATTCCAAGCCAATCCTTTTAAAATGCAGAAGTCACAAATGACTTAAATAAACTAACTGATCAAGGCAGCAGTAGACCATTTACTCCTATTTTCTTCAGGGTAAAATAACTGATTTTAACTATGGACTTTGGTGGGTTTGGAAAGAACAATACTTGGCTCAAATAAATGTGGTTTCCTGTCTCAAAATGCTGTCTGAAGGCAAAGTAAAGTGGTGAGAATATTCTAAATATAGTGTCGACTTAAACCGATATGACTAAAATACATTTTGTTGTTGACTATCACTAAATACTTCATGCAGCCTCACTTCAAATAATCTGAACTATCCCTTTAAACTAAAGTTCTTGTTATCATAAAGAATATCTTTTCATTCTCCATTTTTCACACAGTTATCCCACCGCTCATACCCGTTATGGTTTAGCCGCAGTTCACCATCATTATTCCTGACACCGAATGGGACTTTAAGTATGACTTCATCTCGTTTCATGTATTCATTTTTGCCCTACAGCTTTAAGTCAGTAATTGGTAAGATGAAACTTCTTGGTGCGAGAGGTATAATAATACAAATTTAGTTCACGCTGAGGGTCTCATTCACACAGTGAGTCATTCAGCAACTGGTTCACTGCACTTAAAGGAGAAATATGTAACACTGCAAGCGTTTAAAATGGATCCCGCTGTCCAAATTCTAAATATTGTAGAGAGTTGACTCCCCCCGTCCCTCCGCCCCAGTACCAGGGACAGTGAACCCACACAATCTCAAGACAAGTGCAACATTATGCTTTTAAGGATAAGTAACAAGGTGATTAGCTGTTTGTAAATTATGAACCAGCTCATGTGGATTTTTTAGAACTCAAAAATATTCTTATTATATTGCTCAGTTTGTCTGTTAAACATCTACGCCTCCTAAAGCTTATTAATGATTTATTATGACTCAAAAACTTTTACTGACTCATTCAGCAAACATTTAACATAATTTGGCATTAATACTTGATTTTAAACGTTTGACAGGCAACTGAACCTTTTTTCTACTGTCGAGTCTCTCTCTCTGTTTCAAGTCTTTAACGTCATTTTCATCTTGTTACATCTTGTTGTTTTTCATCTTGTGTCTTTTACAATGTTTTTATTTTCTTATGTCTTGTTACATAATTTTCATCTTGTTACATCTTTCACATTTTTGGTCTTTTACGTTGTTTTCGTCTTGTTATTTTTGTATTGTTATGCCTTATGCATAACATAAGTTATCGTTTTTTCACGTATTTTTCAATTCTCCTACTGTATTTTATTGAATTTGAATTTGTTACTGTCTTCTTTGTGGCAGTGAATCAGCATCAGACTCTCATATCAACATCAGCATGATTGTTTATCATCCTCACTGTCTGTGAGATTTGTCATCATCATCATCACCAGCAGTCTAACAAAACTTTGTTCTGCAGTATTATTTAAACATGTGAGTCTTACTTTGGGATGCTGTGTGCCTTTAAAGAAATAGTTTGACATTTTGGGAAATACGCTTGTTGCTTTCTTGCCGAGAGCTAAATGAGAGGATCGATACAACTCTCAGACTATCAATCTTCTCTTCTAACTCGAAGCAAGACATCAAACAAGAGTGTTTCCCAAAATGTTGAACTATACCTTTAAGCACAAAAAAGCTAAAGAAGTTATGGTATTTCAGTTTTAAAGGTCCAGTGTGTAGGATTTAGTGGCACGTAGATATTACATGTTCTGTACTCCTTATTCTTAACTCAGACTGTACTTTATTATTCATATCTTATTCATACCTTTTATTTTCAACAATTCAAAGTGTTCTTATTTGTACATAAAACTTTTCAGTTAATGTCTTTGAACCTTTTATCTTCTTGTCCCACTGCGTTACATCACTAGTTCATATTCCTGTGTACTTTGTACAGTTGGCGAATAAAGTGATTCTGATTTTGATTGTGATCCAGCAGTGAGTCTGCAGATTCCAAACACCTCGTCTCACTGTCCCTTTTCAAATGTGTAGGAGAAACTGCAGTGGCTGCAAAACTTGTACAATACCAGAAAGGTCATATCTCAAAACAGTGTTTGGATTTGTCTGTTCTGGGCTACTGTAGAAATGCAACTGAATACATATTTTTTTTCAGGAAAGCACAAATAATGCAATAATGTTATTATCTGGGATTTTTTTTTTTCCAAAATGCAATGCAGTAAAGAGGAGAATACTCTATAATATTAATATATGTGTAAAATAATCTAGTACAGTGAACTGCAGTAAGATGATCACATCAAGAAACATGAAAGCAGTATCACTGCAAATTCAGATTATTCCCTTTCAACTATTTAGATCTTTATGGCAACGAGTTTCTATTTCTGAAGGATTTTTTGATTTCTAAAACTTTTTCAGTTTCTGATTGCTCAACGTCCCACAGTTAAAGGGGAGGTGGTAGTGACACAAAACAAAATACTTTTGTTGGTTGGACAGATACAGATACAAATAATGGCGGTGCAGCATGGAGGAGGACCTGCGCCGTCTGTACATCTGAATGTCTCATTCTAAGATAAAGAAAACAACAATTCTTGTTTTAGTTTGATTGTGCACTAATGAAAACATAGGTATGAATATTATACTTCATTGCTGCCTTATTCTGCCTCTAAATCTTTTGTAAATCTGACACACTAAACCTTTCAAGACAATGAACAATTATCTGACTGAATGTAACCTTGATTATCTCTGATAGTGAAGTTGGGATTGATGTGTTTCTCGGGCACCATGGAAAAGTAGAAGTGGTGTCCTTCCACGGGCTCGTCCGGATCGACAGCGCTGAGGAGCTGAATGAGCTGAGAGACACAAAGACACATTACAATGGAAATATGAGCAACACAAGCGCATACACACACACACACACGCACACACACAACAGATTTCCTGGAGAAGTCTACGTAATCATATGCACCCGTCGTATTTCCTTTCTCGGAAATACGACACAGAATCTCATTCAGCGGCTGACAATGTTATGAATGTAAAATATTACAGTGTTGTGCAATAGTCAAAGGCTTCATTGTGAGTCCTTCAACGTTTAAAAAGATGTACAGAATAGTAGAATTGTTTAATACAATATAATAATACTTTTACTGTCCACGTTCATGGAAATTCTCAATGCCAAACTGTTATATAGTAAATCATAAACATCAGTGCATCATAATATACATACTTCTCCCGCCTGTGTTCCCTCACAGATATATGGCTGGTAATCTCTTGCAAGCCTTGGCACATTGTCGTTTATGTCCAGCACTTTGATGAACACCACCACAGAGGAGGATAAATGGTTCTGCGCTGCAGTAGTGAAGATAGACATTTGCTGGAGTCCACTGGGTGCATGTATCATAAATGCTTTGTAAAAGCTCTGTCAAAATAATACTTAAGACTGATAAATGTTTCTTCGTCTTGAAACTAGACTGTGGAGCACAAAAAAAAGGGGGCATGAACATTTCACTGCTTTCTCCAGACCAGGACAGACTGAGCAGTAAAAAACAACAAAAAAAAGTAAAAACTAGAGCAGCGGTTCCCAACTTTTTCTTCCTTTAACCTCCAAAGCCCAGTAAGATGAACTCAAGTACCCCTTTCTGAACAATGCTCATTATTAATTAACTTTAAAATGGATGTTATTATCTGTATCTGTTTAATCAACTAAATTATTTGTATCTGTATCCGTACTGGATACAGATACATGTTTTTAATGTTTTTCGAACTGTCAGTGTTTAGTGGGTTTGATCAAGTTTGTGTTTGTGCTGCGGCCACTTCAAGCGGCTGAAGCTGGACGTTCCAACCACTTATCCATTGCTTTTAGCTGGTGACTGGCCAATTTCAACTGTTGATGAATTGCTTTTAAATAAGAAATTTTAAGTGTTTATTCATTACTATTTTTTTTTTTTCAATTAATTTTAGCTATTTCACTGGTTCATCCATTAAATTTAGCTAGCAATTTCAACATTTATTCATTAGTGCTTTTAGCAAAGTATTTCAATCATTAATCATTTCTTTTAATTCCAGCTGCATATTCTTTGTTTATAGCTATTTCAACTTATCATTGGATTACTTTACTTACCATTTTTAATTATTTATTCATTAGTTTTAGCAATTTTAGCCATTTGTTCATTCCTTTTGGTTAACTATTTTAATTGTAGCTAATTAATTCAACAATTTATTTAATACTTTTAGCTAAAATTTTTCCATTTTCCTCTATTAGCTCACTTGTAACTAACTATCCTTCCATCCATTATCTATAACTGCTTATTTACTGGAGGGTGGCGGTACAATCCGGACAGGTCGCCAGTCCGTCACAGGGCAAAGACATTTAGACAAACAACGATTCATGCTTACACTGAAATCTACAGGTAATTTAGGGTCACCAGTCAATCTGACCTGCGTTAGTTTGGACTGTGGGAGGAAGAAGGAACAATCAGAGTGTTTTTGGTTGACAATTTCAACTATTTATTCATTGTTTGTACTTGTTTCAACAGTTTATTCTGCTTATAGCTCATGGCTTCAACTGTTTATTCATTCATTTTAGCATCTATTTCAACCTCTCTAGCCGATTTTTACCTTGCTGCCAGTTTTAAAGCACTCTCAATTTGTAATTATTGTGTTACTGACTCAGAATAATGTTTTGATCATTTTTAGTTAAGTTGCTGAACAATCTTTCCACGTAACCTTTAGCATGTCTGGTTGGGAATCACTGCTCCAGATAAAGTTTTGCCACCAACACGTTGCTGTGAACATATCCTGGACGGGTTTCATGTCTAAGTAAGGATAAATATGAAATAAATTCACCACATCAACAATGCTTTTGCACATGACATGAAATTCTTCTTACTTGCTTCCTTTGCTTCAACAGTCAAATTATGCCAGTTTGAAGTCTCTCGGTCCAAAGCTTTACCGACAGTTATAGTTCCATTGTTTGGGTCGATTTTGAAAGCTTTTGTGGTGTCACTTCTTTTGTCGATTGAATATCTGGAAGAAAAATCACAGAGACACACATTTAGCAGGCAAGGTTGTTTTCTGGGCAAACAAAACATTGTGATACCACAGGGAGATTAATTAGGCAAACTGCTCAATTTTTTAATCTGTTGACAGATAGCCAACAAAGAGACTACAGACACGAGCTCGAGTGACACAGCTACAACAGAACTGTGAAAACAAAGCGTCTCACACAGATGGCATAGACACAATTGTGTGTGTGTGTTTTTTCCGCCATTTTAATTGAATGTTATTTCAAATCTGACCGCAGACTTTCTTTATTTGTCATGAGTGAGAAAATATTGTTTAAAGACAATGAGACAGGATTTCTTGTAAACATGCAGGAGCAGAGAAACTTTTTTGAAGCTTCTTGGAAATGAACAATTGTCTGTCTTCACAATGACACAGGTGGTGCAGCGGCACTGACATAATACGCATCCTTGTGCCTTTTTTTCTGATCGTGGGTGACAAGTTACTGCTTGCACTTTTTAAAGGTCCAATATAAAACATACAAGCTCAGAAAACAACTATTTGCTATGTAAAAATATAGTAGCTTTATGGCATCCCAGGTAAAGAATGACATCATCCTCCAAGTGTGAGTTGCTGTCCAACTTTTCTGTTTATCCAGGACGGCGGCCCGTGCATGTTTGTACATGTGAGTCCCTTCATCTTCCCCACATCCAGTGGGTAACTTTCACATAGTACAGCTAACCAGTGCACCAAAATTTGTTTCTGAACTATGCAACGCAGTAGAGCGTAGAAGAGGAGTCTTCATTAGAAAGAAGAGCCAAAATGGCAGCCGTCTGATCACGATATGTCTCGTATTGCAGCTAAACAGTACACTAAAATGTGCTTCTGAAAAAACCTCAAGCGAGAAATCAGCAAAGTAGTAAGATAATCTTGATCCATATTTGATCAGCACTGCCTGGTTTCACAGTATCATCTTAGTTTTGGGACTGTCCATTGGAAACCAGAGCCAAAATGGCAGCTGCCCGGTCACAATATGTCTCTTATGACAGCTAAACAGCACATTAAAACATGTTTCTTAAAACATTTTAAGCAAGAAATGAGCAATGCAGTAACATAATCTTGATCCATATTCAATTAGCGCTGCTTAGTTTCACAGTTTGATCCGAGTTTTGTGATCTTCCAAACTTAATTGAGTAAACGAAGCGTGCATTTGTTTTGATCCCAGATGCTGGTGGTCTACTGTGACCTTTAAAGCAGAGCCACCCATTTTGGGGCCGGCAGACTACCTTTGTTTTGGCCAAGCATGGCATTTGACAAGCTCATGCTTTTATTCACCTTATTTTGAAAGTGAATGGCTGCAAAACATATATTTTGAGCAGCCAAAAAGCACATAATCTAACGTCAATTTAACGTCATTTAACGTCCGTCCAGGCAGTGGCATACTGTTAAAAAAAACATTTGGAAAAAAGTGGCAAGACTATTTTTTCTCTGAAATGACAGCAGTTTGCCTCATTTGCAGACAGAGTGGCTGTTTTGAAAGAATATAATATCTGTCATCATTACGAAACAAAATATTTGCTTGTTTTTTCACAGTGGCAGGGACTGAAAGGAAAAGACAAGTGATTTGCTAGCTAAACTTCACCCTCAACAACATGCTGTGAAATGTGTATTATAGATTTAGAGTGAAAATTTTCTATAAAACACAATATATTTTAATGTAATGTAATTCAGTTCTCTGCTCTAAAGGAAATGCCGTAAACAGCACATTTAAATGTAAAAAAAAGACCAAAAAAACCCCAAAACTTAAAATAATATACATCTAACATCCACAGACCAAGCAAGCAGAATTGTTTATTAGAAATATTTGCTAGTTATTGCACATGTCTGTCACACCGCCATACCTTTAACCCTCATTAATACAAGTGATTATAACACCACGGTGAATTAGAGTAACCGGGATTGAAAACAGGCCAAGTAATGAATCATTTGTGCGAGCCACTTTGCTGATAACGACATGGAAAATAAGCCAATTTGACCAAAGCAAACTTAATCATATTTAGTAGAACTGTGGAAACCCCTAAAATGTCAGCCTGAATTTATTAATCAATGAGACACTGTCACCAAAGGGACAGTAATAGACGCTAGGCTGAGGATGATATGCAGCACCTGCCACTCTTAAGCTCTGTTGAGATGGACTACAGGCACCAGTACCGCTGCTGTCTCCTCTGCAACGTGCCCCACTTGCAAATGACTGCAAATCTCAATTCCATATGCCACCTCGTATGGTGCTTTATTACATTCCCACGTCCTAGCCACGTCGCTTTGTGATAATACCACGGCAATAGATAGAAAAGCCTGTGAGGTATAAAAAAAAAAATCGTCATGATTTATTCAGCAGGGCTCATTTCCTACTAAAGTAATATGAGATAAATATGACCATGTACAGGGTATCCAGAGATCAAGGGTAAAAATGGATGCACCGAGCCAGTAACATTATTTGAAATGGAATGATTTTTCACCCTGTGGAGGAAGCTGTCTAGGGCAGGCTGTCTAGGGACGTTACGCCCCCACCAGCCTGGGTATCTACCTCGTCATTATCATACTGGCAGTTGGGATGGCAGATGCCATTCTTCCTGGTTCAGACGGTTCACATTACCTGATGGGATTGTTGACTGTGTCAGTGTCTCTGGCACTAACGCTGCCAACCACTGTTCCCACAGCCGCATTCTCGGGAACTTTCCACTCGTAGACCGGCGAGAGGAAGACGGGCGGCTCGTCCACGTCCTCCACAACAATCTTGAGCGTCGTCCTGTCCCTGAACTCGTCCAGAGGCAGAAAACGGGTGTCCACGTGATCGTTGACCGCCTCTGCGGCCATGACGAAACGTCTTTTGGTTTCGAAGTCCAACAGCTGTGAAGGAAAGAAACAGCTTTTTACAACTAAAGCAGAAATCTGTGATTTATTTTCTGTAATAAATAATGAAATTACCACAATATGCAGTGGCGCACTCAGGCTTTCTGAGGGGCAGGGGCGAAAAAATTAAAGGGGCATCTCCTGTATGTGGTGGGGCTCCAGCACGGTGAAAATCATTATGCATTTAAGTTGAAACAGTTTGTTTCATCATACAACAACTACTAGAACTCTGTAATAAAACACACGGGGAACTATTTAACTATTTAAAGTTACATAGAGGCCAAATAATTTGCTGGTATGTAGGGCAGAACATAGGGCACTGCATTATATTTTCTCCTCAGAGGGCAGTTTACCATGTTTTGTGCACCACAGGGGCACCTTAGATGATACTTTACAATGTTTTTTCCACTCAAAGGGCACTTTAGAGGGCTCTTTATCATGTTTTGTCCACTAGAGGGGCAGCCCAGATGTTATTTTATCATGTTTTGCCCAATGGAAGGGCACTTTACTATGTTTTGTCTATGGGAAGGGCACATTTTATCCATCATAGGGGCATCCAAGTGGGCACTTTTGCATTGTTTTTTTTTCAAACGTGTGCACCAGAGGGGGCGATCCCCCGCTTGAGTCTCCCAGTGACGATATGTCGCCCTCGCCCCCTGCCTGTTATTGTCAAATTACAATGTCTTGCTCTCATCTTGGACCCCAGCAGTATTCCTGCAGCCAAGCTTCCCTGAGTCTGGAAATGAGGGGGCAGGTGGGAACAAATCGCTTCAATCATAGATCATGCATTAAGTAGGATTTAAATCTATTTAATATACCGTCTTGAGTCATCAACTTGCTATTTGGACTGCAGTACTCATCTTTGCTCACATAACTGCTACATATTGTTCCTTTAATACTGTGGCTGTTATTAGCAGAATATTTCTTGTTCATCATAATTAAGGAAGATTAAAGACTAACAGCTTCTCAAATATGTTTTGCCAACTTGTACTTAAGATAGATGATTATTCCTGTGAGGGCAGGATGACTCAGTCTGGATTTTAAAATTGTTTAGTCAATGTCAATAAGCTACCAGCTGTGAGCACGCACTTAAATAATGCTGCGTTTTCGATTAACATTATGATGCTAGTAATAAGAAAACAGCATGCAAACCATTACCGCATTCCCAAAATGATTCAGAGACAGAGTCAATAATGTTTTTTTTTTCATTATCACGGCATCTAAATTGAAATCTCCTGTGCTATAAAGCAGACGCATACCGAATGTGGGAAAACATAAAGTACGAGTCCAACAGGATTACAAGAGCATTCAGCGTTGATCTATATTTGAGTCTTCTTAACTAACAGAAATAGATTGAGGACTTTGACTTTTTGAAATCAGTGGGTGCTTGAACTATATAAAGCTCAGGCCTGCCCAATCACAGAGCTTCTGACACTCATTGTCAAACCAAGAATCAAAGCTTGCAGTCTTATGGACCTTTTTCACTGCAGCCATTTTGATGCAGGTGATGCAGACCTCGACGTGAATCATCCTCAAGGGGTTTATTTTAAAATCACCCGCTCACTGTACATTATCCCACTTACTATATGTTTACTTCCCCCCAAAAACAACAAAATGTCACAAAATATTTATATTAAAATGGTTTTAGTACTTTAAAAATGATTTTATCATTCCTCCAGCATCTACAATCAAAACTGCGACTATAGTAAAGGTCCGTTCTTCATAGCAACGAGCTGTTATACAATAGCAACAAGCCTTAGAATGATGCAACCGACCAATCAGAATTGAGTATTTTAAAAAGCAGAGTAAGGTCCAGTCCCATTCAGTTTATCAAAGCCGTTCAAGACCTGTTGCATTCAGGTCAAACAGAGTCAGCGTGCTGTTCTTGTGCATGCAGGCTCTGGTACAATAAATGGAACAGGACCTCAATTAGAATCACTGGTAACACCTGCATTTACCTACTATTTCATATCAATACTGCAGTGAATAAAGTCTATTAGTAAAAGTTAAATATTGTCTGGATTTTGTACCTATAAACAACATACAATTTCAGCTGCAACAGTGCGTGGCTGGCATTGTTTTAACCTTTTTCAGTCTGTGTGTGTGTGTGTGTGTGTGTCAACATGGCAAAATGTGTGAACCACTGACTGTAGCAGGAACTACCACAGAGGAAGTTTTAAGCATACCGGCCAACCTTCCCGATTTTCCCAGGAGACTCCCGTTTTTCATCGCCATCCCCTTATTTCCTCCTGGGATCACAATTCTCCTTTGAAACTCAAATATTTTGGTATCAAAAAAAATCAAAAAAATCCTCCCTATTTTTGAGGCCTCGAGGTTGGAAAGTATGACTATTTTGGCAGGTAGTTTATATGTGTCTGGAGTCAGATTCTCTCTACACAATAGCGTACCACAAAAGATGTATTCAAAATGTGGTCCAACACATGTAATAATGCTGCTGGAGCCAGTTCTTTGTGTTTTATTCTTGTGTTTATATTCTCACAATGTGCCAATTTAATGAGATGACACAAATATTTCCTTTTGATTTATGAATTAATGTTAAATGTATGGCAAATGCACAGTTATATTCTGGGCAATTATTTTTGGATGTTGTGATTAATCAGATGATAAGATGATGTTCTGAAAGACCTCAAAATCCAAGATGGCTGCCCTGCACATCGACAGTCGTGAACACTGTAGTAACATGTGGTTTATTAGCACTTCTGTTTTTTGTGTCCCAGTAAATTGTCCAACTTGTATTTTCATGGGGATCAGTTTTGAACACAGTCAAGTGTGATGTTGTTTCCAGGTCTGACCGCCGATAACTGACGTAAACTGAACGCAGCGTGAGTCTCCGTCTCTTCAACAGACATGTAAAATGTGGCATAAGCACAGCCTTTGACCACATGTTAGACTAGAACTTGTTTTCTTTTTGTTTTTTTTCTTCAAAGTGAGAGAAAATCAGCCAAATGAAAGCGACAGAATCAGTGCAGTGACTGCAGTCTGGACTGTGATTTGGACTGTTTAACATGCGAGTCAAGATGCAGAGCCCTGTTAGAACGGCTCCGTTTAGAATAAGTACAAAGAACGGGCTCAGACAAATGCAGATATTATTACTGAGTAGTCGTGGGTCAGACTGTCAACATGTTGGCAGTCATCGTGGCTGGTGTGATCTCATCCAAAGATGGTCTTTAATTTTTTTTTTTTTTTTTCTGTTGGGTCTTGTTTGATGATAATTCAGCTTCTGAAGGTAGCAGCTAATTGGCCCATTATCTTCTTCTGTCACACAGAGTACAGCAGAGGGCCGGGAGCCTCTAGAATCAAACTAGCTGCCTTTCATGGGCCTCAAGTTTATTTAACGGCGAAACAAAGCATTTTGCTCAAAGCAACAGTTCGGTTTTTGGGACTCGCTTAACTATCTGCAGTCTTGTCATCGCTGTGAGTTCTCAGGCAGCGAGACATCATCAAAAGTAAACCGTTTATATTCTTTGTTCTTTCGCTGTCGTCGCAGCGCAGATACAGAGTAGTTCATTGAACATATGGGCCTTTATATGCCCGTGACCTGGAAAGGCGGTGATATTGCTGTTTCCACCAGGTGTGTGACTGTGTGTGATTATTGGGTCTCGGTGCCAGGCTGTTACACTGTTGCGTCTGGTAGCCTCATTAATTTTTCAAATATATATTTATTTATTTCTTGTTTGCCCGTGTATCTGTGTGGTTTTAACGTTAATGCTGTTGCGGTCTGCCAGCTGTCTGTCTGTCTGGAGCATGCTTGTGTGATTATTGGGGAGTGTCAGGATAAGCTGTCATGCCCTCTGTCAGCTGTTTTTTTTTTCATTTAGTTCACGGTGGTGTCTGTAATTTTAATTAAATTTTAAACACGGGTGACTTAACAAAGATGGCAATAACTGCCTATAGTTTTTGTAAAAATAATGATTCCAGATCTAATGGCCTCTGTGCCTAACAACACTATGGTGTCTGGTTACAATACAGCCCTTGAAATCTCAGATTAAAAAAAAGTAATATCTACAAATTCATATATTAGACATATGCTGGGTTGCATCAACAAAGATTAATTAACTCTGAGTCAGTGTTTAGGAAAACTAGGTTTAAAGTTAGTACATTCAGATAAGGAGAGTTTTGTTGAACAACTAAAAACTAATCTGCATTTAGTGAATCTAAGTTTAGTGACGTAAACTAATACAGTTTAATCAGCATGGAGATATTACTTACCTAAATTAAAATAAATTTAAAAAAATAAAGCTGCCTTGACCTAGTACTAGTAGTAATCGTAAAAGAGAGGGGGGGGGGGAATTAACTTTTGTCTACTCTGTACTCCTACATTGTTGCATTGTTTGCTAGCTAGCTAAAAAGTTAATAACACATTATAAAAAGTTAGTGAAATGCTCAATTTTTGTGCTTGGCATGTAAAAAATTAACAAACTTTACATTGTTTTGCTAACAAGCTAAAAAGTAAACAAAATGTTACATTGTTTGGTAGCTAGCTAAAAACAGTTAGTTAGCCTCGTTAGCCTGTGATAGTGTAGCAGAGGCGCTTTCATTTCTCCTCCTTTGAGAAGAAATTGTTGGCTGAATTAATGGAGTGATATGGTCTAATAACAGACGATTAAAAGGTGGACAAGAGCACAGTAAGAAAACAAGAGTGTCTGGCAGCTACTGGCAGACTTTTAACAGACTAACAAGTGAAAAAAAAAAGAGACACATCAAAAAATTCAGTTTGGTTGAGTCTTGTCTTTCTTCACAGAGCTTGATTATTTTGCTCAGTCCACCTCTGAAAGTTTTAGAAGTTAAACCTCCTCAAGTGTAAGTTTATAGTTAATGGATAAATTGTAAGTTGGACTTTTGGTGCAGCAGAATTAAATGTTATCTAGATTTAGAGTAAACACTAAACTAAAGAGAGTTAGGATTAAATGTAATATTTATTCATGTTTAAGTTCTAATATTTGAGACAACATAACTTGAAGTTAAGTGATATTTTAAACATGCATTAACTAAGCATTATTTAATCAGTTTTAAAAATGAACCAGCCAGGGAGATAAACACTGTGCATGTGTTCACCTTGGCTAGCAGAATCACCCCCTCCTGTGTCACCGGGTCTGTTTTGATGATAAAAGTAGAGCTTTCCTCCAGGTCATCCTCCAGACTGTAGGTCATCCTAGCATTGATGCCAGTGTCTCCATCCTCTGCCATAATCCTGCCCACTGTGGTTCCCACGGCTGCATTTTCAGGGACGGCAAAGGCGTACAGGTCTGAAGAAAAAAGAAATGCTTTTAAAAAGATTCGTGTTGACAGCATTAGCCTGAGAAGTTGAACGCTGGAATAGGATATCAAAAGGAATACAGAATCCGGATGATTGGTTCTTTTACAGCGCGTAATGATACCTCAGGTTTGGAGAAAAGCAACAAATAAAAAGTTTCTTGACTAAAACATCTTCGACAGAAGTTGACAGTAAGTTGTTAATAGCTAGTCAAGAGAGTCTGCTAGTGTGTAAAGTGATAAGAAGGGAGAACATTGTGGTGGAGGGTCAATTTGTGTGAGTCACAGATAAATTGTGGCAACTCCAACATAATCCCAGCCTAACTCTAATAAGAAGATGAGAAAATGTGATTGTGTCTTTGAGGGACTCTATTTGGATGGCTGGCCACAACTGCGAGCAACTCAACAGCAACCATCTGCTCCTGAAAAAAAAAGAAATAAAGCCCTGCTGATAATAATTTGCAATTATGTGACAAAACAGAGGGCACAGTTCAAAGTGAAGTGTGGCCATACAATATTTATAAGGCCTTTTGACTGAACATAGCATCCATGGGATACAGTAGCACCAGCAATGAATGCGAATGTGACATTAATAGTTAAAAGTATCATCCTTGCCGTCTCATTTCTGCAGAATTGATTTCCTCCCTGGGCATTCATTTAGTGAGGTTTATCGCTGAGAAGGCTAGGTTTGTTTCCAAAGGTCATGACAAATGTCCTTTCATGTGTGAATGATTAAATTCATCCAGTGGGCGACACATGTACGTGTGCACACGCAGATGAACACAGCATCCCCACCTCCTCTCACGTCTCCTCCGCTCCCTCCACCTCTCCCTCCCCGTCTCGTTCTTCGACTGTCTCCTTTTAATTTTCGCTGCCGTCTGAATAACAAGACGTGCACGGACGAATGCAGCGCTGGCAGCACAAAACCACCCACCCGAACCGGAGAAGTGTGATCAAATAAATACCTCTTAGGTATAATATCAAACATCTCCTAGCAGTCTGCAATGCTTTGTACTTTTTCATTGATTCCCCGAGTGTGTATGGCCCGGTGTTTGCATCACTATGACTCAGACTGTGGGTTAAAGTGACTCACGGTGCTGGAATGTGGGTCCATTGTCGTTGACATCAGTCAGGCTGACGGTGACGGTGGTGGAGGAGGAGTAACCGCCGCTGAGGCCCAGCATATCTTTCACCTGCACCACCACCAGGTACTGCTCCCTGGCCTCTCGGTCCATGTTCGGCCAGGATGTTACAATAATCCCTGCAGGTGGAAGAGACAGACGGGCACAGAGGCAAGTGGAGTTCATTAACACAGCGTCATGTCTGTCTGTGGGTGGTTTTCTATCCATCCATTTTCCCTTTTACCAAATGTAAGTAAACAAACTTTGCCTGAAGTTGTCTCGGAGAATGCCACAAAAAAAATTCAAGTCTGCAAATATTATCAATACACAGATAAATATCAGGAGGGCTTTCAGATGACTTAAAGCTTCAGTAAACAGAAGAACAATTTGAATAAAGAGAATAATTATATCGACCGGGCGAATTTATATGCGATTTTTGCCCTGGATCATTTCAGCCCTTTAGACATTTAATCTTGCGTTTGGATGAGGTGAACTTTTCAGCAACCTTTTGCTAACTACACTATCCAGTCAAATAACTATTGTGTTTCGAACACATCTGACTCATGTTGAACAGATACTTACCAGCAGCAGCCCGGTGTCACAGCAGTTCGCCAAACAGTCACAAAATGAAATCTATCAATTTATGTACATGCACAAATCATTTTCTCCTAACTCTCATCATGAGAGCAACTGTTCAAGCAACAAATTATCTGTCTTTACTCTGTGGTTTATACCAGAAATCATTAATGTAGTAAATGTTCAATTTTTATGAAGAATCTCCTTAAGGAATATGAATAATGGCTTGGAGCTAAACTGCATCACTGGCTTAACTTTGTATGAAGAAGAACCTGAAGCAGTAGCAATATGTGCTGAAGAAATTGCATGTGAATGCTGAATTTTAAAAAGCTGATACTAACTACTAACTACTAACTACAGTTCAAATACTACTGCCAAATAGAGTGTAAGCTAGAGCTAAACTGCATTGTAATTTTAATGGAGAATCTGCTTAAGGAGTATGAATAATGGCTGGGAGCTAAACTGCAGTGCTGGCTTAACTTTGCAGGAAGAAGCAGCTGAAGCAGAAGCAATACTTGCTAGTAGAGCTGTGTTAGCCGCGTTGCTAGATAATGCCAAACTAAAGAATCCAATTTATGAGGAAACTGCATGTGAATGCTAGATGTTGAAAAGCTGATGCTAAACTGCATTGCTGGCTTTAAAAGTTGAATAATTTAACCAAAAAACAAAACCAACAATTTGTTAGCCTGTCCATAGTTTCCTGTCTGTCCATTCATTCCTTCTGAAAAGTGACAACCAGGTCACAAATATATAGGTGTTTTTTTAATTGTTGTTGTTGTTATTATTATTAGTTTTTTTTTTTATTAAACACCTGGGCAGTGTGATTTTTAGCAAACATCACTCAAAATAGCATGTTTGCTGGGGAATGTTTGCAGGTGTGCATTAATACATCTTTAGTGTAATTAGTATTTCACGTTATCAGGACAATGAAAGTGGAAATAATTTTAAAAAGTGCATGTTTTTCTCCACAATGCATCATTGTTGATGGCTGATAGAGGTTTTACACTATAACTGAGAGGCACAGAAGAATAAGATATGTCAGACTTGGGCTATACAGACAGTACTCGCTTATAAGATGAATTCATTGCTGGGTTTTGGTGTGTTCGTGGGATTTGTTGACAATGAGAAACATTTAGAACACCTACAGATTTATCCTTATAGGTTAACTGAAGCCATGAGCAATGACAACTTTGTGGTTTAGAGTCAACTGCTGCCCACTCCTCAGTAAAAACTAACAATCGGTTCCCTAAAAAAGAAGTCTGATTTGCCCTTTTAGATATTGCATTCATTTGCATTTAAACTTTTTTTTTTTAACGTCAATAATTCTATCCCCCAACTCTTCACAGTTCAGGTCAACAATGTGTGTGGGCAGTATTGCAGTATTATAGCTGACCTCTGTATTACACAAGTATATAGTGTAAATGTACATGCATTGGCATCAGTTGAACCAGTAAAGACTCGCATTTCTCCCAATGGTCTGACAGAGCAGCTAAATCTGTGAATAGTTGTTTTAAGAGATCAAGTTGCCAGGGGAAATACAACTCTCAAAGTGAGAAATAGTGTCTGACTTGAGAAAAGTGACATGGACCTGAGGGACAAAGCCTAAAGACAAGACAGCTTCCTGTCTCAACAGCCTGAAATTGGAAACATTTCTGCCCTCCCAACCATACGCCTATTTTTGACGTTTTATGGGGGGCATGGTATCTTTAGAAGGACGTAGCAGGTAAACAGTATTATGGCACATCAAAGTGATGTATCATATAAAAACAGGGAACCTGGCGCCGAATTTCAGAAACTTCTTACCGTATTTTAACTGTTTGGTAACAATGTTAATAACACAACCATCCTAACTCCCCAAAATCTTAAAGAAACTCTCCTAACTTGAGGACTAATTTTCACTTTTCCACCTGTAGCAGTAGCTAACTTACTAATTAGCCAATGATAGTGTTAGCTAACAGTAGCTAAGGGTAGTGTTTGCCAAAAATGGCTTATGGTAGTCTTTGCCAACAGTGGCTAATGGTAGTATCAGCTAACATGTTTAATCAGTATGGCTGCTCGTTTATTGCTTTTACACAAAAGATGCTAGATATGGTGGAGTCTGCTAGCTTAGCTTTTTTTTAAATCTCCCAAGTTAGTGTTGAAAATTCCTTTGTATTTAGTGAATTTCTTTATGAACACCTCAAACTCATCTGTTTTGAAGTTAAGCGCCCATTTTTGTGCTTTTTCTTTTTCTTTTTTTTTTGTATGTTTCAATTATAAAAAACAAACATTAACCTACAAAGTCATTTCACTGAAAAGTAGTGTTGGTTGCAAGATAACAGACTTGTTGATAAGCAATGTTGGACTGAGTACGTTAGGATTTGTTTCCGTAATACCAAATAAGGAAAAATTCTCTCAAGTTTTTCTAAGCATAAATAGGGAATAAAAACTGTCTTTTGGTTTGGTGCCTATTCAAAGTTTAGAAGCTTATGATTAATGTATTTCAATTTGCTACGTGCTTAGCTCGTCTATGTCGAGAAGAAAAACAAATTTTGAAGATGCATGTTCAAAAGATGTTGCTGGGTGACCTGTAAAAGTGACATATATTTATAGTCATATCTGAAGTTAGCTAATGTCAGCAAAATATTAGCTAACAAGCTAGCTAACAATTGATGTAAATTAACAAGCTAGTTAGCTACTGTTTGGCCATCATTGTCTATCAGATGTAACGACCTAGTTAAAAATTTATGTAGATTACTTAGCTAGGTAACTACTGCCTTTTTAATGTTATTATATATAATGTAATTTAAGATATGATTATAAATGTCTCTTCAGCAAATCCCCCAGCAACATCTTTTCACAATATTCAACATTTGACTTTCTTTTCAATGTAGACAAGCACATAACATATTTGAATACAGGAAACAGGAAAGGAGAAGGTTGACTAAGGTTCCATAAGCGGCACATATAGGGTTAATTATGTCTTTAACCAGAGAGAATAAATAAAAATGGTCAGAAATCCCTAAAACATAGCACATTAAGCCCACTTGTTGTGAAGTCACACAGTATTTCTGCACAGCTGAATCTCTGCTGCACCTCTCTAACAGCACAGGGAGATTTGTATACGACTAAAGGACAGTTCAAACTAAAAGCCTCTTAATCTGTCAGTGGCATACCCGTCTTTGGCTCCACAGAGAAGTAGGGCTCCCCCTGCAGGATGGAGTAGATGAGCTTGGCGTTGTTTCCGAACATAGGATCATCAGCATCTGTGGCTGTCACCTGGGCCACTGTGGTCCCTGTGGGGGGGAGCGGATCACACAGTCAGAGTTAGCTCAGGCAGCAGTTCCAGTCGACGGGGAAATAAAGTGATTATGCCACAGTCCCGCAGGGTCTGTCTGTCTGGCTCAGGGGGGGAGAGCAGTGGAAATGGAAGAAGGGAGGGGAGGTAGGGTTAGAGGAGGGATGTTGACAAAGGGGTGAGGGCTGGGGAAGTGGGGGAGGGGAGCAGCGCTGGCCTTTCACAACTCAGTAAGGCTGTGCAGGTGTGTGTGACAGCCTCTCCAGCCCTGTAGCGACATCTCTCTCAGTATCCACCTGCCCCTCGTTTTCTCTCCTCCACACTCTGATTCAGTTTCACCTCTCTATCTTTCACACTCACAACCTTTTTCTCCGCTGACCATATCCTTCTCCTCACCTTGCTTTCAACAGTATCTTTCTCCCTCTCGCAGCCCTCTTGTCTATCTCATTTTTTTTTTCCCAGAGAGCACTCTGTTTTTCTCTCACAGGCATAGATTTACAGCAGCATTTCTTATTTTCACTCCAACCTTCCCCCTCTCACTTTCCCCTATCCGAGTCAAATGCATTATGATTTATTACGAGTGAGATATTATGCTGCAAAAGCAGATTACATATAAATTGAAATGGTAATGTTTGTGGTATGAAAGGGCAGTGGTTATAATAACATTATTTAAGAAATTTAAGGCATCCAAGCTATGAGTCAGAATCCAATACTTTTGACTTCCTGAATGGGGACAGATGACAGACTTTAATATAACCTTTTGTTCATTGCTTTTCAGTCAAGATTTACGTTAAGAAATTCATTTCAAAAGTATATCCTTAGAAACGAAAGGGCAAGTTTTTATCTGTTAAATGCAAATGTTTAACTTTTATTGGTAAACAAAACTCACCAATTGCTTGTATGAATATTTAAAATACACAATTCACTGGAACATAAATGAATCTTCAGTTATGCCCCTGTTTGGCTTATTTCAAATATTACGACACCATGGCAAATGGTGGCAAATTTGTTTATTTCAGCCGTAACTGTAACATTTAAAGATGTATAGTTAAAGATGTGGTCTGATGACATTCGTGCTGTGCTTATTTTATGCACTGTGTTGTTTTGCGAGTGTTTTTGATAAACCAGCCAATAGCGACACCTCACCTTTGGACCAACTGCTAGTTTTGGGCAAAGTCAAGCTTTCATCTGTGGTTAATTAGGTGGTAAATTGGGTCTAACATTAGTAAAAGTGTTGCTGTTAATGCGATATGAAAGCAAAAAAAAACATGATGATGTGGTTGGAGCTAACAGCTTAGCTTAGCATGCAAAGTCTTAACAGGAGGAAGCAGCTACACTGGTTCAAAATCCTCCTAGCGCTCACTGTTTAACACATTATGTCTTGCTTTTTTAATCCACATACAAATGACAGTTTCACAGTTGGTGAAACATTGGTTGGGAGCAGTAACTCCCTGGGGGTCTGCGCTGGTTGCCTAGCAACAATGGCTACAGTTACTTCCTCTCAGATGTTACGTGTTAATTAGTGAGCTTTAGAGACTACTGTTTTCAGCTACTTATTTACCATAAACACGAGAGTGATATCAATCTTCTCGTTTAACTCTTGGCAAGAATCTCGCATATTTGAGCATATTTCCCATAATGTCACACTATCCCTTTAATATGCTGATGTTTAGCAACAGCCTATGGTCTGAGTTCACTCATATAATATGAGATCAGTTTATTCAACGGATGTCAATAACAAAGACATACAGAAAATATTACTCATGTCTTTCCATTCTTTTTGCATTTTTTTCACACTTATGTATATGGATAGGCTGTCTGGTGAGCTCATTTCGTTATCTATTGATGCACATACTAACACACTGATATCAGAATACATATCGCCCCTCTGAGTACGTGTTGTTGGACATAATTTTGTGCATCTAAATGTCAGCAGGAAAGTCTGAATGCGGTTGCAGCCTTGCCGAATTTCAAAGAGTAAAAATTCAGCTCTATCAACATAAATCCATGATGACAAAAAAGTGAAAAGTTACAATTAGGCATTAAGTTTAGGTTACATTTTTGCTAGCTTATGCAAAAAGTGAAGAGATGACCCAATGAGAGCGAATGAAAATGCAGGCACACGACAGTCTTGACATAAGGTGCAGCCCCCGGGTGAAATACCAAGTTTTTGGGGTGTCCCTTTAGCAGGTGGCCTATAGGGTTCTGATATAGGCTTAGGGTCTTTAGTGTGATGACATGCTAACATTTGCTAATTAACAGAAAGGTGCAGGTGAGGTTGATGAGACTGTCATGAGTTTATAACCATGTGGACAAAATTAAAATTTGACCTGATGATGGGGATGGCTGAAAAGTCAGGTGATCACCAAAGTGATTCACAAATAATTAATTAAATATCTCTTACGGGGAACAGATATGGAGCTGTTGACCCAACAGACTGACTTTTCCACCCACAGCTTGCATGAGTTTAAAAAATCAACATCACCATCTCTTATCAAAACCGGTGTTAAACTGTTTTCTGGGTAAAACCGTACCAACTGCATGGCTACTGTGCTGCTTAATGTAAGTGATGTAATATGTATTTTGTGGATTGGGGATTTTGTTGAACTGATCTGATAGATTTTGATGAACTGACCCTTTAAATTCGATTCTGTGCGCCTGCACTTTCAATTCTTACTGTTAGCGTCAGTGCTTTCCCATTGTGAAACATACCGACTTCACACATCTCAGGGATGCTGGACACATATGGTTCGTTCTGGAACTGGGGGACATTGTCATTGATGTCCTGCACCTTGATGATGAACTCTGACTGGGGTTCCTCTGGTTCATTAGACCTCCTGTTGATAGCCTGGGCTTGAAGGACATAGAAGGCCTTTTCTTCACGGTCCAGCTTCTTCAGTGTCCGGATGTCTCCAGAATACTCATCTATCTCAAACACGTCTCCGGCGCCCTCTCCTGATAATATGTACTTGATGGAAAACTCGCCCCGGTCAGAGTCGGATTTGAGCTACAGAAAAGAGGAGGGGAGAAATGAAAGCTCGATGTTTTTAAACAATTTTCTCAGAGGTAACCAGAAAACATGCATTTTCAAAGGGAAGTACCGTATCAAGGACATGGAGGACATTCAATCTGAAGCGGTACCTTGCCAATAACGCGAGGAGTGGGATCTTCCTCGGGGACAAACAGCTGTTTCCAGATCCAGCCTCTCTTCAGGCGACGGTGCAGATGAGTGGACCCCTGGGCCAATTGTTGGGCTTCCAGACCCTGAGTACCTCTTATATCGCTCAGCACCCCGCCAGGAATCATAGAAAAGACCGTCACCATGGCCAAAACACCCGGCATGCTCATTTTTACTGTCCATCGGTGCATTTCCTCTGTACTTCCCATGGTTAGTGGACAGGAGATGCAGTTATCAGGTATCACTGGTCCGGTGCTACCAAGCCTTCATTCGACAGCATAATAATTCATGATCCCGGCAGTGCAGTATCCCATCTTGTTATGATGTGGTTTGTATGCAAGCTCATGTCTCTGAAATAAAAGGTAACAATTTAATTAATGGCTGCAGTGAGAAATTTCAAACAGCGCACAGAGATTACAAAATGGGGAAACTGAAATCTGTAGCAGAGTAGTGTTTAATTACACAAAGCTTTAAATACATGTGAAGTATTTGGACTTTTTTGTAATTAAAAAGTTACATTTAAAGACTGTGGCTCTGGCTGATAGGCAAATCTAACTTGAAGAGTTTACACGCTGTTCTAATCTAACCAGGCAAACTTGTTCCTGAGAATGTAGGCCTAATATTTTAAATATATCTAAAAGCTGTACCACTAGAAAACTAGCTAGCAAGTGTGCTGAAAGCTACTTAGGCAAATGCAGGCTAATGGAAAAATGACTGAAAGAGATAGCTAAAATAGATAAACAGTTAAATTAGAGTAAAAAGTAGCCTAAATGGTTGAAATTTGAATTAGTTATTATCTTAAGTACTTCCAGTACACTTACTGTAGCTAATGTTAACTATCTCAACCATTTATCCATTATGTTTAACAAACGTTAACTCTAACCATTTTGGGTTTAATTAGGTAACGTTAGCTAAACTGCAGCATCAGCCGCTGTAGTGATTATAGTGCAGATGCAAAGTTTACCAAACCACAAAAGTCAAATTGAATGAAAATATCATTGCAGGGTAACAATATCCCCTTTTATATAAAATCCAGTTTAAAATCAATTCAGCGTGGCAGCTGGTGTCAGTGAGGGGGCGCTGAGTTGATCTGACAGTGTCTGATTTAAAAAAAAAAAAAAGGTTGGGAACAACTGTTCTCTATGAGCTGTATTTTGACATGATCCTTTGTTGACTATCTGAACAGATACGTCAAATCCATTGCACGTCAACAATTACAATGTATAACAAATTCGAGCAGAAAGCCAGATTGCATTTTACAAGAGAAAGACAAACCCTTTGTTTGAACTCTGTTTCTTTTTTCTTTTTTTTTTTTGACTTGCATCCTGCTGTCCTGCACGGGCGGCTGAAAACAGCCCTCTGTTTTGAATTCAGACAAGGCCCTGCATTGTGTTTCATTGGGGGGTGCAGGGCCTGAACATCATTCCTTAAGCATGACACTGCACTCTGGCGCTGACTAATGAAGACTTCTAATTAGATCAATGTCTCCCTGGACATGGAAAACAGAGACACACATGCCTCTGACAAAGTATGAGTCGAATCGATGCACCAATTATAATGTGCACCGAGATCAGGGTCGAGAGTGTAAGGACAATGAAAAGTCAGCCTAGACAGCAAATTAGTTAGGACAACACAAATAAAATAGCTTGAACTGGCAACCCCGCCCAAGTTAACAGACTTCAGCTTGCCTTTGGTGTCTTTTGTTTCTCCTAGCAACCATGAACATCCACTGTCATCTCAACTCCACATGTCAAAAACACTCACATCACGGCTTTGTCATCCCGTGATACTGAGGGTGAACACATGGCATGTTTGACTTGGCGACCTCCTCTTGATCAATTTTCCCTTTGAAATTATATGAAGGGGAGACCGGGGGCAATTGTAACATTGTTTTTTTTACATTTTCCTTCATAATTCCCACACTACTTGAAATACACTAGTTATCTTTAAAACTAATCAATAACATAATTTATATATTTTAACTAATGAGACTGTGAAAAGTAATATTAACCCACTGTATGTCAAATAAAAGCGCACGTCAAAGTAATCACATTATTGCCGTAGTACCTATTAATATTATATGGTTCTAGTTCTGTTAGATGTCAGGCATAATATACATTCTAAGCCAAATATATTTATATTTTTGCAGAAGAGTAGCCAACTATTTCAGTGGCAACTAGATTTAATTTTAACTACGAATTTCACAGTTGTTGGAATGCTGTGTAAAATGTAAATAAAAACAGAATGCAATGATTTGCAAAAACATTTTGACCCATTAATACATGACAAAGATAAGATATTTAATGTTCAAACTGATTAAGAGAAACAAGGTGCTTACATTGGTTCCTACTTGCATGTAGCAGAATTGCTCCTGATCTTGCGGCGTGGATAAAGTCTTACATACTAGCAAGACATATATTACTATAATTAGTTCATGTTAACTTAACCAGTAACCTCGAGATAACATTGATGTGAGTTCAAATTCACCGTCATCTAAACTTTGGACAGCAGAAGAAAAGTTCTGTATGTCCAAAAAGTAACTTCTGCTGAAGTGAAATGACCCTGCTCCTTTAACACAGGCAGAGAGAGAATCCTACTGAGCACGTGCAGAGGGAGTGTCAACACTCTAGCTTGGGTGTGATTGGAGGTACTGAGTGTGTTACAATTGCCCCCGGTCTCCCCTATATTATCTTTGTGTATCAGCGTAGGTGTGTTTGGCTCAAAACCCGGGGACATTCTTTTGCTTTTCTGTCTTATGGTCGTTTACTTTGAAAGGCAGCACAAATTATTTGTCCAGACGTGAAACCCTGAACCAAACTTTACTGCTCTCCAGTCAAGCAGCAAACCGTACATCAGCCCTCAGTGGGATCAGATGTTATTAAAGGCTAGAAGTCACAACAGCCATAATTCTGAACCATTTTAATAGAGCTTTTTGACACAGTAATATCAGCACATAACAAATACAGTCCCACCATGTGGACGCTTTAATCCAAAGTGCTGCACAGGAACACAAGTGCATGCGTTTTTTTGGGGGTCCCGGTGGAAATTTAAAACATACCGTATATACCGTGGGAAGTTGTTTCAGCACTTCGAGTAGTTGCAGTATTAATGCCTTAAGAGCTCATGTTCATGTTTAATCTTGTAAAAGTAAATTAGCCGTCAAGACCCATTTGTAATGAGCTGGTAAAATCAATTACTGATGCAGGCTTTCATTTCTGAAATTCAATTTCAATACAGCACGTGAATGAAAGTACGTGTTTGTGCTTATGTATGTCTTTACGGGCCGTATTCATATCTCCGAGCATTGCGGAGTGACATTCCAATTAGTGGCCAGTGAATCGTGAGCTGTTATGGTCTTTCGTAGGGCTGCCAAGCACGCGCCCGAACCGAACGCCTTGAGCCAAAGCTAGACAACAGCCCTCAATGATGTTACTCTGAGCAACTGCTCAGCTGCCAACATGCCAAGGAGTCTGCCTAAAAATCTTCCTGGGGGTATCAGCCTACCACTGATGTGGCTGGAATAGTGCACAGGTCAACAGATGTTTAGGTGCCAATTTAACAAGATGGACCTTTCTAGAAATAAGTGATGAAATTCAGGGGAAATAATGGGTATGCCAGCCCCATGTCTGTAAATAGCAAAGGCATTAGGGAGCAAGTCCATGTGTGACAGGTATCTTGATTGTGCTTGATAATAATGATGACCCTGCTGCCAAAGTCTGATGGTTTTTGTATCCTGGGAGATGCAGTTATTTGACAGGCTGTGGGAGGGGGGGACATTAGGTGGCTGCACTTTATAACATAAAAATACTGAGGGGGAGGAGGGTCAAGATGCAGGTCATGTGACTTCATGACAACATTCAAAAATATACTCATAATTTGCATCAAAAATCCAAAATGACATCATACATAGTGTCAAAGACAGGTGCTATTTTTTTCTGTTTATTTTCCTTTTCCAAGGATGATCCCAATGTTCTTGTTGAAAAATAATAAATTACATTTACATAGCTTGGATTATCAGACACTGAATGTTTGTATCCTGGAGGATAAAGGTATAAAACAGAGACAATCACACACTCATTCTTGACCATTTGGGCAAAACTGTACACTGAGTGGGCTTTGATTATTACTCTTCAATTACGCTAAACTGCTAAAAATATCTTTTAAAAGATACGCGCCATAGTGATTACATTTTTTTAATTAAATGTAGACATCAACTTGGTCTGACAGAGTTGACAAAATGTCCCATTTTTTTAATTTCATGGTACAGTCATAGTAAGAAGTATTTTTTAAAGGTTTTCCAAGCATAATTACAGAGTAAAAATCAAAAAACCCTCAAAATACAGTTTTGTCCCAATTCTCAAGAATGAGTTTTCTAAAATATTTATATGTGCTTGCCCTTTTAAGGATTAAAATGATAAAATGTTGCTCAATATAAGCGTTTTTATAATACCGATCCATCTTTTATCATTTACATGGGGTTTAAGTCATGAGAAAAAAATCAAGAGAAGCTAAAAAAACATATAAGAAACACCACTGAACTCCATGGTCACTTTTCTCCTTTCAAAAGAAATTCTCATTTTTACTGACACGCAGTACATGCAGAGTGCCCTGAGGTTGACAACCATTCATTACCTCTAATAGGCCTTCTTCCCATTTCCAGCAGACTTCCTGTAGCCTGTATGTACAGTACGCTAGTCTGCCACATGACAGAATGACAATGAGCTGCAGTCTCACAATGTTAAGCACTAGATGCGCTGAGACCGTCACATTATTTTCCTATATGGTGATGTGTTCTAGCTAATAAAATGTCGCTCTGTTGTAGAAATGGTTCCTGGATGATGTTAAAATGTGTCTAATGTGCCAACGCAAATGTTGAAATGCGGCAATAAAGAGAAAGCAGCTCCTACTTGACATTGTGGATGACACAATCAATATCAGTACGCGCTGCCAACGTTAAGTGCTACGTGACACTAACTTTATATTAGCATTAATTATGTTGTTTTTTATGCATCAATCTTCTGTCTTGGTCTTATGTAGGATAATTGAAAAAAGACAGAAAAAAATATGAAATTATGTTTGAATAAGTGACAATGGGCGTAAATAAACTGTAGGCTCACACTTCTCATTTAACCGCAGCTATTTGCAATCTTGAAGACAAATCCATCTGCTAAGCCTCACGTCTTTAAGTTCACCCTTCCAAGACAAAATGTCCTTAATTGGTCATGTGGGAGCTCATCATGGGACTTGTTGTTTACTGTTCAGCTCCATAAAACAATAACGCTGACATGTAGTTTATGTTTCCTAAATCAGGACCTCAAATGAGTCCAGAGACTGAGGGAGAACAACAGGGGAGTGTCAAGCCTTCGTGTGAGTAATTTGTTTGATTTTATTGCGTGCGCAAGTGGAAATCATCACTGTTTAGCAAGTGTCACGAATTTCCACTGACATTTATCAGATAGGACTACATCCTATAATTTGTCTTCTTTCTTTTTCATTAAAAACAATTAACTGATGCTCCAGAATAAAAAAAAGAGATGAGTGGATTTTTAAACTAAAGGAGTTTATCTATAAAGACTTAATTATGGCGATAAAAGTTTCTGACAAAGTTTTAAATTAAGCTTCAAAGAAGTATCAGACATGGACAACATACTGAAAGCAGACGATCATCTTAAAGAGACTGTTTTGGATTTTTTGAAGTGGGGATGTATGAGGTACTTATCTATAGTGTAGTGCAGTGTATTGCATGTAGGAGATGACAGTCAACATGCCCCCAGTTTGAAGAAGCAGCAGGAGCACTGGTGTAGGAAGATAAGCAATGTACTGTTTTGGACAGAGTCAGAAGCAAAATGTATTTCAGCAACCTAAAAAAAAGTCCTACCTAAAAAAAAAAAGAAAAATCAGTTCAAATGTACGCTATATTTAGAATATCTTCCCAACTTTATCTTGCCGTCAGACAACCTTTTCTGATGGAAAACTCTCGTTATATAAGCCAAACCCACCAAACTCCAGAGGCAAAATCAGTAATTTCATTTTGCAGAATACCAGTTGTTGGTCTACCACTGCCTTAATCGTTTTGTTTGTTTGTGTTGTTGTTTGACTTCCATGAGTACGAACTAAGCCTTAAAAACTCAGAAGTCACACAATTACACAAACTAATTAACCGACCAAGGTGGTGGTAGACCAGCAACTTGTGTGTTCTGCGAGGTAAAATGATTGTTTTTGCTGAAGGAGCTTGGTTGCTTTGGAGAGAGAGATATTTGGTTTACATAACAGCTGTTTCCTCTTGAGAAAAAGCTGGCTCACGGCAAGATAAAGTAGTGAAATTATTCTGAATATAGCGTACACTTAAACCGATCTTGATTTTTTTAGGTGGTTCAACACGTTTTGCTGCTGACCCTCTCCACAGCGATACATTGCTTAGTTTTCTCCTGCTGCTTCTCCAACCTCAGGGCAGTATGACCCTCACCTCATACAGCCTCACTTCAGAAAATTCAAACTACTACTACGCCATGGGTGCTGACTAGGGTTAAACATGGGGGCCAAAAAATGTATATAATATTACATCATCATGACATCATGTCATCATGTGCTCCACCCGAGTTTAGGCTGTCTTGGGTAGTTATCTCTATAACAGCACACAGAGGCAGTGTGCCACTGTAACCCTAACTCTAACCGATTCAAGAATTAATTTGAATGCACGTGACCTAAAGCAGCATAACTACCTCTAAAGTCATGGTACTTCTTTGACACACCAGAAAAGACTCATTGATATTTTCCACAACAAACATGTTGGACAATGTCACATACACAAATTACCCACAAGACCATCTCGGCCGGTAACAAAAATTACTTATTTTAAAAGCAGAACCCAAGTTGAGCACACGATTACTACGCTGCAATGTTGACTCCTCTTTTCAGTTCAAGTGTCTGTGGGCCTTTGTTATGAAAAGACATTGTGATGCCCTGTCATGTTGACAGTTTCTATTCCACTTCATTGTTTTGCCAAGGCTTTCTGCTCATATACTGAGGATGTTCTGCAGTTACAGATAAATACTGCACTTGAACAAAATAATGGATAATGGATAAATGTCACAAATGTTACCACGCTAAGAAGTGACCCACCTCAAGAAAGGTCATGGCAGTTGTCAATTCATTATTTGATAAAGCCACATTTGAAGGAAATTTTTAACACTCAGTTTCCAAAGGTGAACAGCCCTGAAAGTTAGTGTCACACTATAGTAGTTACAGCTCCTCAACAGGGCGCAAAAAGTGTTTATTATTTGTTAAATAAACTTTTCCTAAAAAAAAAAAACAAAAAAAAAAAACCTTGACACAGCTACATCACTTTGTTACACTTCATTAAATACACTTTAAAGCGAGTCTTTAGCAATTTCAAACATCATCGTCAGTTCTTTCAAAAGGCACAACACTATGAAAAATCCAGCAGTCGTCTTAAAAGATGCAAAAACATTTCTTGCTGTGAGAAATACAAAGAACCCCTGGACTCATGTAGACGTGATTGCGTTTTTTGTAATTTCAGCCTTTCTGGTGCTGTTTTTATATTGAAAACCTCTTTACTCTTTGTATTCCTCTATACATCCTTTCCTGGATAATACATAAAAATGCATCTAATTATTGCCTGATAAAAGATCACCACTTATGGGATGTATAGCGACCACCAACACACCCACCTGTTTGTGTGATGCTGCCGTCCCCTAAAGCCACTTGTCACCAACCGTTGTCAAGAGAGATCATCGCGGGGCGTAAAGAAACACAATCTGCTTGACTAAATACCCTGGTACTGGAAAGCAATTCAGTCACCACAATAGCAGAAGCGAATACGCGTGGTTCTCACAATGCGTAATCCCCTCTGCTGACGACCTCCCCTTTTCTTCTTCTTCTCTCCCCTTTTCTGCCCTTCTCAAACTTCCTGGAGAAGAACAAACACAGGCTCTATTGTCTGGGACTCACATCTGAACACTGCAGAACACTCGGGGCCTTCATCGCCATGCAAATAGTCACAGCCCAGACTTACAAATGGATTTCTATCTTTTCACCCTCTCTGGTTTTTTCTCCCCATTTTCGTGAACAATCCGGTGCTTATTAGAGTCGAGCTGGAGCATGGCGCGGATGGTAATTTATCCACTGTACGGCCACTATTTCTGCTAGTGATAGGAAGGCAACAGTCTGTTTTTTGACATTCAAGCCGAGGCAGCATGTTGTCCCTGCATGCCTGGTCCCGATATGGTCACATCTAAAAATTGACCTGTCATGACTCCCAGTATGCAAAATCACTCAAGATGTTTTTTGTCCTCCACATTCACTCGGTTGTTTGCAAGTGCTTGTAATCAGGGCTACAGCTGTACATAAAGGGTAGTTTAACCCTATGTTAATGCAGCTACAATGGGACTTGAGGACCAAGATGGATGAAAAGATGGACCTTTCAAAAGATCAAGACCACCTAAAGTCAAGACCAAGACTGTGAGGTATTGAGACCAAGATCAAGATTATGACTTTGTAAATTCTGAGTCCTCTTTGTCCTAGACGGCAACAAGACAGAGTTAAAATATGTCCAAAACAAGATGAGACCAAGACCTTCCTCTCAGTGTAAATCACAGTTGTCATTTCTGTTTTCAAACCGATGCAGTTGTCATTTTTATGCCGAATGGCAGCAGAAAGCAATTGCACCATTAACCAACCATAAGCTAGTCTAAAGTCAAAGCCGCAGTATTTTCCTATTTCCTATATTTAAAGGGCACATTATTCAGTGAAATGTGCCATAAGGTTCACGATGCATCTACTCTAGGGCATTATAGTTCATCTCTGGGTCATAAAAATGAACATTCTGATTAATAGCATTGCAGGTGGGTGAAATAGGATGAAGTGTCTCCTCATTAAGAGAGATGCTGTGTGCATTCATGCACAAGGCACAGCAGCTGTAACTCCAGCTCTCATGTCAATTAATGTCCTGTGTTATTCTGCAAAACCCAAATATCTCACATGCAGTCAAAGTTCCTACAGTGAAATTGTTTGGAATAAAGCAGCCATATAAATCCTGACTTCCATCAGAGCTCTCTATAAAAGTTTATTTCCTCTGTTTCTTCTGGAGAGTTTCTTCTGTGCTGTCAAGTTTATAACTACAGATTTTTCTTTTGCCGCTCAATTATTAATGGAGCAGTGACATTACTGCATAAATGGAGATGTTTAAAATCACTGAAAGCAGCCTCTCTGATCATTAAACCATCTTTTAAATAATGTCGAGCTGTGCAAGCCTTCCAGATGATTTCTTTACACTGATGTATGAGTGTTGAGGCTGTTTTCAACAGTAACTGTGGTAACATCGTCATGCTGCTGTGCCTCGTACATAAATGTACACACAGCATCTCTCTTAATGGGGTGATGCGTCACCCTATTTCACCCACCTGCAGTGATTAATTCAAGGGAATAAACAGAACCCCTCTCTTTGAGCCCAGATAATGTGCCACTTAAATTGCAAAGTGGAGTTGGACACGCCTTGAACGCACACACACAATGCACTTTAGACTATGTGCGATAAATCTAAATAGAATCTGTTGTGTCAAATAACAGTCTTGACACAGTCACAATCTGTACGGCCTTAATAATAGATCAATGCTTCGGATATAACAGAATTAAAATAAAAAGAAAGATGTGGATTTGTTGAAGCAAAATCATATAAAGTGACAGTTTGACTCAGGCTATATGAAAACACACACTCACACATGTACTGCTCAAATGATCATAACTAAAACACTTTTGCTGCTTTCTTTCTTTCTTTTGACATAAACAGGCCTCTGTCAGCATAAGAAAATAATCATTCAAAAAATATGGAGGTCGAGTAGTGTTAGTCCTTCTATCAAAAGATCCATCTACATTTTATAACAGGATTCAATCTTGCCTTTTGAATTTAGTTGGATCTAGATCACGCTCTAAAAACTACAAGTTATAGAAGTTTTTTTTTTTTTTTTTTGTCCCACACAATTGGTCTCTCCATCACCTGACTCCAGGGTTGGTTCTGAATCAGTTTCTCTCTCTTTGCCTCTTTCATCTTCTTCTTGGACCCTGAATCAGTTACACCTTCTCTACTTTCTCCATTTTTCACTGTCTCCAATATTACATCCAGAGTTTTCTCCCCTACGTCTGTCTCCTCTCTCTTTAACCCTTTGTCCACTCGCTTAAAATATAAAACCCCTTCACTTCAAAAGTGTTGACTGCAGCAGTGCAAAGGAGTTTTTAACCGGTTACCCTGCCACTTTTGTCCACAGGGGCCTCTGAAGTCAACACAGTAGTTTCCTGTAGCCACTGTAATGCTGGGGGAGTTGACAGGCTATTGAGTGACATTCATGGTAATTTAAACTACAGTAGGCTTTTAGAGAAGTATAAAAACGGGTGGTTAAACTACTAATAACAGGACTTTCGGCTCACTTAAACAGAAAAAAACAATTACCCAAGATTTAATTCTACAGAATGCTGATGAGGTTATTATTTGTCTCCTTTTCCCTGCTGTTTGATGTTTGTGAACGTAGCTCTATGCATTGACGCATGGAGCAGTCATGCTGTTTGCAACATCATTTATAAAACTATATTAAACGCCAGCTGGTGATAGGAAATTATATTAACAGATGTATACAACAACAAACAACAGGGAAAAACACACAAATAATGAGTGATAATAATTGACTTTTCATATAGGGCTCTGTGTTAATTCTTCAGGCCTTTATTGCCAAAAAAAAAAAAAAAAAGTCTGAAATTCATTTTTGAGTCAGTTTCTTATATTAAAAATCTCTCCCTGCACTAATAGTTTTGAATAGTCATCTTGAACTCAGGGGCGTATGCATAAATTTATCCTGTCTAATGTGATCCAGGGTGACCCGTTAATCCAGCAAATCACACTTTTCCATTAGCTTGCTTTGTTAGCTTGCAGAGGAATATTATAATAGGAGGTGTGAGCTGTCAGTTGAAAAAAAAAAAACCTGTCCCAAAAGAGTGTGATTATGCAGTAATTTATTAATTTCTCCCCTGGACTTGTCCTGATGATCTAACAATGGAAATGAGTGAGACATGGGTGAAATGTCTAAAATTCAACTCGCTACAGGTCCATGTTGCACAGCATTTACTAAAACCAGGCCAAGTTTTGCACTCGCCACTGACTTTAATTCAGATGTATTTGTTTTTGACGGCGTATTTAGTGGTTATGGCGATGGAAATAATGCCATTTTGTTCACAGGGGCCTCCAAAATGAACAAAATAGAAAAGTTCCCCCTCGATGCAGCAGGTTTCAGATAATGTCATATGTATATTTTCTCTTAACACGAGGATACAACTCTCAATTTAGAACTGCGAGAGGGTTTTAGCGCTCTAGTGTAAAGTATGCTTACGTAACGCTAACATGGGGCACACTGTTTGAGAATAAACTGTGTCTACATGTATTTACCCTCCGCTACATCCCTGCTGGTAATTTTGGTCACTCCAATTACCACAAGTTTAAAGTTTGTCATTCTTTAATCAGATTTGATTTGACGACCAAATAACCTTTTAGATAAAATACCCAAAGAGCCTTCATTACATGCGTCTCGTAAACATGCTAACCTCCAAGGGCTAATTACAAACCTGAACAATGCTAATACATTCAATTCAATAATTAGAGCGCTCTGAGAGGGGCGAGCTAGCATTGTTGGGTGTAAATGTCTCCAAAGTGGCTGCGCCAGCCTTCCCTCGCCGCTTTGTGACAGGGTTGAATTTGTTATTTGGGAAGTTGAGATTAGTTCTCTCTGTGAACTCCGGCGCTCCCATTCTGATTCCATATCAAACAGAGAAATGTCAGGACCTGCACTGTGACATTTAAAACCCCCATTGTAGACCTTGTCTAATTGAGCCTCCCTCATTATAATGATGGAGTGTGGACCGACTACCGCAAAAGAACATCACGGATGAAAGCTACGGTTTGGTGCCGGCAAGAATTATTTACATTCTCGCACTCTTTCCTCTTCCAGTGAATCCAACTATCTCTCAGTCTCCGGTGACATTTCAGGGCTGTCAAATAACGGGCACAGAGTAATGGTCAGCATATTTGCAACAAGATAAAGGTGAGTCTGGTCAAATCAGCATTCACCAGGATGTCATGTTGTATAAATAATGTAAGCTATAATGGTGATATACTGCTCACTTATGTCCTGTATTATTCACCATCAGTGGAGACATCATTTTCTTGACAGGGGGCACAAAGGGAGGATAATGTGGCTCTGACATTAAACTGATGATTCTACACAGGCATGCACTGCTTTTCTCAACATTTTCCTGCTATTGTGCTCTTCTGATTAATGCTTCTGAATACGTCTTTGAAAAAGAATTTCTTAATAAAACACTGCACCAATGTCAATATAAAACTCACAAGTTCGGACTCACAAGAGATGAACTGTTCAGACTTCGTCATGTTAGAGGCAGACGTGCCCTTCACGGCTTACATTCATATTGTTGCATCGCCTCGCTGTAATTGGAAGAAGAATAAAGCGTCATTGGCATTCTGCTCAGTCCACTGTGGTGAATTTGATGAGAATGTCACATTAAAAATGCATGTTCCTCATACGTTCTTTGGCCTTTGTCTTTAGCCATGGGAAACAGCGGACACTTATGACAAATAAGGACGAAGCTGACGCCGCCTGAGGTGGATCTCTCTATTCGACAGGAAACATCAGCGACTTCTCCCAGTGTCTGCCTCCTCCACATGAGACCGTGCATTTGTCAACCGCCCGGGCTGATCGAGGGGAAAAGAAATTGGGTCACAACACAAAGTTACATAGACTTGCACTCTTAGAAATAAAGGTACTAACTAGAACCATATAGGGTTCTTCTGTCTGCCTCAAGGAGAAAAAACCCTTTTGGCTTCCTGGTAGAACCATTTATAAAGGCTCCAACTGGAGCCCATTCAGGGGGTTTTATATAGAACCCAACATAAAGGGTTATACCTAGAATCATCTGTTAAGGGTTTCACCCAAGGCATCTATTGAGAGGTTCTAAAGGGACCCCTTCTATGGAGGGTTCAATCCACAATCTTAGAAATAAAGGTGCTAACAAGAAACATATAGGGTTATTTGGCTTGTCCCCATTGGAGAACCCTTTTTGGAGCCCGTTCCAGGCGAGGCTCTACGAAGAAATGCAACATAAAGAGTTACACCTCCGACCATCTGTGAAATGTTCCACCCAGAGAGGTACTACATGCAGAGAACCCTTATAGGGTGAAATGGTTCCACCCAGAACCCTCTCCCAGAGGCTCGCTTTCCACCAAATTAGCTCTGGTTCTAAAGCCAGTTCCACTCAAGATTCTTGGACCTAGTGAACCAGTTCACATTTCCACCAGAACTGAGTGGAACCACAGTAATCAAGGATGTCGTCAATAGCATTGCACAATGCACGACAACTTGTAGAATGATACATGCTCACTTTGGTTCCCAAGGAAAACCTGCTTTTTTTCTTGGTTACATTAGGGAACTGACTTTTCAGGTACCAAATTATATTTGGTGGAGATGCTCAAAATGGTTCCCAATTTGGTGCTTGAACCAGAACGGGGGCAGGTTGGTTGTTGGTGAGAAAAACCTATAGGAGAACCCTTTTTGATTCCTGGTAGAAACTTTTATAAAAGTGCCACGTGGAGCCCATTCAGGGGGTTCTACATAGAACCCAACCAAGAGTTATACGTCCACCTAGAACCCCGACTGGGTTTCTATCAAGAACCTTTACACCTTCTAAGGGTGCTAACTAGTACCCATCATGGGGGTTCTACCAAAACACCTTTTATATTACAAGGGTTTCATCTAGAACCCACCCAGAGGTTTCTACCAACAACCCGTTTACATTATAGAGGTTTCCATTTAGAAGATACAAAGAGGGATCTAAAAGTACCCATTTTGTCAGGGTTTCACCTTTAACCCTCTTGTTTCCTGAGGGTTCCACAAAGAACCATATTATATTCCACAGATAAGGAAGTGGGTCTCACATACACTTGAGTCCACATTTAAAAACACTTTTGAAACACGGATTTGAACATTTGAATATTTGAGGTTGAGGATCTTTTAACACTTGTGCTTTTATCAATCCTCAAACAACTCTTTCTTCCAAAATAGTGTTCTTTGGATAAAAACATTTATTTGTGGAACACTTAACAAACCCTGTCTTCAAAAAGGGGTTCTTCAAAAACAAATGGTTCTGGCTAGAACCCCATCCCTCCAGGAAGAATCATTTTGGAAGTGAAAACATTATTCTTAAGAAGAGATCCAAGCGAAAACAAACATCTTCACCTGATAAATGATGATGTGCATGAGGACTAACATAAATCCTGGTCAGTTTGTCCGGAAATGCTCAACTACAGCTTCATGCATCACTGTTTATCGATATGTTTGTAGCTGTTTGTAGTAATCTTAGATCCAACGGTTCAGACAGCCGACCGATGGCCGACAGCCAACTGTGGACCAGCTGCTGGCTGATCACTCGTGAGATAGATCCTCCAGGAATCTGCCACAAATGAGCACTAACTCTGCTCTGCTGGGCAGCTGGGGAAATCTCCTGGAACCAGACGGTAATGCTTTGTTCACATAAACGTTTAAAGTGGTTCATAAAATATATAGCTCAAAGTGGGAAGTAATTAAGAGCAATAGATTAAGTAATGTGTTTAAATACAGTTTTGAGGTACTTATACTTAACTTTATGTCTATATTTATCAGCTTGATACTTTGAAAATAAGTGTTTACATACATGATGTATGTGGGTTAGCTCCAATATAATGTGTTAAGTTCCCCAACAGTGTTTAAATTAACTCTAAATTTACCAGAAATTACGTTAAAATTACTTGTTTGCAATTGGCTGCAGTTGTCTGTTAGAACTGTCACCTCAAACATCAGTTAAAGCACCTTTCTAAATTAAATTATATGAAGTCTGGAGCACTTCTACAGCTTGGATGAATAGAAAAATCTCCCGAGTGCATCATCTGAACAAAAGATGAACAACTGTGTAAGAAAACAGCGGCTTCTTTGGGAAAGAATAATCAAAGCTGCAAAACATAAACATAAAAAAACATTAGGTGAGGAATTCCCTGCGACTGTAAAAGTGCATTTTGGAGAAAACTGATCATAAAATCTGTCTCATAAACTTATTCAGTTTTAGATTCGGTGTCAATTTTACAACACTGACTCAGTGTTTTCTTGCAAACTGCACAGGAGTAGGTTAGTTATAAGTAACAGAGATGAGTAAAAATAAAACAATACCTTTATTATCACTCATTATATTTTTGAGACAGTAACCAAATTTCACTTTGCCACATTTTCCATTTATATCTTAGGGATTAAATGTAAAACCATGGACACTTTCCACCAAAATCTCTGCTTTTAAAAACTCCTCTAACCTCCACAAGCACATTGAAAAGTTGCACATACCGTAGGTGAAAATGTAGCTAGCTCAAGTTAGCTGTGGTCATTTTTCATGCATAATGTTCTACGTTTTTGCAAGAAGCAGTTAACGTCATTGTTAACTAAAAGAAAAATAAAGAATAACTTGTACTTTTAATAAATTATTAACCAAGAGGTTCTTTAATTGTACTTGGGTAGGTTTTTTAAATGGTATTTTTCACTTTTAATTGTATTTGTACTACATGAGTATAGCTTTTAAGTACTCTACCCACCACTGCTACCTGCAACAATGCATCGACTTTGCTGCAGCTCATATTCGTGCTTCTTCCACTTAACAACAGAGGCAGAGTATCATCATATATATCCAACTAACAGACAAAACATTTTCTCAGAAATAAAGTTCAGAGAATTAAAACTGGTCACCATCACATAAACCTGAGGGATGGTGTAATTTTCCAGGAGACGCCTGTACTTCTATGTTGAGAAATATTGAGAATATCATCGAAAGAAAAAAAAAAATTGAATGTGAATTTAGAGAGGGGAAAATTACTTCTGGAACCGGCAGCTCCTTTCCATTTCGCAACTTTATTAACATGAAGGTAACTATAGCAACAGCATTAATCCCATACACTACCATGCAGTTCACACCACACTTCAAACCATAATGATGTGTTAAAGTGATTACCAAATATATATAACTCTACCTATTTTCCATCTGAAACTATGTGCAATAACACACTCCAAGATGTAATATAAAAATGTAAAAAATAACAGGGGAGTGCCATTTTTACTCAGAAGAGTGTGTGGAGTCTATTTATATGGCAGATTAGGGCCAGTGTAAGAAGAAGGGTGACAACTCAGACTTGTTTTTAGCAAATGATACAACACAGCTGCCAGGAGAACAACAGTGTTGAGTCGAGCAACACTGAAATGATCTCAAGAGTGTAAATAGTTTGATTAGCCAGTTTGTACAGTATAACAGTTTGGAAGTCATCGTGCCATTTAGCTTTAACACATAATACAAAATCACAAACTACCTCGAGAGAAATGACAAATCTGTCAAACTCCCCCAGGCTGCAGAAACAACAGACTCGAGCAGGTTAAACATCCTCGTTTCAACATTACAACATGCAGGGTCGGGCTCTCAGATTGGAGAGTTGGGAAGTCATTCGTCCACTCGTGGAGGGACATAAAATTCTAAAATTCTTTTCCTCCCACCTGTATTCCTCTTTATCCATCCAGATTGTTTTTGTGTGAGTTGCAGAGTTTTGGAGATATCAGCTATAGAGATGTCCGCCTTCTCTCGAACATAATGGAACTAAATGGCACTCGGCTTCTGGTGCTCGAAGTGACAAAAAGTGCATTTAAAAAACTCAGCAGCAATGTCTCTTTTCAGAAATCATGACCCGGTTACTCTGCAGACCCCGCTGTGAACAATTTTATGGAGGAATTTATTTTCTTTCAACAGAACTACAGCCACCAACCGTATCACCATGCCAGCTAACTCGGTGGTTCTAACGTTGCAGCTCAGCTGTGGATGACACCATTAATGTTTACACCCTGCACCATCGTGAGCACAAGTCTCTAATCCATATGTAGATCAATGCTTCTTTCTGTGTGGTGATACACTTGGCAGGTTTAGTTCAGTAGAAAGATCAAACTGCTCTCAACAGGGTCCGTGGATTAACTTGGGTAACTGGGTCGTGATTTCTGGAAGGAGAAACTGCTGATCATTTTTTAAAACTTTTCTCTTTTTTGCAGGGCACTTTGAGCACAACAAGTTGAGTACCATCTAGTTCTAGTTCTGTTATACTGGAGAGTTATTAAGACATAATGTGTGAACAACATGGACACTACAATGGGTAGGTTAGGGTTGTTGTATTTGTAGCATCTAGCTGATGGATTTGCTGAGACTAGCATCATCGTGAAAATTTATGTTGCTGTTCAAGTGTGCTAAAACCATTTGAAGCTTTATCTTTCAAAGTGACTTTGTACATTTCCTAAAAACACTAAAATATTGCTTTACCTCTCTTGTTATTGGGATTAATGGTAATAGTTTTTTCTCATAAAAAGTTATCAACTGAACCAAACATTTACTATCGCATTTCTGCGTTTATGACATGAAACAACTCGTCAAGTCTTTCTGAGTCCTTGTTCAGACTTGAGGAGGCATTCAAGTGAATTTTCCCATTAAGGGAGTGTTACATTCCCACGTCCACAAGTATGCAAGGATCTGCTGGCGTCTGTATGGCATAAATTTTGTCATCAGAGGGTGTATGTCTGTGCGAACATCCTTGTACTCCCAGTTTGTTGTCACCCAACGGACTGGTCAACAGACTCGTCTGTGTAGCCACTACAGATGGCGATCTACGGTGCATGTGTGCCTCCTCCAAGCGGATGTATAATACTTTTTACACCCTTTTTCCATGAATGCAGGATCAAAACATCTATGCATAGCACAAGACATCATAACAGTTATGATGTTATTTGAACCGTTGAGGGTGGATTTCAAAATTGAGGTGTGATTTCTGAGTATTTTGTTGTCCATTTACTCACAGTCATAATGCACCATTCTTGAGATTTGTCTTCACATTGTTCAGCACTCAAGCTGACTAAAAGCCACCTACACTAGCCATCGTACTGAGAAAGTCCTATCACTGTTTTTCTATTTTATGTCAGAAAAGTTTCATGTTCTGAGAGTGAGAACTGACAGCATTTCTCTGAGGATTAACTGAAGGAACGAGCAGACTCCTCTCTGTTCTCGGGGGAAATATAGTTTTGAGTTGAACGTGCGGTATCCATCACGCTGATGAAATGCATAATTAATTCTCATCATTCCTGTAATCCTTCTCTTGACTTGACCGCAAAGATGAAAATTACAAGCCAGGCCCCGTGTCAGCCAGCTGGGCTGATATCTATTGTAGTTTTCTCTCACAGTGGCAAAGAAATGCAGATGATAAATCGGCAAGGTTACAAAGTATTTACACAAATAAGTTGAAAACAATCGATCCAGTGCACCACACTGTCATACCCTTAGGGATGTGGTTCCCCTGGAAGAATGCACAATCCCCCTGGCCTAGGTTCATTTGAGACGCAGATTGTGTCTGATTGATCAATGAGAACCACTGCTGAGCCATCAATCTAACAGGAGTGGAATAGGAAAAAGGGAACATTAACATGTATAAGCTGCCGTGTCCCGACAATGTCCTCTACCTTGAGTTGGTGGGAAAGCAGCCACCTCTGGGGACAGGAACAAAAGTGGTAAGTCTAAGACCTGCGACAGGAACGCGTTATATAAGGACAACAGGGACGGTGTCAACATCTCGGCTCCTTTGTGATCTCATCTCTGTCAGAGCAGAGGCTCCTTATCTCTGTATCTTACCAAAAATATATATCGTGTAGCTGCTACTCCTGCACAGCTTTTTTTAACACAGGTTAGAGAGTTAATAATCTCTGAATTGTATAAGCTTTAAAATCTCCTTCAATCGCCCTACAGCTAATCATCACTATAAGGCGCTAATGAAAGCATAAAGTAGCTGGCACCTTTTTGGCCACCGCTGAGCTGCAGTGTTTGAGACAAACAGGTGATTAATGAGTGATTTGTGCTGGTATTGCTGGTAGACAGATGTTCCATATTGCAGCAATCATTTGGCGGAGCAGTTAAGAACCGTTTGTCAAGGTCTTTCTATAAGAGTGCATTGCCTCTAAGATCCATTACCGGTGAAATGGCTAACATGTTGTGCTAGGATTGACAGTTTTTAAACAATCACAGCAGAGCCTGGCAAGACAATAACTGCAGAGCGTGCAACCATAGGCTGTGTTGATCTGATTTGAAATGAGCAAGGAAATATGAACTAAATGATGCTGCAGCAATGGTGCAGAGGGTTCCCTTTTCTAGTAGAAGAAAGGACATTTTAGGACATATTTGTAGAAATAATCTCTAATCTCTGAGTGGGTGCGTTCAATGGCAGCTGTTGTCTGACATCTGAGACTTACAGGAGCTCGAAGCTGCCCCATAAACTTGATGCAAGACATTTTTTTCCCCCATTTTTCTACTGGTACACATCAGCTATTGTTGGTAAGGTACCAACGACTGTCATTTAAAGAAGAGGTTTTAAAGTGTCAAATCAAACCGTTTCAGTGTAGGCTCAGTGATTGCAAATAATAAAATATTACATAAGTTCATAAGTTATTAAAAGGGGAATACAGAGTACTTTGAGGGGAAATTTGGAGGGGCTTTGTCCTAACTGTCTGGACTTTGACAGCCCGTGATTTAAAACCAAACCAACATTCAGGAGGATGCATCATGCAGTGAACTCAGAAAGTGGAAGCTAGTAGGCTAGATTCCCTACTTTCCACTACAAAGTTGAAGCTATTAGCCTAGCTAGCTAGGTTCACTTATTATTTCAACATTGATCCGACAGCGGTAATCTCATTAGACAGAGGTCTAGCATTAGCAGTGTCGCTTCCAAGGGTCCAGTTGCACTTCCTATGTTTCTGCATGGTTTGAATCATGACATGAAGTGGGCCTGATATGCTGAGACAGTGGTGAAGTTTCCACCCTTAGGTACCCTTTGCTTGCATCAATAAACCCACCTACAGAATCAGCTGATGTACAGAGTGCTGAAATTACAAACGGTACTAGCTGATCAGCTAACGACATCAACCCACATGTGTGTCTGTGGGGGCTGGTGGGTGGTGGTGGTGGTCGGGGGTATCTTTTCTTTGGTAATTATGGAAGGTGAGAATGGCATATTTGCAATTATGTTGTTTTTAATCTTGAGTTATTGAGGAAACGAACTTTGCTATCTTAAGATAATGAGATAATCAGTCTGAGAACAAAAGGTCGTTTCCTCCAATTACAACGTACTTATGTTTGTTAGGGATCAGGAGTATCATGCCAGCATGCATAGATGGCATCTTAACAAATGCAGCAACTGTACTTCAGTCAAGGTATACCAGGCAGCAACTTTCACTGTCTCTGTTAGAGATTCAGATTAATCTTTGTGATTTAAAGACAAGATCAGTGATGATCTTGAGGGCTGAAATCTGGTGTATTGACACTCATTTTTATCACTGTCACTATTTTGTGATAACAAGAAAGCAAATGCTGTTTTCTCATGATACATGATTTTGTTATCTCGAGAAATCAGCTTTTTTTTCCCTCAAGACAGCAAGATAAATTTACCCATTATCACAAGAAAAGAAGCTTATTAACATGTGACCTTGACATAACAGCTTTACTAAAATAATTGCAAGTAGGGTATTCTCAGCCTCTATAATAATTACAATTTTGAACTAAAAAGTAAATAATTCAGTATATAAACCGACTTTTAATTTCAGTTTGACATTTTTATTGCGTGTAGTTTTATGAGCGAAATAATTTAGAGAGCCAAACTCAGATAACAGGGTACAGAGGGAAGGAAGGCTGCAAACTAAATGGCTTATTACAGCCACGAGCAGTTCATCTGAGGATATTGGAAGTTAAAGTGCTTGCCAAGGGGCATCTTGACACAAGTTGACAAGTGGTGAGAACAGCATGTCTTGTTAACTTTTGCCACCCTGATTTTTGCACCTAATCTCTGAGGTTGAGTAGGTGACATTTCACTTTCTTCCTCTCCAACCATCCTGTTGTCTTATACAGACTGAAAAAAAAATCCCGACATTTTATTTCACACGGTCCATTCAAAAACAATATTAGCACAAATAACATGTAGATATGTTGGCGCACCGAGAAGTTTATCGCCCCGGCTGGTCTGTGATAAATAATAGATGAGTTTACAAATTACTACACATCCTGACATCATTTCTATAAGCTGCAAAATATCTGCGGGGTGAAGAAATGTCAGTTCTGGGGATATACAGTATAAGCTTAAATATTGACATTCAGATTGCAGCAGAATTAGTCCTCATAGTCACCAGTCACAGTAATACTCAGCTTGTGGCATTATTCATTCAGTCCTGCAGTCATGCATTGGCACAGTAGCTAATCTCTGCCCCCAAGGCACTTCAGCAGTAATGCACCTGTTAAAAAATCCCCATCCATGTCATTCTGAATTGTAAAAAGATTAGCTAATATTTTATAATAGTTTGGGGGATTTATTGGACACTCGTGTGTTTTTCTCCGGCTGGAAGGCTACGCTGTCACTCGGTTGGTTCCATCACATTTTTTTTTTTAAGGAAAACGGTAGAGAAGCCCCCAAAACCGTTGTTAAAATGATAGTGCGTCCTGTTTTATGCTTTGAAACCACCAAAAGCAATCTCTATCCAGACATTTATGTAAAATTACTCAGGTTTTAATTTAAAAAATGGCTGACGACAGAGTGCTGGAAACACTTTAAGCGGTGCAGGGAAGTCTTTCAAAAGCCATTATGTGGCCTAGTGTCACAGGGCTGCATTTTGCTGTCTCGTTTAGTTGTTTTAATCTATTTTTGGCATGCACCTATTTTTGGTTTGCTTCCTTTCAGTTCAAACAGCAGGGTCAGTCCAGACAAGAGTATAATTTCTTACTGATTTTGCACATATAAACAGGAGCACCTGGTTTGGCAGTGGCAGACACCTAACCATACTGAAGCCATATTTATGTTATTATGAACAGATGTTGTCTGAAAACAAATCATTGGTTCTGAATATTTTGGAGTTTGTGAAGGCAGGAGATCAGTGTATCTCCTGCAGTAGATGGCGATCGTCACGCCACCAGTCTGAAGACGCAGAGAGGGGCACCAGCATGGAAGCTGATCAATGAACTGCTGCGGACAGATAAACAAACAAATTAAGAATATTTTTCATAGAAACCACCACTATGTAAGCCAAATATTGCTCTTTCACAACCAACCAAACTCCATAGGCAAAATCAGTCATTTTACCTCTTTAGGAGGTGGGAGCTGCTGGTCTAACGCTGCCTCAGTCTGTTAGTTTGTTCGTGTTATTGTGTGAATTTGAGCTATACTTTTAAAACACCAAAGTCACACAATTCACATAAACAAAAACCAACATGGCAGCAGGAGACCAGCAACTCCCATGTTGTACAAGGGAAAATTACCGAATTTGCCAATGGACTTTGGTTGGTTTGGAAAGAGCAACATATAACTTATTTAACAGTAATGTCCCTTCAGCAAAGGCTGTCTCGCAGCAAAGTTAAGTGGTGACAATATTATAAATATCGCATGCTCTAAAACTGATACTGATTCTTTTAAGGTGAAACCTTCCTAAGTGGCTAAAATATGTTTTGTTGCTGACCCTGTCCACAGCAGTATATTGCATAGCTTCTGTGCTGGTACTCCTCTCTGCTGTCCCAAACAGTGCCAATCTACTCTAATACACTGACGATGGATAAGTACTTTAAACAGTCCTACATCAAATAATCCAAACTGTCCCTTTAAGTGAAAATGTGTGGATTTATTTTGTATTTTGATCCCCTGTGTTAAGGTTAAGTGTCTTAACATTCCCTTTAAAAGGTATTTTGTTTTGACATTATATCAACTTCAAATTTGCACCTGTAATTTTATTATTTGTTCTATCCATCTCTCTGTTTGGAGCCACTAATCTCTCCATCACAAACCCGCTTTCCCTCAGGCATTTGTTTCTTTTATATTTTTAGAGCTGTTATACTTTGCAAGTGTTGAAATAAATCATTTCAAATTGAACTGAATCAAATTGAATCATGGGCAGAATGTCAGATTTTATGATGCACTGCATCTCTTCTGAGAGAGCGGAAATTGAATTGAACCGCTGTTGTTAAATCTTCTACACCTCTAATACCTACAGATCAGCTGTTGCTTCCCTTTTGACAAATGTGGTGAATTGTTCACTAAATAAATATCAAACAAATAGAATTTCTGTTGCTAAATTGACTTTTAATTCAACTTGGTTCAAGGTTCAAGTATGAGCCAAAAAAGTGAAACCTACATAAAAAACTGGTACTTGTAAGATTTTCTACTCAATGTTAACACTTTATTTGAAAGGGTGCGCATAAGACTGTCACTACAATGTCATAACCATGTCATTGAACCTGCCATGAACTTGAAGGAGCCTTTATGAATGTTTATGACCACTGCCATTAAGTGTTATTTGGTCAATTATGTCATTTTTACTTCAAAGATGACACTGTTTGAGATACCTTTGTTATGATGAGGTGACATTAATCAAGCCAACAATGTATTTGTTATGTCAACTTGACATTAACCAAAACTACATAACCTCTTTGTTATGACAACTCAACTTAATCAAACTTACAGGAAACTTTTTAGCTTTGTGTTTTAACATGACATTAAACTGTCATATGTGTGTCATATATTAACTATTATTATTAACTAGCTCATTTGTTGCCAAAGTAGGCTAACCACTGTCTGCTGTTATCTGTAGCTGACATTAGCTAGTTAGCTTGGTTAGCTGTGGGGCTAGCCATCTAATTAGCTGATTCAGGGTGCCAGGAGTCAGAAAACCACCTTAGCACTGTATTCCCATTTGTCAAACTGGCCACTGTGGTTCTCAGAGGTTGTGTTCTTGCTGGGTCCATTTGCTCTTGGGCTGGAGTCAGCTAATTAGGCAACGAGCACCACAGCTAACCAAGCTACCTCGCTAACACCAGCTACAAATAACAGTAGACAGCAGTTAGCCTACTTTAGCAACAAGTAAACTAACTGCTGCTGACTCTGTCAGCTAAATCACCTTGGTACTGTCCTCTGATGTCAAACTGGCCTTATAACATTTAATGACATCGTATATGAGAAGTCCAAATGGTACAACTTCATTGGAAATCCAGGAAATTATTCATGACACTGTTATGAAAGTATTTGACAGTGTAATAAAACTTGATGACATCTTTTTTTTCCATGTCCAAAAGTACCACTTTTGTTGATTTCAAGGGGGAAAAACATCATGAAACACCTATAAAGGTCTCATGACAACCAGTGTGAAAACCGAACACATATGACAGTTTAATGTGATGTTAAAACAGAAAACCTAAACAGATTCTTTAAGTTTGATAATGTGCAGTTGTCATGACAATGACATGTTGTCTTCATTAATGTCAACTGATTATCATTTTAAAGTCATTTTTATTTTGGTTAATGTCAAGTTAATGTCAACAAAGTCATTCAAAATAATTTCAACTGTGCATTAAAAAAGATATAAGTGACTGGATAGCACTTAATGACAACAATCATAAACATTCATAAAGACTCCTTCATGGTCATAACAGGTGTCGTAACATAGTTATGACAGTGTCTTACCCACACCCCTTCAAATAAAGTGTTACCAAAAAACTACTGATTAATGTCTTGAAAATATAATTAAACCCACTAAGATAATGTTATGTCACCAAGAAAGGTTTTGGTCAGTTTTAGAAGTGAATAATAATTAAAACCTAAATCAATCTCCTGCTTCAAATGACCAGTTTGTCAGGAACCTTTATAAAATGAAATTGAGACTAGCAGCTGTTTCTTAGACCAATTACTGTATGTATTTCCACTGGGATGTGTTTCCGACAGAATAACAAGCAATTAAAATATAAGTAATATCGTTTGATATTCCACACTGCACAGTACAAGGTGAATCGCATTTCAATTTTCTTGGAAGTTAACTCTGTGCCCTTCGAATAACTTTACTGAAATACTAACTCCTAATTTTCACATTACAATGAGCAGACTTTTCTTTCTTTCTTTTTCTTTTAAACTCACAAATTGATAAGAATGAAAGAAAAATCTGTAGACCTATTATAACCACAAGATCATACATGGATGCCGTTGGAGGCTAAGTCACTTACAAAAGGATACCTTCACACAAGGTAACAAGAAAAGGGAACAGCAGGCCTTGTTAGTATTTTTCACTTCACCACGCAGTTCGAACTGCAGATAAAAGTAAGAAGGAGTCCACATAACTAGACAGTGAAATGGCCACAGCAGGAGAACTCTGAGGCAGAGTTATGAGATGTTTTGGAAAGTGCAGCCGTGTAACGCCTCACAAAACCCAACAAGAACTTGATAAAACAAACATATTTTACATATACAAATATCACCATTTTGGTGACCATGAAAACCAGTAAAATATGAAGATGTGAAGATGTTCTGTTCATGGAAGCTTCCTATTTAATACTGTGGTTTCTTATTTGCACGACAACGCATGAATGCAGTACATACGCTATGTAAGGTGGTAAATATTCATGTATCCTAGTTAAGGATGGAGGATGTCAAACAAAGCACAATGGTTTTATTATGAACATAGTTCAGCTGTAACGGTTACAGTGGACTTAAAGAGTTCATGAAACGCCGCCTAACAATAAATGGACATATTAGTCAGAATAAGCTGTCCACACTTTCAACCAACACATGCGTTTTTCTGGCGAGGACAGCCTGGCATTATGCGTTACATTAACTGCGTCTGACATAAAAACAAACACCTGATGGTTTGGGGTTGGGTTCAGTCACTACTCTCTTAGACCGGTGTTATGTTTGGATAGTAATACACGTCCCAAGCTGCACTTTAATTGAAAGTAAGACCTCAGCAACCTCAGCCTTAACTTTAGAGCATCCTAAAACAAACATAACACTTGACATGACAGAACTATCTCATTCCCAAATATGATTTTTCCTATATTTCACTTACAGACAGACAGATTAAACTTTCTTGTTCAGACTTATCAGCACTATTATTGCAAAAGCTCATTTGAGTTTGATAGCTTCTACAAATGTTCAGCACAGACTCAGCCTCCAGTGAATTGCAGTTAATTGCTAAGAAGGCAGCTCCAGGATTTGTCTCTGCATGGCACCAAGATCTGTATTCTTTGGAGTCTTTTGTCAGCCTCACTCTGGGGGTGGGAATGTAGGTGTCATGGTCGGTCCAGAATGAATTATACCTCAACAATTACTGGATGGATTACCATAATTTTTTGGTCCACATGTCCATGGTCTCAAGAGGACTCAGCTTACTGACTTTGGTGTTCCTCCGACTTTTCTTCTTGTGCCTTTAACAGGTTTATATAATTATCAGGAACATGCCACTTACAGAAAATCTGGGATGACTCCACCATTGTTGGTTGTGTCACAGACGATATGGACGAGGAGGAATATGCGGGCATCCGAGAACTTCGTAGGATGGTGTGACAGAACCACCTACAGCTCAACAACCACAAAGCTGGTGGTGAACTTCGGGTGCAGAAAGAGCCCCCCCCGTAGACAGAGCAGGTCGTTATTCCTTACGAAGCTCAGGTCCTTCACTGTGTGCACTGCAGTGCTACAGATGTTCTATACTATTAGAAGTAATGGTTCCAAAGTGGTTCATCCTGAAGAACTGAGATAATTCTCAGAACTATTTGCCTCTGAACAATCCTTTGTTGCAAAAAATGGTTTATCAAAGATTGTTTAAAACCTTAAAGAGCTTTCATCAAGGGTTCATCAAGGTTTCTTTGTACATTAATATAAAAGGGTTCTCGGTAGAACCCCCTACACTATAGAAGGTTTCTTTTTTGAGCCTCTCAGAGGGAGTTCTGGGTGAAATGTTCCACAGATGATTCTAGGTGTAACCCGTTACGTTGGGTTTGACGTAGAGAGGTATAAAAGTTCAAAATGGAACCTTTACATGGAACCAAAAAAGTTAGGACTTCTGGTGTACCCATCTGTTATATTCTGTGCTGCAGTGGTGGCACTGGGAGCTGTGGTGAAAACAAAGTGAACCGGCTGGTGAGGAGGGCAGCTCTGTGGATGGACCAGTCTCTGGACCTCTGTGGATGGACCTGGACAGTGTGGAGGCGGTGACAGAGGAGAGGATGTGAAGGAAGCTGAAACCTTTCACCGACAGCCCCTCTCATCGTCTGTGTGCCGAGCCGAGGTGGCTGAGGAGCACGTTCGGCCCAGAACTCATCCAGGCACGTGCCTCAAAGCGCCTGGGGGGCTCTTTCATACCATCAGCTATCAGACTGCACAACACCGAGTACCTCTTACTCCACTATGACTCAAATCCATCACTCACAGTGAAAATGTCAGATATTACACATGTATATACAAACAGAGTAAACAGATGTTGTATGTGTATTTTAAAATGTACATGTATATACACACAAATGCATTTATTGTGTAGTTTAGTATATAGTATTCCTATTTTATCTTTATCTGTTTCTGTTGTATTCGTTTATTTTTATTACTTATCTTTTTGTATCTTGTCTTATCATAATATTCATGGTCCCCTGAGGATGAATCCTAATGACTTTGATGATTCCCTGATTTTTCATCTTGAACCACCAGCAGGGCAAAGTTTCTCTGTATCAATGATGTATCTCAACATATACTGAAGATGGGTTGTTATAACTTTATTTTTACAGATTCATGGTTGCCAGATGGTGTATCCTAATTGCCATCTTTGTGACAGCTTTGCAGCACCACTGCACCTTCACTGTTTGTGACTCTGTAGTGCATCTTACCTATCAATAGCTGCTGCTCCAGGTCAATCGGCTCTCTGAAATCACTTCTCTGCTTCTTCAAACTTCCTGAAATGTGTCCTGAAGCAGCTGTGGTGCAGTATCAGCTCCTGAACCAAGCAGTGAAAATACCCAAGAGATAATAATCATGACATGGAGAGTGCAGCTAGTGCAAAGACCAGCAGCACCTTCCTTTTATTTTCTCTCCCAAATTCCAAAAAATGAATTCAAGCAACTTTATTTAGGGCTCACTGGTCAATGAATGTCAGCCATCGTCTTTTGGCGCAACACCAGCACTTGATGTGTATAATCAGCGGGTCGAAATATTCAATTATATAATCAATTACGTGCCTTTTATTTGTGTCACTTTTGATATGTAAAGGCCTAAAGTCTTTCCACATAAACAACTGCAAAGTCATTTATTTGGGAGTTAAAATACGAGCATGTTTTCATATTTTCATGGAAACCAACAAGAATAAATAAAACAAGTCCACATCTTCACCATAGAACAACAAAATGAAAAGGTAGAGGACACAAAGAGATATGACACCTCAGGGGATAAGCTGGGGTGTTTTGGTGGCTCATTGTTTGCCTCACAGCAAGAAGGTCCTCTGTTCAGACCTGAGTTGTCTGTGTTTTTCCTTTGATAGACTGGCAACCCGTCCACGCTGAAGCTTGCCTCTCGTACAGTGTATGCTGGGGTAGACACCAGCCGCCTGCAACCCTGAGAGGATTAGCAATAACACAGACAGATGAATGGGCCACAGACACGTTAAGGCCCAATTCACTCATATATTAGTAATAATAGATTCTGAAATATGCAGTAATTAGATTATATTAAATAGCCTTTCTCACAGTATTGCATTAAACTTTTTACTGACAAGTTATTGCCGCAACACTTTGACATTGTATGTACCTTAAAAGTGCTCTACAACTTTGTTTAGAGTGAATTTTTCCCTGGCCATGACGATGCTGCCAGGCCTAACACTGAATGTCAGTCTGGACAATTGATACGATAAACCCAATTGAAACTTTCAATCTCCCTCCCGCTGATAAGAACAGAGGGAGTCTGCGAGGGGGGAGAAGGAGGGGGACTTTCTTTCCTTGACGGCATAGTGTCGGTAACAGCAGAATCTCCATTAGACTGGTGAGGAAAACAACATTTGGGAGCACATCTCCTGCAGTTCGGCTCGATACATTTCCCACAGCAATATGGTTTCTGTTTTTAGAGGAAGGTGAAGAGAGGAGACCTTTGTGATTTATTGTGTTTTTGTAAAGACTGCTTGATGTTATACACGCAGTTCAAAAGGTGCTACGACAGCACAGTATGTAGCTTCGCAGGATAAGGGAACTCTCCATTCATCAGGGTAACAGATAATGAATTCTCAGCTGTGGGAAATCTCTCAAATCTCTTACTTAAAGGGGCACTCAACCAATTTTACACGTCAATTTAAAATCAGTTTACAAATCTCAAAGATTATTACTCAGCCGCTGAAGATTACTCAAGTGACATTGCCCCAGTGTCTTAGCTCAGGGTTTAGAAACTACAAATTTATATCAGGAAGCCTGTGTTACAAACTGGCAGACCTGGCCCCAAGTCACTGTTTTACAAGTTACAACTAAGTCTCAAGTATTTGCACTCAAGTCCCAAGCCAAGACTGACAAGTCCCATACCCTGAACTTTGAGTTTTGAGTTATAAACAAGTCATAATGTAACAATGAGTCTCCTTCCTCATTGATTTACAAAGTTACTGAGCTATTAAACTAATGGTTTTCTCCTGCAACCTGCTTGGATGCTGTCAGATAGGTACAAAACAAACTGGATCTGGGGATTGTGGGGGGTGATTAACTTAAATTTATCTGTGACAAACTTTTTAAATAAATACTTTTTGATCATTGTACTTGGAGGAAGGTATTTTCATGAAGCATTTTCTAGTCAAAAGGCTCATGTCTAAGAGAAATCATGAGTTGTTGCAGTCAGTTGTTTCAGGTTGAGTCTAAAGTCATCAAATTTTTGACTTTAGTCCAACTCAAGTCTAAGTCACATGACTCAAGTCCACAACTTTGCAAACTGGGGGTGTGGGTTTTGAGAGATACAGGACAGCAGGTTTCAAAGTTGGAGGTGGGCCTCCTGAGGGGGGCTGCAAACACTTTAAGGGGAGGCTCAGTGAATGAAAGCAAAAAAAAAAAGAAAAAAGAAATAAATACATTAGAGATAAAGTTTGGGGAAATTTAATTGTTTTCCCAGAGTCCAAAACTAATAAATGCCTTTGGACAGACCTCTTCTATGTATGTATGTGGTGTAGTCTGAAGTCAAGTCAAACAGCAATATTAGGGGATGTGTTGTTAAGTTTAGGGATCTGGTGTTTTTTGGAATTTCACCCTTACTAAATACAAATACAAAAAGACAGGAAAACTTGGCCTCAGCAATTTAATTAATTCTTTCTCTTTGTAAAATCTGTCTCTTGCAAGTCCCTAAACATTGCAAAATGCAAAACTAGATCTCTGGGGTTAGGTTAAGTTAAAGTCAGACTAATCCCAAGGATGTAGTTCATGGTGCAAGGGCACAAGTAAAGTTCAATATAAAATTCCTCCAATGGTAAAACATCTTCTCATAAAAATTCATTATAAAATATTTAAGAGATGCCAGTTAGACCTTAGGCGTGAGGGAATAAAACAATGATCCCAGCCTATCAGTCTGTGTATATTTTTCTCATGCAGTCTCTCCTTCAGGCTGCGATCAGGTTCAACCGTGCTTAGCCTTTTCCATGTCTTGTTGTACTGTGTGTGAGCTAGTGGTCCTATGAGGTAGGAAGTAGGGCTGGAGTGAGACATAAGGATTAGGAGGAGATGATAGTCAGGCACAGATATAGGGGTAGTTAGGGGTGTAGTAAGGGTTAGGCACTGTGAAGGAGTGTGGCTGAGGTAAGAGTATTTGTATTTTTTTAAAAGGCAGGGCAAAGAGAGGCAGGAGGGACAGGCCATGGAAATGCCAGCCCTTTGTCAGTAAGGGCTGCACCGAGTCAAACCATGTTGCGTTAATTTGCATTTCCAGTGATTATGTCTTGCGAACCGTAGCCAACCTGACCGTCCCTCTCTCCATCAAACAAGGGTGTGTTGAGAGACTCAATTCATATCTGTGCAGGAGAGTGAAAAGAAAGGCGCCTTTAGTGTCTGTGTATTCAGCTGTCAGGACTTTTGTAGCTTCTAATTAAATCTCTGTGGTTTGAAGTTTCTCTCCTGTGTCTCTGTTTGTACTTGGTTAGGAGTTAAGTTATTGCTGATGAAAATCGTGCTTGTTTGTAAATGTATTCAAAGTTGAGATGAAATGAAACATAAAATGATTTTTTTTAACCCTTTTTGATCACATCACTGGTCAAACTGGCCACATATTTAACAGTGTATGCCAAAAAAAGGAACAACAAAAAAAAAAAGCAACAGCATGGTATGTTGGGTTTTGACAAGCCCACTTAACTCTGAAATACTGTATGTCTCAAAACACTGCACGGCCAAAAGTATCAGGACAGCAAAGCATTACAGTCTTATGTCCTTGTTCAACATCACTTTTCAAAGCCATGGACAATAATATGCTGCTATAACCACCTCCACTCCTGTAGAAGACTTTCCACAAGATTATGGAACCTGGTTTCAGGGATTTACTCACATTCTGCCACAAGAGCATTAGTGAGGTCAGTCGCTGATGTTAGTGATAAGGCCCAGCTTGCAGTTGGGGTTTCAGTTCATCTAAAAGGTGTTGAGGTCTAGGCTCTGTTCAAGCCAGTCAAGTTCTTATACAGGGTGCTTTTTTTTTATATTGAAATAAGGGCTTTCCTTAAACTGTTGCCACAAAGATAAAAGCAAAGAATTATCTTAAATGTCATGGAGCTGGAGCATTAAGGTTTACCTTATTTAGAACCAATATGCCAAAGCCAAATCATAACAGCCAGTAAATGCACCATGTTATTTCCCACCCCTGCAAAATACTGCTATAAAAAGTTGACAATCATTGCATTGTTATTTGGGCTGTTGTGAGTTCCTCAAAACACTTTTTACCAGAGATTTTCAAGAGTCAGTAACGTGATGAATCACTCCTTCAACAACACAACACATGAAACGATCGTGGTGGTTGGGAGTACATAACCACCCTGCCTCTGATGCCACTGTGTCCATCAGCGTATCGATCCAAAGACCTTATCAAGCAGTGTATCTGAAGCTAACAGGGTGGTGGGGATTGACTTTGCAAATCTCTATCCCTTCTAACTTTCCTTTTGATCTGATCGTGGCCTCTTTGGTCTGTGTTTCATAATCAGCTGAGTTGAACTTGTCTTACGTCTCAGCGTCTCTCTCGACATGTTAGCACTGGAGCAGAGCCAGTCTCTCTGGGCTTGCCAAGTGCCACCTCGAATTTATTTTACCTAATTCTGTCAGTCTATGATGTATCTGGTTGGAGAAAGAGTGCGTCTTTAGTAAAGTTTCAAACCATTTAAAAATTTAAGTCAACTCATCAGCATATTCATATGTCACACAGCTTGTTGGCTTTTACATTTGTGTAATCTTTTATTGATGCACCTTGTGTAACTATTGCATCATAGATTACAAAGAATAAAAGTGTGGGAACATCAGTATCATCAGAATAAATTGAATAATTGCAATAGTTGCACTGTCTTTGGTTATTTCATGATGACAAGAGACAGAAGCATACATCATGTCTCACTTCCTCACAGCAATCCAAAGATGACACAGAGCCATAACAAATACAGGCAGTTCCCACTGAATACAGGGCTAACAGTCTTCAAGTGGAAGACTAATCCAAAGCAATAACCAATGCTGATGTACTTACTGCGTGTCCAGTAATGTGCACCATCAAAGAGCTATAAAATCCAAGCTACAAACATTTGGCTTTGCAAAACAACTTAAAGTAACAATGAATTGTATTTTAAAGTTGTCAGTATAAATAACACTCATGTAAATTGGTGCAAATAGTCAATTTACCGAAAGTCAGCTTAGTAACCTTATCAAGGCGCAGCAGGTCTGACTGACATGTTGAAGCAGCGTGTGCAGAGCTGTAATAAGAGTGATACTCGAGAGTGTGGAGGGTGATGTCTAGGCTTTGTGGTATCTTTGTTTTTTTTCTTTTCTTCATACCTGCCTGGTATTTTGCCAGGGTATTATGGCAGTGTAAACCTGTAAACCACTTGTATGCCAATCATATTGTGAACAAGACTTCTCACTTCATTAACGGAAGCTCACAAGCTCCATTTGAAGGCAGCATAAAGACACTTTCCTGTATTTAAAATAAATCAGATGGAAAAAATGACATGGATCAATCAATTCTTTTAGAATTCACATTAGCTGACCCTACAGCTACAGCTGAGAACATCTGCTATCCACCAGTTGTAGCGTTAGCCGACTAAAATCGAGGGTTGTCCGCTCAAAACTCTGCTTCTGTGTACTCTTGTGTGAATAAGGAGAGCCATTGTAACAAAAATAATTAACACACTTGAGCTGTAAATCTGCCAGTGTTATCAACATAAACTGCATGTGTCTACTGGAATAAAAGGCCTGACTGACATGTGGAAATTTGTCTTGGCAACAATCGTCTACAATGATGTAATATTGATTAAAACACATTAATTTGGAGCATTAATAACGCAGCGTTTTTAACACATTCAAAACCATCCAAGTAAACATGTACCCACCGCAATCTGTTGAACCTGACTTAGAATATGTTTACATTACACAGAGCTGTTCCTGCTAACACTCAAGGTATTAACCCTCTTAGACTGACTCATACTGCTGTTTTTAATACGCGAGAAAGGAAATGATGATGCCAGTGTTAGCTGTGTAATCCTCTTGGCACTTAGACAAACAGACAGGGCCAGTAAGAGTGAGATTTTTTCCTCAAAAACTAAAGTATGTTGATGGCTGGCGGTGGGATTTTTTTGGTGTGCTTTGCTTCTCTGAATTTAGCTCCAGGAAAGAGTGAATATGTTTGACTATTCTCCTCGAGCGCTCTATACCATTCGCCGTTCTACGCTGGAGTTCTCTTTCCCAGAGAAGCTTCTTTTAAGCTGTGCATTGCTACAATATGCATATTGCATTAGATGGGTCTTATGAGCTTTGTAACCAGGAGAAAATGCGGATTTAGATTAGATGTTCTCTGCTATTTATTTGTCAGTTTGAGAATGAACAAATATTCAATTTGCACCGGATCAGATATCAGAACAAACGGAATGGATCTAATGAATTTTAATTTATGGTGATATTATAACCCGCTATCATTGTGCCTTTGATGCTAAAGTTGACCTCCGATCAAATATCACAGTGCCACAGGACACTGCGGTGGGTTTTGGTAGCTGGCTTGGTCTCACTTTTTAAGCTCTTTAATTATGCATCTATTTACTGGGTGTATGACATATTGCATTACAAACAGGAAATTAAGGCAGATTTGTCGAAATAATACAAGTATAATGAGGGAGGATGAGAGGAAATGCAAGAATAATGTTTTAGCACATGCATTTATACACAGATTTCTAATTAATTGCATATTGTGGGTTGTTGTTATAAGATACACAGTCAATTAGCCTTTGCTTTATTAACAATATATAGAATAAATATTGGACACAAAAGTTTGGTATATTGTGGGTAAGATATAATAAATGTCAAGGGCCCTGTTTTTTAATTGCTTTTTAGTTTTTTGTTTAATTGCACTTTTCTTTCCTTTTCCAATACTGATAGCAGGTGTGTTTAAAGGTATAGTAGTGTGTAAGTAAGTAAATGTAAAGTTGAACTGCCATGTTTCTACAGTAGCCCAGAGCAAACGGCTCTAGATTTTTTCGTGAGTTTGTGCCTGGAAGGGGAGGGTGAGGCGAGCAGTATTCAGTTGGTTGCAAACTACACACTGGACCCTTTTGTTCATAGTGGCAGAGAGTTGTTATAAAACAAAGCAACTAGCATATAAAAAGGAACAATAAATCCTTATATGGGCAGCGGACTGAAGTGTCACGTGCAAACCACAAAGCAACAAGTCACTGACATTTGACAGATGATGTTAAACTCAGAAAAACGAAGACAGAAACTAAATCAAAGGACAGTAAAAAGATAAAAGAAACAACATGAAGGTGCAGCCAGTAGTGGAATATAACTTAGTACATTTACTCACGTAACTACAAACCGGAGGTATTTGTATTTTCCTTTTGTGCCATTTTCTAATTCACATTTTCCGTTTAGAGAAGCTGCTACAACCATCCAATATTGTATTAGCCGTTGTTTCTTCAGACCAAACAAATATTTATATACAACAATATGCACAGATGCATCAAAACAAATCACACAGAACTGGACTGACATTAAATCACCAGCTGTTAATGCATGGAAACAAACAGCAGAAGAGATTCAAGAAATGGAAAGAATCACTTACAGGTTGAGAAACAGAGGAGAGGAATTCATAAGAAACTGGAGTAAATGGGTCAGGGAAATAGATGGAGTGGAATAGTAAAATGAAAAGAGTACAGCAGGATACCTTCCCCCCCTTTTCCTTTTTTTCTCGTTCCTTTTTTCTTTCTCGATTTTTTATTTCATTTCTTTTGTCTTATCTGTAATAGAAAAATGCATAAATGTATCAGCATAAATGAGATAAGTGACAAGTCTGATCAGTTTTAAAAGTTTAAAAGTAACAATGAAACAATTAGTCAGTTGACAGAAAATTAATTGGGATGATTGTCATTTTTCAAGCAAAAACATTTCATGGTTTTTTAGCTTCTCAAATATGAGGATTTGTTCATACTTTTGCAGGTTTTTCCAAACAGAAACTCCCACTCAGCAAAAAAAAACAGTAACAGAGGTTACAGTTGGAGCCCTCCCCTCTATGAGTTTATATGAACATCATCGTGCAGAATCGTACATCAGGTCACGTGAGAAAACACTGTCAGAAAGACTTGCGGTTGTGTTGGCTTATTCAAGAATGAATGTGTGTTGTAGGTTAAGGGCACAAGTAAACTCAAGCTTATCGAGCTGCTTTCCCCTGCAGCTCAGCAACTACAACAGTAAAATTCTGCTTTTAGATTAACGCATGAATATGTGCAAAAGTATTTTTTTCCAGTGTGGAATTAGCACTTTTAGTTAGGTAAAGGATCTGAATGCTTCCTCCGCTGCTGCTGACCAACATCTCAAAATCATAAATGAGCAGTGTGAAAGCTCCGGGGAAGAGTTGCCCATATTAATCCACCAGAGCGCTTCAAGGTCAAGGTCAGGGATCTCTCAGTTGTGTTCCTGAGCAGAAGGCTTCAGCACAAATGTATCAAACCTGTCCAGAGTCCACAGAATAGAGTTCATAGAGTGTATGAGCTTTACGCAGCTTTTTTTTTCCATCATCCGCAATGTGAGGCTGTCGTCCAGCTTTGCCCAATTCAAATAAAATCTAAGAACGTCTCGTTTAGTCAAGGCATAATGAAAGACACTGCAACAAAGTCACAACCACGGTAATCTAATTTCCGTGTAACACCACGACCAAATAGGTAATACATTGTGCACATTATTTCCCAAACTTAAGTGTAACTGAGTGGCTCTATAATCATGTCATCATCTCTTCAAGTCCAACAGACTAAATGAAAAAAATAGCTTGTTTGACATTGCCTTTTCAAATTGCCTATTATGAGCACTTTCTTCTCCTACACTTGTATAATATACTGTATAATATATGTATATATACAGTACATATAATATATCAATTTTCAGTATCATATTCCCAGGTTTGGTACAAAACTACTGGATTAAAGTCAGTGGTGCAGGAAATGTTCTGATACTTTTCCTAGGTAAAAGCTAACACGTTCTGAATCCCATCTCATCAAATACAGCAGTTTAGTCAGTGATCCAAGGTCACAAGAAGATTTTATGGGGTTTACTAGATGGTTGTAGAGAAAAAAAAAGTAGCTCTCAGTGTCATCAGTCCCAGCCCCTTTGAGACATCCAAAATAAGTGAGTTTGGTAGCTTTCATTTGTTTTTACAGTAATTCCTGAACAGTCATGGGTGAGAAGGAGGTGTCACCTGCACTGTCTTGATAATTCTGAATGTGATTTGAAAAGGTTGAGAACCACTGAACTAGAGCATCATATTAGTTTGAAGCATACAGGAAATGACCAACCTATATAGTACCAGACCGACAACTTCACTGCTCACCTTTTCCTCCACTTAGCGCACATTCACCATCACTCTCTCTCAGTCATTTACTATTATACGCTACTCTGACCAGTCGATAGTCTGCAGTGTTTGCTAGCTTGCCGTTATCAGCGGGACTAAATCCAAAACAGGGCAGAGACATTTTTCTCCTTTTTTACTAGTTGGTCCTGGAATTTTATCTTTCAGATGACATGCGTCTTCTTCTTATGAAAGCCATGTTTGTCTGCTCAGAGACTGACCCCTGGTGGCGTAAACTATGCACTACAATACAGCATCTCCCTATCAGTTTAATAGAAAGAGGAGCATCTGTGTTCATGATGGTATAATCATTATCCTTGAAAATAATACCCTATTATACTCATATATATCAATTCATAAAGAAAGACTTTATCACAAAAATTCACATTCACAAACATCATATGTGTAGATATATAGTTTTCACTGGACAGGAAGGGTATGAAAATGTATGAGATGTGTTTGAGTATAACATAAAGCTGCATAAAATGTAAGTCTCCATGTACAGTACAAGTACCTCAAATTTGAACTTGAATAAATGTAAGGTGAGGTTAAGGTGAGGTAAAGATTTGTGTCATGGTTGTTAGAAAACAAACGTGACATTTTTGTGATGATGATGGGGAGCTAACAGTGATGCCCATGTCAAAGTAACACACTCTGTCCAAGGTGCCACCTTTTACTTCCCATGGCAACAAAAAGTTCTTGTCGGGTGAAGATAAACATTCGCACAACATTTGAGCCATTTTGTCAGCCTCACCTGTAATTGAGCTCACAGGTTACCATGTTAACATGCTGAAGTTTGTGTATTTAGATGTAAAATGAATACATTTTGACATAAGGTGACATTTGGCTCCTGTGGCTTCAGCCTACACTTTTGCGGCGCTGCTCTCTATCTGCTTCACTTTAGCCTCTGCTCTCTCTCAGTCAGCTCTTGAATACGCTTTTTCTCCTCTCTCAGTCTATCCTGCCTCCATTTCTCCTTCTCTCTCCTCCTCTAAGTACCGCTGCCGTATGACAGGGTCAGCATCCCTCCGGGCACAGCTCTGTCTCTGCCTCTCCGCTGCTCTGATTGGCTCCATTGAAAACTGCATGAGTTAAAATTACAGCCAGTCCTTTGAATCAAATACATTTTGAAACCATCTTCTTAATTAAATTATGAAAGCTATGATTATGTTTGAGTAAAGGCTACTCTGCATTAGTGCCAACTGTATAACAGAGGACCAGTGACAAGGATTGATGAGTAGCATAAATATGGTGATGTGGCTCGCTCTGTGGTGAGACGAATGACAAAACCTTTCATGCATTCGTTCATTCAAGGTTTTAATTACATTTTAATATAATAATACCTTTTTAAAATGTTTTTACACAATTCAAATACAGCTGGGTTCATAAGTATAGCTTGTCCACATGTATCAGACATTAAAAAACAAGTGAGTAAAGCACAGTGCTCATCATTAAGCTAAAAACATGGTGTTTTCTAAAAGATTATAAAGCATGTACAGTAGATCTATTGTATTTGCAGTGGTGGAATGTAAAATGTAGCTAAAGGTCCAGTGTGTAAAATTTCAGGGGAAATTCAATAAAATACTCACAGGTATATTTTCATTAGTGTACAATCATCTGAAAATGAGAATTGTTGCATTTTTGTTACCACAGAAGAGCTGTCTGTATCTTAAGAGGGTCCTCTTCCATGGAGTTGTTGCACTAAAATCTTTCCACAGTAGTCCATAATGGACAAACCAAACACTGGCTCAAGATACAGCTTTTACTGTTTTTCCACAGCTGTTATAGTTTATTGTAAGGGGAGGGTGAAGCGAATAGTATTCAATTGGTTGCAGTCTACAACCTAACTGCTAGATGCCACTAAATCATACAGATAAGTACAATACTAGTATGTAGTAGTCAGACAGAAAACATGTTCATGGACATGATTAATTCAGGTAATATTAAAATAGGTATAATTAATATCACGGTTTAAGTCACGATTTCCCTCCCCAGTCTCTGACATATCCCACATATCCAATGTTTCCCAGAACTTAAAACAAACAGCAACAGCTAGCATAAATAAATTTAGCATATCACAGTGTTTGAACGTTGTTGGAAACATCTGGGATAATTTAAGTACAAAACTCAACAAAGTATATAACATATCTTTATGATTTTTAGATATTTTAATATGGAAATGTTATATATTGTTGCTTGAGTACTTCTGCTCTGGAAGCATATTGCTGCCTCACTAGAAAAAGAATATTGTAATAACAAGATATGTTCACATTATTCAATAAACTTATGCTATCATTGATAACTTTTCTTGTTGTAACATGACTTATAAAAGTATAAGCTTGTTATAGTAGTAACTTGTTACATAATAACATTAGTTAGGCCTTCTTTGCAGATTTAGATTATTATAACTCAATTGATAAATTTAACTGTATTGTTAAAGATAAAGCAACCCAGTGGTATAGTTAAAATTAGCTCCTCCTCAAGTTAAAGATCTGACTACCACTTATCCACTCGCTGCAGCTCTTGAGAACATCCAGCTGATCAATACGCAGTACCAGACTGATCAAAGCACAGAGGTATTAGGCTCAGTACATACACAGGTTTAGACAGCTGGAATCCCTTGGAATGTTTGTAGTGCTGCAGAGAAAATAAACCAAACACACACAAAAAAAAATATCCACTGTTATGTTTTTACCCAAGCAGAAGTGTTATGTCATTCATTTTTCAATAGTGGTCACTGTGGCCACGAGAAGTTAACAAGTTAAGTTCAAATAAGACCAGACTTCAAGCTCTGTTTTGAGATTCTCCTCCATGAAGCTAATCTTTCGGTTGCTGAGCAGGTCTGAGGATGCAGCAGAATTCAAAACATCCCATAGTATTCATACTTAGCATTAGCATACAGCATGATGCCACCATATTGGCTCAACTGTGTCAGTATGTTTGTAGATTACTGAACATTTGCATAAAAATAAGTACGAATGCGAATGCAAAGCCTGCTATTTTCCCCCTCACATGAGGGATCATCCCGGAGCTACGGCAAATCCTGAGCTTTGTTCATTGACCCTGTGGGGTCAATTACGTTTGCTGCGAGAAGACACGGAGAGCGCCTCAGGTTCACGAGACCGTAGTGTTGGCACGTTGATCGATGGCGGGGATGCTTATCAGCCACAGTGTGTTACAGACACCTAATTGCAATTGATCCCCTTTGCTGTACCATTAATTGTAAATCCTCGCTCAATCACAAACTCCACACTACACATGTTGTACTCTAAAACTAAAACTTCATTCATCAGTGGGCTCCGGATTGGTTTTCAATACAACTGTGCCGTGAGAGACAGTACCAGAGCTGAGAGGCACACTGTCTTACTCAGTGTTGAGCTTCACTCTGCTGAATGCGCCGCCTGCATGGTTTAAAGGTCAAGGTTGATGGTTAACAGCTGAGTGCTCGCATCAAGATGTCAACACACTCACTCGTCATGTCAAGACACTAATAGGAAAAGTGAATCAAATATAATAAAATAATTGATGCTTTTAGGACTTTTCTTTTCAGCAATGCCAGCAGCATGGCTCCAGGGCTGTCAGTCAGTCAGTCAGTTGGTCCACCACTGTGGACTAAAATATCTCAACAAATATTTGATGGATTCTCATGAAATTTTATGTAGACATTCATGGTAGCAGTCACAGGACGAATCCAAACACCTTTGGTAATCCACTGACTTTTCCTCTAGCACAACCATGAAGTTGACATTTGTGGTTGTGTGTCAACAACTGTGGATGGACTGCAATGATATTTGGTACAAACATGTCTGACACCCCTGGCCTAAGGTATGCCTAAATGCAGTCTAACAGAACTGGTTTGGCTATATAGACCCCTGGTGTAGTGCAGAGGCTTTCAAACATGCAGGATGCACATATTCTTAGATTCAATGCGCCTTATACTTTCCAAGTATTCCATTATGTCCTTCGCAAATAAACATCTCCTTAGAAATAGTGATGTGCAGATGGGCTCTAGGTTCATACAAGCATATACTGCCACAAATGTATTATTTTCACCTATTTAGAGACCTACACCTGCACCTCTACTGGTCCCTGTTAGGTATAGTACCTTCTATGTCAAGCAGTGCAAGCTTCCTAGGTAATTTCTTTATCGTATGTTGCACTGATGAGTATTTTCTGTAACGATAAATTAGAGAGGCTGCTTGCAGTATTATTTCAATGCACAGTGTCAGTGCAGCAAATATCATTAAAAGTTAAGCAGCAAAACTAACTAGAACTGCAAGCAGTTATGAACGGGGGCCAAGCCTCCCCGCGCGAGCCGGTCCCCGCGGCCCTCGGAACCCACCGCCGCGGGCCCCGAGGGACGCGGGGCTCGGGGCGATCGCGGGGACGCGCGCCATCGTCCGAGCTGCGGTATTCATGACCAATCATTAGGTAACTTTGCGGTCGGCCTCAGGAGGCCTCATCATGCACAGCGAATTTAATACGAATCTGAGCAACTTTTGGGAAACCTGATGTTTTTGGGTTTGTAGCGCCCCCTATTGGCCGATCTGCACCAAATTTGGCACAGAGTCTGTGGATGACCTCTGGAACTAGCGTGTTAAGTTTGAAGTCAAAAGACTTTAGTTTGACCGAAATATGACACAACATGCGTTTTTTGTGCTAGCCAAAAAATCGTTCAGTTATAATTAGCGCATTTTTTGGCGTGCAACAATTCTTTTGATAACTTTTCGTCAGACACGTCTAGACATCGTATGTGCAAAGTTTGGCGCAGATGGCGCTTAAACTGTAGGAGGAGTTCGAAAAAGTAGGTTTCGGACATCTGGCGACTTAGTGACGTGAATTTTCGGCAAAAGTGGGCGGGACCTACGTCAGAAAATCCAGCGCTTTTCAGGGAACACGGCAATATGAGATTTTTCAACGTGTCATTTAAAATGTGGAAGTTATAGGCAAAAATGCGTTATAGCGCCACCTAGTGGAGCACAAACGCGATTTTCGGTAGGCCGGATCTGAGTCCTATTCTACATGTACCCATAAAATTTCAAAACCCTAAGTATTATACTTTGGCAGAAATTAATTTTTTTTGTTTATCTTGTAATAAGCCCCGCCCACATGGACCTGTCATGACCCCCATGAAGATATGGCCTCAGGACTGGCCCTACATCGTACGGACCAAATTTCGTAGAAATCGGTGCAGCCGTTCTAGAGATATAAACTTCCCATATCTCTAGCGCCCCCTAGGCGCCAACATTCACCAAATTCAGCTCATAGGCTCCCAGTCTCATGCCAAACAAGGATCTCTGATTTGGTGTCGATAGCATTTACTTTGACCGAGATATGCAAGATTTTCCATTTTTACGGCTAGCTACGGAAATTTGTTCGTTAATAATTCGCGGAATTTTCAACCCAAAAAAAATCTTTTGATAACTTTAGCTCATGAGCAGCAGAAGAGTGTCTGGGCCAATTTTCGTGCAGATCGAACAAAATCCCTAGGAGGAGTTCGAAAAAGCAGGTTTGCCAGTTTTCGCGATTTTGCGAAAAAATTATTTAGGCGGAAGTGGGCGTGGCCAATTACAAAGTGACTCAGCTCCATTCAAGGAATATGGGGATATAAGGTTTTTGAATGTGCGACATACGGTGTGGGAGTTATAGGCCAAAACGCGTTGTCCTTGGTTATAGCGCCCCCTGCAGGCGTACATGGGCAGTTTTTTGCGTCTGAGGTCCCTGCAGGGGTGTGGGCCAGCCCTCAAATTTGCATTGTCCAAACTTGCACGGTTTAGCCTGTAGCATGACTTTTATCAACGGAAGAATAAAAATAGAGAAGAAGATGATGATGATGAATAATAATAATAAAAACCAGAACAAAAACAATAGGGTTCCCAGCACCGCTGGTACTGGGAAACGCGTATGCTTGCATCCGCGTTCCCCAGTCCCCGCGGGCTTGGCCCCCTAAAAACTGTAGTTATTATCTTGACAGGACAGAGGACACTCTCCAGAGGAAACAGAATTAAATAATCAAGAAAGTTCTGCTGTTGTGTGTAAATGCACACACAGCTTCTCTCTTACTGAAGAGACACACCCTCTCCTCTGCATTTCCCACACACACTCCTACCAGTCCCTGTACATTATATAACCTGTCAAATCATGTCCAGCAGTGTGAGCTTTCCAGGTGATTTTTTTTTAATTGTATATTGTATTGTATCATGCTGTATTGCACGCCACTACTTAGATATAAAAGAAAAAAAAGATCCAATCCAAAATTTGCCTGAGAGTCATCAGATTTTTAAGTTTTCTCTGGTATGAATGTAATCCAGTCATAGCTGTATGAACATCTATGAGCACACTGCGAGCACACTCAAGCTAGCTAATGGCCAACTAACATGAGTGGAAGGCTGTCAAGAGTCTTAATGTTACAGTAGGCTTATAGCAGCGTCAGACTGTCTTCTCTTAGTGTTTAGATCAAACACTTACTATCACAGGTGAGTTATTTACAGGCAACACCTAATGACAGGCCTAGATGGTAATTCAATAGCCTATAAGCAATATCTGGCAACAGGGTTGGACCATTGATCCACTTCGAAAGGGGAAGACTGAAGGAGCATGATAGCTGACCAATCAGCCTTAAAGTTAATTTATTAAGGTATTGAGAAGGCTTGGGTTCAGGCAGAGTCACCACATAATTATTAAACATGTTAATAAAAAAGGTTTGGTGAACTCGACATGAATGCATACAAACTTATTCAAACTGTAATCCAAACACGTATCAAATTGCACTGATATCTATAGGATCCTTCTTTGATCCCCCAAAAGGGGGGAAGTGTAGTCTCACAGAGCTGACAGCACGTAGTTTTACCAATGTGACAACTCTTGCTAGAATTAGTGACTTTTCAGACCTTCTTAGCAACTTTATTTCTAAAAAGCAACTAGCACCAAATTTAGCAACTAATTTAGACCATTAAGCAAAAGGTGAGAATTATATTTAAAATGTATTATATTGTAATTAATTCCCATGCATGCTGTTCAAGAGTCGCAGTCTTCAGTAGGTGTGGCGTTTGGGAGTGGGAGTTCATTTAAAGGCAGTTTCTATGGTTACGCTGATGTGAAATAGTTTATTTGAGCTTTTCTCACTCTTTCCCTCTGGGTCTCTGGATTTGGGTGCAGCCATGAATATTTAAATAGATTGTCCTGTAGTGAGTTTGTAATTATTTGGCTAAAGATTTCTCTGTCTACCTTTCAATGTTATGTGGGTGATCTCCCTCCACTAAGCTTTCTGCAAAAAAATATGATACAAGGTCATCTTTTAAGTGACTTTTGGAAATCATGCTAGCTACTTTTATAGGGAAAAAGTTGGCAACACTGCTTGTGTGGCTGTAGACTCTTAGTTTTGTTTGCTTGTCACTAAAGAAGACTGTTCCTAGCCGTCAGGTATATAAACACGTATTAAGACTAATGTATGAATATGTACGGTAGGTAAAATTAGAGAAATGGTACACAATTTGAATAAATTATTAATCTTGTGACAATTTTTTTCTTGCTTTCCAAGAGAAATTATATGCGACATTATGCAAACATCTTTCAAGAAACTGTCTTTTCTTTTTCCCTAAGCTCCATGTGCTGTAATATAAACACCTTCACCCAATGAAACACTTCCCCAGAGCTTTATTGGAGTAAACACACAGTGATATCAGACAGGGCGACAGCCAGTGTGCAACTATAAGGCTAACAGCTATGAAACCGCTTCCTCCCTCTGGCAACAGAGTGTACATAACTAAACAGCAGATCCTCGGCAGCAAAGAGAGAGGCTTGCCCAAAGGATAAACTCCTCCAGGAAGCCTTGAAAGAAATTGGTTATTAAATAAGGTAGGCCGGAGATAAAGATGTCAGCAGTAATAATGCTTTTCATTTTGACTCTGATCTTATTTGTTCAGATGGGAGGGTGAGCCGTGCAGCCTCACCGAGTTGACATAAGGGTTTCTCCCACTGCTGAGAGACTGATCTGTCAGCAGATACATGGCTTCGCCGTCTTTGTCGCCCTGCCCTGGTGAGGACAAACTAATATAGTGGAACTGCAGAGGTGGCAATTTCTTACTAACACACTTAATACTCCATACATACACACAGACGGGCCTGAGCAGTCGCTGCTGATGTATACAGGCTGAGGTGGTTACACCGCGGTGCTCTGCTGTCTTACATGTCCCAGTGGCAAACAGAAATGATGGGACACACCGAACAGTAGACACAGACCATTTGGTCATCCGTCTGTAAACAACCCAGAGCTCAGCCTGTGCTCACTGTGTCTTACTCTCTGCTAGTGTCAGAGAAGTGTTTCTGTTAAAGCGAGCTGAGGAGAGGCTGCGGAAAATAAATACACAAATACTGATACAACTTCTAAAATATGATTAATACACTGTGTTAGATAAACACACAACATAAAAGGACACATAATGGAAATCACCTGGAGACACAATTACTTGGGGAAGAAACTAATTAAAGAGATCAAAATAATTAAGAAAATTTACATAATTGTTGTTGGAGTTCTTTGAGAAAGTGCTCAAACAGGAACACGTCGGCGAGGAGAGTTTAACCAGAGGAACGTTTCAGAACTAATTGGAGTTTAGCTGCAACAAACCACAATCCCGCTGCCTTTTCAGAAGCAAAGTTAATAACAACAGTGGTCAGTAGCTCTTTTAGCTTATTACACGGCTTTGTTAAACACTCAATTGTGATTGGTTTCTTTGAAGCAGACCATTGCTATGAAGAACAGACCGTTGCTATGGATGCAGCTCTGATCATATACTCTGGAAGAGCAATAAAATCATTTTTAAATACATAAAATCATTTCATAATTAAAATTTTGTATCAAATTACTGATTTCTTTATAAGTAACCATGTAATCAGCGGGATAATGCACAGTGAGCAGCTCTTTATTGAGAAATAAACCCTGTCAGGATGATTCAATTCACTTATCAGGTTCCTGCATCACCCTGTCGAGGTTTATTTCTCAATAATGACCTGCTCACTGTACATTATCCATTATTTATATAACTGTAATACTCAAATTTGGACCACTGAACCACATCTGGCCTCATAGTATAGGCGTTATACAACATGATTTCATACAAATTGCAACAAAAACTCAAAAATATGTCATTTATTACATATCCAAAGTCTTAAGACATCCAAGTGGGGGGAAGTATTGCACTGATGCCACAATTTTCCATTGCCGCCTATGTTAAAAAACAGATTTATGCATGTCTTCTTCTTCTCTTTCTGATGTCCACACAAAGGGCTCAGCGCTGTCTTCAGTCAACCACAAACTGTGACATGGAGTTGGATGCACTACAGAGAATGTGCAAAAGGAAATTCTTAAGTTTTAGATGCATAAGAGGGGCAGATTGACCTAGTGAGCATTTTCATGCTATATCTTTGCAATGAAATCAAGTTTTACTCAAGAGCTATCATGTTTAACAATTTTATGTTGATTAATGCCAATTTGACAGCCAGTGATATTCAGGTTTAATTCAAATTTATGTTAATCTGTGCCAAAATGTATATGGATTAGTGCCAGTTCATGTTGACTTGTATACAAGAGGCCAATAAGATTAAGAAACACATCTGACCTTTGTTGTAATTTATGTGAGGTTCATCCACTTTTCTTTTGCACAAAATGCCTGAATCCTAAACTTTCCCTTCATACAAGACTTTCCTCTCTCATTCAGAACACACTCAGCACACAAAATAGGTTGAGTTTGTTCTTGTGTGAGGCTGACCTGCACTTTTGGGAAAAATGCCTGGACTGTTATTCATAGACAAACCTGTAGACCAATCGATATTTCTGCTTATTAGTTTATTTTGCACATCTTGGATAAACTAATGCAGTCTAATACAACATGCCTGCAGCAAATCCCACCTCCATGAAGGTTATAATATTCGGTTTTTGTTTAGTGCAGTGTTCATTCCACTTTATGGTCATTTTGAAACCTGTAGTTGTTTGTGGTGCTGTTGAATTGTGCTGTGTTATACTGACAGGTGTTTCTAATGTTCAGGGCTAAGAGCAATAGCGACAGCTGCCCCAGAACTATACAACTCCCTCCTGGCATTCATTTCTCCTTTGAGGATTTCAAGAGTCAGCTTAAAACACAGTTTCAGTTGTTGGCCTTTAACTGTGTCGAACCCAGCCTGCTCCTGTGTTACTGCTGAAACCTCCGAAGGTGTTTGTTGTCTCTATGTTCACAGTTTCTTCTATCTTGTTTGTCTTTCAAGGCATCAAGGTAATTTTGTTGCATAGCAATGTGAGAGTTGTAGTCCCTTCATGCTTCACAGAATAGGATATGCACATAAAATAATTCTGTAGTGCATTTATTGAACTTGTGTCAAGTTGAATGTAAACAGTAGCAACAAGGTGATGGTGGTGATGATGTGACATCCTCACATGAAAAGTTCAACATCTAGGAAACCTGCTGTCCATCAACATCAATGAAGCATCATGGATGTAAACACAGAGTCCTCCTCCCCTCGTCCAGCCAGAGTCTTGCATGTTGCGTCCCATCAGCTCAGAACTGAGCCGTCAAATGTAACACCTTGATTTGGGATGTTTTGGTGGAGCATGGGATATGGCACAACAGTCTTTGGTTTCCCGTTGTTTGGCCAGCCTGAGTCCCATTTCATCCATTTAATTTTCCTGAGCGGACATTAGTCAGAAGCCTTAAGTCCCAGCTGGGTTAGCCTGGCTCCCGTCCCCGCTCTCCTGCTTTCCTCATGGTGCATCCAGCTGGTCTGGCTGCTGGTTGAAAGATGCCATGTGCACATTGTTCTGTCATAGGTGATACATGTTTCATCAATAAAGCCCCAAAAAAAAGCTGAAAGGAGAAAAGCATTCTGAAAGAAAAAAAGACCTACCGGCTGCAGCATCTGCATGTGCAGCCATTGCCATAGCAACATTGCTCATTATGTTAACATAAAGCCGCCAAATCCAAGTGATGACCATTTCATTAAACCACATATGTGCAGAGAGAATTTTATTTACGTACATTGCACACATTATTCTTTCATATTTTGAACATCAGCACATTCTTTGGTTACTATTTTGTTCATTGCTTCCTTTCATTTTTAAACACTGTAAAACTCTTAATTTCATAGGATGCATGTATGTATCTGCCTCCACCAACGTGGTTATGTCTTCGGTGCTGTTTGTTTGTCTGTTTGTCCGCAGGAGTAGACTATCAATCTTGGTGAAGGTCTGTGCTTTCCCATCTGGTTTACATATTTAAATTTGATGTTTATGACTGTTGTCTTTTCCTTACTAATTATGATCGTAACTTTTTGTTCATATTAGTGGCGAAAACGGCTAAAACGAGGCCAAAGTGTAAGTCAGTGGACAGAGATCGTCAAGCTGCATTTATTTCATTGATGTCGCATTAAAAAGAAAGGGTAGGGTTACATAAAACCGGAGACTGTCTGACACCAAGATTGTTTATACTGCACAGGAGTGGGATACGGAAGAGGCGAAACAAAGACATGATTGGTTGGAGCGCTGAAAAAAGCTGAGGCCGACTCAGCTTTGAGACGTAGCGCCTCACCACTGACACACAGCGACAAGTGTCAGACATCAGTTTCTGGCTTCCATTGAAAATGACCCGTAGCCTGATGGTTTGTCACTTGCGGTCTGAACATACCGTTATGCACCGAAATATGAAGGCATTCATATTTCTGATTTCTCTGTTCTGTTTTTCTATAAGCACTTTAAATCAACTGTCTGGTGTCCTCCTCGTGTCACAAACACACAACTCCACTTATAATATGTTGCCTGCACCTCTTTATATTGTTACTGCATGCCAGAGACTTAGACAACATATTCTTCAGTTAATTAATGGCTATAAAGGCCAAAAAATAATGAAGTGTGCTAAAAGTTGGACCACTGAAGACGGGGGACACTTAAAATAGGTCAGGTATTATCTCTGTAGCAGGAATAAGAGCTGTGATTGGACAACTGACAGCAAACCACCTACAGGGTGCGCTCGTTAATCGTCAGTCAATGACACGCAGGCTGGCTGGAGATCAATATTAAATGGACTCGCTCACTGGCAGCCTCTCAACCTTCCCACTCGGAAATTTCGGCATTAGACCGTACCACAAAAAGCCACATGGCTGGAAAAAAAACAACAATCAGAAGGGTAAACACAACTCACTGTAGAGAAAGCCAGTTCTATTAAATATTTATAGTTCCTGTTTCTTACTTTTACTACATTTCTTTCGGGTACATTGAACAAAAGCCTATTGTTCCTTTCAGTAACACAAACATAAAACATCAACAATCAGGCCTAAACCCAGTTTTAATCCCACTCTTCTTTAAGAGGCTTTGTTGTGACTTTATAGCTGCTCTTTTTCTCAATACACCAGACGTCCGGTATAAGGACAGTAACAGCCACTGCTCCTTTTCTCATTATGTCTATGATGTATTACAGGCTGGCTGAGTTTGCTTAAATATATCCTGTCCTTACTTTTTCTGTCCGGTTTCTGTTTGCCGTGTCACCAGAAAAGCACCAGGCATAAAAAAATCCTGTTAAAGCGAGGATTTTCATAACATGGGAGGCTCTGCAGAAACTAAAAACACACATGTGGTGGATGTTTTAAAGGCTGATTCCAGTCTAGACTCTGTGGGCCTCTACAAACAGTGTGTATGCACAAATTTGTGCTTAAACCGAACAAACATTTTACGCACAAATCTGGGATTCAGCAAAATTTTCTTACGTGAATTTGTTTGTACCCTGCAAACAAATTTAGAACTGCTTCACACCATGCATGCACACAAATCATGACAGCCCAGCTGTCTTAAAACATGCTGAAACACACCTTTTAACGAAATGCAGAGCATCTGCAAAACTGCATTCATTAAAAAAGCTTTACTAGAAGTATTGTGAAATGAAATGTTTTTATGGTTGATTTATCTTGTTTTATTGTCCTTGTTTTTAGGGTTTTATCATATATGTCATAATTATGTTTTTATGTTTAGCCCTCTGCGCTAGATTATCATCATTATCATTATTATTATTATTAGCATTATTATTATTAGCATTATTATTGAGTGAAAATACTTTCTGGATATCATCAATTTCACCCTAATTTTTTATCCTACCGATGGATAATTCCAGTAATTGCAGTGCATCTCTTATCCTGGGCTAACAGATCAGGTTCTGCACCTGTTTATTTTTCTTCTGCTCTATTATTATTTTATCCGCACCAGCTTTAATGTCAGACCATTTCTTTTTCACCAGACACACAGTCTGTTTCTCCAGGGACACAATACGTGTGCCTTGGCTATTGCAGCCCAAGGAATTTTATTATGAGTCGCAAAAGTGTGCATTTTCTGACTACCTCCGCAGACACTGGCAGCGTAGCTGTGTGTTCGAGAGACTGAACTGGGGGGAGGCAGCACTCAGCGCTGGTAGAAAGCTGGTGAAACAGAGAGAAAAAAGTTATTTCCTGATTGTTTCACAGCGATTATGCTATAAACACAAATAAACACCCCCGCACACAGCAGCGACACCTGATTCTGTCTGAATGTGACATTACAACAACTTCTCCACTTCCTCCAAGATGCTTTTCTATTCACACAGATTTCCTTATAAAGAAAAATAGGGGTATGGCAGTATGCAGACTGCAGACAGCGAGCCTGTCAGTTTAGAGAGAACAAAGTTGTTCGGTGCACACGTTTCATGAATCAGATGGTAAGTTTGCATGGCAACTAAGAACATTTCTATACACGTCAGTGAATGAGGCCCAGTCATGCTAAATTTTACAACTTTCAGACCAAGAAAATACACAGGAAATCAATAAAAGATGGCTGTGTTATTAGAGACGTCCAAGCTTGGCTACCATGCCACATATTAAAAAAAGAACAGCTTATAAAGCTAATATATTTAAATCAAGACCTTATGATGAGGTCTATACAGCTATTATTTTAATGTGCTAGAGGCATATTTAATAAATAATGGGCTGGACAATATTAAAGGACTAAAACTTGATTGGGACATCCCTACTGGGTGCTTAAATAATAACTCAACACTTTCTCACTTCAGTCTTGCCAAATATGGGAGCTTGTCCAGCGGCCCTACGCTTCAAACTATGACTCTGCAGATACCTTTCATATAGTGTCAGTTTTGCATGTGCATGGCTCTGTGGTCAAAATAGCAACAATTAATTTGCAACTCTCAAAATAGACTTTCAAAATAAAGTTACATATGTAAGTCATGTGCAAAAGTTATGCACGTCAAAAAAGAAGGCAACGTTGACTATCGGTTTCACAGGGAACGTGAGCTCTTCTCTCCTGGGTGAAAATCCTGTGTTTGTTTGACCCATCCATCCACCCACACCTCCTCCTAAAGTGGACTTTTCCCTCTTTATACTACGTCACCTGACTTTGACAGCACATTAAAGCATAACACGAGCAGCAAGCCTCCAGAAATGATGACACAGGGGTACCTGCAGTGTCACTGTTTGAAACATAACTGCATTGACCAAGCAGCCATTTTCCACACATTGGAAGTGAGGGAAAAAAAAACCTACTTTGGGTTGAATAAACATGTTTTGTCCCTTTATTTCATTTAATAAAAATATATGACAGTTTTCCATGCATCAGTGTTTAATAAAACATTTTATCTAAAATAATTTTAGAAGTTTCTTTACTTAATGCCAGACTCTGAGGAAGCGCCCCACTTTTCATACTCGACACTGATACAGACATTTCCGTACTCAGCATCAGAATGTATTACCCCACCTCCTTAACATACCGTCTAAGTATAAGTTATTTCCTGCAGATAGAAAACTGCCCTAAAAGAGAAATCTTTTAAGGAACTTGGCCTAACTGGGACAGAGACAAACTTTGGTCATTTAGCTCTGCCAGGTTTAACTAAACTAATAAGATTACTTCTGCCTCGAGAGCATCTCTGCCTCTGAGAAATGTTTATATAACTAAAACTCCAATTTGCTTAATGCAAATAAACTGCAGCTCATTGTCTCTTCAGGCCTCCCTCAGCTCTGTCCTCCTCCAAACCAAACGTAATTTCTCTCCCTGCTCCCCTGCCACTTGATCATGCAAATCAATACAGGCTATAAATGCTATAAAGAGAGAACGTTAACCACCATGCAGTTAAAAACTAATACTCAAAAGCCTCATGATTTCACATATTTTCCATGTGACTAATACTCACTTTTTATGCCTAAAGTGTCACAGAAGTTTTGTACATATGTTGCCGTATACAGCTGCCCCACACTAAAGAGCAATTTTTGAGAATTTATCCTTTGTTAAGCCCTGCCTCCGAACAGCAGCTGTCCAATCATAGATTAGCAACTGTAACTAGGCACCACATGCCTGTCAAACTTTGCAGTTCTCTAAATGTTGAGGTGTTGTGCTTGGGGCTCTAGGACGAGTAATACTCTCTGTTTCATGAGTTTGGAAAGTTGCATCTTACTTGCAGTTTCTCAAAAACCTAAGAGCACACATGTGTGGAATGGATTAAAACTTCGTCTTCATCTGCTCTAATGTACACTGCTAATGTTAGCATGTCCAGCTAACTAGCTTACTAGCTGCAGACACCTTACATCCTCTGCTCTGGCAGGGTGACGATCTCAAGGTCTGCTGCACTTGATCTAATTCCTGCGCTTCCTTTTCCAGCATATTATTTCTGTTGTTCATTCGTATTTCGTTGTATTTGACCGTCTGATCAGTGTTTACTGGGATGTAGCTTAAGTATTAAATATGCAAGGGTCACCAGACATCCCTGTTTTCCAGGGACAGCCCCCATTTTTGGTGGCCTGTCCTGGAAATGTTCCTGCAGCATGACTATGGCTTGCCACACCTGTAAAATCTGCTAGCGAGAGTCAACATTTTAGCTGACAAAATCCATCATCACCAACTAAAAATGAGAAGATGCTTTTGTTTACTTATCTGTAGACTCAAAGACCTTGTGTTTCAACAGTTAGTGCCAATTACAATATTAATTCTGGCACCTTTACCACCGGAAACTGCATACGTTCAGTGCAAGGAAATAGCAGCGGTAAGTAAGGAGGGCGGAGCATCACAAAGGGTCACCACTGCACTTAAATCCACCTGACAGTTATGCAGTCAACTTCGACTTAATTCTGCTATACTAGCCCTGTATCAAATGACAGAGCATGACAATGTAGTGACAAACCCACAGATAATTATCACCAAACTGATTGACTGACTGCAGATTTAGTATCATTCTGAATCAAGCAACCATCTATCATTCTCACACAGCCCTCAGGGGATTAAACTGGAGAGGGGAGAGGAAATACAGCTTTGCTCGTAAGAATGACACCCACATTAACTTGTTAGGAGTATGTAGTAAGTAATTAGTAGCCAGACCAGCGATGAGAAAAACAATCATCTTTCATTAGACACACTTGTCTATTTAGGTACTTGCAGGCTGAGCTAATTTGTGGTATGAATAAAACTACACTTGTTAAGTGTTAGTCAGTAATTAATTCTAACTAGCTTACAGTCTGTTGAACACGGAGACATCAACATATGTTAAAGTCACTGTGGGTAACATTGAAAAAGCTTTACAAAATAATGAGGGAAAGATTGTCAGATTAATTAACGACAGATTGGAGGCAAAAGGGGTTTGACACATAGTGACTGTATAATTAAATATGTTCATATGCTTAGAAAATCATCGTACAGACGTATAAAATAATGTACATCCTAATTTTTTTAAATATGGTAATTTCCAAACCACACTTCTCAGCAAAACAGATGTTACAGCATATACAGTAACACAAATGTAGGCCTCATTTATTAGTAAATTATTACTTTTGCATGATATTTCCCCTGCCTGCAGCTCTCAGCTCATTATCAAGGTACGACAGACGCTGTACCTCCCTCCTTTGGTGCGAAAATCTCTCAACAAAAGGTCTTAGGACATCACAAGCAATTTGCAATGTTTTTTCCATAGGCCACAGCTATATTTACAGGTTGTCAGAGACAATAGAACTTAATTAAAAAGAACACAGTTATCAACCTCATTACTGCCGTGAATTTAGGCAAGTCAACTCAGGCATCTCATTTAATTAACTAGCCTTTACAAAGCCGCTTAGCACTGCTGAAAAGTGAATCTCTGTATCTTTTTTTTTCTGCTTTCCAGCTCTTTCCCCCTCCATGAACAAAAACACACAACACTGTTTGTGGTTCTTTGCTCCATCTGAAGGTTTCACACCCCCTATATTAGGTGTTTACTGTCCTGTGGATCATTATATTTAAATTTTTGGACATTTGGCTGAAAAACCTAAAGTACAGGAGCGTCAGAACTTGAGAGTCTTCTTAAAAAATGAACTACTACAAACTTTATACGTATTAATAGCAAGACTAAGGGTCTTCAGTTACTCCATGGGCTCTGTGCAGCTGCACTTAACATAATGTTGGCTGAATAGGAAGAACAGGAAAACCTCCCCAAAAAAAACTACTCTCATTATTCTGACTTGGGAGTGATCGTGCATTATTTCCAGATGGTCACCCCAACTGCTAGCCTCACAGTAACATTATCTGAATACCCTTAATTAGCTACTTTTGCTGTGTTACTTACAATATTTTGGAGTTAACAAGAGAAACCAGATACAAACAGACTGAGTACAGCTGCTTTTTAAATAGTTAAATAACTTGCATTAGTGTTGTTTTGGATTCTGCGCTGCAATTTTTTCGACATCTCTGTTTTTCTTACTTCTTAGTTGTGGACATCTTTTCTGACTTGGTTGTTCATAAGTACCATCTTAATGACATGACATGAGTATATCATTAGGCAAAATTGTGCATTGAGCTAAATGCTAACTTCAGCATGCTAATAATCTCACACTTGCATTGCTAACATGCCGTTATTAAGGACTTACAATGTTTATCATGTTCACAATCTTGGTTTAGTATATTAGCATGCTAATGTTTTCTAATTAGCAAACATTAGCATGTTCTGAATGTTAGTAGTTTTGCAGGTATTTTGTGCATTCATGTGGTGTTGGAATAATCACAAACTGGGAAAATTCACATGAACACTCCGTCAAGTTGGAAAGTTGGCAAAAATTTTGCTACACAACTTGAGACAGCAACATAAATCTTAAGTGGGACACTAGTCTCAGCCTTCTCATTACCCAGATCCCACAACAAGTACAACACCAACTCTTCTCTACCCTGTGGTCATGTTGTTTCCACATTACGATTTAAAATCTCATAAACACACCAAAGTCGAAAAAGTGACTTCTGAATTCGGGAAATGGGATCCTCAGAGGTGTACACGAATGCAGCATTAGATCAGAAATTAAAGCAGCCTCATCACTGGAGCGCGGCCCACTGGGGCTCAGAGTACCATCTTGTCAGCCTCGGAGGCAGTGGCACTGCCAAATTGGTTCGATTCAAATTATTATTATCTTTTTTTTAGAAATGTATGTGCTTGAGAATTCACATAAATAAAAACATAAAATTAAAGTGCATAATTTCAGTGACACATTACATTTGAAAATCCACGCCAATCACAACACATCAGAGACAAACATGTTTTTCCACTGTTATAGCTAACGTTCCCTCGCACGTAGTGACACAAAATGGTTTTTGAAATGAAAAAGTGATGTGGGGAACAACCCTGCACCGATAAAAGCTCTGAAGTGTTCGGCGAGAAAATATGAATACATTAATTTTGGATTCATAATGGCAGGCAGTGATGCTGAACCAGAAGCACAGTGTGTTGATTAAGGTGAAATCCTGTCACAGCCCAGTTTTTTTTCTCCTTTTGCCATGTTATGTTTTTTTTCCATTTATTTGGGAATGTTTTTAACAATCAGAAGGAGGCCTCAAGTTAAAAAAAGTTGAGAACCCCTGAATTAAATGATTTATTATTTAATTTTTTTTATCCGATTATGGTGCTAAAGGACATCTAATGGGATTAGCAAAATTGTTACAATTAATCCAAAATTAATTCCAATCCATTTCACTCAGAACTCATGGTGGCACTACAAGTAAAATAAGGGATCGCCAAAGTCATGAGAGTTCATCATCTGGGAACCACGAAGAGTTTTTCACCAATCTACCAAGTACATGTGGAGATATTTCATAGCAAAAGTGAAGGATTTGACCTGATGGTGGCGCCACAAGAAAAACGAGAGGATCACCGAAGTCAGGAGGATTCATCCTCTGGAGATCGTGAATGGCTGCACCAAATTTCACAACAATCCGTCCAATGGTTGTTGAGATGTTTCAGTGTAGTGGACCAACCAACAGAAACACAGGCCGACATCGCCACCCCTCGTATTAATGCCTAAATGAACTTATAAACTGAGACTTGGCATGTGGCTGAAAAACTGGCTCCATTTCTCAGAACTCACAGCAGCTCAGCTTGTTAACCTTGACTTGGCCTGCCAATAAAACCTAAAAACACCTTCACCGCGGATGCACATGACCTTTGAAAAGCTTGTACTTCTGCATGACATTTCATTTAGCGTGCGCTCACTGTATTAGTTTTGGTCTGTACTCACATCATATGCCAGCATGCCTAATTCTTCTCACACATTAAGCACACTGGATAAACCGTCCCTATCGATTAAAGGGTGTTTTCAAACCCAGCTGCTCTCGGCTCTTCCCTCTCGAATAAATCAATGCTCTCACCTCAGCGGGACACCGAGGTGACACTGGTAACACAACCCAGTCAATGGCCACCCCCCCCACCCCCCCCTCACTCGTTGACCAACATTCACCTCATTGTACCTGCCACTGCCTCTTAAGGCGTTCAGAAAGATGTGAAGATTGAAACAAAGACGCAAGAGTGGGAGTACATTACACCCAGGTCTTTTTAATTACACATCCCCAAATAATAATCCTCAGATCCCAGAACTCATTGAGCTTTGTTCTTAGCTATCAGTTTTGTCTGTGCCTAACCTTGAGTCGCTGTAATTATACATTAGGTTCCTATGAAGGGGCCCAGCGGCGTAGTCTGGCTGCTGAAATGTGGGTCGTGAGTGTTTTGTGTTCTTTTCTTTAATCTAAAATATATTTAAGGGAGACAGGGGCCAGACAGGACACAGCTCTACATCACCCAGTGGGGTGCCTGTCTGCTGTAGCCACAGGGTCCGGTTGGATGATTTATACCACAATACCAATGGCTGTGATGGTAATATACTACAGGTAATTGAAAAGAAAATTGAATTAGGTCAACAGAAGCAGTGACAGTCATTGGATGTCACACAAAGGCTTTACAACTACAACATCATTCTGCCACGCCGGCCCCATTAAGCATCCTGCTGCCAATTCTAATACCAGCCGACTAGATAATTGTCACAATATTTCATTGAGGCTTAACACACCCTGAAACTGTAGCTATTGTGATACTGTAGCACTGATAAGGTGTTGTACAAGTTGTGTAGTTGTGTAAAACGAGATAAGACCTTATCTCGCTGGTCTCTCACTCTCGCTGTATAGGTGGTATCCTCAGGGGAAGTGGCATGGATAGTTCCTGTGTGAACTGTCATGATGCACTGACAACATCTGTTGGAAAGTCAATCAAATGACCACAAAGACAACCACATAACGCAACCGCAAACTGACCAGTCGCAAAACAACCACAAAGACACACAAAACTACCACAAACAAAGACATTCCTGACAGATGCGTGGCCAGAGACCAACCCTAACCCAACCAAACAACCAGAAACAACCACAAAGACACACAAACCAAACACAAGATGTGCCAAATGAGATATAAACGGAGAAAGAAAATGACCAAAAGGAGATGTATAAGGACCACACAGACACACAAAACTATGTGCTCTGTCTGGGTGTGCTCTTATGTAGGAGAGGTGGGGGGCCTTTCACATTTTGTCGAATTTGTCGAAGTCTGTTGGCATTTTGAAGAAACAAACAGCAATTTATGGATACTAATTCATCTTGGGAGTATTTAACCTTTATTTGGCATTAGTTTATTATGCTGAATAAAGAACGTAACTATTAATAATGTACCTGTAATTACTGCCAAAAGATTTAAATGTGAGTCTGAACATATTTTTACTCATTTTAAAATGTGCCCCACTTTGTCAAAACTGTGCTCCAGTCACTAATGCAATTAACAAACAGTACGTTTTCCATAAGAGTGTGTGAATATGTGAATCATGATGAGTACACACAATACTGGTGCTAAGTGAGCTCCTCTTCCATGTTAAAGACTTAAACATTAATCTGGCACTTTGCATGAATAAAATGCCACCTAGAATGTTAGCGGTTAAATGGAGGAGCGAGCCATAATTCACTCTAACCATCTCTAATGACACACAATGTAATTAACAGATAACGAAATTAATTAATTTGGATTTACCGTGACACCTTTGTGGCTTTGAAGTCACTTGTTTACTTGAATTAAGCTGTTTTGTTGATGCATAGCCACAGGACCTTTTAAGTGCAATGGAGAGGGCCGTGAGCGGGGTATGAAATGAGGGGAAAAATACTGTCCAGACTGTGTTGCACTTGGTGGGGGGGAAACATAAGATGTTTGGCCAGGCTCCAGGTTTTGCCTTTTACTTACAGTGTTGTCACAACTTGTTTACAGCATCCTGCAGACCTCACTGTAGTCATCCTGTGAGGTATGGGTGCAGGAATTTGTACTTTAATGTTTTTATAAAGCTTAAATGGTTCCACTGTATTTTACAGTCCACTAATAAGATGTACCAAGCTGTACTTTGTATCAAATTACACAAAAACTACAAATAATTCATTCTTTATTACACAATAAACACCTGTGTCCTGTAATACAACTGCACTGTAAACTAAAGTGCATTTTTCCCCACTAGTAGACACTTATTATACTCTATTAAAGGGTAATTTGGGACACATTACAACAGACCTGTACTGTAAACTAAAGTGCATTGTTTCCCACTAGCTGAGCCTCATTAGACTTTCTTAGAGGGTAATCAGGGAAACATTACAACATAACTAACTAATATTGTAAACTAAAGTATTATTTCCCACGATTAGACCCAGGAAAAGGAAAAACTACATGACGGTAAACATGACACTTTACAGTACAGTTCTGTTGCAAAGTGTCCCTAATTACCGTAACACTTAATAAAGGTCTAATCATGGGTCTCAATGAAACTCTAATCTCTAGTCTTTAATAAAGAACATATTATTTAGTGCAGTTTGTTATATCTTATTATTGTACTGTAAAGTAAAGTGCAACCACTTGAACTGCTGGACTACCTCTATAGTTGTGCATAAATGAAAATGCTTATTTCCCCATGCTGAATATGCCCATCACAATCATATCCTATTAAGTGATTCAGTCAACATAACCCTCACTGCCTAACTAAACATTAAAGCAGTTTCCATGACTTCAAGACTTTTTCTGGGATACGTTTCCTCTGTGTGAAATAAAAGTGAATCGTGTTTTGTGTGTTAGTGCACACCTGCTACTCTGTTATTGTAAATTGTTACAACACAATCGTGGGAGAATATTGACAGAGCTCAGCCAGAATGAGAACATTACCTTTATGCAGCAAAATGCAGGATTATTATAGCAGTTTTTAGCTCAGTCAAATAAAAGTCCACAGCTGCCAGCGTAGAAAAGGGAGAAGGGAAATGAAAATATAATATGCATTGCTTTCATTCACACAATTATTGCCTCACATGTGGAGGATGGTAATATGAAATGTTCCTATAACAGCTGGGTCGCAGTCTTTTCGCCGCACGTTGAATATATTCATGATCTGGTCGCAAGATGGTGAGCTCTCTCCCTCTCTGATTCCTTATATCCTCTCTGTCTTGCATTGAGCAGCGGTGAGGCTGATCGGCGTGGACAGTTTTGTCTGAGGGGGGAACTCTAGAGGAGACAGGAGTGACACAACAGTGGCCTCCTGCTGAGAAAAGAGAGGAGGTAAAGCAGGAGGAGAGGGTGGCTACTAGATAAATAGACTAATCTAATTTGTTACCTCAGCCAAATGTATTCCAAATCCTCCTCTGTGCCTCCCCGTCCCAGCCCGTGCTGGATGACGCTAAAATGTTTGGGCAGGAAGGGACACAACTGGGAGAGAGCTCGCCCAGAGGAAGTTCAACACTATCCCAGGGTCCTCCCTGACACATTGCACAATTCTGTATTCTGCATTTAAAACCTCTGCCCATCCCCGTGCAGTGCTGCAATGAAATGCATATACTTGTGCAAATGAGAGGCTACAGAATAACCTATGAAATGGCTCTAATAATGTATTGATAGTAATATATCGCCAATGGAAATTGAAACTGAGAGATGTTGTCTCATCGGACCAGAAACCAAAAGTACAGATCAATTTAAAATGGCAAATGACTGTGCTCCCTGAGCCCATTTCTAAGAAGTGAGTAATAGATCTCTGATCATAGGCTATTACCGCCTGGTCAGGCAGGGGCTCGGCTGCCTGTGGAATACAGAGAGCGCTCCTTGACTTTTACATCAAAAAGACGCCTCGGAGAAAGTCCTCAGGGCCGTGGGCACCGTGGATCTCTGGGGCTGCACCACATGAGGAGTACAGTCGAAATCCTCGGTTTCATCTTTCTCTCTGGTCTTTATTAACCGGGGCAGGATTCTAATTCAGAGAGTTGTGCTGAGTTCACTGATGCTAATCACACGTGCCTGTGTGAGACAGAGGGAGAGCATGGTGAGTGAACACTTTATACAGCGAGAGCAGGCTGCGGCGATTTGAGGAGCTAATGCTGGGTCAAAAATTCTTATCAGAACTGAGAGAATTATTAATATCGGGAGGGGTTCCACTTTAAAGGTTCAGTAGGTAACTTTTAGAAAAAATAACTTTTTGTCATATTTGCTGAAAATGATTACAAAGACACACAAAACAACCACAGTGACCCAAAATGATGCTACACCACCATAGAAAGACACAAAATGACCACAAAGAGACACAAAATAACCACCAAGCGATAAAATACAACAACAAAATTACTGCAAAGAGATGCCAAACAAACAAAAAGACACAAAATGTCTCCAAAGAGACGCAAAACAACCACAAAAGGACGACAGAGATGGCAACGGGGAAATCACACTCACAGTTTCTGCAAGATCAAGGCGATCAGGAGGCAAACAAATGTATGTTTGTAATGAAAGCCAAGTTAGTTTAAGTTACAGAAGTGAATAAGACTGGATATCGAACCTCAGTAGCCACTTGTAAGCGGCCGACTAATGATTTAGAAAACACACGTGCACGTCGGCGTGGAATTCTCCCTGATGAAGCTGTTAAGTCCATTAAAAAGTGTGTGACAGCGATCGCACAGTAATAAGCCCTGAATCTTGACTCCACGTGATGCTTTCAGTGCTGCAGAAACTTCTCTGTTCGCTCAGGGACCATCAATAAATTACAATTTGACTGACACAGAACTAATGTTATTTTCAATACCTTCATGCTGACTTTGTGAAAATTATGATTAAAAAATCATACTGTACTGGTCTCACATAATACATTTTGATTGCTAATGTGTAATTTATTTCTTTAACATTAATATTTGAATAGAAAATAATTAAAGTTTTTCAATACCTTCAATGTCATGTGGCTCAGTGACTCCAAATCAATCTTGAATTGTATTATTACACTAGACAAACAGGATACACCTCTTTTAATAGTGTTTTAATGCTTTTCCTTTTTACATGAACATTTTTAATACTATATTATTGAAAATTCATGAATTTATTTCAATATCAGGGTCTGCTCCCTATTATCATTTTTCTATCCAGTTTTGTGTTGGCCCTCAAGTTTGTAAGCAAAAAAGTTTTGTTTGTTTTCTTTTTTTCACTTACATGGAGCACTGTAAAGACGCATGTCTAAACTATACACTGTGCATGGTACACGTTTGCCCCCTTTGTCAAAACAATCCAGGGAAAACCCTGTATAAAGAAACAAAATATGTTTCATTTAACTGTACTTAACTTACATTAAGTACACACTTTTGCATAGGAGGTGAATTGGTGAATACTTCAAAAATATTAAATCAGGATGTGAATACAGTTACAAATGTAAGTATAATACTCCTACTAGGGTGCAGAGAAGCCCAGTTAGCTTATTAATTTGCTATACTATTCGATGTGAGTATTAACTCCCATGCATACTATTTTATCACCCTATAGCCCTCACTTTCAACCATGAATCACATTTACACCACATTAGTTGCATCATTATCAAATATGAATCAATGTCAAAACACAGATTCAATGCAGAATTAGAAAAATAGTTCTTTACATAATCCAATACAATGAAAATGAAATAAAAATATATGTCTGAGGTTTTCATTAACTCAGTTTATGGTATCATGTACGTTGGAGGTCATATGTAATCCTCAGAGAGGTTGTGTCTGTACTCACTGTTCCTTGTAAACGTAGGAAGAGTTGTTAGTAACAGTCTGTTCAAACCCTCCATCCAGCGGCCTGCTGAGCGATGAAGAAAACCCGTCCTGAAGCTCCATGTGCAAAAAGCAGGTTTCTCTGCAGTGGCAAACCCTGAACACCTCTACAGCAGCATGCAGCGCAGTCTCCAGAAGCACACTATCCAAAAGTTAAAAAAATAATAAAAGATGAATATCCTGTCTGTTAACCATAAATATCCATATCATGTCCATATAAAAGTTCATACTAACTCAGATGTTCGGTGCATGAAACCCGTGTTTCCCACACGCTCGCTCTCATCCGTCCTCCTCCTGACAAGCGAGGGCGAAAATTAGCTAGTTAGCTAACAACCGTCCACAAGTGCTACAGCATATATGCTAACTTAGCAAAGTTACTCACTGAACACTCGCTCTAAAGTCATCTTATTCCTCTGTTCACACGGGGTACAAACTCTCATAAAAGCCCCCGGCTTTTAACTTAAGCAGAGACAGTAACTTAACAGCATAAAATGAACTAACCAACCGCTCACCATGTTTGTATTTCTCCGCCGTGTCGCTGTAGCTCCGTCTGCCGCTCGCACAGAGATTTAGTCCCACCCCTAAAGGAATACGGTAGGTTACAGCGTTCATCTGAACTCGAACAATGATTGGCTGATAACAACAAATTGACACCTGGCTACCCAATACACACTTGATGAGTTCAAGGTCCACTCAAACCGAGGGAAATTTCAAAGTAAAAGTAAACATTTCTTCATAGTAATGCTCAAAAGTCACTAAACGCACAGTGACAAAATACATTCCAGGACATCATGTAAATGAAATGATTGAAATGAAGTGATTAGTTTTCTTAACTAAGCCTTTCAGTCATTTAGCTGCCACTGTAAAACAAAATATAAAAAAGACTAGGGCCTACACAAGCTTACTAACTTTAATAGGTGGGACAAGCTACAAATTAAAAGCAAACCGGAGTGTATAAAAAGTATTTTTTGCTTCTTGTATCGATATAGTCATTAGCTGTTCCTTCTACTCTTTTTTAAGTTGCTCTACCTTAATCCTTTCTGTTGTTGAATAAAGGCAGAAATGTTTGTTTAAAACCAAGATATTATTGAGTTAAGACAGCTTTCTCCATTTTAAGTTTGACCAACTTCATAAAATAAGTTATCAACTCATTAAAATGTGTGCATGTAACAAACTTCATTTTTTAAGATGAAAAAGCTCTTGATTTTAAGCTATACTGTCTAACCCCATGAATCATTTCTTAGAGTGTTGTTATTACACCAAAAGAGGAAACATTTTAGATTTTATATGCTATATGACATATCCATAAATAAATATGTATTCCTTCCAAAAAGCCAAAGAAATACAGAATGCAATCCCACATTGTGACATGATGTTTGGTTTCAGTTAGACGGCAAAGAGGTCAAACCCTCTTGTCAGACCTCTGATGAAAAAACTGTTATACAAAGTCCAATAACAGAAATCCAGACAGATTTATTAGATGTTTATTGGATTTATTTGGGATTTTTAGAGAGTGAAAAGTACTGTCAACACCAATCACAAATACAGAGCAGATGAAAATCCTCTGTATTAAACCAGGTTTTTATACCCGGAGTCTCTGACACCCCAGACAGACTCGCATTATGTTTTTTAGTGGACTCCTACAACATGTCATCAGTTCAAAATCATGTTCATAAGAAATGATCATAAAATAGGAAAAGTCATTAAGCATCATGGGTGATAGTATGTCTTTGATCTGTTGACCCTTTGATGCACAACACAATGACCCATATTTAGTTCATATGTGATTTTATGCATTTCATTTTCACTAAATCAATTTATTTCATCATTTAAAACATTATATTTATTTGACAGCTGACACTGCGTGAGAGGCAACCATTTACGCTCACATTCACACCTATGGGCAGTTTAGAGTCATCAATTAAGGTATTATGCTGTATGTCTTTGGACTGTGGGAGGAAGCCGGAGCACCCAGAGAGAACCCATGCAGACACAAGGAGAACGTGCAAACTCTGCACAGAAAGGCCCTGCTCCAACCACAAACTCCCCAGAATTCAAACTCAGGACCTTCTTGCTGTGAGGCGACAGCGCTAACCACTGCACCACCACATATTTAATAATCCCTGGAATATTAAATGAAAAAATACATTTATTTCAAAGATATAGCAAAGAAACACTGAAATACATGAACTACAACAGGAAATGAATACAGGTTATTTTTGGCCCATGTTGTGCATTAGAGTGGAAGTGATAGAAAACTGAATTTTGTTCAAAAAGTGAGAAATGAAAAAGGAAAGTAAGGTTGTGTGATGATCAAAAACAAGTTAACTCAGGAATTACAGGAATACCGAATGATGAAATCAATTTATTGCAAATACATAGAAAATAAGAACTCAGTCAGATCTTTTTTAACCAATGTTGAGCATCAAAAACATAATTTGGGTTCACTTTTCTACATCTTTGACATGAAAGCTTTCAGCAACAGTTCAGGCAGAATACGAAGCATAAGGATGCGTTTCACTCACACCAAATTGTTTTAATTATTCAAACGTCTCATCGCGTTCGCCGACAATGAAAAGTCCATATGTGAGATGAAAATTCATACGAGCCGATGCAAATGAAGACCTTTTTGATCTGACAGTCAAAATTGATGGGTGGGTCCTTAGATCACTACACCGGTGTGATGAGAGATGAGAGAAAAGAAATTTGAATTTCAAATTTCAGTCTTATTACGTGGTCCGTGTGTGTGTGTGTGTGTGATACAGGTATACGGCGGCGCTTAGAGTGGACATACAGAGGATATGGAGTATACGAGATAAATTGGTATTTCGAAAGCCTCGCCGGAATCATTTCTGTAGGAGAACCTCAGAGAATATCATTGTGCAATAACGACTTCTCGGCTTCTCTCCTCCTTGATATCTTTATAACAATATTCCTGCCTGTACAACACTCCAGGTCAACCTTAAAGATTTCGTGGTCCTTCAGGGCTGAAATATTTTGCATCTAAATGTAGTATTTGCAGTGCTTCAGAGTTCAACAGCATGCATAAACATAAAAAGGACTGTGTTTATATACCATCGCCTTTAGTGCGTTCTTATTGATCAAAGTTGACAGCTACACATGTTGGATAAAGAGAAACATCATGATGATGTATTTTTGTTGCATTATTTATCATGGCTGGCCTGGTAAGGCGACGGTCCCTGAGGTAATATGTCTCCTGATACATTATATCAGACAAATCTCTGGCTCACTCTGGAGAGTTTTTGCCTCAGAGTTTTATAATGCATTCATTTGCCGTTATGTAACATTTATGTTTTAGGTCGGAGTGAATCTGTGAGTCTGTGTGTGTGTGTGTGCGTGTATCTCCTGCTAATTTCATGTTTTATTTATTGTCACGTGGCAGTTGTCTGGGAAGGACTTACATTGTGTTTGTTTGGTGTGAGACAGATTGAAAAATTCTGAGCTGGTTCGATGTATTCAATAAAAAAAAGGTTTCCAGATGAATAGAATTGTGAATAATGTGCCATTGTTACTTTCCAATAACCTTGATTATAGACAAGAAAGATGAATGCACAGGATGGATGTTCGAATAACTCTCAGATTTAGATTTCCTGAGCATCTGCAATGTTTTCTCAGAATTTAGAGGCAACAGGAGACGCAACTGTATCCTCCTCATGACAAATACGCATCTTAACACTTCTTAAATTTTATTTGATTATCTATTTTATCCATTATCCATTTTTCAAATATTTTCTTTTGTTCATTAAAGTGATTTGTATGGATTTTATTGTTTTTATGCTTCAGTTCTTATCATTTATATTTCTTGCCTGTAAAGAGCTTTCAATTGCTCTTTCCTGTATGGAAGGCACTTTACCAGTTAACTGATTAAGAACTGGATCATAAGTCTTGATATAAAGGACATTAGGACTGTTTTCACTGGGAATTATAGGTTTATGAAAAGAAAACTGTTGACTGTGAAATCTTATCTATTGCATCTATTATCTATTGCATAGAAGCAATGATTTATTGCTGTTGACTTTTTTAATGTATTTTTTCAAGTGCTTTTGTCTTCATATGATCACAGACAGAAGAGAGGTCACAAAAAAGGGGTGACATGCAACAAAGTCCCCCTGCAGGCCTCAGACCGGCGACGTGGAAAGTATATAGTTTTTGATTATTTGAGTGAATTTATTCTTTAAGGTAGAAACTGCATAGAAACTCAGCATAACAAGAGGAAAATGACTATCACCACTTATATCCAAAAGCAGACAGGCTATTATTATATTTAATCAATTACAAGATGCCAGATTGGATTAAGATAAAATTATTAATGTGCTACTTTCTCCACAATGCTTGTAAACAACTTAATGGGTTTACATACATAATCAGCGCAAGGACAATAATTAGATTATTGCATGTAAACACAGCTATAGTATTAATGACATGCTCAGCTGCAGTTGTCTGATCTTGCTCTGATTAGCTGCTGCAGACCCTCGTGGAGATGGTTTATTAGATTTCACTGGAGTGTCTGAAAGACAGTGAGTTCAGTGAGAGAGCGAGAGTGAGAGGTACAGTTCCACAGAGAGAGAGAGAGAGAGAGAGAGAGAGAGAGAGAAACGGTGGAGACAAAGTGATTTTTGAGCGGAAGATGTTTGAAGTGTGTTAAACAGTTCAGACTTGTTGTAAAAACTGGGAGATCGCTGCCAAAGCACCAACTGTGCAGAGGGCTCCCGCAGGAAACATGAGCCGTCCGGGTGTCGGGCTCATTTTGTTCAGATTCAATATAGAATCAGCACATCAGCAGGAGACAAACATGACGGGCTGTTTTTAGGACTGAGAATCTCTTCTTTTTTTTTTTTATTGCGATAGAACTTAGTTGTGTCCCTCATTAAAAGATCACACGTTTTCAAATCTTTCTGAGCACAACGCTCACATGTCTGCATGCGTATTTAAAGCATTATTGGAGGCTGTAATTGTTCCTTCTGCTGAACAGACGGAGCAACAATAATGTAGGCAAGAAAACAGAACAGAGTAAAATAAAAGTAGCACTAAAGGAAGAAAATAAAAAAGAGAAAGCATTATTTTTACAAAAGTTTAAAGGTTTATTCCACTACATCTCAGAGGGAAATAGTGTATTTTGTCTGACAAATTTAGTTACTGGTTTACAAATTATTATTTCTGCACACGAAACATGATATTCAAGTATAAGTATTAACAGCTGAATTATATAATATAAAGTAGCACAGGAGTTACACGGGACAATTTTCTGAATTTTGGACTTTTGAGTACTTTACATAATTTTTAGTAACATTTTCAATGCACAGGAGTGGCAAAAGTAAAAAAATAAGAAGTACTGACTCAAGTTCTTTACTTAAGTAAAAAAAAAAAAAGTAAATTTTTTACATCTTTTATGCTGTTTTTTGTTGTGCTACATCTTTTTCACCGTCTTGATGTTGGGAAGGTGGCGTGCAATGATACAAAGTAAAGGTAAATCAAAATTTCCCATCAAATGCATTAAAACTAAAGGAACAACCCTGCTTTGAAAATGTAGAGAGTGGAATTTATTTTAAAATGCAGGGAGTAAAGATTAAAAAGCTACCAGAAAAATATGCACACTTAACTACATTATATGAAGAGATGTTTCTATTTTTTACCTTTACATAAAGGGATGAATATAATTACAACACAATCACTGTGACACAAACACTCAGTGCTACATACAATTTAATTAACATGTTTGTGACAGGGTGAAAAAAACAACATATAAGAAAAGATAACAGAGGCATTGCAATTGAATGGAACTGCTTTTACCTAATAAAGTGGCCACTGAGTGTATAATCAAACAATGTGTTGGCTACAATATCTGTATCTGAGACAGCAGTGGGAATAAGGTTTGTGCAAAAGGAGTGGTATGGTAAAGTGGGGGAAAAAAAACATGACAGAACGGTTCGATGGAAATTTCACAGATACAGTGCGATGTACGGTGTGAAATCAAAACATGTAGGGCTGAGGTGAAAGGATTAATTGATTTAACAAGCTGCTGAGCAGAGGATGAGCTTGAGTGGCGAGTAAGGATTGTTTTAAGACACACTTGGAAAAATGTGAACCTGTCCTTTAATCAGAATGCATTTTATCCGGCTGTAATCTCGTCTGGAGACGCTAATTTGCATGACAGCAGAGGTGCATGTTGACAGATTTCATTACACTCATATATACAGTCGTCAGCAACGTGTTATTACCATTCCAGTTGCAGCTGAGTAACAAATGCTGCATTTTCATATCTTCATATCGATTGAAAAATTATGGCTTAATTATGATAATTCATTTTTTTTGCCTTGCAATTTCCCCTCTGTCTACTGAGAATTGTAATTAATCCATTACAAACAACACCTGTTATTCAATATGTTGATGAAGACACCTCTGAGGTAAAACATCGCAATGGCGGCGATAACAGCGCAGTGCATCAACGCGTGTGACGTGTACGCTTCAAAGGGGCGATTAAGCTTTTCTGATTGATTTCCCCCGATGAATCATAATGACAGTGGTGGGTAAACTCCACCGCAGACTGGAGACCAAGACACAGGGTAAGCATTTTTCATCCCTGACAAGACCAGAGAAGATTTCTGACAGTGTACTTTGTACTGTATATCTATATTCTCTATATTAATATCATGCTACCTTATTTATTTCACTATTTAATTGTTGTCTTTAAAATCATTCAAGCGATAATTTGACACTCTGGGAGGTATTTTTTTTTTCTTACTAAAGCTAACAGCCAGTTCGCCTAGCTTAGCTTAGCATAAAGACTAAAAACAGCAAGAAAAAGCTAGCCTGACTCACAAATTATACTTTGTTTGTTTGGTCTGTGCAGAAACAGAGGTGTACATTTGAGGTACAGGTGTTTTTTGCTGGGACCAGTTGCCAGGCAACCAGCAGACAGTAAACAAAGTTAAAGCTTCCGGTCGACAAAAAGCCCAACCCAAACACGCCAACAATGATGAATGTTGTTATTACTCTTCAGTTTTTGTAGAGATGATATCTTCTCACCTAACTGCAAGAAAGTGTTTACAAGTATTACCTGACTGTGGATGCAGCTAACAGCTGGTTAGCTTAGCAATGAGGGAAACAGCTAGCCTGGCTCCGATTTACGGAAGTGTGGGCCAACATTTACTCTTATTTTTGGCTGATGCTTGTCTTTTACCCTGTGGGTAAAAAACAGGCGCTAGCTGCACAACTCAGGTAGCATCCGCTTTTTATGCACTACCATTTTCAAAATCCCTGTCGTTACAGGAAACAACAACCTCCGAGCTTACACTCAGCCCACTGAAAATGGCAAGCTAGCTGCTGTTAGCTTTTCTTTTGTGGGGATTTAGCAGTTGAAATGCCAGCGCTCTCCTCTTAACATGCAACATACAACACCAAAACACTTCCGCCCAACACTGTTTTGCAGAGACATTCACAGCACCGCCCTACACGAATGTGACTAGTTAAGAGGAATGCAAACAAGTCAGAACTTTTTATTACCCTATAGCAGAATGATACTGTGTCTTTGCGAGACTATTATTTACTGCAGAGAAACAGAACAGAAAGCTAATATGAGTTGCCTTTTTCCCCAAATAACAAACAACTCCTTTAAGAAAACCCAACATAGAGTCAAAACACTGATCATCATAATACATTAAAAGGTAATATAACTGCTTAAATGGGAATACTATCGAGGAGATTGTTGATAGCCAGCTTGAGGTCATTGTTAGTAATGATGTTTAATACATTCAGTGAGAACAGCCAGAAAACAGCATTAGGAATACTGATGGTATTCCACATTTCAGCTGCTCCAGTTATAATTAATTGGAGACTTGTACTAAAAACAGTTTCAACAATGCCTGTCTAAACTTTTCCATTTGATTGAGTTTTATATCCGGGCGGCGCTGTGAATCCCGAGCCATAAATGCATCCTGATCCTCAGGAAATCATCCTGGATTACTGTCAAAGTCACATTTTCTATCATTTACAATTCATTTTCAATGGATCTGCTCAGTGCGAAGTCAGACTGACATTCCACATTATGGCATACAGGACAAAATTTTCTTTCTTGTTTCCAGTACAGAGACAGGAGACAGACGCGAATGTTCACTCAGGATTTGAAGCTAAATATAATATGAAGATGTCTCCGAGACATTTGACAAGTTGAGACACTGTTTCTCTCTCAAAAAACTGTTGTCAGCGCAATGTCACTGTTTGCAGTGCTGGAATTGTTTATATCCTTCACATCTACACTGTACTCTGTCAGTATTATATGAAGCATCGCAGGCATATCGAAGACACAGGCAGCTTTTTGTTGGTCAGAATTCCTCCACCATATATTAAGGCCTTCGAAGTAATCCCTCCGGATGTCATGTTCCTATTTAGCCAGCCTTTTCAAACAGCTGCTGCCTTATTGTCCTGACATTTCCAGGGAATTAGTTATTATTCAGACGTGTTTATTGAGACTTATTGTCTGATCTTGTATTATTAAACTCCCTCTCTTCTCAATGCGAGTGCCGACTGGATATTCCACTTTACTAAAGTACTTTGCCTCCGACTCAAATTGAAGTGACATATGAAGAGTAAACAATCAGTCTGTGAGAAGACGTCTAATACCAAAAGCTGGGAGATTAAATAATGAAAAATGTGTATTAAAAGGTGGAAACATGTAGAATTAATGGGAATAAAAAGCTCTCATCAAGAGGCAAACAGTAAATCGAGTATTATTACAAGGTAAGGCACAGATGGCACCAACAAGTATTAACATACGACTGTTCAACTGTGGCTTAACCCTTCGTTTTTTAGCAGAATAACTTCCCATCAAACAGCTTGCGAAACAGCCTCAAAGTCTCCAGTCTAGACTGTCAGAGCGCCAAAGAGACTCTCCCTTTGAACTCTTCAAAATAGAAAGTTAAAAGCAAAGAAAAGGTGTAAACTAGGGAGATGCTGGAGGACTCGGTGTCTTGTTAACAAGGTCCATCATGTGTGTGTGTGGGGGGGGGGGGGGGGCGACTTTCAGACTGTGTTCTCATTTAGAGTTGATTTACTGAAAACCAGAAGGGAGGCTTATTGTGCCACTGAAAAGGTCAGGAGTAATTTTTGACTAATGTTGTTTTTATCACTGGCTTGCTGTCTTCCTGATTAATTATGTTCAAGATGAACATACAGAGGAGAGACTGAAGATGCTCGCCGTGGCCTGTGTGTGGGTGTGTGAGGCACTGATACCCTCTGTTTAGCAAGTATGGATAGAAGGAACAGAAACACTTTGGGTCAAAAAGTGTAATTAACCTTTTTTCCTTACTAGTTGTGACATGTTGAGTTGTTGAAAACTAAAAAAAACAGCTGTAGCCGGTAGCTTTGGATTTGTCTGCAAGAAACAGGTCAAAGATTTGACCACGGTGGTAGTGACTGATAGAAAGTTATATTTTAGAAGATGGATCATCGTGTGCTACACAAAATACTGCACAGTTTGTTCAGTTTCTGAAATGTATTGTTTCGTTGGAGCGAGAGCCATCCTCCGCCGACCTGCCACCTCCACAACTATACACATTCAAAAAGGTTTTCACTTACATGCTTTATTGTTGCAACAAAATCCCTTCCGAGCTCGGTAAGTCAATGTCAAGTTTTATGAGCATACATTAGGAATATTTAAAAAGTATTCTACCCGGCCGTGAATAAAAGAACACACAAATATAAAAGGAACATAACTAAATGAATAAAAGAAGTGTAAAATAAGACAATGGATCTATAACCGTGCCAGCAACTCTGAGACTATACTTTGAAATGCTATCAGTATGCTAACATGCTAACAATGCTACAGTGTTCACATGCTTATATTTGTAAAGCATTATGTTTATCATGTTGACGATTTTAGTGGAGCAGATGTTATTCTAACATTTGCAGAACTGCCAGCACTCCCAATTTTTTTTTTTTTTACCAGGTTCCTTTCATATTTCAAGGCAATCTCCCGGCGTCCTCCCATTATTTTGTTTCTCCCGGGAAGCTCCCGAAATTTGCATGGCCCTCAAACTTTATTATGAATCCACATGGATCCATAATTTTTTTTTCTGACAATACCCAAGGTGCCAGATCGTCTATGAAACCCCATCTACACACACGAGTTAGACTGAAAAATCTCAGTTTATACCTGCTTGTCACCAGAATACTGGCCGTGCCTTTTGCAAAGCCTGTAGGGCTGATTTTAATATAGGGCATGGTGGGAAAAATGATGTGAGCCAACATATCAGCTCCCAGTGGCACAAGTGTGCCGCTGAGACAAAGAAGGGTTTAGGCCTGTTTATTTAATATCCATCCCCATCCCCTGAAAAAAAATCCTGTATTTTGAAACCTAAATGTTGGCACATTTGCATTTGCTAATTAGCACTAAACACAAGGTATGAATTACTTTTAGTAGTCATTATTTTTTGAAGAGATTTGGACATAAGCCCAAGCACTAAAAAAATGTACCTGATGATGGAGCTAGATTAAAGTCAGGGAATCACCAAATTATAATTACTTTTCATTCTGTGGGGAACATAAATAACTGCGCCAACTTTCATGGCGTTCAATAATAGTTCACATTTCACTCAAACCTACAAATGCCAACCTCATGGTGGTGCTAGAGGGAAAGTCAAGGGATCACCAAAGTAACTGATGACAACCAATGATGCAACACTGCTAGCATGGCTACAATCAATTAGAAAAACAATCAAACCAGTGAACTGCCAGGATAAAAGAGCCTGCAATCTTCCTGTTTAAATGTTCAAAATTAAGTTGCAGATGCAGTGACGTCACCCACTGGTTTGTGGACTACCATTTTGAAACCCAAAGTTTTGCATTGTGGCCATCGCCATCCACCGCCAGAGGGTGGAGCTGAGGAGGATATGCATTGCTACGCCAGGATAGCAACTTGTCAGCCACAAATTAGCCATGGCCCAAAACAGGTGCTGCTTTATCATCTATTTTACCATAAATAAGGCCATAATTTACAAAGTGAACATCATGTTGTATTAAAGAAGACTTGAAACTAGTGATTGAGACCATAAACATGTTAGGAAACTGTTTACCATTGTAAGATATCAGTAGGGGTCATTTTCAGATTTTATTTCTTTTTCTTTTTTCTTTTCCCACTATTTATACAGTCTATGGTTGCAGATGTGAAGAAAACACTTTTCCATTGTTAAAAGGTCCAGTCTGCTCTGAATTTTATCTTCGAGTAAGAGCTCTCCAGCTAAAGCACCTGAGTGGCCTCAAAATGTTTAGTGGATTTAAAAGTTTTCTAATGCAACTTGGATCAAAGCATTTGATACTCTGTGCATTATTAAAAGTATCTGAAAATCAATTTTTTAAAAGTGAGCTTAGAAGTGCAAAGAGGCGCTGAAATGATATGAAATCTGTCTGATCTACGCTCATGCAAACATTAGTCCTCGGTCTTCATTCAGTTAGACCACCAACAGAAGGCAAGAGCATCCCAACAAGCTCCCCTAAATATGGAGTAGCAGATTGCTGTCCCTCTGACTGATATTGTCCTGGATTGCTGAACTTGTCACCCTGTCAGAAAGACTTAACCCAGTGGAGGAGCACCATCATCATCAGCAGCTGCATCATTGTCTTTTGAAATCTAAATATAACTTTAGTCGGACAAGGCTCGACTGTTAAATCAAGAGCTTTTCTATGTTGCACAGCTCTATTTATCACCACAGTCTGAAATTATATTACATGCTGCCACTGCTCCAAACTATTGCAGATGCAGTAAATCTCGCAGTTTTACCCTCGGAGGTGGAAAAGACCCCAGGGTGCATGATCCCTTTACACTCGGGGCAGCTGCTCACTTCATGTGAGTGTTGCAGGCCACTTTTTTTCCAAATGTATAGCTATTCTGATCCTGAGAGCATCACACTGAGCAGCAAACCACACTGAATGAGGCAAGTATGGACAGATGGAGAGAAACCTTTTGGGTCAAAAAAGTCTAATGAACCTTTTTTTCCTCATGACATGTTGAGTTGTTGAAAACTAAAAAAAAAATACAGCTGTAACTGGTAGCTTTGGATTTGTCTGCAAGAAATAGTTCAAATATTTGACCATGGTGGTAGTGACTGACAGAAAGTTAGATTTTAGAAGATGGAGCATTGTGTGCTACACAACATACTGTACAGTTTTTCTGATATTTATTGTCTCACTGGAGCAAGACCATCCTCCCACAACCTGCCACCTCTTCAGCTGTAACCATTATACACATTCAAAAAGGTTCCTTTGTGCATTATTGTGGCAGCAAAATCCCTTTCTAACATAAAAATGGTATGTGAATGACCATATTTTAGAAATAGTCCACGCTGTTAATAAAATAACACATAAAGAAGCAGAACTAAATGAACAAACAAGAGTAAAACAAGACAATGAGTCTGCAGACATGCAAGCGACACTGCGACACTACTATCAATATGCTAACATGCTAACAATTGCAATGTTTACATGCTGATATTTAGATGGTATATCTTTTTTCAGGCAAATGCTATTATTTTGCAGAACAACCAACACTCCCATTTGGTTAAGCAGATTTCTGTCATATTTCAAGTCCACTTCCTGTTTATTTGCTTATCCCGGGAAACTCATCTAATTTCCATGGCCCTCAGACTTTATTATGAATCCACATAGATCCATATGTTTTGTCTAACATTACCCAAGTTGCCAGATCACGCATGAAACACAATCTTGCGCTGAGTTGGACGGCTGGCTGAAGGCAGTGGACTGATCCAGCCTGCCAGGGAAGTTTAAAGCATGGCTGTACCAGCATGGCAATCTTCCCAGAATCTTGTGGCCTCTCCTCATCTATGAAGAGCCAATCTCAACAGTTGAGACCCGGGAGAAAAAGGTCAGCAGCCGTTTCAGACAGTGGGGACAGAGACTCCGGCAATCCAAAGGTGGCCAAAGCTGGGATTGTAGTGAGGACGGGTAGGGAGTGGAGGCAGAGGAGGTTGTTCAGCAAGGAGAGCCAAGACTGCATCACAGCAGGCTTGAGGGAGCGCTGACAAGAGGCAGGGATGGACTGGGATCCTTCTTAACTCTGACACCATCACAGGGAAGGAAATGCTTTGCTTAGTTCAGGAAGAAGTGAGAGGAGCAGTCGAGGAGGAAAGATCTTGCAGGACTGGGAGTGAGGCAGGCGATCGAGAGGAAGGTGACTTGTCGAGCTGCGGAAGGCTGAGCCACAGTGGATCAAGTGTCTTATCCAGGCGATGTGCGACGTGCTTCCCAGTTCGCTATTTATGCAGTCTATGGTTGCAGATGTTATAAAAAAGTGTTTCTAGTGTTAATTATCTTGATTTTAGGTAGGATTTAGGATTGATAGGAGTTTAGAAGAGTTAAAAGATTTCTAAGGCAGCTTGGATCAATGCATTTAATACCATGTGCATGTTTAAAAGCATCTTAGAATCAATTTTCTAAAGGTAAGATTTCAAGTGCAAAGAGGAGGTGAAATGATATGATCTGCAGTCGCCTATACATTTGCCATTGCTTTTTATCCTGCTACACCTCCAACAGGAGGCTAGAGCATCCAAACAAGCTCCCCTAAATAGGAATAGGGGACTCTGACTGATATTGTCCTGGATCACTGAACTTGTCACCCTGTCAAAAAGACTTAACCCAGTGGAGGAGCACCATCAGCAGCAGCTGCATCATCTTTTGATCCCTAAATATAACTTTCATCGGACAAGGATTGACTGCTAAATCAAGAGCTTTCCTATGTCCACAGCTCTATTTTTCACCACATTTTTAAATTAGATTAGATGCGGCCACTGCTCTGGTCAATTGCAGATGCAGTAAATCTCACAATATTACCCTTAGAGGTGGAGAAGACCCCAGGATAGATGAACTTTTCCACTTGGGGCAGCTGCTCACTTCATCTGAGTGTTGCAGAACACTTTTTCTTTTGTCCCAGATATATATTTTGATCCTGTCAACATCACACTGAGCAGAAAACTGTACTGAATGAGGCAAAAGAATGTAATTCTCTGAAGATGTACTGCCTTAATATTAAGGCACAGCAGATGCCTGGACACTCTCTACAACTCTTGATATCCTGTCCATGAATGTAACAAACACTCAGCAGTGTAAATTGCCTCTTTGCTGGAGCCTAACCTCTACCTTGAACGGACAAGAATGACAATATTGTGTATCTGTCAATCTGTTTGAGAGCTGTATTCATGATCATAAGTGTGAATGATTTGCAACACCAGCTGCTACCCCACTTCCACAATTGCAAATTCCCACTGGATCCAATGGGAAATAAAGGCCTTTTTTTAAGAACATAAAATACATGAAGACACGATTAACCGTCTGCTGTGATGGGTTGAAGGCCAGGACAGTTTTCTGTGACCAGCATGATCTTTTACTGTTTCTTCCAAAGTAGTATTACTCTACTTTAGTATTTACCTTTCTCACAACTTCTTACCTCCACAGCATTTTACTTTCTACTCCTTACATTTTCAAAACAGACTCATTACTTTAGCTTTAATGTATTTGAGGGGAATTATTGAGTAGCTTGTTTTGCATCATTGCATGCCGCCTTTCTCAGCATCAAGACAGATTTCAGCCAAAATGGATGGGCTGGCAACACACAGAAAAGACGTTTCCTTGGTGTATGCATCAGTGAATATCACGCACGATAGACGTTACAAGACAAAAAGATGTAAGAAGATGAAGATCGACAATAAAGAGGTAACAAGACATAAACGACCTAACAAGATGTAAAAGACCCAACAAAACGCATAAAACATAACAAGACAAAAAAGACTTATTAGGACAAAAATTATATAACAAGACTTAAAAGATGTAATAAGATGTAAAAGACTTAACAAGATGCAAATGATGTAACAAGACAAAAAAGACCTAACAAGACTTAATTAGACATAATGATGTAAAAGCAACAAGACAAAAAAGGCATAAAAGATGTAACAAGACAAAAAAAAAAAATGTAAAAGATGTAACCAGATGTAAAAAATGTAATAGATGAAAAAGATGAATCAAGATGGAAAATGACATAAAAGACAAAACACTCTTACTTTAACTTTTTTTTTGTTTGTTTGTTTTACAGAAGTATCTGTACTTGAATAAAGAATGTGTGTGAATGTGTGTTTTGACACCTCTGGTTATTTGTAATGAGGTTAAAGGCTGGGCCACTTTCTGGTGACAGGGTTGAATCCAAAGTGTTTTACAGTATCTTAGCATTTCCAAGTAGTCTTTTTTTTAAGACAATGAACACCACCCAGGCCTCCGGTCCAACGTCACTGTTCCTGAAATCTCACTGTCATTTGGGAGACGTATCAACCGCGACACCCTGATATCAGAGCCCTCATTACTTCAGCACAAATCTTGTCCACCCCTGGCACCTTCCCACTGTGCAGACCTTTGCAGTGACCTCTGCCAAAGAGATGAGCAAAGACTGTCTTACGAATACTTAAGAGAGAAGATGTTGAGTTTGAGATATGGTCAAATTGCGTCTTCCACCTTCTTTATGGTTGTTTCTATGAGGGAAGACTTGATTTGCTAAACACTTGTGAGATTTGTGCACATTGTTTCTTCATTGCACATATTGTACAAATTAATCATGTTGTGGTTAAGATCTGGATAGGTTTAGGGACAAAGAACAGTTGGTTAGGTTTAGGAAAAGATCACGGTTTGGCTTAAAATGATCACTCTTGCAAGATCTTTCGTGGGTCTGAGGTTCTCTTTGGGACATGATCCCTTTTGGCAATGTTTCTGTTGAGCACCACATAAACTATTGGAGTCTTTCAAGGAATCATTTGCCTGAATCTCTTAGAGGTTTCCTAAAAGTAGACCCTCTCTGGGTCAACCCCTTCCTTTCATTTCATTTATGTCTTTTTTTGGGGGAACAGGGTATCCTTAGGGTGAGATAGCATGTCAACAGTACATATACATTATGGTGGTATACATCATCTGAAAGCAGGAAACCTGAAGATTAATTTGAGCCCAGCCAGCCTTGTGTGTCAAGTTTTTCTCATCATAAATCTGTATGATGAAACTATATGATGGCCATTCCCAAGCTCCACTATGTCGCATAAGTTGTTGCAGCAATTTTTGGATTGATACCCCTAGTTAATGGTCAAAAATGCCTCCAAACTACCATATTAAAACACCAAAACCTTCAGGAATGCCACAGAAAAATCCATGCTGTTGTCAAGACTTTTGACATTTGGAGATAAGAAGCACACCTGTGCACTTCCTCTGGAAATTGCTGAGAAGGCCTTACTGTATATATATTTGTAGGAAAGCCAAAAAAATCCTCTGAATAGCCCAGGTCTCTAGTTTTTTTTGGGTGTTGTGAAGTTTCATTAGGCCGTGATTATCCTAGAGGATAATAGGTCATTTTATACAGTGAGGTCAAGTTCCAAAAAATATTCTAACTGCAATGACATGCCTACTGAGGACAAATATCATCACACATTAATCCAATGGACTAGTTGCACAGCAGACGTTTTGACATGTCAGCAGGAAACTCACAGGTGTATTAATGACTGCTGCATTCCACTTAGGGGAGGTCCTGCTGGTGCATGCTGGTTCACTGTCACTGTTACTGGGACACTTAATGGAACTGAGCTGTCGTTACTGTCATTAAGTTCACCTGTGTTTTTCCTGATGTGACAAGTCAAAATGTCTGCTGTGTAACCAGTCCTCTGGGCTCACTGAATCCACAAGAGTCTCAGATTTCCAGCCATAGACAATTTATTGTCAATACGGTTTAGGTACCCCAGTGTGCAGGAATACTGAAGTAGCATTTTTAAATTAGGCAAAAATAACACATTTGTACTGCATGTAAACAAGTGCACATTTTTTTGTATGGGATTAACATACAGGTGGCATATCCATCCCTTGAGAACTCTTAAGATGAGAGGTCAAGAGACCCTTTTTCTCTCTCCCACATTTAGCCTAACTTTTGAGTGTTATTTTGCCAACTGTCCAACAAGCTAGCATGACATTGTTGGTACCAGTATATGTCTTAGGTTATCTAGTTTCAGATACAAGCATTTTCACCAGGTTTAAGGCAAAGGACGTGGGCATCCTAGGAAGTACAACAGGTTAAGGGGTCAGTATGACTCTTCCCGAGTGCCTGTCAGTTGGTAAGGTCATGTCTGAAAACTCTTTCCACACCTCTTGCTGACATTAGAATAAGGAGTGACCTGTGTCCAACAATATTTTTAACTTCCCAAGACCATTGAATACACAATAAAAACACCCACGAGCCACAAAAATGTTTCAGATGTGTGTAGGTGAGGAAGCATGATGGCAGTTTTTATGCCATTCATTTGAATGTGGCCCTCCTGAACTTCTGAACTATGAATGGTTTTTCCTTCAGATGACACGTATGAGCTAGTTTCTGGTTGATGTCCACAGTTTGTTCTAGGGTTGCTTCTATGATAGCTACTCGCAAACTTTTTTTCCAGCTCCAAGCTGCAATAGCCCAAAGAAATTTGCTCTTTAACTCCATGTGTCACATCTTTCCCTGCCATTACTCATTCACAGCCATGAAAGATCTTTCTCCTTTAATGCGGTGGCTCAGTGACAAGCTGGTGGCGTACAGTGCAGCGAGGGATGTAGATGGCCAGAATTGGGTAATTGCTCTGGTATCGGGGGAACGGGACCAAATTGGAATGAGTCTTGGAGGCTGGAGCCGCGTTGATTGAGAAGCAGCAGCGATGGCGAGAAGGGGCAGACTTCTTCCATGGGAGCACAGATAAGGAGGACACAGACAAAAAGAGAGGGGAGACCCAGGCATCTATTAGAGGTGTGTGTGGGCTGCTAGCAGGGGCACACAAGCAAGCAAGGGAGTCAGAAAGGCGCTAGTTTGCTCTGTAATGAGCTGAATGAGTGTAATATTCTGTGGCGGTAAGTCTAGGTTGGCCTTGGCGTGGGAGGCTTCTTCCACCTCACCTTGGGCCCTGCCATTGTTTCATCAAAGCTTAATGATCCTGCATACGCTGTGACAAGCACAGGGGTATATTAGTGACACTGTGCATTCATACAAGGCATCATTATAATGAATATGCTGCACAGGCCAATATATTAGAGAGCATTTTGACAGTGGCGTAAATCTGCGTCAAGAAGAAGCAAATGTTAGTCTATCATCAGCCTCAACAAGCTCTCAAAAGGTATTTCCATTAAGGGTTGGCTGGATGTAATTAGTGTCAGCTCGATTTTTGCTTGTACCACAGGAAATACCACGCTAAAACTAAAAATACCATCCATTACCACCAGAATACCATGGTCGTTTTTGTGAGGGTTATGAGATAGTTCAGATTATTTAAGGGGGTTATACCTATGGAGCTTCCCAGCGGTTTTTCACACAAATGTATTTGTATAACTGTTGTGACAACAAACATCTTGAACCTTGAATCTTGAAAAGAGGTATTCATCAACAGTCAGTGTATTACCTACAGGAAAACGCAGTTGACACAACCCAGTTTGGAGAAAAAGCAAAAGTACAGGCATGGAGACTAAACTATGAACTCCTGTGAACAGGGACAGCAGCAAAACATATTTTAGCAGCCACCATTATATAAGCCAAATATTGGTCTCTCCAAACCAACCAAACTCTGTTGTGGGAATCAATCATTTTACCTCACAGAACCTTGATCGTTTAAGGCCCCATCCATGACCAGTGGTAACAGCACTTCACACTGGCTATCCCGTTGTTTTCCTATGGAAAGAGCAGAGACGTCTGACTAAAATTAAAATATGACCTTGTTTGCCGCTGACCTTCAAAAGCACAACCAGAGATGACTTGATGTAACAGCTATAGGTGACAAAGCGTCTGTAGATGTATGTAAGCGACACAAGCAGAAGAGAGAGAGTGATGATCCAGTCTTGAAGGGAACCCCAGACACACAAAAGATATCATGAGAGTGATCGTTTTAACACCGTTACAGTGTCCACAATGAAGCTAAAGTCTGTACAAATCTTGAGAGAGTTCTTCTTGACACAACCAAAGAAAGGTTTCCCAAACTCTATGACACAAAATTAAAAACATACCGCAATCTGGCTAGTAAACGCAAAATTTCAGCAGTCAGATCAGGCTATGAGGTTTGTGAATCCTTCAGTTCATGAACTTAGCTAAATCTAATGCTAAAGTTAGCATGGCCATTTGTGCACCAGGCAGACATGACATATAGTGCTATGCTTTGCCGTTCTGTGCCCTACCTTGTGGTGGTTATTGTGTGACTGTGGTATATCCAAACTAATGTTTTAAAAGACAGAAGTCACACAATAACACAAACAAACTAACAGATCGAGGCGGCGGTGGACCAGCAACTCCTGTGTGCTGTGAGATAAAATGAGTGATTTTGCCAGTGGAACTTGGTTGAACATGAGAGGGCGATATTTGGCTTATATAACAGTGGTTCCTCATTGGAAAAGGCTGTCGGATGGCAAGATAAAACAGTGAAAATAATCTAAATATAGCAAACACAAAAAACAATATTGATTTATTTTAAATGGACCTTTTTAAAGTGGCTTAAACACATCTGCTGCTGACCCTGTCCACAGCTGTGTACTGCATAGTTTCCCTGCTGATACTCCTCTCTGTTTCCCCAAACCCGAGGCGTGTCGACCACCATCTACTGGAGGTAATAGACTGATGAGAAGTACCTCATACAACCCCACTTCAGATAACCCAAGCTATCCCTTCAAGTCCCAGAACAATACGTGTTTCTCTCACTGTGGCCAGCTGTGGGAACTCTTTGTTGCCTCTAGCACTTTGTGAAAAGTTGGAGATTTGTTAGCTAGCACTACAGAGTGGCAGCTGTGTAACCATTAAGGTAATTTCAGATTTTTTTTTTCCCGCGGATAAAGCTGAGTAAGTGGGTATTTCGCACGCAGCCACATTCTCCCAAAGACCCCTGGATAATTAAAGGAAAGCAGGGGATTGGGGTGATCTTTGGATCCTGATGCACAGCCATGGAGCTCGCCATTCAAGCACCACTTGTGATCTCTCCGGGCCTCCATTCGGGGACAGGGGAGGTCATGACACTGCCCAGCTTGATCAAGGATTCCTCTGTCTTTTGTTCCCCGTAGTTTTCCTCTCTGGTGTGCTCTCTTGCTGTTGGCAGTCTCTGCTATGTTGTGTACCAACCTTTAATGATAGCAAATTAAAATAATTTCATGTCTTTTAATACACCATCAGGGAAAATTGGCATTACAAGTTAGTATGATAATTAATATCTACTGCATTTTTAATCACAGATTTCTATGTTTAAAATTATGCAGTAATCCGATGCTACAAAGCACACGTAGGGACACACAGATGTCAGTGTCTCTATGATGCATGGTAGCCAGCCTGTTTTCTTTATCAGTGCAGCGTACTGTACTGTTCAGCTCGCTCCCAGCAACATACCTCCCCTGACTCTCAGATAAAACATGGGGTCTGTCACACAGACTTGTGCTGAGGCCCGGCAGGGGAGCCCTAATGATTGCAATAAAAAACAAATGCAAATGATTACCTAGGGGTTCCCTCTTGTGTGGAATCTGTCGCTCAGCCTCTGGCTGTCAGGATGGATCACTGCCATCGTCTGTGGACATGGAGCGTTAGGAAAATAAACACCAACTGGGCCAACGCAGGCAGCAACAATGCAATAACAATAATACTATTATCTGTTACATTGTAGGGTGGCAAGCTAAGGCCATTTTTGGTGAAGAATGATGGGTCACGGCTGAGCAGAGCCACACGCTGCCAATCCAAGCGATCAAATTAGCTGCTGTTTATTTGTAAGCTTTGATATTGCACCATTTTACAGCCAAACAAGCAGTCAGAAAATAATTTCTGTAATTTCTGCGAATTCATGGTACTGTTTATACTGTTTAATATGTTCAAAACAATGTATCGCTAAGAAAACAGCGATGATTTCACCTTCATGATGATGCATTTTTCAGTGGTAGTACAGTTTTGAGGTAAATTCTTTGACTATTTTCATTTCAACCTACTTCATACTTGTACTGCATCTACAGACTTTCTTCATTATGTTGCTTATACATCTTGCACAAATTTTTGATACTGTATATTTGAAAGTATATTGTAATTGTACTTGTCCTTTTCTTGTCATCTCATTATCTTTATGTTTGCAGCAAAGGAGGAATTTCATTCTGCAGGGAATCTTGTTTTTAATTGTGCATATGATAATAAACGATTTGACTTTGACTTGACTTTGAGTAACAAGGTATCAAGGTCATTTATTTGTCATTATTCAATACAGGGTGGCACAATGGAATTCTGGTCCCTTCATGCTACACACAAATAGAATTTATTTACGGATAATTAATAGGATAGAATAGGATAAATTATAAAATAAAATTATATATATATATATATATATGTATATATATATATATATATATATATATATATATATATATATATATATATATATATATATATATATATATATATATATATATATATATATGTATATATATATATATATATATATATATGTATATAGGAATGCTGGAATTTTGTGGAATCAACTAAACTTAAATAAACGTAAATATACAAGTTATATTTATTCAAGTTAATTAAACTAAAAATTTCTAGTATTTACTTTAAGAACTTATGAACATGAGTTCTTCAAACTTTGTAGTATGGTTGAAGCGAGTTGTTTCCCACAGTCCCTTCCTCTCAAGGCTCGAGGAAGCTCAGGCAGGCTGCAGTCATGCTGCAGGAGCACAAGACAAGTGCAACGTTGTAATTTGACAAAAACAAGCAACGACAAGTCCTACACAAGTCCTACACTGGAAGTTGTTCAGCTGTTTATAACTGTCAGTTGCCTGTCAGTGTCAAGCTAAGCCTGTTATCCAGAAAACAAAAGCCTACTGCTCTGAAAATACACACTCTGGAGTTTGAGTTCAGTGACTTCCTGACAGACTCCTGCACAATATAACTGTTATAAAAATCTACTCCTTCTACAAGGTTATTAATGATTTCTCAACAAACAGACTCTTACTCATTTGGCTAACATTAATATTAATTTGAACTCTAATTAATTTGAAACTGGTAAAAAAAAATAACACAAGTTACCAGCTGGAATAAAATATTTGAAGACTGCAGCTGCAGCATTGTTGTTTGAGAAGTATTTCATCTTGGCATGTTTCCTAAATCTCTGATGACATATCATCATCATGTTATGATTTATTACAGTAAATATATGACAAATTTGTCTTCTAATTAATGTATAACAAAAAAATTAACTGAACATTTGAGTCTTTGTTGCAAACTCTGAAACTTTCACAGTTATCTGTCTTATTAAATCACAATGTCAAATGAACCCTGCTTAATATAACTTTGTATAATTGTGTTAAACACCCTGACAGCACATACGCTGCTCCTGACATTTTATATCATTTTATATATTTGCAGGGCTTCTATAAATGAGGATATTATAATTAGTATGCCTTTCAAGTTTTCAGCTAAAAGTCAAACTGCTCAGCTTTACTGTAATTTAGCTTTTTTTTTGTACATTTCATTCCCAGGTCAGGCTGAGAAAGAAACAAATGCTTTCTCTCCCATCCACTTTGTCAACTTGAGGATCATCAGCAGTTATATTCTTTTTTCACTGCAGGCGGAGAAAATGGAAATTAGTCCCGTGCCTGCTGTTGAATGGCCAGAGTTCAATTTGAAAATGTTTTGGCTCTAGTAGGTCATAACTAAAGAGTTGAGTCAACACAAAATAAGAGGCTCATATAAAAGGATTTTATGAATTATTTCCTAAAGTGTGTCAGCTTTTTGGATTTAGAGGACAAGAGAGGTCAAAGCAAACAAGAGCCCAGATGCACAGAACAGTATATCATTCTGTAATAAAAAAAATAAAAAAAAGAAGTCATGGCTTCCTGAAATTAGGCCTCAGGGGCTGCATGTTCCACATGAAATCTCCTTCGTTGGTCCTTGGTGAATGGAGCGGAGATGTGATGTTCGACTCAGGGGTAAAATCTGCCTCCAGCCCTCCGTCAACAGGTGAATTGAGACTCGTGTTTATAGCGATGTGAGATTAGTTCAGGGGAAGGACGAGGGAGACTTTCTCTGCAGACAGATGGATCATTGCATTGTCTCTGGTAAGCATTCCTCAGTGTAAGCCGGGCTAATCCTCAAGGCAAGATGTATAGCTTCGGTTGCATTTGTCTGAAAATAGACAGTTTTGCAGCTGAAAGAGCACCTTTAATAAATAACTTACACGGACATTCAGTATACATCCATTCAAGGTCAACAGGAGCCTCCACTGATGTTTCTACAAACCTATAAAATATAAAATAGTAAGATTACAAGCTTGAGATCACATTAAGGCGATGAAATTCAAACACACAGGCAGCTGCTGGAAACGCCTGCTATTCTATTTCAGCTATTTTTAGGGTTTTGTTGTAGTTATTTGGTTGTTTGGGTCCTCCGGGGCTCAAGGTGCCTATCGGTCAAAACAATCTAAACAACAATTTTATGATTGATTTGTCATGCAGTCATATAAGAGGTGTGTGTGTCCTGGAAGACCTGAGAAAGGGACTGCGTTGGAAATAATGATGATTAATTTGTTGTGCGAGAGAAAACAATATCAGGGTCTTTTGTTTTCGCTCATTTCGCTAATGATGCCTTTCATCATTAAGGTGTTGAAAATGACCCAAAATAGGCAGCAGAGGTGCTTCTAGAAATACCAGTCACTTCTTTTTTAATGTGATTTTGTTGGAAAAAATAAATGCAAAGAAGTTATATTTGAAGGGAGGGTTCACATTATTTGATGTGGTACTGTTGTATGAGGTACTTATTGATAGTCAGTGTCTAAGCTGCAGACAGAGGTGGCAAAAGTACATATATTCTTTACGCAAGTATAAGTACAGATATATGTATAAAAAAATAAAAATTTCTACCTTATTATGTCTTTTATGTTGTTTGTTGTCTTGTTATGTCTGTCATGCTCGATATGCACTGGTGGATACACCAAGATATTTTTTTCTGTTTATTCTTGTTTCACCCATTTAGGTTGAAATCGGTACTGATGTTGGGAAGCCAGCACGCAATGACGCAAAATGACAGTGATCAATAATTTTCCTCAAATGCATTAAAACTAAAGTAACAAGTCTGGTCTGTTTTAGGTAAAAAGCACAGATATTACCATTTCTGGCAGCCGGTACGCCACCGGTTAAGAGAGGCAGAGAAGGGCACCAGCACAGAGGCTAAACAATAAACTGCTGTGGACAGAGCCAACAACAAAATGCATTTTAGCCACTTGAAAAAGGTTCACCTTCAATATCATTTTAGGCGTGCATTGTATTTATAATATTTCCATCACTTTACTTCACCTTTTCTGATGGGAAAGTGTCATTTAAGCCAAATGTTGCTCTCTCCAAAGCAACCAGACTCCAAAGGTGAAAACAATACTTTTAACGTGGGAGTTGCTGACGCACTGCTGCCTCAATGTTTGTGTTATTATGGGACTTTGGTGAATCTAAACTATCCTTTTAAAACACAAAGTCACAAAATAGCACAAACAAACTAATAAACTGAGGCAGCGGTTTTCTGCAAGGTAAAATTACTGATTTTTCCTCTGGAGTTTTGTTGATTTGGAGAAAGACTTTCTGATCGCAAGGTAAAAACTTTTCAGGTGGACTTTTTTTTAAGTTTCGTCGTCGACCCTGTCCACAGCACGTCACTGCTCAGCTTCCCTGCTGGTTCTCCTCTCTGCTTCTCCAAACTGGGGACTTATCAACCGCCATCCACTAATCCAAACTATCCCTTTAACTTCACATGCCTCCTTTTATGTTTTGAGAATGTATACGTCATTATGAACGATAGTAAATGACTACAATATCGCCATTGCAGGAGCAGAGAATTACAATGAAACATAATGTCATTAGGGCCGTTCTCCAAGTTTTAGGTGGACTTAACTGTCAGCTGAAATGACTTTTCTAATGAACTAAATTTGAATAATGTATTCGCGGACAGATTTGGAACGCTGATATGGGGATGATTAGGATATATGACTGAAGACCAGATGTGGCAAACCACCTCTGTGTGATGCATGACACATTCACATGATTAATGGCGACTTCTGACGTTTGCGCTAGGTTACTCAAACAGCGACTTGTCGTGTGCGAGACAGCTCCTCTCACAGAGATAAACCACAGGGCTCAAGTATTCTGTGAGAGCATGTGAGATGAGGATCTTTATCCAGCTCGTAGATTCTCCTCGGCACCGGGAGCTGGCAAAGACAAATTTAAGGCACATGGTGCTCTAAATTTTTTGCTTACTGGTAAACAATTGTGGGGATTTCTAAGCACGCAGATTCCTCATTCAAGAAACATTAGTATACATATGTATGGGGTCTGTTTCATACTGTGCAACATATGCATGTGTTGAATCAACAGAAATGCAGGGCAAAGTCGCTGATGTTCAATTTATGAGGCTACAGTCAAAGAAAAGTGAACGTGTTTCATACAAAATGATCTAATGCAACTTTTAAAAGAGCCCCACACTTTCATCTTATTTAGGCCTGGGTAACATTTTACAATAAGACTACCCTTATAAATGAATTATAAATGGGTGATATTAGGCTATTAGGTTGTAAACACAGTTTTCATCGATGTGGGCTCACAGTTAATGCTTACTACTATTTACACTGTAAAAAATGCAGGAATCTTTTCTCAATGACTCAAGTTTTATTTATTCAAGTTAATTAAACTTAAATTACTGTGCAGAGTTCAAACAACTCATTAAATGAAGTTTCTTAAGTAATAGGATCAGCATATTAGCAAAGTTCCCAGCATGCAATGTTTGAGAATTAAATGTCCCATTGGACCCCTCTTTTTATCCTTACCAAAAATATGGTATATGATGAAAACTTGCTGTGTGAACTGGCTTTTCAACCTGAGAAAATGTTAAAGGAAGTCATATTTGTCGAATGAAATTCAGCCGACTTAGGATTTCGAGGTAGCCGGACACTAACATTTTCCAAGTTAAAACAAATATCTTATTTTCACCGTGTAATAATGAGTTACTAACATTTATAAATGGCAAAAGGGAGTCTCATGTTAAAGTAACAACGCATCTACAATTAACCAATTTTCCAACTTAAACACTTTAAACACAATTGTTTGCTTTACTCAACAGTAAAACACTGCTCCTTAACAACCTAAGTACGGTATAAGGAAAAAATGTTTTTATTGTTTTACTTCAATTTGATAAATATAATGAATATAACTGCTAATTAGCAATTTGCAATGGAGTTTGACAGGCAGCCACTGACAGACAACCTGACAGTTATAACCAGCTGATCAACTTACAGTGTAGGACTCATCCTGGCTTTTTATTTTATTATCTTGTGCTCCTGCGTTGTTCCTGCAGCCAGCCTGAGCTTCCTGGAGTCTGGAGAGGAGGGAGTGGAGGGTAACAACTCGGTTCAACCATAGATTGTACATTAAATAGTGATTCAGCCTGGGTTCTTGAACCGCTGCACTAATTTTTGCACGCACAGTTGCTACATATTGCTCCTTTAACTTTTTTTCTGAGTCACCGGGAAACAATGGCAGCTCCACCGCAGGGGGACAAATCAGGAAACGACGTGGGCGTAATGACATCACTCGTACCATACTGAGATAAACCTAACTGATGCACTTCAACTGAAATGAGAATAGCAGGTTGGGGGAACAGGATGTTATTTCACGTTCTTATAATCTACATAAACAGACCGCCATAACTAAAGCAGAAACCTGAATGGCACTCATTCATTCTACTTCAGCTACCATTGAAATACACTTTATCACAGTGTAGGCCTCTAGTGGAAAAGGTTGTGTCTACACTCAACATCGTAGATGCTCCTGCTTCTTAATCAGTTGTGAGAGGATGGCGAGATATGGGCAGCACACAAATCAGGGTTCTTTGGTCCCTGATGATGTCCTTGAGGACTGTGTGGCGACTACAGACAGCAGGAGATTAACCCTGCCTCGCTCAGGCACCTGCAGCGAGACGCTCCGCACGGGCTGTTTTAGTTGCCGTAATCTGAAGATGTGGATCACACTTCTAGCAACCAATTAACAAAGGGCATTACACTTGAACCTAGTGTTAAGTTGCATTTTTTAGCTTTAGAGAGCACATACACATACACAAAATGGAGATCAATATGATTGGGCATTCAGTGAAGCACTTGTTAAATAATAGAGGATTTGTTTGTGTTACAGAGACACCTACTGGTTCTGAGCTCCTTTGGGTTTTAGTAGTTTGTGCAGGCAGAGAGAAAGAAAGGACTTTCAGACAGACAGCTTTACATGTGCTGCAGCACTGTGTCCTCAGTTGTCCACGTCTATGGCTAAAAGACACTCGGCGTGCGTGTGTGTTTTGTGCAAGTGCGGCTCATTTGTGCTTTTTACTCTGCAAACAAAGGCAGATGTGTGTAGATTGGGATTTAAGATTCTGATTTAATTAGCTTTGACTCTTGGGGCTGCCTCTAAGGTAGTTGCTCCTACATGCTGCAAAACTCATTATGGATGAATTAATGAAGTGGGACGTACACTTGGCATCATCCATGTGGCATGCACTGATGCATTATGTATTATTATTATTATTTTAGGGCATGAGCAAATCAAGTTTGTTTGCCGGGTGTATAGCAGGGACAGCTACAGAGAGTCTACATCACGTCATATGACACTTAACTGTTGTGCACTTCCACACCTCGCTCTCTCTCATCTTATTCAGATCGTTTTATAGGATCCATCTGCGCTGAATACTTCTGATATCGACGAGCTTTGATTTGCATAAGAATACTCGCTCCACCAGCACTCCGCCTCTTTCTGCCGTCTGTCTTACATAGAATAATGTTCGCTTCAGATTCCATCAATTCGAATGAGGATTTCTACTGAGTATGAGTGGTTTCAACCTGAAAGAATTAAAAGAATTTCTAAACTTTGTAGAACACTTTATTTATAAAAAGCCTGGAAATATCACTGTTATTCTTTTTATAAAAATTCAGCTTGTTCACCTCTTCGTGTTTTGTCTTGTTTGGACTCAACTGCGAGTTTTCTTTATGGGATTATAAGAGCTACTTGAACCCACTGACATCTAAGAATTAAGTTAAAATAGCCTAATATTTCTGAATGAAGTAATATAAAACTGCATGGAAATTCAAAATAAGGCTGATTCAAGGTGAGTGAGAAAAACAATCTTCTTGACCAATATACAAAAAGTTATGTAATCCTAGAGTATGGTTACCTTTTCATATCTAATAAAAAAGTCTGTTTGTTAAAAATATTTCATTCGTTTCATCATTTTTACCTTAAATTTCTCAGCCTCCCCTGAAACTGTTCGGTGCTCCCCCACCCCCCACTTTGAAAACTATTAAAAGCTGCCCCAATCTTTTATTTTTTCATGTTAACAATGGATCAAATGATTATCTGTATGCTAACCAGAGAGATGATTATTTGATGCTGTCCTTTCAGCGTATTGTTTTGGTTTATAGCCAGCAATTTCAGATTTTAATTCAGTTTGTAAACCTCATTTTTTGTTTCTTAGTGAAAAAAAAGGCTGATAAAGCTGCAGCTGATTACAATTATTGATTAAATATCGATCAAATAATTGTTTAGTCTAATAATTCTGTGCAAAATTCCAGTAGAGATTTTTTTTCAGTGCTGCCATATTGATATAAAAACAGTACAGTGAGCCAACATGCTGCAGCCTTTTGCTTGTTTTTGGCCCAACCAACACTCTAAAAACTTAAAAATAATAATGCTGCCGTTAAATTAGACAAAGAAATGAAGCAAACACACATCTGAAACAGTGGGAGTAGTTATTCTTTGGCATTTTTCTGTAAAATTTGATTTTAAAAACAGTTGTTGATTACTTTTTTGTTGGCCAACATTATGTCTTTAGCAGCTAAAGAGTGAATTTCTGTTTTTCTTTAGTATTGATGTAAACCAAAACAGAGCTACAAGGAGGATGACTCTTGGACTTGCATCTGTCAGTTTGCCAGAAAAATGAATCCAGATGAATGTTAATGTTGCTCTGTGTGTAAAGAGGCGACTGTGTGTTGGCCAGTTTGCTACAAAGGCTCAATAAGATAATAATACTTCAGTGTTGTGTGTTGCTCGATCCATTGGCACGCGGGAGAAGTTTGCCTTCAGGGTTTTCTGACGGAAAGCCTTGATCTTTTCCCTAACACTAACCTTTCTGACAGAAAAGTTCCATTGCCTCCAAAACAACAATATAACTAACTGCAGCTTTACATTTCTTTAAAAATAAATTAATAAAAAAAAATGTCAGTACGCTCACTGTGCACTACCTGCTGAACACCAGGCAGCAGACAAAGGTCAACGTGAGCAATTAGCCGCTAAAGAATAGAATATTTTCTTTAGAGCTTAAAGGAGAGGAGGTTGAACTTACATTTATCAGGGTGCAAGAAGAAGACAGAAAGAAAGAAAGACTATCTAAGTATCTGTGTTGGGTAGAATAACCCTGGAATGTATTACCAGAACAACATGTACCACCACAGACTAAGTATATGATAATATTGTATGCAGTCAGCTTTGTACGAGGGCAGCATATTAAACAACATGTCATACCTGTGTAATGTGCACATGAGGCCTGTGCACATGACATGAACTCTACAGCAGGTGATAAACCTCACCTCAGCTCCATAAATATCCCCGGCTTGTTTATTGCATCTTATCGCGCGGCGTGGTCGACAATGCATCATTAATTTAAGAACCTTTCTAATGAATGTGAAATGAAAGACTCTCAAGCAGGCGATTTCTCCGCACTTATCATACGAGGAGAGCGCGGAGTCTGTAGTGGCTGTATTTTCACAGTCCTTACCTGAGTGCTTGTGAAACTAGTGAGCTCTGCCGTCCCGCTTTGCTAGCCTCTCATCTTTCACCCGTGACAGAAATTACATGATTCAATGGTCCTGTGGAAGAGCTGATGGACAGCCCGCTCTAAAATGTTAATAAACACACTGTTTTATATAGCAGCCTTTCATTTTTCACCAACAAATACAGCTTTAACCTTGTGTGTTGCAACCGTCCCCCCCCCCCCTTTTCTGCTGCAGAGGTTATGGCTATACTGACATCTGCAATTCAATTCCCAACAACCCCACCCCCTCCCCGTGCAGCGCAAAAAAAAAAAAAAAAGACATATGTGAAAATATTTCCAAATGAGATTCAAACACAGCGAGTTCTTGTCCTTGTCACTTTTGATCTCATCAATACGGGCAGAGTATGAAAGCAAATAAAAGAATGGTTAATGATTTTCAGTGCCGCACTTGACCTTCCAACTACATGAGTGCTCGTCCTCAAGGAAACGCTCCGGTGCTGCCTGAGGCGAAGTGCTGAAACCCGTACGGGATCCCGGACAAATGCTCCAATAAAGAGATTCTTTTCACCATCACTCAGTGCACTTTGACAAAAAAATGGCATGCACTGTAAAAAAAAAAAAAAAGGCTGGTGTAAAGTTGACTGAATTTGAAAACACAAGTTGAGGTAATTTTATAATGATTCAAAACAAAACAAAACTTGAATTAAACTTAATATTTAGCTGCACTTAAGCATAAGATATTAAGTTGAACAAATAAACTTTTTTTTTTTTTAAAAATGTGTTTAATGAACTTATGATATTAGGTTGACCCAACAACTCTTCAGCCACGTTAAGAAATATCACGAACAAATTTGATTACCTTTTACATTTCCTCAGTCTGAAAAGTCGGTTCTTCAGTTCACAGTGTTTTCATTATCGTGAAAACAAACCACCAGTAGAAATAAGGGTCCTAACTAGAACCATTAAGGGTTATTCATCCTGTCTCCATAGGAAAACGCTTTGTGGTTCCTGTTGGAGTTAAATGGTCATACTTAGAGCCATCTGTGAAAGGTTTCACCCAGAATGCCTCTAGAGAACCCTTCTATGACGTAAAGGTTCCACCCAGAACTTTTCCACTTTCTGGATGCTTGCAAGAACCCACTCAGGGGGTTCAGGGTATTTCAGTTTTGAGTTTCAACAATCCCTGAAGAACTCTTTCTTCAAGAAAGGGTTCCTCGGAAGCAGATGGTCCTGGATAGAACCTCTGCTCCTCAGGAAGAACCCTTTTTTTTTGAATCCTTAATTCTCAGAGTGTAGAGATGCTCATGACATGCTGACCATGACTCTTTAGAAACTTTTTTTTTTTAAGATAATTTGTGGGGCATTTTTGTCTGTATTTGATAGTGACAGCTAAAGATATGACAGGAAAGAGGGTAGAGAAAGAGGTAAAATGGGCCAAAGGTAAGAGTCAAACCAGCAGCCTCAGCATGTGGGTTACTTGTACAGTAAAGAGTTCAACTCAACATTTCAAGTCAAATGACTTTGAGTAAGAAGAACTCATGTTTATAAGTTCTGAAGTGTTTGAAAGTAAATAAATTCAAAGTTTAATTAACTTGAACAAATAAAACTTGTGTGCGTATGTTGAGTTAATGAAAAAAGATTAGTTGGTTCCACTAAATTCCTCTGTTTTTTTACAGTGTGTGCACAGAGAGAGAGAGAGAGAGAGAGAGAGAGAGAGAGAGAGAGAGGGAGAGAGAGAGAGAGAGAGAGAGAGAGAGAGAGAGAGACAAAGAGAACGCATGAGGAAGTTTATTGATTAATGCCTTTAGCGTCAATACGGGATAATGATTTGTCTGCAGAAATGCAAAACTGCACAAGTGAACTTTTATGGTCACCCTATTATCTCAAATAATGATATTAAACTGAATTTTGTACAGCAGCTTGTTCAGATCAATGAATGATGCGCAGCCAGAGTTTCAATATCCTTTCCTCCAGTGCGTCAAATGACAAATTTGCTCTGAATATTGTTATGGGTCTTTTCGTACTGTATTGACCTTTCACTATGATGGATGCTCTTAAGTACTGTAATAAGACTTTCACACTGTGTGGCAGATGAGTCAGAGCTTTTTTCTTCTCTTAAAGTAAAAGCGGCTTTGATGAGAGACAGACTGTAGCACTTTAAGTGATTGTGAATTATTGATTCATCTCATAAAGGTTCCCGAAACATATTACAGTATTTTTTCTTTTTTACTCTGTCAACACAAACTGATATATCACATAACATGAAATGAGGATATGTACAGTGGGTCTACATTATGTAATGTGCTACTTCTGCTATGAGAGAGAGGGGGAAGGAAGTGATTAGCGAGCGAATGTTGTGATTTAATCGTTGTTTTAATTAATGGACAGTGTGAGTGTGGGGTCATTAACTTGCTGTATGCACCAGTATGTTTAGTGGGAGATCGCTGTACACATACAACCTATTAGAAGGCAGTGCCATCTAGTGGACGTTACCTCCAAGTACAAAAACTGCACCTTGTGTGGATTTGTGTAGAAGCTCTTTGGTCATATTTATGATATACATTAAAAAGACAAATTGCCTACAAGAAACAGCTTTGTTTTTAGATTTTTATTACAGAAAACAACAGGAAAACTAACCCTTTTAGAAATATGTTTTCTCTTTAGATTAAGCCTTTAAAAATTCTTTTAAATTCTATTAAATAATCTGAGATCTTCACTGAAGTCAATAGTGCTGTGTGTTCAGCACGACAGCATCTAGTTAATTTACCTCTGACCACAGTCTAACAAAGTGGAGCTCTGTGGGCTGCAGCAGTGTGTCGGTGTGTGGATGTGTAGGTGTGTGTGTGTTACAACTTGCACTCAGAAAGGAGAGAGCGAGAAAGCACAGCTGGTACCTGCAATCAATATATATTGCTATCGGTGTTTAAGACAACGCTAATGAAAATCATAATCATAAATTAAACTAAACGGTCCTCTGGGTCTTTAGGGTGCAAATGTTGTGTATTTGTCAAGCACTCGGGGTGGCGGTGCTCAAGGACTTGGCTTAGGGACCGGAGGATGGCAGACGGCTCAGTTAGGACAGTGAGTGTGAACCGGGAGCTGGAGAGGCTCCAGTTCACCTGCTGGGCACTGCTGATGTGTCCTTGAGCAACAGCACCAGATCCTAGACTGCTCAGGGCGCCTGACTATGTGGCAGCTTCCTCGGTCTTGACATCTCAGACTGATGCATGTATTTAGCTCCTGTTTGTGTATTTCAGGACTATGTGTGTAAAATAACAGTATTACGTATGAATTTCCCCTCCAGGTATTAAAGACATCTCTCTTCTTCTTCTTCTTCTTCTTCTTCTTGCCTTGTGATTTATTGCACCTGTCTCTCCTTTAAAATGCACATAAGAATAAAACATGAAAACATTTAAAAATGCATGTTTGTTTGAGTATGTGTGCCTGATCTCTTTCATCCTACGCACAACTGCAAAAACTGTATAAATGTATCAGTCCAGGCAGAGACACGTTTTGTATTATAGGTTTATGGCCACTAGGTGGAGCTCATCCTCCTTCACCTTTTCTCATTTACCTGTAGAATGACCTGACTTCATTTTGTGGACAACATCATAATTAAAGCTCCTGCATGGGTGTTTTTAATTATTGTGAGTGCTTCAGAGCTTTGCTGAAAATTAAACAATGTCACCAATGTCTAGATCTAATATTAGAGATGATGATGAAGTGTAAATTGTCCCACCCTGACAAAACTGACAACGACACAGTCTGTTCTCTCACAGTACTGCAGAGGGCTGCAAGGTTATGGACTCCTTAATCCAGGGGTCTCAAGCTCACATTATCTTGAGGCCACTTCAGTGTTCAGGTGCTGCAGTGTTTCCGAAAACCTGCTTTTTTGCGTCCTTTTTTGTGTTGTTTTAAACATATTTTCAGCAGCATGCAAACAGCAGTTTCTATACATTTTTATATACATTCGTTTCATGAAAATGGCGAGTATTGTCAGTTTTGTCTGTGCTTTCATCAAATACCACACAGCATGAGGCGGACGCTGTAGCTTTGTCACGAAACTGATCATAAATGTCACTTTGATTCCGCTCTGCCACTGCATTTGCTACTGCAGAAATACTGATGAACAAGCTATTCTTTTCTGGACATAAAATCTCAGCGAATTGTAACATGCAATCTATAGTTTGATGGAAGAGTGTTTTATTTCAATTATGTTCAATTGAAGGGGTCATTTAAATTGGTATGAAACAACTACTGCCTTAATTTAATGCTTTGTGCACATATATTTAATGAAAGTTATCCCTGATGCGGTTCATAACAACCTGCTGTTTCTGTTTTCAGTTCACTTCATTTATTCACTTTGGAACAAATATGCGTGTTAAGAAAAAGCTTAATTTAATAAATGCCACTGCATCTATACTTAGTGCATTAGTGTCAGTACAGTTCAGACATGTTTGTTATGATCTTTATTAGATGGATTTGGCAAGACTTTACTGACAACAGTGGACGTGAACCCTGAGATAACTTACATGAAGTAAATATTTTTAGAGCTAACTGAATATTTCTAAGACAAGTAATTTGAGGTAGAATAAATAGATAATTGTTTTCTCTATACAGTTTAATTGATGTACACATCAGTGCAGTTTAGGCCGAGTTATTTTCAGCTTCTTTGAATGATTTCCTTGTCATCAGTTTTAATGGGCTTTTTCAAGAAATGAGTGAAATAAATTGCCGTAAATGATCAGAGATTTAATGAATGAATCCTAATCAGTGAGCGAGCACAGTGGAAGGGTGCGGCGCGTTGGTCTCAATAAGATGGTTCTGATCTGAGAGAGGAACAAACATAGTTTGCATAATAAGCTATATTTTAAAACCATCAGAGTTGAGCTTATTATGTCTGACATTTAAAATCTGCCTGAAAATGCAAATGAGGTGACTAAGTGGTTCCATGCCACAAATTCACATCACCAATCAGAAAGTACATTTGCAAGTAAGAGACAAATAGGACGAACAGCAGAGCTGATGGATTTAATGTTCAAGGCGTTGTCTAAATAACACAAATTATTTTGACTTATTCTCGCCTGGTTTTTGTATACCACATAATTACCTACGCCAAGAAGGTTATGTTTTTGGTTTGATTTGTTTGTTTGTTTGTCAGCGGGATTAAAGAAAACTACAGGCCTGATTTTCATTAAACTCGTCAGAAGGCTGCACCACGAGCCGAGGAAGAAGCCATTAGATTTCGGAGAAGGTCCTAATCACGGGGTGGATACACAAATTATTTTTCACTTTTGTTAACATTTCTAGATGGATCAATTATAACACCAGGGTCTGCAGCAAAATGACTAATAATAACTACATTTTTCCTTCCTTCAGATTGCTTGTGAACATGCAGTTTTTCACGACATCAGTTCTTAATATTTCTACATGATTAAGTGCTTTCTGGCTTTCACTCTTGCATGTGAATGTATGTAAATATTCCTAATATAGAAGCACATAATAAATGCACAGTTGAGAGGAGACAAGGCTTCGGCACAAACATATTTTAACATAATTCTGATAGTTTGGGGAATATATTCAGACATATACGGTGGTTGCTCTTGCAGATATACATATTACAGTGTTCTGCACTATTGGCTTTCATGGCGGTCTGAACTCTCAGGGTACCCCTTTAGTTTAACACTGTTATACATGTGCACAGCATCCTCTACAAATTTAATTTCTGAATCAGGGATAAGGAAACATTAAATAGCGGCACTTGTAGTATTACATAAAACATGTCAAAACGCTTATAAGCTCATTTTCTTGCTGAGAGATACATGAGAATATTGACATCATAGTAACTGATTAGCTTAGCTTAGCATAAAGACCAGAGGCATGGGGAAGCAGCTAGCCTGACCATGTGCTAAAGTGAAAATCCTCCTACCAGAAGCTCCAATTAGCACATTAGCCACTGATGTAGCCTTAGTTTGTTTAGTCTAAAAGTTTAAATATGCCTGGATGCAGAGTACTTGTCATCACAGTGAGGTTGCCAGGCAACCAGCGGAGACCCCAGGAAGCCACCGCCCCCACCGAGAGACATATCCCCCACTGAAATGACAACATTCGTTCTTACACCTCGGTTTTTTGTGTAGATGAAACGATTCAGATTAGCTGTTTCACACAGCTTTCATTCATTTCATTCATTCTCTCTAATTGTTTCTCGGCTTCCCATTCAACACACAGGCAAGATAAGAGTGGCATCAATCTTCTGATCGTAAAGAAAGCAAACAGAGAGCCAAAGGTGAACCAGAGGTGAGAAAACGTCATGCAAACTCCCTCTGACATTTGTAATAAAGCTAATAACTTAAAACCCAGCATGGAGGATGAAATTACTCAACAGTATTTCATGTGTTGAACTCATTTTCATTCCTGCTATGTCTACACATAAGAAAAAACAATATAATTTCATTGTTTGCATGCTAGTTTTGTTTTTATCAGCCTTTAACAAACACCATTTCCCATAAGCCCTCTACCATTGCGGATTAAAGGTCAAGGATCAACGAAGAAGGCGAGTCGAGGTGTCGTGATTAACTTTGACATGTCTATAAAAACAGGAAGACAGAGAGGCCTGAACAACGGTTTTAATCTGAGAAAATAACGACTAAAAATATTACTTTAAAAGAAAGTGATGATGAATAACATATATATGGATGAAACCAGGTTACCATACATTTCCATGGCAGCTGTAGTTTTTGTTTGCTCACAAAATAATATCAAGCTCTGTGGGGATGCAGGTTTGTCTTGAGTATGGAAGGCAAACTCCAGGAACACGATTTATTTCTTCAGATAGACAGATGAAAGAAATGCTGAATGAGGGATCGCGCTGAGTTACAGAGGCAAGTGGAACAGAGGCCCGGACGTGATATCAGGCAGCACTCGGACTCTCTATAAGCTTATTTCCCTGTATGCTGAACTATTCCTGTAATAAAATGATAAACTTCTTCAAATCCTGCAGGATCACATGCCTTCTATGAAACAGCCCCGCTTCATGATTTATCTGCACGTCCCGCCATATGTAGGATTATTGTAATACATTAGTCCGTCAGGCTGAAAGTGCCGTATGAAAATCAGCTGTGGCTTCTGAAAGGGACTGAGTTTAGCAGGCTGCTGTGTGTGTGTGTGTACATGTGTGTGTGTGGTCTACTTGGAGATAAAGGGGGATGCGCTTGTAATGGATACTTAGCCTCGAATGAGTTATTGGCTGATTGTTATTCTCTGTTGAGAGAACCAATTTGAGGGCTGCAGAGCAATTAGCTATTTATGCACACTGCCCGGAAGAATAAGCGTGGAGACACCTAAGTGGGACCATCCAAGAGTCAAGAGCCTGATATACTTTTATAAAAATAATGGTTCTTCAAAACGCTCTCTGATTCTACCAAAGAATTAATAACGTCTTTATTTATTTTTTTGTGTACTTTACGTGGTTCTTTGAAGTACGAAAGGTTTTTATTGGACTCAGCTGGTGGTGGGTACTCACAGCAAAAATAATGGTTCTTCAAAAGGATCTACAAAGGGGCATCACCATCTGAAGAACCTCTTCATTTAGGGGATGCTTCTTCATGTACTTTATGAGGTTCTTAAAAGTACTAAAAGTTCTTAATTTTTATTGGAATTTGTTGGTGGCAAGCGCTCTTTATTTAAGGGATGGCTCCTCATGTTCTTTACGTGGTTCTTTAAAGTACTAAAAGTTCTCAGAAACAATGGTTCTTACATGCTCCTTGTTCTACAAAGAGCCTCTTAATTCAGGGGATGGTTCTTCATGTGCTTTATGTTGTTCCTCAAAGTCTTATCGTCTTAAAGTCTTATAAATTGGAAAATGCTCAAAGAACCATTTATTTTGAATAACTTTCTTAAGAGCCATTTAAAAGAGGTCCTACACTGAAACTGTTAGAACATTTAATAAAAATGGTTTATTTGGAGCAGAATTTATGGTGCCTCAAAGAAACGTTTTGATCGTTCTTCTGTAGCTGGAGCTACAAATGGTTCTTCTATGGCATCACTCCAAAGAACCATCTTTGGTTCCAGTTAGCACCTTTATTTTTCTGCATGTACACATCTGTCTAATATTAAAAAAAATCCTTTTGTATTATGCCTGACAGTAAAGTTTCATCAGTGAATTAAAGAGTGTTTAAAGTGCAGAGAGCTTCATATTACCCAGCTAATACAGAATATTACCCCTCCACTTAAAGAGCTACCATTAAAACTATAGCAGGTTATGTTATGGCGCCATGGGGGGAAACGGCGTGATTCAAGTTCCCATAAAGTATCGAACTGAGTGTCATGATGAATATTCATAAATTGCTTTAATGAAGACCTCACATTGATTAAGCCTTTTCTAATGGGCTGTATCATAGTGAATGCCAGAATATAATTGGATTACGGTGACTTTGGGAAGTACTTTGAGACAGTGCCCACATTGGAAATGAAGATGTGCAGCCCGCTAACGGCATAATTGACAGGGATGAAGATGGATGGATCCAGGCGACTCCCGAGCTCTTCCTGCCCAAAGCGAGAGGAGCCTACAGCTGTGCCCCGTGCACACCGAGGCAGGATTTAATTAAATCAAAAGCCTTTTTTAGAAAAAACTGCTCCTGAATGGATTCAGCTGAACAGGAAAAAAAAAGGTCTGCTTTGTCTCAGAGTACAAAGAACTGGCACCATTTGAAGAAACAAGTCAAAGACAATCTCTTATAAATTACTAAAAAGGGGCTAAAACTTTAGAAATAAGTGGAAGCTAAAGTGAAATTAGGTTTCTTTTACTCAAAAACTAGAGTAAAATCTATTTATCAAATTTCTTAGAATTTCCTATATCTATTTAGAACACAGGTCTAGTATTATTAGACATTTTAATGCAGAAATGTTACATATTACAGCTTTAAGTTGTTTCATCGTGGATCCAACATGGCAGCACTACAGAAACACAAGTAAACAGTGACTGTACAAACTGTCTCATGATCAGTAAGGGAACTATTTGCATTTGATGAGATGTTACACAATGTCTTTTTGCCTTTCATTTATCAGGGCTGCTAACAAGAACAAAGCTTATATTGATTTTGTTTGTTTTTCATGTGTCTTTATTGTCTGCACTTGACAGTGCGATACTAAATCCCCCTTATATGTTTTCTCTAATTGGCCTCAGCTGCAGCAGTAGAATCTCTTTCTTTCTGCAGTGATATTCTTTCCAATTTCAGTCAATTTCCAATTATTTCGTCCCTTTTTCTGACTCTCTGTCTCTTCCTACAGCCACATTTCCACTCTTTGCTTTCTCTACTTGTCCAACACAGATGCACTTTTTGACTTTTCCGACTGTCCCATCTGACTCACATGTCCAGCCGCTGCCTGCTGCCCTTCCCCGCCCGCCTGCTTACCTGTTTTCACCTTGCCTCATCAGCCCTGCAGCACATAAACTGTACCAGCCCCCTTTTTTCTGTTCTCAGAGTGTCATCAGCCGCATTTCCATTGCAAAATCTTTCCCCAGGGACCAGGAACCTTTGGAGGGACTCGTTTTCACTGCAGGGACCAAGATCTAAATTAAGTTGCACGGACATTATTTTACTCCCACAAAATGTCCCTGCTCATGAGATACTACTTTCCAAAAGTACAGTACCCAGTTGCATAACCAACCTTAAGTTTCAAACTTAAGTTTGTTCCTGAAGCAAAATATTTTCCTAAGCTAAGGTTCACTCAGGACAGAGGTTAGCAATCTCAAAGTTGCTGCTGCCTCGAAGAAAAATACATTCACTAAGGGATTAAAGGGCTTTTCCTGAGGATAATTTTATACAACTCATTTTCTTCCTACAGTGTTTCTGAATAAAAAAAGATTTAAAGGAAAACTTCTGCTTGGTCGAGTACTTGCTGCACTTGATTTCCTCGTTGTGTAAAATTATACACAAAAATAATCAAAACAGCTGTCAGTTTCTCACACTTCAGCAGACTAATTTGCCTGATCTTTGAAGGTCTCTGGATCTATGAAAATGCAGACAACAATGAGCTGAGGGAACCTTATAGTTCCTTGAAATCAGTACCTAGGATTAAACTTTTTGTTTACTTTGAATGCACATTGAGACAGTGCCACTGTTTACTGCTATTGTTGTTTTGTGTCCTTGCTTCACAGCCATGTGCATCCTGTACCCTACCTGCCTCTACTTCTGCTCGGCTCATTCCTGCTGTCCTGTGGACTCAATACTACTTCTGTTTGGACATGCCAGGAAGCTTATGTATGTTTGTCTTTGCAATAAACCCCTGAACTTTTCCTGTTGGCCTGCATCGTCTGCTTTTGGATGCATCCCTTGTTGCCTCGGACTCAGCTCCCTGACAGAATTAGATTGTTGTAAAGTTCAGTTAGTCATAGCTGCCGAACAATGTTTTTATTTCTGGAACTTCTCAATAGTATTTTGTATGTATTTAAATCCAAATAAATATCCATTAATAAACATGAGCGATGGCCTTTAAGAGAAAATGAATAGGGGTTGTTTATATGTTACAATATAGCTCTCTTTTGTTTGTGATTTGTTTTAAATGATAGTTTTTCCAGTAAAATCCAGAGAATTAAGCTCAGATTACTTCCTATTCAGTTCCCCAAATGGAATAGCACAGTCTGATGTTCTTTAACTTTTTCAAATTGAAATGGTTTAACATTTTATCCACAAACTCTTGATTAAAATGTCTTTCCATTCAAATCAATACCTGGAGTCAAGCATTCAGTCATTACTTCATTTGTATTCCTGGCCAGCGGGGCTTTAGCTAATGTCAAAAATCATCCCTGTTCAGATTTCAAAAACGTCTTTAGGCTAAGCTCATTATGATCTAAGAAGCCCTCTGTGTATCCCTGAACTTCTACATATATAAAGCACAAAGTTGTATCGAATTATGCAAATCCCTTTCTTTCTTAATCAACTCTGCATCCCATTGAAATTGGAAAGCCTGCATTAGTCCTTTAGCGGTGCGTTTACACCGGCTGGCTGGCCGTCAAGAAGCCTCCCTGTGAGCCAAAGAGATTGTTGTTGTCATGCACATAAACTGCTTTATGCAATGCGTCTGCATGGACGGGGACACTGCTTGTTATTTTGTCACTGGGAGAGGCAGGAACACAGCTGTAACATGTGGTCGCAGAATTGCACACTAATGAATGAGGTGATAGGCAAGCTGCAGAAGCAAAGCTGACGTCTCCAGGGTCTGATTAGACTGTTGCTTTAATAAGCTTTCTGGCAGATCCGCAGAAATGTTTGCGTGTGCTCGTCTTTGTGGAGATAAACGCTTGATTCACGAGTGGATTTCAGCTCAACACTTCTTGCTTTTTGTGAAACTAGACAAAAATGAACGACCTGAGAAACACCTGAGGAATTCAGCTCTCTTTGGTTTTCTCCAATTTTAACAGCACTTCTTTATTCAGAATAGTAATTTACCAGGATTTGTTATTGCTCTTCTGTGCCTGACCAAAAAAAAAAAAAAAAAAAAGGCAGACATAGCAACAATAACTAAAGGGGAGAGGGGGCGGGGCAACAGGTAACTCAGCTGGGAGCGCAGGAGAGACACTCTGGTTGCTATGACACCAAACATCTGCATAAGTTTGTGTTATAAATAAATACCGAATGTGAAAACGTCTTTTGAGGTTTAGTTTCTCTCCTATGTCGCTGTCCTGTTCTGCTTAATTTTACTGTTTCATGTTCACTTTCAGCTAGTCGTGTTAGGTAACTTCTGATGAAAACATTTCCTGATTTTGCTGATATGTAAATAAATAGAGGGGGACTTTTATTGTGAAGAAAACCAGAAAGCATTTTCTATATAAAATAAAAAGTTATAAATTTTTTTTTTTTACCAGTGAGGCTACCACTGTATCCCCCTGTAGCTAACGCTAGCTAGCTGCTGAAGCAGTCTACTGTAAAATGCCTCATGCATAAACTGCTGTCACAGATTCCCCTTTTCCTGAAGTGAGAAGCCAGCAGGCTGTAACCAACATATTTTGGAGAAACAGAACAGAGTTTAAGGTGGCAAACACTAAGTTCTAGCTTTTTATAAGCACCTGTCAGATTTTGTTGTACAGGAAGAAAAATTAACAGACTTGCCATGATTTTGATATAAAAATACAGAGCAATGGATTTTCTTTTTAAATTTTTGGGGCATATATTATTAAACAGGTCTACAATATAACTGATGTGATCAAAAAAGAGTTAAAACAGCATTTTTTATTTCATCTTTACTTTAAGTTCTTGCTGGCTCAGAGAAGTATGAATATGGATGCAAATTCCCTTTTCCTTTCTCTTCCTGATGCATTACACACTGTTAACACAGCAGAAAAGTTGGACATTTAATTATTTTATTTTAAGAATGAACAAACAAACACCTGAGGCCAGCCTCCCTGCGCAATCAGTTACATAAAATCTTGGCTTGGAAGAGATCTCTTTGCATGTTATTATGGGCTCCTCCCTGCATGAGTGTTTGCTGAATTACCGTAAGCCTATACACTCAGAGTCTTAGCAAAGCTTTAGGAAATTACAGCGGTGGGAGAATTTCCCCATCTTTCACTGAATGGGAGAATTACACAATTCTCTAACATCATCATGGTGTTGTGGAAACATGCGCAAACATGAACTCTCATGGGTGAAACCGGTACTTATGATCATTTTATGTAAGAGACTCCTGTGGGAAAGCGGAGGGATGTGTCAACGCGCAGTCACATTTTTAATCATCACATTGATGTCTTTTATAGAAAATAAAAACTACATATGGAGCTTGATCATGTACAGCTCTGTTCAAAATGTAGATAATTTCTTTTGCCTGTGGATTCTTCACATGCAGTGGTGGAGGACATTCAGATCCTTCGCCTAAAATAATGATATTGAAGATTTTCATTTAAATAAATGTCTGTTAAGTCAGTATCTGTTGTTGAGTGAGCAAACATGGTGGTGATTGAGCATATGGCGCACTTTTGAAAGTCCTTGCATTTGAGTATCACAAGCCGGGTGTCTGTGGTGACAAACCCGTCTAAAATCTCAAACAGTTCAGTTAGTGACATGTTTTCCATCATCCAGCGGTGGTTGGTCCACCAGCAGGGTGGAACTGTGGGGTGAGTTTACAGGGCCTTGATGTCAGGACAGAGAGATACTAGAACTGTTATCAGTTGCCAGTGCCTTTGTACAGGATCCAGAATTTTGTGCTAACCATAGTGGGAAAGTAAACTATTACTGTGTCTGAACAAACAAAAAAAAGATAGATGATGTCCTACTTAAAGGACCAGTGTGACTGAGTAGCATCTGGAAGTGAGCTTGCAGACTGCAAACACCTTGTCTCACCCTCCCCTTCCACTGTACAGTGGTCATGAAACTCACAAAAAATGCTCCTTCCCCAAGCCAGTGTTTGGTTTTCCCACTGTAAAAACACAGCGGTGCAACATGGTGCCCTCCGTGGAAGAGGACCTGCGCCCTCTGTAGGTATAAACGTCTCATTCTCAGGTATCAAAACCACAGAAAGAAAGAAAGACAGAGAGGTACCAATACAGAAGTGTAAAAGAAAATCTACTTAAGTATGAAAATATAACTAGCAAAATTTACTCTGCTTCAAATTTAAAAGTACTCGCTCTAATAGTATGGAAATGATATTGATTAATCTTAATATAAACTCTAAGTAATGGATCAAATTGTTGCTATCTTACATATGTGTTTCTGATGATTTGTAGGGATATAAATCACAAGTTTCATTACCAAAATACATACATAACATAATACACATAATAATATTACATTGATTCTTTGAATCATGAGACAATATTTGCTGGTGTCATGAAATTTCTATATTGACAATATCATATGTCTGTTGAACACATTCAGTTACAATACATCACCTCACAAAAAGCAACTAAATCATGATTTGACAATTTATGAATTTTATTAACAATTCCAGACATTTGTGACAAAGATATGCCATGTGAATTTCAAAATAAAGATGTAATTTAAGAAGGTGGTATTTTCACTTTGCATGGATCATACTGGATTGTTAAACACTGAATGGATGCATTGATCCAGATCAATGTATCGTTACACCCTTAATGATTCATATTATAATTTATTCTTTCTCTTTGTCATGTATTATTCCTTGTTTTTCTTCTGTCAACTGTTTTTTCTTTTTCTTTTTTATTGTTATACATTAAAACAATCACTAAATGTGTTGTGCAAAAAAACACTCGCTCCGCAGTAAACCTGTCACTGAAACATTTTTATGACATCATCAGACTGTTGATCAATGTGTCAACAGAGTTTTAGCTGATTGAGGCGGAGCCTCAGTTTTAACTTGGCTGCTTTGGGAGTCTCAGCCCTTTCAAAGGGTCAAGAAAAGAAAAGAAAAGAAAAGAAAAGAAAAGAAAAGAAAAGAAAATGAAACCGTTATTTAGCAGAAACCACATCAGAAGTTTGCTGGAACTGTTTGAAGTGTGTCGTTTGAACTGAACGTGAAATTGAAAAGAAAATGGAAATGAAGTAGTAACAAGTCTTTATAGCTGTAACATACATATAATGGAATAAAAAATACAATATTTTCCATTGAAATGTAGTAAGGTTGAAGTATAAAGTAGCAGAAAATAAAAATACTTAAATAAAGTACAAGTACCTCAGAATTCACTACTGTTCATATGAACATTTTAGTTACCTGCAGCAGCCAGAAGATGGCAGTCATTACAGCCCCTGATACTGAAGTGGAGTCTCACTGCCTTATTGATTGTCTCATATTTATTGATTTGTTTACCTTCAACAGACAGGTACTCTATCAAACTCATATTAGATGCTTCATGAAAACAGATTTTTTGGAAGTGTGAGCTAAGCTACTCTTGTACTTGCTATCGACAACTGAGAACATAATCAATCACTGCTCGGAGAAACCTTGAGCGTCATGATGCCACTTGAAAACAAATAACATCTGCCAAAATTTATAGCAGCAAAAATCAGTTACTTTTCCACCAAGCTGGATCATCTGTCCGTAATGTGTTCCTCCGTTTAGCTCGCTGCGGAGAATCCCATCATGCACCGTGCTCATTTCACAAAATCAGCCCTGATCAGGATAATTAAGCACTCATCCAGTGTGGCGGCGGCGAGCTCAGTCCTGAGTCACAATCTGCCTCCGGTCACCGCCACGTGCCTTAACTGCACGAGTGCCGAGCGTGACGGAGAAAGGGTAAAGGTGTCCTAAACCGCTCCTCTCATTCATCAAAAGTCGCAGCAGCACAGACACGCTGAAAAACATGACAAATGGGTGGGCAAGTGCCTCGCGCTCCTTGTCATCCTCTGCAGGATCCCTCCAGGCCACCGAGGGTCATAAAGCAGGGAGGTGGGGACACGGAGGTTGGCGGTGTCTTTTAAAGCAGAGAGAGGAGAAATACAGACCGTGACTCTGAACCATGACCTTGTGTCCATTGTGGCTTCTGAGCTATACTTTCTGTCTTACATTCAGTGATGCACCCACACTCTGCAGCCTGACAAATATCACTCCAGCAGACAATGCCTCAAACACTCTGAGTGACACCCAGTGCAGGGTGGAAATCCGCAAGAAATCTCGCCACAAAATCCTCAAATAAAAGCGAATAATTTCTGTACAAGTGAGGCGTCTCAGCCTTGGTCAATGTCTCTCTAATAGGGATTATTTGTAGCAGGGTTGTATGAGGTACATAACCATAGTCAGTGTATTACTGACAGCACAAGGCGGTCCACACGCCTCCAGTTTGGAGGACCAGTGGAAGCTAGAAAATGAACAGGGTCAGCAGCAAAACATAGTTTAAAATCCCACCTAATGTCTGTATTTAAATGTATGCTGTATATAGAATATTTTCACTGCTTTAAGAGTCTTTTCCAACAGGAAACAGCTGTTATATAAGTCAAATATCACCATACTTGCCATACTCAAACATAAGGATGATTTCGACACACATCAGAAGCACAATGGGACCACAGTGTTTAGCCTGGGCCAATTTCAAATTTGTCTGTCGGTGAGAAATTCTTTCCACATCTGAAATTTGCTTGCTTTCTCTTAGTGCTCTCCATTTCTCGCTTACCAAGGACGACAAGGCGCCGGGATAGATGTATTAAGGAGAGCCGTTTACATCAGGCGCGAGCAGCTCTTCTCTGCGGCACGTGGATGCCAAGAAATGGCATTTGTTGTTAGATGTACACCGCACAGAGCAATGTATAGGTTGTGATAAAGGAAAAGTGGAAAAAGTATGAAAAATTGCAATATTTTTTCACTGGTCTTTACTTTAGCAGCTGACTGAGACGCTGCCAGAAAGCTTTTTTAACACATAGTTTGTGTTTTGAAACAGTCACAGTTTGGTTAGTTTTAGGCACAAAATCTACTTGGGTTTGGGGATGTGTTCGTTTGAGCCATCCGCTCACCCCACCTCCTCCGTAAGGGGACTTTCTCCCTCTTTATGCCATGTCCTAAGCCCAGTGTGTCCGTCTCAGCCGCCGACAGGTATCATCTGTCTGAGCTGCTGTATTCGATGAGTTGGTAATGAGAACTGAGGCTGAAAATTGTCAGAAATCTGGAGAAATGCGGGATAATTCTGATATTGGGACGAAACCTGGGGAAGGCTATGAAAACATGAGTCTCACAGAAACACTGGGAAGAACATGGGAGTTGTTGGTCTACCACTGCCTCCATTTGTTAGTTTGTTTGTGTTATTATGTGACTTCAGTGAATACAAACTTAGCTTTAAAAACACAGAGGAGTGTGGTTGATTTGGTCGATATTTAGCTAATATCACGGTGACTTCTCATCAGAAAAGGCTGCTTGACAGCAACGTAAAGTATGGCGTACACTTAAAGTGATATTGATTGTTTTTTTAAATCCACAATAAAGCTTCCTACTGCCGACCACCATCTACTGCAGCTAATATAAGTACCTCATATGACCTCACTTCAAACCGTCCCTTAATCCTCGGCTGAGAAATGAGGGGGTGCGGTACGCGTGTGAAACATGTACAGAGTCGTTTTTAACATGCAGGCAGAAACACGCACAAAGTTGAAGCTCCTCGCTGCTCAAACACATTGGCACTCTCTCAAAGCACAGACCTTGTTAAACCCGTTATTCACATGCTTCACCTGACAAACACCTGGAAGAAAAAAAAAAGTGCCGCAACCTTGTTTTCTTTTACCGCAGCAGGTCTGAGGAAAAAACAGCACGAACATCTTTCATCATGTGCTGCCATTGGAGCAAGATAAATAAGGCATAAATGCTCCCTGTCACTTGCTCTTTGTTATTGTCCCCTTCAGAGGAGTCATTTGAAAGCTTTTTGTCATTGATGTTTTTTAGCCTTTGTTTTCATCGCCGCCTCGCTATTGTAGTATTTTGATAACTTTTTTCCCTTTTGAAGGATGTGAAAGAAGGAATGAGGCAATCAGTGTTCCTTCAAGAAGAGAGGGGGGCCCTGGCTGCAAAAGCGGCCATGCAATATTAATCCAATCTGCGGAGGTGGTTTGGCTTCCAGGCCGGCCCCTCCCGAGGGGACTTCTCCATTACCTCTCCCAGCTTATCTCCCATTCCTCGATACTCCATTAAAAAGCCTCCTCCAACTCAAAACTTACGCTGCTTTTCTTCTTTTCACTCATCTGCTTTCTTCCTCTCTTGAAGATTATCTGTTGTATTATTGATCAATGAGTCTGAAGCTGCTTTAACAATGCGTCATGAATAAATCTCATCAGCATCAAAAAGGAATAAAAACACAGAGATGTCTCCATTATTTTAAAGCTGTAGGCTACGCGTGTGTGCATCTTAGATGATAGGGAAAACTAGAGGAGTGCTCTGAGTGAGCGCAGATCCCCGCCAGGCAACAGAAGGTGAAGCACCTACTGCAATGCCAACACAACTGCGGGGTGCAACCTCAACATACATATGACTCATATCATGTATGTAATGAAGAATCTGAGGGGATTTAACATGGAACTTACTACAATATAAACCTGTGCATTTTTTGGCAAAATTAAACTTATAATAATTAAAGTTATATCTAAGTTTTCAAAGGTGTTTAAGCATCAATAATTTTAACACCACATGTTCAAAAACAATACTAACATTTGATTGTATCAAAAGTACTTAAACTATTAGAAAATTATCTACATGCTCATACAAGACCAAGAGTTCAGTTCTGTCTTTATTGTCCTGCCTGAAATTTGACTCGCAGCATAGAAAAACTAGACAGTTCAGCAACTCTTTCTGTATCAGCGCTGTGTGTAGGATTTTTTGTGTGCTTAGGGCTTTTTTCTCTTCTTGCAGTGACATCAAAAGACAAATGGAGGTATCATTTTTGTTTACTAGTACTGTATAAAGGTTTAAAATTCTGGTATCATGTCAACCCTGTACTATATTGATATGTGATACAGTGAATAATTTTCTGAAGCTGACCTTTGACCTTTTGCATATAAAATATTTTTTCATAATTGTATCCTATTATACATTTGTGTGTAATGTTATCATAATTAGTGTATGAATTCTTGTGTTAAGGCTAAAAATGTGTTTAGTTAAGTCACCTTGGCCTTGACCTTTGATCACCAAAATCTACTCAGTTAATCTTTGAGTCCAAGTCAACATTTGTGCAAAGTTTGAAGAAATTCGCTCAAGAGATATTGCGTTAACAAAAATGGGATGACCTGAAAACATGACGCCTCAGGCTTTAAAAACATTACGGCATCAAAGTTTTTAAAGTTTTTTCCAAAACTTTGACTCACAGAGGTCCTTCGGCATGCAGTCATGAAGGTGCACAAATAAAATCAGGCTGCTCAGTCCAGCAGTATTTGAGATGAGCTGTGGATCATGCACTCATGGATACACAGAAGCGATTGAATGATCCTCTGACATGGATAATAACAACCCATGTGACAGCTGACGTGAGATTTTTTTTTTAATATAAAGGCATTTAACAAATCTCTCATAGAGACATAAGTGCTATTTATCCAGACAGGAGCATAAAACACTGTTTATTGCAGCTTCAGAGTTTCTCTAAATTAAGGCTTTGGAAGAATGTCAAAGATAATCATGAAGAATTTAGGATTTCATTACTCTCTTTCATTTCATTATATCTGATTCACTCTTTAGTGCTGCATTATACTGACTTATGATTAAAATGATAATTATGCGGTTCTGTAAGAAAATGAAAAAGATCTTGTCTTGCCTTTATTGCTACTGAAAACTGTCTCATCTGTTTAAATACTAAGTGTCAAGTTAGAGTCTTTAAATGCAGCCAGAGCGTCGAGCTGCCTGATATGAAAAATAGGATTAAAGTGAAGTTATGATTTTTAAACCTGATACCAGTAAGTTTTTATTAAAGCTGTCGATACGTTATATTTTATACTGATGTTCATAATCTTTACATTTGACCACTTTTACGCCAAAAATTACAGATTAAACATTGAAATGTGGTATCGACAAGTCAATCCTGGAGGAAATCCTCACCACACCCAGGGTTAGGGTTGTGGCTACATATACTCCAGCAAGAGGGCAGTGAAGAACTGAATCATTAATTTATAGAAGAAAACACTGAAAGGTTTTTTTTCATTTTGTAATGATTAAAGATTTATTGACGACCGTAGTGAAGGAGGAGGAAAATCTGTAGTGGATATATATCCTCGACAGAGACGGAGAGAAATAAAGAAGTGCTGCTCTCAGTTTGAGCAAAAGTGGTTTTCAAGGCAAACTGTAACAGACAGGGAGGGTTTAATGCTTTGATTTTATGCCTTTTTGGAGTAATAAAAGAAAAAGAGTCCTATAGTAGTACATCGCAATGCCTTAAAAATGCAGATGCTGCACTGTGCATTTGGACAGTCTTCTGGGAATAAAACAGAAATACAGCATCTAGAAGAAAAAGATCTTCTGTCTCTCTGCTCTTTCCTCTGTTTTGCTTGTGTCTTGTCAGTTTTGTCAAATAATCTTGAAATCATTATAACTGATCCACAAGTAGCCTGTAATTAAAAGAGAGAGAGAGAAAGAGAGAGAGAGAGATGTGATTTGAAATAGCAAAACACCAAATCACTCCACATGAATTTCACTGGAGTTAAAGGCTGATTACAACTACAGAGATCTGCTGAGCTAGCTAGTGAGCAATGAGACCTGGTGGTTTCACTTTCTTGATTGTGACTAAATAAAGCTAACAGCTATGCCTCGTTTATGCAAACAAAAAACTGAAGATGTCAGTTCATTAAATTGGTCTTTTTTTGTTTTAAAGTTGAGGAATAAACAGAAAGTACATTTAGTTTTAGCTTTAGCAGTTAGTTGAGGCTATCTTTGTGTCAAGGAGGTGACCATCCCACAAATTAGCTTTAATATCGCTGTCTTGCTTTATGTGTTTATTAGCTGTCTCTCTGAGTTATACAGCGCAGTAAACGCAACGGTGGTTTTATGAGCCAAAAAAGTACAAAGCCAAAGTGCAGTAACTGTAACCGGGGCAGCAAAACAAACCCTGACTTACAGCTGCAGCTGCTCCTGTTGGAGCTACGATGCCCCAAAGAAAATATATGGAACTGCTCACGATGAATTATGAATTTGAAGTATATACAAACTTTTAGCAAACTATAAAAAAATAGGGTCTCAGGAGAGTTTCAAATCCCAAACAATGCATGCTGGGAAGTCTGCTAATATGCTGATCATGGTTCGTCGGAAACAAAATTTAATGAGTTGATTAAACTACGTACAGCACGTTCATTCAACTCATCATTTTAAGTCAGTATACTTCAAGTTAGAAGAATTAAGTTTAATTAACTTTAATTAATGAAATGTATATTTAAATTAAGCTAATCAGGAAAAAAATAGTTGGGTCCACTCAACTCCTGTATGATTTAATACACTGTGCCACGCAAACCATGTAATTTTTTATCTTCAGTCATCAAGGTTTTAAGACAGATCATGATCTAATAAATAAGAACTTTTTCAAATGCATGAAGTGTCATGTCTGATTGATTGGATCGGAAATGCCTCTAATACTGTACTTTGTTGGCCAAAAACTTCATCTGGTTAATTAGGAAAATTCATTGCCGACATGTTTGCAGAGCGATACGGACAGATGATTAACTGCCATCTGGCCATACATTAATGACTCAATTTCTGCTGTGACACGCTGAAATTAGGAACAACATGGCTGAAAAACAAACTTCACTTTGTATTTGTGTTGCAGACTTGTAGAGGATAATTGAATGTACACAGGCTTCCGTCTCTGGGCGTGAAGATGCGAGACGTGGCAGGAGAAAATTAACAGCTCTTGTCCACAAGGCCTCTTTAGAGCGACTGTATCCCAATAGCGCAGGAACACTCTCCAGTTGCACTATCAACAGTTTTAAATATTTAATCGCGTCTGTCACAGGATCTCACTTTTGACATTGACGTCAACCTCCACACGATGAGCTGCCAAGTGTTTCCATTACACGGCCTCTCATGCTCCTCGCGCCGACACGTTTTCCTCAAGCACCTCACTTCACAGATCAAATGGTCGAGAGCTCAATCATAGAGTGTACAAATAAGAGCTCAACACTGGTGTCCCTTGACTAATTCATCACTCACAGAGGTAATCATGAGCAAGAAAGGCCAGGAGTAGAGAACTATAATAATGTTAGAAATCATACCTGCTCATTAAATGTAATCAAATCAAATAAAAAATGCTGGAATGGAAAATATAAGATCTTTGTAATCAGAAAATGCAAAAATACGCTTTATGCAAATTGACATTATCACATTTTAAGTATTTAGTAGCTTGAATATGGTCTGATCTTAACCCATCTTAACCCATCCTGCATTGAAAAGATCTGAAGTGGCCAATCAGGAGATCTTGGAGGTAGAAAGCTGCAAATTCAGAGGTGCATGTCGGAGGGTTTCAGCGCATCCGCACCAGAAAAACTGCTGCATCAGTCGTCTGTGCAAGCAGGTCATTTTTCAGCAACAAATCATAACAAAAGTCATCTTGGGATTATTTGTATTTATTGTTTATGGCGGTCTAATTATGACGAGAGCAGTACAAACACCAAAAAGGCTGTGTAGGGATCAACCAGGAGACGAAGGTTCATGTCCCGTGTAAAACCAAAAGTCACTGTTTTACTTTACTTAAATGAAGTCACTTACAATACTGATACAATACATACTGATTTTAGCCCAGATCATAATCCTTTCCGAAACCTAACCAAGTGGTTTTGGTACCAAAACCTAACCAAAAGTTTGATGTCACATGACTTACATTAAGTGCTTCTAGTCCTGACTCTGATTGGCTAATACTTGTTGCCTTCATCGGTTTAGGTCCTCTGGGTTGGGTAGATTCTAGGTAGGTTTAGGCATGAAGAGCGTGACTGGGCAGGGTTAGGGTTAGAATATAAGGATAAGCCAATAAAAGGAGCATGTCTTCAACATCAAATTGGTTCATCCCTGAGTCAAAGTGGACAGCGAAGTTTGAAGACATTCAGACAGACGGACGCACAGACTGATGGACGGACGGACGACCTGAAAGCATAATGCCTGTGGCCGCAGCCATCACCTGGTCACCAGGCATAAAAATGTCACGTTTAGTGCTGCCTGTCGCTGTAACTCTCCAAAGATAATATATTTTGTTCTGGGAACCACTGGCAATCAACCTGTTCTATCGTTCCAATAAAAAAAGATGTGTTGATGGTTTTGAGGTAGTTGGTATTTGCCATTTCTTGAGCATGTGTTCTTTTTTTCTGTTTTATTTCAGTGTAATTTAGTTAGCTTGCCTGTATCTGATCACATTTTCATTACAAACCTTTATAGTAATAGAGGGTTTAAATATCAAAGCAGCTTTTTCTGCACAGCAAAATACAAATGACAAATTTACTCAAAAGTAATTAAATATGTATTTTCAGTAAATTTAATTAAAATACTACCCATCTTTGGATAGGAGGCATGAAGAAAGCTTTGTACTGATGCCTGGTTTCAGTCTTATGAGCTCTGCGAGGGTTTTCTTGCCTTGTTGTCACCTGGACGACCGCCTCGGTGACAAACTTCACGCTGAGCATCAGGGACTCTGGGGCCGATCCCAGTGGCAACAGTGCCGCACTGTAAATAGCACGCTTTTCTCCCATGTGTCCTTGTTCCTTGTTGTTGGGTTTTGCTTTGAAAAAGAAAATCAAAAGGTTGCAACACAATCAACAATCCGCCAAGTAGAGTGGAAAAAATAGCAACTATATGTTACAAGACGGCTCTCTGGAAGGCACAGCACCATTAAAATGCAAGGCTCCCTGGAGTTAACCTGTTTGCACTGCTTTCTCGTTTTTCCCCTTTAAAGCGTGCGAAAATGATAAACATTCAGCTCTGAATTCATGAACATTTGTTTGGCCTACTTTCTATTTGCCATTATTTTCTAAGCTTATCATGTTTTATTCATTGGGTCAGATTTTGATTTCAATAATCCTATTGTTTTGCTCCAAAAAGTAATCTACATTGCAAATGAGGAATCCGGTGCGCTCATTTTTCTGTATTTGACAGTCCTGCCAATCCTTCCTTCCGTATATGATGGTGCTTAATTCCTGCTCATTTTTTAATTACCAGTCCAGCAGTTCAATATCACAGCCTGATTAAAACGTTATAGGACCTGGGTTCAGCTATAATTACAGATTGGCTGGCCGGAATGTGCAGAGTAAATTATTTTATTTGAGAAACATAATTACATCTACAAAATGCATCACTGTGAACGATTTAACAGCACCTATCTGTTCTAGAGGGGAGGTTTAATGGGTCATTTTAGCAAGCCCTACTGGACATTATATTGACTTGGAATGAGTTAGGAGCCTCTGCTGGTTTCTGCAGGAGCCTAGCATGTGGCTGCTGTTATGGAAAGGCAGTGGAACAAATCTCTTTGAAAATAGAAGCAAAATGTGGCTTTTGTGCAAAGAAACCACTGCTATTTTCATGAATTATAACCTGTGGTCTGTGTTTCATGTTTTGATGATCCTGGAATTCATAGAAAATCATTTAACAGTTTGCACTCAGAGACAGTCGGACAGAGTTCATCATCCTGTTAAGATCATTGTCTTAGTCAGCTTAGTCAGTCTCCATGCTGCATCACTGAATCTGTACATAGTCACATCTCAGGTTAGTGAGCGCAGGGGTTCTCAAAGTGCGGCCCATGGGCCAATGGTGGCCCTCAGAAACATTTTTGTAGCCCCCCAAAAGTTACTTGACATGCAACTAATCATTCCATTTTGATTTGACTTTTAATAGCCTTCGTTTAATGCAACACCCAGCAACGATATCAGAGTGTATCCCCCTAACAAGCATCGCTCAGGGAAGAAACGACAGCTTGTAGGAAAGTACTGGTTGCATGGCAACTAGCGGCACCAGGTGAGTGTCACAAGCTTTACGCTCTGTCATCAGTGCTACATTGAATGTATGTATTTCAGCGGATGACTCAGCAGTTTAATGTGGAAATGAGACTGAAAAGCCACCATGGAAAAAGCACTTTTCTTGTGAGGCCCTAAATCTGTCTCATTCCCGAGTCGTCAAACACAGGCGTTGTTCACAGCCCCACAGCAACTCATACAGAAATGCAGAGCACCTGTTAGCAGCTGAATGAGACGCACCAGCTTTTTGACGTAGAGTTAGAGGGAGAAGGTGAACATATGGAAGAGATTGTGTGGATGGATGGCTCAAACAAACTGGCATTTGTATCCCGTGTTTTTTTCTGTGAAAACAAAATATTCAGGCACATAATGTTGTACGTGTCATGTGACTTGCATGTGATTTTCATCTTGTGGCTTCATTTGTCACATGATGCATTCAAGTTAACATACAGTACGTATTTTAACCCAAAACATGGCCTTTTACTAAACCTACCCAACTAGTTTTGGTGGCTAAACATACCCAGTGTGAGATGCTGACAGATGTGACAAAAACATCTGCAGCCAGTGAGCTGGGATGAGGATGTGTTGGCTGTCTCCGTGAACTGGCGCTCAGTTTTTGAGAATCCCTGCGATACGGGCCATGAGAAATAAGCCAAAGCCGCCCCTTGAAGTTATGTTTACATTCAGTGGTGCTCACTAAAACTCATTTGTGTGTAACCTTGAGGTCTAGCAAACATGTTGAATATATTCCCTTCCACAAAAAAAAAAAAAAAACATCTGCAAAGCTTTCCTTATATATGTATAGAATTTAAGTTGTCGAGTGCAAGCTTGGAACAAGGTCGCAAGTAGGCGATGTGTGCAACGTGTGGGCTTCCTCTGCAAACAAAGTAGGGACCCGCTGAAAAACACCGCTCCACAGTGCTACTAGTGGTCATAAAGAGGCAAACCTATTTTCTATCCTCACATATCTTGAGTATCACAAGGTTGTGTTTTCTACTCTAAGAAAGAGTGGTCGATCCAACAATTGATTGCAGACTTCATTCAGCTGTCAACACACTCAGACTGTCATCAGTATTCTGTGTAGATGCTTTTTTTTTTCTTTAGTCAGAGCCTCAATTGAAAGCCTCACTTGTCTTCCTTTGTAGCACGCACACTTCATGTTGCCAAAGAAAATAATTTGACTGATTAAAATTTAATTATAACCCTTTTAAAGACCGGTTTAATCATTTGTGTAGCTACTACAGAACGAATTCTGAGCTAAATATGATTCATAAGCAGGACCAAACAGTGAAATGAGTGTAGTGAAAGTTACCACAGTGCACCACTGATGTCAGATTTTATACATTTCTAAACATGACACCCGTGTAAAATGCACTGACACTTCTAATAATATGAGTGGGAAAAGAGGCGATGCCGTTTATGTTTGGACTTATCATATTATGAAGGCATAATTATCTATATTTCCGCCTGCCAATTTCTTATCTGCGTGGCGCCACAAAACTGGAGCACAACAAAAGCAATGAGCAACATGTACATACATCATCAAAAACAGTTGGAGATGAGAGGAGACGCTTTGATCTCACTTTTTGGCTCTGCACCTGGAATCAGGGAGAGTTGAAGGGTGGAAGAAAAAAAAAATCCTCTCTCAGATAAACACCACTTACTGACAGAATCTTTTTTAAATGCCTCCAACAAGACCTTGAACTGCTCTCAGTGTATGCACAGCTCCTACCTGACATACAGTATGTAAATCCATGGCATAACATTGCCCCCATACTGACAGTACAATGGCTGTCAGGGACATTTTTGAGTTTAGTAAACATCTTCCATCTAGGAGACCTAATAAAAACATGCATCACTGTAAATGGTCCCTGTTCCCACGATTGTCTGCCAACAAAAAACAAGATCTGCAGGTTTTTGGGGCCGACTGTCCGTTGCCCCACCTGAATCTATAGTTTATGAGAAGCTTGTCTGCACCTGTTTACTTTGCACAAAACACATGTTTTGTTGAGACTTGACTCTAATGTTGTGCTATGTTGTTTGTTCTTACCTAGGAGGACTAAAGCTGTTACAAAAAGCAGTGATGTAGGTCACAGAGCTAGCAGCTGGTCTCAGAGACCATGCTTGGCCCCAGTTCTGCCATGTTCACCCAGAGTCTGCCAAGCCCGGTTCAGTCTTCCATGGTGTAAACATAAACACTCCCCCGATGCTCTAAGCTGCAGGTCCAACCAGACTCAGGTCATATTAGGGCCTTTAGCGAAACAGCTAACTGACCTAACAGTAGCTAGTAGGCTAGCTGCAGCTTGAGAGAGTGATACGCTGCCCTGTTTGTTTGGAGTTAAGATTGACAAGTGGCCATTTTTACATGCTGCTCCTTCAACCTCAAAGGTTTATATGGCTACGACATGCAGAAAAAGGTTACTAAACCTTACAAACCCTTGTCTCCTGTGTAAAAGTCCTGTATTTGACCCACCCATCCACTCCAACTTGGCACGACATTCATCTTTTGTTTACTGGTACTTATTTTCACCCAAACCATGATCTTTCCTCAACTTAACTAGGAAGTTTTGGTGCTTAAAGCTAAGCAAGCTATTTTGGTATCTAAACCCAGCCAAACTGATCCGTTCCTAACCCTAACCAAGTGGTTTTTGTACCTAAAACTAACCAAACTGCAATCACAGCTCGGGCGCAGGCGCAAAAGGTAAACCAATGACTCCATAATTAGCATGTTGTCAGTACTGAGTTCTTTAACATACCTCCAATATCCACCTCAACCTGAAAGCTGAGTTATTAGGCTAACACTGTATATCTTGTTTGTTTGACCTCTACAAAAACACAGGTGTAAAAACGATCATTTGCAATTTTACTGGGGGTTACACACCAGACTGTTTCTTGGCTGGGAGTAATGACCTAGAGCAACTGTGTTTTGTTAGTTTTGGACAGGGCTAAACTAGCTGTTTCCCTCTGTTTTGAGTATTTTTTATCAAGCTAGCTGCTGTAGCTACCTGCTGGCTGTAGCTTCATGCCTGACAGATATTAGAGAGGTATCAAAGTGTTTTTTCAGAAATGTCAAACTTATAGTCACACATGGATGAGTTAGAAATGTTCAAAGTCACAAACAGAATCCAAGTCCAACCCCAACCATAAATCAAGTGACTGACTGACTGAGTCCACCTGCTTTTAAAGGTGTGAGGAGTCATTCAGCGCAGGTGTCAGCCGTCCAACTGACAGCCTTTCTGAAAATCTCCTTAGGGGATATTTCAACACACACAAGACCAAGTAACAAGATCAGGCAACTCCAGACAGCTGTCACAATAGTGTCACAGAAGGTGCAGTTCTGAAATAGCAGGTATTGATTGTTTGTCACCTATTAATGATGACCAAAGCTCACAGGAGACACTCTACAGGGAGAAGCAAAATAAACATTTTACCGCAACTGAAAGCTGTGAAATTTAACTCATATTTGGTCAGAATTCAGGTAGCAACCTATATAGTTTTCTGGCTCCTTGGTTTTTACTGCAGCCAATGGTTCCCACTGTGCCGTTAGTGATTTTGCAAAAGCCAGAAGTTGTGTCATTGAGTATGAAATCATGTTCCTGAAAAGCTTTTGAAAATTGATCGGAGTTGTTATGAAAGTTACTATGATTGTGTTTGATGCCTCCATTTGAAACCTCTCTGCCAATACTAAAAACTTAACTCCTGCTTCAGACCTATAACCATATGTGTGCTGCTGGGATTACCGCGGGCACATGAACTATATGCTCATCCAGCATAAATTATATAAACAACTATGTTGGAGTGTGGAGCAAAGAAAATGCAAGCACATAACTGCCTTGTGGACATGAGACATATGTTTTAGTTTCTGCATGGAGAAAATGTTTCAATCTGCAAGCGTTTCTAAAAATCTCTGTACTTTAGTCTAATTTATTGAAATGGCACAAATGCTTGAGGTTATCCACTTATTATTATTATTTTTGTTACACGCACACAATAAGGATAAAGATTGCCTCTGCAAAAAAAAAAAAGCACTGCCATTGCGTTACTCTTTTTACAGTGACTTCAGGCAATTTTATTTTGTGCACTAATCAAGTTTGGGCTATTTTGCTTCCATATCATGTCTTCTTTCAGACTTAATGGAAAGAAATGCCAAACATACACATTCAGTTTGTGCTTCAGTTTGTGTCTGTAGATTTCTCCTGAATTCCTGAATAATTTCGATAATGCCTCATTTGCATATTTAATAACAACATTTCAGAAAACTTGTAATGCAAAAAATAATTGTCTTGATGCAAGTAATCAACGACCACAGACACTAAACTTTACAGTTTTATTCTTCTATCTATATTCGATTATGCTGATGCTGATAATTATCTGCTTCTCATGGCTGATAAAATAACTAACATTTTACAATGGTGTATTTTTTTAAAGTTCATATAACCTGTAATTTATGCACACCTGAGGGTAATAAAGGCCCAGATGTAGTGAGAAAAGATGGATGATTTAATATGTCACAGCTCTGACTGAACCAAATCTAACTGACTCAGTGCGTCTTTTAATCTTTCAAGTAAAGTTCATCAAAAAACTTCACACAGATATGTTGGATTTTATAGAGGATTTTGCCTGAAGTTCCAATTAAATGCTTTGATATAATCTGTCAAATCAGATATGATTATAGCCAATATTTATCAGCTAACATATGCCAATACCGATATAGACCAATATGCCGTGATACGCCATATTGACTGATAATTTATCATTAATTTAATTTATTTATCGTGTATCCTTTGTTTTAACAGAGATGTTTTTCATATATCATTCGTAGTCAAACTTATATGGAGTTTTTTTTTTTTTTTTAAATGGCTGTTGAAAGTATTTTCTGATTTTTAGAATGATGAAAGAGAAACACATCCAAAATTCATCAGGAAAAACCTTTGACTCTAATATATCAGCCAGATGAAACAAGAATTTTCTATTATGGAAATATATGCAAATCAGTGCATATTTAATTAGATAATGCCTGATTTTTATATTTAAACATAACATTTCAGAAAACCTTTACAACAAAAAAAGGAATTGTTAAGTTAAGTAATAAACTAAAGATGTTCTGTGGTTATATCTATGCTTTTTTCCCTCTTCACCTGTAGTGTCTTGCCTTGAAATAAAGCAAACAAACCCGAGGACACCTATCAATGGCCACAATAACAGCACGTACAGTCAGTGAACAATACATACTGATGTATGTGCAGGGTGTCTTCACTACTTAACCACGAAGAAATGGAAAGAGGATCTCTTAAGAGCATCAATACGGTGTTAAAAGAAATTCCACAATCATTCAAGACATCACATGACTGTGAATTACACTAATTACCGCATCTAGTTCATCTTTAAATGCTAAACTAGGTTCTATCTATTGATTAATATTAATTATTCAATATGCTCCCTGTTCATCATTTGCAAAATATTGGACTCTGCTCAAGAGAACCTTCTTGAAACAGCAAATGACCTGTTTTATTTTTTCTTATTTTCTCCCATCAAATATTAACCCGGCATCCTTGCCAATAACCCTGATGAAAGCCTACAGTAAATTGGCATGGCAACCAAAGAAAACACAGCTAACCGGGTTGATATTGACATTACGTCTGCCAAACGTTGGCACTGCAATCAGCCAGGGCTGAGGAACCTTGATGAAAAATGACATCAAATCAAGAAATCTAATTTTCAGTCCTTCAAGCTCCTACATTGGCTGTGAGTGAAGCAGCGTATTATCAGAGGAGCAGTGAAGAAAATGTTCAAAATGAATTTCTGAATCGTGCACCTTTAGGTTACAAGGCCTTGAAATGCATCTAATTTATTACAGTGGGTTATTATTTTACAATTACTTGTGTCTAATTTGAACAGGAAGTGAGCGTGGCTTGGCTGAAAATGGAGAATGTTTTCCTCCTCTCTGCTCACATTAAGTCGTCCTTGTGAGAAAATACATCAAGTGTCAAGACGAGAATATATATGGCTGGCCTTTATCTACCTACCTGATGCTCAAAGGTTAGTAAATTAAATCCAGTGAGTCCTCAGTCGAAAGATTCTCATTTAATATGACCACACTCGGAGCAGAGCAAACACCATTACGAGCAGCAAACCAACACACGGGCCGACAATCTTTAAAGAGAATCTGATTGATTTTCCCAGGAATAAGCTATTATCTACAATCAGTGGTCTTCAGATGAGAAAGGGCCAGTTAAAAAGGACACAACAGAGCCGAATGCACAAAACAAATGATCTTACATGGTGGGTGGTGACAAAACAGCTTCAAGCCTTTTTTGTTTGACGTAATAGACAGAAGAACGTGAACATTTCAATGAAGGACAAAGGCGGTCCACAGACTCAAACACACAGAAATGCTGGCTAAAAAAAGCAGCATTATTCTCAGTCTCAGTTCTGTGTTTCTAACCCTGAACTCCTGTAAAATAATATATATGTTTTTCATCTTGTGCACCCAATCATGATCAGTCAGTCCACCACTTGTGGTTGAGACTGAAATATCTATACGGACAGACGTTCACGGTCCCCAGAGGATGAATCCTAATGACTTCGGTGGCCCTCTGACTTTTCATCTCCCTCTATCATCTGGTCAATATGTGCAGTATTTCCTGAGCCAATACCTGCGAAACTAATGCCATCCCCATACCCGAAACTGTGACACTCAGTCCTGATGTCCCCTCCCTCACGGACTTGGTTTGACATCACCTGGTAAGTCCTTGAAAGCGAGAGGCTGCAAGGACCCGAACATTTTATTAGTTTCTTAATTGTTTGTTAATTTTTTTTCCTACACCATAATATTCTTACATCTCTGTTTGTATATGTGGTACAATGAGCTTAAAATGCTGTACTAATTAAAATACAACAGCATGTAAATTCTAGTATCACTATAAAATATTAATATTTCCCTCTGTGGTATTTACCTTACACTTATGTTCTTATATTAGCATTTAGCATTATACAATAGTAGCACCCATTATTTGCTCCTCAACAGAGCCTGTGGTATTTTCCTCGTATGATATCTGTATAATATTATAGTGACTGACAGTCTGTGTGTGCTGTCCAGAGTCTCTGCAGATAATGGAGAAGAGATTTGCCTGCCAGTCACAGGTGCTGCTGCTGCTGCTGCTGCTGCTGAGAAACACACACAACAAATATGTATTTTCTTACTCACCCGGCTCTGTGGTTCTCAATGAAGGTGGTTTTCTCTCCAAGATCATGAATTATTCAGATAACTCCAAACAACAAATTGAGTACAAATTTTGTCCATTCTCTCTTTCTCTCTGTGTGCTTCATGCTGTCAAACCTGCCAATGAATCTGACAAAATTAGAAGAACACACAAGCTTCTCTGCTTTAATGCTGCTTTTTTTTTTTTTTTCTGTATTTCTGTGCAGACTGAAAAAAAAATCCTACTGGCACTGATTCAAAACAGGACACAGATCTATGTCAAACGTGTTCTGCATTAACCGAGTCATTTAAGGCAAACTAAATTAATGAAAAAATTCTGAAAAATTTTGGAAGACTCTTCTCTACATGTCCAACCAAAAGGGATTAGAGAGGTAATAACCCACCAACGTAATCTCATGGGATGGCCAACCCGTTCTCATCCCAATTTATCAAATACAAACTTTTTTTTCTCATTGAGAATAAGAAAGGGCTGTACCAACGTTATTTTAGTCATCTTAGTGACCTTCGCTGGAGTTAACTTTGTGAAATGATCGCAGTTTGGTGGTTTACCCAGGAGAAAATTTTGTTTCTCACAATTGTGTTTTCTTTGTCTTATTAGAAATGAATGAGATTCTTATTTTCAGCTTACTGAAGTCTCATCTGTTTCTCCTACCCATCCTGAAACCATTGCATCATACAGATGACAATAGTGAGTGTTTGATGCTTTAAAGAAATGTCCTTTAAAAATCATCATTCTTTGTGCACTTCATTGAAAAGAATCCTGGTGCTTCAGCACTCTGCACGTTGAAAGGGAACTAAAGATATTATGAAAATAAATTATTATAGTTCCTTTCTTTTGCCTCTGAGCTAACATGATTATCTAGTTATGGTGCAATTGTCTAAATACTACCTATTTCACAACAGTTGTTTTCATTTTCATTGCCTGAATAAGAAGAATATTTTTACTCAGCCGCATCCTGGTAAAAAGGTTTGGCGTGGCGACAATGAAAGAGCTGAAGTTGTGTCAACACAAATGTTGCATTCAAGTTAACACATGAAATAAAACACTGCTGGGCGTTTGAGCAGACGTGGACATGTGGTTAATGAGCTACATTATATTGGTATTGGAGTTGGTTAATGCCCCAAGGAGCGGAGAGCCTTTCAATTCAGGCTGAGGCATAATGGATTGTTTGGATTGACTGGCCTCAAAGAGTCTGAAATAAGAGGGATCTCAAGACTACACAACAACATGTTGACAGAACAGAGTGATTTGTGTACAAAGATGGATTTTCTAGAATATTCTGCATGTATGTATTGGCCAGGGTCAGGAGGTTTACGTCAAAAATGTATTCTTACACAGTTGCTAATTATCAGTAGATTAATTTAGCAGTTATCAGACACATATAAATGTACTTCAAGCAAACAAATTTCAACTTATTTTGTGGTTTTACAACTACTAACTAAGCTAATCCTAGTGTTGGTTTGTGCAGCTAATGTTAGCTGTTGGTCTGTGAAGCTAATATTGGCAGTTGTTCCATGTAGTTAGAAGTTGGTCTTACCTTTAAATATTTACTTAAAAAGATGTTGAATTCTTGGAGGACAACAGCATTTTGACAGCTGAAGGTAGAACTATCACTGTACTGTGATGTTGTTTCTCTTTTCTGATTTAAAGACAAATAATGGCCAAGTTTCCACCCAGTGAAGCTTTTTTTTCTCTTGAGACCCTGATACTAAATTGACTGTAAGATTAGCTGGTTTCACTGGAGACCAGACTGGTGTTGTGAGACTAATCTAATGCAATCCGTTACTCCCCAATCCTGGTATTGGCTATGCACCTGATGAGGCTTTTTCCTTTGGGAAGTGAGGACATCTATTAATTGCACACACCTGTTCACCTTGCACACACCTGGTCCTAATGAGTTAGTCAGTGGAGAAGAGGCTGTGAGGCAGGAAAACATGCTGTCATGTAACATTCTCTGGAACATAGAGATGGCTCCAGCAGCTGCTCATGACAGTAAACTTGAGTGCGGCATGTTGTTTCCGCACATAAATTTTTCTGTTTATCTGTTGTGTCCCCAGAGGCAGCTGTGAAATGCTTAAAACTCCAACCTTTAACATGAATGTAAACAGTGTGTGACTGCGGCTTCAGCTCCGGGACTCATTATGCTGCACTCGCTGCCACAGAGCCAGACATTCTGAGAAACTGCACACAGCATCTCTTTTCTCAACTCCTCACTTTGCTACTTTATAGTTTGGAGTTTTTGGACATATTTGCTCATTTGCAGCACCCATGGATTAAGTGGTGGAGTGGAAATGTAGTATCTCCTCCCATCACATACTATTTTAGCAGCATATTGCCTCGGGGCTCTGCTTAATGTCGGGTTTGCCTCACACTTGGTAACACCTTGATGTATGGGGTGATACAGAAGCTATTGCTGCATATGCAATGATGCTCAAACTGGAGTCAGTAAATGTCACATCAAACTAAGGGGTAAAAATGAGTTTATGTCCTGTAAGCGTTTTAAAAAAAGTGAGTCAGTCTGTAATATATTCTGCCTTTATGAATTTCAAATCAATGTGGGTTTATATATAAGTCATTTGTTATTGGCAGTTGCCAAGAGGGCTTGTAATTTCCCCTGGCGTGACTTCAGACAGAATCCTGATGGCAGCCTTGATGGGTCTTAATGGAAGTTGAGTGAGGAGAATGGACTAAATTTGCATGTTGACAAAGGGTGGGAAGGAAACAAGATAATAGAGGTTATGTAGCCACGTCCCAAATCAGGGACTGGATCCTCTGAAGTCCAGGTTTCCAGAGGGAATCTGTCACAAAAGGCTGACGAGGCTCATCCAGAGCCAAGAAATGCAGTATTGAAATTTGGGCCCTATGTAAGGGTTTGCTTGAAACAAATTAAAAAGGGTATAGTTTGGATCATTTGAAATGGGGTTGTATGAGGTACTTAAGCATAGTCAGTGTATTACCTACAGTAGATCCACACGCCACCAGTTTGGAGAAGCATCGGTATCAGTAACTACAACCAGACTCCTTTAGCAAAAACAGTAATTTTGCCTCGCAGAACACAGGATTTACTGGTTTACCACTGCCTTAATCAGTCAGTTTGTTTGTGTTATTGTGTGACTTCTGTGAATTCAAACTAACCTTTGATCCGCTTGAGGTTTCTGATTGCTTTTCCTCACAACAGTCACCTCAGTGCTTGCTCTTGGTGGGACGAAATAGGTTTCTATGGTCTAAACCTGCTGTTTGAATTCTACCAATAAAATCAAATTGAAAATTAAAACCCAAAAACAACTAACTGATCAAGGAAGCTGTAAACCAGCAGCTCTCATGTTCTGCACAGTAAAATGAGAGCAATAGTTGGCTTATTGAACAGAGATTTCCTGCTGAAAAAGACTGTCTGATGACAAGGAAAAGCAGTGAAAATTTGAAATTTTCACAATTATTTCACAGAATAAATGTCAGCTCGATGACAGAATGTATAAGAAAAACAATTCTGTTCATAGGTTTGACACTCGTCGCTGTTATTGTGCCAGTCTAGGCAGTTATGGAATAACCTATCAGTGTGTCAGTTAGTGTATCCTTGACACCAAAAAAAAAAAAAAAAAAGAGAGAGAGAGACCTGTGACCTCTTGCCACATGTTATAGCCTCAGTGTGGACATGAGCTGTGAGCAGTTTGACAAAAGCCTTTTTTTTCCTTTCTCATCTGAAAAACCTTTAGAGACTGGAAGAGGTTTCCGGCTATTTCACAAAGAATAAGCAATAAAAAATACTAAAAAAAAACTTTTATAATTCAGTTCAAGCTATTACTCGGTGCCTGTGGAACTTATAGTGATTCCTCAAAGTTTTGGCTTTCAAAAGCGACCAAGACCAGGCATGTATTCTAAATGGTTCAAGAACAGCTTTCATTTTACTTTGGGTACGCCTCGGATCATTGCTTTAAGCATACATTTAATTTTACAGGAGTCGTATTAAGAGCTCCTCGAAAATATTTAAGAAGACACTTTGTGGATAGTGTCAGTGGATAATGTGGACAGTCTTTCTGTGTGTTCATCTCGTTTTGTTTTTCTAATTCAGGGTGCAGCTGGGTGGGCGTTGGGGTTGTTGTGGACACCATTAGTTGGGTTGGTGGGTTTTGTTTTCTATGTTCCTGAGCATGTGCAGTTTTGTTGTGTGTGTTTATAAGCCTCTGCAAAACCTCCAATAAAGAGATCTGAAAATAAAATAAAAATGTCTTGTATGCCTCAAATGTTTGTTCCTTAAGGGAAAAACATTGTATTTTTTTTATTGAACTGAATGTGTTTAACCTTAACGGCACATTTTTCACTCATCGTGCAACTTATCATGTTTACCACTTGCCATTTTGTACCGTAGACTATTTGAAGAACTCTCCTGGTGATTAACTTGAAAATGTCTGACTTTACGAGTTGACAAGAAGCGCCCAAACGCATCATTAGTTTTAGTCTCTGTGAGGATAAACTGTCTCATTTGCGGTGGAGCCACAGGTTCAACCACAGCATCGGATAAGCCTCTGAATTGAAACACAGCTTGTAAAAGCCTCATTGGTGTTGTTAGCGAGTGATTACTTTTGCTAATTCGTTTTGGTCTTGTTGCTCATCTCTTGACGGCTTCATCTTTTATTTACACCACTTGCCCTGTGTCGCAGGTGCAGGAAACCAACATCCAGGGGGACGAACAACGCTCCCGGTCTCCCGACACAAATATCCGCTATTGTTTAATACCGACTGACATTCTGCAGATTGCCTAAGGTTATTACTCCCACCTGGACTGTGCTTATATGAATAAAATAATTTACTATGTCCACATTTGTGATTGCACATACAGTAAATGTTTGGCTGTGTGTGCGTGCCTGTGCAGAATAACAATCAAAAAACTGCGCTATGCAGCAACTGATGAAGTCGTCCACACAAAATGAAGCCACTTACTCCAACACGCCCACGCGCGCGCACACCCTCCCCTGCTGTGGAGGATATTTTCAATTAATCAGGCTCTCTCATCAATAATGCATCACCCCTGCAGCCAGTCACTCTTCTCCAGCCATTTAATGAGGCAGCCCGGCCAGAGGGACACCATGCACACATTACTCCTATTATAGTCAATGCTCAGGAGCAAAGCCACTGTGACCGCGACCGGTTATTAGAGTAGCGCCATCATTTGTGCCTTCGAGTCAAAATCAAAACCTGTCAAAGACTGTTTGCGAAAGGACACAGATGACAATAAGTAAACACCCCGGGAGGCAGCGTGCGGACGTGTTGCCTCTCAGTCACCGAAAAACCTCGGGTTGCTAATCTGTGCTGCAGGAATTCAAGAGACCTGAGGAGGTTTGTCAGGAGTGATGAATTATTAAAAACAACTTTGCTGTGACAGAGAACGTCCGGTTTGATAACATTTTTTTAAAGCTAAATTGCAGCCCTGATTTAAAACGTACAGACCCGAGAGTCAGGAGAGCAGCTGGTGCACCAAGGCTCCAAATAAATCTTGTTCACACTCTTTTTTTACAGGACACTTACAAGAAGTGCCAAGCCATACTTTGTGCTAAATTAGACAAAAAACCTAAAGATAATATGTTCTTTATCAGACAGTATTGGACATTTCATTAGACTTAAATTAGACTTTATTAGAGGGTAGGGAGATATTACAACAAAACTGACCTACTGTAAACTAAAGAGAAATCTACTTCTCTGTTTAAAAATAATATGTGAACCAAATCTAACAAAGGCCAAGATTATAGAGGTGGAGGAATATATTGTCTATGGGTGACTGCACAGACTTATTGTAATTCCATACGCAGATAATGTGATTTGATCAAAGAAGTAGGCATCAGTCTTGGCTACTCAGCGAGTTGTACCAATTAAGGTGTCTCAAGTAGCAGACATGTGAATTCCTGTCAGTTTACAGTACAGCTCTGTCATAACGTGTGTCCAGTTTCTCCCTAATAAAGTCTAATAAGGGTTTAACAGTGGGAAATAATACACTTTAGTTTACAGTGCAGCTAGTACACCAAATCTCTTACAATGCAATGATCAGAAGTGCTCTATAAGGGCACTTCTACTGTTGGTCACCCTTTCTGAATTGCCATGTGATGAATTGTGGGCTAATATTTTGCTGGCGATGTCCAAAACTTAATGTTTAACAGTAAATAGTAGTAAAAGCAGAGGAACAACAACATTAACAAGCATGGCTGTACAGTATCGAGTGAATAAAGTTACAGTTTAATATAAAAGATACAGTTCATTATCATTTAACAGTTAGCAAAATGCTATTGTCTGTCTGCCTTTGTGAGATTTTTTAAGTTTTGTTTTTTCCATGATGGTCTTGCGGGCCACATGAAACCTTTCAGAGGTCCATGTCCGGCCTCTGGGCTGCATTTTGCCCATGTCTGCTCTAATAAATAAGGGTCTAACAGTGGGAAACAATACACTTTAGTTTACAGTACAATTATGCTGTAATGTGTCCCTATTCTACCTCTAATTAAGTCTAAAAGGGGTCTAGTAAAAGGTCATCTAATTTGATGTGCAGTATGCATTGTTACATTTTCTACAGTAAAATAAAGAGTGACCTATTTCTTTAAGTTAAACTGCAGGCCTGATTTAAGACATACAGACCCAGGAGTCAGAAGAGCAGCTGGTGCAAATAAGCTCCAAATAAATCTCCTAGCTTACACATATGGCAAATCCTCTGACACGTTTTGGGCTGTACAGTCTCTAAATTAGGCGTATGTGTTGTACAAGAGCCTTAGCAGTCAGGATTCATGGCAGAAAGTGATTAAGTGGGAGATGAATTTGCTCAGCTCTCCAGTAATCTTCAAAATATTATCCTGCGACATCCACTAGGTTCCTGTTGTCGTGATTTCCCATTTCCCATCCCATTTGGTGACAAACAAATGCTGCTTTCGTATTTTCCACTTAATTTCCTACCTTGTCATTACACAAGAGTGTTGTCTGCATTTTAAAGTCGTAGTCGTGTTTCATCTTGGAAAGGCACCAACATCTGCATCTGTTTTTTGGCTTGGAGGCAGTCACTCTCCTTCGCAGCATACTTGCATTCCCCTCAGCGACTCACTACTTGTGCTAACTACCAGTTCTTCAATTTACAAACTGCTGTGACTGAGTGTAAAAATTTAAACACAACATCTCCCGTGTACCAGAGGAGTTCTCTAAATAAATCCTATGATACAAGTTGTGTAGAACAGAGGAGTCTTTTGTAAACCAGGATGATTTGAGGAAAAGGTGGTGAATTTTTACTTCAAGAGACGGTGCTTAACCTCTGGAGAGATTTGCCAAGAAGCTGTATTGGGATCACCATGCATTGTGTCTTTAACAATGTGTGCTCTGGCAGAGAGCCAAGCAAGAATTCAGCTCACTGATTTGACAGTTAGACTGTTTGTGTTTATTCACCTCAAAGAACCAGATTTGCCAAAAGGCTGCAAACTAGCAAGCAACGCACATAAGCTAGACAGCAACGGATGTAAGCTAGCTGGCAATAAATGTAAGCTAGCAAACAACAGACATAAACTAGCAACCACTGGTCATAGCTGTGCCTGTCACTTCCTGCTTTTCTTCTAGTCTCTGTCTATTTATGAAGCAGATTCATGAAGCCCCAGAATGCATGCAGATTTTTATAGCTCAGGTAGAAGCGTTTTTCAGCTTGCACTAAAAAAGGGAAACAGTAAGCAAAACAATAGATGTAAGCTACCTAGCACCAGACATACGCTAGCTAGTACCAGACATAAGTTAGGTAGCAATGGAGGTAAGCTATCCAGTAACATATGTGAATTAGCTAGCAATGGACCCTGACTCTTAATCAAAAACTCTTTCTGTCTCTCTCCTTTTTCTTACAGTCTGTATATTTATTAAGCTGATTCATAAAGCCCCAGGATGCAAATTGTTGCTAAAGTAGAAGCTTTTTTTTAAGAAAGAGTACTTAAAGGTAGCAATGCACTGTGCATATTTGTAAAAATGTGCGTTCAGGCCGAGAATGAAGCATATTTTCGCCTCACTAATCTGACTGCTGGACTGTTTGTGTTTATTCAGCCCAAACAACTAAATTTACTAAGCATGTGTTGGATGCAAATTAGCACTAGACATAAGCTTGCAAGCAACAGAGATAAACTAGCCAGCAACGGACAGGAAATCTGATTAAAAACTCTCTCTTTCACCTTCCTTAAAAGACCTGGAATGCATTTTTTTTTTTAGCAAAAACTGAAGCATCTTTGCATCAATTCACACAGCCTCAGGTGAATTTGTTTCTAATTGTTTTTCCATGGACTTCAATCGATCACCACTTAATTACTAAATTTTTCTAATATCTATCTAAACACACAACAACAAAGATCACATCTCCTACCTCATTATTAATTCTACTATTTTTCCACATTTGCTCAGAGCTTTACCCCCCACCAGATGACGATTAGTTCATGAATTTGAAACCTTTGTCAGGTATTTGTCCTGTACACATGCATGATAGAAACAAAACACTAATCCAGTCATAAAAAACTGCACTGTGGTGGACCAGCATTGGTTTTTATTCATCTATAAATATTTAATACAGGTGCTTCCACCCTATTTCATCCCTTTTAACTCTGAACTCACATAACCCTGGTACTCACTAACAGAATAGTTCAATGCTCCAAATTCTGTTCATCAGAAAAATGTCATTCTCTTTCAGTGCACTTTATACATGGAATAATCTGCAAAAGGATGAAACTAGGACTCTCTGCCACCACTATGGCTGTTCAAAGACAGATCTTGTTTTAATTGATTGTAAACATTCTTATCATTAGTGCCATAGCCTGTTTATTATCCTGTACTTTTAGTTTCCATTCATTGTTGTTTTTATTATTAGCTTGCAAGCATTGCTTTTATATCTCACCATTGTGAATAAGGATACTTTCAATGGTCTTTCGAAGGAACATAAACATATATCAACGTAGTAGTCAAATGGAATGGGGAGAATGGGAAATTAATTCTAACTTTGTAAATTGAGTGTACTACGGTAGAAAGAGTGCCATCCTATGTGTGATTCTTTTATGGGGTACACTTTATTTTACAGTACATAAGTACTAAGTAAGTAAGTAAGATGAAAACTAGAAATATTCCGTTCCTTACGGTATTAGACCCTTTATTAGACCTTACAAGACTTTATTATAGGGTCATTGGGGACACATTACAATAGAGATGTACTGTAAACTGAAACATATGAAGAAAGATGGCAGGAAGTGGTGTCCAACCAACCAGGCAAAGCGAGCAACCTCCCCAGGTTCACTGTGTGATGATTAATCGTCATTTTGTTTGTTCATTTGCACGTCTAAAGCACATAAATACCATCAGATATCCTGATCCTGAGGCGCAGTTTTGTCACAATTTTAGATTTGCAATGTCTTATTGGCTGGACCTGAATATCTTTGGGTTGTGGGCTAAAATAAGACATTTGGGGACGACATCTTGGGCTTTGGGAGACACTGATCACCATTTTCTGACATTTCATAAACCAAACTACTAATCCATTAATCAAAAAAATAATCAACAGATTAATCAACAGTGACAATAATCATCAGTTGCGGCTCTACAGACTTAGTTGTTATATTGATACTGATTCTGTACACATATGAATAATATATATTAATTTGTGTATAATCTGGATCTAATGGGGGCCCAGCAGCTCATTCTTGCCCCCAGGCAGGTTTATCCAGCTGTGGTGCTGGTGGACAAACAGTCCTTTCTCCTGCTACAAGGCATCATTAGGCATCATTTACAGACTGAAATAGATGAAACTTGTGGCTCTTTTGCAGTACATCCTGTACCCTTCTGGTCATGTCAGGTGTCCAAGGACAATTTAACAGCAGATATTACCCTACAAATCATCATCCCTCTGTACCAGTAAAGATGACACCTTTTACCTCTTATAAGGTGATGGTTCTTTTACTTTTCTCTATTAAGCCTGGTTTCTTACATCAGCATTTTAGTATATTTTACTATGAATCAATGTGCAAAGGAGTTTTATTCCCACTAAAACTGTTCCTCAGAGTGGCCTTGTTCAATTCTCATCATTTCTTAGCATCTCCTCACTCTTAGTTTTTTTTGCCAAGCGGGCCAAGAATGGTGATCTCTAAGGGACGCAACCATATGAGCAGAGAATCTGACCATCTGGCTTCCTCTGCAGCTAAAAATCGCGGGGGATAAGAGAAGAGTGACGAATGTCCCTCCTCTCCTGCCGCCTGTCAGTGTCAAGATGTCTCTTTTAAAAATAAAACAGTGTTGTCGGAAGCTGCACAGAGACAACAGTGTGATCTCAGGGAAATGTTGTGTAAGGCTGACTTAGAAGTGAACTTTCTTTTTTGAAGAAGAACATGGAAAGTTACCATGAGGGAATTGGGAAAAAAAAAAGACTTTAGGTTTGCGTTCTTGGACAGATTCCAGTGGTGTAGCCTCTCTGGGTGGGACAGTTATAGAGGATGATATAACATCTGCTTACGGCTTATCTATGAGGTTCATGGTGCAAGAATCCCTCACCCTGTCAGGTCTCCAGTTGATGAAAGCAGTGTTGGGGAGTAACTAGTAACATGTAATTTAATTACAAAATTTTACTTGAGCTTATAGGATTTGTTGTAAATATCCCCTTCAATAATCAGCACCTCCTTGATTTCTTGAGTGGTGGAGGAATAATCACTTGATTGGGGTCATTGGGTAGACGTCCTCCTTCGTTGGTGTTTCGTTGATCAGCCCACGACACCTCCAGAGGGCTCAGGCAGCTCAGGTTGGGTTCTACCCCTTCAGCCAAAGCCAGTTGCTTCTAGACTCGACTGCCTCCGACAGTGATCTTGTAGCTTGCTCTCAAACTCCCATCTCTTTCACCACAAAACCTCTGCAGCCTTCCCCCATTGGTAATACTCATGCTCTCCAGCCTCACAGTTCTGCCTCATCTGTTATATGTACTGCTTTCTCTGCCCACATGCTTCCTCCACTGCAGCTTCCCAAGGCGCAGTTAGTTCCACAATGTGCAGTGTCTTCTGTGACACAAGACAAGGTCTGGCCTGAGATTTGTTGTTATGATCTCTGCTGAAAAGTTGAGCCTCTAGTCCAGTAAATATGACTGTAATTCATTTCAGTTGCTGAGAAGAAATATGCAAATATATAAATAACAGGTCCTAGTCAAAATGTTTGTGATTACAAAGAGGTTACCTCCAAAAAGAGCACAAGATTTATGGAAAAGATTGTCATAGAACATTCATTCTGTTGCTCTGCATCTTTTTGTCACACAGGACAACGAGGGTCAACAAAGTTGTTGGGACAAATCTGGGTACACAGTCAAGGGTAGGACGGCTAACAAGGCGTTGTCTGTACGTCTAGACAGGCGCCATTCACTAGGCAATATGCACTCAAATCAAAAGGTTGAGTGTTGTTTTTGATTGGTTGTCTTGTTTGCACTGCCTTGTTTCTCATCTGCCAATAAGGTCGATGTCCATTGCTCTTGGCAATCTGAGTCTGCCATGTCTGCTACCAGCTGCCCACATCATGGCAAGTGGCCATGCCATCAGATAAGAACGCATTTCAGTGCCGCAAATTCAGCACTATTTTCCCTAAGAAATCAGAGGGCTCTAACATTCTGTGTTGGAGGTCACGTGAGTACTAAGATTACTTTTGTGTGGCTATTGTGTTAGTTTTGAAATCTAAGTACTCAGTTATTTGGTTCTGTTTTTTAAAAAGTAATCCAAAAGACTCCCAGGGGGTCTTAAGCTGTCCCAGAGTTGGTGGACTCTGAAATCACGGATTATCTCAAGTCAGGAGTCAAGATGGAAGTTTGAGCAAATTGTCCATGATCAAGAAAATCTGTCTTTGAGTCAATACTCCTGTGGAGAGTTTTTAGCCTTGGCAGTCTCGTTTTGAAAAGCTTCTTCTCCAGAATTATAATGACTACGTTGGAGTAAACTAGAATTGGCTGGCTGAGTCTATGTGATTTGAAAAGCCATGCACTGTTATAGTTTGTATGTAAGCAGGCATTGACCTGGTTTACTGGTTCATTAGTTGCATGCTGAAACATGATGTATTGTAAGTTGTATGAGGTTGCGTTTCACTGTTTTCATATCCGCAGCTGTAACATCATTACCGTACGCCTCTGTCCAGTTCATTGTTAGATGTTAGCAGCTAAAAGGCTGCATAGGTTGGTTTCTGTTTACTTTCATGTACTTAAATTTCTTTTGAGTTCTTTTGTTTTCATTGCAGTCCATTGCAAAAGAAATTACACGTTGTACAGACTTGTTAGGCTATATTGGCCTTTGCATTCAGCCCCAGTCTCTTGGTTTGATGTTTGAGCTGTAAAGAACAGAATTGGTTGACATGTAAATTATTTAGCACACTTCAGAATATTTAACTTAAATATTCCTTAATAAAGTTATTTGTTTTGGAAGACTGCCTTATGATATAGTCATACTGGTGCACAATCCACGCAGAAAAAGTCTAAAAAAAAATCAGCTGCCATGTCGGTAATCTGTGAATTTTTCCCCAACTGAAATCGGTATGTGCATCAGCTTCAAAAATCCCATACTGGTCAGGCTCTACTACATTTCAAAAGGAACTTTTCCAACACTGGTCAGAAGCAGCTTTCTATTCATGCTGCATCAAAAGCCCAAGAGATGAGAATATGTAAGTGAGGACGGCGAGAGGAAATCCTGCATTATTTCTTTCATTTCTAAAGACTGAACATCAATCTGTTGCTCTACTGTAATTTCCAAGGCACACTGTGACCAATGTCATAGCGACCGTCGCTCCTCCTCAGGACATAAATTCCACTAATTAGAGATCAATGACTCATGCTTGATGTAATTAGGCCGGAATGGGACGCCCCCACAAAAACTCTGATATATATTCATCTCCTTCCTTATCAGTCCCATTGTGTGTAACATAAAACATGAAAACGATCCCCCCGGCAGACATGCCCTGCCTAGACATGGTTCAGGAGAGCGGTGGCTGCGGCAGCACTTTGACAGGCGGGTTATGGTTTCTGGGTCCCAGTAATGAAGGACTACTGAGTGTGTCATCCAGGAAAAGGGCCTCTCCCCCGTCTGTCTGCCGGCCAGCCAGCTGGATTCAATCCTACACCTCAGAATAACACCAGACCTCAAACGCTGCAGCGCGGCCACCCTTTGCTTTAATAGGCAGAAACAGCTCATTAAATCACAACAGTGGCTAACCCTTTCCATAACAGAATTGGTAAACTCACGTTAGCGAAGACAACAGCTAAATCATTTAGTCGATTTTGTGTTTTTCTTTTCTTTTTATCTCTTTTTCCAGCTTACACATCATTCTGCTCATTTTTGCACAGCAAGCAAACCACAGCGGTTGAAATAGGAGAAACAGAGCACAGAGTCATACTACAGTGGCTCAATTTCCAAGAGCCAGAGAGAGCTCCGTCTGCCTGCCCTGCTGCAAACTGTCTGTGATATACAGAACAACAGAGGGGATTAACCAAAATGTCAAGAGAGACAGGTTAAGCTGACAGGATATTGGTTTATACTGAAGGGTCTCACTTTCAAAGTCAAAAAGTCAGAAACTTCTCAAAGCAAAGTCCTCAGTCAGAACGTCACATCGGGCTGCTGAGCTGGGAGAATTCAATTTCCTCAGACTTTCATTTGACTTTCACACAGAGGAGCGGTCCGAGGAACGCTAAGCTTTTGGGAATAAAGTAAACTGCACCAAAATGATGTTCGCAAATAAACAAACAGAAAGCCGGTCCAACCCACAGTGGCTTTGGGTTGGACTGACTGTTGAGTCTCATTTCCAGGTGGTCAGTTATTGCTGTTTTGGGTTGGAAGCTTGGCTCTGATTGGTTGTTTTCATTCAGGCACCATGCTTGCAAATGCCATTAGGAGCCCTAGGAGGAGCAGAGGAACCTGATTTTCATGCCTCCACGCCAGTGATAGAAGTAACCAGAGGCATCATGTTTTAGATAGTCAGTCCATCCCATTGCTGTGAACATGGTATCTCAAGAATGCCTAGAACTTGTTAAATTTGGTACAAATGTCCACTTGAACTCAAGCATAAACTGATTAGATTTTGGTGGTCAAAGGTCAAAGTCACTGTGACCTCATGGCTGTGTCATTCTGGTGAACGTGATATCTTAAGAATGATTGGAGGGAATTTCATCCATGCAAACATGAGGTGGTAATTGTACTTTTTGCATATTATTTTTCTCACATTACAGATAATGTGTATAGCTGTGTCATGTGTCATGATTTTCTTGCTTTCTAATAACCATCAGAGGTTTTTTTTCAGAACCTTGCAACCCAAATTCTGTTCTCAGTCTTCGCTTATGATGTGTAAAATGTCTACAGAGACAGGTTAAGCTGACAGGATATTGGTTTGGACTGATGGGTCTCACTTTCAAAGTCAAAAAGTCGTAAACTTCTCAAAGCAAAGTCCTAATGTCACATCAGGTTGCTGAGCAGAGAAATTCAATTTCCACAGACTTTTATTTGACTTTGAGACGGTCCAAGCTTTTGGGAATAAAGTAAACTGCACCAAAATGATGTTTGCAAATAAACAAATGTAAGAAATTGGACCTTGAAGTCCTAAACACAAATCCTCTGAGAACACAAAACTTCTATTAATCGTCTAGCTCTGCATTTAATGTGGAATTATCTCATTCAGCTGGTGGTTACATATTCTGTCAAACTGAAAAAAGAAGAAATTGGCAATAAGGACTGTGTAAAGCCTTAAGGAGTGTTTTCTGCTGTGAGCCTGCCTCAGTATTGAGATTTGCCTGAAGTGAATTTCAAAAATGCCTCATCTGGTCTGATTTCCCAGCTCCATAAGACCAGACTGGGCTTCATTAGCAGTTGCCGCTGTGCTTTATTGGCACGGAAGATCCCATTTTCACTACAGAAATGACTTGCCAGCAGCTGCAAATTGACAATGCGCCATATTTCCTTGCAAGTCAACTCTTATTAATAGCCATTCCTGGGATGTGTGCTTCTCCATATCCAAACACAGCAGTGTCATCAGCAGGTAATTTTGAACAGTGGGATCCGAGGACCTCACAGGCGTTGTTTACCGAAGTGAAAATGACTAAATGTGGGAGAGTGGCATCGCCAGCTGCTTACACCTTGACAGTGAAGTCTGACTACATTGTGAGCCTCTCCTCTCTCATCACTGGTGCATCCGGAGGAGGTCTCTTGACATGATAAAGTGCCCTCTAGAGTGTCCTCACAGTGGCTATAACATGGTTAAGTGCCCTCTAGAGTGCCATCAATGGGCAAAACATGGTAAAGTGCCCTTTAGGGTGCCCTTCCAGTGGAGGAAACATGGCAAAGTGTCCTATAGAGTGCCCTTCCAATGGATGAAACGTGTCCTCTAGAGTGCCCTTCTAGTCTATGAAAAATGGTATGCCCTCAAAGGTCCCCTCTCAGTGGACAAAACTGAATAAAGTGCCTCTAGAGTGCCTTTTTCCAGTGGACAGAACATGGTAAAGTGCCCTCTAACGTGCTTTTCCAGGGGACAAAATGCAATTAAGTGCCCTCAAGAGCGCCCTTTGAGTGGCCAAACATGATAAAATGTCCTCTAGAGTCCTATTCTAGTGGATAAAACACAATTAAGTGCCCTCTAGGATGCCCATCTAGTGGACAAAACATGGTAAAGTGCCCTCGAGGGTTCCCTCTCATTGGACAAAACTTAGTAAAGTGCCCTCAAGAGTGCCCTTTGAGTGGCCAAACATCATAAAGGGCCCATTAGGGTGCAGCTTCAGTGGACAAAATATAATAAAGAACCCTCTCAAGTACCCTTCCAGTGAACAAATCTCGACTTTCAGCATGCTGGTGCCTCCACTGCATACTGCTGGGTCCCTTATTTTTTCCCTCCCCTGCCCCCCAGACAGCCTGAGTCCACCACTGTCTGTCATCTGAAGGACAGTCATCAAGCCATGCACACTGAATTGATAATCCAAGTTTTAGAACTCTTTAACAATGATGGTGTTTCTCTCCATCAGCAGGCTAATTCTCCAGCACAATAGCCTCCTACAGTATCGATGATTACTCCTCTCCAGAATATCAGGCTGCTCTCTGACTGATGGCGGCTGCAGCAAAGGTTAATTAATGAGCAGTGGCAGGAGCGATGGCTGCCGGCGAGGGAGAGCCTCTCCTGGGACTTGGACTCACCAGTGGCGAAAGATAAAGGTGGAACAGGGAAGGGTATGACTACTCAGCTGAAATTGAGTCCCCTTTTCTATCCGGATAACCTCCATGTACTTAATAGTCTGAGAAAGCCACTTGATCACTTACCCAAAGCTGCTGCCGCATGGAATTAGATTATAATACAGCTTTTCATCATTTTCTCTATAAAACCTTATTTCATGCAATGATTATGTATTGGTTATCAAACATCAAAGATAATCTACGAGGCAACCTTAGAGCTTAAATTAGTTCTGCAAATCTGCCTCTTGTGATCAGACATCAAAAGGTTTTCATAAAGCATATTTGTCTGTCTGTGCAGCCGGCGTTCGCAGTGTTATTTTCAGATGGGAAACCCGCTCCGACATATAGCTTTAGCTTTTTATCCTATTTCTAAGATAAATTTCATCTCTGTAGAAACTAGCCTCATTAGCTCTGTAGGAGGAGGCAAATGTCTTCTGCCATCCAGTGATAAAATGTTGTCATGTTCCGTCTAAATATATATATATAGTATAAAATCAGTAATATTTTCTTATACAGGGTTTTAAATAATGGCTTAATTAATGGTTAACTCATTTACTGATGCTATAAGACATTCATGTGAGCACCTTTTGGGTTGGTTGTGAAAAATCTCCCTCGTTGGTGAGTCTGTAATAGGCAAGTCATGAATAAATAATGTGTTTCTCACTCTAATAAGCCAACAAGTCTGCAGTTAGACGTGTCAAAAGTCAATGATACATGGTCATGGTTTTCTTACTTTCTAATAAACATCAGAGAGTTTTTTTTTTTCATAAGCTAACAACCCAAATGCTGTTCTCAGTCTTAGCTTATAACGTATGTTAGGGATGAGACTGTCAGGGTGGGTCAAGCCCCTCTGTGAATCACCCTGGAGGTATTTTTTTTGCAGTAATGACCCGACCATGTATGATTATGTATGATGTATCGTGAAGCACGATGAGTTTACGCTTGTCGTATGAAATGTGCTATAAATAAAGTTGACTTGATTTGACCATTGCACATTATCCCAAGTAAAGTGCTGTATTTCCACTTCTTTTGGCTGCACTAGACATGTAACTAATTACTTCTCTGAAATAAATAATGCAGTTACCATTAGTGACATTAAATATGGGCCCTGACCCCCACTAGGGGTCACCAAAGTTTGATGGAGGGTCGTGTGGCCTTGATTTTAGGGCACATAAGAACTTTTTTTAATAAAAAACAATTACAGTTAGCCTATATCTCAGCATTTCATTCATTTTGGTCATTAGCACTAAATGAAATTGTTATTTTTAGATTTTAGGTTATAAAGGGATTATAAATTGTAAACAGTTTCTCCAAAAATGGTTGACAAACCATTTACTAATTCCTCATGGATCAATTAAAAGACATTGATGAGATCATTTCTGGGGGTGTTGCTGGTTGTGATCAGATCACTTGCTTTGCCTTCGTAGCTGCAGGACATCTGGACTACAATCAATTTATTAACTAATCTATTTACAAAAATAAATAAATAGAATCTGCACTTCAACATGCTAATAAAATTATTGATAAATGCTAATTATCTAAAGTTATTAATCTATATTTAATTACTCATTTCCATATGTAAATGTTAATAAGTTATTGACAGCGCGGTTTATGATAATCCATCAAATCTCCAGTTGAAGATGTTAATAAATATTGATAATTAGGCTGTGGTGCAGATACCCTGCAGCTAAAAACACAAATCAAGTCTTCTGCTGACAGTAGTGGAGGATGTATAACAGTACAACAAGGTAAAAAAAAACTCCATTACACGTAAAATTCCTGCATTTAAAATCCTAAGAAAAAGTGTTATCAGCAGGATGTATAGAGTACCTATAATAAACCCTGTGAGGGATTTTATTAGATATTAAATGATAAAAACCTGATGCATCTGTGCTTAAATGGCATTTTACTGTTTTAGCTGCAAGGTGGAGCATCTTTACTACTTTATATACAACCTCTCTGTATTTTTGTGAAAATTTGGATAGTTTGTGTCTCAAACAGGCATTTAAATAGAACTAAAGACACCTGAGAGACGCCTGAAACACGACACGGGGCCACAAATAGACACTGTGGTGCATTTTATAACTGATCACATGTTATTTTAATATAAAACCCTAATCTCATTGTGTTACCGCAGCTGTCTACTGCCTGAATTAATAAAGTGAGATTTTCCACGAGATGTGGTCACACGCAGTGCAAATAAAGAATAAGCTCTTTGCCTCATGAACAGAGGAAAGTCGTGTGTTATACAGGAGAGCCACGGGTGGGTTGTTAACGGGGCAATATTAATATGTATTAAGTATAAAGTAACATTTAACGGAAATACTCAAGCAGAATAGAAACTTTTTCTACGCCTGCCTGCTCCATGAAGATAAATTTTCACAACCTGGCAACCCAGATATGATTTAAAATGGCTTATAACTGATCAAGAAACCACTGGTAAATTATTAAAGAGACAGAATCAAAACTACATATTTTGCCTTTAATCTTTAGTGCTATTTTTCCAGTCGGTGTGTGCGGAAAATAGTTACTTGAAACTGCTCACAAAAAAGGTCTGGGGATTATCTTGAGTAACAGGGCCATGATTTCTGGAAAGAGATATTGCTGTTGTGTTTTAGATGTTATTTTCTTTTTTGGCACGTTGAGCACCACAAGAGCAGTGCCATCTAGTTCCATTACATTTGAGAGGAGCTAGACATCTCTGCAGCTGATATTTCCAAAACTCTGCAACTCAAGTCAAAGCAATCCAGATGGATTAATACTGTAGCTCTGCAGGTAAGAGGAACAATGTGTATTTTTGACTTTGGGTTGAACTGTCCCTTTAATCTGAATAACTACAATTAAATAATTGCAGCAGATGAGAAAATAATTTCCTTCTGAAATGTAGTGGTCTTTATAAAGTAACATAAAATGGAAATACAGGAATGGAGACTTTCCACCACTGCCTGCTGCATGATGATAATTAACATCCTTAGAAATTGTCACAACCTGGCAGCCCATACGATTTCAGTAATACCTTATAAATGATCTATAAAGCATCATAAACAGTTAACTAACCATGAATAAAGTAATTAGTTACAACCAACAAACACTGACCTGTTTTAAGGCAGAGTATTGTATGAGAGAGTGCTGTTGTACAGTTTAATAATAGTAGCTGTAAAAGTAAGTGCATTAATGCATGAAACTGAATTTACCAGCTACCTTGACACACTTCTTTACAAAATCTGAATAATTACAGTCAAGCTGAGTATTGATATTGAGATTATCTATGCACCAATATTTCCACTGGATCCAGCGTGAATCAAAACAGGCTACTTAACAACCAACGAGTGCAGGTCCGGACTTGTAGAAAACCTCCCTCCCTTCCAACAGCATTTGCCTGCCTGAGTTTTTTTTTTTTTTTTTTCAGTGAATAATGTGCCTCTGCATGGAAGGATTACACATGGAGGACCCTGCCAAGCATTAAGAGTGTTACAGGAGGGATCAAGAACAAATGACTAATGAAATGACTGACTCATTGAGACCGTTCTGAGACATGTGCGCCTTCCAAAGCCCGAGGTCCCATCAGTCAGAGCATGACTTAAGAATTTCCTGACATGTTTTTAATTGTTGGCTCCTCCTTGTCATGCACGTCACCCATATAAGCAATTAGGCTCCTGTCATCCATGTCTAATAAAATGGAGATTTCGCTGCTGCATAATTCTGTGCAGACGCATCTGCATAAGTAGACGTTTTGCTGGTGGGTTATAGCAGCAACCACAGTGAGACTGTGTTTAAATTAAGATTAATGTTCTGTCTTTGGTAGTGATAGTTAACAGTTGTTTAACACGGCGATAATAACAATATCTGCAGCTACCGTCATTTACACTCTAAGAAAGAAGGGTTCCACAAGGGTTCTTCCTGAAGGGCTGAGGCTCTAACCAGAGGCATTTGCTTCTGAAGCACCTTTACTTTGAAGAAAGGGTGTCTGAAGGTCAATTAAGAACCCTTTTCATCCAAGGAACCCCTTTCTGGAAAAATGAGATTTCTCCAAGGATTGTTGAATTCCTTGAAGAACTCTTTTGTCAAGGGTGCTTGGTAGAACCCCCTGGATCAGTCCTGGATGAAACCCTTGGAAAATAAAAGGGTTCTCAGTAGAACCTCCTGGATTTATTCTAGATAAAACTCTTGGTATATAAAAAAAAGGTTCTCAGCAGAATGGACCCAAGCGGTTCTAGATAAAAGCACTGAAATTTTAAAAAGAAGAACCCCTTTTTTCTAACTACAACCCCTGGGCAGGTTCTAGTTAAAAACTACTGCAATATGAAAAGGTCCTTGGTAGAACCCTCTTGGTGTGTTATAGATAAAAAAAACATTATAATATATAAAGGGAGTTCTTGGGAGAACCCCTAAATGTTTTGCAAATAAAACCATCCAAATATAAAATGGCTCTCAGTAAAACTGTTCTAGATAAAAACCCTTGGAATATAAAAAACGCAAAAAAAATTCTCAGTAGAACCCTGTAATCCATGCAATGCAAAAAGGTTCTTGTTAGAACCCCCTCAGTGAGTTCTAGGCAAAACCACTTGAGTACAAAAAGGTTCTACGTGGAACCTCTTGTGTGTCCTAGATAAAATCTTTGGATTATAAAAAAGGTTCTCAGGTGAATTCTTGTTAGCACCTTTTGAAGGTGTAAAGATTCTGGATAGAACACCTAGAGAGGCTTCAGGGTGGAACCATAATGCCATAGAAGGATTTAGAGGGTTCTGGGTGAGACCTTTGACAGATAATTTACGTGTAACTCTTTATGTTGGGTTTAGTTAGAACTCTCTGAAAGGGTTCCAAGTAGAACCTTTACTTGTAAAAGTGTAATCATCTTGTACATTCAGTCATCATGGCAGCAGGTGATTCACAGCATCACAACAAAGACTGTTTGCCGATATATTTATGAATTTATTATTTTCTTTACATTATCTCCACCGCCTGCTCCAGAGCCCACAGAAAACCCTTATAAAGAAAATGATTGTAATTCAAGGCCACAGAAGCAAGGAACCATATCCCCACGAGCAAATACAAAACAGAGTTGGTAACAGGATTGCAACACCAAAGTGAAAGCATGTCTGCCAAGTCTACACATTCAAAGACCACGAACATCAAACGGGTTTTCCAGGCAGTCAAGGGTTTCAGTGTTCATAGAGAAGAAAACAAACAGTACTGTTTCTAGCTGAGGAAAAGATGGATATTTCCAAATGGGCACACGGTACGTGTTTTTGTGTACAGATGCAATAGAAAAGCCTATAATTGAGTGAACCATCTGCATGTTACATGAGATCCATTTACAGTACAGAAATGTCGAAGCAAGACAGCATCAAAGGTTACCGAGGAGCGTACATTTTTGCCCAGGCCAAAGAGCAGAACATCACAGAGTAGAAATGGTCTCTGACTTTTTTTTTCTTTCTTTTTTTTTTCTTTTTCTTGAGCTATACTTAATATTCATGCCCTGTTCAGTCCACGGCTCGCTGAACTCTTTCAACACAAAGGCCCAAAAAAAGATCATTGGATATCTGATTGACCACGACAGCAAATGGAAACTTGTGCCTTCGTAGTGAAGATAGCACAGCCATAATAAAACACAGGGTGAGACTCAGTTATGGCATTCTGCAGATTAATGTGAGTAGCTGAGGGGGATGCTTTGGAAATTGCTTTGACTAGAAATGTGTCAAGGCTGACAGGTTTTTTTTTTCCAGTTTGATCCCTATTAAGCACTTCCCTCTGATCTAATTCAATAAATGCCAAAGGGAGTTATAATAATCATATTCATCCCTGATCCTTTGGGATATGTGTCTTTGGAACCATAAATACTTCTAACTTTCTTTCTTCTAGACATAATATCTTCAGAGGTTTATACATCTTCAGAGGTTTTATATTTCCAAGCTAATCGAGTACATACAGTCAAGTTTAGCCTTGGAAAGTGCACTAAAATCCCACATACAATCAAAGGAGTCCCTGTGAAAGTGCTAAGCCACCAAACCGTCATGACATCTTTGAGCTTCAAATAAAGTCTCCCCACTGATGTAATGAAAATACAATCCACATCATTCATATGTCTATATTAGAGCAATAAAGCATCTTTTTTCTCTGCTTTGCAAAAGAGTCTATACAATGCAGCATGTTTTTTTTTGTTTGTTTTAAAGGGAAACGGCACACAAAGTCTGGATATTAAATTCATGACAGCTCAAATTAGTCCTTGAAAAATCCTCTCCCACAGCTACAAATTAGAAGACTGTCAATAAAGTCCTAATGAGCTTCAAAACTGTACCACACCATGTAAATATCCCTTGATCCACTCCCCCAAATAATAATGCCAGTGATAACAGATACGGATTTTGCACAAACATCTCTCAGACATCACAGATTAGAGATGGAGAAAAAAAGACAAAAACAAGAAAAAAACAACATTTTTCATCTCTGATGAGAGATACTCAACTTGCTTTGCCCAGGGGGCCACTTTTGCAAAACGACAGGACGCCAGGGGCCAGTTAAAGGAGGGCTAAGAGATTCTGGAGAAAGACAGTGGATTGTTGAGTCTCATCCAAGCCACTTAACAAAACAGTGGCTATGGTTTTGTGGACAATGTCTCATTCTAGATGCAACTTTTACATGGAAGCTAAATAAAGTGATCTGATTAAAAATGCACCGTAAAAGCGAAAGAGTTCTGCAATAGACTTTTGAGTTTTGTGCCCAACTCAAACTCACGTTTTTATAACTAATAATGTTTTGCTGAGATAATTTACTTGAATCTTTGAATTTTAGAACCTCCCAAAATTTGTATTTCAAGAACTACTCAGTAGTCTAATTGAAGTGAAAATGAATAATGGTTAATATTTTCATTTAAAACTATTTAAAATATGGACAAGTAAGGCTCACAGCTTACTGTGGCTGATTTTTGAAATACTTATATTGAGTTTTTAAAACTCAAAGATTCAAGCTTGTCTAAAGAAGAAGAGTAAATTATGTCAACTAAGTCTATAAGTTGGCAAAAAAAAAAACGAGTTGGGCTAAAAACTAACTTTTTTCTTTTTCGACTGTGTATTTACATGCCCTAAAGCATTAATCAGAACAGAACTTTTTTTGACATGTACAAAGTGGTTCCACCCTCTGTGAAGCTTCTAATCTGCCAGAAATATAACAGAAAAACAAGAAGTGGCTCCGGTTTACCAACCATCAGTAAACAAAGAAGAAGAAGAAGGAGTGTTCCTGCTCAGTAATTTTCAAGATAGACCTACATCGTAAAAAAGAAATATATATGTATTCTTAACAGAAAAATAATCAGATTAAGCATTTACCTTCTTATTATTTTCCCTTTGATCAGATTATCAATCAGATATAAAAGACTGGATCAGTCTCTTCCAATTGAGTTGTTTACATGAGGCATGTGTAATCTCATTTTGATTTTATTCTGATTATGATGTAAACGCAGTCGATAATGAGACTCAATAATCAAATGTTTCTCCAGAATCGCTTACCCCACCTTTAACAAACAAACATGCATTAGAACATCTGATAAAATGAACAAACATTAAAAGCCCCATGAATGTTTCTTTGAAATTCTTTTTCAAATCAACGTGTTAACTGTGAGTTATTAACTTGGTGCAAGGACTGACAGATAAATGAAATATTTCACTACATTTAATCCTTCATGCATTATGCATTATAATGTAGTAAACATAATATAAAGAAATTTTCAAGGGATAATTTTTTAAGGAACTTTTGAGGGTGCATTTCCTTAAAGCGAGTTATTGTTTAAAATTTGAATAAAACTTATTATAATACTAATTCAAAAACATTCAGTCGCCTCACCAGTGTAAAATTTATGCCATTTGCAACTGAAAAAGATTAAAAATCTTTTCATAAGTTCCTTTGTCTGGAAGTTACCCTCAAACAACCCTGAGCCACTGTGGAACAGCCTATAGGAATGAAAGTGCTGAAGAGTGTCAGCAAAGTTCAGCAAACTTCACATCAATAATCTATCAAACCAATCTATCATAACCCTCCTCAAATCAAGAGAGTGACTCACATCTCAGTGTTTGATCATTTGTGTAAAAAATAAACTTTAGTCATCTATTAATAATGTGAATCATTTTTTCTTGATTCTGAAATGACAGGGAAAGATGTTTTCAGATCATTTTTGTGAAGAGAGATGATGGAGCTGAACCAGTTTGTAAGGCTGCAGAAAAAAAAACACCTCCAGAGAGTCATGTGACAAATTAAAACGCTGCTATTAGCCCTCGGGCCCTGCTTCTTTTTTAAAGTATTTCACCATAATTGAGGATGTATTATGGGAGTGTAGAAGGCCAAAAATGGGTATGTTACCTAGTGGGTTAATAACTGCAACTGCGTTTTAGTTGTTTGGTAACATCTGAAACAGTAAACACAGCTGGAACACCTTCCATCATCACGCAATCATTCAAATGTTGAAATGTTGCATAAACATAAATAAGAAACTGCTCCTGCAGAGACAGATTGAAGCTCTTTTCTTTGTAACTTTTGCTCCTCTTCAGCCGATAGTTGTCTTCCCCTGCAGAGCTCACTGTCTGATCCTCCTGCTCTTTGCAGAGCCTGAAAGTGCTGTCACTCAAAGATCAGCCCTCGCTGTCACTAACAGCCTCATTTATCCCATCATACATAACTGCCATAGCTGTCCCTCCTTCTTAGGAAAAACAGTGTGACTCAGTGTATTTTCAATGTGAACAAGACCCCATCAGGGGCCAGATTTGGCCCACGAGCTGCAAGTTGAGTATCACTGACTTACAGTAAATAATCTTCTCTGTAGGATGCTGCAAAAACATAAAATTTTTGCTGAAACTCAGTGGCGTTCCTCTGCATGTAAGACAGCAAAGGTCTAAAAAGTCTCATTCATTAAAAGAGTGCTACAAGTAAGTGTGAAGGGCTGCTGGAGATGAGCTCCCTTCTGCCTATTTTAATGTAAAATATTCCTCCCTCACAAACATCTGTTGCTGTAGTCTGTACAACACCTTACATCATCCAAACAAACACGACTAACAGAAAAAAAAAATGTTCTCCTCAACTTGTAACATCTTTTTAAAATTTAAGGTCAGTGCAAAAAAGGAAAAAAAAAAACTTTTCAGAACTGGATGAGACAGTAAACAAGACAGCTCAGTGTCAGCTGACCAGCAGCAGTGAGTTTTAACTGGCAAACCTGGTGTAACCCAGCCTCTTCATCACACTCCCACACACATCCTCTATTAGTCTGATGTCCTTTCTGGGCATATTCTGTCTCCACATGTTGATGTTGGCTGGTGAAATGTCTCCTTCATACATTAGATTGTATAGGTTCGTGGAGGTGGTGAATAAAAGTTGGTTGAGGGCAGCAGGTGAGACGGGCACCCCCAGGAATGTGTGTATGCTCTCCGCCGTCTCCTGCGGGTAGATGACCACATCCTCGAACCTCACTTGGAAGTAGGACTCCTCAGGGAGGCCCTCGCTGACCCGGAGGACCGCAGCAGTGTGAGCCAGCCACAGATGAGCCAGTATCAGGATGGGGTTTGTCTCTGAGCGGGAGAGCAGCTGCTGGATTATCTTAAACTCAGGCGCCACAGTTGGACACCCATCGCTGACAGCATCCTCCTTGAATATCAAGGAAAGGTGCTGGGGGATGTTTTTGAGGGAGTAAAGGCTGGGTTTGCTGTTATAAACCATGAGATAAATCCACGCTCTGGGGTCTCTCACCAGGTAGATTGTCCTGAGGGACGGTCCAACAGCCTCCTGAATGAAAGGCAGCTTGAGCGCCCAGCTCCCGCTCCGCATGTTGAGGACCACCCGTGCGTTTGGGTACTCCGCAACATGGCGTCTCATCTCCCGAACGTACTCTGCATCTCTGTCCAGGCTGGCTCTGAGTTTGCCCTTCAGCTCAGATGCCGGCTCTCTCCTCCTGGATCTTTTCTTTCTGTCCCTTGAGGGCCCGACTCTCTGGGCCTGCTTGACCCTGCTGCCCTCCGCCAGCTGAATATTTTGCAGGTGTAGCTTAGTGTTGTGGACCAGTGAGTGCAGCCAGCCCTGAATAATCTTAAACCGTCCGTGCGCGGCATCTGACCTTGACCACTCGCAGGCGTCGACCAGAGAGTCAAACTCAAACTCGGTCTCGGGAATGTCCACGTGCTCGGTGGGAACTCTAATGTAAACAAAGTCTGAGCTGTTGTAGAAAAGGTGTTTGAGGATTTCTGATCCCGAGCCGGGAAGCGTTGTTATGACGACGGTGGGCAGGGGGAGCCGGTGCTGCTCGTACAGTCTGATTTGTTTGTTTACTTCGCTTTTGGCACCCGCACTTTTCCATTTTACCCCACAGAGAAGCTGATCACAGCTGTTAGACACAAACAGCAGCTCTGCGATCCACAGGATGAGCACAGAGAGGAGGGCGTAACGCATCAGCCTGCTGAAGCAGACGTAAAACTTTCTCTGCATGGTCAGAAATCCGATGGCCACACAGAGAACGACCCCTGCGACCACGTTGACTGTGAAACCAAAGTCAAAGAGCTGATTATCACTGCTGATTGGTTTGGGGATGAGCTGCGTCCCAAGGCCGTATCGAGTGATTTGATATCTGTCCTCAACTTTACAGTGACCTCCAAACCCTAAATAAGCCAACCTGGCTCCTATGTCTTTATAGTTTGTAGCAATGGAGACTATCTTCTCTGTGTTATTTATGGTTAAAGAAAGTCTCACCCCATTTTTGCTATTATCCATAAATCTACAGTTGGACACTTTGACATATGGCCCATGTAAGATGTAAGCGACTCTGCTGACTGCGCCTGTCATCTGAAAAGTGACATTGACATACTGAGTCCACCTCTTTTTAAACTCAGCTGCCTGCTCTGCCTCCTGTATCCTGGTATCAGGGCTGTGACCCTGGCTGTCGAACCAGAACATTTTATAATGAGCGTCCCACACATCCATCATGGCGCCGTTATATCTGTCCATGAATCTGAAGGGGACGTACTTAAAGTCAATGTCAAGATTGTGGAAAAAGGCGCTGAGGGACGTGACGGGTGAGTCAGCCCACTTCTCCACGTGGTCGAGCACCAGCAGAGTCTGAGAGTTGAGCAGAACTAAAGCTCTGAAGACGCTCTTTAGTCTCATGGCAGGGGAATAAGCTGACACCGCCTCCCCACTCACGAACATGGTGTCCCTGTGCGAGGAGGCGACAATCACCTCCCCTCTGGTGTCACCCACCCCCTCGTCAGTCCAGCGCAGCCACTTGGCACACTCCCCCAGCTGACCCTCCCACGGGCTGTTGCACTGGCTGGTGGGAGACGGACTGAACACCAGGACATTGTTGAGATAGCTGTACTTTGGACCATAAAGTGCCTCAGACACAAACACTTGTCCATTAGGAGCAAAAGTGAAAGAGTTTTGATCAGGGTGCTCGTGGCCGGGGTTAAAGCTGTTCCAACCCTCCACCCAGGAGTACGGCTTGTCGTGGACGATGTCATAGACCGCACGGCCACCCAGCTTGCCAGACTTAAAGGAGACAAAAGTATTCCCCTGACCATTGGGTAGCCCAGCTCCATACGTTACCACACCCCAGTTTGAGAAAATATGCATCCTCGCTTTGCCAAAATCTTGGGGTGGTTGTGGCGTGAGGTGGTTGTTGTACCAGATGTATTCTGTGTGAAGAGTAGCCCAGCGCTGCGCAGATGACTGCCCCATGGGACCATCCTTGGGTCGGTGCTTTCTGATTTGTTGCGCCAGCCAGTTCCCCGTCCCATTCCTCATGACGAATGTGTCGAGGAAGACGAGCTGGCTCTCCGGCCCGTAAAACCAGTTGTAGTTGGAGTCTGCGATGCCGACCGATCTCTGAAACCCGGGCAGCAGGGTGGCGTAATAAAACCAGAAGTGTCCCCGCAGCCAGTTATTCTGCAGGTTGTCGATGTTGAAATGGCGCTGAGCTAAGAAGACATACTGCATGATGGACTTGGCTGTGTAGCTCCCGTAGGCCACCCCCTCATCCAGAGAGCCATCAACAACATGATTGAGGAGAAACATAGTTTTCTCCATGTAGTTCACTGCCACTTGTTTCCAGATCATCGACTCCGGGTCGTCATGTGATCCGACCACTATAGCACCAGTCAGTACGGCTAATATGTTAGTGGTCTGATGGTTTTGGAGGTACTGTTTCCCCCACCCCCTGTACTTTGAGAGCTCAAACAGCTCTGCTGTCTCAGAGCGAATTTTCTTGAGGTAAACATCCTTTCTCTTCTCATCCAGGTAAGAGTAAATAAAGTCATAAGCTGTAGCAAACCCAGTGAGAGAGTGCGCCATGGGGACCTCATCGTTGGGGGCACTGGTCACCTTCCAGTCTGGGTATTCAGCCATCCTGTCCATAAATTTGATAAGAAACTGCAGGGCGGCAGAGTCCTCCGGGCACAACAGGCAGTAGAGAGCCAGGGGAGGCAGGTTGTTCCCATAAATCTCATTCCACTTGCTTGTAAACTCTGCATGTTTCACAGGCGGCATGTAAAAGGGGACATTAGACAACATGGTGAGTGCTGCCGCCCGGATGACTTTGAATATGTGACTGTGGGTGGTAGAGGACCTTTGCCTCAAGTGCAACACATCCACTTGGTTAAAATACAGGTTGGGATGGGAATCGGCAGAGTGGAGTTTCCACTGCTCGGCCGCTCTGTCTTGTGTGAGCTTGACCTGCAGCAAATCATCTGTGAAAATGTCTCTGTCTGTGGCATTGAAGACCCCCGAGAAGGCTGTCCCCACTGCGAACAGTGGCAGTAAAAAGACACAATATACGACCCAGTTGACTGCCATGTTGCCAGACATTTGTGAATACATTTCACTGGATTTAAAAATGAGGCAACTGTTGTTTTATTCCTTGGATATGTTGTTGTAATATCCTTTAACTTCAGTTGTTTTTTTCAGAGTCCAGGTGAAATATATTAATGTCCCTTAATTTCAGTTGCTCTTTCAAAATAACAGTTCAGGGGAAATATATATTTTTAGAGTCCAAAAAAAACATATTTTCTAAGATTTCAAAATTAGATAATGGATGTTTTCTTCCTTAACTTCAGTTGTTATTTCAGAATAACGGTCCAAGTGAAATATAATTTTGGGGGTCCCAAAAATGCATATTTTATGATTTCAAAGTTTTCTTCCTTGTTGTAATGTCCTTTAACTTCAGTATTTTTTTCAGACTAAAAGTCCAGGTGAAAAATATTTGTTAGAATCCAAAAAATATATTTAAGAATTCAGAATTAGGCAAGTTTTCTTACTTGGAAATGTTGTTGCATTGTCCTTTAACTCCAGTTTTAATTCAGAGTGAAAGTCCTCGTGAAATATATCTTTTTTTAAATGTCCCTTAATTTCAGGTGTTATTTCAGAGTAAGAGTCCGGGTGAAATACACTTGATAGAGTCCCAAAAAATCATATTTTATCTCAGAGTAAAAGTCCAGAAGAAATATATTGTTTAGAGTCCAAAGAATGAATATTTTTTACGACAAATGATGCATTATCAAAGTCCCATGCATGATAGTCAAAAAGAGGGGGAAAAACTTTAGTGCAAGAACAAACACCATCCATATCCACTTGTGACAATCCTGTAACAGTTTGCAAAGGCAGCAAAACACCTTAAATATACCTTAATGTCTGTTTTGACTTTAAATCCAAGAGAAAAAGAAAAGGAAAAATCTTTATGCGTGCGTGTTTTCCTCCGTCCTCACTGTAATGCGTGTGCTCGTACAGACTGGCATCTCCCCCCCTCTTGGCGTGCGCCAGTAACTCATATTGATCTCCTCCCCAAAACATTTCCTCTCGGACGAACATCAGTCAGCCCCAGTCTGTGTCCGGTCCAATCACAGCCACCCAAAGGCACCGTGTGCAGCCCGACCGAGCTGCAACATCCATGGACATGAACCTAAGCGAACCACGCATCTCCGCAGACAACATTGCTTGGTGTCCCCGCTGCAGAGACCCCCAAACCGCCCGCTCCTGCTGCTTAAAACTGCAAATCCCGATCTGGAAATTGATCTCTCTGCATCGCACTCTCCTTTTTCGCTCCGGGCTCCACGCTTTATCTTCCGTGATTAGTGCGGCGAAGTCCGGAAAGAGGAAAGTTGTCGTCACTCCTCAAGTATTCAAAGAATGAGACATTATTCGGCTTGTCCGCAGGAAACAGTCAAATCAACCTCCCAGATGAGGAGTAATCCAGATGCAAATGCACTGCTGGATCTGTGCGGGGATATTTGTGTGTCCGCTGCCGACTGAGACACACATCTCACAAGTAAAGCTGCCTGTGTGTATGTGTGCGTAATCTCCCGACCCGTCTCCCGTTATGTCCTCCCGACTGTTCAACACAGTCAGTTTGATTGTTTTCCTGCACTGGATGGAAAATTTCCACTGTACAAACTGTAGAGGGAGCCGTGACTTCAGAAGCACAGCAGCAGCAGCCTCACATCTCTCATGTAGAGAGAGTGGGCAGGCTGAATATTCATTTCATTAAGCCCTCCTCTCTCTCTCTCTCTCTCTCTCTCTCTCTGTGTGTGTGTGTGTGTGTGTGTACTAACAGGGTGGTTGACTGATGTTAAGTTGCTGCTCAATATGGCTGAGGCTAAAGAAGCAAAATCAAACAAGTGGTGATAAGACACACTCGTCTTTGGATCCTTGCTTGGATCTACTAAAACAGTAATTCAGTAGCAGTTCACTTCTTATTGGCACTGAGGACACAACTGATGTTAAAGGAGTAGTTCAGCATTTTGAAAGCTTTTTTTTTTCTGCACTAAATGATAAAATGACCAAGATATGTAATCAGAGATTAAAGTCCAGCTGAAATGAAAAATGATATTTTAACCCTTTAAATCACATCTCCAGTCATGTTGCGCACACGCTTAAACGATATATGCCAAAAATTATATAAAATATATTCCTGTGAAACACAATGGAGATGCAAAGTCACGTCCCTCATACAGGTGTTATGAAGCTCCATCAAACAAAGAGAAAGTGTGCAATTTAGGCAACAAGAAGCTAATAGTTTTGGTACAGCACAACAACAGACATAAACAACGGATGCACCAGGGGGAATTTACATTTAGGAGGGAATTTAACATAAATTTTAAGTTAGCAACATGATATTTAAGAGAAAGCTGCACTTTATAGCTACATGCATTACTTGAATAATTAGCTAGCTGTTTCCCCCTGCCTCCAGTCTTCATGCTAGGCTAAGCTAAAGGGCTGGCTGGTGGTCAGGACTAAAAATAAAACTATCCTTTACTTATAATCATTTATTTTGACTATGATATGTCTTGTTAGGTCACCATGTAACATTTATACCAGCTTTTGCAGTCATGAGATATGAACTGACTTACAAAAATAACAAGCATTCATTATGATATTGAATGTTTGAAATGAGCCATTTTGTTTTGCCCCAAATGTCTCTTTACACCTTTTTATCTTTAGTCTCAGTTGCATCTCCATGAAACACATTTCCTGAGGCAACAGAAAAAGCATCCAATAACCTCAAAAGCACACCCCCCCCCCCCCTTTCGAGAAATGTCTGACATTTGCCCGTCCTAACTCGTGGCTCTGTGCACCCATTGATCACCTCATTCTGTGTATATTAGATTTCTGTGCACCATTTTCATTTAATGACAGATTGCTTTCTCTGCACCCAACTCAAATGTGTCTCCTGCTGCATGCTAGCCCACAGGGAACACTGTTGCATGATGGGTTCTTTTTCTCCTCCCCACAGTTCAAAAGCACATGCTAGAGGCACACAGTTGGCCTTATCAGGATCGCTGCAGGAAACATGCACAGTAATCTCTCTCTGGACAAAGTCTTCCATATGGAGAGGAGATGCACTGCATAAAAAAGCGGCCTAAATTTAAATGGTGCTGATAATGTTGAACTCACATCAGTCAAACCCTCTCATAAACATAAAGACTGTACTTCTGGAATCCATGGAGCCTTGGAAACTCTGTAAAGAACTAACAGATTTTCTAAAACTTACTTTAAAAAGAAATGATCGGACTTCCCAACAGATTTTTTTCATGGCATATGTTGCTTCACTGCATCAGCTGCCCACTCTTTACAGGAACAAATCACCACTCAGTCGCCTTTTTTCAGCCTTATAATTAATGGTAATTATGTAATCTGATAATATCTGTAATTGTGTTATTATTATTGTGCTATATACAGGGCTTCTATTCCTGTACAAGGTGTTACTCCTGCAGTCATTTGTCAGCAACAACTAACTGGTGGTCGCAGGAATTTCATTTTCACACATCACGTTTTTCATTTTTTGTGGAGATGACCAGGGGATCAGCAATTCAGCATTCAGTGTCTCTAGTTTCCTACAAATTCATTGGAAAACTAAGGTTTGGACAACTTTTCTAAAGTCAGAAAATCACTTTTCAAGAATGTTTAAGGCGCATTTACAAACCTTTCCAGCATCGTCACCGAAAAGACAAAAGAAAACTCAAAATTTCAAGGCAACTTACTTGAATATACTTTTGAGTTTTGAGCCCAACTCAAATTCTTAAGTTTTGCAAAAGTTTTACCAGCTAATGTTTTGTTGAGATAATGTACTTTTCTTCTTTAGATAAACTTTTAGAAACCCGAAAATGAATTTCAAAAGTTGAGAGTAAACTCTTTGAAGTGAAAGTGAATAATGATTAATAATTTAATATTTTAAATTGAAATCATTTAATTTTCAAGCAGCCAAATAATGTCAAATCAGGTTCACAGCTCACTGTCAACAACTTCTGAAAAACAATTTGGGGGGGGTCGCTAAAACTCAAAGATTCAAGTTCAACTACAGAGGAAAAGTAAATGATCTCATCAAAAGTTTATAGGTTGGCAAAAATTTGTTTAGTTTATTTCAAAACCAAAGAGTTTGAGTTTGATTCCAAGCTCAAAACTTTAGAAGGCAACTACCTTGAAATTAGAGTTTAGACTTTTGTGTGTGTGTGTGGTGAATTAAATATTTATATACATTTAGTCCAAATTATCATTTCAATTTTTTATGACATTAAATCTTTAAACAACTGAAAATGTTTTAGAGGGCGAGCGGTGACAAATGGAAGGAAAACACAATAAAACTTTACCTGAATATAAGTAGACCTGGCATCCAGTGAGGTGCTGATTTATGATTAAAATCACGCAATTACAATATCAAGCAGTTTCAAGGCTTGAAAACACTTGAATTTTAACGCGTTTTCAAGGATTTCCAGCATCCATTAGAGCACTGAAAAAGACAACAAAGCCTCATGGTTAACACCACAGCTATAAGCTGAAGTCAATGCATGGTTGCCTTAAGATGCGGTGCCACAAACAACCGATGTCACCAAAAATAGTAAGATTTTATATTAACTTAGAAAGTCTGGACTTTTTCCTGAAAATATAAAAACTATCATGAAGAAACTGTGGCCATCATAGACACTTTCACAGGGTTAAGGTTTAGCATCTGCATTCTTTTACCAGGAAGGTAGAGGCACAGACAGGAGCGGAAAAAGACTAAATAAACAGGTTAAGAGGGTCAGCTCTGCTCTTTAGATTCAATAGAAGAGGTGGGTGATGGGAGGATGTTAGCATGGGCCACACCTCTGACCTGCTGCATGAGACTGTGGCAGCTCCTTCAGCAACACACACACAGACGACGCCCACAGTGTAAGAAAGAGCGCTACTGCAAAACCTTCACTCTGAAGGCAGACAGACTGAACTGCAGCGTAACATAATGTAATGTTGTTTATGTTACATCACCCACCACTGACAACATCTGACAACATCACATCTCACTTTTCATAACATCCTATTTATTATTTATACACGTTATGTTATGCAGTGGGATAATGTAATGAGGGGTATTAAATCATCCTGAAGGGGTTTATTTCACATTATTGCATGGCGTTGTTAAAAACTCAATTCTGATTAGTCAATTAAAATATTTAAGGTCTGTTATTTCTGTACAGTAGACTGTTACAAGGTGTGACGGACCGCTTCTGTTGCTATGGGCACAGTTCTGGTCAAAGAGGAATAAAATTATTTTAAAATTAATATTTTGCGTCAAATTATTGATTTCTTTTGTACATAACCATGTAGCAAGCAGGATAACGTACAGTGAGCAGGTCATTATTGTGAAATAACCCCCTTCAGCATTTTAAAATGATTGTATTGATTTAAAAATGCTCCTCCAGAGTCTATGATCAAAGCTGCACTCATCAGAGTATATCTGTATAATCAAAAGATGTTTATAGTGTATATATCTTTTATTTTATTTCAGTATCATTTGTATTTTTATTTATTACTCTTTCTTATCTTTACTTTTAAATGTTGAGCTGCTGTAACAAGTAGATTCTCCCACTGTGGGATCAATAAAGTTTATTTTATCTTATCTTAAAGAGAATTATATTTTAAGGCACGTTCTCTTGATTAAAGTGAGTTTCGCTGTCATCTATGATGGTTATTGCTTGTCCAGCTTCAGCTCCGCCCAGGCTTCTTTGCTCTTGGCCAAATTTGTTTTTTGGCAGGAAGACTGCCGCAAGATGCAAACTCAGATCCATCCCTGTGAAACATGAAGGAGGGATAATCAATGCAAAGTCTAACTCGTAGTGTACATCCCAAACCAAAGCTGCACGGTTAAATAATGGCCTTATTTTAAGTGTTTTTATACAGTTACATAATACAGTGCTGTATTTTGGAGGAAGAAAATGAACCTTAACTACTGGGTTATTATCCAGTGGCTAAGTATCTCAGCATTTTACATGCATCTTCTTTTTGTAAGTGGATTAAATTTGCATATTTGCTCAGAGATCTGACCCACCATCCTGCATCCTGCGTCCACTTCTCCGGAGAGAAGAGTATCATTGCATTTCTGTGGGCAACGAGCCTTTTAACCACATTGTGCTTCTCACTCGGTGATGTCAGGGCTGGTATTTCTGCCTCTGCAGCAGCAGCTCAGCTTTGTGATCATGAAGTTATTGCCTCACCCCAGAAGAGATGGATGAACTCAGGAAAACGTATCCCCGTTCACTCTGTCTCTCAACCTCCACCTTGTTATGTGTTTGACGTCAGCTCCTTTAATGCTCAGTTATCGTGTTACATATTGCCAGTAATCAGGGCAGTCCTCTGACGTGCGCCTCGTGTTCGTCAGTGGTGTTCACGGATTTGGTTCACTGCAAGTTCAGCCCTCACTGGTGAGAACTGTACTCTTGTAGAACTTCCCCTGAACTGTAATCTGAGATTTACACTCACAGCCTTTTTAGTTATTTTTATACTGTATGAAAATGTGTATTTTTCTGAAAAGTGCAAAAATCTCAGACAGCGAGGAGGAGCGTTTCATTGAGTTTAAACTGGTGAATCTCAGAGGGTTAGCTTTGATTATTTGAAGTGAGTCACCCTAAAAAAGGCCCACCCAGAAAACTCAATAGCAGTTTAAGTGTATGCTATATTTAGAATATTTTCACCACTTTACCTTACATCAGACAGCCTTTTCCTGTGGGAAAACACCATTATATAAGCTACATATTATTCTCTTCACAGCCACCAGACTCCATTGGCAAAATCAGTCATTTTAAGTCACAGAACACAGGAGATGCTGCTCTACTGCTATTAGGTCATTCTGATACTCAAAGAAAAAGTGTTACAAACATCCCCAGTCTCCCCTATATCGTGATTTTTTTTTCCTCCTCAGAGAAGGTTGTCTGACAGCAATGAAAATACTCTAAATGTAAATACATGCACTTAAACCGATACCGATATTTTTTTTTATGACTACTATTTTTTTAGTGACTAGAATATGTTCTGTTGCTGACCCTGTGTACAGCGGCGCTGATTCTCCAAACTGAGGTTGTGCCAAGTACAATCTACTGTAGATAATACACTGACTATCAATAAGTGCCTCACACAACCCCACTTAAAACAATCCAAACTATCCCTTTAAGGCGAGTAATTTTCTTGATTTAATAAAGTCTTCAACCATACCTTGTTATAAGATAATAAAATTTTATTCCTGATATGAATTAAACTGGTTAAAGGAGCAATACGTAGCAACTGCATGTCTAGAAATGGCTACTGCAGTCTAAATAACGAGTTGGAGCGACAGACGAAATATAAAATAGGTTGAATCTCTTATTAATGTACAGTTGATGGTCGAAGCGAGTTGTTTTGCCCCGCCTTCTCCTCCCCAGACTTGAAGAAGCTCGGGCAGGCTGCAGGAACATTGCAGGAACTGTAACAAGCGAAGATGAGTCCTACACTATTAGTTGATCAGCTGCTGTCAAAGAAAACATGAGCCCATTATCCTGACATTTTGCCCAATTTAACTATTATAAATATCTACTCCTACAGGATTATTCATGATTTCTTACAACCCATAACAGACGCTAACTAGTTCAGTGAACATGCATGAATTTGAACTCTAATTAATGTGAAACACAAACAGAGGTGTTCTTACAGAAGCAAGGATTTCAACTTAATGTTTCCTTTATCTCTGATGACATGTGATAGTCATGTTATGATAAACTACATTAAATATATTACAGATTTCACCTGTAAGAAGCTTTTTGAGAAAAGTCTGATTTTTAAAGCTGAATCTGAGTAAAAAAAAACTCACTCAGATTGACTTTTTTTACAGTGTGCACCCCTCTGCTGTATGCTTCTACCCAGACTTTCACTTCCATTAACTGCCCATCTGTTCAACCTCCACGTTTCTCAGCAGACTACTTTTGACTAATTTGATCTTCATTTAGTTGCCTCCGCTTGCATTATGTCCTGTGTTCACTGGAAAATCGCTCCTCCAAATGGGCGCAGAGTGAGAGGAATGTTTATCTTTCGCACACAGCCACCATCCTTTGAAGGTTTACTCCAAAACTAACTGGAACAACTTTTAATCGGCGCTACGAAGCCGCATGTCGATTCCTCCCTGTTACGACTGGAGGTTCAACTGAGCATCCTAATTAGAGGCAGCCTCGGTGTGGTGAAATGATTGAATGATGTCAACCGCGGTAAACTAACACTCTAATCACTCTCATCCACAGATGCTCGGGCCTTGGGTTGAGCAGGAGGTCCTCGAGTTGTTGCTCAGCGCCAGTTGCCTGGCGACATTTCAAGATCTGATCAGAGGAGGATGAATTATAAATCGCCAAGAAAGTGTCAAACATGGATCCTGAACGCACCCTTTGATTGACAGGTGGCAACTAGTGTCCGCATGCCTGCTGCAGCTCTCCTGCTGTTTACGCTGGTTGTTTGAAGCTTTGCAAATCCTGCCGCTGCTTGTCGAGTTAAACAAACCCCGAGCCGCACATACAGAAGGAGAAGGTGTGTGCTGACAGCCAGTGCCCTTATTAAAAATATGCCACGCTGGGAGCAAAGGGAGGCGCGAACCAGGCTCTTGAAAGACTCCCCTCTCTCTCTCCCTGCAGAGAATTTCAATTTCCCCCAAGAGCCTATGGTTGCTCAGCATGCCTGTGTCCTGCATCCGGCCCTCTGGGCAGAGGCAGAGGGAAAATTGGCTCCAACTGTTCAGGTTTCAAAGATGGTTTCGATGCTATGAGACGGTCTGTCAATCACAGTAGTCTTCTCAAAACAAACCGTGAAGCTTCAGTGCTCTCTGGGTGTTTTCACAATCATTGTGGTCCCTCAAAACCATCGAAACGGACCTATTATGGTTTCCCTTATTTTATATCACATATATAAAATTACAGTGTTGGACATTCATATTAAATGTGGTCAAAGTTTCAAAAAATGAGGTAAAAGTTTGTAAAAGTAGAATCCCAGTGAACACAAAGCTCAAATGTAACTTTTCCAGTGTTTCTTCCACTTCTCTTATCAAATTGACGTCAACTTTGCAGATTTCTTTATTTATCTGCTCCAGGCACAGCAGGCCCATGAAGTACAAGAACATGCCAATCTTACATACCGAGTGGATTTACAGTGGCACCGACCAGACTCTGGTCTGGGTCGTATTTTATGGAGAAGGCATTTTCTGTTTTTCTCTCCGATTTCCTCCAGCTGCTCCGCATCAATTCTCAGTGATTTACAGAGTTCCTTGATGGTTTAGTTTTACGTGCAAAAGTGTTAACTGTAACTCTCAGCCATGCGTTTCAAGTTGTGCAAACCTGAACCTGCAAAGCAGAGGATCAGCTGATCTGTTAACTGCAATTAGCTTTAGGTCAAATCCAGACCCACCCGGAACCTTTAATATCCTGTGATGCAATCCGTAATATTACTCACATACACAGTCACTCACTTGTGTTCTCAGTTGTTGCAGCACCTGTGCTCCTGCAGTTTCTCCATAAAATATGTACACCAAAATCAGTGAATACAGATAATAGGTTGTGTTTTTGTTAAGTAGTAAGTAGCTGTAGGTTAGCTGTCATAAGGCATCGAGCACAAGGATGAAGCAGTGCTCACAAGAACTAGGTGTTTCCCACGGATGTATGATTTCTGGTTACCAGACACAAAGATGGTGTCCCTTCATTCCAATGAGAATTGCTCGCCAGGTGCATCCGCCAAAAATGTTTTCTACCTCCCAGTTTTACCACAACATTATACAACCCACTGATTACACAAAGTAGTGTTTCTCCTGCTGACCCTGCGAGTTCTTGCCCTTAGACTTTGCATCGTGATGAGATCATAGGTTTTTTAACCATTTTTTCAGCTCTAATCAAGCTTTACAAATATGAAACTTAAATGCATTAAAAAAAATCATAGTAAAAGAGTCAGTCCCTGACAACATTTTTACAGATCTCTCTTTTATAATGGTGGCTAATAGGGGAAAATGTTTTTTTTTTTTTTAAGCTGCAGGAGAATTTTTTGCTGCAATACTTCAAGTGGCCACTTCCAGAAGTTGGCCAAGCAGGGAGGCATTGAAGAGGCAAGAGCTAAAACTGCTGGTTTTAGACAAAGAATGAACTGAGAGGCTGCATGAATGGTCGGTATAAGATAAATAAGGATTTTTTTGAGTTGTGAATCATGCAGAGCCACTCTAGTCAGGTCTAAGAATAAAAATATAAAGCTGTAAATGAGCATAATAGTTCTCCTTTCAATCGACTCTTCTAGGAAATAGTTTACCTGATGAGTCTGGAAATGAAAACATTCAATGCAGTAGAGCCCTCCATTATAACAATAATATTCACACACAAAGACGGAAAATATTTCTCAGAGAGAATAATATGAAGGAGAGCGTTGTTTATCAAATCATATTATCAAACCGTGTGGCTTTCACAAAAGGCAAACAGAGAGGAAAGACTGGTGCTCTTAGCGATTTTCAGTTCTTTGTCGTCACAAACCTGAAAATGATCAGCTTCTAAAGCTGTGAATGCGGCGGCCTTCAGCCTCAGAACATTATAACCTACAGGGTAAAATGTGCACAAACATTTACAAGGTTCTGTTTGTGCCAAGATCATGTTGTTGTACACATGTCTGTGCTGTGGCACATTTAATTGTTGTTTCACATTTGTAGCCGGTTGTTAATGACTGCACTGTGTTACCTTTCAGTGGCGTTTGCATCTGTCTGATGTCCTTACTACCTGCTGCTTAATGTGGACTGACATCTGTTGTCGTCTCCGTTTGCTGATGTCCTTTCATCCCTCGACTGTTCACCCCGTTTTATTCCAGCTCGCACGTCACCCCTGTCGTTCCCATTTGCACATTTCTTTGGTTGTTTGCGGTTTGCACATCAGTTCTGTCTTTGCAGTTTGCACATCACTTGTGACATTTGCATTCTTCCGTAGGTCCTGTCAAATGTAAACAACAGACAGAAACCTACTGAGCAGGAGGTGAGAACATCAGACACATGCAAATGCCAGGTACTCATGTTTGTTTTAAAATCCTTTGGACTGAGTATGAAAAAGCGCTATTTTGGCTAAAATGAAGCCTTGCTTTTATCTGCTATAGCACTAATAGGGTGTCTTTTTCCAGTTTCTTGTAGCGCATCCTGTTAGAGTTGTGTGGATGACCTTGTGGTGCATTAAGTGTGACAATTATTTCTTATGGAGAATTGCTGAGAGAAGCACATAAAAGGAAAAATGTACAAACATCTCAGAGTGTAAATATAAGACCTGTTCAGAAAACCATATACAGTTTTTAATAACTCTGTCAAAGAAAATACACTTTAACACCAAGAGGATAAATTAATGGAGTAATATAAATTGCACATCCAAAAATGGATACTGCAGTTCAAAGCACAATGTGGAGCCGTAGACGATAAATAGGGTTAGGTTGAGAAAATCCACTTTAATATACCATCTATGACTGCAGCCGGTTGTTTCCTCCCATTCCCTCCTCCTCAGAATCAAGGAATCTCAGGCAGGCTGCAGGAGCACTGCAGGAGCCCAAGACGAGGGCAACGTTGTAATTTGAAACTTATAAGCGATAAGATAAGATCACTGTAAGTTGATCAGCTAAGCCCGTTATCCCAGTATCTTCTTCAATCCTTTAAAATTTTGCTTAAAAATTGTGCAGTGTCATTGCAAATGAAATTGGAAATACAGTTTAAGCCTTAAGTTATTTTTCAGGGTTTTTTTAATGAGGCAGGAAAGAAATAAAAAATAAAAGTTCTGGTCAAACTAATTTGTTTTCTTTTTTTTTTGGAAAATTTCTCTCTAATGTTTTTCTTCTTTTGTGAAATATTGGATCATTTTATCTCTTTGTGTTTCAGACAATAAAAACCTTCTTAGAAGTTTAAAGGAAAAATCACCCTTTGATGAAGCGGCTAACAACTCATCTAAAACATCACAAGTTGCTCAGAGTAGTGACCACTCTTTGGGTTTTGTATTGGATTTTTAAAGCTTATTGTGTTTTTGCACAATCATAAAAGTCAGAATTTGAAAAGTAACTAAGCCATCGGAGAGGAGTGAGAAGAACACTGTTTCCCTCCTGGAGTAAAACTAAGTGGAAATGCTCAAGCGAAGTACAAAAAAATGTACTTAAGTACAGAAATACACGCACTTAATTACTTTCCACCAACGACATGAACATCATTTTCTGTCCAGTGACGGATTATCAATAATTTAATGTTCACTTTTTGTTTTTAACTTCAGTCAAAGAAGTGAAATTAATCTGACTAAACCACTGGGTTGCTGGTACCCAACCAGGGGGTCAAGACCCCCCAGAGGGGTCAGAAGATAAATGCATGAGTATGCATGATACATGTATTTACTTGTGTTGTGTATTTGTGCCACCACTACATGAGAAGTGCTGTGTCCTATAGAAAGCCTTTGTTGTTGTTCAATCAACAGAACATACAAAGATACACAACAACAAAAACAAACACAGTAAACAAACATCCACAGCCAAATAACAGGTCAAATAATAATGTAATTAGAATAAGAAGCATCCTAAGCAGAATACTAGAATAAAACTAGTAATCTAGAATAAGAAAAATTATTACAATTACATTTATATTAGAATGCATGAGTATGTGTATCAGCAAGTATATGCATGGACACTTATGAATGGGTGTATTTATGGATATGAGTCTGCATTATAAATGTATTTTCTGTATTTATAAGCACATGTCACTACTATATGAGTAGTGCTGTCTGTCCATAACCTGAGGTCAGTGTTTATTCCAGTACATGAATATATGCAGGGAACTCACTCAACTTTTAATGCTTATTATTTTTGCTTTTTTTTGTTTCAATTTTTTGTACCTGTACCTGACCAAATAGATAAAGCTTTGTGAAACAAATTTTCCTCCAACATGAAATCATTTTTTAAATTATATAGAGCTCTGACATTGGAATTAGTTTTGAGGGCTGTTTATTGGCTCCTGTACTGAGTCAATGTGTCGTGTTACACAACCTAATATCAATTCCTGTCATAAACAGGAACTAGCCTTTAAACATACACTGGTAATGAACTTCAGGGCATTGTATTTTGATGAAGAATCAGCCTGAAAGGAGAAACTGAACACACCTGACATGTGTGTAACATCGAGGATTCTCTGATCCGAGTTCTGCTGCACGGCGCCCATGAAAGATTCACGAACACGGGCGATGCTGATACAGTACCTGTTCAAGTCCTCGGAGGTGCACAATACAAGTTCTGAGCCTGGCCATGAATATTTCAGGATGCTAATTTCAGCATCCCAACGGATAATTTGAATTTTAAAAAGGCACGCTTTTATGAGAGGTGACAGGAAGAGATGAAGATTGTAAAGTCTGTTTAAAAAAAAAAAAAAAACAGCGTGAGCCAAACATACAGCCAATTGAAGCTTACAATAGTCCCTGTCACCGCTGCCATCACGGCACAGAGCCTCCTCTGCTAGAACTGATTTCGTTCTGTTTCCTCCATTTGCTGATACAGCTATGCAGATATTGGTTTGTGTAACACGACACATTGACTCAGTACAGGAGCGAATAAACAGCCCTCAAAACTAATTCCAATCCTAAAGAGTGACATGCGATTTTCTCAGAGGGTGCAAAATGAAACATCCCTCTGTGGCTGATACATCATTTACTACCAGTGTTGTGGTTTAGGTCTTTGCAGTGTGAGATTACAACTCCAGCGATGTACGTTTCTTTTCCCACCCCGCCCGCACTTTTTCTTGCTACTTTCAGAGAGTCTGCGGTTTAATCTGACGCTGTCAGGAGTCATCTTTTCACAGCAAACACATCAAAGAGTCTGAGAGAGCGTCTCTGTTCTCCTAGGTGCACATTATTCAAATGGGCAGACTTGCTTCTCATAGTTTGGGTTCTACATCTCGTCAGCTTCTGCGGCTGACATGTCGCTGTGAAGCGGGGGAATAGGAGATGAGTTTCTAGTGTCACTCACAGCAGCATCCAGTGGGAAACCGCAGTGTCTCTGAAAAGGGACTAAAAGATGAGACGCAGTGCAGAGATAACTGCGCCTACTTCGCATCATGCAATGTTTTGGCATTAGAGCACAGACCTCTTCCACAGCTTGCACCACTGGCCCTATTCCCCCAGCCCTGGCTGTGATGTACACAGACTGGTGTATGAGAGAGCTTTACATAAATTCATGAGACTATTTGGCCCTAATTAAAATCCATAAACAAGCGAAGTGCAAGTTCATTTGCAGTTCACAGCAAAATGTCTCATTGATTTTCTGTGTTCTTGTAATAGCCGAGGAATTCTGAATGGTGGCCTTTCAGGGCATATTCATCGGTTTACAAATAATCTCCCCCTGCGGAAAATCATTCTCTAAATGGATAGTCATGCTACAAAGGTTTTATTTCTCAACCTGTGTTTCTCTGCATCTTACTTTTTGTTTTATTGTCTGTAGGTAAATTGTCTGAAGAAAACTATGGTTCCTGCATCCACTTCCACGAACGCTGGAAGCAGGACTGTAAGGATGGCAATGCAGGTCGGTTGGATGGTCCACCATTTTAGTCCAGATGGAAATATCTCTACAACTATTGGATGGATTGCTATGAACAGATAGTCATGGTCCCCAGAGAATGAATCCTAATGACTTTGATGACCCCTGACTGTCCATGCAGCGACACCATGAGGTTGGTTTTCAAGATTTTGACTGAAATGTCAACAATATATGCGCATTGTATTCCCATGAAATTTGGTCCAGACATTCATGGTTCTGAGAGGACAAATCATAGTTTTGAATTAAATGACTCAACAGCTACTGGATGGATTGCTAACTAACTTTCCACATATCTTGTAAAATATCTCAACATATATTTGATGAATTTGCACTCAGTTTTATGCAGACATCCATGGTCCCCAGAGTATGAATCCCAAACATTTTGGTGATCCGTGACTGTTCATGATGCACCACCAGCAGGTTAAAATTCCCCCATATGCTTATAAATATCTCAACATGTATCTGATGAGTTGGCCTTCAATTTTGTGCAGAAATTCATGGTTCCCAGAGGATGAATCATAAGGACTTTGCTTGTTCCCTGACACCACTGTGAGGTTGGCTTTCCTGGTCTGAAGTGAAATGTCTCAATAACTATGGATGGGTGGCTACGAATTTTTATTCAGACATTATGTCCTCAGATTGAACTGTAGAACTGGTGACCCTTTAACTTGTGACCTTAAAGTGGAAGCAGACAACTTTTCAACCTTTCCCCCTTTAGTGTTTCCAAGCGCTATTTTTGTTGTTACTGCTGCTGCATAGACAACCGGCTCACTTTCCGTTTTCCACAGAGCCTAGCAACTGCAGTACCAACAACAAAGGACACACTGTATTTGTTTCCAATTTTCCATAAAGGAAAGACCAACACCCTTTTGGAAATAAGAGGAAAGAAAGAAGCATGTTTACCAAAGAGGTAAAGGTGAATTTGCCACAATTTTACATGGAGTAATTTTGAGTGAACACGTATTACACTCTCGTAACTACAGAAGGGGTTGGTATTGAAGTGAAGGGGGGAGCGGAAGAAAAGGGGAGAAAAAGCGTGAGTTTATTCATTTAGTCTATAATAGCAGCAGATCAGAATTCTTAGTATGCAATCAAGCCTTCATTTTCCCAGGAGACTGTAACCGTGGCAGACAGAGTTGTATAGTAAAACTGAGGCTTACAGGCAGGGATGTTTCTTGCTGTATGAGGACAATGTGGCTGCATTTATTTATTTGGATCCCCATTAGCCATTACTAAGGTAGCAATTACTCTTCCTGGTGTCCAAATATAGGGTTAGATAGGGCCTGTGAAGCCACCAGGGGCCTCCCTCCCAAGCAGTGTAATGTAGAGACCAGTGGGGAAGCTCTGTCACACATCACGTCACTATGTCATTTGCCTGACCACACCTTATGAGAATGCTAACCATGTAGTTGCCATTATTTTCTTTCTTTTTCATTCCAAAATATGTGACCCATTAAGTTAAGTTAGGTTGGGAAATTGTATTGATGTTTGTTCTGTATAATGGTCTAATTTATTTTATTTATTGGTTGTTGGAAAAGGGATATCTTTAAACATTTAGTTTTTTTTTTTTTTATTCCTTAGCACAAATTTGTTTCTAACATTTAAATAAACATTTTTAAGAAAAGCAGATGCCTCAGATTTAGCAGATGTTGTGACGCAGATTCTGTAAATCCTGTAAGTATCTGAGACTTTCTTGATGTAGGAGATGGGACACTGTTTCTCATCTATCCAGCCTGATCTCACTCCCAACTCATCAGTTATGAACGAAATGTCACCTGCCCTCTGCGACTCATGCAGACACAGGTGGTACCCTGTTCAGCGGAAACCGATGCACCGGGCTTTTCACGTGACTTCAGTGTAAACCCATCTGTGGCTGTGTGAGATTGACATAGTATAAAGAGGGGGAAGGTCCACACATGGAGAAGGTGAGGTGGAAGGATGGCACTTTTACTCAGTAGACCGGGGTGACTTTTGTCAGGGGATTTTTGGGGTCAATTTGAGATTTTAAGAATTTGTCAAGGTTCCTCTGTACACTAGATTGATGTATTTGAATGGTAGATTCCTGCCACCTGACCATCTTACAGGGTCTGTAATCCCCCCACCATAGTTTTACAAAACAGAGGCCCCCAGTCGACATTTTGGTTAGGGCCCCCAAAAAGCTAGAAACAGTCCTGCTTACAGGAAACAAATCCAAATGCTGGTGGTGTTGTCATTCTACAGCCATAATATTTTGCAATCAACATTTACTTTACAATGATAAGTTAAAGCAAAAACTTTGTTCGCTGGTTCTAACTCTGGAGAATAAAATCCATCCATCTGACGAGCCCTTCTGATGAAGTGTACTGACTGGATCACCAGTTCTGACTCAGTATATAAATATATAAATAAAAATTCTGGTTTGGCTGGTTGGTAAGAGAAAATACATAAAAGCCCATCGACCTGTTTTCATTTCCATGTGTCCTCTGAGGTTTTCAGCATGTCCTTATTGTCGGACTGCCATAATTTCCTGCCTGGCAGACACAGAATGGTGCTTGGAGGGCCGGCCTGAAGAAGCGGCTCTGCAGGCCTCAGAGACTCCGACTTCAAAGGGAGTCAGTATTAGAGGTGACCAGCAGCTGAATGTTCCCTGCATAATTCTCTGGCGAGGCTGAGACCTCGTGTTCCCTGCTTTGTTTAGGTTTGCATGCTTGACCAAAAGGTAATGCGAGGTTGTTTGGAAAGATTTGTGACTGGTTTCCTCGTGCTGGTGAACGTTCTTCCTCACATCATACATACTTTAAATGCATCGTCTCCTGTGGACGGGAAACGCTCCAACAGCCAAATTGTAAAATTATAAACATTTGAAATATAATTATGCACAGTAAGCAGTCCTGTCTTGCAATTTTGCTAAAGGAAATCTATAATTTTTCAAGTTTAAAATCGCTCATAGGCACGACCGGTAGGGAATAAAATAAATGATAAGGACAGTGGATTCCCTGTTAAGATGTGTCTGTGGCGTACTGAGAATGTTGAGATTAAAACATACTTTGATGAAAAATGGAATTATGAACACAGGCTAGTTCTCACTGAAGGATGCCTCACCAGAAAAAAAAGAACTGCCTTCCTGAGCCTTGAAGTAAATCCCTTGACATCTCCTGATGTGATTTTTAATTAATTCTGAAGTTTCTTGCAAAAACACGGAAACTTTCCCCTCTCAGGGAACATCCTTTTGACGGTGTGATATGACTTTTAAGGGCATGTGCTAAAGCAGCAGTAGGCAGAATTGTTTTTACCTCTGCCAAGCAGGTTGTGTTTTTAGTGCCATTTGTTTGTGTGTTTGTACATTTGTACTTTTGTCTGTTTGTCAGTAGGATTATGGAAAAACGACTGGCCTGATTTGCATGAAACTTGTTTTTCACTTTTTGTTAACATTGTTGACATCTGGCCTTGGCAGAATAAATACCTCTACAAAGAGGGTTAGTTTGGACTATGTTTTTTCAGGGGGTAATTTTTCAAAATCCTAAGACACGGGAGCACATTTTATGTCTTTATCTGCTCTAACATAAGCTGCAAACGTTAGCACGTCCAGTTAACTAGCTTACTGCCTGAAATCTGCTAGCGAGAGCCATCATTTTAACCGACAAAATCCACGGTCATCAGCTGGAAGTCTCTTCCACTGTCACTGTAAACTGCATATATGTGGTGCGGGAATGAAAGCTTGACAGGTGTATCAACAGTAACTAAGGAGGGCAGGGCTTAGGGAAGGGCATGAGTGAACTACTGGCCTTGATGGAGGTTTTTGCTCTGTGAGCGTCCAAGTTTTAGTACAATTTTGTTTGAAATGGCTAATTTTGACCAAAATTGTAAGAAAACTAAAATTCTTTGTGACTAAAAATATTCAGTTGAGGGGTTTCTTTGTATTTAGTTTTTTTTTTTTTGTTTGTTTGTTTGTTTTAAACTGAACCTAGTGTCAATCAAATAGGGTTAGCTAGCACAAAACTAGCCAATCACAGTGACCCTGTACAAAATCATGATCCTGATGACCCCCTTTCCCCCTCGAACAAGCAGGACTCAACTTATGTCTGTGCAGGACAGCAGAGAGAAAAGTGTTTTTAAAAGTGTCTGTGTGCAGCTCTCAATACTTTAGTAGCTTCTAACTGAAACTCTGGTTTGAAGTTTAGTTTCGCTCCTGTGTCACTGGGAGCAGAGGGGCTTAGCTGAGTTATATGAAGCAGCGCAGCGAGAGTTTCACATTGTGTCAGTTAAAAATGCCTACTGCAGCTTTAATTCAGTTGCAAAATGCGACCAAATCAACTGAACTGCATCATGGTGATGACACTGAAGAAAAGTTTCTGCCACCACATTTGTAAGTCTAAAGCAGCTGCCTGGCTGCCAAAACTATGCAGTGATAAAATGAAGCATCTGATTAAATAAATGTGTAAAGCAATGATTTATATTGCCAATGCCTTCAGTAGCTTGTTGCTGCCATGGTTTGGATCTGTGCTTCTCTGGCAGCTGAACCAGTGCTAATTACAACGTATGCAGTGATTTGGAGAGATAATCTAGGCATTCCATATTTATGATGGCATTGGCTGAAAAATGCTGCCTCAAACACATTTTCAGACTCACAAATTATGCACAAATGCTCAATTTGCATTAGGTCCGGTTATTGAAAAGTTCTTGGCAAATCCTGACTATTATAGCTGAGTTATTCATTGGATGACAACTTGTGCCTTGTTGACACGAAAACTGTCATTCTGCAAGACGTTCACTCCAATCAGTAATAGAATGGAGTGAAAAGTGAGATTTATGATTCTAAAGTGGTGCGGAGAGTCTACTTCATTGCTTCTTGCTAATAAATAGATTAAAGAATAATGTTGCACCTGCAGCCACACCCAACAGCAATCTGACGCAGAAGAACACTGATAAGTTAAACCAGCAAAAACAAGATTTTCAGTTTGTATTAATCTGCATTTTTTTTTCTTTTTTCAAATTTGTGAATGCATCTTAAATATTCCAGCACAGAACAACAAACTTTAAAGCCATAATGTGTGTTTTTTCCCCCAGCAGTAGTAACAAGAAGTTACTGTGGCACATAGCGATGTGTGCTGCAAACATTTACCACTACACTCTATATTCTACAATAAAAAAAACACAATGAGCTCCCCCTCCAAACAGCAACTGTTCGCATGTCTGACTAATTAGTTTACTATGTGCAGTAATGTTACCTCCAGCCAAACCTCTGTTAGATATCACTGTAAACTTTGTATGTGCATCATGAGAGTCAAAAGCCTGACAAACGTAGTGACAGCAGGCTAACTAAGGTGGGCAGGGTTTAACGAAGGGTCATCAAATATTCAACACATACTGGCTTTAAGTTAAAAGAATAGCTCAGTATTTTTTAAAACTATGTTTGTCAAATTTGCTTTCTAGGTGAGAGTTAGTTGAGAAGATTGATACCACTTTCATGTCTTTGTGTTAATTATGAAGCTACAGCCAGCAACCGGTTAGCTTAGCTTAGCAAAAAGACTGTAAACAAAGGAAAACAGCTAGCTTGAATCTGTCTAAAATGTTAAAACCACAAGATGTGTTTTTACTGGTGACTTGTCTTGGGTGTATCTCACAGCTGTGACAGGCTCCAGCCTCCCCTTCATTATCTTAAAAGAAGGACTGAATTAATTATATTAAATTTCTGTTATATTCTGCTGATAGAGCCCCCTAAACCTCACACACTGGACCTTTAAATTTCCATCATATACCACCCAGAAGCACACATCTGCACACCACCATTATAATAATGATAAATGTCAAACAAAAATGTCAAGTAACACTCAGTTTCCCTGCAAATAAAACATGAAATTGCAATGCGAACGTGATTATGTGTCAGAGGAGGGGGGTTAATACATACAGGACATTTTTCCACTGTTGGAGTCGCAGAGAAATATTCCCTTTAGTCATCTGAATTCTTATTCTATTGGATGAACAACCTCCCGTCTTCTTTTTGGCATGCTTTCTGTTCCACTTTAATGTTTTTTCTACAGAATGATGGCACCAGTGTTTCAGACTTTTAACTCTATCACTGCTTTTTTTTATTGAAATAAACACTGATTTTATAATTGGGCTCTGCATAAAAACGCACAGCAACGTGATTAAAATTTCTCGCCAAACAAACAGTCCCCGGTTCCATTCAAACAGGCAGCGTTGTTGTTAGGTTAATAACAGCGCGCGCTTATCATTTACTTATCATTTTTATGTAAATGTGGCAGCAGCAGTGAGACAGCCTTTTAAACAGAGCCTGCAAAGACACATTTACATGTGTTACAATAGCTCTGTGATTTACGCAGACTGCAGGAGGTGAGTGAAACCAACCATCCAACAGGCTGACAGCCCGCTCAACCCTTGACAAGGAAAAAATCACATCATGGCCTGCTTGGATTGATTAGCTTCAGGCTCCCGCCTCTTGATTGGCAGCTTCAATTCTGCACCACTCAGCAGGGTAACATAGTATCGTGTGTCAAAGTGCTCCACTGATTGAGCTCCGCAGACCACACTGAGGACAGGGAGAAGTTGGACCAAATTTTAAAATTTATGCCGTCAGCTTGGGATATTGCTGTGGACATTTCCATATCATCAGGGCCGCAGCTACCATTGAGTATACTGAGGTCATGCCCCGTGTATTTCCAGGATAACTCGGGAGTTTAGCAAGTTTTTGCAATTCAGCTACCAGGCCAAATAAATAAAAAAAAGTATTTCTTCACAGAATCTAATTCCTTAGTGTGGAGGGGGGAGAAGTAAAACTGGTCTGAATTTCATTAGAATTTCTTATAAGTTTCCTGGAAAGAACTAATTTTAATTTTAAAACAAGTCGAGACTGTTCTGATAAGGAAACCTAAAAATCAGTTCTAGTGCACAACAGGATGTTATGAACAGATTGCATTAAAATAAAAAAAAAAGAAATGAACTACATTGTTTGCATGTTGTTTCATCAGATTCACTCTGTGCTTGATTACCATCATTTGTGCCTTTAAATAATCAGGTCCTGATTAGCTGAGAATCCAACAGGTTCACATTCCCCAATACAAATACACTTGAAAAAGTCAACAATAATAGTCAGTGGAAACTACAATTCTACCCTAAAAAATAGATATAAACATTACTTTATTATTATTATTATTATTATTATTATTGTTGTTGTTGTTGTTGTTATTATTATTATTATTCCATTTAAATAAGATAATGAGATACAAGAAATGTCAGAGGACAAAATCTGGACAAGGTACATGAATGTCCTTATAACAAGATACATATACAAAACTAGTAGAAACAGTAGAAAATATATATATTGGCAATTGTGTAACAGATTAACATTGTTTGAGACGTCTTTGTTTTGACAGTTGGACATTTGGTGGTCAGTTTGATGACAGGGGATACAGTACTGAGGTGGTTTTCTTGCTGTGTTTGGCTCCTGGCACTCCGCGGCTGAGTCAGCTAATTAGGTGGCTAGCTTCACAGCTAACCAAGCTAACTAGTTAATGCCAGCTGCAGATAACAGTAGACAGCAGTTAGCCTACTTTAGCAACCAGTAAACTAGCTAACGGCTGTCTGTCCATCAGCTAACTCTGCAAGCTAAACCACCTTGGTACTGTACTCTGTTAAATCTAATGACATTTTTATGACATGTCCAAAATGTACCACTGTAGCTGAAGTTCAGAAAATTATTCATGACACTGTTACAAAAACATCTGACTGTGTAATAAAACTTGATGACATCTTTACGACAAGTCATAAATCTGCTTCTTTACTTAAGGTCAAGGAAAACATTCACAACACACTTATAATGATCTCATGACAGACAGGGTACAGTTTCTTTGAGTTTGAGTATGTCAAGTTGTTGACAAAGGCATGTCAAACAATGTCGTCTTTGCATTAAAGATTACGATGATGATGACACTGACACATCACTGATGTTGACAAGATGACACTTAATGACAGGAGTCATAAATATAAGAGGCGCCGTGTTCAAGACAGGTGTCATGACATGATTATTAACTTACTTATACTTATACACACCCCTTAAAACAAAGTGTTACCTATTTTATTTAAAAATAAAACTACACAGATTATATAATACATTATAATATTTAACAAAAGGAGTTTTACTGGCTGAACCTACATTCAAAGTCACCTCAGCACGATGAAACAATGCCGGTTAAACATACGAGCACAAGTCATAAAAATGGATCCAAATCTAATGCCTGGTTCAATCTATGTGGCTCCAAGGAGTTGAGAGTATAAATCCAGTATGCTTCCCTTTTCAATAACTGATTTATGATATTGCCGGTCCTATGTTTAGGGCTGACTCTCTCAATGCTTATGACTTTAAGAGAGGTGGCAGAACCATGGGTTCTCTTCTTGTAGTGCCTCGCCACAGCTTAATCCATCTTTTCATTTCTTATAGCTACTTTATGTGCAACTTTTCAACTTTTTTTTCTTTTTTAATGTTAGGTGCATTTGGGGAGATTTGACTCCTGACCTCAATATTTAAAAAACTCCTGGCTATGGTGCTGCATATCCTGCAAACAGTTTATGAACACATACACATTAAAACAGACCAATGCCAATAATTTAATCTGCATCGAGCAGTCGTGATGTGCAAAGACAGCGCTTAATGTAGCTGCATTGACAGGGAAATTCCAAGCACAGCAGACAATTAAAATTTTTTGCATCGGTGCATTTTGTCACGCGAAAATGTCACACAGGTAATTTGATGCCTTTCATGCTCTAACCTCAACTGAAACATTACACAGCCCTCTACGCTGAGAGCGTTTGTGACTTTCTGGCTAATTAATCCATTTTAGAATCCACAGATCTTCCTCAGTCATTGAAAGACTGACAGCTCGGAGATGGGAGCTTGACAGGTTTGAGATAGGAGGATTTCACCTTACGCTGAGGATTAGCTGCTCGTCGACTGTAAATGTAAATGCGATACCTGCCAGGATGTAGGTTTCAAAATACGTAGGTTCTTTCGGCGGTGGGGGTTGAGGGAGTCAGAGCTGATATGTTGGCTCACATCATTTTCCCACTGCACTCTATAATAAAATCAACCCTACAGGCTATGCAAAAGACATGTCTACTATCCAGGTGACAACCAGATATAAATGGAAACTGTTCAGTCCAACTCTACTTAAATTTGCAGCCGTAATTTAGACTTTGACAACAGCTAAGGTTAACTTAGCTCAGCCATCTGCCTGTGCAGAGAGCGGCTATGAGCAGGCCCCTTAAATCAGGTTGTGAATTGCCAGGTTGCAGGTGACAGATGGGTTGAAACTGTATGTAGTGTGTGTATTATGTGTGTAGATTGTGTTTCATAGACAATCTGGCACCTTGGCTCGTGTCAGACAAACATACAAAATGTATGGATCCTTTTATGACGATTATTCATAATATAGTTGGAGGGCCATAAAAATGACAAACTCTTTCCTGGGAGAAAACAAAATGGGAACGTGCTACAAGATGGCCTTGAAATATGAGAAAAACCTGAGAAGAACAGGAGTGTTGGCAGGTCTGGTAGGTGTCTGAAGGCTGAATATGGCATGTACCTCGTATTGTTTATCAAATGTTAATGTTAGTGCGCTCACACTTAAAATGCTAATGCAAACATGCTGATGTTTAGCAGGCACATTGTGTACCATGTTCTCTATTTGGTTTAGCATGTTGACATGCTATCATTTTAAGTACATCTGAGGCTCATGGGAATATCATTAGTTTGCAGGTATTTACTCATTAATAACAGTACTGCACAAACACAAATGTGACTTGATGCCCTCTGCATTTTTTTTCCAGGTTTTTCAAATGGAAACTCCCAGTCAGTCCTGAGTGGGTACACTGGTTTCTGCAGTTACGCCCTCCCCTCCTTTAGTCTAGGGGGTTTATATGTAGTAATGTTATAATGCAAATCACCAAAAAAACTAAATATAATGGGCAAGTGCCCCTTAAGGTTAAGGTTAATGTAATTCATACTGAGGGCAACATGAATCATCAAGGTATCATGAACGTTTTCCCAAAATTCTGTGTCAATCCATCAAATGGTTTGTAGAGATATTTAATTTTGAACCAGAGTGTTGGAGCAATGGACCACCTCTAACATCCCTTTATAGAGCCCCACTGCTAAAGAGATCCTGCAGTGTAATTAACAATATCAATATGGTCTTTAAAAATTGTGCAAAGTGAGAGTAATTTGCTTTGCCGTACGTATCGACCGCATTTAACATCAATTAACACTTTTTGTTGTTGTGTTGCAGTTCAATTCACTTAGCATTTGTAGCATGCTTAGCCCAGCATATCTGTTGTCTTTGTTTATTCATTAGGCTGCTCTATAGCATAGAGGTCACACCTTCTGCTTGATAAGGTTGTCCTTCTGCCCTCTCTGCAGCTGATTTGATTAATCAACATCAATTAGGGCGGCTTAGGGTGGCATGCAGGCAGAGCCCTGTAAACGCGCTCTCCTTCACTGTATGTCTGGATGAGTAGGCGCTCATATATACGAGGATAAAAGCACTTTCCTGTCCTGTATCAAATCCCCCATTACCAAATCAGATGTCACACGCACATGGCTGCTCATACATTAAGAATATCTGTGTAGTTCTGTTATGATGGCATTTGTCTGAAGGCAGTGTAATTTATCCCGGCAAAAACGACTCCTAGCCAAAGATCAGCTGAAGAAAAGCATGCTTTTCTTGCTTCCGCAATTTCACATTCGGGGATAAATGGCACCAGCAGTGAGCATTTGCATGGTTAGGCAGAGAAGGCCCATTTGTCTTAATCAGGACTAATATCGCCATCAGGGAGATAGAGGGGCTGAGCTATCTATCACATTCCACCCTGGTTTTCTTGGGGCAAAAAATTACTTTCGATCAATCTCCAGAAGCAGATAACTCTACCGCAGGGACCTGGAGCTTCATCACTTCAAAGCAGGACATTTTTTGGAGGGGGAGCTGCCAGGTCAAGTTCCATCTGGGACGAGCTGTTAGCTATTAAAGACCACACAGTCTGCAGTGAATCAAAATGATCGGTGATGGTAATGTTTCCAAAAAACATCTCTCTTTTCTTGTTTATTCTGCAGATTGCTCTCTTAACCTTACACTATTGATTTCAAATTGCCCGAGATTGTGCGCGGCCAAGTCTAACCTTACATTGATGTTAGCATCATAACATATCATCCTATAATGATCCAACAGAGGTCCATTTACTATTCGGCAGGCATCGGTTTTCTGAAAACAAGCTGTTGAGTGCAATGTGCTGAAGAGAACAACTCTACATTTTGGAGCTGTTCATATTTCCCTTTCAATCACAGCACTTTCATTTAGATGGTAACTTAATAGCACTTCCAAAGCAATCAGTCTGGAAGTGATCTTAAAAGATCAATACCAGTTTCATGTCTGTAACATATATATTAAGCTGGAGCATGCAGCCGGTTAGTTTAGCCGGTCCAGAGCCTCAAAGGCAGCTAGTCTGGCTCTGTCCAAAGGTAACCACATCCCACCAGCACTGTTTAAACATCACTAATTAGCAAATTATTCTGTTCGTGGGGGTGTTGTTGTTGTTTATTTACGGGAGCTATGTGCAGGACTATTTCTTAGACAGGTGCAGTAACTTGCTCTAGTCTCTAGTTTTTGTACGGATTGAAGAAAAAATAAATAGCCTGTTAATTACTTTAAACGTTAAAGATGCTAGTCGGCAGATTTTGTAGCCTTTGGGTAGACAGAAGCTAACTGTTTCCAACTGTTCTTAGTCTTTATGCTAAGCTAAGCTAACTGGCTGCTTGATCAGGTTATATATTTATAGTTTAACATTGTTAGCATCACAACAAAAAATAATCATGTGCCTAAAAGAAATAGTTTTCATTTCAGGAAATCCACTTATTCACTTTGTTTACTTAATAGCACTTCAAAAGCAGTTAATTTGCAAGTTATTTGAAACAACTGATACCAGTTTCATGTCCCCAAGCTAAATATGAAGCTGGAGCTAGCAGCTGGGTAGCTTAGCTTAGCATTAAGACTGGAAACAGTAGGCAAACAGCTAATCTGGTTCTGTCCAAAGGCAGCCAAGTCCCACCAGCACCTCCAGATACTGTATATTGACAGATTTTGAAACCTTTGGGCAGATAGAGGCTTGCTGTTTCTCCCTGTTCCCAGGCTTTTTGCTAAGCTGAGCTAACTGGCTACTTGCTCTGGCTACATATTTCTAACTTTTCATTAATGTAGCATCATAACATACCATCCAATAATAATCTAAAGAAGGTCCATGTACTATTCAGCGAACATCATCTTTTGCAAATAAGCTGTTGAGTGCAATGTCCTGAAGCCAACAAATCTACATTTTGGAGCAGTTTATATTTCCCTTTTTATCACAGCACTTTCATTTAGCAGGTAACTTAATAGCACTTCTAAAGCAATTAATTTGGAAGTGATTTGAAACTTCTATGGTGTCACTTTGTTCCCTCATTATTTAGATGCAAATTCATTTCAATCTAAATTAAAACCACCCATGTTGTGAGTGACAATCTTTTTGAGAGCGACTATAAAAGCTTTTATTACGGAGGACGTGAATGTGCTGTCAAACGCTGTCAAATGTAAGTGCTACATGCCTCAGGGGATATGACAGATAGGTGCCGTCTATGCCTTCATAGATGTATATTCTCTCAAAAAGTGGTATACGCAAACCAGCAAACATGTTTCCCCATCAATCGGTGCGGGGAACGCAGCGAAGCAGATGGCATATGTCAACATGGTGACGCTCCACCGTCCAGGAAAAGTGGAGGAGTCGCTGAGACCAAGACAGGAGATCAAGCGTGCGCTTGACACAGCAGAGTGGCTCAGCAAACCCAGGCCGCAGCACCCAGCTCTCTGGAGCCTCTCATCCCTCGTCACAATCAATCCACCGCAGACCAACCGTAATCCTATTTGTTCAAATAAATAATGAAATAGCTGCAGCCCCACACGGAGGCACACAGAGGGTGGTAATTGCTGCGTTTCAGGCTGGATCAGATGGGCTCTGTGGGAGGCTGGCTCGGCTCCACTGTGACCTTGTGTGTGTTTGTAATTTTCCACAAGCTTAGTGGATATGCAGCAAGCAGGGGCCCTCAGTGAGTGCACAGGAATCCAAGCACCTAGGGAGTGTGCCAAGGCCATCCGAGTGAATGGCTTGCTGTGATGGAGCCTTTCTCACGACTAAAAGAAAAAAAGAAAAAAAAACACACACTACAAGGAGGGAAAGATGACATGACAGCCATTAGGCAAGTGCAAGGCTGTAGAGCGAGTGTTATGTCCTTTGCTGTGCTCTGATGCACTGTAATGTGTCTTGTTCAATTTGTTTACGTGCGATGCCTCAGTGCATTACAAGGACTTGTGAGAGGGGCACGCACAAAAAAAAAGATTTCTAAAGCTCTATCCTCCAATTGAACTTGGACTTCACTCTTCAGCAGATTAACCTGTAATACCAGACCTCCGAGTTTTACAATTAATGTTTATCCTACCCTGCCAGGCTGCGTTTGCCCTCATAATCCCATTATCCCTGACAAAATATTCCATTATCTGGAATATTTCCAATGTCGTCCTGACCAGTCAAGCTTTGGGTCATGCTTTTGTTCGGTGCAAGCTGCAATCTGTGCTCTTTGGCATTGGCAGCAACATCCATTTGCAAGGTGAAATATTGCACCGGGGTAGGTTTTCCCCGTTGGTCCAAATGGCCGGTCATTCTGTGAAGTTATGGCCCGTTGTTGTCAGTAAGGTGTGATTGCAGTGACTCTTATGGCCCATCTCTCTATATTGTTCAGACGTTAAGCAGAGTCACGGAGGGGTCAAGCCACGAAATGTTGCTAAAGAATGAATATGACTAATCTTCTGCCATAGCTTTTCCTCAATGAACACTTCAGCCTCCCAGTTCTTTAAAATGAGATGTCGACAGCTGTGCGAGAGCACTGTAAAATGAGAAGTGTCCACAGACTTACTATATGTAGTGAAGCCAACTAGAGAAATTAGGCATTTAGAACCAAAATATCAAGAGGCCCCCTGCCTGGTGTAATTAACCCACATTAAAATAAGTATGTACTTTAAAGCAAGTTGTGGGAAATCCGCTTATTCTCTTTCTTGCTGAAATTTAGATGAGAAGATCAACACTTTCATGTCTATACGGTAAATATGCTATTGGATCTACCAGCTGGGTAGCTTAGCTTAGCATAAAGACTGGAAACAGCTAGCCTGGCTCTGTCCAAAGGAAGTCCTATACCAGCATTAATTAACAAGTTATATCGCATGTGTTTAAACAACACAAAAACCAAAGTGTAAAACTGACAATTACTGTTTTACGGGAGTTATGTGCTGGACAATTTCTTAGTGTCGTTACTGTGAAGTTCCCGCCAGCAGAGACTCCTGCCTCCGCTGTCATATAGTCACTGAAGCCAGCAGCCAATTAGCTTAGCTTAGCAGAAAGACTGGAAAAAATTAGCCTGACTCTCTCCAAAGGTAGCAAAATCCACCTACTAGGACCTAAGCTAACCAGCTACTGACTCCTACTACAAAGTCATCATAAATCTCAGCAAGAAAGTGCAGAAGCATACAGTGAAATGGTTCTTAAAATTATATATGCTTCAAAAATACATTTGTAATTTGATGTAATGAATGTTGCATATTTTTTAATTCTTGCTATATTTCCTCACATCTGTAACATTAATCTTGTTTTGACTTGATGCTCAAATACTGACATACTGGTCACCAAATGATATCAAGTCCTTTGATTAAGAAGAGTAAATATACTGTATAGTAAAATAATCAAGAGAAAATACATACACGAACAGTATGCAGAATTTGTTTCCCCCAGGATGGCGAAGGCATGACCCGCCCTACTCTGATTCTGACTAGCTTACCCTGAAGTTTTCACTCTAACCCCACCCTAACCCCCTACACAACCCAAATGACCCAAACCAATGACGGCAACAGTTACTAGCCAATCAGAGACAGATTAGGGTGGGTTATGACTTTGACATGACATTGGGTTATGACCCAGTTCATAGTCCTGATAGATGAAGGCTATGCTACTAAACTGCAATATGTGATTACATTATTGGTTATTAGAAATGTCAAATATATTTATTTAGTGATTTTCTTTATTTCAGGAGAAACATCTGTCTCCAAAGCCAGAGCTTTGTTCACTGCAATTAACAGACATCACAACATGTGTTGACAACTAAAATTTTGATAACAAACAAGGAGAGAAAAAAGAGGAGAAAAAAATAACAGAAGGTGATAATTGAAGTGCAAAAAGATTGCCTGTAATGTCATTGTTGCACCGTCTCTGCCGCTTGAACACAGAAAGAGGCAGAAAAAGGGCGTTCATCACTTGGTAACTTATCAGAGTAGCTCATTATAAAACTCTGAATATAGGATTCAGTTGTTTAAAGGCACATGATTGTTTGAAGTCTCATATCATTAATTTAAACAGGTGTCATGTACTGCAACAGGGAGGCTAGTTTTTCTATCAGAGTCAGAACCATGCCAGCCTGGAAACACCACGAATCCTCTGTTCTGTTCAGCAGCAGGATAGAAGGCGACCAATCAAACCAGTTCAAAAGCACACATTTCATTTAGATGAAGGATGAATGAGTTTAACTACAATGAAGCTGCCATTCATCAGAGCAAACACCTGGGATCTACTTCAGAGGGTGCCACTAACACAATAAGTCGGTCGGTCATACTAAGCAAACAATAGTCAGAAGTGTGACACAGCAAGGTTGAACTTTTGTAAATATTAAATATTGAGCTGTCGTCGCTTCTATTGTGGGACAAACACAATTTTACAACCAGCAGGTTGTAAGTGTGTAACGGTTACCAGTGGAGAAGAGAAAGGAAGGTGAAGACTTAACCTTAACATGTTTGACGCTAAATAATCAAACACAGAAAGCTTCAAGGTGAAGCCTGTGTCAAACGGACTACCTTTCACCACTAACAGAGAGCATTTGTGGGGGAAAAAATAATTCCAGGAAATTGCTTGTTGTGATGTATTTGCCAGAGGCACAAAACTCCTGAGAGAACATGTTACAGAGGAGCAATTTTGTGACATGGTTTTATTAGATTTCTAATTCCATCATTCAGGCAGGAAAGTGCAGAGCAATCTGGAGATAAAAGAGAAACTTGGGCAAGGATAAAACTCCAATTGTAGTACTGTTAAGGCCACTCTTTTAGCTGTTGACTTGAAAATCAATGAACAAAGAGCAGTTTGGTTTGTCTTGTCACAAAGTATAGACTGGGCTCAACAATCCAAGATTTCTCAGATCCCTGGAGGTCTCAACCTGTAATCTTTGATCCATCGCCGCCTCTTACTTCTCATTCCTTGTCAAAGCTTGGCTTTCCAATATCATCCATCATTCATTGCTTTACCAATGTCTCCCTGTTGGTGTTCCAAGGCCCCAGACCTCCACCAGCCCCGCAGCAAGAATAACAAAGCCCGATGCAAATCGATCTGACAGACAGAAACCAAATGTAACCTGTCATGTAGAGGGATGGTGATTGTACCACAAGAACTTTTCCTGCACAGAGATAAATGCTAATACAGCACTGATTCTTAAAAAGTTGGGTTTAAAACGTAAATAAAAACAGAATGCAATGATTTGCAGGTTTGTATTCAATTGACTACAGTACAAAGACAAGATATTTAATGCTAAACTTTATTGTTTTTGTAAATATACGCTCATTCTGAATTTGATATCTGTAACATGCTACAGATATCAAATTCAGACACTTATTGTTGAAGTTTTTAGAGGGAAATTCTTTCCTATCACTACTTTATATATTACTTCAGTTGTGTTCAGCTTCATATTGCACCCATAATTTGGTGACCAGAGTACATTTTTGGTGGCCCAAATGTAAAGTTATATTAAAAATAATACAGAAAAGGCACTTTTACACAATTTAACACAGCCATCCATAACTGTGATACTTTAATAGTCCTGACATATCAGTTGATAGCCGGTGATGAGTAGCTTTTCTTTGTTTTCATGAATGTTCAACTAATCGCTGAAAAAGAAGAAGATGTTTTCAGAACTGTAACATTGTGTTGGCAGAGGATAGCAACCCATGCATACATCATTTTCTTTTGCTTATCTGGAATTGGGTGGCAGCTAGCCAAGCAGGGTATTCCAGACCTCCCTTTCCCCAGCAGCACTTTCCAGCTCTTCCTGAGGGATCCCTTGGCATTCCTTGGCCAGATGAGATATATAAGCCCTCCAGCAGCTTCTGGGTCTCCCTCAGGGTTTCCTCCCGGTTGGACATGCCCTGAAAACCACCAGTATAAGGATAAAACTTGGTCCCCCCCCGTGGCCACTTACATAAAATATCTGGTGGCTACAGATGAACTTTTTGTGGCCACGGGCCATCGGGCCATGTTTAATGTCAAACTCTGCAACACCTTTTATCTAAACTATTTGTGCTGTTAAATAAGCAAAACTTTGTTTTACCATAAAGCTTGTTTGGTTCCAGCCACAAGTAATTGTTGTCTTAGAACAGTGCTGAGAGAAATTTCATCCGGTGTCATCATCATCCCAAGCCATTAGTGAGGCTATTTGATCAGTGCTAAAGCAGAGCACGGACATGGACGCTGGCCAAGCTGCAAATCGCAGTCACAACACTGAGTGAATGAAAGAGATGTGCAGACACATGTACAACAAAGTATCCAAGGCTCCACCGCTGTTCTATGGTTTAGAGATGACAGTGTGTGGTTGATTTAACCATGCGGTGCTTGGAGAAGTTCATGGTTCAGTAACTGGCAATGACCTAAGGGCTGAAGAGCCAGCTGAATGTGCAGAGCTGTGTGCACACTGCAAGGCAGCAGATAAGCATCCAGGCTATGGCCTGTTGACAGGGAATGGTCAGACGTGGAGAAAAGTTGGCCAGAAAGCTTTGGATTGGATGCTTTGTCATCACTGTGCATTTCAATGCAAACTCTTCTAGCTCTATTAACAACATTCGGAACATTATCTCAGTGAAGCATTACCATGCTCATTTTTGCATGAGCTGTAACTATGCCATTTGCATTTCATGTGACCTAAGGTTTTTGTGCCGAAAGACATTTTGTTCTGTCACAAGCACACCCAGTGCTGCTACACAGAAACTCCTCTCCAGACTGTTGTCAATCCAGCTGCGCTAGAGTGCCCTCAGAGAGTCATGCTCATTTCAATATTTATTGAAATGTTATCAAAACCACTCAGAGCGACTCACGGCAATCAATGCTGTTTAGGCTCTGTGCTGCAGAGGCAAGTCCCCCCGCTCTCACAACTATTGTTTGTCTTGGTGCCATTCACCCTCATCCCCCTGAAGAGAAGATGGTGGTGTCACACCTCCATAATTCCTCCCCCAGAGTAATGGTTCAGCTCAGATTGCACGCTTACTGACTACAATGTGTTTTAATTGACAGGGCGTATATTTTGCACATGAGAGAAAAGCGAAGGAACATGGTAAAGGGCAGGGAATGCTATGTTGCACAGAAGGCCGGCCCTGCAGGGTTCCTCTTTATTTCCAACAATGCAATCATTTGCCAGTCGTACCAGTTCTCCCTCACGCTAGTTTGAACCAGCAGTTTGCCTGAAGAAGATCCTCTGGCAAATTAAATGATCACTGTTCCTGTTCTAAACCATGCAACCTACTGACGGATACCAACAAACTGTTACACTGATAGCAATAAAGACATACGGGGGTGGATAATAAATGATGAATGAAACAGTAATCCACTGGGTGACAGTATTCATGGGAAAAGGAAACAAGAGCACTTAGTCCCCGCGTTGCACCGTCAGCACTGAGACTGAGATAGAAGTTTGTCACGATGGGCTGAGCTTTATGTTCTCAGCAGCCAAAATATCTGCGTGTTCTCGCTGCACTTATAAAGGGCAAGAAGAGAGAATGGATTTGCCTTTTGGGCGTAAGTGGTCTGAGAGGGGATGGATAAAAGAATCATGAGATAAACAACTGACAAACTCAAACCTGTGGTCCACACCAGTCAGGTGTGCGTCAGCAGCAGCACATCAGCAGACTAACCACTGTTTGCATCAATACTGTGACTGTTTAAGTTGCATTCTTAGGACACATTCAAAACAGTTTCATAATGCCGTTGCTTAAATTTTGTCAAATGATGATTGATTCAAGGTAACGTTGCATTTCCTCTTAGTCACTAGTTGATAACTTTCAGGAAAATATGTGATATGTTGGATACATCTGAGTCTGAGGAAGGAAGTCAGCACACGTGTGTAAACATTACATTAAGAAACCACTATACATTAACTTGAACATGAATATTTCTGCATGAGTAACTTCAGATAGATTTTCATCTGCACTGGTCTTTGTTTAACTGTGAGGACAACGACTCCCATGCTATTTCGCAACGTCAGCAAATTAATGGAAAAGAGCTCAAGGGACAGAACTTACAAATTGTGCATTTAAAGGCTACGGCAGCTGTCCTTGAATGTAATTCTTTTTTTAATACTGTTATCTCCAGATCACAATATAATTAACTTGTGATCATTGTGGCCTTAAAAAAGTCGTAAACACAGCTGTTCTCGGCTTCGTAATAGGAAGCACTCTCTATAGCAGAAGATATATTTTTCTCCACGCTGCAAAAATAAAACAATTCACAGCCTCTTTAATTGGAGATGACAGTATTCATTATTGAGATAACAGTATATATTTTTAATACTTGTGTTCTAAAAATGAAAAAAAAAATCTATAGTTGCAGAACTTATCATGTGAAAGTAATTAAAAACTGAATTAGTTCAGGATAGATATGTAGCTGGAATGAAATAGGATTTTAAATTATTGTATTAAAATATAAACACACTTATTTTCATGTTAACTGAAAAACTTTGGGGAAGGTGTTCACAGTATGTTCTTAAAAAAAAAAAAAAACTTATTGAATTTACAGTCTTTAAATGCCCAATATGAAAATTTTGCTGCAAGCGTTCTCTTACATTAAAACAATAACAAAACATAGTTTGATGACCATCATCGTCGTGGGAGTTTCACCTTCATTGTTAAACAACCACCATTGCAAATGAAAATCCATCTTACATGAGTCACACAGAATCACTGAAAGTTCACGGACGAGGTAATATATTAAATTTTATTCATGCTATGTCGAGACACGTTTGCCTGCTTCCTTCCTCATTCTCTGATGTATCTTACACATCCTGTATTTTACCGTTACCTTGAATAAATAACTGATTTCTCTGTGTTTGAAAATTGTTGGAAACATTTGGGATAATGTAAGTACACAACTCAACAAAATATATAAAAATATATAAAATAACATAACATTTAGACATTTTCAATGCAGAAATGTTAGACGTGAGCCCTGATTGATTTGGCAGCACCGGTGGTTGTCGTGGTTTCAGCAGGTGCAGTTTAATACAGTAGTAGTGTAGAGCTGCAGTAGGACATGCTCAGTTTGCATTAGCAGCCCCTGTGCATTCAAACACAGCAGTTAACAGTGAGGATGATAGATGAAAAAAAAATTACAATCAGTAGCATTGGATTATAAGCTACATCATTTCCTGTGAATCCCTCATGCATAGGTGGACAATTTGAATCCAGAACAGGAATGGCGGACCCCGCCACTGACAATGAAAACTACTATATGAAAAGTTAATTACAGAATGTAAATACATTGAATGGATATTGCTGAAAAAATGCTGGCCACAGTATTAAAAAACTTTTTTAATGCAAGTCTGCAGGATTATAACTTCAAACTGATGAAGGTTGATAGCAAATGTATTTTAAAAGAAAACAATATAGCCTCATAGGAACAGTTTATCCATATATTTGATAATCATGCAATATATCTTGTGGCTGCATTGTGTTGTCTATTAATGGCACTGTTGGTGGTGAAATTGGTATCCCTGTCCTTCTATGATGGATTTCCTGGAACATAGGTGGAAAAGAGTGAAACTACTCACGACTCTTGCTCTTTGTGAGGGATACTGTCATTGAAATCTCCTGTTTTTTATTGAGTTTTAAGATCACTTGCAACATTTTCCATTAAATTCCACCAGTTGTTTTGGAAATAAGTTCATATTATATCATTTGTGGCTAGATGAGCACAAGAATGAAGCAATAAACAAGAGAAAGGCAATGATTATTGTGGATTTTTTTCTCATAACCACAGTATTCAGTACAATAATAAAACAATAAACCCGGAGATATGGAAAAATATCACACACCCTGATATAAACAAGTATGTGAAGAGCCTAAATTGTGCATTTTGGACCATTTAGAGTTGAATGTACCCGAGTCCCTGTAGAGTGCTTGAGGCATTGTTTGGCTACGACTACTGATCCAGGTGTGTGCAGGTTTTGTCCTTTTCAGCGATAAGAGAAGGTCCTTCATACTGAAAGGACAAACAGAGTGTCTCCATCTGGTTCTTCACCTTTTGACTCATCATCCTGCCAAAATACAGATTCCTCTGGAGCTGAGCCAAGCATAACGTGTGACCTATTATACCAGTGTCTCAGCAGTACAGCCAGTGAGGCATTTTTTTTTAAAACTGTCCTTCATTATTCTCACACTTTCTAACACTTACGGAATTTCTCTCCCCTGCACAGTATATAATACACTTACTGCAGGGGTCATGCTAGAAGTATATCACTGCATCCCACAGCCAGACAGCCGATGTATGAACAAGCCAGGGATCTCACAGGACACTAAGCAGATGGCAAAACCACACAGTGTCAGCACTTTCCCCCCGGCAACCTGAGAGACTCACTATGGTCAAATGAAACACGAGACATAGCAGACACCTTCCTACTCTATTTATATTGCTTTTTGCAGACTGGATTTTGCTTTTGAAGGAGAATTTGAAAACACAATAATCGTCCATCCTGAGAGAGACTCCCGCCAGTTCCTAAAACAAATAAAGTATCCAAATGTCATAATACTGTAAAGTTATACAGTGTGATCATATGGTGGTTGTTTAGTTAAAGGTATAGTTGAGGATTTAATAAATGAACATGTTATTTTATATGGAAGGATAGTCAGTGGCTGTGCGCTTCAAACTATGATACTCTAGAAAGGTACCTCTAACTTAATATTTTGATGTGTCATCAAAATCAGATAAACAACAAGAGGGTCTACACATAGAGGAGGTTGGGGTCCTAGTTAGCTTAGCACTGCTAAAGCCCACAAATTAACTTCTTCGTTTTATCCGTACAAAAACTCAAGAGTAAAAAGGTCAAGTTGTGGTTTTATGGGGCTTGTGTGCCACCATATCAGTTGCCAGGCAAAACAGCAGGGACTCTGAGAAGCCACTGCTCCCTGCCATGAAAAAGCCTGATGCATCACCTCCTGTAAAATGGTTAACTGACCCTCCCTTTTTGGAACACCGTCAGCTTTGGAGCATGAAGCAAATAGGGCAAGATGTAGACTATGTAGACTAACTAGGGGGTGAATTTTATTACCTGTGGACAGAGCCAGGCTAGCTGTTTCCAGTCTAAGCTAAGTCCAAGCTAAGCTTACTGGCTGCTGGCTCTGGCTATATATTAACAGTATATAAATGACAATTTTAGCAAACTTCTCTACATCTTAGCAATAAAACAAATAAGCGCGTTTCTTTTATGTGTAAGATTTAGTTGTATTTAGCTGTGAGCCTGCAGATTGTCTGTTCTGGGCTACCATAGAGACATGGTGGTTCAACATGGTGGAGTCCACAGAAGAAGACCCCCTCCTCCCGTATAAACAAAAACACACCAATTCTTATTTTCAGGCGATTATTCATTCATGAAAGAACACTCATGAATATTATATTACATGTCTGCCATATTCTGCCAAAAGATCCCCCTAAATTTTACACAGCGGGCCATTAAAGTGACTGTAATATCAGGTTTCATTTGTTTAATCTGAGGTTTTTATTACACCAAATGTTTGAAAAGGTTTTGTTACACCTAATGGCAGCTTCTGGTGAAAAAAAAAAATGGAGCACCGAGACACGCTGTAAACCATACACCCGTAATGTATGAGAGATGGGGTTTCAATGCATGATATGTGTGGTAGAACAGTGTAGAGGGATTGTCCTCTCACCGGTGCATCGATTGTCTCCCAGTCTAATTCCATCCTGTCTCCAATGTCCCAGAGAAAGGTGGCCAGCCACTGTCGAGATCCATCACAGGCAGCAAATGTATTGTTGGACGTGAAACAATTGTTTATTGTTTTTCAGCTTAACTTGCTTCCTGATGAAGTTCATTGATCTCTAAAGCAATCCATGGTCCCCGGCTCCACATCATTTGTTCCTGTGTTGAAATGATTGGTTTGATCTCAAGGCCAGGCATCAGCTGTAATTACTGAGATGGGATTTCAACTGTCAGCATGATAAATGGCCATTTGACTTTATTTGTCTTGGCCTGCCATTGGCTCTCAGCGCTACCCGTCACTGAGGTATTCTATTTCCTTTACTCAGCATCACACACACAGAAACATATCGAGTAGCTCCTCCATTACCTCAACAGAAAATCTTTCAATAATAACACAGATAATTTTCCGAGCAAAAAGCTTTCGGCAAGTGAAATGTCTTGACAAGTCAACTTCTTGTTTTTCCAGGACGGCCTTTTGTCTTGTTTTGTTTAACTGCTGTCAGAAACTTAGTTTACCTAACTTTGCCTCTTCTGCTCTGCACACACACATCGCCTGAGACCTTTTTTTTTATTATTTTGTAACAAATCATTAAGCCGAGCTGCAGCGGGAATTCACAAGGGGCGAGATGCTTGCAGGTGCAGATCTCAGGAGGTGTTTTTGTGCATCAATGAATACAGCTCCTGGTCCTGGGTGACCTTAGCCCTTATCCCTGAGAAAGAATCAATTGTGTTTCCAGACTGCCTGTGTCGGCTGCTCGAACGGGAACACCATGCTAACGATAACAGTGAATACCATGAACAAAGGTTATTCACGGTACTGAATGAGAGTATTTTTGTGTAATGTTGGTGAATATTTGTCTAAATGGACAGGGACTGCAGTTGGCTAAATGAATGAGCCATCTTTGTTAGCGTAGATGTGGTGTGAGGTTGCTGATAGAAATGTTTTCTTAACCACCTTTTTCACAGCTGCACACAATGTCCTATAATGCACCTTTTATAGCAACCTATCCATTAGCTGTTAAACAAGCTGTGGAACATTTTGTATTCCTGAATGCAGGATGCATTTTCTCCTCAACAAATCAGCAATTGTAGTTAAGGCCATTTATTTGGCGGCGTACTGCCAGCCGGTAACAAACAAACACAAAACTGCAGAATCTCAAGTCGTCAAAACCATAATAGAACTTTTTTTTTCCTCTGCCCAGCTCCTCAGAGCCTTTCATTTCTGCATGGCAGTGCTCTTTCCAGATCAATTATTCCCACTAAAATAAGTACGAGGAGGCCATGAAATATTAAAGCGGAGGCTGAGCAGGGGTTGAAAGCTTCCCTAACGCGGGGGTGTTGTATCTGTTTTATTTTTCATGACGATGGAGGGACTGTGGCGAGGAGGAGGCGCTGCAGCCGCTTGGGGCCGTTTCCGTGGTAGCTAATTTAGTCGGCGGCCCAAACCCCCACCGCACTCTAAGACATGAGGGTTCCAAAAGGGTTCTTCCTCAGGGACTGAGGTTCTACCCAGAAGAAATTTGAAGAAATGGTTCACCAAGTGTAAGTCTTTGTAAGACTAAGGATTCCATTAAAACCCTTTTTGGAAGAGTTTGTCAAGGGTTCTTGGTAGAACACCCTGGGTGGATATAAAAAGGTTCTTGCAGAGCACTTTTCATACAAAGGATTGTCAAGGATTGTTGAAATCAAGTGTTGTCAAAGTCCTTGAAGAAGTCTTTCATCAAGGGTTTGTCATAGGATCATTGCACCACAACATAAGAGGGTTTTTGTTAGTTGGTTCTAGATAAAACTCTTGGAATATCAAAGGGTTCTGAATAAACCCCCTAGGTGGGTTCATCCACTTTGTTTCCCAAGGAAAGTCTGGAAGTTTTTGGTTCCAGCTATGAACAAACTTTTTATTTAACTTTAATTAATTTTTGGTGGAAATGCTTGGAACAGTTTAAAATTAGGTGCTTGAACCATAATGAGGCTGGTTCCATTTTGGTAAAAATTAAAGAGTTTCAAGGATCGGGACAAGCTGAAGAACCCTTTATGGTTCTAGTTAGCGCCTTTATTTCTCAGAGTGCAGATGACAAGGCCACCCAGGATTGAAAGAGGGCCAAAGCTCATCCTCTCTGTCCACATCACAAGCCCACTGTCACCTATTAGCCACAGAAGGACAGTTTGTTGTTTAATGTTGCTGCAGTTTCAGCTACTGACTTAGACTGGATCCTCGCACACACAGAATGAGATGTGAGACAGTTGCGTGTTTATTCTGTGTGCCTCGCAGCATTGTTAGTGTTTTCCTCGCCTTTCATCTTCTTCCTTTAGCTTGGTGCCACGAGGCAGGAGCGCAGCATCTGACTAAATGGTGAGATTTGTTTGCCTGATTGAAATGCAGATCAAAACTTCCAAAGCACTCTTTGTAGGGAGCCTGACAAATATATTACCCTTACAAGTTTTTATTTTGCACGCCACAATGTTAAATTAATGCAGGTTTAACCTGCACCATATTTTGTAACTCCCACTTTTTGCCTCTAGCTCAAACGGGCTGACATGCAGTCTACGGTACGAAGTTCAGCATGTTATTACCTTGTTTAAAATGTTGCATGAAAAAGTCATGAGTGTCAGCCTATTCACACAACTGTTAGCGTTTGACTGTACAAAGCCTTCCACAGGTCACTGTTTTCACAGCTGCCATGTTTTATGTATCCAACATCTTTTCCTTTAGCTCTTCACATCTCTTCTGCATTATGGAAAGGTGGTATTAGCTCTATGTCTGTCAAAGAAGAACATACTACAGAACCTACAGTACACTGTGAGTGTGTGTGTATGTGTGGAAAATGGGGCAGCAGTGACTAGGCACATCTCACTGATGGAGCTTCAAAGCTTATTGTTATCGCAAGCCAAGCATCAGTCTGTTCCAGATCAAACAGTTCATTTGTCACTCTGAAACTGATGTTGAGAGGATGGGATTTTTATTCATCAAACCTACAGAGCACTTTTCAAACAGCACGGTTCACAGAGTCCCTGGAAATGCTTTGTTAAAATTCATCAATGATATAAAATTCAGTCTTTTGTCTCTATTATAAATAATACAAGTTTCATTGTGGTGACTTTGGTTGAATCAGGGGCTGAAGGTGAGATAAGGTCAGGACAAAGATGGAAAACTAAAGCAGGTATCGTGCTGTAAGGCCTGATTTTTCATGTCTATCAGCAGTGGTGGCATCACTAGTTCAGCTACATTTATCAGCTGTGTGGAGGTAGGAGGTGTCAGGATTGTTCAAATCCACTTCACTTTTGATTTTAATCTCACAATTCTATTAGATTTTTTTTTATTGCCGTTTAGTGTTTCTACACAGAATTAGCATTTTAAATACTAAAGTCTATATTAGCTGCATCTCTTGTCCTAAATCAGGGGTCTGCAACCTGCAGCTCCAGAGCCACATGCAGCTCTATTGTCCCTGTCCAGTGGTTCACTGTGGCTTTGACCAAAAATTTAATGAAATGAATGAATGAAATGAATAATAATTCTTATTTTATTTATTTATTTATTTAATACTAATTTTAATTTTTGAAAGAGAAAAAAAAGGTTTTGTGCTTAATGTGCATCATAGACTACATCTATGGCTCTGTGCCTTTTTCTCCCTAGGCTAGCAATGGATGCCAGTTTCCCCCAAAACTGAGAACTTAATACGTGCAGTTCCAGACAGATTTTTTCTTCCTGTTTCTCCAGAAATCCACTCAATCCATCAAGGTTTCTGACCCCAGTCCTAAATTATATTATATGTGATCATATCAATGGACAGCATTGTGTTGGCTGGTTAATTGACCTGTCTAAAGCCTTTGACACAGTTGATCATACACTCTTAGTGGATAAACTAGCCTCCATCGGCCTTGATCAGAAAGTCCACCAGTGGTTTACAAGCCATCCTGCAGACAGAGCACCATGCATTGTTGTTGAGCCTACTCACTGAGCCATTTTGAAAGTCCCCAAAGGTGTACCACAGGGTTCAATTTCAGGCCCACTACTTTTCACCTAATAATATTGCTTCTTTCGATCATGGCTGTGAGGTGCATGTTTATGCTGACGACACTGTGCTTTTTCCATCTGCTTCTACATTAGGAGTAGCATTGTCTATTTTGCAGACAGCTTTTGATTCATTCCAGCGCTCACTTCAAGAACTTAAACCAGCGTTAAATGGAAAAAACATAAAATATTTGCAGGTCTCTTGATCCCGCTCTTTGGTTTCAACATTTGCACTTTGGATGGCTCTGAAATTGAAAGTGAGTCTTCACTGACGTACCTTTGAGTATTTATTGATGAAAAATTGTCCCTCAGAATGCACGTTAAGGATGAAATTTAGGTTATTTTTAGAAATAGAACATGCCTTTTTAACTGAAATTAGAAAACGTCTAGTACAATCTACTTTCCTGCCTGTACTTCACTATGGTGACAGCATTTATATGAACGCTGCCTCTAATACCTTGAAACAGCTTGACACTGTTTATCACTCAGCACCTCATTTTATTACTGGTGATAATTTTAGAACAAATCATTGTAATCTTTATCAGGCAGTGGGTTTGTCGTCTCTGGCTTGTAGGAGAAGGCAACATTTGCTCATATTCACTTAGAAATGCATCTTACAAAAGTTACATGTCGTTCTAATCTTTACCACACAAGATCTCATTCAAAGCTTTGTTACATGAATTTCACATGAAATGTGATTTGCATTATTGATACACTACAATGGACTATTGATGGTTTGTGTTTTTATATTGTTTCATGGACCTATTAATTTTTGATTTTATTGTTTTTGTTTTGTGTTATTTTACTTTTTGTTTTTATTGTCATACTGTGATTTAATTTATTGCATGTAACCAGGGCACCATTGAAACAGAGATCTTGGTCTCAGTGACTTCCCCTGGCTAAATAAAGGTCAAATTAATAAACAAATATAATCCACTCCATGCTGCTGGATCAAAGAAAGATTTAGTCTGTATCACATCCACACTTCTGTCCATATTCGCATGCACTCTCTCTCTCTTTCTCTTTCTGATCTCTGCATCACACTTTTTATAGCAGTTGACAACGTGAGCGTTGTCAGGAGTGAATGATACTCACATTCTCATTAATTGGTCGCTGATCAATGCAGTTTGCTGTTCACCAAAAACATGAGCACGTTCAGTGAATGGTGCTCTTTTAGCGCATTTATGCACAACACTGCCAACTGAAACACTTCAATATGACGTGACATCAAGCACCAGTCCTTGGGCTGATGCTCATGATGCCTCTGGTGCAGAGGAATACAGACATGCATCGTACGCTTGAGTTTAATTGATGGAAAGATGGCAAACACAGGTGTGTGGGCACACGCACACACACACACACACACAAAACAAACATGGATGCACATGCACACACTCTCAACACCTGCCAGCAGTGAGAGCAGGCAGCAAAGCTTATTGTTTCATAAACAATTGAACTTAACATTTTTTCGCCTGTCTATCTGTTTGACTGACAGTTTTATTGATCACTGAAATAACAACCACTTGGAATGAAGTTGGTTCAATGTAAAAAGAACTTTATAGTATATAAAGCTTAGATGTAGTGAACTTCTTTTGCTATGTTGCTGTAGTTTAGCTGACTACATTTCTCTGAGGGGTAACTTCAGTGTAGTGAAGCTTCATTTAATGCAGAGTAACTGGTAGCTTAGTTTTCTACACTTCAGATGTAGCTTGTCCAACACTGCATAGTTTCTCTAGTGGTACTTAGCCATGTGGACAGTTTGGTAGTTTTTTGCTTTTGAGTTTCTGAGATATCTATCTCCTTGATTTCTTCTGCCATCCAAACACAATAAAGGTGGATGTTTACAGCGGATATACTTTCTACTGAAAAATAGTCCCTGTGAAAACTGCTATAAAAAACACATAAGTTAAAGTAATGGGGAAACTGTCTCTGGAAAGAGATTTCACTGTTGATTTTTTTTTTTTAGCTTCAATAGTTTATTTCTTTCTTTTTTTGTTAGTGTGTTTTTTGTTTTCAAAAGTGTATTAAAAATCAGCGAGCAGCAGACACAGACTCTACAGCCCCCAGCTGAAGGCTAAAGGCTGAAGGCTGGAGCAGATCCAGCCAGTGTGGACCACAGGACTGCACCCGAGTCTGTCCAAGCATACACAATGTACAAACAAAACAAACAAAAAAAAAAATTAAACCACCTGTTAAACCACCTATTAAAAAAAGATCTCAGCCTCTGAGTCAATGCTCCTTTCCTTCAAAGTTTCTTTGGTTGACCCAAGAATACCCGATTGTAGGTTTAAAAGTTGTGTTTTTCCCTTTTCTTTGACTATAGACAGACAGGAACTGTGGGGGAAGGAGAGAGGGGCATGACATGCAACAAAGGTCCAGGCCAGAATCAAAAACCATTGATTTTGCAGTTATGTGGTATGCTGCTATACTGCAGCCAGCCAACAGGGGACAACTGGGATTGAATTTGGGGAGCTGCCACATCCTCTACCTTAATGTACAGTCAATGACCTTAATGATTAGGCCACACTCAGACAGAAGCAGGTGTTGCTGTGGTGGTGTCAGGACATATCCGCTGTGAAACAATGAGGACATAACGTTTTATTTCTCACTCACTCACTTCTTTCGGTCTCTGCCTTGCACGAACACAGCTGCACACCCTCTCTCCGTCTCAAAAACAAATGGACACGAGCTCTCTTGATGTCGCTATTGTGCAGCCAGACCGAGACGTTGAAGCTGGGTACACAAAATAAACAAAGCAAGGACACAACTGGGACATCATCATCGTCTGGTCAGAGATATTTTAGGCTCACTGTGGAGCAGTGAGTGATTGGCCACCATAGCGTGACAGCTGGTCACGTTCCCCAAAAAGTTGACTCTGTTTCAACTTTTCCGCCACGTGCACTACGCATTCAAAATGAATGAGATGACTGACGTTTTCATCACAACGCCTGATTCTGTCTGAATGTGGCCTTAGGCTGCTAGAGCACCCCTTTGCACGTCTAGTTTAAATATATTTTGTTATTTACGTCCAATGTATTGAGGTGGAGACAATCTTATTTCAGCTGCTCTGTATTTTGGGTGAACTGACCCTTTAAAATAAATTTAGTTGCCAGTTTATTAGGTACCTATAATGCAGTCTGACATCAGTAAATCCCACCTTCATGAAGGTTATAATGTTCAGTTGTTGTATCTGTTATGCAGAGTGAGATGTGCTCTCTCCTTCCTTCATAAAGCACAGATTGCCATGTATACAGAGTCTCATCTGGGGTTGGATCAGTGATGCATTTCATCTTGGATTTCATGTGCTTATGCTCTGTTCAATGATCCGACAATATGATCTGATTACACATGACACATTAATGCACTTTGATTTTTTGCTTTGAGCAATGCCAGGCCCAATCCTTCACGCTAATGTCCATTTCCCGAAAAAATCGGGAGCTGAAACTACTTTGTAATGAAAAACTGCAATGACTCCAAATAACACCTGACACCCAGACAGTCATACTAATGAGTGCTCAACAGGTTGTGTCCTGTTTTGAACCCAAGTTTAATGCTGAAAATCTAAGTTCTTTCAAATTTGTGAAAATTTAATTTGTGGTTATTTCCAACACAGTGACTTTAGGTGAACTGTAACGGGAAGCTGTAAATAAACACCCCGGAGAAAGGGTTTGTGGAACACGACATTGGGATCCAGAGCCGGAGTCGGCCTACGGAGGAAACAAGGCAGTAGCTGTTGCAGTGTGTGAATTACAACAGCAGCCCATGAATATTTAAAGTGTGATCAGGAGAGACCTCCATTATGTGAGCTACTGAGCTGTAATGCCATGGCTGATTATGAGAGCAGGAACGGTTCATGTGCTGCTGTTGAGCTGACAAAATCAATCGCCTCATGCTGTGAACGCACGCAAACAGGTAGCTGTCGCTTCATGCTGAACTGCATGCCTGCTCATGTTCAACTGTCTCTCCACACATAAAAGAATGGGCTTGAAAAACATATTGGAAAATCAGTTCTGAAAACTACAAATGTGATTTCTTATTCTATTTTCACTAAAATCCCAACAATGCACTGCTGCACTTTATTTTACAGTACACTAATAAGATGAATACGATTAATATGTTCTTAATTAGACCTTATTAGATCCTATTAAGACTTTCTTAGAGGATAATTAGGAGCATATTACATCAGGACTTCACTGTAAACTAAAGTGTATTATTTCCTACTGTTAGACCCTTACTAGACTTTATTAGAGGGTAATTAGGGACACGTCAAAAAGAACTGTACTGTAAACTAAAGTGCGTTATTTTCACTTCAGTTAACAGTAGAGTTCTGTTGTGCCACTTATTATCCGCTAAGAAAGTCTAATAAGGGTGTAACATTACGTCTGTGTGTCCCTTACCTTACCCTCTTATGCAGTTTTTATGCCACAAAAAGTGTTTTTACACCAGAATAAGCAGGTTTTTCAAACACAGGTAAAGCACTAAAAATGTTATCTTTTCCCATTGCTGGTAGACCCATTTGCCTTTCTGTTTTTGTCTTTTTATTTTCTTTTAAATACTCCATGAAGCTGAAATTCAACTCAAGTTCAAGTTTAGTTTCTCTCCCGCGTCGCTGTTTGTTTTTTCAGGTATCTGCTTTATTTTACTGCTTTATGTTCTCTTTCAGCTGGATAGAAGCTGTGTTAATGCTGATGAAAACCCAAATATTTTCTGATTTTGCTGCTTCAAAATAAGCTTTTAGATAACAAAATAACGGGGATATTTACTGTGAGGAATTTATAGGAAGGAAAATGTTTATCCAACTTTCAGACGCACGACTAAAGACAAGCTTGCCTTCAGTAAATGCGTGCAGACTCCGCTGACACACTGAGTCAAACTGAATCAAGTCAAGAAGAGCATGTGAAGAAGGTCTGAAAGATGCACAGAAGTTACTGGTGCGATGTTTAAATACCCCTGACTACAGCAGAATGATTTTATCCACGAGTTAATGCTGATTGTAACCTTTTGCTGAAGACAACCACCAGAAGTTGGTGGGTTGAAGTGGAACTGTGGTCCATTGGGAAGTGTAATCGAGGTCTAATAAAAGGCGTAATACTGTCTAATAAAGAACATACAATTTCTAGCTTTGTCTAATTTGATACAGGTACAGCTTGGTATGTATTAGTGCACTGTAAAACAAATTGTCTCCCAGCATATGTATCCATAGTGGAGCAGTGTTGTCATCACAGTGCAGTCAGAAGCCACTTCCTTTACATCTCTGCTAATCTCAGGGGCACTGCTGCAAATTATAATTTAGAACTGATGAATTATGGCGTCCGTCCACACTGGGTGCTCCTCTGCCCCCTAATCAATTTAAGTGACTTTCCCCCCACAGTGAGAATGGACTTTTTGTTAAATGACTTCATGAGGAAAAATTATAGCTATAAATTCGAAGCCAACACCAGCTGTTATGAAGATTTATTGCCGTAGTTAATGTTAATATACCACCCCGCCCCATCATATCAGATGCTGGGGCCACTGTAGGTCAGCCAATGGGGGTATTTCCACTGTCCAGTACTGTGAAATGAGTCTGACAGTAAAATTGTCAAGAAAAATCAACAGCATCTGTGATAATTGCCACTTGTCAGATTTAAGGAGGACGCGTCCTTGGTGGAGCCAGTCATTAAAAAGTTATATTCACCACACTCGTATTTCGGATTATTCAGAATAGCCCTGCCCGTCTTATTCTAGGCTTTGTGAAACCCACCACTGATATGACCAGTTTCTTCATTTCATAGCTATAAAACTTGACGGTTCACACACAAAATTCAATTTTGGAATACACAAATTTGCAATTGTTAATATAATTTCCCCGCTGGGTCATTAAAATCTGCTTGCTACATTATTATTCTTAGGGCAACGGATCATTTTCAAAATTAAGTCGTAATCTCAGCCAGGAGTAATATTCACAGGATAACAAACGTTGACACAAGGGCAGGAACCAATTAAAGCTTTAGGCAGTATCAGTGATATCCAGTATATATATGAGCAGCCTATTTGGCATAGACCTTTTTCACAGCAGCCATATTGATATGAAATGGTAGAATAAACACAGGTTTTTACCAGTGATACTAATTAAATCCCATTTAATGTAGCTGAACTTGTCCAACATGCACAATAGCTGCAGCTTTGACCTGAATGGATCACAACCTTAATTAGTATCACTGGTAAAACCCATGTTTACCATAAACAGTCACACAGTATTCAAGTGAGTTCATAACACTGTTTAAGGTTGTAATGTTTCCATTAAACTCCAGTCACTCACAGTTACTTTAACATATAAAAAATGGAAATTGAAAATTTTTTTGAAAAGTGTTATGAGGCATGTAAAGAGCCAAAGCTATGTTTCTGCAGCCACAGTACCTGTTTGGACAGAGTGAAAAGAAAGACAAAAGGCATCGACACAGTGCTGACAGGGCTGCAGCAACACCTAAAACCAGATAAAAGAAAAAAAAAAGTGTGATTGGACTCAGAGAGGAGAGACAAGGAGGGAGAGACAGACGGGGGAACGTGCAAACATGGACAGAAGTGTTGAAGGGATATAAAAACTTTTCTGATCATGAATTCTAATATCTGTAAAGTCTGAGCTACACCGCAGACTGGAGTCTCTGTTTACAGTGAGACCCCGGGAAACAAGAACAACCTCCGAGCTGCAACCTACACACCGAAAATGGCAATTTAGTGCCTGGGACACTAATGTTAAGAATGTAAACAAGCTAACAGCTGTTACCTTTTCTTTTGCAGTGATCTAGTTATTTTAATGCCCAGGCTCGCCTGCCATTGTGCAAATGTTTCACGAAAACAAGTTCACCCTCGACACTATTTTGCAGCAGCACCATCGCTTAGCGCCACCCAAGACAACTGTTACCGGTTTAAAGAAATGCAAACAAGGCAGGGCGTTTTTTTTTACCCTACACCAGAATGTTTATGCGTGGTGCCAGACCTTTCTATCATGAAGGAGTCTTTATGAATGCTTATGACTGCTGTCAGTGTCATTTGGTCAATTATGTCATTTTTAAAGCAACTTTGATATTGTTTGAGATGTGAAAAGCAATGACATTTTAAAGGTGTAATAAAACATTCCCTTAAAAATTATATTGACTGTTATAAACATAATCCCTTTAATTGTCACTTAAGACCCACTAGAAGTGTGTGGTGATGTCTGTATCTGCAGAGACCCTGCTTTCTGCCTGTACCTTCTTATTTTCTCACTACTTTGCCATGTTAGGGACACTTTACCAACCCAAAATACAGGTAACTGACACCCTGTAAATGAGACTGAACATTCAGCTATCTTTTTTGGTGCATTTACGAACAGCTCAGACAAATCTACCTTTAAGTGCTCGTCCAAAGTGTATTTCTGCAGTTGAGGTCAAGGAAAATGTTCATGACAAAATTATAATGGTCTCATGACAGCCAGTGTTTAATCCAACCACTGCCCTGTATGAAGAGAAGAGAGGGCTGGCCAAAGGCTGTAGAGGTCTCCTAAACAGATCAGGGACCAGTCTTGTAAGAGGACGACACATATTTGGACAGTACTGAAGTCTGTCCTGTAGCTGTGAGATGGTCACACCTGTTGTGGGATAAACAGGAACATCCGCACGTCAAACGTGCACCACACAGGGCCAAGTGTCTGTTTCACAAAAGCAATCTGTGAGTCTGCAAGCATGAAAACGGTGACATGTTTCGCAGATGATTGTCACTCCCAAATTGCAGATACATTTGCAAGTCCTATGGGGCTCTTGCAACCTCATGCATAAGCAAGAGGAAATGATCTTGTGTTTCAAATTATGGCTTGAATGCTGCAACTTTGGTGCAACCTGGTGCCCCTCAGGCATGTTTGAAAAATCCTGCTGTAGCCTGAAAATTGGTCACATATATGATATTTTATTTGCAAATGTTAGTTGTGATGCTGTTGTCCTGCTTTATTAAGTTTGTTTTAATTTAAGACCATATGCTGCAGCTTCACACTTGCACATCAAGAACCCCAGCTGCCATAGCAACTAGTGAATATTTTTGTGCTTATTGATTTAAATGCCACCTCCATGGAAACTCAATGACATTTAAGTTATTTACTGGATTAGATAAACTACTGTTTATTTCATGATGTTCAAACTGTAAAGTGGGTCAGGAAACTGGAAACAAATGTAGCTCGAGAGGAGGGAAAAACGATTTTCATCTGTTCCCCCCTCCTGACCACAAGCCTGCTTTGGACGGTTGCCTCAGAGTGCAGGTCAATACGGATTGTCCCAAACAAACTCAATGTTTGTAATTCCTTCCAGTGCCAGCTCAGTGCCCTGAGTTTAGATCACCACAGTGATGATGTGTGATGATCAGAGATGTCTCTGGTACAGATGATGGAGTTTTAATGGTAAAGTATGTGCAGCAGATGGTGATGTGACTTTGGATTACATTTATCTCACCATCTATGTTTACGGAAGTGGAAAGTCGCCTTAAATGTAATGCATTATAGCTGTAAATGTCATAATGATGTTATCACATGTGGCCGGTGTCAAACTGAACATGGTTTTGCTCAAAGTAGAAATGCCTCCATTGCAATATTCTCATCTGATTCTAATTTTTCTATTTTCTTTCACTTTTCTAACTATAAGTGCCTGCATGCACAAATATTTCTGTGACTTTTCTTAAATTCAAGTGCTGCTGCAGTAATCTCCGCACCAGCTCTGCCAACTTCTTTCTCCAAGTGAGGAAATAGAATATTCACAGTTTGCAGAATTCATTTTTTTAAATGCTTAAAGACCCAAACATCACTAAAGTGTATGCATTGAGATTAACTGATCAGAAAAATGTGAAACAGACTCACAGTCACGGCAGAGAGAAAGAGAGAGAGACCACGTGGCACTATCATGCGGCACATGCGACTGGCACAGAATCAGATTTATCTGAAAACTGGACGATTCAGATCACCGCCAACCAGATTGGTGCATCTTTAGCACAAAGTAAGTAAAAAATTAAGATCCAGGAGTATTTGTCTTTGTATGCTGTGGAGCTAAAACCCCCGAGGTTGTTTGCATATGTCTGTTCTTTGCTGGGTTAGCATAGTTGTCACAGCCTGCGTGCCAGTTCTACGCTGTAAGGAACACCAAAGCTTGGGCACAACTGGCGGCTCATTTGTAACTAATTATGACTCCAGAGATCAATTGCAATCAGGGCCTCCCCAGAAAGCATGACCTGTATCGGCCAACACTCTGTGTTCAGTCAGACGTCAGTTATTATCATTATCATTATATCATTAAAATCATGTAATTGCTTCTGTGTGAATGTGTGTGTGTGTGTGTGTGTGTGTGTGTGTGTGTGTGTGTGTGTGTGCGTGTGTGTGTGTGTGTGTGTGTGCGTGTGTGCGTGTGTGCGTGTGTGTGTGTGTGTGTGTGTGCATGAACACTACTTACAACTTATCTGGAGCTAATCTCGAATACTACTGGACCAATCTTGACTATCTTGTTTCAGCTGTAACATTGACTACATCATCCACTTTCAGTGGGATTCCTCTTGTTTTATCTATTGAAAAACTTTAAATGGTTTATAATAACAGATCTCTTTTTAAAAAAAATAAAATACCTGAGAAAAAGAGAGAAAAATGAAAAATGTTACAATTATGGCTACTCTCCTCTATATTATTATATTTATATTGACTTTCACTCAGTGGAGGACTTGAGAGAATATTTCTCTTTTCCATTTTCTCCTCTCTAACCGTGCTTTATTCCTTCCATGTGTTAGTTTTTCCCACAGGGTCTAATAATAAATACTTTCCATTGACCGTTTTCAACTGACCAGGATACAGAGAGGGGCATTACTGCTGCATCAATTCTCGAGGCTAAAAGGCTAAACCGCCTTTTATTTTGTTATTTTCCACTTGTTTGTTTGTAGCCCTTAATCACAGTTACAGTCTCAAAAGACTTCTGTACGCCCACATTAAGGGGAAAATATGAAAACAATAAATAAAAATGACACCCCCAACCTTCGACCCTGACAGAGAAAAAGAGAAAAAAAACCATCATTAAGAAGTTCAAATCAGCAAAACAAAGTGAAAACAATTAGCGAGCCGCTCCACGGTGGCCTTTAATATCAGCAGTTAAGCAGCATGCTCCTGTTATTGCTTACACGGCGATGAGAGGATATTACCGAGATCTGGTTATGCAGGGCGATCCGAGTGGGCTCCTGTCATTATAAAAACTCGAGACATTTCATCCTGGCACACGCGGCAGTCAGACCGAGCCAGAAGCAACAGTGTGGAAGCCTAATTGAACTCTCTGTGATTCCCTCTCAAGGGCTATTCTCAGTGCTCATTATCTTACCCTTGTCCCCGTAAAGACCAGATGACTTCGCTTTGACTTTGAACCTCCCTCTCCAAACAGGTCACTCGAGCTCCCTTTGTCCTTTCATCTTCCCTTTGGCTTTTATAAATAAGCGAGCCCGCGTTTCTCTCCAGAGGCACCATTGCATCACCTCAGACAGCTGCCAGCAGTGGCTCCACTCAGAACAAAGAAGGATCCAGGGAACTCTGCTCTAATCACTTTAGTCGTACTGTGCACTCACTATACCAACACACTAAGTATATATATGTGTGTGTGTGTGTGTGTGTGTGTGTGTGTGTAAATCGGAGATTTTCCAGGACACTATTATTTTTCTCCTCTTTACACTTGTCATTTTTACGACTCACTGTGTTCAGCATCCTGTCACTGAAAAGCTTTTCCTTTCCATCTCCTGCTGAAGGAGGCAAAGAAAGCAGCACTCTACGGCCTTGTTCAGACTGCCAGCTCAAATCTGCTTCTTGGCATGTCTTGATTTTAGTCAGACATTCTGGAAAGTTTGGACACCAAAAACCCACATGAAATGCCTATTTACAAATAGAGCTGGTCAATATGACATGAATATCTCTATATTTTTCAGTTATTCCACAATATATCATATATATCTCCATATATACGTTTTTTTAAATAACAAACCATCAATTTTGAACTACTTCAAACATATGATGTGAATGCCCCAACTATATCAGCTTAGTTTTAATAATTTCATTATGTTACATCCTTTGTACAAAACAAAGTAAAACCAGTTAAATATTGTTGATTTGTCATGAAAACTATTTCTTTAATGCTGTTTTTTCACCTCTGTTACAACTGTAGTTCACTGTTTCTTTGCATTTAGTCCATATACACTCTATATTTTATATCTGTATTTCACTTATTTGATGTAATTTTGGAACAAGAATGTCCTACAAGACTGATAAAGTTTTATCTTACCTTGTTACATCTTATCTTAAAAGAAAAATTATAGTTCCAGCTTCTCAAATGTGAACACTTTCTGTCTTTTCCCTTTAACCCTTAAAATAATTTTGGGTTCATCTTTAATAATTTTGAGATTTCATCATCATCATTTACTATACTTTTATCCTTGTATATACGTGTCTGCGTTTACTCAACATCAGCAAGAGATCTTAGGCTGTTTGTAATGTAGCAAGTACAAAACCTCATTCAAAAGCCATCTGGGTTGCTGCACTTAATACTTGATCTCTTTTGCGATTCACGCAGTCATGCTCAAATGTATACTTTCAGGCATAAAGCTGCTGAAGTTTTACTCCCACCACAGCAGAAATGTGACACTGCATACATTCTGAAGTAAAAGCTCTAACATCAGGGCTGTGGGTGGTTCCACATCCAGCTGGCATTTAAATGGACATGCTGTGATTACAAAGCTGCAAAAAAAAAAGAAAGAAAAAAGTGGCATTTAAAGAATTTAAAGAGAACAAAAGGGCGCTGGCTACCTCTGTGTGCGGACATCTTCTCCCAGCGTCGGGTCCCACACAGTCATCACCACAAATAAACAAGAAAAGAGACGATGGCTCTGTTTCTTTGAGAAGTGACTTCTTGCAGATGTACAAATAATGATGTTCTCTCTACATACCAAAGGCAAAAGTGACGTGATGTTGTGCTGTTCCAAAGCCCATTACGAAGGAGATGGATGGGTGGGCGTACAAAGCATGTGACTTCGACAACATTCACGCCCTGTCTCCCACTAACAATCAGAACTGGTTTCTTTGAACTGTAAATTTGAGAAATAGAGTTTTTGGCTTTAGATGAGAAGATCGTTACCACTCTCCTGTTTGAAGCTACTGTAAATATGAAGCTGCTGCTCGCTGCTGTTTAGGTTCGCTTCAAACACTGGAAGCAGGGGGAAACGCTAGCCAGGCAAGTCCTGAAGTACTCGAGATTGGTCTTACTCTTATGTCCGGTCACAAGCCCACTTTTTGAAGGTCTCGACCTCCTAATTGACCACATATTGACTCAGCCATGTCTTGATCTCTGACAAGGACGTCTCTGGATTTTATTTCAAGGTCAAAATCTGTGGGGATAGTACTCAGCTGCCTTGCGTTAACATCATTACTGTGATCAGATGTAACATTTTTTTCAAATCACAGTAACCTGATTCGTTTCTAATGTGCAGTTTTTGTTACTGTTACTGTTACCCTCACTAAGAGATCTAGAGTGTGACAGCAGTTGGTCTTGACTCGGTCTCAGCTCCTTAAAGTCTTGGTTTTGTCTCGATACACTCTGGTCAACAATACTGTTTTACATTTAATCCAGATACTTGCACACAGGTTTGTTCCTCCCAGGAGTCATTACTGCAGGTTTTGTTCTACTTACTAATTACAAGTACAGTTGCTGCTGTAAAGTACAAAGCATTCTTCTCAAAAACTACTCAGAGTATTAATTACTTTTTAACCGCTGATGTTTAATGCCTTATTAGTCGTAGGCATTCAATCAAAAGGGGTTTCAGTTTCACCAATCTTCAGTCTAAATTACTCCCAACTCCTGCTGTGTGATCACGCTCACCTCTAGAAACATGGCAGACTCTGTGGAAGAGCACCCACACCCTCAACAGCTCATTCCAAGGTCACAAAAGCACCACAATTTCTTATTTTTCAGGTGATTTTACACTAATGAAAACATAGTTATCATGGTCATATCCCATTTCTGCTGTATTCTGCTAATACACCCCCCTACATTTCACACCCTGCACCTTTAAGACGATTATTTCTATCCCAGTAGTGTGCACATATCATGAAAACCAAGTCTGTGTGGTGGTTTTCTAGGCCGCATCTGAGTTTGATAACTGGTTTCACACCTTATACATTTTCAATTAACTTTGAAAACCTTTAGAGGCCTCACACCATAAAAAATATGGTGGTATATCCAAAAAAAAAAAAAAAAAACAAGACTCACATGAATCATTTTTGGAGACGGTCACACATCTTTTTGGACGGCAGAGACAAAGTTGCCCCCACTGTGTCCACGTGTCTGTATATTACTCTGCTTCTGACTGTGTTTAGTGGGATAGACTCCTCTGACCTTGAACATGAATAAGGCCAAACACTGCCGGAGTTATTTTTCACTTATTGCAGCACACGGGTCATTTGTTGAAAGTGTACCCTCCTTTTAACTCCGTGACCGAGGCTGCCCTGCAGTTGCTTCCTCGGCCCCACAGTGAAAGGCTTCATATCTTGCGCTGTGCCCGCGCACCCTTCATGTCCTCTGTAAGACATCAGTGCAAACCGGCGCTGGTGCCTGAGCTTTGAAGTTTGTTTCAAAGGTACATCAAAGGCAGCTGGAGTAGAGATACATGGATGTCAAACCTCATTTAGTAATGGAACATTTCATAAATTTAGACTATTCATTTAATTGTCGTGATTGGCCATTTTACCAAACTGGTACAAACAAATTTAAAAAGTATATTAGATGTTCACTAAGATCCTTCTAATATATAATAGTAATATTTCAGATAGCAGTAAGCTTAATATATATAAAATAATCGTTTATTGGGTGCTTTAAATTGTGAAGTGGCTGTCCTGAACCCTAACTTCTAAATTTAAACTTTTTCTTTCCATTGTAGATTTTAAAACAAAGTAAAAAAAAACAAGAACAAAAAGTTATTTTGTCTTTGTAAATCATCTAACATAATTTTATCCCACTCAGGCAAATCTAAGTATTTTAGTAAACTCCCTGTCATTTAGAATTCCAGTTGAAATATGACACATCTAAAATCATCACGACCAAAAATCATTAAAAAGAAATGTGGAGACAAAAAGGAAGACTTAAGTCTTTATTTGGGGGGCGATACATAACATTTCAGCCCAGTTATGCAAGTTAGAAGTGTTTTAGTAAACTTCCAGCCGAAATATAACCCTGCAAAAGTCACGATGGAAACTTGATGATGTGTCTTTCGTTTGTGACGACTTTATTCGGGGGAAACAAACAAAACTTTAGCGCAATTACGCAAATCAAAAGTACTTTAGCATAAACTCAATGTCGGTCAAAATTCTGTCATGTGACACTTCTTACACTGTCACTTCCAAATCGTGCAATGTTTTCTCCAAAAAAAAAAAAAAAAGATTTTATTTTAAGATATTTACCACTCTGTATTTGATCCTATTCTGCAGAACAGCCCATATAGTTTCATTTATCACTTTTATCTCTTGTCTTATAGCTTTTGAGGCTCAATCTTGACAAGTCTTTACACTGAGTGGTTGTTACTCAGACGTCAGGCAGCTAATTTGACATTCATGCCACTACCACGTTTAACACAAATCACTCTCCTTTTCATTAAATGTTCCCACTCATGATATATAACGCCTCTCTCCATCTGCAGCAACCTGTCACTCACCTGTCAGCTGTGTCAACGCTCGGCTCACACACACACACACACACACACACACACACACACACACACACACACACACACATCTACGCAAACAAAAGGTAATTAACTCCTCAGCTTCAGAACCCTCTGACAGGCAATTATAGTGTTTAAACATGAATGTGAACACACTCTCCAAAAAGAGACCATGTATCTTAGATAAGAAAGTGTTTAATGGACCATGAAGAAGTCGGATGTTGTGTTTGTTTGCCGGGAAAGTGAGTCATCAATTATGGATGTTGAATTTATATGTGAATTTATAGAAGTGGCTGAGACATATGCTGCTGACGTAGGTAGGACTATGCTGTTAAAAAAACACTGAATAGTTCATTGGACTTTTATAATTACAATATACAGTGTCAAATGAATAATGAGTCATCTGCGAGGGGTTAGTGATGAAAGAAAATCACCCGAATCTGAAGCTCTCCACGGCTTCACTAGGATGATTTCTTATTCTCATATTTCTGTGAAAAAGCTGTTACTGTAAAACCAACTGTACACTTTATTCTCAGCACCAAAATGGCAGCGAGATGAAGTTAATTATTAGCTGGTGAACAGTGGAGCAATTAGCAGCTACAGAGTCTGATATTTCATTCAGGAGTTAAAAATAGAGCTAAAACGAGAGTGAAACTTATGCAGTTCCCAGGGTACATGAAAACTCACGAGTTAACTCGACTAAGAAATAGTAATTGTAATTTCATTTTATTAACATATTTGTGTTAAAGAGGAAAAATAATTGCTGTGATGCTGATGACTACTCTGTTAGCTGCAAATCAAGGCAGTTGTAAAATGTGTTGCAAAGCTGAACAATAATCAATAGTCAGTTGAAATCAAGAGTTATCAGTCATGGATAAAGGGTCGACACGCTTATTTAAAAATAATAGGCTACAATTAAAATAAAGAGTTGAAATAGATAGCTCTTTGATGAAGAACTGGCTAACAAAAACAGTTGATAAACAAAGTAAGCGATAAATGAACAGTATGATTAAATAGGCTAGCTAATGGATAAACAATGGAAACAGCTAAAACAGTTAGCTAAAACAAATAATGAATAAACACTAACATAGCTGAAAGCTCAAAGATAGCTAACAGATAGCTAATGCAGCTGAGACACTTCACTAATGGATAAACAACTAAAAAGTTAGCTAAAATTGACGAGTGAATAGTTCAATTACTAATGGATAAACAATCAATAGTTAGCTACTGAATAAACAGTTAAAACCATTATCTACAATTATGAATAAACATCTGGAATAAATTGCTAATGGATAACAATTTTTTATTAGTTAGCTAAGTGTAAGGATAAACGGTTGATAGGTAGCTATGCAGTTTGTGGATAAAAAACTAAAGATTTACCTAAAGGTGATGGGTGAACAGTTCAATAACTAATGAATCAACAATCAGTTGTTAGCTACTGAATAAACAGTTGAAACTGTTAGCTAAAAGCCACGGATAAACAGTTGGAATAGAAAGCTAATGATAAACACTTTAAAAAGTTAACAAAAAGTATTAGATAAACAGCTAAAATCACTAAAAATAATGGATAAACTATTGACATATTGTCCTTTATTGAAAAATTAAATGCACTATCCCCTCCTGAATCAGTACAGTATGCAGTTTGTCCCTTCTTTTCATGCACACCCTACTCTATTGTATAACACCACATTTTCCCTCCTTAGGACATGACAAATAATAAAACCTAAACAGTTTTATGAGACAATGTTGGGGAAGTCTGAAATCTGAGTGACAGGAAAGTTGTCTGTCACTTAATGCCCTAGTTACGGTGACTCAGACACACTTTTTTTGTTTGTTTGTTTGCTTGGTTGGTTGTTTTTTTGTTTTGTTTTTTCTTTAATGCTGACAAATACCTTTAGCCCACCTGTGAAAAGACAGAAGCTGTCCAAATACAGATCTAAATGGCAGACAGACCACAAGCAGATCAGTCCTGTCAGTGACTGTGAGGACAAAGCAAACTGTGCACTTTGTCATAGAATATTTTCTGTCGCCTGTGGTGGACGGTCCAACCTGGACCAAGTACAAGGGCAGAGGCCCAGAGCTGAGTTATTTTGACAGACCAAACATTTCGCCTAGAGTCTATGATCTGATGTTCGAATCCTCAATATAATTGATGCAACCATGCTTTACTCCTATTGACTTTTTATTTCCTTTACATTCATATTCAGAGTTGCAGAGGATTTTTTTTTTTTTTTAATTAATGCATGAAAAGCAGAAATTGCTGCATAAAAAATCACCAGAATGCAGGAAATTAAATGTCTGACACTCAAAATCTGCGAGGGGGAGGGGGACTCCCAGACCCCCTGCTTGATTTGTGTCCCCACACCTTGGTTTGCTGGCAAGGTGACTTATTTTTTGAGATTGAGGCAAGATTTTGAAGAAAAAGCAAACCTGACCAAAACAACCATAAAAACACTGAGAAAATACCCACTTAATAGTGTTAAATAACATGCAGTTTATAATCTATTCATATAGCATTACGGCGGTTGGTTAAGCTCATCTGACAGCGCTGTGCGGTATATAACAGACGAACAGGGTTGGGAACCACTGGTTTAGACGACTTAACCACATAAGCAAATTTATACAGTTGCACCATAATCCTGTGGAAACTACAGTCAGTACCTGCATGGCAAATAAGATTAGGTCAGTATTACCAACGTGTGATACTCATCTGAGATTCATTCCCAATTGTTTTTTTTTTTTTTTCAATGAGCTCTGTGACATTGTTCAAGGGATGGAAAATAATAATCTCCAAGCGGCAGATGTGAACATCATGAATGCACCCTTGAAATTTGATACAGATTGAAAGGGATTGTATGGTCCTTTCTTCATGTTAATTCCCGGCTTAATCTACTGCATTTCCTCGAACCCGGCAGATATTGAGAAAATATATTTGTCCTAGTTACTATGATCATCATCTAGCAGCTGGCGGCTAGCAAGCACAGTGATTAATCTTCCAAAATTATGTATTTGACTCAGACACTATCCACTCCTTCTGAAAGCTTCCTCCAAGGTGTACTTAAAATTGTAAAGACATGCTGAAGGGGGAGATAAAGAAAATGACTCTGTGGTCACAGGAGCTTTGTGGGTTCCCAAAACTTCTATGTTGACTTTTGTGTGGAATGTAGACCTTGGAAAGTCTCAGAAACAAAACTCGACTAGGAGACAACTACCATGTTCCTGCACTATACTTTGATCTAATTTAAATGGAGGCTACGCTCAACAAAACGGCCTCTAATTATTTTGTCTTTGAATCTGAAATGAGAATACCCACGGGACTCTGGTGGAGGTCTGGTGGAGCTGCAGCTGAAACTCATTTTCTCGTTTCCCCGTGCTCTGAAAACTCACCCGCCCCAAACACAGGGAGAATGAGAGTCGAACTGAGGTGGCAAAAGTTCACACATTCGGCTCTAAAGTAGAAGTACAGATAAAAAAAAACTGATCCTCACCTTTTCTCTATTCGAGCCTCCCTTTCAACTTGTTCAATGATTTTCATCTTGATCACTGTTTCCTTCGAGTCACATCTTTTACCCAGTTTTGAGTGTTACTGATTTTTCATCTTGTTACTTTGTTACTTGTATGTAGTTTTGGTCTTGTTTCGTGTTTCTGTCTTGTTACATATTTGTTACATTGTTACATTAGCGTTGCATCGATTACTTTGGGGGTTTTTTGCCTTATAATATCTTTTTTGTCTTTTTATAACTTTAATGGTTTTAGTTTTACTAAGTCTTTTTTATCTTGTTACATCTTTATCCTAGTTTTTTGTCTATTACATCCTTTTGTCTTGTTAACATCTTTTACATTGTTTTTTTTTTTTTGTCTTGTTATGTCTTTTTTTCTTGTTATGTCTTGTTAGATCTTTTTCATCTTGTTACATCTTTTTTGACTTGTTACATTTTTTACATCATTTTTAGTATTGTTATATTGTTTTCGTCTCGTTACATCTTTTTTCTTACATCTTTTATATCAGTTTTAATCTTGTTACATCTCTTACGTTGTTTTTCATCTTGTTACATCTTTTATCTTGTCATGTCTTTTAACTTCATGTTAAGTCATGCTATGTTTTTTTGTGTCTCGTTACATCTTACACATTGTTTTTCGGTTTGTCAAGCTTTTTTTCCTTGTTATGTATTTTATGTCATTTTTTGGCTTGTTACATCTTCCTCATCTTTTTTACATCAACTCACGTTGTTTTTTGTCTTATTATGTCTTGTTTGTCTTGTGTCCTTTTTGTCTTGTTATGTTTTTCACGCTTTTCTCCCCTTGTTACATCTTTTTCATCTTATTATGACATTTTGTTAAATCTGTTGTGCTTAATGCTGATCGTTATATGTGTTACTCTAACATCCATTTAGGTTGATATCAGTCTTGACATTGGGATGGCAGCAGACGATGCAAAATAAAAAATAATCAGTAATTCTCCTGAAATGCATTAAAACTAAAGTAACAAGCCTGTTTTGAAAAATTAAGGAGTAGAAAGTCCAGGTATTTGTTTTAAAATGTAGGGAGTAAAAGTAAAAATTTGAAAAATTAGGGAAAAAAAATACTTTATACAGTACAGATACCTGAAAAATCTACTTAAGTACAGTAGCCAAGTACTTGCATTTTGTTTCTTCACACCTCTGGAATCAAGAGAATTGGATGCTAGATTAAATGCATTTAGGGCTTAGGAACAAAGGAGGAGCATGAGTCAATGTGTTATTCCAGTGTTCCTAGGAATATATCTGTCGTTGTTCCAAATGGAACCCACCTATTGAGAAGTTTATTGTGCTTTCTTCACTGTGTTATAAATACAAATAAAGAAAAAAAACCTGGCACAGTCTCTCATCAACACTTCCTCTCAGAGAAAACACCGTGGCAGTCTGCCATTCTCTCTGCTGAATCATTATATTCATTGCCATAACCAGAGCGGGAGAGCATGAGGGGACAGCGGACAGAAATATCTCACCCTCTTTCCTCCAGAGGCCAACTCCAGTCCAGTGATTCTCACCCCTCAGATTCGTGGCTCACCTTGACATTTCCAACTAATGACACTGACCGAGGGGCTTTGGATTTTTCATGGCTTTGTGCGAGCGCGTGCCATTTCTGTGATTGAACTAATAACGGATTCTTAGATGTAATTGTGCCGGTCAGCTCGGGATTGCTGTCCAAGAACTCCCGGTGCAGGGTGACTTTGAGTCTCCAGTGCTTTGCACAAAGACTTTTTGAACCTATTTCTATTTCTTGGACAGTCTGCATTTATTTCTACGTACTTGTGTTCACTCATTATGTTTCTATAAGAAGGCTTGTAATTTTCTTTGTTCAGAGCTGTCAACACCAAGGACAATAACGATAAAATTAACTATAAATATATTGTTTTAAAAATCATTCTAACTCTAAAGTGGATGGCAGAGTTCACACCACAACTATCTTTAAATGATAATTTTATAGTTATTGTTATCTTTCTTGGTATGGGCAGCCCTTTAGTGGTGGAGTCCACCACTCCTAATTACAAAGGCATAAGGGCTTTACACAAAATGATGCATGCATGCAGGCCCACAACATCCCTGTACATCCGTTCACATTAGGAGGGCTCAATTGGCGGTTGTTACTGAGAGGCAACCACAAGAAACACGATGTAATTGTTAGAGAGATTAGCACTCCCTGTGATTGAACACTAAATGATGTCCACAAAACAAGACATTTTCACTTTTGCGTGGAATAAACCACAGTGAGACAACATGACAGCTCCCCAAAAGCCAAGCCAAAACATCGTGACTGCCCCCTGGTGGCTGGCTGCAGTATAGGTCATAAGAATTGCCCTCTCTATATTAGCACATGGGACATGGGCCAAACTAAAATAAACATGACAAATACTATATAAATACTAAATAAATAAATACTACATGAATGCATAAATAAATACATAAATGCTACATGACAAATCTTTTACACAGTCTATGGCAGCAGGTGACAGATGACATTTTGCTGCAACGAGCACACCTTCAAAACATCAATAAGTTAAGCAACTCCTTTTACACTTCCATGCTGCCGAGAATAATTTCAGCCCTACCCAGAACGTGGCATGCTCTATTTTGCTTTATTTTATCAGAAATGCCTGTTGCATCAAACTGTGTCCCGCTAAGAACCACCAGCGTAGGAACGGCAGCTTGTAGAAATGTACTGGTCGCATGGCAGCTACTGGCACACAGCGACAGTCGCTGGAGTTATGTTCTGTTGTCAGTGCTGTACTTCAGTGGACAACTCTGCAGTTTAATGTGGAAGTGAGATGGAAAGGCCACCATGGAAAATAAAAATACTGCATGATTGATGAGAAAATGATGTTTCGGGGAAAATGGATCAACTCTTACTTCATCGGACCTCGGGGGACAGATAGAGTGATCAAGGGAATTTGGTAAGGTACTCTTATCAGGTGAATTCAGCATTCAAGGATTTTTTAATGCTAAATGCCATTAAGAGACCAATCACAAATCTTCCTGTGCAGCCTCCAGTCATATGGCTCGTGAAATTGGCACTCAGTCATGAAAACTTTGAAAACCCCTGACTTAAAAGTACTGCAACATACACACAAGTTTATAGTTTGATCTGTGTACAGATTAAGTAACAAGATGTGTGGTTTAATGTGTTGATTAATTGCTATCTGTCTCCAGCTTGATATCTAACAGACAGATCTTCTCATCCAACTCTTCGCACCAAAGGGAATAATATAATTCAGAGATGGCAAAAGTACACACATCCTGTACTCTAGTAGAAATACAGAAGTACTTGTAAAAAAAAAAATTCTCTGGTAAAAGAAGAAGTCCTCATTGCACTTAAAAGTAAACTGAACCTCATTTTTTCTCCATGGTCAAGTCTCCCACTCTCTTGTTATATCTTTTTTCATTTTGTTTGTTTGTTTTCATCTTGTTCTGTATTATTGTGTCATTTTCGCCTTGTTATGTCTTTTGTTGTTTTTGTCTTGTTACATTGTTTGCATATTATTACAGCTTTTTACCTCTTTTGTCATTTTCATCTTGTTTTGCATTGTTTTGCTGATTTCATCTCATTACCTTGTTTTGTCTTATGTCAATTATGTAATTTATGTCTGTTATGTATCTTTTACGTCATTTTCAATATTTCTGATTATGTCATTACTGCATATTGCAGCATCATTTTTGTTTCTTTTTACAACTTTTTACAATGTATTTATCTTGCCTTAATACTAAAGGAACAAGCCTGTTTTGAAAATGTCAGGAGTAGAAAGAAAAGACATTCGTGTTAATATATAAGGGGTAAAAATTTGTCATACTCATATATACTAAACTATATACTATACTATATATATATGTATGGACATCTGTTATATATGGACACGAAGAGTTGAGTTTAAATGTGCAACCATTAAATCTGCATTTCCACTCATTTATTAGCAGGTATGTAAAAAAATTTAATTATGATTTTAGACATTATAAGATGATGTTAATTATATCCAGGTGCATTCTGTGCTTTATCTCTATACATTTGCACTGTAAAGCAGAGTAGCTGCAAAAGTTGAGTTCCAGGGAGTGCAGTGAAGCGTTTTCTCGTTTGCAGTCTCTCCTGGGGTTATTCATACATAGAGTGCATGAAGCCTATAAATGTGTCATCTGAACAGCAGGAGATAACTGCTGTGCTTTCTTGGTTTTCAAGCCTCTGAAGCCTACCTTTGATTTTCCTCTGCTCTCAGCTTTGCATTGATACCATCTGGCAGAAATAGAGAGCTGGAGAGCCGGGGTAGAGAGGAGGGGCGGGGACTCATGGAGTACTCCACTGTCTGATTAATCATGCTAATGAGCGATGAGGGGTTAGAGGTCCATTAACCTGTTCGGAAACGCTGCAGACTGCCATGCTTCTGAGGGCGCAGACCCAGCGGAGCAGCACACACAGATGGGGGTAAAAAGCCAAAAAAGAAAAAAAAAAAGAAAAGAAAAAAAACTGGAACTGTGCTGATGATGGAATGAGGAGACCAAATATGGATTCATCTCTCTTCTTATGCAGCACAAAGCCCTCCCACCGTCAAGACTGCCTCAGAGGGGTCAGCTGTGTCTACAAAACAGGGAAACACGGATCATCCCATGCTTGGCTAACATGTGGGCTAACAGCACTAAAATAGCAGCTGAGGTGGTCGGTGTTTCTATTTAAATCATAATGAGCTGTGAGATTACAGAGTCAGCACGCCATGATAGTGGTTTCCAGTGTTCGTTTTGTCAGAGGCTTGATTTCTCTGCTGTGGCCAGAGGCGTCAGGCGAAATAAAACCAATATTTCCTACCTACAGGCTTCATAATTACTTCTGGTGTGTCTCTGCAAATGAAAATATTGATTTTTGTCCATTGTTTTTTTTGATTGTTCCTTTAGTTTTTTCATTATCCAGAGGTTGCAGTTGAGGTCGAGGGAAATTTAGCTGAAAGGGCATTTGTTATGATGTTCTCATTCAAGCCTAATGAGGACAAATGTGTTAATAAGTGTCAAGGAACTGTGGTCTCACTTTTGTAAAAATCTCTGTGTGAAGGACAATGACACAGCTATCAATTCAGGGGGAAATACTGTTCTCATATTTCAGTTTTATTATCTTGAAGTGGAAAAACCTTGAACCTTTCTTTCAGTGTTTGCCTCTCGAAGTCAAGATGAAATGAAAAATGCCTTATTAACCCTTTCAGACCACATCCTCAGTCATATTGTGAATATGAATATGAATATGCCAAAAAAAAACATTGCTTTGTATTTCTATATCAAAATAATGGGAAATCCCTTGAACCAACCAGTTTCAACCAATAATATTGTGTCAATCAATCTTCAGTTTTTAGAGCTGCAGAGCTAGTCAGGAATTATTAGTTAGCTTGTTAGCAACTGTGTGGTATATCAGTGTGTCCAGTTTCCCCAAAAACCACTGTTACGGGAAAGAAGTATCTGTGACCACATATTACATGTGGGAAATTTTACAGTGGACTGCTTTAGCAGCTAGCTAACATTAGCTACATGGAGCATACAATGGGCTGCGGTCTGGGCATCACTGATTGATATTACTGTCCTAAAGGACAACTTTAAAATTTGCCTAAAAAGACAACATAATGAATTTATTCACTAATTGAGTGAAACTGGGTCATATTTCCTAGAGAAAATGCTTTCTGCTTTTCCTTCCGATGTCGTCTGGGTCAGAGTTTCTTCTAACTTAGCTGCCGTTTGCAGGAAACAGAGCCGCACTCAGTAGCCTCATCATGAACACAGCCAGACCAGGACCAAACACAGCCTCTGAGATCGACAGGGAATATGTGACCAAGGTCGTGTCCTGATGTTTTCCTGAGCATCTTGATAGCTGTGCTTCTTACTAAAGTAGCTATCGGCTAACTGCCATTAGCTTGGTTAGCCGTGCAGCTGATACTAACTTAACTTCTGGTTTTTCGTCTTGTTGCCTATGCTAAATTAACTGACTAATCCATAGGGGTGTCAGGAGCCAAACCTGCAAAGAAAACCTCAGTCGGTCTCGGAGGCGGTGTTCATTCCCAGTTTGACCATTTTCACTGGGAGCTCCCAGTCTGGGAAGAATCAGCTAGGGTAATGAACCACTGCCCTGTAGCTACATGGCTGGGGGCATTAACGCTCAATCAGCGCTACTGGCTACTGTGACACTTAGGGAGGTCTCTCCCTAAGTGCCTGCTTTTACAAGAATCACGTAAATATGCAGAAGCAAAAAGTACTCTGATTTCCATTTCATGCTTGCGTGGGAGCCAACAATGACGATAAACTCATCAGCGTTGTCTGTCTTCTTTCTGTTCTAATCTTTAGACCCCTGTTGCGACCCGTCCACCTTTTTGACTCTTCACTGCACTTCCTCCGCCAGAAAGTGCAACAGCAGTGAGAGCCAGGAAGGTCCCGCTGTTTACTGATGGTGATTATGTGATGTGATTTCAAACAGCCGTTGAATGTGTTATAGGTGGTGTTTTTTGCAACTCAGATGAGAAAATTGCTTTATTTGTATGATGAAAAGTCGCAACCAAGTCCAAGTCGTCCCCAGTGACTAGCGTCCATCCCTGGTAGTAACCGCCAGGTAGGTTCCGCTGTTTGAAGGAGTCTTGCAACATAAACACTAATTTCATTCATCCAGCTTTTCTTTTCTTTCCTTTTCCCCACAAAGTAGGACATATAATTGGTGTGGCAGATTTCTGATATAAAATAAAACCTTCAAGAACTGTAATAGAAAGTATTAAATTTAACTTTGTCATAAATGTAAACACTCTGGTACAATACAAGACTAATTTCATGGTTTAAAACAAATTAATTGATCACTGCTTCTTTTCATGTTTTGCAAGATAGAATCTTATAATTCCAAGCACATAATGCTTTCTTAGGATCAGAAGGTTCTGCATTTGACCTGTTTGATGGATTTTGATATTGTACATTTAGAATATGTTTAGGGGGCCTCTCATTTTCATGTAAGAAAGAGACTTGTTCCACTTATCAGTTCTGCTATTTGGAATGCAAGCTTGACATCTACAAAGCAAATAGGCTGTTATAATTCCAAGGTGTTGTTATGTTCTCATTCAAGCCTAATGAGGAAAAATGTGTTAATAAGCGCTAAGAAACTGTGGTTTCACTGTGGTAAAATCTCTGTGTGAAGGACAATGTCACAGCTATCAATTCAGGAGGGAAATACTGTTCTCATATTTCAGTTTGATTCTCTTGAACTCTTGAGAGTGCTGTTTTTGTGACCACCGCCATTTATCAAATCCACAGCCTGAAAACCAGCACTGCGGAGAATTTGCCTTCAGACAGCAATGGATTTCTTTCATGGGGATATGTGATGGAGTCATTGTGTGGAGATTAAAAAAAAAAACTTGGAAATGTAAAAGAGGACTGGCAGAAGGTTGCTAATGCAACTTTAAATCAGATATCTCTTGAGTCACTAAATGTGGATTAAACTAAAAAAGGAATGTCGCTTAAAGCAGAAAAAAAAAAATCCACTTTCAAACACAATGCCAGCGGTATCCTTGAAATATGAGAAAGCTCAATATTTGTGAACAATCCTCGGCTGCAGAGCCAGGACCCAGATTACCACGGTTTCTCGTGTCTAAAGCCTGCAAGCAATAAAACTTATCCGGTGGCAATAACCTGAAAATTTTTCTGGTCGGTATCAAGGATCAATCAAGACACTCTGCCCTTCATTCTGCGTTTCCACCTGGGAGAGAATTGATTTACGTGTGTTCACAAATACAAACCAGGGGGAGGAAGGTTACATGTTGTAAACTGTTAGAAATAAAGGTGCTAACTAGAACCATAAAGGACTTGTCCCCATAGGGGTACACTTTTTGGTTCCTGTTCGGACCACGTGCAACCCTTTCAGAGAGTTCTACCTCCAACCCAACATGAAGGGTTATACGCAGATCCCCCTATGAGAGGTTCTACAGAGAACCCTTTTATGCTTGTAGTCTTTCAAAGAACCCATGACAAACCTTTCTCTAATAAACAGTTCTTCAGAAGCAAACGATTCTGGGTTCCTCAGCCCTTCAGGAAGCACTGTTTTGGAACCCTTATTTCTGAGACAGTAAATGCATCACCAATAGTCTGCTGTGACACAAATTTCAATATTCAAGCCCGTCTCTCCGTCTGTCTGTCTCTGAAATGTGTCTCTTGTCTGTGTGTGTGTGTGTGTGTGTGTGTGTGTGTATGTGGGTGTGTGTGTGTGGGTGCTGCAACATGCATATAGGCTGGAAACACAGACTCCACAGATGATGGATCTTTCAGGAGGGATGAGCAGTTTTGAAAATACATCACTAAAGCTCAGTGTGAGCAGTTACTGAGCGTGGAACAGTCACTGCTGTCTTCTCAACTGCAGTTTCAGTAGCCTGCTTTGCATTCATCCTGCTCTCAAATATACAGTACGAACAGATCATTATTCACCTGGCTGGCTCCAATCAAGTGAATTTATTATCATGTATATATGTTGATTTACATTACAGGCACAGAGTATTTACTCTAAAAACAATTTAAGACAACAAAATACTCTGTACACTTAGCCTGTCTATGGTATTTTAGTTGTTGCATTAACCTTGTTGAATTTCTTTGGTACATTAAACTAATTGAGACACTTTAATTTGGGGTACAGACTAAAGGGCAATGAATTAAAGGGGTGTGATCGCATACAAAGTCAATGTGTGGATGCGAAAGGATGAAGCAAGTTTAGGTGAAGACATGTTCACAAAATTGACAATGTTTTAACTAAAATATTAAAGCTGCAAGCAGTGGTGATTGGGTCCTCTGACCCCTGTGTGCATCAGGTACGGAGCAGCCAGTCTTGGTACTGGATGCTGTGGTGTGGTGAACGTGAGTTTCAAGGCCGCCATAGGTTCTCCTACACACTTGGAAAGGGGAAGTGGGGCGAGGTGTTTGCAATCTGCAAGCTCGTTGTCACTAAATCCAACCCAGTGATCCTTTAAGACTTTTCTCTTGTACAACAGAAAAATACAGTTGAAAACACTTCAGATAAGCGATAAGCCATGAATCTAATTTGTGTCGCTTGTTGAAATTTGTTTTCAAGTGTGGAATAGCTTCACTGATGCCCGTTAGTGATAACTGACTTTAAGAAAAAGCCTCCCCGTATTCTTCTTGCAGTTATTTATAAGCTTGTTCAACAGCACTAGTATCTGGGGACAATAATTAATGATAAGTCTGAACCACATACCGATTGTTGTGCAATGGCCCATCAGTGTATGTACTTTTATCAGAAGTTCAGAAGTTTTAATTTTGCCACCACCTGAGAATGATTTATTTTTGTTTTATTGAATCTGTTCTAACCTTCTCTTTTATGTCCTGGTTCGGGTCACTTAGCCAGGAATTGTTAGAATGTGCAGTAAAATCACAGGCACAAATCTAAATGACCTCTCCCGAGGGTACAAAGTCAGAGCCACGAAGAGGGCTCAGTAAATCCTCGCTGACTCTAGTTACCCTTTGTTCAGTGAGTTCAGGTTGTTTCCATCTGGTCGCAGATATTATCTGCCAAGATGTAGGACCAATAGATTTAAGAGCTCATTGGTCCCTGCTGCTTCTGGTCTTTTAAATAACAATTCTTTTTTGTGTGTGAATCGTTTGTGTGCTGATTGGTGTGGTGACTGTATTATTACTGGCTGTGCAACAAATTGCCCCTTTGGGGATAATAATAATTACCTTGACCTTGTGGCCACTTTAGGTTTTGTTCAGACTGCAGGAAAATCAGACTTGTCTCTTAAAAAGACAAAATAAAGACTATCTTTGCTGTATTTTGCAAGTGATCAGATCAGAGTATTGTGTCCAGGCATCACCAACATGTCTGCATGGGTTACTATGGTACCTACATAAGCATCAATAACTATGTTAGTTCATAACGTGGCTTTTGTATGTAGAAGCATGCCAATTTGACTTTTGTGAACTGTGTTGCAAGCATAGAGACTATGATAAATAGTGGGTGGAGCATCCATGACATCACCAGCATGGTTTTGAAGAGCCATTATGGAGTTCAGTGTGGTGGATCTGACTCCCAGCTAATCTTAAAATGAGCAAAGAGGTGAAGTTTGGGTGGAGTCGAGGCAGGCAGAATCAAGCCACTACCTTGTGACTTGCCATTTGTGACAATACCTCAAAATGAACATGCCCTTAATTATACCTAACCTTAATAGGTGAGATATCTATAAAGTTTTACCCCTACAGTTGTCACAAATGGGCAAAATAGCTTTAGATGAATCCAGCGATTGCTTTGTGTGTTCCACCATCTACCAACAGCAAAATCACTGCAATGTGTCATCGTCTAAGTCACACTGTGTCTTCTGGTTGTGTCTAGAAGAGAATCTAACACTTGCAAAAGTCCAGCCACCATGTCTGGTGTGTGTAGAGGGGTTATCATAAGAAACTGGACTTCTGAAGAACTCAGAACTGAAGAGGCCGCGTGGAAAAATGGCGACACATCTTCAAGAACCCAAGCAATTCCAGTTGCCTACGATAACCCCTCTACGAATTCCATGACCTGGATGACTGAGAATCTTCACAGACATTGTGTCTGTTGTTTGCTGCTGACAGTGACAGTGTGGATAATTGGACTGATGACTTTAGACAGTGGCCCTCTGTAACTGATGAGGCTTCCTTTCTTTTTTTGATTTTTGGGAACAAAGTCCTTTCTGTTCGTATTCTTGATCCATTTCTGGTGAATGCCCAGTGGTCTATGTACAGAGGATGATCTCAGCCAGTGGCATTCTTCATGAAATATTGGTGTGTGTGTTTAGCATTAAAATTTGTTCCAAAGTTGAACTTCGACACAACGTACAAGTGGAAAATTGTACACTTCTTATGACAGCTTGCATTCAAGCACACACATACTGCGGGGAGATGCCACCGCAGCAATGCCAGCTTGTTGACTTCTGGTACTTCCAAGGATTCATCAGTAGAGATCAAAACCATCTTTTGTACCAAGCTGTAAACATGTTTATTTCTGCTGGAAAGTTGGACATTTTAATATGGAGGTCTATGGGGACTGACTCATTTTTGGAGCCGACCTCTAGTGGCCACTTGAGGAATTGCAGTTTTTGGCACTTTCCACTTAGGCTTCACTTTTCACTTTTGCTTCACTTGGTTGTGAGTGAAACCAAAGACACTTTGAAATCCAATTTAGGAGCTAGAGCTTTCAGAGATGCATCTATAGAAATATGATTATATTCAAATCACCTCCAAACGTGTCTTGAATCCAGTTTGCAAGAATTTCATGTTCTTTTTTTTCTGTCCAGACTTTCTAAAATCAGTCTGGATACAATCTGGATATGTCAAAAAAAAAAGATTTGGGCTGGGAATCTGAACAAAGCCTTAAGGAGATTTCACACTGCTGTACAGGATCCACCCTGACAAATGCCCACCTGCAAGAGCATTCTCCCGAAAAGTGTGTTTAAAACCAGCTGCTGCTGCTGTGGACCGAGGCTGCAACAGGCAGGTTCTTCAGTGAACGTCATAGTGTTTGTACAACCCACCCAAAAGTTTGCAACACATATACTATCCCTGTATATGAACATGTATACAATAAATTCATGCAATAATATCATGTGAATAATTCCTCAAATAAGTATGCTACATTCACTGGTTCCACAAGCAGTCTGAATTGTTTTTCCTTGTGTATGTGGTTCATGCTGTGTTGTACAGCTTTGGTAACTCGGACACAAGTATTACCAGCTCTTCCATGTTTGTTTACTTTTGACCTGTGACGCCTGCCCCTTTCTTTTTTAATGGGCCGAAGCCACTTGGCAATCACAAGAAGTTCAGTACAGTGAACTCAGAGCAGCAGAGCACATTCATGTGGGCGGCAACCTCTTCTTACCCCTACCTCTGCGGTCAAAACCACTTCTCCTTTGCCACCTTTCATTCATTAAAATGACTGGAGGCAGGAGTCAACACACGGCAGTGTGAAATGCCTTAACCATATTTTTTGCTCAGTCTAAATGCACTCGAAAACCACAGAGATGTCAAGCATAATTTTTGGTAACTTCACCATGATCTTCAATGGAGAAGATAAAGGAGCCTTAATATCACTGTATAAATAATGTGAAATGGTAGTGACCATCATGTGTTCAGTTTTTATAAATGGTATTATGGGCTTAAAGTCATGATCCAGATTCCATGCTTCACAGGACACAAAGTAGTAGGTCTATTGCAGCACTGGTCTCATTTAGACAATAACCCCAATAACTAGTGTCATAATTTTAAGCAGCTGCATTGTGTTGCATTACAGCTACAGTTGGGGTTAATGGCCAAGTTATTATTTATTCATCCCTGTGGAGAAATTTGTCCTCTTGCATTTAACCCATCCTAACTATTTAAGAGCAATGTGCAGCCACAGTGCAGCACCAAGGGACCAACTCTACTTCTGAGGAGAGTGCTCTGGTCAAGGGCAACTTTAATAGTGTTTCTAATACCTGCGATAGCATGCTTTTTATTTGAAATAGAAACAAAAACAAGTTCAGAGAGAACATGCAAACTCTGCACAGAAAGTGCAGGACTGGGATTTGAAAGCATGGCCTTCTGCAACATTCAGATTTAAATTTAAATTTAGATTTTCATTCAGTTCGCTCAAGTGCAGCTGAACCTAATTTTACTGAGTACCCAGATTTGAGTTTGCTCTGGTTTGTGTGTGCTTTGGTTTTCCCATAGCGTGCCAGTGAGATGCTATCACAAGGCTCTGTAAGCAAACTTTCCACTTCTGTTCCTTTGATAAGAAACAAAACATCTCACAACACAAAAAGTCTTTATATTGGTGCAGATGAAGAGAGGCTTTCCAGTGGCTCATTTGTACACACTGCTATGAATAGACTACCCTGCCTGTGAACCTACCGCAGCACTGATCTGTTTCTGGATGAAACAAAAGCCCCACAATGCAGAAAATATATTAATTAAAGGGCATAAAGATCCCTCTCCAGGTCAATATTGCTGTGTAGACTAATCACTTAGTCCAGCAGAACAAGCTATTTAGAAATGCCAAGGCTCTATTAACTAGAGTTCTTATCTTTCCTCTGCAGATCTGAGGAGTCCCAGATTACTGCATCTGCTTCTGTCCAAACATTGACCTCCCTTGAGGCTGTGCAGGATACTTTAATCTCAAATCATTGCTGCCTTTAATTTTAGGTAACAGTTATTTACCATTTTTATTGTTTTCAGTGTTTGAATGAACTTTTTTTTTTTTTCTGTGCATCTCATTAAAACAAACCATATTTTGATCAGCTCCACCCCTCTGAGTGTCTAATTAAGCTTCCACAAAAATGTGAGTGAAAATGAATGTTCATAACTATGAGAAAACATAATTAAACAGCTTATTTTGCCATTTGGACCATTTCTCAAGACTGTAGACATGGCAGATCACGTTCTGATTGATATCTCCCACAAGAGTACAAACACTGAAGCTAAATGCAGGGATGGACGGGGTCAACTATATTTAGAATATTTTCAATGTTTTACTTTGCAATTTCATGATGTCCGATAGGGAACTGAAGCTGCCATTTCTCTTCAAATCCACCAGACTCCTTTGACAAAAGCAGTTTTACCTTGCAGAACACAGGAGTTGCTGGACTATAGACAGTATGTTAGTGGACAGAACCACCATAATGCCGGTGGGTGTGCGGTTGGTATTGGTTTGGCATTGTGGGGACCACCATCATTTTTGTGAATCTGTGCTTGGTTTTGGCCCACTTGGTTGCAATCTTTCTCATATTACAACTAAACAGTGCACTAAAATATGTTTCTGAAACCATTTAAAGCAAGAAATGGGCGATGTAGTAGAAGAATATTGATCCATGTTTTAGCAGCACCGCTTAGTTCTACAGTTTGATCTGAGTTTCGGGACACGCAGGTTTAAGGCACTTCCACGTTGGCTTCACTTTTCAGACCAGGAAGCCCTGTATACTTCTTCTTCTATATGTGCTGGACTATCACTGACTGTGGTCTTTTAACACTTTAGTTCATATCTGAACTAAAGTTTTAAAAGACCATTACTTGCTAAAGATTCTTTCTTTTCTTTGAAATAAAAAGATGGTTTTTGCCAGAGGAGTCTGGAGTGATTTAATGGCTTTAGTTCCCCATTCCTGAGTTGGCTCAGACTCAAAGGGGCAGATTTTTGTTGCACCAGTTTGATGACATGGCTTTTTTGTGGTTGGTTTGTGGAATTAAAGCTATAAAATGTAAAAATTTTGAATTATAATATCTGAAAAAGCTAAAGCTTTTTTTTTTTTTAAAGCTTTTTTTGTTGTTGTTTTGACTTAAATTATCCCACAATGTTCAAACCACAGAGAAATCAGTAGTTTTTTCAAGGTAACGGTGTGTTTCTGATTGCCAGCTAGTCGCTCATGTCTATAACTTCTGGGGAAATACAAGATAAAGAAGAAAGTTGGTGAAAATAACTGAACGTAACTTAATTTAGCTGAATGTAATGTAAATAATACTCCCATGCTACTTCAAAACATTATCAAACTACAGAGACCACTGGCTGCAGAATTTACATATTGTGCGTTTAATTGTGTAATTTCCTAAATACATGTCTGAGCATAATGACACCCAATTCACCCACAACATCAAGAATGTGTCAAATACTTAAACATTTCAATACATTTTGAAATTGGATTAAAACAAATATTTAATACTTTTTAGATGCTTACTAATGTGTACAGAAGACCATAAATTACAAGGTTAGAAGGCTGTTGTGGATTTGAGTTTCTAGGCTTTAAATCTGTAATAGTGGTCCACAAAGTAAACACAACATACCACATAGTGGGGCTGCTTAAAGGCAGCCTAGCAGCACTAACATAAGAAAAACCTGTCACTAACCCAACATGGTCAATATATCACTCAGTGCATTGTGTTTCTGGTCCAACCCTGATAGGATGCAGGCCAGCAAATCTGGGCTCGGCCAAAGGGGGCTGAGCACTGGATATGTTATTTATCACTATAACCGTAAAACATGGAGGCAGACCAGGGAGGAAAGGGGGGAGGGAGGGTGGGAGTAGTCATGTTAGGAAGAAGCCCATATCTCCATAGGAGTGATTGATGGGGATGAGGAATTGCTCCTGTCATGGTGCAATTACACCAGTCGGACAGGATGTGTTTGAAGGACAGAGCAGCAGAGTACAGACTAGGAGGATGAAGTGATTCATGCTGAAGGAAAGCGCAGCAAAACAAATGATGTTACGGTCTTGACCTTGTAACGGTGACAAGATATCATCTCTCTTGTTAATTTTAAATGATTCCCTGCCTGGGAGGCTTTTTTTTTTTTTATCCCACAGATTTGTTCATTAAAAGTCATCCAAATGGTCACGTCCACAAGTGTCACTGCATGCTGGGAGGTGTTAAGTCTGTTAGCTTAGCTCCTTTTGCTCCTGTTTATTTTTCCTTTGCAAGTCATCAGCTGGTGTGCAGCTTTTACAGGGGGTGCAAATAATATCTGTGCATTAAAGGTATCATGAAGGATTTTTGATAATTAGTAGCTCTACAGAGCAGTGTTTTTACACTATAGAATAAAAGTGGATGGTTTGTGGACAACAGTTTGGCATATACCACGCAATGGTAAAAAAGCATAGAGATTTGGCAATACTGTTTGGACTGTGGGAGCTATTCTCTGTGGGCGGTTGTCGAATGATCTTGTAAATCCACCTGCCACGCAAGCTAATGTGATTTGGGCAGCAGAACTGCTTATCACATTCTCACGTAACATGAGAGTGACAGTTGGTGTTAGTAATGCACCTCTAAGCTGGTCTGCAGAAGAAAAGTGACAAGAAAACATGGCGGAGGAGAGCAAAATTATAACTACAGAGCAAGCAGGTATTTATTTGCACATAACCTTGAAACCTGCAGCACTTGAAATTTAACATTTTAATGTTAGTTGTACTATTTTGAGTCTTTCGTTTTTAACTCAAGTGCTGTCTCATGTGAGGCAGCTCTTTTACTTGTTTAAGCTCCAAAGAAAAAAAGAAAATAAATGTGATACTGTTACCATGATATATAATTATACATACCACAGTAGATGATATGGCCACCCCTTGTAGCCATGCCTAAAGCATATCCTGCCTTATTGTCCATTTTACTCTAAATGTGACCATAATTTACAAATTGAACATCAACAATCAACAGTCGGACTTATTTTTGCACCCGGCAGACTCGTCCCCTGCTGGCCATTAGAAAGAATGCAGATTTAAGACACTTCCACATCACCTTCATTTTTCCCTGAGGTTGTATCCACTTCTCTTATACAGTCTGTTTTTATGAGAGTCTCCACTTTGGTTGTATGAGTGCTTGCGGAAGCCCACAGGCAGCAAAATTTAAATCCTACCATTATTTACAAAATGTTCTCAGCAATCAGAAAGTTGGGGCAGTAACCAAGCGTACTGTAGCAATGCACCAGGGAAAGAAAGTGAAGAAGACTGCTAGAAAAACATATAAAATGCAGACTTTAAAATATTTAAAAGATCATCTTTGCAGATAGCTTAAAAATACAACAAGATCCAGGAAGTCTTGCTTAATGTAAAGTTGTGCTGACAATCTTGGGGGGAAAAAAATGCTAAGGCACTCCATCTTCTGGTGAAATGATACCATAAATTTATTCATTGGGCATAGCCAAACAAACAGACCCACGCGTATCGACTCTCGGTCCTCAGTAGGGTGTGACAAGTCGATACAAGTCCAGAAAGAAAGGTTTTTTTTCCCTCAGTTTGTCTGCACAACTTTATATTAAGCAAAACCTTCTGGATCTTATTGGCTTTTTGTGCTTTTATCTTCCTCACTGAAAAGCACCTGTCAGATCAGTTATGAGAGCAGTGCTTCCTTCTCCCAGTAAGAACTGATGCGCAAAATGTTTGTTAGACCTAGAGAATACACATAATCCAAAAGAAAGAGGAATTATGGGCACCTTTGAAGTCCAGCTGAAACTGAAAGTTCAAGGTTATCTAGCTTCCATGTTGTAGTGCATTTCTGAGTGAAATGGGATGGGCAGGCAGTACGTAACACTGGGAGGAATTTGATTTAAACTTTGAAAAATGGATGTGTCAACTGACATACCACACTATTGCCAGGTAGCAAGCCAATGAATCTTAGCACTGTGCTATTAAAGTTGAAGATTGAATGATGAGTGAATGTAAGGATATTATTGGTTTAAACTGATTGGTTCAAGCCAACTTAAGCACACGTCATATTTTGTTTTACAGGAAGAAAACATGATTAAATTTTGATATAAGAAATTTTTGCATTTGCATATTGTTACATAAGTGCACAATATGACCAAGGCTACTATCTAAAAGTGTTGAAAAGTCATTTTTTATTTAATCACGACTTTAAAATCACTAACTCTATTAACGTTGCATAAAAAACAGTCACTGAACTTAATGTAAACATATTTCAACAAGACTACAGCAGCTCTTGAGGCTGAAGGTACAACTGTCTGTAAGGCTTAATGCTAATGGCAGCATGCTAACATGCTCACAATAACAATGTTAACAGGCTGATATTTAATGCTATAATATGCAACATTTCTGCATTAAAATGGCTAAAAACATTAGACATGTTATATATTTTGTTGAGTTGTGTATTTGTACTTGCAATGGCTCAAAAATGCAAAGAAATCTGTAATTTGTTCAGGGTAACGATACATTTTCTGCTAGCTGCTGCTGATAGTTGTTATAACTTCCGGGAAAACACAGCATACATCAGAGAGTGAGGAAGGAAGTGTGTGAATGTGACTAAACATAATAAGAATAAAACTTTATATTTCTTCATCTAAAAGTGCAGAAACCAACTCCCATGATCCCATGCTACTTCACAACATTATCAAACTGTCTTTTGCTATTTTTCAATATGAGAGAGACCCCCAGCAGCAGAATGGTTATGCTTTCCATGTATGTCAACATGCTAACATTTGCTAATTATTAGCTCTAAACACAAAGTACAGCTGAGGCTGATGGGAATGTCATTAGTTTAATGGCTGTTTGTCCCGGGCCTAATGATGGCTCTAGATGAAAAGATCACCAAAGTTATTACAATTCATCCTTTGCAAATTATAAATGTCAGTACCAAATGTCAAAGAAAATCCCTCCAATAGCCTCTTTGTCCTGACATTTTACTGAAACCATAAAGTGAATCTTTTTTGTAGCAGTTGAGCAAAAGTCAGAGGATCACAAAAATCATTAGTATTCATCCTCTGGGGACCAGGAACATCAACATTTCAGTACAAAAGTTCATAGCAATTCATCAAATAATGGGTAAGATATGGATTGACCAACTGACACTGCATCCTACTGAGCCTCTATTTCAAAAAACCGAGTGAAGCTGAATTTCATATACAGCATAAAGCACAAAACAACCTAAAGGGAGAAAAAAAAGCTTCATCTGCATCTCCCAACAGTCTCCTCTCATCTTGGAAAGCGTTTAATCTGAGGCGATGCTAATGTTTACACTGGTTTTGGCTCGGAGATGGAAAACACCAAATGTAGCTTTCATGAAACGTAATGTAAAAGCTTTCATAATTTGATTAGGCCGTATTGACTCGCATATTAGTCGACAACAAGGGAGCCAGAACTTTCTAACTTTCCTAAGACTTTATAAACTCACTGTTGCTCTCGTCATCGCTGGCCAAAGGGACAGCTGATCCCGCTGGCCGGAAGAGTCCACTCAGCACTTCTGCATGGATAACAGAGTTGCGAGTGACCTCGAGATGAGTTCAGGTCCCGAATGATTTGGGGAACTGGTGGTGGATTTACAATATGCTGCCTTGCCTTCAATTCTGCTCAATACCTGGCATTTCTTTCTTCCTCTCTGTCTTTTCTTCCTCCTGATCTTCTCTTTTCTTCCATGTGACACACAGAGACTCTCCAGCATCCGTCCTCTCTGCTGTAAGTCTCAAAGGTTCTGTCTAAATCAGCAGCTCTGGTGTGAGGATCAGTGTCTCTGTGCTGCCTCTGTGTCTCAGTTCAACTGAAAAAAAAAAAGCTGCTAAGTAGAACCATAAAGGGTTCTTCAGCCTGTCCCCATAGGAGAACCCTCTTTGGTATCTTGGTTCCACAAGAAACTGTCCTTGGGAGCTATATATCACGGCTTATACCTAGAACCATCTATGACCCCCTTATGAGAGGTTCCTCAGAGATCCCTTCTATGCTGTGATGGTTCCTGCTAGACAATCCATGAGAGATTTTCCTTTCCACCTTCTAAGGATGCTAACAAGAACTCATACAGTTCTACCAAGAGCCTGTTTGTAGTTCAAGAGTTTTATCTAGAACCCAAATGTGGGGATCTACCAAGAACCTCTCAATTTTCCAGTGATTTTATCTAGAACCCACCTGGGGGGCTCTACCAAGACTGTTCTTATATTCTAAGGGATTTATCAAAAAGAGAAGCTTTTTATATTCGAAAGGTTTTATCTACAGTCTATGCAGGACGTTCTATTGAGAACACTTATATATTCCATACATTTTATCTGGAGTGCAAGTGTGAGGAATGAAAACCTTCTTATATTCCAATTGTTTCATCTACAACCCACCGTGGGGTTCTGTTGAGAACCCGTTCATATCCCCAGGATTTTACCTAGAACCCACTTGGGGGGTTCTACTGAGAACCATTGTACATCCCAACTGTTTTATCTGGAATCCACCAGAGGGCTTCTATCGAGAACCCTTTCAAATCCCAAAGGGTTTTATCTAGAACCCTCCCAGTAGGTTTTACTGAGAACCCTTTTATATAATAGTACAAAGAACATGTGACAAATCCTTGACAAAAGATTTCAACAGTCCTGGAAGAACCCTTTCTATCAAAAAGGGCTCGCTGGATGACAAAGGTTCTTGATGGAACCTTCAATCTTATTAAAAACTCTTGATGAATGCTTTCTTCAAGAAAAAGGGTTCTTCACGACGGTTCTGGGTGGAAGCTCAAGAAGAACCTTTGTTGAACCTTTGTGTCTAAGAGCGTCAGACGTCAGATTCCGTCAGTGGAAACCTGACAAATAATAAATAAATGAATATTGATCTTAATACAGATTCACACCTCAGGCTCAATTAAGTTTGAAGGTGTTGTGATATTTCACAGCATATTAACTTCTGTCACATCACTGACATCGCAAAGACTAAATCTAAATTGGCTGACACATGAGGGAAACATCCATTTGATTACGTGTTTAATTTATTCTATGAGAGATTTATGGAGAAAACATCAGTTAGTTCAACATCAGCAGCATATCACAACATCATCAGAGACAAAGAGATGCAACGTGCTGCCCGATATGCACGGCTGTTATCAAATTTGGAAAATCTGGATAAGAGATGCTGATTCACTTTGTCTTATCTTGAGTGGCACAACCTCCGGTGACCTCTTATCTGAGAAAGCTCTTTAAATGTGCATTATTTAAGAGACAGACAGTGTGCTCTCAGATAGCACCAGAGACCTCAGTCTTTAGGACGAGTGTAACTCTGAAGTTTATTGTGTCTTCACTTGGGAAAATAACAGTTTTGCACAGTTGTATATATCTGTTCTGTGGGAATATTGAAGTTGTTTAGTATTGACATTGACTGAAGACGGGGTAAATTTATTTATCATTTTATACACAGGGTTGTATAGCGAGATTAAGTTCCCTTTTTGCTACTCACAAAAACAAATGTTATATACAACTAGAAGAATGCAGATCACCACTAGGCAACAGATGGTGAAGCACCTACTGCAATGACACAACATCTGCCCAGGCAGCTGGGATTTTCAAGGTTTTGTATGGTATAGTCTTCAATTTTCTTTACAGTACGATGCATAGAACAGTGTAATTGTATTGTAACCAGGCGTCCTGGGTTCACCTCACTTTATAAAAATGTAACAAGAAAAACAATAAATGGGACAGTTCGCACTGAGTCCAAAAATAAACGAATCCAATCAAGGCAAAACGAGGAACACAAAGAACACAAAGAGCACAAAGGACTAAATATGCAAGAAACTAATCAAACACAGGTAGAACTAATCAGGCAAAGGTGAAACAAATGCAAATCAAAGAAGGCAAAAAAAAAAAAAGGACAAAGACAGGAATTAAATTCAAGACACATGAGGAAGGACCAGGGCTACAAAATAATACAGCAAATGACTGACAAAAAACCCCAAACCATGACATTATATCCCATTAATATATTTATAGTTTATTTATTGTTAATTATTTTTTTATATTTCATATCAAAGATATCATAATATATTATCATATTATAATATATAATTAATTTATAGTTGCAGCAAAAGGTACCCAGGTGTTTTACATTAACTTTGCTATGTTTAGGAAAAGAAGAAGTCAACATGGACACAACCTGGTGGTTTTTGTGGCCATAAGCCCTGAAGGCCAACTTCAGTACTGCATGAGAATATCACAAATCTAGGGTTACCATCTAGACACAAACTTAGTAATTGCGAGAATACAATGTATAATTTTACACATGTATACAGCTTGTTGGAGTGTCTTTGCAGACCAGTCTTTGTTTTTTGCAGTAAAGTTCAGTTTTGTGTTTGCTGACAAAAACTGTAATGCACAGTCAGAGTTTTTGGCATCAAATGTTGCTTTTTATTTGTTTTTTCTCTTGCTTTTGTTTTGTCTAGTATTTTTGTCATAGTGGAAAAACAGGCTAAGAACCACAGGAATGATGCTGGTGATGCTGCAGGTGCTCCGAATGGAGGAAATTCACTTAACTGACATTCCCTGAACAGGGAGCAGGGTGAAGGGAGGACGGTTTATGTGCGGTGTGGAACAGAGTGCAGCTTCTCTCTTTCCGTCTAGCTGACTGCTTTCCATTGGAGGAGAAGCCCTCTTGTGTGTTGTGTCGTCAGTGGACTCTGCTGAGATCACACCCCTGGAGGATCAGCCTCAGTAACTTATTTAAGTTGAGAGCTGGAAGCAGCTGCTGCAAGAAAGTTGCAGATCTTTTCATGGTTACATGCAGATGTGCTGTATTCATGGCTGAGGACCAGCAGTTCCTAGTTTGAGTATATTTTCAGCCTCTTTGTCATTTTAGTTCTCTGCATCTCTGTTTTTTACTCAGAGTGATAAGTTTCTTTTGTACCAAGTCTGTGAATTCTTCAGTAGAAAATTTTGATTTACCTTCTCCTGTGTCTCCGGGTCCTTACACTGCCCTTGTGTCATCTAGTTTTCATCATTCATTTTTAATTTTCATGTCTAAGCATCCCGAGGCTTATCACCACCTTTAATGTGGATAGTTACCATGGTTACGGGTGTTGTTCTCATCTGTTGTGAGGTTTGCAGAAAAGTTACTGTTTACTTGTTTACAGCAGACTGTAACCAACACTTTAGATACCATTCATTCAGGAACATTCCTTTCTTTATCATTAATACAATTCCCACAAACAAAAGGCCACTGAAATGCACATTAACACTGCAGCCACACGTAAGCTTCGCTTTTATGATTGTCGGCACACTGGGTTGCCAGGTTTGATGCTTTGCCCAGCTGTTGTTTTGTCATTTCTTGCCCGATTCATGGTGGGACTGTGAATAAATTTAGTCTATAAATCTATCACCCTTTCCAAAAACCAGTCATGTTACTACTAAGCTTACTGTGAAACACAGATTTCAAGATGCTGTTTATTAGCACAACAGGTTTTGCAGCTAAATCAACTTCTGAAGAATGTAGGATACTGTTTTAGTCATTGTGAGGATGCAATGTATGAATTCACAGATGACTACAGGTTGTTGAATAAGACTTTGCATTAATTAAACCATTTCTCTTTTGCAGTAATGTCTAGTGTTGATTTTTTTGTCATATTTTTGTAGTTGACGGAGAGATTTATCATAGATATTGTATAGCATTTAAAAATACACTCGATCTAGTGTTTCCTTTTGTAAGACTTTGTTCTCACCACAAGAAAAATCCTCAGTAATTAGCACAAGTAATGTTCTTGACAGCCAGTTGAATAAGACACAGAACAGTGTGTCATTGAACATCTGTACATATCATGCAGCCCATTAGTGTAAATGATGTTTGATTTATAGCGAGTCATTTGGGGTAAATGAGGATTAATTTGAGAAATCGTAAAGTTGGAGTGGGAAGAAGTTTTTATTTTGAACATACAGAGCTAAAAAGAAGAAAAAAAAAAAGCAGACATTTTGGAAATGCCTTTTTTAATATGTTATCGGTGTTTTCTATAAATCCAAATGAGAACTTCCCTGAATTGTGATTTCAGCCGAGCATGGAATGGGCCAACATGTCTGGCGTATTAATTATTTTAAGACAGCAGTCTGCCGTTGAAGGACAGTTATTGCTCTGCCGTGTGGCTCAATAGATTTCAGCATTAATATGCAACACTCTTTTAACTTTCATTATTAACCTCAGAGCAAGACCAGTGTGTGGATGACACATAACAAAGAAAAGAAACCCCATCACCCATGTTGAGCTTGAGTGAGAAAATTCAATAGTGAGCTTAGGAAATGAAAAGAGCAGATAAGAGAAATGACTGGGAATGATTTTTTCCCCCCCCCGTCCCTTATTGTGAGCCGTCTCTATGAAAGGCCACGAGTGTCTGTCACGAGTGATTCTGTTTTCATAGAGTGGTCTAATCCAGGCTCTCCATGCTGTCAGGTCCACTGCCTCTCATTGTGTTCCTTGCCTATCTGATTATCTACAGCATTACAAGTGGCCAGAACCACATCACCTCATTGTGACGAGCATAATACATTTTGGCCAGATCGCGGCGTTTCAGGACCATGACTATGAACTACTTTGAATGAGTTCTCCACAAAGTCCGCAGAGGACTGTAATGACATTCATAACCTTTCCTGTGTCCCCTACAGCAGACACTGATGATATATTTCCCTTTGGGTTGCCAGTATTAAAGGGCCGCTGCCAAGTTAGAAACTGTCGGTGTGCATAGGCCGACACTTTGAGCTGTGTGACTGATATTCTTCTGAATTCTGCTGCGTGAACAGACACCACATTTGGTCTATGATTCTATATCTACCATTAATTGTGATTAAATTACCTCAAGTAGTTAGCATGCTATCAGTCTGTCTTTTCCATTAAATAGTGAAATGGAAATCAGGCTGCTATTTGCTTCCACATATTTCCATGTTTCCTGTAAAAACAGGCTGCCAGGGAGGGACTTGTCACAGTATCCACTAGCCCTGAATGAGTGCTAACACAACGGGGACAGGGAATAGAGCACAACAGTGGTTTTCTTGCCAGGTTTGCCGCTCCGAGGATGAGAAAGCTTAGTGTTAGCTGCATGGCTAACTGAGCTCACAACAGTTACCAGTTAGCCTCTTTAGCAACAAATAAAGCTATCAGGATGCTCAGGAAAGCATCAGGAGGCTTGGTAAATGTCCTCGACAAATGAGCTGGTTCTGTTGCCTGCTAACAGCAGCTAAGTTAGCAGAAACTGTGACCCAGAGTTGAAGCCGAGCAAACAAAGGACATCAGAGGAAAAAAAAAAAGCATTTTATCCATGAAATATGATCCAGTGTTACCTAAATCAGTCATTAAGCTGTGTTTTTGTACAGTAAAGTCAATCAGTGAAAAATATAAAAATAAAAATAAAAGACACCACTTTTTCTAAACTGAACAGTATTTGGTGAAAGACAGAGTTTGAGGTGGTGAACATCTTGGAAAACACACCGATGTACCATCCTGTTGCTAGTTAGCTAACTAATTAATCGTTTAGCTCTTAAAACTGATTGACACTTGGATGTCATTATATTAATGGTTGAAACTAGTTACTTCTTGCTTACATAAACACCTGCCAAACTTTGTTTTCAGGAAGTAAAATGAGCAGATTCTTTACATGATTTGATATTTTGGGGCATATATTGTTAAATAGATTCACAATAAGACTGGGGATGTGATCTAAAAGGTTTAAAAGGCATTTTGTGTAAGGACATATAAAATATAATGATACAGCAGCTATATTGTGTTGTTTTTTTCCTTTTTCAAAACAGGATAAACACCATGTCTGGGCATGTTTGTGCAAACAGCATCAAGCGTCTAGCCTCTGTGTGGGTGTATGGCAGCAGTTGAGTGACATTTTAGGGCCTGCGTTGCTAGGAGACACGTAGTCAACATCTGCGGTGCACGACTGATATTGATTTTTTTCCTTTTTCAACAAGCCCACATTATGTTTATTATGTATGATTAGCCATTTAAGTTGCCAGTTTTGTTTTGTTTTTTTCTTTTTCTTTTTGTAGTTTTGTTTTTTGCAACATTTATCTTGTTTGCTGTTGTATTTCACCTGCAAAGTGGAAGCTATAAAGCTAGGCTAACATATCATAAAACCCTTGTAAAATTTTGGATCCTGCCAAAAAAAGTTAAATACAGTAGGCTTAAAAAGTAAAACTGTGAGGGTTGCTTTTCACCACAGCCAACTGTTGAAGGTAAATCCATCATACACTGCAGTATTTCATCAGGAAGAGGTGTTTGACTTCATGCCGCTTTCTGGTTGTTAACCAATAAATTAAAGTGTTTGGTGTGCTTGGCCAGGAAGAACAACAAAACATACACAAGCGTAATGACGCTCATTACAGATGTGAAAATGACGAATGACATTCGTTTCATGTTGTAAATGTAAAAAAGAAGAAAAAGAAAATAATCACTGTCAATGAATATTTAGAAAAACACAAAACGCTATCTCTAATTATCTCTAATTTTTCACGTCTTATTGCTCACACACCAGACCTCGGAGTTGGTCTCGTCACCATAACAACCTCGTTATTCAGCCCGATCAGCGCTGTGCGCACAATAGGCTCTGCATCAACGGCAGCCAAAACATCACTCTGCAATCAGCCCAATCGCTGTACAAGCCTCTTATCAGGCTGCATGCACTGACAGGGCCTGAAGCGCAATCAGATCCTCCTCATGAATGAACAAATCCAGACGCTGACTGCCACTTTTAATTTGATTGGGCAAACAGTGAATTAATGGGGGCTCGCTGGGAGTTTGGAACGGGCAACCTCATGCAAAGTGTATTATGAGTGATGCCTTTGCCCCTTAAAGGCAGTCATTAGAGCACTTAATCATAAAATATTGCTCCTTGGATACCCAGAAAGTCCTGCTGCATTAGAGCAAAATTTGCTCCCCAGTGCAGTTCATAGCCGAGCATGCATTTTTCACAGTATCAGACCTACTTACAGGACAATATCCCCATTTTTTACCCTCAGGTCATTTGTCTTTCTTTCTGTGCCTAATTCCTAGAACCTCTTCTGCATGCTTTTAAATCATTTAAGTATTTATTTTGCGCTGGTTCTATAATTGAGTGGTTTCACAGGCTTCTCAGTGTGTGAAAAATCATCACATCTTATTCAAATCCCATTTTCAGCAAAGTGCCATGAAGCTCTATTGTGTATTATACAGTCTCTAAAAGAGGAGGAAAGCATGTTGGTGTGATGCAGCATCTTTTGAGGCAAAGAAAAATGATTTCAAATGGCCTTTTCATCACAGGACCAAAGCACTCTGTTGTCCTTTAAGCTTCCACAGTGCAGAGCTTGGGTTTTGTCAAGAGCTGCTGCACCTTTTGAATTCAAAGTGATGATGTTGCGTAAAGTATTTTTCTCCTCGAGGTGAAAAACATCATCTCTTCTCCCGCAGTATGTAAAATATCTCTCAGACACAACAAGCTTAAGCGAAGAGAAGCTATGTTTTGGGGATGTATTTCATCATATTTTCGAAAACTTTTAAAACGTCTGATGTTCCTGCCAATTAGCAGCCTTCGTACTGTGATCTGTTTTGTCGGCATGTGATGCATACAATATTCGGCTGTGAAATAATTTGCGAATCTGTGATTTACCTGTCAGATGTGTCTGTAATGTAAGTTCAACATCTGGGAAACAGTGGGCCTCATGCAAGACCATTTTCTTGTCTTTACAGTAGCCTCAAATGAATGTACCACATCAGATTCAGCAAACGCTTGTAACTTCAGATAACTGTGTAAATGATCTGCCTGTGTGTAGTTGAGAACACATGCACGAGATTTCTAAATTACCTAAATTAATGCCCTAATAATAGCATATAAGACTACGCCTCCTGCCCCACATGTAAGGATGTGTTCCTTCATGAAAATGGCATTAAAGAGACTGAAGTCCTGCGTTCAGAGATCCATCATATAAAGTCTATAATTTTAACATCAGCAGTAAGGAACCTGCTAGAGCCAAGGAACAAGAAAAACAAGTGTTGTCAATGCCGTGTCGGCTACTGTCGCTCAAACAAAGAAGATTGGTGACAGCAAGATGATCGCTGACAGCAACAGGAGCAGGAGGTCAAGGCGAAGTCTCATTTACAGAGATTAACAAAAAAAAAAATGTAATAATAGTTACAGATGATGTTGAACTGTATGAACAGATAAGAATAAAACTGTTTGTACTTGTGGTTCCTGCATCAGGCCTATAGTGCATCAACTCTGACTATATCTGAGTACAAAACATCATAGATGTAAACACAGAGTCGTCCTGCCGGAGAGCTCTGTCAGCTCAGAACATGGTCAGCACATCAAGTGCAACAGCTGGATCCTGGATGTTGCGGAGCGCATCTCTGTACTGTATGTTGTGGGTACAACAGTCCCCGATCTCCTGTTGCTTGTCCCATTTCATCTGTTTCATTTTCCTGGCTGGAGTTTGTCCAGGAGCAGCTGGGTTAGCATGTCCTCGCTCTCGTCCTCTCCCCCTGGGAGTAGTCAACGAAACCGGGACGGCACTCGGTCCAGCTGATCTGGCTGGGTGGTCCAAAGATGCTGTGTGTACTGTTGATCGTCTCAAGGTCTGCTGCTCTTTAATCTAACTTTTCAACCCACATTTCCTTTTCCATGCTTGTGAGTGTTTCTGTCAAAGTTTCAGCAATAAAACTGAAACTGGCCTGTGGGATATGCGGTCTATGAGGCGGCAAATGTTCGCGCCAACAATCCATAGGGGACTCCGAAAAATGACCATTTTTTACCAACGCCATTTTAACAGGCTTATTCCCCAGCTTTCTTTCTACCAGGGCACCCATTCAGTCTTCACCTTGATTGCCCACTGTTGCATGCTCTCTTTTTGTCTAATTAACCAAGCGCTGTCAACGTACTGCAGTTACCTGATGGAAGAGTTATCTAGACTAGGGACGGATACTGACCGTGAAACGTGATACAATTAACATCAGCATTACATCATGTCAGAAAGACCAAAGACAAAGACCAAAGAAAGACAAAGAGTGCCCAAGGAAGAAAAAGAAGAAGAAGAGAGAGAAAGAGAAGAAGGTCAACAGGGAAAAAAGACAGCAGCAATGTTATTAATTGGTTACTTGGGAAGAACGTAATTTAATAAATAGTTTGATCAGTTACTTCTGCCCAAACTTTTCAAGCACACTGGAATGACTATACAGGTGTTCAGAAGATAACCTGCAAAGTATAAAGTGTACAGACACACTTTTTCGTCTATCTGTAGTGCAAGAACCATCCACTGTCTGCCTCAATAAACCAAGCCTACATTTTTATTGACGTCTTAGTCGAGTTGACCAATGTTAGTCTGGCTTATAATAAGATAGTCAGTTAAAATGCACTCTTTTCTGTCCCATTTTGTAATTAATAGTTGAAGCCTTTGCATTTCCATTACTGCATTATCTAAGCCAGGGATACTCAACTTGCGGCCAGCAAGCCAAATCTGGCCTTTGATAGGGCTCCAGGTGGGCCTCCGACCATTTTCTAATTCATATTGACAACTGATTCACATTGATTGATTTTCCCTGGAAGGGGGTCTGCCTCCTGTGGCTAGATTTGCTGCTTGGCAAAGAGTAAGGACATCAAACATAGACAAGTGGACAATGGAAACAGGCAATTCAGTGAGGAATGGACAGATGAATTTGCCATCGCTTTCCCACCTCATACCAGTCCTGAACCACTGTGTTCAATTTGCTAAATGACTGTGTGCAAAGTTGCTAATATCAGGCTCCATCATGGGTCAAAACATCAGCAGCATTCCCTGTTAGCACTGCAAGAAAAATGAGTTATGGGCTTTTTAATGTTTATTAATTTTATCTGATTAATAATATTACTGCCCCCTGGCCTCCTGTCATTGTGCAGAAGTGGCCTGCAGGCAAATCTCATCTTACAGTCTAAATCATGTTAGAGAAATGCTCATTGAATACATGTTTTATGGATGAATGTTTGGTGTAATTATTCCTGCTGTTTGAGTTTACAATGTTATAGGTTATACTAAGTGGTGGACAGTAGGATTCATTTACTAAAGTACAATTCAAATCTACTTTCCTTGACTATTTCTGTTTTACCTCCACTCCACTACATTTCACAGGGAAATACTGTCTACTTTCCACTCAACTCAACAGCTTTAGTTACTGGTTATTTTTAAGGTTTTACACAATACATCATGTAACAAGCTTTTAGAATGCAACACACTGTTAAAGGAGGAATCTGTAATTTATTTACTGTAATAAATCATAAAATGATCATAATGTTTCAGCCGAGATCAACAAAAGAGTGTGTATTTTCAGAGTAGTGGGTTTTAGTTTTCAGGATAACAGGCTTAGCTTTACATTTACAGACAACTGACAGTCCTAAAAAGCTGATCAGCTTACAGTGTAGGACTCATAGTCGCTTGTTATTGTCAATTTATGATGCTGTGCTTGTCTTGTGCTGTCAGTATTCCTACAGACTGCCTGGGCTTACACGATTATGGGGAGAAACAACTCGTTTCAGTCATAAATCGTATATTAAATATGATCTCAACCAATTGAATATACAGTCTATAGCTCTAGTTTGCTATTTGGACTACAGTACTCATTTTTGCACAAGCAAATGCTACACATTGCTCATTTAAAGACAAAAAGCCGTGTATTCGGTTTCACATTACAAATGGCAGTAAACACAATGATTGGTGGGTGAAGGCAATGTGCTGCAAAGCAGGGGGCACCAGCTAAAATCTTGCCTAGGGCACCAAATTGGTCAGGGCCAGCTCTGTGTGCCGCTGTTGCCTTCATGGATCATATTTTAACTAAAATTTCCATCTTAGGGATATATTTTTTCCATTACCTGGAGTGCTTTTACAACCCTATTCATTCATACGCACATATATTTCAGTCTGTGATGACACCTCGGTCTATCTTGGTAATTGTTGAGACTTCCTGCTTCCTGTTATGGTTGCTGCTGTGCATCTGCGGTTGAATTCAGACCCTCTGAATCTTAATTAAACATTCTCCAGTCTTCCCTCTTGTGAGACGAGCACCACGTTCAGCTGCATATTCATCATGCAGTGTATAGTGGCTGATTGATCATATCAAAGTAACTTCCTGCACGCTCCTCTCCACAACTTCCTGATTGCTAATACAGCTTGGAGAGTCATGCAAATGCTGCTGTAGAACGCACGAGTTCGTCTTTGTTGCCTTGCAGCTGCCTCTTCAGCTCCCTGAAGAAGATTTTTACTTAAGATGTGGCATTTTTAGTAGCTGTTTTCCTGTTCATATTTTAGCCTGGGGAAATATTACTGTATAATTGAAATGTCAAAGTAACCTGCAGCAAAATGAAACACTTTATTTTTATTTCACATTGATCGGGAAGCTGCTCGAGGCGGTATTTTAAAATAACAATATCCTTGTCTTATCAGTTGAAATTATACAGTGGAGCCGTGATGAGAGCATCACATCACTTCCAATTTAAAACCGCAGAGTTTTTCTGTTCATTCAAATTAAATTCACATGTCAAATAACATCCTGCCTGTGAATGCAGCTGTGACTCTTAGCGCCCTACACCTGTGCATCTGGGTATTAACACTGTGTTTGACATCTCCAGGTAGTTGTAAGTGGCATGTTTAGCTTGTTTCCATGGTAACAACAATCTGTTGGGTCGTCTTTCATATTGTTTCAACACAGTACCAATAATCTGAAACGCGTGGCAATTTTGGTCATCATAACAATAATTTCATCAAATGCTGTCTAGTCAGCTGGTACCACTGGGCATTTGGTGATGCAGTGTCATGAAATCTGTGTGCCTTCAACTTCTTTTGATAGACACACTCCAAGTTTGTGGAACATTGTAGGAAGCTAAGCAACAGGGCTGAACAATTAATCAAATCCATACCAAAATTTTAATGTGGCCTTTGACAGGAACAATACTTGTTAAAGGAAAAATCTGGGCCATGCTGCAGAGAAATCATATTCTAAATACTTAAAGTCATACAATACAGGATTTTCCCAATAAACAATGTATAGACTCATACAAAAATAATCTCTCTCAAGGCCAAAATGCACTAAAAGCATCTGACGCTCGCATTTTGGAGTACACCCATTGTCCTAAGTGGCAGAACACGCACTGAGAGCATCTTGACACACGTCAAACTGCTTTGACGCTCACACTCCAAACTTGTTTCAATTTTGAAGCATCAAATGAGGACCGGAGCTTTTTTTTTTCTGCACTCGCAATATGTGTTTTAGGAGAGCTAAATGGAATAAAAAAAAGGCATGGACATGAGGAGTGAGTGCTGATGGAGCTGCAGCTCCACCTGAGACCACGCAAAAGAACAAAAGCCGACCCGCAGCGGAGAGGGAGAGAGCCTGTGAATATGGACAGATGTGTCAACTTGATATTGCAACTTGCTTTTTCGCTCCAAGTGTGATCTGTGTACTTTTAAATACTTAATTACTTCATGCTGATTAGTCTTAACTGCAAGGGAGGAGAGAAAGGCAGCAGACGAGGGAGGGAGGGGGAGCTTGTGATTCATGACCCAAACTTTTTTAATCATGCTGGTTTACACACTGCAGACTAAAATCTCTGTATCGGTAAAGGCCAAACAGACTGACGCTCGTCTCCTCCACAAAACGTTTGTCACTGCACAGCATAATTGTATGTATGTAATGTAATTACATAATGTAATGTAATGTATGAATGTCATGATGAAGTGTCCAGACACTGTCTGTCCCTCTTCATTTCCTCGGTGTGTGTCAGTGTGCAGTTTGCTGTCTGCTGTTGTCTAACACATCCTCACTGATTTAAACTGTCAGAGTGAAACTGATGTAAATTATCCTGCTGCTTTAATACAGTACTTAAAAAACATGAATATTGTGCACTGTTTACTCATTATATAGACTGAACTGAGTAGAGATGAGGATTTTTCTCCTTAGAGGACAGTGTTTTATTAAAGAAATAAACTATTATTAACAATAATTCTAAAGAAATAAATTGATGCATATAAATAGCCACCTTCTCCTAAAATCCTGCTGGTTCTGTGGTGTTGGAATTTAAAAGCTGAAGCCTGCAGTGCACCATAGAAGCTTCAATTGAAGCTTTTAGTGCGTTTTGGCCTTCAATTATCACCCACAACTGACCAGAAATGTAGTGGCGCCAGCATCTGCAGAGACGCTGCCCTCGGCCTGTACCCTCTTATTTTCTCATTATTTTGCATTGCTCTGGACACTTTTCCAACCCAAAACATTCTGGGTAGGAGACTCAACTATCCTCCTGGTGTGTTTACAAACAGAAACTGACAAATCCTACCTGCCTATAAAAAACATCTTTGTGTTCCCACAAAAATCACACTATAATCATTTTAAGATGTTTTCAATGAAAATGATGTGAAAATGATCATACCCTCTAATGCTGCAGATCATATCACAATTGCAATGTCAATAATCACAATTATATATTTTTCCAAAATCGTTAAGCCCTACAACAACTCCTCTGTTCTGCAAGGTAAATTTACTGGCTTTGCCAGTGGAGTCTAGCTGGTTTAGAGAATGATATTTGGCTTATGTAACAGCAATTTCCTGTCATAAAAGTCTCTCTGATGGCAAAGTAAAGTGGTGGAAGTATTCTAAATATAGTGTACTGTATACTAGAGATGCACAGAGATGACAGTATTTGTTTCTGTGTCTGATTAACCAACAAAATTATCTGTCTCTGTATCTGTGTTCCAGTAGAAGACAAGAAGTGGGTGTGATTTATACTGGAAGCTGTGTTAAATGGGGCAAATGTTTTATTTTCTAACCTAATTCATTGCTAATGCAATTGCTGTGCCTATACAAAGCATCAAAATAACGTAATACTGACAAATAATTAATTATGATTTCCACACACCCTGTACTTTTAATATTTCTCTTTAAATCCACCACCGCCTTCCCTAACGTGGAATACTCTTGCTGCATTAAATCATTGTTTGATTAAGGTAAATGCAACCCTTATTACTCTTTCCCTATTACTCTCTTACTCTGAGGTAATTATGGAGATGACTTTTTCTGACAGAAGAAATATCTGTTTGCATTGCATTATTTTTGCTTTCCCATAATCAGATTTGGGTACATCCCTACCATACACTTAAACTGATACTGATTTCTTTTTTCAGGCGGCTAGAATATATTTTGCAGTTGACCCTGTCGACAGCAGAACATTGCTTAGCTTGCCCACTGCCTCCCCAGACTCAGAGCATGGTGACTGCCATAGGTAATGCACTGACAGTCTATGAGTAATAATCTGAACTATCCCTTTAAGTCAAATCAGAAATCAAGTATGTGTCATGTTCAGCCATCTCTGAAACTAGAAATCCTGTTTCAGGCTAAATCCTGTATTTATATAAAAAAAAAATATGCAAGCTGATATATATCAAGACTCCCTGTAATATTAATGCAGTGGAACTATTTTAGGGTGAAACTGGGTGAATGAATCAGCAGGCCCCAGGCTGGCAGGACTCCAAAATGCTGGGATTAATTGCTGCAGCGTTGGTGAATCAGCACCTGCAGGTAACTCATCTACAGTTGTAGCACGCACATGTATTACACAAATGTTTGATATTAGGCCCAAAATACTACATGAACCTGGTTTCATGTGTGCTACATTAATGAGAAACTTACTTGCTGTTCTTTCTGCTTGTATCAGCTATTTTCACAGTAGGATATGAAACAGTGGTGGAGCAGAGAAAAGAGCTTTTGGCCACAAGGTCACCAGTTTAGATCTATGTGCTGGCTTTGAACATTTTTTGTATTGTTTTCAACTGTAAGTGCACAAAGCAACAAAAATGCCTCTGTTTCTCTTTTTCAGTGGGACATGGTGGAAATGTGAATCTGAGCCACATGGTGACTGAAGTTTGATCATTTTATGGACAGAGGCACATACTGCAACCAACAATTTGCCCACAGAAAAGCAAGCATCCTCCAGCCAGGCTCGGATACAGGATAAGGCCACCTCCAAAAAAACCCCATCATTCTGACAGATCCATTAAGGACTGGAATGACTAAAACCAGGCAAACAATAAACTACAATTTAATAGATTTGTGTCTATTTCTCTCTTTCCCTCTGATGGTACAACTGGATTTGTCTGCTTTCAATTCATGTAATTTATATACTAAATATTCTGGTTGTAAAAAAAGACCCGTGGCTATAGGTAGGAAGTGGACCAAACCGCTGTGAGGCATTTGAGGAGTGGAGACGTTTTATGTCTATAATTAGCGCAGGCGCTTTGTCACATTAGTGAATCTTACTAACATAAGACAATGACAGACAGCGGGGGTTATATTTAATTTTTTTTTTTATTATTTAAATTATTGCAAAGGACAATTCAGTGATCCCTGGATATTGGTAAGTACATCTCCCAAACACCCCTACCCAACTCTACACTCTTGCCATGATTTACTCATGAAAACTTACATTATAGGCCCTTACACCCAGCACAAAGCTGTTGCGCTGGTGGCTTTGCTATCTTACACCAGCTCAGTTGCCATTTTTGCCACACCTGCAAGACAGTAAGTCCACTGTTGTGCTGCCACCGCTTGTGTTCTGATGCACCTGCTTTTTAACGGTGAAGAGATCTTACTCTCTGACTGGTTTATTAGATGTTCAGCATAAACTCACCCATGAATTAATCAAGGTACTTGGGCACAGCTGATAGATGTACTCACTATTGGACACACCTTGAATAAATTACATCCATTGCACCTTGCACTTTCAACATGAGTTTTAGATCAGCGTAAGATAGAGCCCTATGTGTTTATAAGTGCATGTCAAGTGATGTTGTTTTCCCTATATGATCATATACACCCTACATTTTAATTAAATATTTAACCATCAATTATAAAGTCATATGCTTTTCATATAATATGTTTTTTTGTCGTGTTGTATGTTTTATGTGTCATCTTACGTAGCTTTCAATATATTTATGCAATACCTGCAGGATTTAGGTTTCACTAATCGTTGCCCAACTCATGTTTGATAAGAAACATTGTATGTGAATTTACTGTCACATGTAGTACTTATAGAATTTGGGAATTTATAAGTTTAATTTTGTACAAGCTTCAAATAAAACATGTAGGAAGATTTATGGATAGGATAGGATTATTAACATGAGAATAAAAACAATGGACTATTAAATATACTAAAGTCAAATATAAAACTTTGCACACAAGATATGGAGATATGAATATATTGTTTTCATATGAGACTGGCTGCCTTTAAGAGGCAAATTAAGTCCCAGTTTTTGAGCAGGGTGTGTTCTGATGCCCAAATATCACAACTCTCTCGCTTCATTCGCTTTTGGTGGTCCTGGCAAGCAGGCAGTTTAACCGAGTCTCCAGTGTAAGTAACAATCAGGAAGATTGTTTTCACCAAAATTGCACTGCGCTGTTTGATTGTTACTAACGCAGCCACTTCCTTATGTGCCCCTCCTTCATGGGGCGACAGCAAAACAGCCAACAGCAACTGGTAAGAAAATAACCTAGGTGCAGTAAATGAAAATGCCACTTTAGCAGCACAAAAGCCCAAACATTCTCCATGCAGTGTCATAAAAATAGAGCCCTCAGTCCCTCCAGAGAGTTTTTTTTTTTAAACATGTTCCCAGGATAAATAAAAGTCAGAGCTGGAGGTGGTAAGTTGGAGGCAAAAATAAAAAGGAAAGCACCTCTGACACCTACATACAGAACCAGTAGAGATCAGGAACGTTTGACAACTTGGAGTAAATATTTGCCTCATGCTGAATGCAGTAACTAAATAAAAACTAAGCCTTTTTAGAAAAATCTGTCTTGAAATAAATATTGTACTTGACAGAGGTTTGGACTCATATCACAAATTTGATTACTCTGGAGTCAACAAAATCAAAAAATACTCAGCTCAACTTGTGTAACACCAACAACTTGTGACTTCAGTTGGACTTAAGCCTTTTGACTTGATACCTTACACTAGTGATTCCCAAACTGGGGGGTTGGCCCTCCTTGGGGAGGTGCAGCACCACTACAGGGGCGCAGAAGACCAGGAGAGAAATAAAGACTGAAACACACTTGAATGAATATGATCTATGTAGGGGAAATAAAGTGTTTGCTGATTCTGTTCTGCTAACCTTTACACTAAAATTCATCTTTTAAATCATTTTTTTTATCAGTTTCATCCCCAATTATTGTTAATGATTGCTAAAAAGCCAGGGGAAGAGGGCGCAAACTTTTTTCAGCATGCCAGAAAATGTTTGGGAACCACTGCCTTACACTGAGGATGTGAGGATAAAGGCATGTGTAGCCATGAAGAGTGAAGAAGAACCACTTTCAGATGCTACTCTGTTCCGTTAATTAAGTGGTTGCCATCATTTTTCTTTAGGTCCAATGCATTATGGGATATATTGCTTGTTTAGTGATCGTATGCTGATGCAGTGTTGGATACTATATAGGTTTAATAATTCATGTACATTTAGACAGCATGACAACATGGCAAACTTACCTTGTAGTTTACCATATTGGGAGTAGTAAGTGATTTCGGACACTTGTCTTACTTTTTTTGGTAATTGTATGACAAGCAGTGGGGTTATGGCTTGTTTTAGAAATGAAACTCAAATTTTCTGACTTGGGACTTGTGCTTGAGTGCAAGGACTTACAAAAACCATCACCTCTGGTACTTAACAAGATAAAGTAGATTTTTTCTTAAAAATTGTTATTGTCACATTTTCTCTGAGGGACAATTAATGTACAGTATACTGTATATACAGTCTGTTTTTAGTAAAGTGAGGTATTTGAGAAATGTAGCTCTGTGGTATAGAGGTTTTACAGGCTGGAACGCAGTAACATCAGTTCCTGCTCCCCTCTCTTCCATTCCAGCCCCAGCTTTGTCGTCACTGTTTCAATCCTGTGTAATCCTTGCACTGGGTCACTCACTGCAGGCCACTCAATCACCCCTTCACTCGCCGTGTTCTCTGTGACAAATAGATGTGTTCCTGCCAAGCTCTTCCTAAACAAATGAATGTGTTTTCTACCACAAGACCAGACCTGTTTTTTTTTCTTTTCTTTTTTTTTTTTTTTGTGCTGAATCAGGCAAAACACCTTGCTGTTTGTCACTTCACAGCTCTACTGTATATCTCACACCTCTGGCGATAGGTATTTTTCAGGAAGACAGATTGATACATCAGTTGCCTATTCTCTGCTCACTGCACTACAAATAACCCGCTCGTATCTATACATACGCTGCCTGGTACACTTGTTTTAGAAGATAAACCACACTAAGCACTGTTCCCCCTGACTTCCTTAAATCTGTTATCTTGATATTTTATTTCCCAAATATTACACAGACAGAAAAACAGCTGAGTTTCTTTGCATACACGTAAAACATACATGTTTCATCAATAGTCATACATAACACAGCAGAGACTAAAAGAGATGTCAGTGGTGTAAATCACACAATGATTTGGATTTTGGAAAATGACGCCATTAAGGCAAAGGAAAAATCATCCATTTGAGACCTAAGTGGATGGTTGGTGCAGTAGGACACAACCTCCAGTGGATGGGTGTATAGATTTGCTTGGTATCTTTTATAATTTCATACCTTTTTGACATTTTACCAGGGTGTACGGTATTATGATGGTATTTGTGTAAAAGTTGTGTACGCCGCAATACAGGCGAAGCTGATTGTCATGGCGACATCATTCCCACTGTTGGGAAACAACACACTGGAGAGCTTTGTTTTGGTCTCGAGAAGCTGCAGCTTTCATTCAAAATCAAACCGAAACTGTACATTTACTGCCAGACCAACAACTTCATTGATCTCCACTCACTCAGCACGCACTCACCATCACTCCCTGCCATCTTACACCATATTATCAATCGCCATTCATCCTCTCTCTTACATACTCACTATGATATAATACTCTGACCTATCAGTACTCCGCAGCGTTTGCTAGCTTGTCTTTATCATTGGGGCTAAATCCAAAATACTCCCAACGCAGACATATTTTTCTTTTTCACTTCTTAGTCCTGTTGCGTTGATCCCCAAGCGCCATTTGTCTCAGCTAAGCTGCACTGCCTTGTCCACCAGTAGAGAGACTGACCACTAGTGGTGCATGCTATGTACTATAATACATCATCTCAATACATGATCTCTGCATCAGTTTTAATAGAAAGAGGAGCATCTGTACTTTTGATGGTATCAAATAATACCACAGCACCTTTATAAAAGCCAAGCCTAGTTCAGGCTGAAGATTAGGTGAATTTTAGAAGCAGCATGCTTATTTACACAGTTGAAGGACCATAGTTTGACATTTTGGAAAATACTCTTAAGCCCTATTTGCAAGGGACTGGTATTACCCAATTGCAGGGGTGGTCTGTGAACGTAATCCCATGTGAATCTGCTACGTCCATCATTTGTCAAGTAAAAAGTCTACTGCAATTTATGTTCCATATTTCACCAAGTCCTGTTGTTAATATTAGTCCCATGCAAATTGGCATCTCTGTGATTTGGGGTCATAATGTGTTTTTTAACATCTGTTATCTGTTGTCAGACAACTGAGCAAATATGAAATTTGGGGCCCATAATATGTTGAACAGCAGTCAGTAGTTGTGCTGTGAGATCTGCTCAGGAGAAGGTTAAAAGTAACAAGGTTATTCAAGCACAGCCACAAAACGTCTGTTGCTTGATCTAAATGAGCTGCAAATGTGTATTTATACTTGTAAAAAATGCAGAAAGTGGGCAAAACAACTCTAAATTACATATTAATGTGGCTGCTGAACAGGCAGAACAGAAAATCTGCTTCTGAAATGCTGATGTTACACAGAGAACTCACATTATATCCAGTAGATAATGTCAGTGAATTCAAGGAAAATACAGAATTGCTTATCCAATTCAAAAAGGCCACATGACACAGACCTGGGTGGTAATTACTAATTTCTCAGCCACATGACTTTCTCGCAAACAAGACTTTCTTGCTAAGAGTTGGTCAGTCTGAAGAAACAGCTAGAGAAAAGAAAATCCTCCTAACAACATCTCAACAGCGTTCCTGGTGAGTTTTGACATGAGTCCGATCAGTCAATACACACAGTTGCTCGCTGGATCCCTAGAAAGACAACGTTTGCACCCAACAGTAAGGAAGCTACATCAGCTGTAGCTGTAGGCTGTAACACAGACTGCAAAAACGCTGTGGCAGTGAAATTCATGCTAGTGGCAGGGACAAAATTTGCCTGGCAGTCAACACACCTTGCATGACAAAAAAACGTTCTATAGGGTTTGTTTTTATTTCAAGCTGCAAGTGACACATGCTGTAGTTCTTCTGGTGAGGACAGTCTTGATTGTCACTTTTAATAACCAATGTGTTTTTGATAACCTAAGAGACCAATTTATATAAACACTCTTTCTTTATATAATCTCAACTATACCTGAATGTAGAGCAGAATTGAAAACGACATTGTTTATTATATGTAAATGAACCATGAAGGTGCAGTGAGATGGACTCTTTCTAATTACCTCTAACATAAGAAGTAAGTGTGGTATGATTTTTTCCTATGTTTTCCCACTGCACCTGGATTATCAAAGATTTTTTTTTCTCAAAAGTTATAAAAACATGCCATAGTGGAATTTATAAATTAGAATGCACCATTGCTTTTTCATGTATCAAATAGACCTTGAAATTGTATTTCCAGTGGGAGATGCTATTGATAACGCGGAGGCTTTGATTATGTTTACGTGGGAAAGGAGGAGTCCGGCTTAATGTAGTAAAAACAATCTCCATCATTGTGTGCTCTCAAGCTGTTCCTAAAAGGGCCATCTGCGTTGCAGCACCACAAAGGTGTCACCGTTTTTTTTATTCTCATGGAGAGGCGGATATTTTTATCTGTGAATTTTGTAAAGAGGTGCAGTTTCACTATGTGCAGGTCCCAAGACAAATGCATTTCCAGATACAGTAAGAAAAATTCACACAGATCTAGAAGGTGTTTGCTGTTTCCACTTGAGTTTAATGCATGTGTTTTGTTTAGGTTATGAATAAAAACTACAGGTTTATGACTTATTAAAAAGAAAATTAACAATGAATTAGTGACTTCAGCGTGTTAGTCTAATCCAAACCTCGGCTTTGATTCATTAGGCTTTTTAGCAACACTAGCAGGATGGCTCAAGGGAAGGTAATACCAGCCGCTTATCACTTTTTTATTTTTGAAATCAGTGGAGTTAGCCGTTAGCTCACTAGCTACAGCAGAGCACCATCTACCCTGTTGCTAAAAATGGTCGCTAGTAGTGAATTTGTGATGTGACTGCAGCTTTAGTCTTCTTGGAGCAATATTTCCATCAACTTGTCTTCATGCATATTGTATCTTGAATCTGTCTGTGGTGACAAAATGGCATATTAATAAACAGAAAATGGGATTATGGTGTGACAGATTTTTCTAATAATCAATGACAGGAGACTGCAGCTACTTCTTTTTTATTATTATTATTATTATTATTTCTGGCACTCAATGCACAGCATCTGCAGCTGCCATCCTTCCATGATCTAAGGAAAGACAAATAAAAATGGCATCAAAGGCATCATTGTGTGAATGCCCTGATGTTCCCGTGATCACAGGAGAGTTACTGTACAGACACACGTGATTACATGTCTGCAAACATGCAGATTTCGCAATATTTTCCTGTTTTACTAATGTTTTCCCAATATTTTATGAAGCTGAAATTAAATTTATCCAGCAATGTCATATCCAGCAGACACAAAAATAAGCAAAATAAAATTAACCCAAGAACTACAGACACATTTTACAATATAATAAGATTTATAATAAGATAGTACAGAAGCTAATACCTCCTCTATCTAAAAGCTCCTTGTCCACTCCAGTTGTCACGTTTTAATGGAAACCTCTTAGAGTCAACAGCACCAGGGCAGGTGATAAATTGAGGTGTCAAAGGGCCCAGCATTACCAGGACTGGGTGAGTGTTTTGTTGATGCCCGGCAGCTTTGAGTAAAGTAGTCATCGTATTAATAAATGACTTGTTCTCTCTCTTTTTTTTCTCACTGGCAGTAATCTGTCTGGCTCTTGGCGTCGTCCTCTCCATCCGATAATGAGGTGCCTCCAACCTCGCCCAGGGGCTTTTTTGTAGCTGCTCTGCCAAATTTGCACTTCAGAACAACTTTTAATTATACTCTCTGGTATGAAAAATACACCAGTGGTTGTCTAACAGCATTGGCAGGGCGAGTGCCAGTTAAAAATAATAGCCACATGCTTTGGTCCACATTTCTTCATTTGTGTCTTGAAGGTTTTGACATTGCTAAAGATGCACGCTGTCCATTTCTAAACAGGTGCCTCTAATATAACTCGTTTCCAAAGTATTAGCTGGTTATTACATGAACATTAGCGGAGTCAATGATAAATAGCATATCAATAGATCAAGGATGACTGATGAGAGTCATTAAAGGTTCATGACGAGGCTTTGTCAGTAGGAGATTGCTCCTATTGATTGTACAGAGGTCACTGAATATTAATTATGCCAAAGAAAATCTGATCCTACCACCAAGCATAATAAAATCTGAATTATAAGTATGTCAGTGAGACTAAATGTAGTGCAGCAACACGGAGAACATCCAGTGTCAAGACTCACAGTATATAGGACTTAATGATATGGATAACCTTTAATATAATGTTCCTGAAGATATTGCACACTGAAATAGGTTTCATATGTCTTTTATTATGTTCTCCCTCAGCCTACACCCTCAGAAATAAGGGTTCTTGTGGACGGGCTGAGGTTCTACCCAGAATCTTTTGCTTATAAAAGAATCCTTTTTTGAAGGAAGGGTTTGGTTATTTGGAACACTTAATGGTTCCATGGTTCTTTCTCATCCAAAGAAATGTTTTTTGAAGAAAGAGTTCTTCAGGGATCGTTGAAATCCTCTCTTTTGTCAAGGGTGCTTTGTATTATTTTATTAAAGGATTCCTGGGAGGAATTCCCAGTTGGGTTCTAGATAAAACCCATGGAATTTAAAAATGACTTGTTCAAGATTAATAACCTTAGAACACAAGCATAGGGTTCTACTGAGCACCTTATCACTAAGTTCTATGTAAAACCCAGTATATAAAAAGGATCTCAGGAGACCAACCTGGGTGGGTTCAACATAACAACCTTGGAATGTAAAGAGGTTTTCAATAGAACCCCCTGGGTGGGTTCTGGCAAACCCTTGGAATATAAAAACAGTCTTGGTAGAACCCTCTGGGTAGATCCTACATAAAGCCTTTGGAATATAAAAAGGTTCTCAGTAGATAAATCCTATGGAATATAAAAATATTTTTGCTAGAACCCCCTGGGTGGATTTTAAATAAAACCCTTTGAATATTAACAATGTTCTTGGCTGAAAACACTGGAATCCAAGTGGGTTCTAGATGAAACTTTTAAAATATAAAAAGGTTCTCGGTAGAACCCTGTTGGTGGTTCCTAGACAAAAACTTGGAGCATATAAATGCTCTTGATAGAACTCCTTGAGTGTGTTCCAGATAAACCCTTGGAATATACAAAGGTTCTTGTTAAAACATTCTGGGTGGGTTCTAGATAAAACCCTTAGAAGGTGTTAAGTTTCTGGATAGAGCCCTCAGACAGGGTTCTGGGTGGAACTGTTACACCATATAAATGTTCTCTTTAGGACTTCTCATAGGGTTGAAACCTTTCACAGACGGTTCTGAGTGTGACCCTTTCTGTTGGGTTCTAGAAACATTGGGAACGTTTCATGGCAGCATCTTTATGTCCAAGAGTGTAAACCACATAACAGTCTGTGAGCCGTCATGAAGAACTCAGCTGCTCTTCAGTCACATGTGTTTTGTTGTTCTGCCCATATGGTGCGTTACAGACATTTGAGCGTGAACACTGCCTTCATAAAACCCACGGTTCATAAAACTTAAGGTTCCCCTAAAAATGTGGCTGTGATTTAATTAAGACGAAAAACCGCAGTCCGTTTCAGTACAAAGAACATTGCTGCTGACTCCGGCTATTCCAGACAGTTTCACCACACTTGCATTACAGTGCCGTTTGTTGTTAAAGTCTGTAATTGTTTTTAACATTCAGGGGAACGGTAGGCTGAGTGGGTGTTGGTGAGCAACAGGAGCAGGAATGGGGCACGAGGCTTTCAGAGTCACCAGTCCAAGTATTTCACCTTATTTTGCAGTTTCTTGGTGAGAAAAAAAAAACTTGCACAAATTAGCATACCATTACCACTGCGGACTGCATTATATATCCTGCTGATTGTCCTGGTTTATTGGAGGCTGATGATAAAACTGTATCATCTGAAATAACTTAGCACTCTGGGTGTCATTATGCTCTGAATAATGAAATCCAAAGGCAATATACCCATTTAAATTTGATCATTTATCAGTGAGGGGCTGTTTATGGGAGCTTCAGGAACTATACAGCACAACAAAGGGGCATTGTGATTATGGGTTATTTGTAAAGGAGGTGCAATGTCTTTTCTGTTCCTAGAATGATTTAATTAATTTTAAGACACTAGTTCACTGTTATATAATCAAATCTGTGCAAATAAGACGTGAAAAAAGCTTGTATTCTCCTCATTCATTCATATAAGTCCTTTGTTATGTATTTGTGAATTAAACCTTTATTTAAAGTTATAATGGGCCCAGAGTTCCCTCGAAAATGGAAAGGCTGGGAGGGGGTCAGTCTCCCAAGAAGAGCTACTGTACTACTCCATCCAAGGCACTTTCATTATCCAAAAAGAATTAATGGAGCGTTTTAATGGCAAAAGCTGCAGGCTAAATGTTGTTTCAGAGGCTTTTCCAACCTGCCAAGAAAGAAACTTTCAGGGAAAAATCAGTGCAGCTGTTTAATAAAATCAAAAATAAGTTCAGACAGATCCAATCCAATATTAATTTCAGGTGCCAGTACTGATGGAATTGATTTATTGGATATCGGTTGGATGCAGACTCTATAGTGAGGTTTCTATGAAAACTAAACATGTCATGATGCAGTTTTAGGCGCACATATGTTGTTGCACAAATTAATTAATTAGTAATTACAAGGTGCTACAGAGATATTCAGTAATCTCATATTTTATTTTCTATGAGTGAGACGTAGAGGTGGAGTTTGCGCTGGATAATAAACATGCACTAACATAAGTAAAAGTAGCACTTGGCAAACTCAACATGTCCTTAGAGTGGATAAATGTTAGTTTCCAAACAAAGAAAAGCAAGACGGTAACTGGTAATTCATGTAAAGCCATCATTCTTAGGTGTTGAAGTTGTCCTGCATCGTCTAACACTGCTAGTTTAACTGAGCACCTGCAAAAGTATCATGTGAAAGAGGCCCTATATAGATGATCTATAATGCATCGTGTCCTTCACTTCACCTTTTTAACAGCAAATAATCTGGGCACAAAGAAAGGCACAAGGTGCAAAATGGTTGTATTTAGTCTGTTAAATAATCATAATTTTTCTATATTTCTATATTTGGAGTTGGCATAACCAATCAGAAAGTCATCTTTAAAAGGCAAGTGCACCTTAAATGATGGATTCTGCTGGTTAGAGAAGGAAATGTGGATGTTATAATGACACACTTGTAGTGATGCAGGCACTGTGGTTTGGCAGACTGGGTCATAAAAAGTAACTTTATGATTAATAGCGGATAGACTGCAGGTGGGTGAAATAGGGTGAAGCCTCTCCCCGGTAAGAGAAACACTGTGTAGCTTGTGTGAAGAACACAGGACAATAATCAACACCAATGAAGTTACAGCTGCTGTGCCTCGTGTGTAAATGTGCATAACTCTCTCAAAGCTTCTGCAAAGTTTACCCGCCTGTAACCCATCCACTATTCACCAGAATGTTATCTGACTGCATTATTTATACAGCAGAAAAAATACTATACTACAATACTATTGACTTTAGAGCCAGTTTTTGTTGCTCACTGGCACAATCACTTTCTGCTGCCTCAAGATAGCAATGTGTCAACAATGTGCCTGATCACATCTCATTTTAAGACCAACACATCCATGGGCGCACAGATGGTTGCAAGTACATTTGCTACCTACACAGCGGGGCACAACTGAATCAGTCAGAAAAAAAGCTATGACAGCTGCGCTACGCTGTGTGCTGCTTTGCACCATGCAGAAGACAGAGCCCCAGAAGTTCATGCTATCAATATTGGCATCATCAGATATATAAATTCAGGTAAAGAAATGTATCAGAACTGAAAAACAGTAGATTGTGCATCTCCAGTATACATATTATACACTTTTCAGTCTGAACAGGTTGTTGTGTGGACGCACACACACTATCCTCTTATCAGGCTCAGTATGCAGAACTGTAGCCAACAGTGGGACGCATCCTCCCTCCTCAGAGATCAAACAGGATGCTTCCATTCCTCTATTCTTGCCTCCTTCTGTCAGAAGGGCAGAGTCTGCCTCAATGCCTCTTTATCTTCCCTCGCAGCCACCCAGACAAGGCGATGGGCTGTGTCTGTTGACAAATGCTTCACTTGTTACAGATAACAGAAACATGTAAACAGGAAATGGCCACTGGGCCAGCCATACAAATGTTTGAAAACTTAGATTCATTCAAAGTGAGATCATAGTGTTATCCAGTCAATAATGAGCCAAACATTTCTTATAACAGGCAATATATTTCACAACAGCATCACCAATACAATGATCTGCCTCTTGTTGGGAAATATTGAATAAGATCATTTTGGTAGTAATCAGGGATTTAGTCATTAGCCAGCACAAATGCCAAAAAAGTGTTGATTCCAATGACTCAGATGTGAGAATATGCTGCTTTTCTTTGCATTAATGCAACATGCATTGTAGATATTTGGCTTTTGAACTGTCTGACATATGAAGGTGTCACTTTCTCATTATCCTCTGGCATTTTAAAGGGTAAACTCTTAAATGATTCATCAAAAAATAGGAAAAAAACAGATGCAACATTATGTCAGTTCAGTCATCTTGTGTCTGCATTGTGCCAGGAAGGGTTTTATCCTCATTAAATTTACATTTGTTGTCAAAAAATTGGATCCTCACTAAATAGATACTGCATAAATCTCCTCAAGCTCTATATTGCGATTTGCAGTTTATTGTTTGTCCACTGTAATTAAACTGCTGGTTTCATTTACACTCTATGTTGACTCTTATCCATATGGTAAACCTCATTTACACGTTGTCACTTCATGTGGCTCAGGTTGGCTATCTGATCTCAAAAAAGTGGAAATGCCTCCAAAAAATACTCAAGATGAGTTGAAAGCCATATGCTCCCCGAAGTTTAAGTACGTCACTGAGCAGTCTGTGGAAATAGCCCGTACAGTGTCTGTCCCATCTGTCCCCTGTGATAACCGCTGCTGAAGTTACACTGAAATTACAGTTTTCCTCGTCTCAAGCAACAGGGATAACAGGAAATGTGGCTCCAGCGATTTCGACAGATGATCAGACCAAGGATACGCATATATGTTATAGCATTTATCTGCTCCATGATCTGTTTGACCCTTAAATGATCTGAGTGAGTGAGGATGTATTGAGTTGCTTCACTGACCATGAAATCCACATGGGCATCTATATTTTTACACAACTGATCTGTATTTTTCTCTACGCACAAAACGCCTTATAGTACCACAAGTGATGCAACACAGAAGGGCAACCATGTGGGTATTTTTAAATTGTAAATCAATACATTCAATTAATCTGTACCCATGACCACTTACGACCCACTCGTATTCCTTATTTTCTCATTATTTCGCTGTGCATGCCATGTTTTACCAACCCAAAGTGGGAATGAAACTCAACAATCAGCTAATGTCCTGGTGTGTTTGGACAAATCCTGGTTCTCCTAAAACAATCTGTTTAATTAATTCAGTACCAGTTAATTTAGCCAATACTTCTTAACCCTGCATGACCAAATGCATTGCCACTTGGCAAGACTCAATATGCGCACAGTGAACATCAGCCCTACTTAAAACCTCCTCAGAAAACACAGCCGGCATGCAACCACAGACAGTGAGTGCAGCAGGTGTAAAACCATGCCCTGCCTATGAGACATGTCATGTCCTTGACTCATGTATTTCAGCCGTAAGATTTACCATTAACTGGTTTACATGTAACCTGGGAAAACCGAGATGGATTGCACACAGAGACACATAAACAGTAGGTGATTTGAGTGGGGATGCTTTCTCCCTTGTTAGCAAAATGGCCAAAATGCCTGTTTGTTAACCTGCCAACCTCCCTCTTGATCCCCCAGTTGCAGAGAGAGTGCAGGGGCAGAGGGGCTGCTTAGTTTAATGCATTAGTCTAGTCTGCCTGACTCATTGATCCTTTATCCGACTGAGGTTTGTGTAAATTAGACTCTACGGCCTCGACCATGGCTCTGAAGTACCAGTCACCTGACTGTGCTGTGCACTGATAAAATCCTGGAGCTGTCCATGGTGCTGAAGTAGCTGACAGATTTGTAATTGCCCCTTTTTCTCTGTGCCGCCCTTCAGTTTCGCCTTGGATCTATAGTATTCTCTAAACTACACTATAAATACTCAGTTCTGTACTATATTATAGCCTCTATACCCTATAGAGTAGTGTTATCTTCATGATCAAAGTGACAAGCAGCAGTGGGTAGTTGCAGAAGAGCACAAGGATCAGAGACACACTGCTGCCTGTAGTATTCCTATAATATTTCTATGATCATTCAGTAGCGTCTGCGCTGCTGAAAATACACCCCATGGGAGTTATTAACTCGAACCCTCCCACTGCGCCATTCCCCTTGTTAAAAATTAAATACCTACTGCACATTAATGTGGCAAAGTGTAAACGAAAGTGCACTAAGTGCTTCTGGATTTTATCCAGATATGAAACTACTGTAATGACAAGTGTAAATAACGTATGCTGTTGAGGTCCTCGGAACAAAACAAAAATGCTAATTATGTCTCTTATATTAAATTACTATATATGCTGGAAAACAAGTCCGTGTACACATGCAAACTAACAGCTCTATTACATCTCAAATTACCTTTGAAGTAGGTTTAAACATTATTAACCTGTCATTAGTGTGTCACAACAGGATTAATTCATGGATTATTGTTATAATAGGAGTGAAATGTAAAAAAGCTCTTTTTTTTATTTCAACAGAAAATCCCCTCTTTACATTCCACACAGATATGTTGCTTTGTGTCTCGGTCACTAGGCAATACTGCAGTAATGCAATATAGAAAAGGTGGCAGCAGTATTGTGTGTCTCTCATTGTTGCCTGAGATGAAAGACAGCGGCGGCACAATAATGGCGCTGCTACAGTGAGATGCTCGAGAGCTCATTGTGTTGTTGATGGAGATTGTGATTGTTGGCGTAACGCAGACAGAAGAACGACGGCAGCCGAGCACATTAACCTTCATTAGCGGGCTGACCAGAGCTGGTCGCTTTAAATGGAGTAATTACTGGTGACACAGTGATGATTAATGGTAATGAATGGTACTAATGTGTGGCATCTGTCAAACACGTTTGAAGATCTGAGCAACCTTCCCTCTCTGACTCTGTTGACATCTGACTGACTCACAGTGAGTCTACATGCCTGAAGCTTCAACCTTGTCTCCTAGAAATAACACTTATATACCAGTAATACAGTCTCACATTGCCAGACCTAACTCCACAGCACTATCAGTGAAGATCTGGCTCCACACGTTATCATTCTGCTATAGGGAAAAAATATTTTGGCTTGTTTGTATTTTTCTAACAATCACAATCATCTTAGGTGGCCCAAAGCCTGGGATGCGGCTATGGTGCGCCTGCAAAATAGCATCAGGGGGTACTTGTTTTGGTGGAATAGTTGCATGGCTAAATGCCCAAATCCCCACAAAAGAAAAACTAGCTGCTAGCTTGTCATACCATTAACAACCCAGGGGGGTAACTTACGATTTTCAGGATCTAATTATAATAATAATGATGATAATAACAGCTTGCTATCTCAAACGTTGTTGTTTCCTGTAGCACCTGGGATTTTGAAAGCGGTAATACGCAGATAGCGGACGCTGAAACAAGTGGCCAATGGGAGGCTTATACTCACAGTGTACATCCAGTAAGTCAGACGATGAGTAATTCAGCGAATACATTTTTAGAGAAACATAATTCCACCTGAATAACTTTTTTTTGGTCAACATGACTAAATGTTTTCATAGACCCAGAGAGCAATTAAACAGTTCAGTTCAGTTGTTTTTCTCTCTCTCTATTTCCAGAAATCCTGACCTGATGACTCAAGATAATCCACAGATGTTGTTTTGAGCAGTTTAATGTGGGAACTATTTTCTCTCTTTAAGAAAGACAGTAGTTCTGGTAGATTCTACTGCAGAAAGAAAATAGTTTGTGCTGTTCATCAAGATAACCAGTGATGTAAATAATGTGGTTAAATATTTAATTCTGCAAAAAAAAGACCCCACCTCAAGCGATTATGAAAACTATTGTGAATTTAATGGCTTTTTTTCAAATTTTGCTTTTTCCATCAACCTTTTATAATGGAATACTGCAAAATGGCAGTATAGCTCAGTCTATAAAGTCTTGACTCGGGGTTGCTAGTTCAAGTCCAGCGCAAACAAAAGTACATAGACTGGTATACATACAGTACATTTATGTGTAGCCCTCTCGCTCTGTCATCTCTCTGCTGCATGTCTATAGACCCTGCAAACAGGACCTATAGACATGCAGCAGAGAGATGTGTGTATTTTGGGCCTGTGTGTGTATAAAATTACAGAGTGATAAAAAAAAATGTTATTTCCCCTGGGGATTAATAAAGTATGCATTTTCCTTAAAAATATGTTGAATGACATACTGCTATAGTGTGTTTCAGTCGCAGCAGGCAAGAGCTCTTAACACACATCGTAGCCTACACCACCACACAGCACACAGACACAGTTAGCAACTAGCTTGTAAAGATACTGGAGCATTCAGCAGACATTTCCCTTTAAAAGTTGATGGAGACCTAAAACAGAGCTGTAGGGAAAGTGAGGATTAGACTTACATTAATCCTGTGGACAAAACATGACTCCAAATGAATGCTAATGTTGCCATTTATCTGCTGCATGTGTAACTAGCAGCTGCTTGCACAAAGCTATGAGTATTGCATTCAGATTTTTCCAAACAGCTAAAGAAATTCAGGTTTAACATTGAATCACAAGTTGTCCCCTACTTGTCCCTAAGTATGTTTGTTGCCTAAACTGAAACACATGCAGGACTTGCTACCAAATGTCTCTTTTTACTGGCTAAACCTGCATTTTAGCAGTGTGTCCTCACTTTTTGGACCCAGCACAGAATTGTAATACAATTTTTTGTAGTTTGTATAATACGGGTAAGTTTGGGTAAGAGATAAAATTACAAAGCAATTGCCAGCTGGTACTGGCAAAATAAATGGCAACAGTTATCTGATCGCTCATCTTTTCTTTTTTCAATTACAATACTTTTATCATTTCCTTGTCATTCAGCCTGCTATTTCAGACTCTCCTGTCAGCTGCCAATAAACTACAGTAATTTCCTGTATCGTGGTAGTGTAATTAAAGGGCCTTGCACACCTTGCATTAAAAATATGATTTTCGTGGCTCATAACACTGCTGGTGTAGACAGTTCCACTGAATATAGTGGAAGCAAAGTGTTGCACCATACATGGTCAGTGTAGTCAGCCTGTTAGGAGGCGAACCCACTCATTAGTGACAAAGTCTCACTGTTGACCCTAACCACCTCCGTTCTACTCAGTAGTATATTAACATACTTTCTATGAGACAGAGTTGGAGTCTGATGACACAGGGTAAGCCAGCACTTACAGGTTTGTTTTGTTTTGTGTTTTTTTGCAATCCTGCAGTCTCTGGAGATTTTTTATCTTCCTCCTTATTCTCCACACAGGAAGGAGAATGATGTAAATTTGCATCTCGCTGCAGAGAGAGCGGAGTTAATGCCACATCGTATTCAGATATGCAAGCAAAATGCTTGTGAATGTATTTTCCCTGTGATGCAATAGCGATGAAACATGGTCGGTCGTGGCGGTGGTGGGTGGTTGACAGTTATGTCCACATTGACGTATGGCACCATTAAGAACAAAAGCTCCACTCTGCCAGAAGAGACATGACAACAGTATCGCCACAGATCTGACGGGAGCACACATCTTCCCAGTGTCATCTCTGACCTCTATATCTCTTAGCTCGAGATAGATGCGTTTTCATGCCTGGCTTCAGGCTCTAATAGTCCATTGATTCATTCGCAATATGGCCCAGAGTCAGCCAGGTCTCTGATTATTTATTTTCCTCTCGAAAACACTCTCCCCTCTCCCTCTCATCTGTCTTATTAAAATGTAATGGCAAACAAAACCCCAGTCTCCCTCTATCTGATGGCGGAGAGAAAAACAATTTTAAGGGATTCGCGACGGTTTATAACCCATGGCTCCAAGAGGAGAGAACACTCAGAGGTCTTAGATGAGATAGACCTCCAAATCAATCACTACCGCCGGAGGATTCCTCACATTGATGCTGGAGCTGATTGACAGACTTCAAATCTTCTCAGAGACTGTCAAACACAGCCGGCGTCGACCACCTGCTTAGGCAGTTTAGACTCGGTGCCCCGCTGAGGTGAGGTTAGCGTGAATTTAAGGTTGTTTACAATAAAAACCAGGGGGAAAGGAAGAAGATGGGGTTATAATAGCATGTAAGATATAATTTACCAAGCCTTAATTGCGGCATGGACAAACTTCTGTGGAATATGTGACCATTTAAAGCCGCTTTTTAAATCCCTGTCAAAGAAAACATATAGCAGCAGCTTCTGAACATGTCATATGGAATCATTTTTCCACCAAGGTCATTTTGGCTTCTTCGTGGAATGTTACTTAGGTCTATATATTCAACGACTGGCATGTGATCTGAAATTCTTACACATAGACCGTTTTTCCAGACTCCACTCGTGCAGCTGGCCGTGCAGTTTGGCCTCTTTGCATTCTGGGGGGGGTAGATAGCTGACCACATTGTTTGGGGGCACGCCCTGGCAGTGCTGAAATGACAGATGGGGGGAAACCTGTGTGTCCCTAATGCCCATCTATCTGTGCCGTGGAGCTCGCTGGAGGGTGGAATAGTTAACTTAATTGAAACCTTTAATTTTGCAGACAGGAAAAGTCAGAATGGATGTGGCAGCATTGACTTGAAAGTCTGCCCTTTATGTGGACTCAGGAGAGCTGCGACGGGGAGAGGAATCTGATCATTTAGCTTCTGCGGAGGGAAAGCAAAGTTGGAATAATTCAGGCAGGAAAAATAGGTCATTTTTGATTATAACATGTCATTAATCAAGTGTTTGCTGAGTCATTAACCCTTAAATGCATGGATGCTTTGTGTTAAATCAGTAACAGATCTGTATGTTTTTCAGACTGAGCCACAAATTAAAATAAAATTCCTTGTTAACGTGTAAGAACACAGCATTCACAATAATAAACTCCCTAACATAATTTTGCCACATATTAATTTTGTTTTTCCAATCACTCATGGGTGCCAAAACTAGAAAACTGATAATTATTTTCTACCATGCTGATGTTTAACAGGTATAATTTTCACCATCTTAGTTTAAGCTTGTTAGCTTGCTAACATTTCATTGGTTGTTGGGGGGGATTTTGGTTATTTTTATTTATCTAATTTAATGGTCTGCAGAGTGAGAGCTGCTGCTCAGCACAGCGCACACCCACTGAGCTGGAGAACTCATGCAACCTGCAGAGCCGGACTATTTTCACATCTAATTTAATGAATTAAGGATTTATTTCCACCAAATCAAAGTTAGTGATTAGTGGGGCAGCAGACAGGCTAACTAAGATGGTTTTGATGAGTTTTATTTTGGTTTCCTGTCAAGTTTGAATGAACTGTGTTTCATGATGAGTTAACAAGCAATTATAAGCATGTTTTAGCTTGGTAAAAGACACAACCTTGGATTCACAAGGTTTAGAGTTGTATTTTTCTTTTAATAAGGAAAACAAATGTAAGAATGTTTCCTTTTCTCGATACTTTGTCGGCAATAATCTGATGTTTAACATATTGCTCAACACTAATGGCAGCCAAACAAAGTGTAGGACTGTGACACCACAGTCCAGGGTTCAAGTTCAGATTCCTGCAACAAAAGTGCTTTAGTTAAGGTAAGAGAAAAAAAAAAAAGGTCATATTCCTGATGTCACTGGCCACTTGAATAATGCACTATAGTCAATGCACATGTATAAAGTGTGGCAAAATTGCATATTTCAGCAGAAAACAAATTAAATATGTGTCGGCGAACATTTTGCAGATATGGTCAGTATCAACATTTTTGCAGCCCGCTAGGTTTGTTAATTAACAGCATCTCCTCATTATAACATAAAAAGAAATTTGGTCTGCTTTGCATTTCCCTCGAAATGAATCTACTTTTGCAAATTAGCTGTGCATTAATGTAATTTCTAGGAAACAGGGCAGGGGGACCATATCTCAACCTAATTTCACAGCAATCAATTTAATACTTGACAAGTAAGACAATCCAATAAAAACAAAATACTTAAACGTCACAGTAACGCAAGAGGAACACTCAAAGGTTCGCCAAAGTCAGTTGGATTCGTCATCTGGGAACCATGACTTTGTCTCTTCATGGCAATCCATTCAGCAGTTGTTGAGACATTTCAGTCTGGACCAAAGTCACGGACTGACTGACAGACTGACTGCCATCCATGCCGCTAGCTGAGTGAAAAACAAACAGTCTGCGGTGTTATCTGGCAGTGCGTCTCTACATGTGAAGTCCTGTGAGTGTATTATTGTCACAAGCTCTCCTGTCTGCATTATGAAAGCCTGCTGAGAACATCCCACTTGTTTTGATATGTGTCAACAGAAGTATGTTGCAACTGTAATATGTGCATTTGCACATCTAACATAATTAAGGGTGGTTTTTCTAACCTTCATGACACTAAATAAATACTGTCGGACCATTTTACACAACTCGTGATTGTTGTGTTGACACTGCAGCTGTTTGAATAACAGGTTCCCTAATTTATTGCAACCAGCAAATTTGTTTTCCAAATGTAAAATTCACGAGAGGGAGACGTCCATGCCAAGCATGAAATCCACATGTAATAATTCCAGCCCGCGCACTCGCAAAATAATAAACAGAAATAGATCACGATTTCTACAAAGAAACATCTGATGTTTTGAAATGCAAATGGTTGCTATTGGCAACATAGCAATGGATACTACAGAAAAGCCTTTTTGAGGATGGTTTGCTCCTTTTTGCAGAGGCGCTTAGGCTTATTTTATGTGCAATTGTTTGACAATTTACAGGAAGGGTTTTTGCATTAAATTACCTTTTGTTTTTAATTTAATATTGAAGTGTTTTGATAAAATGCACACAAAATAGAAAGAAATACATGCAACACTTCACTGTCTACATCTAACCGCATTATCTGTTGGTCATAATCTGCTCATAATCACAATAACCTTATCAGATGAACCTGACACAGTGTTTTATTGGATGATATTCTGCAGTGCACAAAACAAAGAACAGGAGCAAAGTAATAAATGTATTCCAATAGGCCATGCATGTAGTGTGTTTTGTTGTCTCTGACCCCTGTGAAAAGAAAGGTTAATTGCCCCGTGAATCAGTCGGAGATGGTTAAGTTGGCCAAACACGCCCACGGCAGATTCTTCCCCCAGGCTAGGTCTGAATTAAATGAGAGAAATCAAACAAACAAAAAGCTGCGGATGAGACACAGTAACTTGTTGCATAGGTTTCAAGACTCTTCACTCCAAGGTTGCTTACTTTTTCTCCTGCTGCAGTACATACATGCTGTAAGACAAACCCACAGAGAAAAAATACAGTCTTGAAATTACAGATGTGACTTTTTCATTCAGTATACTGTATGAGGTGAGGTTTCCACTCATAGGTTCATAATGATCACTGTAGGGAATATATTATGGTAAGATTTTACTCCTATGAAGACATATTTTATATTACCGCAACTGTGTTTTACTATATTGTGATTCTTTATCTGTTTATACATCAGCCTCCATTTATGGCCGCCCACAGGAGGAGTTATAGTTGTTGAAAAATAAAAGCTCCAATTCCAAAAAAGTTAGGACACTTTGTAAAAGAAAAAAAAAACATAATGCAATGATTTGCAAATACCTTTTGACCCACATTCAATTGAATACAGTACAAACACTCAGTCAGCATTTGGGAAGTGAGGACAATAACTGTTAAAGTTTTGAAAGCCAGTTTCTCACTGGAAAAGACTGTCAGATGGCAGGTGAAAGGGGTGCAAATGTTCGAAATATAGTGCACACTTAAGCTGATATTGATTTTTTTTGGTGAGCTGACCACAGCCACAGCAGTACATTATTCAGCTTCTGTACTCCCGCTGCTTCTCTAAACTGGAGGTTTGGTGAGCATCATCTTCTGTAGGTAGTGCATTGATTATCGATTGTACTTCATACAGCCCCACTTCAAATAATCCAAACTATCCCTTTAACATCAGGGAAGCATCACGATTTGGGTTAAAATGGCTATTTCTCCAAGTTTAGGGGACCTTCATCATCATGAGTATATAAACATGTGGTAAAGGTCAGGGAAGGGCTTCACCACAGAATGTAAACATGATGTCATTTAGGGGCATTTTGTCGTTCTACTTGGGAGGATGGTCTCAAACAGTAAAGAAACTGCCTCCAAGCAAATACAAAAAACATTTACAACAACATAGGCGACAGAGCTATAATATTTAAGTTAGTAGTATGGGTAAGTATGGGTTTTATGAGTAGAAATTATATACATTATCTATATATACTATTCTTGGCATACCACAGTCTCCAGTTACAGTCCCCTCTGTATATCACAGGAGCAATAAAATGGCACCCAATTTAAGGCTTGGTTAGCTTATATTACTCTATGTTAGGTTATGTCAACATGAGAACAAAATGCAAGGGCACAAAAACAGACCAAAAAAAAAAAACAAGAAGAAATATAAAATTTGCTGTCTGAAGCTGAAAGTAGCTTTAGGTTTTTGTTATCAGTCTGGCTGCCAGCGGCTGGAATTACTGCTCTGCCTCTGAGGCATGCTGCCCGAGGCAAATTAGGTCTCCAGGACAGTGTAATGGAACACAGCAGACACAATACATCCATCACTGTAAGCACCTACTCCATATCCAAATTGCAACGGTGCAGCCACAGTCAGAGGCACCTGTTGCTGAGTCCACTGTCCTGCCTTGCAGTGAGCTGTCATGAACTCTCTGCACCAACAAGGATTCATTTTTAAACCTGGTTAAGTAATGCTTTAATTTTAAATCACATTGCACCAAACCTAGCTTTAAATTAAGACTGATCTTATTTAAACCTTTCTTTAAACGGGTTGAAACTCGAATTTAAAATGCGATCCGATATCAACTTTAAACTTACATTTAAAGAGGCTTAACCTTTAAAATGGCAGCCCTTTTGAGATGATAATAATAATAATGATAATCAAGTACCTCTAAGAAAATTAAGAGACAGTCTTAACTCAAGTTTATGAGGTGTTACTTTATTTCACTCTAGCTGATAATTCATAACATGTTTTTCTCAAAGAAAGAACTAACTAACTTTAAGTCAACTTCATAGTTAGCTAGCAAACAACATAACTTTTTTTTTTTTTTTTTTTTTTACTTTTTAGCCAGCTAACAAACCATGCAATGTTTTGCAAACTTTTTAGCTAGCTAGCAAACAATGCAGCCTATGGTTTCGCTGAGGAATACAGAGCACCCAAAAGTTAATGGTCTTCCCACCTCTTGCATACTAACTAGGTCTAAACAGCATTTTTTTTAAGGTCATTTATTTACTTAAGTTTGGGTAAGCAAGCATCTCAGTATTGATTAAACTCTTTAACTTTGCTCTACATCACTACACTTACTAAACCGAGATCAGTTTTTAATTGTAAAACAGAGTTCTGGTTTAACTTTAAATATGGATGTGGTCATTTTAAACCTTGTTTTGCTCTGATGAAAACTCTGTGTTGGTGCAACTCAGTCTCAGTCTTTTATAATTGAAGTGAAAGCATCAAAAGGAAGAAGCACCTTCACCTGGGGCTTACTGGGACACCCAGTTTTCCAGCAGATGCTGCATCGCCAGTGGCATTTCTTTTCTGTCCCAATCAGTTCTCTAATCTCTCACGTGGCCAACAACTGGGGTAAAAATTTCCTCAGGCTTTTCTGAGTATGTGTTTGCAAATTTAGAAACTAGCTTCTAACACTGCAGGTAATTTATTTTGTACAGTAAAAAAAAAAAGAGGGCAGTAATTTTAAAGGACAATATAGTCGGCCATTTATCAGCGGCACACCTGACTGCTCTGCAAGACCCTCCGTTAATGTTAGCCCGAAGCTCAGCCCTGTCCAGGATTTGTTGGATATTAAGCCTTAAATTGTTTAGGTTCTGTCACCCTGCTGAGGGTTATAATTACTAAGGCATCATCTCCATAGGAGGTAAATGGGAAGAAACTGAAGGTTAAATGTGTTTCCACATGGCTGTGCTTCAGCTAAAAGGTAGGGATCAAGACTAAAAATAACCCTAATATGTAGACTATTAAAGATTAAGTTATTCAACATTCTCAAATCCTAATCACTTTCCAATATGGCTGAGGGAATGCCATTCCCCTGCATATAACAAAAGAGTAGCAGAGAGAGACATGATCCCAAGAGAAAGGCACTGGCATTTCCATTTGAAAGGACCTGTTTTACATTATCCACAAGCTAATTCCTGGTGGATGGATTTAGAGAGTCCCCGCCGCTGAAAGGACACCACTTAATGACATCGTGTGTAAACATAATCAGAAATACCAAGCTCAGTCAGCACATCCCCAATATAAACAATCTGGATGAAATAAAACCTATCAACTTGTTATCAGCTGTGACAAAAGTCACGTTGTTCCCAGTGTTTGCATTCATTAAAATGTTTCGTATCAAGGAACTTACGGTCACTGATATCAAATTCATCCCTTCAAAATGAAAGCTTTGCTTACAGAATGCATTCATTTGCACTGGTGGATTATAACTTTTGGAGGCTAAACCCTTCAGCAATGAATGCTAATAACATACACAGTGTGTACAGTAAACAGTGTGGGAAAAGCTTCAAATATTTTCGTTTCATTTAAATTAGCAAGATGAATATGGTGTCAATGGTGTTGTAAAGACCCACATAGTTGAGGGATATAAAGTTAGAGGCAAAACTGACACTCAGAAACTTGTTATCACAAATCTGTGGCGTGTGCAATTACTAGAAGTCTAGTGGTTTCATTCATAGAGGCCAAAATCACAGATTTGCTTCGAAAGGGCTTCATAATTTCCATAGCATATGATGCCTTCTATGCTTCAGAACCTCAGTTCAGATAAAGAAACCATAGCGTAAAGTTAGAACGTGGTTAGGGTGTAACAGCTAAATGGTGTTAATTGTATGGCCAGAAATAAGTAGCACAGCCGCAGAACACTTGGAAACCAGTGTGCTGTTTAAGTAGGTAAGGTGGGCCTGAATTTAAAGCTTTATTCTGCCATCTTTAAACATTAGTGGCAGAAACCCAACTAAACTCTCTCATCAATTGAAGTCCTACTGGCTTACAAACTAACAAAATATAGCTGCGTTTCCACTGCATGAAACGCTTCGACTCAACTCTAGTCACTTTTTAAAAATTCTCCACAAGCGATAGTACCTGGTACTTTATTTCGTACCACTTTAGTGAAGGTTCCAAGTGAGCTGAGCTGATACTAAAAGGTGATTTGACAACACTGCACTGGGATGGACACTAATATTTCTAAGTACTTTCCACCAAGCCCCTAAATTTGATGGCCAAGGTTCATTTTTGGTGGCTCAAAAGTAAACTTATATATATATAAAAAAAAAAACAATACAGACAAGGACATTTAATGCAACTTAACACAACAGTTCTTTACTGACACTTGTGTTGTTCACTTTTCCCCCTGCATTGTGGCATGGTGTTTCCTGAAGGTATTGCAAGATGAAAAATGACCAATACTTCTCAGCTAGTCACAGAAACTGGCGGCACACACTGCTACCTCTCCTGCCTCCATTTACTCCTACATTTATGTCACTGTTTTGCTTTTTTACAGTATGCCGTTTGAATTTCTGTTTTTTTCTGTGAGGATCACCCGGGCAGTTTGAGTAGGTGCTGTTAAACCATTCTTCAGCCTCAACATATCAATGGAACAACAAGTTCTGCATCCTAAAAGATCGGGATGTTTGCAGACCTGTAACATTGTGTGGGTGGAGGCTCAGCAGGCCACCTATGTGGAATATTTGATAAGCACAGAGTAACTTTTTGTGGCCATGGGCCGTTGGACCATAGTCAGTGTCGACACTGCTGCAGACCACTGATTGGTCGCGTGGCACAAGACATCAAGCACAATAATAGCCACACTTAACCACTGCAATTTTTCATTCACTCAAGAATGACAGCTCATAAAACCACGCCATGGTCAATTGACAACGTGCCAACGTATCAAGAACACCATCCCTTCATATCCTCTGTTATAAGAGGAAAACGAGAGAAAGTGAGGGGCAAAGAGTGACGGTGGACGCAGCTCAGCAGAGGAAAAGGTAAGCAGTGAAGTGTACAGTTTTATCAGTGAATAAAGGCTGCAGCTTCTCAAGACCAAAGCACCCGTGTGCATGTTTGCGCGTCCAAACTGCTGGAATAGTCGCCATGACAATCAGCTATTTCTGGAGTCAAGTCAAGCTGTACTGTGTTGTAGAAATACAGCTTATTTCCTATTTAGACTTCAAGCAGAGCAACCTACCGTACACCTCCCATCAGAGTCACGTTTCTGGCAATCCCTAATTACTTCTGGTATCTGGGTCTTTGGTCTGGGTTTTTTGTTTGCCAGATGATCAACTCTCTTCCTGAACCATTTATTTACTAAATTATTCTGGGTAGGGAGCGCAAACCAAACAATGAAAAAGGGAAAAGGCTAAAAAGCTTCATAGAGCTGCAGGCTGGGATGCTGATCCACAGTGGGATCAGTCGTACTAGCAACTCTTTGGCAGTACAGGGAGGCTTTTGTTTAATGGATCTGTGTTGTTTCCTACCTGTTGAAATAGTTGCTATAATGATCAGCTCTGTTTACTTGGAGGGAGCAGTATCTACAGTGGAAAAATGGAGCAGTGGTACTAAAAGTGAGCAGAGGGGAGTCTAGCCAAACTATATAGGGAAATATTCCCAATTAGACTTAAAGTAGAAACAGAGCAGCATACCATAGGGATCCCATCAGATTTCTGGCCAGCCCTATAGCTCTGCTTTGGTTTGGTATCTGGGTCTTTTTTGTTTGCCGGGTGATTGACTCTCTTTCCCAATCTTTTATTCATTAAATCATGCTGAGTAGGCAGTGCAAACCAAACAATGAACTATGAAAAGGATAAAAAAGTGTCAGAGCCGCAGACTGGGATGTTGATTCACAGTGGAATCAGTACTAGCAACTCTTTCGCAGCACAGGGAGGCATTTGTTTCACTGTTAACATTAAAGCTATTCTTTAACAGAGATTTAAATCAAAACCAATTAAAATACTTTTGATAACGTCTTGGGGCCCAGAGGATTTTTTTCTCGGGCAGAAAGCTGCTGGCAGGGCACTGGGGAGCACTTGGATGAAGTGCATGTGCAGTAAGATTAAAAAGCGCTGTGCAGGGGTTTTGAGAGTATGACTGACATTAGCAACGAAGCTAACTTGATGCTACGTTAACAAAGGTTTGACCACACAGCTAACAACATGTAGCAACATTCATTGTCCAGCTGATCTCCTCACAAATGGGCTTTTCTGTCGCTGTTATGATAGTTTATGTCTGGCACAGAGAACACGCTTCTCCTCCATTTCTTTGGTTACCAAGCTGACAAGTTCCCATCTGATATATGATTGGTTGCCCGAAAAAAGTGACGGTGATGACACCAGCGCCTTTCTTAAAAGTTCGGAAATTTTCAACCAGAAGCACTCAGAGCGGCTGGACAAAGAAGGCCCAAAAAAAAAAAAAAAGACTATTGGCGCAGTTGCTTTTCACTAGACAGCCTCTTTCTCTTCATTGGAAGCAACTGAAAAGAGACGCTGACACTCAGGGGGAAAAAAACGCTGTGTGGACACAGGCCCCTTAATGGCAGAGAACAGAGGGGTTCTGCCACAAAAGAAAGACTGGAAGAGGAGTGCAATATCCACAAGCGACAGCACCTGAAATGACCCGCTGAGGGCAGGTGAGGATAGGTCTCGTTATATTTGGCTGTCACGGTACCCTGGTCAACCAGCAATCAATCTCCCAGTCAACACGTCCTGACCAAGAAACCATGAACAAAAACAACAGGCTGTCATTTTATATATTTCCCGAAATCTAACACACTTTGACATTAACACCTTCCTCGAATGTCTGCCCTGCCAGATATGATCACTCCAATTCATCTCATACGAACGTATTTTGTCCAGCAATATTAGATTTGATTGGGTTTTTGGGCAGAAAATCAAACAATAGGGAAAGTTTGGCAATGAGAGAAGCCAGTTTACCCGTTTCTTCTGTCTAAATTGGAATAGAATTACTTCACTCAACTTGTGTTATTGTGTAAAACTCATGCAGCTGCATCAACACCGGAGTGACTCTGACCCGGACGAGATGTAACATAGACCTCAGCGTGATATTCTAATCTGTCAGTGAAGTAAATTTAAGATAATAAGTTTCTGCACTTTTCAAAGCACCCAATTTCTCCTGCCATCCACTTGATGCACTTTATGAAAACTCTTTCCGTCTGTCCTTACAATGCTATGCCGTCTTCTTCTGCTTGCAGCAGCTGTTGCAAAACAACACTTCACACCCACATACGCATACTGTATTAAAACTACAGAAAAATCCATCCTTGATGAATAAGCCATTTTACGTGTTATAAAATTAAACAGTAGTGCAATATCTTTACTGGGAAAACAATAAATGCGACCCCCTACTTTGTTGGTACTTTCAGCCATGTAAATCTGCTCCCAGTATGTTCAAAGAACCAGTGGGTGCAAACATCACAGACCAGCTCAGAGCACACAAACCTACTGGGTCTGAAAAATGTATATTATCTTATTGTAATGACTATATGGCAAACACAGGGCCTGTTTGTTATATTACATGAATATATATACCAAAATAGTAAGACTTCATGAATACTAATGCATGTGGAGGCTGAAGCGTTGACAAGATTTACAGCACAGGAGGAACATACAGTCATGTTGGCAGGGATATATAGCAGGGTGAGGTAGTAATTGTACAGTAATGTATTAGTGGACATCTTGTCAGGACAACTGCAAAGATGTATTCAATCCACCATGACATAGATGGAAATCATACTGTTATAGTTAAAAATGTTGCAGCTATTTTTTTATATATATGTATATATATATATATATAACAAGAAATGTGTCAGCTAGCCACAAAAATATGTACTGGAAAATTCTTCAGAGTCAACAAAATGAAATTGGTTTGGTACATATGAGAAATCCCCCTCTGTGCACCTCAGAAAGGTCCAACCATTGTCCTGCAAATACACTTTGATGGAGGCTAATGTGTTTCAGTCAATGCACTTTGACACTGACGTAAAATGAAATGACACCTTCCCTCCTTTTGCTTTGGTCTCACGTAACTGAGAAGATTTACAGGCCAGAGCAGCAACTGGATGGAATGAAAGTAGCAGCTTTCCATCCACATTATAGTTGTGGTGTAGTTCTGCCACATTATATCCAGAAGATTTTTTTTTTTACAGTGCAGTACAATCATTTCTGAGTGTGTGTGCACGGTGGTGTGTCAGCCGGTCCATCACTTTGGTCCAAACTGAAATAATTCAATAACTATTATGTTGATTGCCATGAAATCTTGTGTAGATCCCCTGACTTTTCGTTTCATCCCAATTGCTTTGAGAATTACTGGATGGACTGCTATGAAATTTGGTGCGGATATTCATGGTGACTAGATGATGAATCCTACAGACTTTAGTGAGCACCTGCCTGTTCCTGTAGCGCCACCAGCAGGTCAAAGTGTTCACTCATCCTGAAATACCTCAGTATCTACTTGATGGATTGGTGCAGACATTTATCGTTCCCAGAGGATGAATCCTAGTGACATCACTGATCTTCTGACTTTTCCTCCACTATGAAGTTGACATTTGTGGTTTCGACTGATATGCCTCCACAACTATTAGGGGGATTAAATTAAAACTCGGCACAGACGTTCATCTTCTCCTCAGGATGGACTGTAATAACTTTTGATGAGACTTGATATTTCTAGCACCGTAATCTGGTCAAAACTGTAGTTTGTGCGGATATCACCAGATACCTGCAGAGCTAATAATGTGACATTCAGCCTCAGCTTTAATTTGTATTTGGTGCTAATTAGAGAGGGATGCTTAACGTGACCAGTGGCGGCCTCACCACGGGCGAAAAGCTGTGCACAGCCAAAGGATAAGCTCCGAATTACCTCTCCCTGTGACAGAATCATAAACGAGGTCAGAGGGTTAAGAAGCAGGGCCCTGGAGGAAGGTATAAACGAATTCCACCAATTCATTTCAGTATTCTTTCATCTGACAAGCTGGGAACAAGCATATGAGAACAAACATAACAATAAAACTTTTTAAATTCTGAGATGGTCAACATGATAAACAGGCCTGGGCTATAAAACCATAGTGATATCTATTGGTGATAGATTTATCTATAAAAGCAAGATAAGAAAATAGTTTGGGTTAGTTTCGCTGAAGTGCATTAAATGCAAACTACCAGACAAATGCGCTCCAGCTCATAAACAGCTCATAAACAGCCTGTCATATCCCTTGATAATTAGAGAGTGCTATGAGCGACACACAGTCAGTCATTTGACAGGTGTGTTGTTTGGTTGTGCCATCATGTGACACAACAAACAGCGTGCAGTGACAAAATAAGTGCACATGGAGAGGAAATTGTTAGTAAAAAAAAAAAATCACAGGTCAGCTCAAAGGTGGGGCAGTTTTTTGTTTCTTTTCATGAAGTCAAATAGCTATCAGAGCGTGAGGGGCACAGGCTTAAAAGGTTAAAAGGAGCCGGCTGAGGTTGAGGAGAGGGACGTGCTGATCCCGCTGGCACGGCAACCCGACTACTGATAAATAGAAGAACATGGATGGATAGAAGGACAACTATCAGAACAGCACTGTGTGTAAACTGCAAGAGGACTGTCCAACCAAGACCGGTAATTCAACAAACTTGTTTTATCACTTTAAAGGCATAGTTCAACCCTCATGTCAACTGAAGGTCGGGTTTAGCTTTTAGTTTACAAAATGCTGCTGGAGTTTCACAGGAAAACAGCAGAGTCTCCCAAACAATGGAAGTGAATGGTGACCAGTTTTCAAACATAAAAAACGACAGGGAAAAAAAAACGTAAAATACTAGCAAAATAAACCCAACCTTCAAGTTCATTTTTGGATTAATTATCCCTTTCACTCCTTGCTCCCTTTACACAACATGTTGTCAGTCACAACCAACAAGATCAATTACCCGACTTTTTTTTAACTGTATCACCGAAGCCTCATGGTAAACATTAGCATGTTGCTGCATAACAGAGCTCAGTCACTCTTTTGCACATTTTAAACCCAAGTTGGGTTTTTAAAACTGTGTTGTAGACCCCAGAATTCAGTTAACAATCTTCATAAAAACCTTCCAAAAAGCACACGCTCTGTGTGTTTGTGCCAATTCTTAAATATCTCAGTTCCTCCTGTGGTCTCCTGCCACCGACTGCGAGGATTGTGAATATATCACAAACTAACAGTGGGAAACCAAACCAAAGTGATACCTAAAGAACATGTGAGGCATTCACTATAACTTTGAATTATAGCCTCTCCCTACGGTTCTGTCAGCTCCTGTTTGACAACTCTCCTTTGAAGTGGCACTTTTTAAAAAATCTCCCCGGTTTACAGCACATACCAGTCCAGACTTAATTGCAAGGACCCGGAGGAAACCACAACACATTTCTGAGTCATTTCTATGCGCCAGCTAGTACTTCCGGTGAACCAAATAGGATGAGAAGAATATGTCTGGTACATTGGTTTACTAATGAATCTTTAATGGGAATTATATTTGCTGCAAATAACTGTACTCAGACTCACTATTTGCTGCAAATAACTGCGCTGGGTGGTTTCCACACATTCAGACTGAACAAAAGAACAGGCTGTTACAGACACATCACTGGGTCCCTTTAGTCTAATGCACAGTGATTCATCACTCTGAGTAATATGATGCTCGCTTATTTGCATATTTGATGCTAATGTGGTGTTTGTTTACCGTAATGAGCACTTGTAATTGGATTTTAATTCATTATACAAGAAATGGGCTGTTGGTGGAAAAGGTTTTTGCTGTATTTATGTCAGTGAAGGCATCAATCTTAATGTCAGTGCATTTCTTGTGTTGAAAAGTGTCTCTTGTCTCCAGCGAGGCCCCCGAACTAATCCGATTTCAACAAACGCAATACCTCTTTAAAGAGCTGTTTAGGGTTGTCTGTGACTCGATGCAATCAAATCAAATTGTTCAGCTCTCACTTTAAGCATCTCCCACTTTGTCTTGCAATTCATGCATCATTTGTATGTACAATGAATCCTCCTGTGCCGCTCAATCGATGTAGCGACACAGCTTCCAGCGGCTGTTAGATGAATATCTCTCACCCCTCCCGTCCTCGCCACCACTGGAGAGTTTCAGCGACATCAATGGAAGACGAGCCGAAGAGCCACATTGTGCCATGTAAATGAAATCATCGTCTCCGGCTCCTTTAGTCACAAAAAGAAATTGTATTTAGACCTACTGGGACAATTTAGACTGAGATAACCAAAATTAGTTTCCAGTGATGGTAAGGAGATATGGTACAGTCTCATATTAGAGAGAATGAACGATTGGATTCTCATTTGGTTTCAGTTATGTGATCCAAATTTTAATTGCTCTCAGCACAGCATCCAAGCAATAGTTCTGAATAGTCTTCAACATTTTGGGGAATGTGTTCTTGTGTTTCAACTATATTCATTTGCTTTACTTTTACTTATTCACCATGAAGCAATGAAAGTTGTTTTGGAAATGCACTACAAATATACACTTTCTTGTCAAGGACTGGTGAAAGTAAAAGTACTGATTCAACTTCTTTACAGGCTCTGAAATGTACTTAAAATATAAAAGTCAAAAATCCTTTTTTTTGTGCAAAGCTAACTAAACCTCACTTTCACTCTGCAGTCAACTCTTCCTCTTGTCCGTTTCAGTTTTGTCTTTTTGTCGTTTTCATCTTGAGAAGGAAATAGAAAATGAGAGTTTCCCAGGAAAAGCAGGAGCGTTGGCATGTATGCTGATTAAGTTGGTGTATCTTGTTTGTTCGATCCATATAGAAACCACAGTGTAAAAACATCAAGGTTTGGTTTTATATGGGTTTACATGTTGGTGTTTCTTAGCTAAGAGCAGTTTCAGTCTCCATGGTAAGTTAAACTAACTGGCTGATGAGTGAATCTTTATATCTAACAAACAGATACGAGAGCAGTTTAAATCTTTTCATCTAACCCTTGGCAAGAAAATGATTTAACATATTTCCTTAAGTCTTAAACTATTGCTTTAAGGGAAATGTGTCACTGCACAGCACTGTGCAAAATCTTACACTATTAAAAAGGTCTACTCTCATCTGTACAAAGTATTTATTTTTTTACCCATTTCCATAACTTTTCTTTGGTAACAGCAAATATTAAACAAGTTTTTGTTCATTAAACAGCTATTCTACAAGTGTCTTGATTCAACATTAAAAATAATAAAGTTTTCCTGCCATTTTACATCCTCTTGCGATTCTTTGCTGGAGATGTAAAATATAATTATGCTGCAAAAAAAGACCTGTATAACCTGCTTCGATTGTTCAACAGTAGTTGCCTGCAGTGACAACAGATTATACTAAAACACACTAAATGCAGGATGACAAGACGTTTATTTCTAGGAGCCTTGTTGCAATCAACTGCCGGACACTTGGGAAATGTCCTTGTGTATTGCTTTTATTCAGACAGTTTCTTTTTCCTGTTGGTAAAAGTTATTTTTGAGTCTGATTCATCGCTTGAAATAACGAGTAATGATGTGCCAAAAACTAGAAAATGCACCTAAATCCTTGACACTGTCAAAGTTGCCTTCTAACGCTCCTTCTTTCTTTATCCTTTTGACTTTCACTTTCATTCTGTGTAAATAAAAAAGAATAGACATGAATAATGCAAGATTTTGTGCACTGCTGTGCAGCAACACATTTTACTTAAAGCAAAAGTTAACCACTTTATTTAATATGTTTCATCAGGTTCTTTCCAAGAGATATGAGAGGGTGGAGACCATTTTCATAACTACCAGTAAACTATGAAGCTGGAGCCAGCAGGCAGTTAGCTTAGCTTAGCTTAAAGACTGGAATAAGAGGAAAACAGCCAGCAGAGCTTGATCCTAAAGTAAACTAAATTCACCTACCAGCTACTATACGCTCACTGATTGTATCTGGTTTGTTTAATCAGTATGGAAATCAAAGTATGAAAATCCCAAGTTGTGGTTTTATGGGCAGTCATTTGCTGAACTATTTTACAGCCAGGCTTTATGCTTAAGTTGAGCTAATCGGCTGCTGATTTTTTAACTGGCTACGACAGAAGATACATAAGTTTACAAGACCATCTGTGAGAAGACTGGCTGTTTACCTGGTCGGATTCTCAGTGAAATCAGATGAAACAAGCCCATGTTTACACTTTTCTGGGTACAGTTACTGTGAGTTGTATGTTAGCCACTTAAAAAGAACCAGGAGGAGATTTCTATTTAGATAATTTTATTTTCAAGATTATATTTTGTGGTTACTATGGTGGAAACACAAAAGCTTTTTTCCACAGGGGCTCTAAAAATCGATAAAATTGGAACGTTCCTTGTAGAAGCTTTAACAGACAGATATGAGAGCGGTCAATCATTTCATTTAACTCTTGGCAAGACAGTCATTTAAAGTATTTCATAAAATGTCAAACTTTTGCTTTTACGGCCCAGTGTGCAAGATTTAGGGGGATCTACTGGTAGACTATGACAGGAATACAATATAATGTTATATAGTACATTTTCATTAACTACCTGAATATAAGAATCACTGTTTTCGTGGCTGAAGAAGACGTCTTTGTGCTCATCTTGCAGCCAGCAAAGTTTTGGACAGGGAGAGTGAGGGAAGCCGATTGCAATCTACAAGCTAGAAACCACTAATTCCTACATGCTGGTCCTTTGAGGAGTGCAGGAGGAACACTGTACAAAATCTTGCACTATTCATAATGTCTACTCCAGTCTGTGCAAACTATGTCTTTAGGCTTGACTATTTTCATTATGCATTATTTTTCTCTCAGAGTTCTTTCATGCTCATCAGATTTTTTCCTTGGCAGTTCTCTCATGGGGGGCCACCTCAACATTAAAGTACTGTCAAAAAGCACAGTATTTCTGTAAATGTACTTTTTTTTTTGTTTCCACTACTGACATATTTTTGTCATACTTAACAAAAAAAAATGTTTCTACACATTTTAAAACACGTTAGTTAGTCGTGCATTGGACACAAACTCTGTGCTTTCATCAAATGCCACAGAGTTTGAGGTAAAAACGGCAGCTTTGTCGCATAATTGATCATAAATGTCACTTGATAACTTGCTAATCTGCTCTGCCACACACAGATGAGAAATACTGTGAAACAAGCTATTCTTTCCTGGACAGAGAATATCAGCAAACTGCAACGTGCAATTCGTCAGAAAACGTTTTTTAAATAGAATTGTGTTTGTATTCAGATTGAAGGGTACTTTTAAAATGGTCTGAAAACAACTAGAAAAAATAAATATGAAATGGCCCCGGGCTGGCGGTTTGAGACCCTTGTTTTACTGGAAATGTTTACATAATTATGTTGAAAAGTGAACCCTAAAAATAGGCCTGTGTGCTCTGCTTCAAATGTTCAACACCAATTGCCCGCAGCTATAGCAGTTTAGTCCTTGAAACACCCTGAATGCGGCACAACAATATGTCGTTTTCTAGGAACTTTACTATGTCGCAGTGAAAGCCTGGGCACTTAAGTCCGCAGCGACACTTGACACAATAATTTGCTGAAAGAACATGTTTACTGAATGTTAAATGTGTGCGCTCTCCTTTACTATATTCAACTACCAACCGATTTTATGCTCTGATTCATGACTTTTATTCACAGTGCCACTGAAAACCTACCTCAATCCTCAATCTGTGGCACCGTCAAAGTCACCTTCCAAGGCTTTTTATTATCTTTCCTTATCCTTTTGACTTCCAGTTTCATTATGTGTAGCCTGCGTCTCAGACAAATCTCTTTTTTCTATCATTTTTATGTCATCTGTGCCTCTCTGAAAGCAGTATATCCCTTTAAAACACCTCTGAAAATCTTGTTTCGGTGCTGGAATCAGCTTATTTAGAAAACCTGGCCACCTCTCATAGTCCAGATTATATCTCCAGCCGGCTCACACACAAAAAGAAGCCAATGCTTTTACCCCTCTATTTTCCAGAGAACACAATGGCCTCAACTCCCATCCTCTTAACAAGAGTGAGCTGGAGCTCAGAGTGCAATATCAAACCAACAGCTCTCACTCCCAGCTCATGTTGCCATGGCGATAATGGCTGAATCCATAGTCTCCTCTTTGCCGTGTTGGTAATTCGGTTATTTTAGCGTGAGCGATAGACCTAGTCAGTGATACAGCCGAGCTGCAGAGACCACAATGAAACGGGGGAATTAAATTCTAATGATGAATGTGTTCGCTCACTACATTCAGCGTGATTGAAAGATACAGAGAGAGTGAGGAAGTGTAAATGGAGGAGCTCAGAAATAACAAATTTAAAAACTCGATAAATCACCATCATATCTTCTCATTATCTACACTCACGCCACATTCATTGCCAGCACAAAACTCAAACCTCTTTACCTCGAACACTGACATGACCTAGCCTATTGCTTGAAATCCACAATCTTAAAATTACTTTATACTGTATATTTTTCTGTATAAGCACTTGTGTTGGATGCTATAAATACTTTCCGTGAGCACAGACCATGAAAATAACTAGAATTATTTCTTGTCTTGCCTTGTACATCCATGTCTGTCCAGATTCATATAATGTATGTGGTGAAGATCTTAAAAAAAAAAAAGCTTTTGAGTGTACTTTTGGCGAAATGGAATATTTTGTGATTCCTGCAAATAATTTCCAGTAAGAAAACATGCTGTCTACATTACACAGTACAGAGGACTGACCTTTGAACTCTGGGATATAAAATGTCTTCACCTCATCATTTTATATTGTGTGAGATTTTCTCTAAATTAGCACATGATTTCTGAAGTTATGGCCATGAAATATGTTTTTGTGACCCTGATCTTTGACTGCCAAATTCCAATCAGTTCATCATTGAGTCCAAGTGGATGTTTATACCGAATCTGAAAAAAATCCAAACAGACACATGCGCTAAATTTAAAGAAATTCTGCCAAGGTGTTCTTGAGATATTGTGTTCACAAGCACGGGATGCACATTAGGGAAGAGCGATCTTTGACCACCAAAATCTAATCAGTTTGTCCTTGAGTCCATGTGTATGTTTGTACCAAATCTGAGGAAATCCCGTCGAGGCATTCTTGAGATATCGCATCAACAAGAACGGAACAGACAGATGGGCAACCTGAACACATAATGCCTCTGGCCACAGCTGTTGCCAACATGGAGGCATAAAAATCATAGCAGGTGATGAAGTTAACAAGAATGAAGAAAACATATGTTTGTTATCTGGGGAGTCGTATTTGTTCAATCAAACCCAAAGACCCTGTAGCATGTTGTCATGAGTACCATATATGCACATAAATAATCTAACTTTAGCCCAGTTAAAGCTAATTAACTACCTGTATCTAATTATAGTATCTTAGTTAGTAAAATCATAATAAACACCAGCTGGTGAATAAATACACGCAGCATGCTTCATCTCCTTTCAAACTGTGCATATTACAAAGGTCATCAAATATGTTTCCAGCATTGTATTTTAATCACTTTAATTTCATTTAGCTGTTCCTAAAATTGTAATCGTGCTGTTCCATGATTTATTGTTCCATGATAATCTTCTGTTTTAAGCAATAATTGCAAATAATTGCAATTGCTCTTTACGAATACTAATCTGCACTCATGCATAAAGCAAAACCTAAGAAACGCAAAGAGAGGAAATAAATGTCTCTAAAGGGAACAAATAAAAAAAAATAATTAAAATAAAATCTGGAGCCTTCTGATTATGAAATTAATTTGCACCCCGTGAGGTTAATGGAGAAATTAACCTACACGATCTATTGTTACAGTATTAATCAGATTGACTGTTGTGGTTACGTTTTTGATAAGTGTAAAACATTCATTATAACTAATCAAAGCCATTTAAAAACTAGTAAGAGAAATATATAAAATATATTGTTAGTATATATATTGTTAATGTTATGATCCTGTGTCACTGTGTCAGTTGACCATTTATCTCTTGTTACAAGCTAAACAGATCAAAATATCTTTTATTTAAATACCAATTCCTTCCAATTCTTCTTCCTGTAAAACACAGAAATGTGTTTGATGACTCTGGTTTGAATTCAGGGAGGCGGTTACATACATCTATTTAAGTAAATGTGATTTAGGGTGCTAGTTACTGTAACCCACTCATCATATAGAACTGTACTTAGCTTGTGGGTTGAAGCAGAGCGGTGAGAGGTGTGCGTTTAGGTTTCAACTGGCAAACTTTCCAAACAACAGAGGCGGGGGAAGTCCTCACATCCTTTAAGTAAAAGTACTGACACCACACTGTGAAATGTTAAAGGCAGAGTCAGTAGGATTTTTCCGAGTTGTTATATGTCAGGACGTCAAACTTATGGGTCCCAAGCACAGCACAAAAATAACAAAAAATAAGGAAATACATAAATATATAAACACTGTCTGTAAATACAGACGCTTGTTATTGTCAATTTACAGTGTTGCACAGGTCCTGCGCTCCTGCAGAGTTTTTGGGAAGGAGGAAGCAGCCATAGATCATATATTAAATAGGATTTCAACCTATTTAATATATAGTCTGTGGCTCCAACTTGCTATTTGGACTCCTGGACTCATTTTTGCACATGCAGTTCCTACATATTGGTCCTTTAAGCAATAAAATGGTCTCTGCCAGTGTTTTACTATTATATTTAATTATTTAGATTAATATTAATGCTCCATTAATGTGTATTTTGTGTTTTACTGCTGTAGATGTTTAAGTTTGTGCTAACTTAAAAATACGTTTCTGTTTGGTCGTTTAATCTATAGAAAATTTAATTTAAAATTGAATCTACATCATATTATGAAAGATCATCATGTGTTTCTAGTGTTACTGTCTTGTGAGAACCACATATCTTTAAAATGTCTCTAAAATTTTTCATTAGCTCAGAAAAAAGCCCTGTTTTCAGCTTTGTGACAGTGCATTTTCCAGCTAATCCAAGGGGGTTTAAATTGTTTATTTAGCTTAAGAAGAAGGAGAATTTCCTGCGTCCATAACGGAACATTTAATCCTTCAGTTTATTACGAACATTCACATTAAAAACTAAAACATTTGGTGATACATGGTTTCACTGGACTTGGAGGGGAAAACTGTAATCTGAAAAGCTAAAACTAAAGCGGTCAGACAAACGTAGCAGAGAAGAGAAAAAGCAGGAAGTTAAAAAAAATGGATTTACTCAAGAAAAGTACCTAGAATTTGCCAAGGTGTGTGTGGGGTTAAACAGTCCCGCAGCTCTGTATCAATTCTACCTGATTTCATTTAAATCCCTCTTTTAACTAAACCCTGATCACGTCTTCCATTTCAAACAGAAATAGTTCACATCAAGGGAGCTAAAGGCACTCTAAAGTCTGCTTCACTGCAACTTTAATATAATAATAATAATAATCATGAATGAATGGTCTGTGTATGCCCCTTCATGCTCAGTTTGTGGGTGATGGAGTGATATTTCATCACCTACACGAGCCCCGCGATGTTAACTGTTAAACTGCATGTTCTCCTGGGCAATGTGCCATATGGGATGAGGAGCCCCAGCGGAGCGCCATATGCTTGGGAAACAAGGAACGCTCATAAATGTTGAATGTGCAAACGCAAAAGTTCAATTTAAAATGAACCCAGCAGCACAGGAGCTCCACATCTGTCGTTCTTACTGTACACGTGTAGATACACGCCGTCTGAAGGAAGTGCAGCTCTGTGATCACGCTCTGTTCTGTGCGGTGGTCTGAACACGGGCGAGAAAGGTCAACATATTGTTCTGCTGACCGAGAGTCAAAGTCCTTTAATAACAATTTATTTTACAGATCCCGGAGTTTCCTGTAATTTCTTAGAAAGGGACTGACATGTGACTTAAATTCATCTGAAAGTTCCTGGATGTCATTTGGAACTAATTATAAGGAAAATGGAAACACTGTTAAATGGTACACCTCCAGCTAATTAATTCCAATAAAATGCTTTTGTGTTACTTAGTTAATTCAGTCGGTCATTAAGCTCTTAATGAGTCACTGATGGAAATTTATCTGCAAATCAATGACTCTTTATAAACCCTAATTTAACAAAAACAACAGTGGCGGAACATTGTCTGAACTTTGATATAATTTGTGCTAAATTGACTTAATTTTCCAGGAAATTCATTTAAAATTACAATGAAATAACCAAACATATCAAATAATTGTTGCTTGACATTATTGTTAGTTTTAATTTATCTGTATATTGTTGTTTAATTCAGTCTGTAACAATGCATTGATTTCTCAACATGTTTTTTTTTATAGAGCGCGACTGATACTGGATTTCTGTGGCTGATGGCGAGAGTAAAGTAATTCCGATATCAATAATCAGCCAATATTGCAACAATCCCTCGAATGTGGTTATCAAACACAAAGATACGTAACAGAGGAAGAATATTTTACAGTTTAACAATAAGCTTTACTGTCAAAAAATGGCATCAGGGCATTTCACTGTTATTTTTACTAATTAATTAATAAAAAACACAAATACAACCAAAAATATCTACTTTAGTTAAGACAAAGGATGAATATACATATACATCTGCATTATGTTCACATATTGGACAACATATATATCTATACCAAAACTGACCAATAAAATCAGCTGTGGTTCTAGTTTGGTGCAGAAAGTTATCAGCAACGTACGAAGTAACCACAGCTGTGAAATAAATGTAAAGGTGGAAAAAGTACAATATTTCTTTGTGAACTGTTGTGGATATGAAGTGGCATGAAATGTAAATACTCAAGGTACTATGGCCTCAAATGTATAAACCTACTTAAAGGACCAGTGTGGAGGATTTTGTGGTATCTAGCAGTGAGCTTGTAGGTTACAACCAACTGAATACCACTCCTCAAAAGACGCTCCCCTTCCAAATATGCAAACATGGTTTCATGGTTTCTGCCATATTCAGTCAACAAATACCTGTAAATATTAACCACTGGGCTTGTAAGTAAATGTACTTAAGTTACAGTACTTTTTTTCCTCCACTGAGTCTTTTAATTCCATGCATATAAGGCAGGATGTGACATGCTCACTTATTCATAAAGATCACAGCCATTATAATGCACATTTGAACAAATTCTTCACATTTCATGTTCTTAATTAATAAAATCACCCTTTCTAAGGCAGCAACCGTCTCTGCACAGTTCTTGCCAAAGATGAGGCTCGTTAATCTTCACTCTCTTTTCCAAAACTCCTTCAATGATTCAAATATAACCTGACTACAAATCTTACAGTCAATATTCAGACATTAAGCTGTTAAATCTGAGTTTAGCTGCACATACACTGTGGCTAGCAGCCAGATGGACACTTCAGATCCTCAAACTAAATAATAATAAACATGCCTGGAAGGAATCGTGTGTTTGGTGTCCATATCAATGTGTTTGGTGCCAACCTTTACATGAAAGTTTGCTGGAGGGGCTAAATAATAGGAGTCCCTTGACCCTTAATGCTAAAATAGCGCTAAAATGGGATTTTCACCTAATCCATTTCTTTATTTTTACTTTCAATCATTATCATCTGATGGAAAATCAAACTGTGCTGCGTTTAATTGCAGATTTGTGGTGACGTGTGTTCAGGTCGTGATGCTCTGAACCATCTAGACGCATTGGACATTTCCTGAAGTAAATCTTTCAGTTTACAGAGCCGCCATCATCACATTTAACTGTGAGTGGCACAGCTTTTTGACCTGCCACCTTGCTCTTGGCATTCATTATTCAAATTTCAACTGAGGGTACAAAATATTAAACTGAAGGTGAAAAGCATGCCTGAATCGGGCCGGTATCAGACAAACATGATTACAAAATAAGTCAAATTGTGATTATTTTGACTGGAATTGCAATATGTGATGTGGTAAATGGGAATGATAATTTTTTGTCTTTTTTCTCAAAGCACTCTTATTATTACAAAGGACCACAATGTCATCATTAATAAAAGCCACAACAAACTCTCAGAAATAATTCCATGAAAGTCTAAGAGTCCTTGAGAAAATCTGTCATGACAACAATCCGTAAATTAAATTATGGATCAAAAGCCGTGTACGAATGATTTCGGTGTGACCTCAGTCTTCGGAGACCGCATTCTCACAAAGGCCAGCGAGGAGGCTTGAAGATCAAGCGCACTTGATACTGGCCCCCCGCTGCATACACTGTACCGGGCTGTGTGAAGGAGGCAGCGACGGCAGGCTCCTGCTCCCAGGGTGCACTTAAATCATCCAGCCTGATAAAGACGGCGCTGGATGGAGCCTCATTGGAATTTTAAAACTGCAAGCTCCACAACCATAAACAAGGAGTATGCTACTTTTAGAGGTGGCAGTGGAGACATAGCATGAGCTATTACTCTAGGGTACCGCTAACTGTCCGGCAGTCCTAGTTCTCTTCAATTATGTTCAACCCCGGCTCCCAGTTGGGAAACAGCAAAGAGCATTTCACTCCATGAAGCTTTACAATACTCCACTTGCATGCATTACCACAACATTCTTGCTTCAAAAGTTAGGTGTTAGCACGAGAATACAAATGCTTCACATGGGAAAAAAAAAAAAAAAAACTACTGCACTCTTGATACAAGGTGTAACATTGTGATAGCAAAGAGAAGCGAACAAAGATACCGCAAACATGACAATCTCCGCACGCAGCTGCCACCTCGACTGCGTGGGATTAATGAGAAATAAATAAATAAAGGCAGCGGTTTCGCTCGCAACCTCGCCCCAAGGGACGTTATCAGTGTGACAGGCCTGGCTTCATGTCGCTCCGAAATGTCAGACACGAGTGCCGCGGTCCATTCTTAATGATGCGAGGCTCCAATCAGGCTTGCTCAGTACCTGCCAACTTCATATTCTCCCTCTGAAAACACACAATGGGCAGAGAGCGGATGGTTGCCAGCAGAGGATAAAAGGAGTTTCACACATGACATGAAATATCTGGGAAACTGTTATTTTACAGTACACTAATAGGACGTAACAAGCTGTAATCTGTATCAAATTATAGACAAAAACTAGAAATAACATGTTCTTTGTGAGACAGTATTAGACTAGTATTAAACTTCATTAAAGAGTAATTAGGGACACACTACATCAGAGCTGTATTGTAAACTATAATATATTATTTCCTACTGTTAAGCCCTCATTACACTTTACTGGAGGATAATTTGGGGAACATTACAAAAGAACTGTACTGTAAGCTAAAGTGTATTATTTCCTTGTTAGACCCTTATTAGACTTAATTACAGGGTAATTAGGGACACATTACAATAGGACTGTACTGTAATCTAGGGATGTTCCTGGCAAATAATTTCCTTGTCGATTAAAACCAAAATTTAATTCAGACTAGTCGACTAACAGTAAGAAAACACTCAGAAAGCAGTTAATACACAATATTTTTCCAGACAGTGTTAAACATTACCAATTAATAAATTGTGCTCACTTTTAAGAGCCATTTGAAGCTGTTAATCAGTCTACAATCACCAAATCATATTTTAAATGCCAGTGAAATGCATTTTACTTCGCACTATGTAATACAAATATTACACATCAACCTACAAAACATGACAACAACTCGCTTAATATTTCAGTGGTTACCTTTTCAGACCGAAGATGATGAACGACCTGGAGCTGACGTCAGCTGCCAGACTGCTACACAAAGCTGAATGTGGTCGCATGCTGCTCGAGTTGAGTGCTTATATACTAGTTTATTCTCTCACAGTCTACATTCAATGTTATCTCAATTTTCTTGATTAAAAATGCTGATGAACAGTGCTGGTTTTACAAGCTGTCACCGGTCCAACTTTGCTGATATAAACATCTGGGGTTGCGTTGACCAGCGGGGCATACGAGCTTACGGTGTATGGCGAGAGGGGCTGCCGTCTAATGGCAACTTGTGTATTGTGCATTAATAAAATATTGCTAAATATTTTAACCAAGTAGTATTTCTGGTGCTGACGAGCGAGGATAGCAACGTTTAATCATGTAGTCAACTAATAGTGCACATCCCTACTGCAAACTTAAGTCTATTGTTTCCCCAATAGACATTTATTAGAGGATAATTGGGGACACATCATGACAGAACTGTACTGTAAACTAAAGTGTATTATTTCCCACTGTTAGACTGTCTTACTCTGTCTAACAGTGGGAAATAATACCCATTAGTTTACAGTGTAGTTATGTTTCAATGTGTACCTAATTACTCTCTAGTCTAATAAAGGGTCTAATACTGTCTGATAAAGAACATGTTATTTCTATTTTTTGCCTAAGTTGATGCACAATACAGTGTCTTATTGGCGTGCAGCTAAATAAAGTGCAACTGGGAATTGCTTAGATCTTAGAGATGTTCTCAGAGTGAGGAGGTGCACATGCGAAGTCCAGCACTGTCACATGTTTATGCTCTTAACATGACATACTTCTGCAGCCCTGTATGTGTAGTTTGAATGTATAAATGGGAAGTATGATGTAGAATGCTAATTTAGGCAGCGTGTGGCATGTCTGCGACAGTAATGAGAGCCGTCATAAATTGACTGAAACTACGGGATGTAACGTGGGTTTCCGAGAGCTTTAATCATTCAATTTTGTCAAGACTGAGGAGCATCCTGTCTCTCTTTTCTCCTCCTCGGCTCGTCTCTAATTCAGGCCGATTGAAGGAAGCGCTCTCGGTTGCTATTTCCGGCACAGTGAGCGCTGAGAGCGAGAGAGAGGCCGCTCTCTGGTTTGAGAAACAGCTGGATTAAATTATGTCAGAGTGTTGCGAAAGAGGAGAAATTACCAAATTGGAGCCTTAAATCTTGAAGCGCTCAGATGACGTGTTCTTCACTCAGACCCACACGATAATGTACGCTCCCAGAGGATGTGTCGAGTGGTGAGGGCGGTTGGGAATGTAATGGGCCTGTGTCGAGCAGCAGGGTGGCACGATGACCCGGTGATTAAAGGCACAATCAGCCCCGTCATCAGGATTCTAGATTGGTGCCTGCTATGACTCCTTAATTGTTGACAGGTCTAAGAAGTAACACCAGTTATTAATGTTAATAAAGGGGTAGTCCAGCAATTCAGTATCGCACTTCCATAATGATGGGGAGCTGGCAGGAGGCCAATTTAAAGACATATGTTTAAAGACACCAAAAGGAGCTTTCATACTGCATTAACATGGGAGGGTCTGGTGTGGAGACGTTTTCAGCAGCCTGACTACAAAATATAACATCAAAAATAAAATTATCTAAAGAAAAATCTCTCCATGCTTCTTTTTTTGACTGGCCAAAGTAATACTCACTGTAACTTTGCCTGGGAGGATGTAAACATAGGCTCCTCTGGTCTGCATGCTATGAACTGCTACATCTAAGTAAGTAAGTCACATAGAGGCATCAGTATTAAACTGACAGTTTCATAACCAGTTAAAAACGACTTTAGCTTTAAAAGTGAAGTAGAAGTCGAGATATCCTGACTTTTAGTCCCTGGTTTGGCTCAACTTTGAAAAGTTCTGGATAGTTTAATAATATAGCATTTTGTAAAATACGTTTATTTACATTCTTGCCAAGATTTCACTGAATTTCAATTCAGTTTTTTAGGTCACTCAAATACAACAGGTGTAGACGGTGCTCTTTATAAACCCAATAGCACTGGGGCGACTGTGGCGAGGAAAAACTTCCTTTTAACGGTGGAGGCTGTCTGCCGCTTGTATTTGCATGCAACACAAGCATGTCTGCAGTGTGGAGGTTTTTTGAAGTGTCCGTGCTCAGTGACGGTCATGTGAGGAGGAGCCAAATCGCATTCCTTCAGCACTACAAATTAAATTGCCTCTCTTAAAAGCCGTCATCCCAACCATTAATGACGAGTCTGTGAAAAAAGAAAACAAAGAAAAACAGACACCAGCGGGGAAAAAAAAAAACTGTCAGCAGAAGTTTTCTTATTTTGCCCGGGGAATGTGTACATTTTTGAAAAGCTTTGTCTGCATCTGCCAGCGGCTCATCACGATAAGAGTAGGCATAATAATAATATGTTTATCCCCCTGCAGGAGAGACTTGATGTTCTCCGCAATTAGGTGAAAAAAAAAAAATAGTTGCTTATATCGGCATCAGCAATCAGTCAAAATGAATTTCAAAATGTTGGAAATCTGCAAAAATCCAATAGAGCACGTGTCTATTTTAAAGGTTTATTATTATGTGAAACAGGCTTCTGCTTTCAGCTGTGATCATTTGAGAAACATATGAAATTTTTTCATCTTGGGGCCTTTTTACACCTGAAAGTCTGAACTAAGGTTCAAGTTTTTGTTGCACTGGTTAATTTTGTTTTCATACACTGCAATTATACAAGCACACTAAAGAAGTACACATTAAATACCTGCGTCCTGTCATCATCACCTACACAAGCTGCACCTCCCCATACTTGACATTGCCTGGTTGGGTGTGAGTCTGGCGTTGATGTATTGTCAGTTCCATTCAATTCCTCTCTCTTTTGTAAGATTATTTTTGTGCTTTTTAGTCTTTATTCGACAGGACAGGTCTAGATAGAGAGGAAAGATGGAGAGAGTTAGGGGGAAAATACGCTGCAAAGGAATCAAACCCACAGCCCCTGCAGAGGACTCGGCCTCTGTACACAGAGTGAACGCTACACCAAGTGTGCTATCAGGGTGCCACTCTCTCATCTCATCCTCCTCCTGGAAAATAATTGAAAAGTGTTGACATTTTGAGAGTTTTTTTATAAAGCCAAATGTCAATAAAATATTTGGTGTCCTGTTCTGACATGCTGCTGCGGATCATTTTGTGTGGTTGAAGACTTTTTCTCTTTGTCCAGTCCTGCCAGAACTTCCAGAACAATCCCCAAAAAGGTTTTCACACTAGACACGACCCAAACCATGGTTTCAGTTTGATCTGGACCGAGATCACTTCTTTTGGTGGGAGGTTTCATGACTGTAATTTTGGTTCCGTGTGAAAGTCTCGACCAAACGAGGAGGGCGTGAAAAGACCCTTAAAGTCAAATCCTTCAGTAACTGTATCCATATTAAAACTGGGGTAGGCAGTTCATTTTTGGCGTTGCTGGGCAAAAATTCCATAAAAATCTTTAAACATAATGTCATTCATATGGTCTGAGGGAAAACTAGACTTCTGCTCCTCCTCTTTTCTCTGTTTTCAGGCTTTAGAAACCCTGGTCCTTGTTATGTCATTTCCAAAGTGTGTAATTTGACAGCCTGGGAATGATAATCAACTATCCGTCTCCAGAACAGCTTACTGCATCTTTAACATTATTTATATTTGTTCTAAAAAAGACAGAATGGCACTTGTACACAACAAGAGATCCACCCTGCTGAAGTGCTCTTCAGCAAGACATTCAGTTCCTTGCGAAATCCAGGTCTGCTGCTCTGTAGTTGACCCTCATCTCTGCTCTGCCTGGAGGATGAAAAGTATGACTTTCCCTGCAACAAAGACTTGATCTGACAAGGCACATTCAGCTCAACTCTTTCGTTTTTAATGTTTTAAGTATAGCTTTACCTTTGAGGACATTTATCCTCACTGATGTCAGGATGCTACATGTGCCAGATTGACATTCAGATATTCTTACAATTCCACGTTATTATCCAAGACAACGCCACATCTCGTTTCAAGCAACCCGCCCAGGAGAAATATATATATATTTAGATAAAGCGAGCAATGTCTGAAGCTTTGAACATACGATATAAATAAGCAGCCTATTTTTGGGAGCCTTCACCCTCACATCATCCTTTCAGGTGCCCTCAAACAAGAATTACTTGTGAAAGTCAAAGGTACTCTTTGACAAAAGTACAAGGTGCAATGTTCAACGTGCAAGACGGCAAATGTCAGACGTTTGTTTAGTGAGAAAAGCGGAGGAACATCAGTGCTCTTTCGCTGCTTTTCTGTGCAGTATTTCCGTGGCGGTACTGAGGGAGCACTGCGCTGCTGTTGGGATCAAATGAAGCCTTTTTTTAACGTGCATCATGAATGGCGTATTAGTGACACTTTGTGATCACACACACCTGAAATGCAAAAGACGTGTGAGCCCTTGACGTTCTTGCCAACTTTTTTCCTCAAGTGTATTTTCTACATAAGGAGTTATTTCAAGTGTTTATCCCCGAACAAAACACAAAGTTTGAGTTGTGTTGCTTATCTGGAAGAAATGGAAAAGTGCTGCTGCTTGTCGTCAGAAATTCTCAGCTGCATTGTGTTGTATCAGGTCATTACCAATGTGTTAAACATTATGTATAAAACCAGAGCGAATCTGAGTAGACTTTGCTGTAATCAGACAACACTGATTGTGATGGAAGTGCTGTGTGGGTGAAATCACAGACATTTTATTGTATTTTACCAACTTTCTTGGCACGAGGATGGATTTTATGCATCGACCGGGCAAATGGGAGACAGCTACTAACATTACATTTGGTAAATTTTGTTTTGACAACTTGTAAATTAATATTAACTTGATAATAGCAATCAGCTGTGAAATTGGTGTTGATCGGGTTGGTGTCTTTCAGCCGTGTTTGTGTCCAAAATTTGTCAGCTCTCCATGGGTCTGGGTGCTAGCTTTTGAATAATAAATGGGCCTGGGTCAGGTAGGGGTAGGACATTTCTAGTCTTTTTAGCTCTGGGCATGAATTTCAACCTCTAAATCCTCTAATAGGTGGACCCATCTGTTTGGACTCCTCCTCCAACATTGCAATGTTTGACTTTTCTTCCTCTAACTTCGCACCCTCTAGTGGATGTACTACTTAACATCCCTCCTAATGTAAGGGACATGTGGAAATCTTAGAAATGGACATATAAATGAGACCCAATATGTTAACATTTCAGGTTCAAATGAGAAATAAGCTGACCAACTTGTCATTTCTTAGTTGCAGAAAAAGGACTAAATTCCCAGTGACTTATCAGCAGGGCCACGATGAAATTATCAGCAGGATGGTTGCAACACCAACTTTATCTCTTGTTACACTGAAGTCACTAGCAATATGGGGCACTTGCACTTAATTGGAACTGCAGGAATGTTGGTGTTTTTGCACCACCGGGAAGAGTAGATTTCTCACGCCTGGGACGGGGGGGACCCAGCGGGGAATGCTTGCAGGCAGCACAGCCAGAAATGGCACCAGAACTCAAGCTGGGTGAACATGTAAATGAACCAGACTCAGCAGCCAGACTGGAACCAAACACAGCCTCTGAGACCAGCAGAGTTTTATGACAGGGAGTACAACACCAAAGTGATTTACAGCAGCTCTGACCAGGACTCTGGCCTTTGGGACAACAAAGACTCTGTGGATTCAGCAGAGGCAGCAAGTGGGAAAGGAGCAAGTTTGCAATGAGTTAATTTGTAAGCACACATCATCCATCATTGTGTTGGTAAGTCCGTGAGTTTGGAGAAGCAAAGTCCCTCCCCTTCCGGAGTGCCCCATTTAAGCTTACTTTGGAAAAAATATGAATAGTAGTTAAGAGCAAGAGGCAAATACTTTTTTTTTTCTAAGACAATTTTACAAATCATTAAAGTCGCAGTTTGTAGTAGTAGTAGTAGCAGTTTAGTTTAGTTTTGTGTGAAACCGTCTCACACAAATGTTACTGGGGCCAACATTGCCATCCCTTGTAACGTAATCTTACCCTACCCAAGTGTTTTATCAGCGACTCCTAGTCCTTTTAGCAGCCGGTGAGCAAAAGAGTGTATTTAAACCCTGGGTGCAAATAGCATTGTTGGCTACAGAAACCTGGGTGCTTGTGTTTGCATGCTAGGCTGTATACACCTGGTTGTACATAGCTACACTGGCTATTCCAATACAGGTGCAAATAGCATCTGGGGTAGCCTCGAGCACTTATAGCATCTTAAACTGTCACTATATTATTAATGTTTAATTAGTGTCAAAGGTAATTAGTGATCTTGTCAGACCTTTTAATGGCGTGTGAGGTTTCATACCGACACGTTTGTTTACATGCTGTCAATTAGAAACTGAGAATAAGAATGCATGACTTGTCTCACTGCTCACTAATAACTGATCATCCCGGATCAAAGAACAAGACAGACAAATTACCAGTGAATCTGCAGCACTGGGACAGCAAGAGAAGCGTGGGAGTCTTAAGGAAAAAAAAAACTCTCTTATACATAACCTTATGCACCTGCAAACTGTCAACTGCACTTTCTGCAGATAACGTTTTCTCCTTCTGGAAAATATGTAAATGTGCGCATTTACACAAAAAACCACAGCCAGAGATCTCACATTTCATCTGCCTAAGGTATGTATATCAAATTCTGCCTCCGTGCTGTAGGTCTATCAGCAGATGAGCACAGGGGGAAAAGAGGATTTTGAATCTGCAGTATGGAAGCCTGGAAATAGCTGACATTTCAAGTGCTGTGTTTAGTGTGAATGTGACACAGTGCAATAAACCTGAGGAAGGTAAATACTTTCCAAGCGCAGAAAGAAATATCTGTAAACAGCTATTGTTTTTTTTCTCTTTTCCAGCACACTCTAAACTTGTCATTATTTCCATGGTTGCCTGCCTGCTGTCGTCATCATGTCCTCAGGCGATGAAACCACAATTCGGGCCCTAATATACACTACAGTTGACCAGCTGGCCACAGGATTGTTAAACTCACTTTTTTTGGCCAAACAAGACTGTGCTTCGCTCTAATCCGCCTGGCCCTTGTGTGTGCTCCTTGGCCTGAAAACCGGGTATGTTATCATTTCTCCTCAGACCGCTGACTGGCTCTGCCATCCAATTGGAGCGGGCTCCCCGGGCCCTACAGTGCTCCAAGTAATGCTACTAATGAGCATGAGGAGTCTTGGTAGCAGGGATCAATGTTCTGAGCTGTGCGTCGGAGAACCAGCTGCCCCGGCCTGACCGGCTGCTACCCTGCATGCACCACGGCCCTGCTGACACCAGCGCCGCCGAGACTCTCAGGGTGACACGGGGCCTACGGGTGTAGATGTTTCTATAATCACCTGTTATTTCTCTCACTCCGACACCTGAGCCACCGATACTGTGTGAACCACTGCAGATGTACTACAAACAATCTCATGTACTTCTAGTTTGCTACAGATCCGCTTGATGATGATACAATGACTCACCTGTACACTCTTTCTAAATGATGGTTTGAAATGAAACACGGTGTACAAGCTTGTTTAGGCTGCTGCTGCTAGAATCACATGGCTTCCTCTTCACACTGCAACATACAGTATATCCACATACCTGCCAACCCTCCCGATTTTCCCAGGAGACTCCCGTTTTTCATTGCTCTCTCCCCATTTCCTCCGATTCCTCCTGTATTCCCCCACTATTTTTGACACCTTTTTTCCTTCCTTTTTACCCATTTCTGCACAGTGTGTATAAGCCCTACACAACTGTAAAGGTGCTTCAACCCAGGCAACAACACAGCAACACCAAACAAGACGTCCTCAGAAGAATTCCTGTTTCTCCTGAGAATTAAAAGTGTTTAACATCAAAGTGCAGTGCACATATTATTTTGTTAGTTTCGTTGTTTAAAAGTCACCAGAATGCAGGAAATCTCTCTCGATCTCTGAACCTTACTATTTTCGAGGTCTCAAGGTTGGCAAGCATGCATATCCAACACACTCTTTTTATGTCAGTGTATTTAAGGCATCAGTGTTCTGCTCACTCTTTTGCTGTCATGGCTGCTGCCATGAAAGCTACACTGTCACTTGCTGCTGCCACCACTACTGTTACAGCATCTCAAAAGCCTCACCTCCACCCCGGCATCCACCTACAGGCTCTGGGTCTGTACCTTCTCCCAGAGGGGAGTTATTAATGTCACTCACCAGTGGAAGGCAATAAGTAACTTTACTCAAGTACTGTACACGAGTACAAATTTGAGATACCTGGTCTTTTCTTTTCATGCCTCTTTCTATTTCTAGTCCACTACATTTCAGAGGAAAATCTATATCATATTAATTGATTTTTGCTCTCTAAACATATGAAAAGATAATTATAAAATTATTCTAAAATATTTTCTTATGAATGAAACTACCCAGCGATATATATATATACAAGTACAGCTGAAACGATCAGTTGAAAAGTTAAAATCGCTTAACTTTCTGCCTTGGCTTTTATAGAATAGTCCATTACATGAGAGTTTATTTACTGAAATGTTCATAATTAAACATTTTCCTAAGAGTTAGCGAAGAATGTAATAACACTGTAATAACACTTCCTTCCTGCCCTACAGTTTTCCCGCCATTTCCATCGCCTGATCTGCCCCGCCCATTTACACATCAGATGCTCCATAATGATTAATTATCATTACGCAGCAAATCAGAGTTGTAGTTTCCTTTGTGCTACACACAAAATACAACATGTATAGAGATATTTAATTAAATTCAGACATCAAATAAGATAAAACAATATGCACACTTTTTTTTTTTTAACATTTACACACGTAAACGTTATATCATGTTGAATGTAAACAAAGAAACTTCCAGCCTCAGTCCATCCAGGATTCTGTGGGCTGTTTTGAGGATCGTTTCTGCCTAGAATGCAACTCTTCTCAAATATTGTGATTCATATTGCAATGTTTTTAGGCATTTTTTGCAATGATTAGTAGCTTGTTCCAGGGAGAATAAACGTGCTCTCTGTTCTCTGTTACCTTACCAAAAAGGCCAAGGATTACAAAAATTCTAACAAAATCTGTTGTATTGGTAAAAGAAGAAGAGCATCTGAGGGATATTCCACAAAGAAGCAAAATCTGAGCAGAGCATTGATAAATGTCAATAACAAAGACAAACACTGTGTTCTTTTCAGAGTTGGAAGTTGCAGGAAGCTACGATTGATTGTTCAAATTTACAAAGAATTGTGTATTTCTCTCATAGGTGATACATGTGTCCACCAGAAAGTTGATATAATATAGTAATAGAATAGAAATTGTAGTATGTTTACCAGTTCATCTTCATTAATCTCCTGTCAGTTTTGTGTAGTTTACAGCCACCTTTGCTTCCCAGACTTTGGTTTCTGCCTGCCTGGGTGCCTTCACCTTTATTGAATGATTATTACCTTTTGACCCTTTTGGCCTGTTTGGGTTTGAAGTAAATGAGAACTTTCATCTCACGCCGACTGTCTTTGTGTCTTTCTTTTGGGTTTAACCCCAGAACAGTTACAACTTGACCTTAATCAAATAAAAAGAATTGCAATTACATCACCTGATAAGCTGCTCAGTTTGAGTAAGAAGAGTCGGTCATCAAAACTGCTCTTTGAAATCTCTTGTAACAGAGCAAAGTAAAAGCAAACCCCTCAAAGGTCACATGTTTCTCTCAGCACTTAAGGCAAAGATTGATTTTCACATTCACATATTGTTTGATTAGTATATTCATCCAATGCTTGAGGAGAAAAAATACTCAGAAGACTTTTAAAATAAATAAATAAACCATTTTCTACAGCTGAAATGTTTTTTTTTTTTTGCCTTAATTGGGTTATTGTGTGGTCCTCTTTGACATGCTGCAATGAAAACATTTGGATTCTCCTTGCGGTTGTTTACAAGTGATGTCTTCCAAAAAAATCAATAAAACATTAAATATGAAAACTTCATCAGTTCATTTCTTCTGGCATTTTTGACACAGAGTCCAAAAGCTCTTGTTCAGAAAGAAAAACGTGTGGAAGCCCTGACCTTGAAATAAACACGGTTGATGCGGTTTTCCTCATAGTTGCATCATTTGCTGTCTCAAGCATTTTTGCACAAAACAACTGACTTTGAGCAGAGTTTGAAACCATAAACAAACATATAGTGTCACACTGCGATGTTAAAACAGCCACTTGCATCAGCGCCAATTTAAGAATGGATTAAGGATCTTTAAGTGCCTCTCAAAAACAGATTGTGATTTCACCGAGCAGCGCCGCTGACTCATCCAGCAGTTCAAGCGGCTCACAGAAGTGGGTGGATGTACGCTCCACGAGTGGACTCTCACATGGAAATGAGGCGGCAAGAGAGCGGAGCTGGAAACAGTGCGCGGTTATAATTGGCCTGTCAGGTCACCTCTGTTCACAACATTTGTTTAATTGTGTAATATGATGTGCTCTAACATTTCATGACTGCGTTCGTCAGATATGTTACTCATCACAGCACATACATCATTAGAGGAATTACAAGAGGAGATAACAGATCTGAACACGGTGAACTAGAAAGCGCAAAAGATCAGGAATATAATGTACTATAATTTGACACTATAACTCAAAAAAGCTCACATAAATCTGCAGGTACAGATTATCAAAAACTGGAATAATTTGTATGTCTTTTAACAAACTTTGTCTAGTAAAAGTTACATAATGCTTCACTGGAACTTTGTGAACTTTGTTGTAGACATGAACAACAAGTAAGTAAAAGAATCACTTCCTAGAATTAAAAAGGCATAGAGCCACTGCAGAATATGATTTATGTAGGTAAAATTAAAATAACCTATATAAATAACTCACTGAAGTCACTAAAATTCAGCTTGGATCCTTTATTATTAGTATTTTATTAGTTGTTTCCCAGTTACTTAAGGATTGATAATAATTGTGGAGGGTCAGAGCGGTCATGGGTGTATTATAGTGCCGTGGGAGCAATGAAGAGACTGTCGGAGCGAAAACAGCGGATCAGTCATGTGAGTTAAATGTTCTCTACATCAAAACTTATTTGCAAAAATGTTTCTGTCTCCCGCCAGTGCATCAGCTCTTTTTAGAGAAGTGCAGAAGTAGGCAATTTTTTTTTTTTGCAAAATTTAATAAGTGTTTTTGAATTTTGCCATTTCCATCAGCCTTTTGTAATACAATACAACGCTGATAGAAACACGCTTCAGTGACAAACCAAACCCTTCAGCTCCACGGAGCATTTTAGCCTCTCTCAGCTCATCGTTTCACGACCCACAACCTCACCGTTTTCATTTACACTCACCACTCTTGTCAGTGTTGTGCAGCAGGAAGCTGTTTTTAGCAAAAAAAAAAACAAAACAAAACACTTTCATAAACCCACAAAAGACAGAAAACATTAGCAACCAGCTGGTGAACATAGTGGAGCATTTAGCAGTTAAAAAGACAGATAATGGGTGGAGGGTGGAGACCAAAAAAAAAAGAAGGAATATTTAACTTATTCATCAGGTCGAGAACAATATGACTCCAAATAAGCGAAAGTTTGGCGACCAAGGTGGCAAAAAAAACCAAAAAAAACTGCAGATATGCACCATAATTAGCTCCACCAAGGAGTTAATGTTTTAACTCCTTGTTTTTACTCGTCTATGGCAAAATGAAGTGAATTCCAAACCCGTCATAATTAAAGTGAACGGTGTGCCACATCTAAACATACAACAAAAGATAACATCCAGCACAGACATCACTGTAGAAACAAATACAGCAGGTACGTGAGAAATAAGTTATGCCTAAATTATCATTAGTTTTTTGTTCCAAGTCACCAAAATGAGCCGTATGTAAATATATACAGACATATAGTGGTTGTTCTTGCAGATTTGCATACAATAGAAGACTGCACTACTGGCTTTGACAGAGGTCTGTGCTCTTCTAGTTTAATATGAAATCGCTTTACAAAACAACAAATGTATAAAAGCAAAAACGGTCAAAAATCTTAATGATTTGTTTTGTTGTTTTCCTGTAAGTTAACTAACTGTTGAGCTTTAATTTTTCTTTAAAATTCAGATTATCTGTGTGTTATTTGCTGAGGATATGAAGGTCTGAGGACTTATGCGAGTGTCGTGTGGTTGTGTCCTTTATTTGTGGTATCACTGGAAAATGTATGCACTGTTTATAATAATTTGCAGTGTCTTGTCAGCCCATGATGGCATATTTATGTGCATATCAAAATATCTCATTATCATAATATAGTTTTGTGCATCAGAACATTTTTTTCCATGAATTTGCAAAATAATGCTGATGTTAATTCAGAGTTATTAAGGCTGAAAGGGAATTATCACATAGTTGCAAAAAACAGAGCACAAAATTAGACAACCAGTTGACTACATAAATAAACCAACAAGACACATCTGTCTACAGAGGTTGAAAATGTCACGACGATTTGTTTCCTTGAGCCAGCTATCCTAGTTGTCCTTACATCTGCAGAACTTTCGAGGGATGAGAGCTAAAAATAGGGGTTCAGACATCAGTTCGCATGAAACAATATGTATCTAGAAAGTGTCCTTCAGTGTGGTAAACAGCCATGTTAGTTGACATTTCCCATCCATTGATTCCCATCATTGGTTCAACCTTTCGGAGTGCTTTGGTCTGACCTACACGGACTCCACAGGGAGGCACAATGCCACCGAGACTCCGCACAAAGCGGCCTCCTATCGATCAGCCCTCGCCTAAAAATAAAGCCGGGGCCCAGCAATGACAGAGAGCCGAGCAAAAAGCCGGTGTCTGCTAATCAATGGTGACCTAGAATTTTATGTCCTGAATCAATACATCATGCTTTTCTCCCATGATCTAATGATCTCTCGGATGTGTCTGTCTCTGACACTCTTGAGGAGTGCAGAGACAAAATGTCAGGTGGAAAATTGGTCTCATTTTTCCTTGTATTTATTTGTGTTTGAGGGTAAATGGCTTGTGCTTTTTACAGTTGAATCTACATATGAATATATAAAGATTTAGGGACCTCTATAAATGATTCCCTCAGATATTTACAGCAAGCTGACGGCAGCACGATTGCCAGCAAGTTGCTGTGATATCTAACACTGATGTTTTACTGCTAATAATTCCCATTTGTAATAATTATTGATAATGATTTTTACTGATGTGTTTCAAAAAATAAATAAATAAATAATGAACGTTGTTAGGCAGAGATGTCCTGTCCTCTCTGACTCTACAGACTTTTCATTTTGTAGAGATTCCTGCCAAAAACAATTAAACACCATAGTCATTTTAACATGTTTTCCATCAAAAGGGGGCAAGAGGTGGGATACACCCTGGACAAGCTGCCAGTTCATCTCAGGGCAATTTAGCATTTCCAGTTAACCCGTTATGCTGCATGTCTTTGGACTGTGGGAGGAGACCCTGTAGAGAACCCATGCGGACACGAGAAGAACATGCAAACTCTGCACAGAAAGTCCCTGCCCGAGCCACGAACCCCCCATCCCCCGAGTCGGCCAAGGGATTCAAACTCTGAACCTTGTTGCTGTGAGGCGACGGCGCAAACCACTGCACCGTCTGAAAACCTCACAATGAAAATTTGTACAAGTTGGGTGTGCTGAGTGATGTGACGTCAGGTGTCACACTTTAATCACTGAGGGTAAAACTGTATTAGTAAACCTAAAATATGCTGTAAAATATTCCCACTTAATTAAAATTACCCAGAATGAAATATAAACTCAGGCATTTTACTGCAATGAAGACATGTGGTATTTTACTGTAGGTTTTTTTTCAGTACTTTGCTGCCACAGTGACATCTAAGAGTGATGTGTTCGCCTCCTTTCTGAACTTTCGAACAAATTTGCAAACAGCTGTGACCTTTCCAGGCCGAGTAAAATTTTAATAGGCACTGAGTCAGATTTATAGTTTTGAGGCGTTGATTGCCTACTGGTCATTCGTTTCACCTATTCTTTCTTTATCTGCTCTTCAATAAATCTCTTTTTACATTCCCTCTCACTTTCCATCTCTCCCCAGCTTCCTCTCTTTCGTTCTCCACCTCTATCTCTGCCTCTCTCCCCTGCATCTCGCAGCGGGAGCCCTGCTCGCTCAAGGCTATGCGCTATCTCCCCACATTTCTCCCTGGTGAATATTTTATCTCGCCTTTCAAGTATCGTTTTCATACCGAAAAGAGGGCCCCGTGTCCCGCAGTGGTTCTACCCGTGCTCTTCATTGTGAAACGTCTCTGTTTCGGACCAGGTGACAATCTGTTTGCACATTTCAGGAGGGCTTTTGATCAGAGAATGCAGATCCGGATTATGAATTTTTATCAACAGGGGGCTCATGAAAAAGGCATGAAGCCAAACTGTGGTCAGCTGGCACAGAGCTGCAGATGACAAGCTCAAATTTAAATGCTGTTCATATTTACTGTGGCCTTTGTGGCCCTACAGATAGACTAGTACGGAAAAACTCATTATTTCCTCCACAGTTTCTATCTATCTTCCTCCCGTTCTGTCTCTCTCTGCGTCGTCGCCCAGAGTGACAGTGATTTAAGCTGTCACACTTTTCAAGGCCCCAAATTCCCGACTTAGTGACTCACATTTAGGATCAGCGTACCCCACTTGTTTGCATTTGACCAATTTATATCCTCGGGCTGCGTCTCCTGAATGCATGATGGTAATGCTCCAATTTTTCTTTTTTGCAGATAGGAAAGGGGTGAAATGGGAAAGAGAGATGGAGAAATATGCTAACGTCAGTGATTATGGAATAATGGGTGAAGGGAGAGGAAGAGGACAAAATCTCAAGAGCAATCTATAGCGTATTCATAGAGTTATATTTAAATCAATATATGTGTTTATTCACAAAATGTTTTATTCATTGGGCAGGTTCTGTATGGAAGAGGGAAGAAGCAATAACCTGCAATGCTTCGGACTGTGTATTAATTCAGTTTGACACAACCCTGTGCATCTGTGGATTTGTGTGAGTGCATGTTCACGTCAGTCCCCCGCGAATGCATGCTGGGATTGACGTGTGTCAGTATTGACAGAATGTACACGTCACATTCAGCTTCACTCATAATGCTCCTTGGCAGAGGCAGGAAGTACCTAAATACAAATACTTTGTTACAGTATTTAAGTGGAGTTTTTTTTTTTCCATTAACAACTTTTTATTTTTACTCCCTACATTTTAACAGAAATTTCTGTACTTTCTACTCCATATATTTTCAATACAGGCTTGTTACTCGCATGCATTTGAGGAGAATCAATTATTATTATTATCCCACGTCATCGTGCCCCATCTTTACAACATCAAGACTGATGTCAACCTAAATGGAGGAAAAATAGCACATAGAGAAGACTTGGTGTACCCATCAGTGCACATCATGCACAACAGATGTAACAAGATGAAATAACGCAGCAAGACATAACAAGACGAAAATGTCATAAAAGGTGCAACAAGATGAAAGAGATGTCAAAGACAGACGAAGACGAAACAATGTAAAAGACATAACATGATAGAAAAGGCCTTAAAGACATAAATGAGGTAAAAGATGCAGTGAGATAAAAACAATGTAACAAGACAAAAATGTAAAATACGTAGAGACAAAAATGTAAAATATATAACAAGACGAAAACAAAATGGAAACTGTAACAAGACAAAAAAGATGAAAGTCGAAAAAGACTAAAAGAGACAAAAACAACGTAAATGTAAGAAGATGTAAAAGATGTAACGAGACAAAAGAGACAAGAGAGGGAGGCCATGGAGGTTCAGTTAGTTTTGCACAGAAAAAGCTGGTAGAAATGTCCTTCAGAGGGCAACTTTTTTCTTTTATACTTTTATAATTTCAGAGCCTGTACTTTCTCACTTTCACTTGAATTAAAAAGTTGAATCAGCACTTCTACTTTTACCAGATTCTTTATTTTTTTTACACAAGTCTCTCTACTTCTACTGGGATGACACGCGGCCTCAGCACATATTAGGATTAACCATCAAACTTCAAGCTGCACCTCACTGGAATGACCTCTACAGGAAGAGGAAGAGACAGAAAGCCGAAGAGACAACAAGTAGAGACGGAGACGGCAGCAGTGACAGTGACAGTAACAGAAGCAGTGACATAAATAAGATTTGGGTAAAATAGAAAAAAAAAAAAAAAGCACTGAGCCATAAATCATTTAGTTTCCCACCACTCCAAGAACTGATAAATCACCCATTCAGCGTTGTGTGGAGCGGCTAGCCAAGACACCAGATCTGGGTTGGGATTCAGCAGAGACCAAATCTGGGTTAGCGAGTGATTTAAAAATGCTGAAACCACTGGAAATGGGCCTTTGATAGATTCACATGTTCAGCACTTACTGTTGGAAAACTGGGATACACACACTGCTTTGCCATAAACTGAAGAGTCTCAGCAGAAATCCATCTCAGAATTTGTCTTTTTTTCGGCTCATTTACCCCGAACAGCAGCACGATACGTTGAGACTGAAGACTTAAATCCTTATTAATCCTTGTTTTTTTGTCGACATTTGTTTAGCCTACTTGTAAAAGTAATAGTGACACTTACAAAATCAACAAGTTCCCCTCTTTTTTCTGACCTTTCTGACAGTTTTAAAATCATATCTGTTCATCAGAGTAACATATTTAGAAGTTTCTACTGTGAAAAAATACTTTACAGTGGCTTAGATGCAACTCTACACCTTTGCCTTCATTTAGTATGCACAGATCCATGAATATGCAAATATAAAAAAGAGAAATTGCCCTCTACAACATTAGAAATGTGACTGTAACAGATAACACGAGCACTTGTCTCGACTACGTTAAGCCTCCTCCTGGAAGTCGACAGGCCTGGTTCACTTGTCGGCTCCCAGCTCCACAGTGGAAACGCTCAGTGGTGGTGTTGACTCCTGATATGTCTTGTGGCATATAAAAACACCACACAGATATGTTAACAAGGATAAAACGTTGTGTTTTTTTCACTGGAGCAGGTCTTTACACTGATAGCTCTTCCCCTTTGACACAAACTCAGCTTGTTTTGATGAAGGTGACAAAATAAATCACTGATAAGCATCAAAACACAAAATATTTTATATATTTTATATAATACAGACGGTGCACAAAGAAATATATTCATGATGTTTTATAAAAAGTCATTCACAGATGATGAAATGTGACTTACATGTATGTTTGGGGTCAGTTAGACTTTAGAGGGGTCAGACTCTCTCACATGAACAAACTGTTATAAAACATGAATAACAAAAAATCTAAGGAGAAAATTTCATTTTATTTAAAGGTGAAATATGCAAAACCCTGGTGTTTAAAAACAGGTACTGCAACATATTGCTCAGTTTAACCACTGCAAACATCTACTGCTTTTACAAGATTATTAATGATTTCTTACGACTCATAAACAGACACTAACCAATTCAGCAAACATTTAACATAATTCCATATTAATTTTAGCTCCATGTGAAGTGAATAAACAAAGGTTGTATTCCAACTCAGCATGTTTCCTTAATCTATGATGGCATATCACAGTTATTTTATGATTTAGTGCAGTAAATATAACAGGGGTAGTGCAGCGTTTTCTGTAGCAGACTCCTGAAACATCATCTGATTAAAATCATGTTTATAAGCATTTGTCGTGTTTTTTGCTGTGTGATGTTGCTGGGGTCACCAGGATGCCACGACACGACATTAAGATAAAAATAACATGAAATTGCTTATGATATAATGACCACACAGAAATATTTAGGTCATAAGAACTCTGCTGTACCACCTAAATATTAATGGTAAAGAGAGTATTCAGATCCCGAATGAGTAGAAATAGCAACAGATAAAAAGAAAAATGGAAATGTACAGCATTTTTTATTTATATTAAACCTTTTAACATAAAGTGCTTCTGTGTTCCTTCTTCAATAAAATAAAACAAAAGTAGCACGTGCAAAAAATTGGCATTGATGAATGTTTGAATTACATATGTGCAATTGCAAAAGAAAAACAATGCAGCAGTGCTTTCATAAAATAAAATAAAAATAATAGTCATGAACATTGAACTGTCGCAGTAGATGCAGCCACAGTCCAGCAAGACATTTTTTTATTCTTTTTTATCTTTAGTAAAAAAAAAAATATTATCAGCAAAATATACTAAAAGTATCAAAGATAGGAATGCTTATGATGCATATTATATATGGTTATTGGTTTATTCTCATTATTGATTAAAGCATTTTAATGTTCTACCTGGTAGAATATAGCTCATTTAAATTTTTAATTCACTTTGTAATTACCGTGGTTTAATTTATTATAATGCATTGTATTGTAAAAGCTGACACTGGCTGACACATAGAAACAGACACACATTCATACTCATATTCACACCAGAGTCTGCAATTAACCTGCGTGTCTTTGGACCACTGGAGGAGATAAACCCACACAATATTTACCTCTGAACAGTAGTGAAATATAACTATTATACAAGCTGGTTCTCAGTTTTTTAAATGCTTGAGTAAATGCTATTTTCAAGCACTGCAACATATGAAAAATATGAGGGACAACTCTGATTTAAAAAATGACTTTTAAGTACAGGAAAAAGAAATAATGTTGTCAGGATTATGTTTCTCAGTGTATTAAGTATGCAACATCCCTGTTGATTTCCAATTTCACCGGCCATAATCTCTCATCCTGTCGTGCAGCCTTCATATTCAGTTATGTCATGAGCATGTAGCTCTTGAGTCACGTCCTGTCCTGTAATTCGCTGTAACTGCTGAAGCTGTGAAAACCATCAGCAGTGGCTCCATGCAGACACACAAAGATTACGGCTGATATCTGCTCAAACCTGCTGCTCGACTTGACACGAATCCAATCTCTGGGCAGTTCTGTAACTGTGAGTGTACACTGAAGTCATCAAGTCACCCTGCGGGGCGGCCAGCCCACGCCTGATGTTCCCTGGAAACAGTGTGGAACCAGGGCTGACCGGTGATGACAGATGGGCGCCGAGATACCAGAGACCCGCGTGGCAGCCACTTTCCCCCCACAGACAGCGCGCGCTGACAGCAATGAGCCACCTATAAAGCAGGGGGGAGGCGAGGGAGGAGGAGACGAGGGAGGGACATGTGAAAAGAATGATGGCTGGGTGATACAGTGCTAGGCAACGGGCTTAGGATTCACCCCGAGGGGATCAGTCGCACAAGTCAGAGAGAGAAGCGGCGGACATACGGAGACCCTGCCAGAGGAGGAGAGCATCATGATGTGACAAGTACACACTGGTGCCATTTGCAATGTTGACCCCTTTTAACCATTTTTTCATGCTAATTAAATCTGACCTGATGTTGCTAAATGTTTGACCGTAGAGCGACTTCTGTCAGGGATCACACTGCTCAGAAATAAGAGGTGGAAAGAGCTTCAAATCCTTTACTGGTTCACCCGAAAATAAATATACAGTCATTATCCACTAACTCAGTTTTTTAGTTACACTGCAGAACAGTTTCGTCGAATGGTGACCAGTTTTCAATCATGAAAAACAAACGTACCACTTGTCTGATGTAATCCAAGTCTCCTAAAGCCTGAATGGCATGTTGGGGCTTTGGGAGACTTGGATTATACCAGACGAGCAGTGTGGAGGTATTTCATGTTTGTTGTTTTTCTGTTGTAACCTTGTTAACTTGTTACAAGGTTTTTTCCATATCAGGAGCAACATAAGAAGTAAATGTCACGTCTGAGCATGTCCGTCTTTGAAACTGCAGTGAGAAAGGGCAGTCTCAAAAGATGTATTCAGTCAGACTGGGTATATGATGTCATAAACCTGTCATGAGCCTCTCATGATTTTCCCAGAGGTTATAGCAACTAGCAGCTAACAGGAAATGCACCATTGCTTTGAATAAATTACAGATTTCTCTGGGTTTTAACATTGTTGGAAACATTTGGGATGATGTAAGTACACAACTTAACAAAATATATAACATATGTCTAACATTTCTAGACATTTAAATGCAGAAATGTTGCATATTATAGCTTTAATACAGGATATTTTTGCAAACTGACATTTTTCTTTGTTTTTTAATATTGCAATGAATGTCATATTGTGCATTTTATATTCAGTATTATCTAACTTGAGTTTTTGGTATCTTCATATCCCTACTGTGTATAAAAATCTGCAGCTATGCCAGCGTCTTGTACATGATTGATATATTCTGTGGATCATCGTTGCATCATTGTATAGCAACAAACAGAATGATTATCATGGTCAGACAGTCTCCTTACTCACCAAAAAACACGCATTTTACGCCACATTTGTATTTTCCCACATACATCGAGAGCCAAACATAAACACACAAATATTTGTAGTTTTGTAAAGACTGATTCAAGCAGCAGGTTTCATAACACTCTCACTGTTTTGCTTTACTTTGATATATTCTTCTGTTTGATGTTTTGAGGGATGACAGAAGTTCACTGATGTTTTTCGGCGTATCACTGTTTATGAAGTATGCAATTTTCTGCATATTTTAAATGTGGTTTTCCTTTTCTTTGTCTCAAACATTATATCCCATGTGTTTTTTTTATCTTTGTAGTCCACACATCCCGTAGGACTGCAGTACCTTTGAGGGTGATCTTGTGCATTCGGGCTGATTACTGGAATTTATGTACAACTTAAGTGTCTGTTTGCCTGATGAAAGACTCAACGCTTGTGCATGTAATTAACTGGAGAATGCAGATGAATGAGCAGAAAGTCCTTTCAGAAATTCCTTTTAGTGTCACTCGTTATTGTCTTTCCAGTTCCAGGTGACAGTCAGTTCTGCAAAACCTTGGAAAATGGCAATATTTTTATCGCTGAATGGCATTTTATTTCTATGAATCTAATTAATTATGCTTGGTCATGGTTTAGGAAATGTCCGTCATCATGTTGTTGTTATGGTTATACGGAAGAAAAAAAAAAGTCCACATTAATAGTTTGGAAATGCTTTAATTCATCATTATGAAGCAAATGTTCGTTACACGGTGAAACTGCGATAGAATAATGACACCATCAGTGTTTAGACCTGACTCGGGTGTGTGTGTGTGTATATTGATCTTATTGGATATCAATATTGCGTTGTAGGGATAACTATTGGTAAAAAAAAAAAAAAGTGATCCTCTGAAGGTCAAATCTCCCTCTGTCTAATTCATCTTGTTACGTCCTTCATGTTATTTCTTCTTTCATCTTTTATGACATGTTTGTCTGGTTACATCTTTCCTGACTTTTCTTTGTACTTAGTTACTTCCCACCTAGAGCAGTCTGATAAGTTCAGAAAATTACATAATTTACTGTAATGCAGCCTTCAAAACCAGGAAAAGACAACACATACTGTACCATAGAATATTAAAATAACCGTTCCTATTTTGATAATTGACTAATCGTTTGAGTAATTTTAAGAGAAATTCTCTGATTCAAGCTCCTTACATGTGAATATTTTTTGGTGTCTTTACTTCTCTATGACAGTAAACTGAATATCTTTGGGTTGTGAGTAAAACAAGACATTTGAGGAGGTCATTTTGGGCTTTGGGAAACAACAAACAACTATCAATCTATTAATTAAGAAAATAACCGATTAATCGACTATGATCCTTAGTTGCAGCCCAAATAACGATATCTAAAATCTACAACATCTGTCAACATCATAAAGATATATTCTTCAGCCCTACAACACCTGTCGTCTTTGCCATAGTGACACAACACTTTAATCTTCAAAGCGAGGCGTAGCTGACATGCCACAAAATTCAAATACTCAAGTAAAGTTCCAGTTCTTCAGGATTTTCATGAATTCATTTTGTTATATTTCAGCCACTTTGCAATCCTAAACTAATCCACAATATCTTATCAATCAACCCCATGAGCTTTTTAAAGCACGCTGCTTATTTTGTAATGAGCTGCTGCAACTCGCTCATAATAATCAGCAAAGGAAAATTATTTAGAAGACATAATTGCTTTGTGAACTCTCTGCAGCCTGACGCTATTGAGCAAAATCAATACAGAAAGCTGTCAGCCCATGTATGAATGTGAAATTAAATATGTACGTCATTCATCACAGACTGAACATCCTTAATAAAAGCATCCATTGACTGAAGAAATATGTTTTTAAGATGAATGATGGGGGAAAAAAAGAGAGAAGGTGCATCCTAACTCTGTTGTCGCACCTTTTCACACTGTAAGGTGTCAGCATATTCACAGTCCTAACTCTATCTGTGTGTGTTTTATTGCTAGAAAAGCTTGAGCAGATTTGTGATAGCTTATCATTACACCCCTCGAATGATTTCACAGCTCATAGATTAATTTGGTCCAGTGAGTAATGCCACTGTATGTGCAGCAGTGCCAATAAAATTCCTGCTGAGGCTCACAATCTCACATTAGCGAGGCAGACAAAGTCACACTATAGCAATCTCCCTTATGAGCGCGTGTGTTTGTGAGAAAAAAAACATGGGGGAGGGAGAGCGTAGTAGCCTGCTATGATCACAGAAGTGTCATGGCACGACTGCTGCCAATGAGTCATTATTCACATAACAAGCTAACACGGGGGGCCTTCTGATCATGAGCTGTTCAGGATTTCAGTGGGAGAGCAGGGTGCATGGCGGCGGCGGTGGCGGCAGCCACCGCGGTTAGAGAGCGCTTGTTAGCCGAGACAACAACACTTCATTATCACTGGCTGAGACCACAGCCCAGACACTCCAGTATTTGACACCGAGGAAGTACTCATCATCGCGTTTGTCTCTCGCAGGCATACTGATGTCTGAATTTTTAGATTCAGAGGAGCAGACATATTGGAGTGGAGATGTCTCCACTTCAAGTTTGACTAAAAGCTGGGCAGTTTACCAGAGCCGCTGCCGCTGCCTGGAGTCTCTCCATCATCAGTATTTCCTCAGTTGTTGACAAGACGCCATCAAAAACCAGACAAAGGCTCCGCTAGCTGTACATCTTTATTATGAGAAAAGTTTTTCAGCTCGTCAGCAATTTTAAATTTCGACATCTCTGTAAATCTTGAACTCGGCAGATCCCTGAGCTTCGGTTCAAAATATGTACAAGTCAGTTCACATGAAGAGCAGAGCAAGAGGGGAGCTTACCGTATAAATGCTTAATCCGATCATTTCTCTCTGAATAAATGTAGGCCATTTTTTTCTGTACCTGTCCGCCCCATGCGGGGGAAGGTGACGTGTCACAAAACAAGTTTCTGGACAGACAGAAACATGGCAGCAGCAAAATAGAACTGGTCAGAAGCAGATACAACTTTTCAGTTAGAAATCTCTGAATCTGCAAGAATCCAGAGAAAAGCACACACATTCCTGTGTAAAGAAGAGACTCTGATCAAAGTAGAAGTGCTGATTTAACTTCTTTACTCAGGTAAAAGTGAAAAAGTACAGGCTCTGAGATGTACATGAAGTATAAAAGTATAAGTTTGTCCTCTAAGGGAGATTTCTTCAGGCTGTTTTTGTACAAAGCTGAACTGAACCCCACATCTTCTCTGCTGTTGAGTCTCCCTCTCCCATCTTGCGCCATCCTTTCCGTAGTTTTTAGTGTTGTTATATCTCTTTCATCTTGTTAGTTTTTCATCTTCTGTCATTTTTTGTTTTGTTACATCTTTAATGTTGTTAATCTTGTCATTTGACATCATTTTGTCTGGTGGCTAATTTGTTGAATAAGGGAAAAAAATGTGTTTTGTATCTTTAGTTATTATTAATGATTAATCATTAGCATTTTCAGCTACTGGTTAAAGAAAATGTACAAATATTTGCAAACCTAAAACCACCTTATGCACAAAATCTGCATCTTTGTCATTTAAAAAAATAACTTTTTAGTGAAGATAGATAACATTAAAAAAAAAAACCCAACAACCACCAACTCTAAATTTAGCATTTATCAGAATATCACAATACAGTGTTTTTGAGAATCGATACAGTATCACAAAATGTATCGATTATTGATTTAATTTTGACTTCTGGTAACAAGTTTGTTGAGAGACCCCAGAGTTCTGGATGGTCACTTTATGGCAAGACTTACAGTTATGTGTGGTTACTTCAACTTTTACAATGCATACAATTAAACTAAAACTGAAATGTATTTTTCTATATTCTTATTATTTCTTGTTTTTGTTTATTCTTCATTTCTCTCACCTGAATTTACACCATTCCTGCAGCTGTTCCCTGTTGACGCAAAAACATTATCCCCCAGAAATCCCACTGTACGTCTTCAGAAAATAGTCAAGTTTGTACTGATTTCTTTACAAAAGTTGGTTAATTATTTATAAATGCTTACAGTTCAGTATAAAGCATGACACAATGAAGTGAAGAACCCCTGTTTGGTGTGAGCACACTGTTACTTTAACTCTGTTTGCCTTTTTAGCTACAGTAATAATGAGGATGAATCCAACTGAATTTGACTTCATCCAAGCAGTATTTTGTTATGAACTTCAACAAAGAGCAAAGTAGAAGCAGCAAGTTTAATTAGAAGGGGATACAGAGAAAATTATATTTAGTATGCACAGATTATTACAGATTTATAAAGCAGAAATAAAAAAAATCATTTGTAAAATTCGTAAATTCTCCATATATTCCTCATTATAAAGTCATGACAGGTTCAGCTTTTTATGCTCCAGTTATCCTAAGCAATGTTTAAAAAAGAAATGACCAGAAGAGTTGGCTACTCTGGTGAAAATAAAGGTGGCTCTGCACGACAACGCTGAAGTTTTGTTCTAACATGCAGTACTTCATCATGAGCTGGACTGATGCTTCACAACACGAGTAGCTGAGCCCGGGTCACCCGGTTGAAGGTCATCACTTTTCAGTCCGCTGTCAAAGAGGCCGTGAGAATAAAATAAACACCCGGTTATTCAAATGTATGTTCCTCTACTTTAAAAAGAGATCTGAGAGTGTCAGTCGGTGTAACCGTTTAATCTCTGATCCCCTTGAGATTCTGACTGTAATTTTAATAACTGTTTATCCACATGCAAAAAGATGGAGTCTCTCCTGCATGCTAATAGGCAGAGAATGGCAACTTTTCAGATTCACTGTGATATCAGACACTGTCTGCAGGGGCAAACGAGGGAGGAATGAATGATGGAGAGAGAGAGCTGGCTCGTGTGTGTGTGTTTCATGTGCATCATGGGGGGGTTTGAGGGTAATTTAAATACAATTTTTGATAAGCATTTCTGAGGTTAAAGAAGACAAGGCTGTTTCAGCATGAGCAGGAAGCAGTGTGTGTGTGTGTGTGTGTGTGTGTCAGTCAGCGGGGATGGTGAGTGTCGAAGAAAATGGGGGCTTTCTACTGCAGTGTAAAGTGGACGTGTCATCTACCGTAAACCAAAGAGAGTTGCTCGGTTGCTCAGGTTGGTTGGACCCCTGTGAATAAGGAAGTTAAGGTGCTTTCTGATTCCTGCTCCGACCATGAAAATGGACAATTTTGTTTGTGCCACATTCATTTTAGGAAGTCATAAATCGCATTTATAGTTACAGGATCCTCAGTCTGCAGCTTTTCCTTTTACATCCACAGTGGCAGCCTCACCGTATGCATACATGTACATCATGCATAATTATATGATATATAATAATATTAAGAACAGCAAAACCTGAGTAAAAATTCAATTTGCCTTTTGACCTTTCTCAACCTTTTGCTGAACCACACCCCCGTCACCAGGAACAGCAAACCTGTCCTGCTTTGAATTTCTACACATTCTGAAGCAGTGGAGCTGTCAGTAAACGGTACCTGAATTTGGAGGGTGGTGTCTTTTTTGCAGCCTTTACAAATCCAAAAACGCAAGAGCAAAAGTGTGAGGAATCGAATACACGGTGTGTTTATCTGTTTTAATGTAAGCTGCGAAAGTTAGCTAGTTCACAACCTAAAGTAATAACCCAACATTATTTATTTTATTTTTTTATTTCCAAAGACATGGGTCATGTCATGTAGCTCTTTTCAACTGAGCGCCGGAGCTTTGAGTATAGATTTTTAGTGCATTACTAAACCATAGACCACTATGTAAACATATATGTTCATGCAACACACAGAAAGCTTAGATTTGTGTGTTTTGATAGATGCCAACCATTTCCAGATACACACAGCAGCAGGTAGAAGCAACACAAACAAGCAAGTACACTTCAAGTACGCATCTCACATTTTAAGACTCAACAGTAACCCCACAGATCAATAATATTCAACACAAACACTGCTGTTACACTGGCGAGGTCCAGTCAATCCAATCAAGTAACATATTCAGCACTCAGATCCATAAATACCCTCAAAATGCACAAAATCAGCCATATGACGTTACACTATATTCGTCAAAATAAACTGCTATGTAAACATGTGTACTCATGCGACACAGTGTTATAAAGCTGAGCATGTCCAGATATAATTACAACAGCAGGTACAGACAGCACGACAAACCAGCAAACAAACCGTTTAAACACTGAGGCAACTTACTGTGCGCCGTCTTCCAGTCTCTCCCAGTCAGCCAAATGTCAGCGACATCAAACAAAAGTGGTCTTGTTCTAATCCCAGAGGTCCAGCTCTTCCAATCCAGCGACATCTTCAGTCCCAAACACAAGATTTTCATCGATAAGTCCACACAGCCTGCAGAAAAGAAAAGAGCCAAAGTCACAATTAAATCAAGACCATGCATGTGCTACAAATAGCTTTCAGTTTATGTTGGGTATGCCTTGGATCAGTGTTTGATGCATCATAAACATCATTTTGCAGGAGATGTAACATTATTTAGAGGGGTTACAGGTACCGGACAGGTACATCCTCCAGCCAGGGTACAGGGATAGTTCACCCAAAATTGAAAATTCAGTCATTATCTACTCTCTGACTTTATTTTGTCAGTCTGCAAAACACTGCTGGAGTTTCACAGGAAACCAGTGTTGCACAATCTCCAGTTTTTGACCAGTTTTCAAACGTAAAAACATAACGTGCTTCCATACTGCTCGTCTGGCATATTCGTCTGTATTTGATATACACTCCAGCAACTCCAGCCAAACTTACGTTATAGTGTCACCAAACTCATCAGTTATTCCTCATGCTTAAAACCCTTTCTATTGTAAACGTAAAATATACAGTTTGAAAATCCACACATTAAAGCATAAAGTATGTTTTTTCAATAAGCTTAGACCATCCAGCAGTTTTGTTATTAAAAAAAATACATTGTATTTATATATTTATTTATAATCATGCTGTATTTTAATATGAGGTCTATCTCTACAATGTCATACAAGAACAATGTTATTTTATTTGCATGTCCTCCACATGGATCATCAGCTGTGACTTTTTTTACCTGGGACCTGCAGCTTTCTCCTCTGTCTTTAACATTATATACGTATGCCGGCATAATTTGCATATCTAAGAACCTTTTACACGGTTCTTGTTGTAATGAGTAAGCTGGAAACATTGATATTGAGCCCACGAGGTGTCATGAAGGGGGAAAAAAAACTAATTTGTGTGCATAATTTAGTAATTTATGCTCTCAATTTAATCATTTGTGTGCACAAATGATTTAATTCATGCTCCTGATTCAAAAGCATTTAATAGCACGAGACACTCATTTTCAGGCTCTGTCTCAAGCGCTCTCACACAAATCTCTCTTCAAATTAAAGAAAGCCAGGAAGAAAGTCCTTGATGAAAAATACACAGTATCTGTGTAGGTTAACTGGGTTTTCTCTGTGCATAAAACAACATCTGAACAACTTTTTTTTTTACATTCCTGTTCTGAGTTTGGTCCATAACATTACAGAGAGGCTAAAAGCCACTGTTTGTTGGCGAGGTGCACACAGAGACCTCTCCAAAACCACAAAACAGCTTTCATCTATGTTGAGTTTAGCCTCTTTCACTTTGCTCTTAGATTTTTTATTTTTAATCTTATGTTCACATGACACTGCAAGTTTAAACAGGCTGGTACTTCTGTGAGCATAACTGTGACAGGATATTATTAAGTAATTTATGCATGTGACTCATTAAATTGAGAGCACGAATTATTGCATTTTGAGCACAAATTTGTTTTTCTGTAAATACATTTTGAGTTTTAAATTGCAGTGTTAGCATTAGCACCAGTGCTAAAGCTACTTAAAGGCGGTAGCAACATTTGTCATTTCAACAAAATATTAACTTAAAATTACATTGTTGGCTACCAACATAAAAAATAATAATAATAATAATTGAACACTTCTTGCTGCCTGCTACCTAGCTACAAAAGTTAACTAAACGTTACTTGGTTTCTGGATGGTTAAAAAGGAAATAAATGTTTCATTGCTTGCAAACTGGTTAAAAAGCTAAAATGTGTCACTCTGGCTACTGATGGCTCGGCAGAGAAGCTCCGATAGCATGAGAAAAACTTAAAATACAATTAATAGCATTAAAACTATAGTTAATTACTTTACTCAACCCATCTTCAAAAGGAGGTTATTTTAAAAGTTAAACCTCCTCAAATATATGTTTAAGATTAATACTTGATCACATTTTAAAAATAAATTGGAGTTTAAAGTTTAAAAATCAATCTGTTGGTGCAGACCTGCCCAAGTGTTTTAAAAATTACTCACAGCTTCAAAACAGAACAAATAACCCCCATGTCCTCAGTTGCTTTTGATGGAGAGGGTGAGAAAATCAAAGCAAAGAATATATAATTTATAAAGAAAGATAAATGGATAAAGCAATGGAGCGAGAACATCAGCATTCATCATTTGTGATGATTGCCATCATAATTTTATTAAGCTTTATTCCATATAACACAGAGATGTGCAGCTCAGCAGTGGCAGGCTCTGCATTTTGTTTTGTCTTTCTCTGAGAAATGAATAAAATATCAGCATAAAGTGCAGATACAGAGAACACTATACGTTGTTACACATGTAAAAGTGATGCTTTCTGCTCTGTAGCAAACCAAGCAATTTTATCTCAAAGTGAGTTAAAGTGAGTTACATTATCTACCGTTTGAAAAAATAAAAACTGTTACAGTAACTGCTCTGACAATGTGAGTACTGCTATTAAAGGGATAGTTTGGATTATCTGAAGTGGGTTATATGAGGTACTTGTTTTACTTTACCATCAGACAACCGTCATTATACAAGCCAAGTATTGCTCTCTGCAAACCAACCAAACTCCATGGATGAAATCAGTGATTTTACCTCACAGAACACAGGAGCTGCTGTTCCACCGCTGCCTCGATCTGTTGGTTTGTTTGTGTTATTGTGAAACATCAGTGATTTAAAAGGTTAGTTTGGATTCACCAAAGTCACACAATAATACAAACTAACTAACTGATTGAGGCAGCAGTGGACCAGTAACTCATGTTCTACAAGGTTAAATTGTTGATTTTGCCAATGGAGTTTGGTTGTAATATGTGGATCATATAAAAGTGGTTTCCTGTTGAAAAAGGCAGCCTGATGGCAAGGTTAAGTGGTGAAAATAGGTCTTTTAGGTTCAGTGCTGAGGGGGTTTGGGCGCAGAAAATTTTGATGACTATGGTGTACATATACCAGCCACTTTATTAGGTATACCTGTTCAATGCAAATATCTAAACCAATCACATGGCAGCAACTCAATGCATTTAGGCACGTAGGCATGGTCAAGACAATCTGCTGAAGTTCAGACTGAGCATCAGAATGGGGAAAAAAGGTGATTTAAGTGACTTTGAACATGGCATGGTTGTTGGTGCCAGATGAGCTGGTCTGAGTATTTCAGAAACTGCTGATCTACTGGGGGTTTTTAATACACAACCATCTCTAGGGTTTACAGAGAAAGGTCCCAAAAAGAGAAAATATCCAGTGAGCAGCAGCTCTCTGGGAAAAAAATGCCTAGTTGATGCCAGAGGTCAGAAAAGAACGGCCAGACTGGTTTGAGATGATAGAAAGCCAACAGTAACCCGAATAACCACTCGTTACAACCAAGATATGCAGAAGATCATCTCTGAACGTGCAGCACGTCGAACCTTGAAGCAGATGGGCTGCAGCAGCAGAGGACGACACCGGGTGCCATTCCTGTCGGCTAAGAATGGGAAACTGAGGCTACAATTTGATAGGTGTGTGTTTTTTGCTTTTTTAAAATCTTGGTTATGCAGGAGCATGACAGAGAATTTGGTGGTTTCTACCTCCAGCAAAAATAGTGTGTTGCATACAAAGAAAGAAAGACATGATGGAGAATTTTGACTCAGAAAAATACTATTTGATTCAGCCTCTTTGCAAAAAAAAAAAAACAAAGATTGTTCCACATATTCAAGGGAGCTGCATAAAAGAATGAAAGAAATAAAACACTAGAAATAAAATTCTTATTTGCAATAAAATAAAAATAACAGATATTTCTCATTATTGATCAATCTTTAGCACCACAATGACTCAGAAGAGACTGAGCTATGTTGCAAGCTACATGTATAAAACTTTAAAAAAGACCCAGAAAAAAGAGGAGGACATGACCTCGGCTCAATCGCAGCTACAGCCCCGCTGACTGCTGATAAGCACCTCACACAACCCATAACCTTTAAAGTATATGTGGTAATTATGGACTTAAAAGTCAATAAAGACGATCATTTAAAGTAACAAATGATTGTGTCTGAGAAATGTGAGATATTTTGGTTTCAAAATGATTCCCAGAGAGATAAGACTTTGGGATGAAACCCTTGATAAGAGAGTAGATTGCAAACTGCCCTCTCTTTGATGACTGCTTGTATCACTCTTCTCAAGGCCAGCTGGCATCTGTTTCTCTTTCTGTCTCATGCTGCTGTCGGAAGAAGCTGATTGATTCAAACTGGTGCTGCAGAGGATTCTCTAAACAGCCAAAGCCGCCTGCCCGCTCCCCGTCCTTTGCTTGTGACAAATGCAAGCTCTAAGTCGCCGTGGCAGGCTGTGATCCTGCAGGACCCTTCATGTTGCGTAGGAGCGTTAAATTTTTGTCATTAACTCCAGGTGAGCCGTCCCATCTTCTCCCCCTCTGTCATCCTCGGTCAGAGCCGCTCGGCCCACAGCGAGCAGTGTTTTTCGCTTTCCGCTCTGTTTAAACCGAGCCCAGATAGGCGGAAAACGCATGACAGACAATCTCTGCCCTACTTGCAGCTACGCCGCACAGGCACGCACATCATACAGAGAGAGACGCACGCAGAACCCGAGTCACAGAAGACAACCCACTTTGGGAAAAAACAGGGCTGAGGGCCAGTTCTGAATCTGCCTCTGGCTGTCCTTGACGAACCTCCGGGCCAGATCCTCCTGGGTGGTCTAAGCAGCGTGGAGCTCTGAGAAGATTTATCTGGATGGTTGACAACTTCTGCACCACTCATCCCGGCTGCTCGTGTCCCCACAGAGAGCACATGTCACTGCCTTAAAAGCAATGCTGCCTGACAATGACATTGTGGGGTTGTTTTTATCTGGTATTCGCTTTATTTTCAAGCAGTTTTGAAGAAGTTTGGAGGAGGTACACTTTGTGTTTTCATATTTGTTTGCCAAGTTTACAGATTTTCCTATTGAAACTTAGTGAGCTACTGTTTGTTAGCTGCTGTGTCACATATAAATATAACAATATAAATAAACACCAAATACGCACACCTCATAATTACTGAATGTAATGACAACACAACACTCAAATGCTACAGTTATATATCAAAAAATCAGGGTGACATGATATGATATGCATAAAATATAACAACATTACATGGGCTGCAATTATTTATCAATTAAAAAATGAATCGCTGACCCCCGAGGTTCAAAAAAGCATTTCTTATTCTGATTCTGAAATATAAGGCTTGTTCAGCATGACATTTCTAATAAAAAGATGTACAGTAATTAAGACAAAAGTCTGTTTTTAACTTCATCTGTGTTTCCCTGTATAAATTAAGTGACCGTCTCGCTCTAATACTTGCTGTCTTTTGGGGGGAAAAAAAACTGTTTCAAGGGCAGTTTGTTAGCGTCACAGTATCTGTGACAGATCACTCCCGGATGCAGGATTTAACACAAGCTAATTAGCACTGCCCAGTGCATAACTGACATCACTATCAACAAATTTGTCAGGGCAACCGCCGGAAAAGAAACACATAGCCTGGTGGATGGAATACATTCTCTGTAAACTGGTAAGTTTCCAGTGAAATTTCAATTACCTATCCTTTTTTCACTCAACTGTTTTAGATCCCTTTTCAGAATCTATCAGGCATATTCAGCTGCATTTGGACTGTGAAAGGAATCGGTTTGAGGAAAAAAAATGCCATTAAATGAGGCGCTAATTAATTTTGGTACACACCACTTTTCATGTTAGACGTCCATAGAGTTGTACTGTGGAGCTCAGCAGCGAACGCCTGCCTTTTTTCAATAGCTCCAGTTCCAGAAGTGAACTTCCCATTCATTCACTTCATTTAGGTATCCTATGTGTTTAAATCCTGATGTAAAGAGTTTTAAGCCTTGAACCGAGCCAACCAACTATGAATCCTGACCATAAAAAGATTGGACAACAGACAAAAAGACAAAAGTACAAGACTGTGTCATAATTATTTCAAGAGCAAAGAAACTCCTCCTCCTATAAACCACTGTAAATGATACCACATCCTCTTAAATGTAACTTTCGTCAATATTTTATAATTTATATTGTTAACTAGAAGACGTCACTCAGTGGAGTGCAGGTCCCCGCCAGGCAACAGATGGTGAAGCACCTACTGCAATCAGCCCAAATCCTCTCACCTGCAAGCACAGCTGCAACTCATCTTCAGTCAAACCAGTATACAGCCTCGTCTGCCCAGTCACTCTCTGACGGATTGTTCTTTGTTCCCCTGCAAGACTTTCCAGCGTTCATCTCCGGACTGATTCGCCGTTGCCGACGAATGCTGCCCGCCTCTGACCTGGTTAACACACCAGCCTTCCTTCCCCGACCACAAGCTCTGCCTTGGCATCTTTGGTTCCCGTTCCGTCTGTGGCTGCCTGGCGTTTCCACTCAATGGCGACACTTTAGCAAGTTTTTCCTCCCGTTCGTCTGTGGCTGTCAGCAGCTCAGCGTCTCTCGCTGCATCGCCCCATGTGTTCCTGTGCGAGTGTCCATTGCGTACTTACCTGTTGGCTCATCGGCCTCCTGCCTGACTCAGAGCTTCCTCCTGCCTGTTCTTCGTCGGCTCGTCTGCTTTGCCTTTCTACTCACCTGGTTCTGAATCCTCTGCCTGGCCTTGACCTACCTCCAGCTCGTCCCTCGTTGGCTCTTCAGCTTCAAATGTCTGCTCGCCTGGTTCTGGACCGTCTGCCTTGTCGACCCGACCTGCTCCCTTCTAGTCCAGTCACCTGCAGTAGCACTGAACTATTTGGGTTCGTGGACACAGGACACCGCTCACAATCCCACTTCTAGTTTCGGCTCACTTTGTCCTTCGAACCGAAACCACAGAGATGCTGCATTGACTCTTTGCCTGAATAACAAACATTATTTTCTGCTACATTACCTGCTCAAGTTACTGTGTTGCAAAAGTGACAATAAAGGTCATTACCAACCGTTTCGAACGTGTAGAGTGCTGCATTAGGGTTTTGCCTTAACCTGTTACATGTGTGTTACCAGTGAATACAGTGAGGACTGAGAGGTGAACATTGAAGTTGACCTTTGACCTTGGATCTTGGATATTAAATGCCATCAAACTCATCACTTTTGTGTGTACTTTTGTCATAAGCATGTGAAATCTTGAGTTATGGCCAGAAACGTGTTTGGTGAGGTCACGGTGACCTCGCTCTTTGACCACAGGTCATCTTTGACTCCAAGTGGTCATTTGTGTCGAGTTTGAAGAAATTCCCTCAAGGCATTCTTGAGATATTGCGTTCATAAAAATGGGGTGACCTGAAAACTCAATGCCTCGGCCATAAAAACACGACAGCATAAGAGTCGGGGAAAAAAGGGTTTGAGGTTTTTCCAAAATTCTGCTGTAGATACAGTGACAACGCACGCTGTCACAGATATGTATATAAATCAACTTCAGTGTGGGATAATACTATCTGCACAATTCAGCTAATTTCTGTTACCTTGCCAGCCAGCCTGCTGGTGGAAGTACCAGTTTGTTGATGCTGTAAATATTTCCATGGTAACAGCGACCTCCACCAGTTTGACATGTCGTAATTGTAATTGTTGTAATTTCTTACATTTGCTTTCATTTTATTTTATTAGGCATAGAAAAATTCTGTGGGATTCTGTTATTTCTTCCCTGTGTATATGTCTCTGTTATTATTATTATTATTTTATTCTGTTCTATTGTTATTCTGATGCTTATCTTTGACATGAAGTTATGCTTCTTAATTTCCTCTTTATGTTTGATATTTGCACAGTTATCAGAGTTGTTGCAATCTCATTTCACTGCCGTGTACAAATATGCTTGTGACAAATAAATATCTTGGTAAATCTGTGTTGGATGATTATGCCATTTTAACTAATAATCTAAATTCTATTTTCAGAGTATGTCATATCAAAAAGCTCACTGTTTAGCTCTATAACCACCATTTTATTCATGCACTTGCAACTGATCATTTTAGACTCCTTAGTGTTTTTCCACTTGTTCTTCAAAACATTTTTCCCCACAATGGACAAATGATAAAGACACTTTTCAGTGTAGCCACATGGAATAATAATACTTCAGTCAAGCAACCAGAAAAAAAGCCCCAGAACGTTTGGTATTCACAGAGAGCCCAGAGGAGTCTGCTAGACCTGGTTGTTGGGGTCCCTCCAAACAGTAACAGGCCTTGAGCTTCATTATTGCTTGTTCTTAAACGTGTTCCTCCGCCATCTACTATCACCGAGAATGTATTTTAAAAGATTAGTTTGCACCTCTGGGTCATTTTAAACCAAATAACTGCTCACAATTATGTTTTCCTAATTATGATTATTCCATGATTATATTACAGAGCTCCCTTGTCGTAGCAAACACAACATGGTCTCCGGGCTGTTGAGGCAGAGAGGTGACAGTGTCACTAAAACCAATTAAAAAGCTATCAGAGGGAGCTGAAAAGAAAACATTTCCTATTAGATTGCAAAGTTAACCACTGGCCTGAGCCAAATGTGGCCACGGGAGCACTAAGATGTTATTACTCTCTGCAGGCGCTGTGTTGTTATTCCTCCGTGGTGTTGGATGCTAAAGTGGGCTCAGTAATGACCACTAACAGCACTTCGCACTGCTGTTCCAAAGAATAGCACATCAGGAGCGCTTGTCTCTACGCTGCGTGTCATTGTTCTGAACTCTCAAAGGTTTCTGCTAATGCATCTTTTTTTTTTTTCCTCCGGTGCAGGGGGTGTGGTGTGCAGAGGGCGGTACCGTCTCTCCCTGGAGTCTGTTTAATCTCCCACAATACCCACTCCCACTCAAAATAAAGACTCATCATTTGCGTTCTGCCACCGTATTCATGTTCTCAACCTTATTCAGTTTTTACAGGGAAATCGTTCCACATTTTGAGAAATCCGCTCAGGTAGACGCTCTCATGTCTGTCTATTAAAGGAGCAGCATGTAGGATTTAGTGGCATCTAGCTGTGGGGTTTCAGATTATAACCAACTGACATTCTTTCAAGAATCCCGCAGGACATTTCACTGTTGTGGCACTAGGATGGGACAGGAAAAAGATCCTGACTCTGTCTGAAGCTCGGTAAAACTAACTAACACATGATAAAATAATCTGTTAATTAATGTTATGACCCCTAGCTCATGGTGGGAAACGGAAAGCAACATAAACCAGCTGTAAAATAAAGTCACTTATTTAACACAGTGTTGGGAAACTGACAAATAACAGGGAGATGAAACTGCAAAAAGGGGAAAGGGCCGATTGGTGCTGCTCAACTCAACAAGAGAAACATAAAAGGAGAACTCACAAAAGAGGAGCTGACTACTGGCTAAAGGTAATAAATAAAAATGACTGTAAAACAAAAACCTCTCTAACTAACTCACCATGATAAAAAAAAAATAACAAATATAAAACAGAGATCACCCCTAAAGCCTGATGTAACTAAACAGACTTCAAACACGTGGCCCAGTCCTTTTATACAACAGCAAAATGCCTCGTGCGACACCGAACACGTTACTCTAATTGTCATTCACAAGAAACAACATCGAGAGGCACAACTGGCGAGCCGAATGTCAGAATGTCAGCCGCCCAGACAGACGCTCTCGCTGAGCTTGCATAGCACTGCAAGCCCAGCTGCATCCCGGTGATTGGTGGACTGGAATAGGGCCGCACCAACCGGTAGACCGGACAGGACGGGAGTGGGAAGGTGGGTTTTAATCCGTGCAAAAATGTAAGCATAAAGACTGCAAGCTGTGGCTTTATGAGGGGTTCAGGAGGTACATATGTGACCGGTGGAGTCTAGTGTTGTCTGCGTTGTGTTGATGAAGAGGCCCAAACTGCAGATATCTTTGGATGCGATCTCCGTTTATTTTCGACAGCTGACAGCAAGGAGTAAAAACAAAATCCTCCGTCAATTACAACCATATAACCCGAGCCCCTCTCCCATGGAGCACAACAGCAAACGGGCAAAGTAGGTGAAACATCTTCTTCTTCTTTGTTCTTTTAAATGTTCCTCTTTTGTGAATTTTTGGTCAAGTGTGTTTTGTGTATGTGTGGCACAAAACCAAACCAGATCACATCATGAACAAACAAGATAAGAAAACTGACACTGAAACATACAAAGCTGCTGTTGATATAAAAGATAAAAAGGATAAGAGGATAATATCAGAGATCAAACAAGCAATAAATATTTAACTACACCAGTAGGGGGTCCAAATCCTAATTAAACCCAAAACACAAGTCACATATACCCTTTTAGCTACAGGTTTATTAATTACAGAACTCCATTAATATTTTAAGATCACTATAAGGAATACATTGATCCTATTTGATATTGTGCTTTGTGTGCTGAGCTCAGTGTTGAAAACTGAGAGACTTCACAGTAAGCCAGTCTTTAATCTTGCTCAAAGCTTTATGAACAGAGGCACATATACAAACCCAGTCCCAAAACAGTGCGGACATAAATGTGTAAATAAAGACAGAATGATTTGCAAAAAAAACATTTCGACCTATATTCAATTGAATCCATTATAAAGACACAAAGACAAGATATTTAATGTTCAAACTGATTAACTTTGTTTTTTTGTAAGTATACACTCATTCTGAGTTTGATGTCTGCAACAAGTTGGGCTGTGATACATCACCTTTTCTTATACCTTGTCTTACTGAAGACACAAACTGTTGAAGTTCTGAAAGTGAAATTCTTTCTCATTCTTGCTTGATATATGACTTCAGGTGCTCAACAGTCCAGGGTCTCTGCTTCATAATGCACCACACATTTTCAGTGGGAGACAGGTCTGGACTGCAGGCGGGTCAGTCTAGTACCTGAACTCTTTCGCTACAAAGCCACGCTGTTGTAACACATACAGAATGTGTCTCGGCATTGTCTTGTTGAAATAAGGAGAGACGTCCCTGAAAAAGACATCGTCTGGATGGCAGCACATGTTGCTCCAAAACCTGCATGTACCTTTCAGCATCAATGGGACCCTGGGTAAGTGTTCTCAAGCCCACGTACAGATATCCAATAATGTGTTGCCTGAGGGGTCAAAGGTCATGGGTATTCAGTGTTGGTTTTGGGCCCCTCACATGCAGAGATTTCTCCAGATTCTTTGAATCTTTAAATTATATTATGCATTGTAGATCGCCGTTTGTGTTGAGAAACTGTTGCTCTTTAACTGTTGGACTATTTTCTCATGCAGTTTTTCCACACAGTCTTTTGAGGATGCCCCTTTAATACCCATCATAATACTGTCACCTGTTACCACTTAACCTTTTCGAATGATGCAGACTGGTGTTTTTCTGAGCACTCCACAGCTTTCCACAGACTTTTGCTGCTGCTGCTGCTGTTGCTTATTTTGGAACATGTTGCAGGCATCAAATTCAGAATGAGTGCATATTTATAAAAACAATAAATCTTTATCAGTTTGATTATTAAATATCTTGTCGCGGTACAGTATTTAATCAAATACAAGTCAAAAATGATTTGCACGTCATTGCATTCTGTTTTTCACACAGCGTCCCAGTCTTCTTGGAATGGCGGTTGTATATAACAGTATATCATCTACAGTATAGTCCACACAGACGGCCCTCTCCTCTGAGCTCATGACCCCAACCATTCAAAATGTTCAAGACATGCCCCAGATAGGATTATCGAGCAAAAGCTCGAAACTTAAATCCCACTTCCTTCACAGAATATAACGCTCAGCTCCTCATGCCCCAGTAGTATTTCCTGAGATATCCAGTTTTTAGGGGTTAACGGGATTCAGAGTTCCCACAAGCGCTCCCATTTCAACAGTTTGGTCCCTGAGCAGCAAAAGGTCCTCACATGAGCAGTGTGTGTGTGTGTGTGTGTGTGTGTGTGTGTGTGTGTGTGTGTGTGTGTGTGTACATTAGAGCATGTGTAAGAGTATAAAAGTGTAACTGTACCATCATTAAAACCCAGCTGGCTACAGTCAATATAAGGGGGTTTGGAAGTAAGCTCTGGACCCAGCGCGCCAGTCACGTAACGTCCCTGAACATCTGTGTGAAGGGACTCGGGATCAGATTAACCACAGGCAGTGACACACACACACATACACGCACGGCAAACACTCATCCATGTGTTGATGAACCTGTTGTCTCCTTTGACTGCGAGAGCAGATTTTTCAACCTCTTTGGATAATCAGGTTGGAGGATGGAAATAGCCCCCGGCGACGGCGGGAGCGACGGCATCGGCAGCTGCGCTCGGGCACGTGTCGCCTCCTCCAGAAACAGTTACGTCTCAGGTGCTGTAAGTCACCCTGACCCCCCCTGAGGGGACAGGTCCCTTCAGTAAATGATCACGACCCAGGCAACATCATTAGGCGACTGCTGTGTGGCAGCAGCTCCTCGGCAGAGTGATAAGCAGGAACACTCTACTGGGAAATGCTTACAGTGCACTTAGAGGTGACAGGGATAATATGGGCCATGCACTTGTTATTCTCAGCAGTGCTGCACATCATTTGTACGCTTCAGCTATAAATAAAGATTTGTCACAAACCCAGATTTGGTGCCTGGATGAGGTGGTGAGCTGCAATCATCCTGAATTTTACGATTTCTAACTGACCATTTACCCTCAAAACAGTGATTATCCAATCATAGCTTAGCAACCGTAACTAGGTACTGCAGATAGGGGTGGACGATATCACAAAATTTGCTTTTAATCTGATAGGAAATTATACAAGAGCCACAGTCACCAATATCAATATCAATACTTATTATTTTATTGCTAAAAGCAGCTAATGTAATCATTATAGAGAGAGAAGTATGTCATGATTCATGAGGTGGATACATTATTAATAGGTTACTTCTAAATATATTTTAATTACCAAAGAATAATGTGCCAAATGACAGGCATTTCTTTTTCCTATTCTCTGTTAATTACTTAATCACATGCATGTTTAAACACAGGGCAGTTTTCAGGGGTAAATTAGAAATGTTCACATGATGAATTCTCTGTACTAAAAAGGTCACACAGCAGCAGCAGAGGTGCAATTGCTATATAAGCCTATACAGCCTGTATGTGAATGTTCGATCCTATCGACACTTGAATCGATGCTCGAAAACAAGACGTCATATCTGCAGCATCAATACTTGGTGGATCAATCCACCCACACGTCCCGGCAAGTCAAGCTTTGGACATGTGAAGCAGCAAACATGGTTCAATAATGTGATACTGAGTCTACAGAGGCTGGTGTAAGAGAAATACAAGAGCAAAAGTGAAAGAATGGATTAAATAGTGGGCCTGACTGCTCTGTGAGCTGCAAATATTAGCATGTCCGGCTGACTAACTTAACTAAATGTTACTTCCAAGGCCACGATGTACTTCATACTACACTATTTTGTGGGATTGCATCCAATAACACAGTGTAAAAAATGGGAAACAACCACAGTTTTAAAAAAATTGTGTTATTGTTTAAATCTTAAATAAAAACAGAATGCAGTGATTTGCAATTGAATACAAAGACAAGATATTTACATAAGGCGTGGTGCATTATGAAGCATAAAATACAACGAGGACCCCGGCCTCTTGAGCACCCGAAGTCTTACAGCAAGCAAGAGTGGGAAATAATTTAACTTTTAAAACTGAAACACTGATTCAGAGTGTTGTTAGAAGAAAAGGTGATGTATCACAGTGAAGGTAACACATTTAGAATGAGAGTATATTTACAAAAAGCAATGAAGTTAATCAGTTTGAATTTTAAATATCTTGTCTTTTTAAGTCAAAGATGATTTGCAAACCATTGCATTCTGATTTATTTAGCGTGTTGCACAAGATCATAACTTTGTTTGGAATTGAGGTCGTATAAAAGGTCATATTGGCAGCTCTGTCTTTATGGATTTGCAGAAAAGTGAAACATGTTTGAAACCCCCCTGGGCTTAAACTGAACATGTTTAGTTTAATTTAGTTCAAAGTTAGAACATAAGTGCCAAGCAGTAATGCAAAATTAATTTAAAAAATTTAAACATTTACATAGCGAGATACAATCACAACAGCATGTAAAATCAACGTCAGGTGAACAGGTGTTCCACTTTCTGGGGGACTGCAGTTTTTTATCCTTTGTCCCACATATCGAGGCCATGTCCCACATTTTGATTGATCTACTTTTCAATAGTCAACCCACTGCAGGACAGATGCTTTTCTAAAATCTGTTTTTTATCCAATAGATGAGAAAAAAAAGCAGGGAAGGCTGTAATCACAGGGGTTTGTTTGATGTCAATCACACGCCACACACGAGGGTCAAGTGTAGGTTACCACAGAAGAAGAGGAAACAAGAAATACTGGGAAACTATGCATCTAGTGTGCTACTCAACCGAGCAGGGCAGAGATACTCTGAGCACAAACCAGCCAGCAGATGTTCACTCTCCTGCCCATAAACATCAAAGAACACAACTATCATATAAAACATGTAGACTATACTGAAGATGAGATTCTTGTGTTTCGATCGATGCCAACCATTTTGAGATAGTCACAACAGCAGCTACAATCAGCGCCACAAACCAGCAAACAAACAATTTTAAATTGAGGCAACTCACTGTTGAAGTTGTAATCCATTGCATGATAATATTCTGACAGTTCTTGTTGCATTAGCAAACGGCCAGTTCATCCAATCCAGCAACATAATTCATCCAAAACACAGTTTTCACCGACAAATACCCAAAACCTGCAGTTATATTCCTCTGTGTCTGAAGTTTGCATGCAGGTAGAGGCCATATCTTGGTGCCAAGATGGCCGCTGCCCTCTGGCCTTTTTATTGACACCTCACCTGAGCAAATGGGAGCCTCCATGTCCTGTCTGCAGCCCACAACAGCCAATGACAGGCCAAGGTGGGAGGAAGAGCCGCCTCTCTTCTCTCAGGTAAAGACAGAGCCAATTGGAACAGATTGTGCAGCTGATAAGTTTTTATATGTGATATGAAGTTAGAACACTTCACATTTGAACTCAGTAGGGTTAAATGATTACAGCTGTAGGTCATCTACAATATATTTTGCATTAAAAAAAAATAACACTAGCATTAATAATTACTCTAAATGTCAGCTTGAAACATTAAAACTTCAGTGAGAGACAGTATCGTAAGTCAACTCAATGTTATTAACACTAGCTAACTTAGGTACGGGGTGGAAGTAATTAATTACAAACACTCATATTACCGTAGTTAAGTAGTTTTTGGGGGGTACTTGTACTTTTACAGAGTAGATTTTCAAGTCTGTACTTTTACTTGTACTTAAGTATTCATTATGCCATGTAATCTACTTAGTTACTTTTAAAATTATATTTGAGTACTGAATACAGTTTGAATTAATATCCAGACCTTTTATCTGCATTTTTGTAGCCAGCAAAGTGATTTGATAGCAAAAAAAAAAGCAATGAAAACCAGGAGGTCGGGACAAACAAAACAAAGTATGTTAATGACTGATCTTTAATTGATTTTTCATTAAGAATTTAACAAGTTAAAAATGTATTCGTGGATATTTAATCAATAGTCGTGCCAGTAACTGCACCTCGTCTAGCTTTGTTTTGTCTGCTGGAGACATCTGCTGAATAAGGAAATAAAAACTTGAAATCAGAGAAAAAAAGACAAAAAAAAAACAGCCAATCAAAATGAGGGGGAAAAAAAACACTTGTTTTGTATCAAATCAATTATTAATGATTAATTGATTGTATTTTTTTGACAAATACTTTGTTCTTTTACTTAAGTATTTCTCTAACACTAGTACTTTTACTTGTAATTGAGTAATATTTTAGCAATGTAATAGTACTTGTACTTGAGTACAGATTTTCAGTACTCTTTCCACCACTGCTTAGGTAGCCAGCTACAGCTCAGATCTGCAACTGACAGTTGCAATCACAGCACGGCAATCAGCCTGATTTATGCTAAAATCTAAGACTCACGCCTCAAACATAAACAAGAATTCATCTAATCATTGTAAACTGCGTGCAGTGTGTGTTATGAGAAAATGAAAAGAGCACAGCAGAGGGAATGAGGGAACGGTAAATGGATGTTTGCGACAATGCTATCTGTGGATGTGATTTTATGTGATGTAACCATAGGACTATTTGTGGTGACCCTTAATAATGTATAATCACAGGGGAGTACTAATGGAGAATTCAGGTTTACATAACACTGCATCAAAACAGACATTATGTTTAAAATTTAAACTGAATCCACAACACTACAGCATCCTGACATTTTTTCTCTTTTTCTGATTTAAATAATTATCAGTATTTAGTTTGGAAAAAGCATTGCAGCGTCAGTCTTTCAGAAACAGGGTGCATTTTTGACTCTAAATTGTCTTTTTCATCCTCTTTTTCAACCGGCAGATATTATCCTCCGCAGGACTGCGTGTGCGTTTGATGATTTTTTCGATGCGGGGAGAAGTTGAAACGGCTTTGATGGGCAGCAGTCATTTTCACACAGCCCCGAAGAAAAGTTTTCCAAAATGTCAGGCCATTCAGAAGAAAGCAACGGCAACAAGCACCATCTATCGACTGACAAGGCTGACAAGCGGCTATTAAACCCAGTTGAACTGTTGACGTGAAGCAGCAGCGCCAAAAATAGTCAGACAGAGCTACGAGGTATTATCTAGCTGCTGATGATGGAAACAAAAAAACACACACACAGACAAAAGAGCCACTTATTGAGGGAAGATGATATTTCAAAAGGGCAAATTTGCCTACATTGTTTGTGTAATTAGGCATTAAGGTATTTTTTTGAAGTGGCAGCAAACAGATGGACTTCAGCAGCTGCAGCCATCTATCAGCCGTACTGCAGAAAATACTGCATTTCTAACAGGGGCTGCAAAGACTCACAGAGCACAAGTGTGGGTTGGTTTCCATGGTGAGCAAAGCTAATCAGCCATTCCTCATCTTTTGGAGTGACACAAACCGAGCTCTGAATACCCTTGAAATACAGGCCCGGAGCGTTAACTCAAATCACCATCTATCTCTTTACCTTGACCCGACATGTGACCCGAAACCATTAAACACCTCCCATGTGACTCAGAAATGAGATGATTGCTATCTCGCCTTAATTTGCCATTTCAACATAAGACAGACGTCAGAACGAGAAGCAAAGTGTAATTGCCCTTGTCTAGCGCGCTAGATTGTTGGTTCTCCGAAAGAAAAAGAGACAGCAGGCCTCCTTCATTTGCCGCGCGATGGAAATCATTCTCAGAATATATAGCGAGGTAATTGAGCGATGAATTACTTTTGCATCAGCACCACTCAATGACACTGATTCTGATGTAGTAATATATTATCTCCCCCTTTGTGGTAATTTATCCCCAAAATGACATCCAATGGAAAACGAACATCCTCCTCCTTTATCAGACCTGAAAAACAACCTATCAAACTATCTTTTCATCCGTCTCTCAAACTATGTGAGGGTCAGGCTTCAAAAAGTACGCCGTGACATTGTGCTTTTTCATTATGTACAGTCACGTCTCCGAGTTTGACTTGTGAGCGCCGTCGTTCCCCAAAGAGATGAAATAAATGAGTTTCACATCAACTAATGCAATCAGCCGCGGTTAAACCAGGATCTCCAAAAATTTGATTATATCTGCTATAATTGAGTAGACACCTCTACCTAGGATTATATTGTCGAGAAAGAAAAAAAAAAGCATTTATGCGCGTGATAATTGGAGATAGATGGAGAAATAGTTGTCTAAAAAGAAGACAGGCAGACAATTTAAAAGAAAATAGCTGAAGTGGTGAATACCCACACGTTCTGTGCTCAAGTAGAAATATAGATACTTGGCTGATAAAGACTGATTCAACTACTGATTCTATATCTTTACTCAAGTAAAAGTGAAAAAGTACAGGCCTGTGTGTCCCTCTGAAGAACATTTCTACTGGCTGTTTCTGTTCAAAGCAAACTGAGTCTCACTTTTTGTCCACGCTAGAGTCTTCCTCTGTCTGTTACGTCTTTTACTTTGTTTTTGTCTCGTGTCTTTTTTCACGCTCGTCTCATTTCCTTCAACATTTTATCTTGTTTTTGTCTTATTACATTGTTTTCCTTTTTTTACGTTTTTTTTGTTGTTGTTTTTCTATTATGTCCTGTTGTCATTTTCGTCTTTGACTGTCTTTTATGTTGTTTTCGCCGTTATGTATCTTTACATAATGTTCACCTTTTATGAACTGTTGCATCGTTTCTTATATTTACATCTTTTACTCCATTTGTGTGTTGTTACGTCGTATTTGTCTTGTTACACCTTTGAAGTCATTTTCATCTTGTTACATTTTATATCATTTTTGTTGTTGTATCTTTTACATTTTCATCTTGTCTTCTACTTCATTTTTGTCTAGTTAAGTCCTTCATGTAATTCTCATCGTCACATTTTACATTGTTTTAATGTTATGTATTGTTATGTCGTTTTTTTCTTGTTTTGTCTTTTACGTTTTTTAATCGTTACATCTTTTACATTGTTTTCAATTTTATGTACTGTTACTTTTTTTAGTATTATGTCATTCTTTCTTGGTAGATCTTTAACATTATTTTCAGGTTCTTACATCATATTCATGTAGTTACTCCTTTTACATTGTTTTTATCATTACATCATTTTCGTCTCATTATGCCTTTTTACATAGTTTTCATCTTGCATTAAAACTAAAGTAACAAGCCTGTTTTGAAAATGTAAGAAGTAGAAACTGCAGATATTTGTGTTTAAATGTAGGGAGTAAAAGTAAAAAGTAAAAAGTTGTACTCAAGCACAGATACCTGATAAATCTCCTTATGTACAGTAAGTACAAGTGTTTGTAGTGACCTCCTATCTCTAGAAAAAAAAAAGCTCAACAAGAAAAAAAGAGGACAATCTTTATTTCAATCTTTCAAACCTGTAATAATAAAGTGTGACAATCTCAATTCAAACCCAAAGAGGAAGTTTGGCAGAGAATGATAGGCAACTACAAAGACCAGAAGGCAAGGCGAGGGCATGGTTTCCTTTAGTGCAGTTTCACAGTAATAATACAGATATAACCTCTGTATATTAATAAAAACAACAGGTGTGCTTAGGTTGACGCGCCTAAGTCAATCAAGTTACGAGATTCAACAGAGCTACAAAAGCACAGTGAAATGAGCAACAATGAATGAGAACCTGAAGCCATCTTACCACTCAGCTACACTTTTTAAAAAGGGCTACAGAACAGGGGATAAACTTTACATAATAATAGCATTAACAGCTCATAACATTCATTACCATTTGAAAATAACATATTAATTCAAGGTCTGCTCAGTTTTCTCGGTTGTCACTACGTGAGAAGCAACTGAAATCTCAACAAAAAGTCAAAACGTGGACCTGGAGTTCAGATTACTTTGTCGAGAATCAACTTGAATGCTCATTCATTACCGCGTGTTGAAGTCCCCTTGAGAGGAAGCCTTGTACAGAAGCTTTCATTGCTCATTTCAAACTTGTAATTGCTTTGCAGCTCTGAGCGTTAAATATAATGCATGAATATTTCAGATGGCTAATGTAAAATAAATGCAGAGCAAATAACAATCCAGTGTACAAGGAACAGTTTGACATTTTGGGAAGTACGCTTTCTTGCCAAGAAATGTCTGATTAGCTTAGCTTAGCATTAAGACTTGAAGCGAGGGGAAACGGCTAGCCTGGTTCAGTCCGCCGGGGATTTAAAAAAACAAACAAACTGCCTTCTAGCAACTCTTAAGCTAACATATTATATCTTATTTGTTTAACCACACAAAAAATGAAGTGTTAAGAAAACAATGGCGCAGTTTTAACAGGTGTTTAGGTGCCAAACTAAATCTTGGCGGCTGGATGCAGTGGCTTCCTGGAGTCTTGTCGTCATCGTCATGGTTCCAGGCAACTGTTGAAGATTCCCAGGAAGTTGCTTAAACTAATGCGATATAACGTTAGTCATTTTTAGATGTGCTGTTGCTGATGCTTGATTCCAGTGTTTGTGCTAAGCTAAGCTAACCAGCAGCGGCACCAGCAGTGGCCCTAGCTTCGTAATTTTACAGTGGTATTAAGTTTCTCATATAATTCTCAGAAAGTGAACAACCTTTTTCTTGAAATGTCAAACTATTCGTAAATCATCAGCTTCTAACTCTGAGTAATGGAGTCCAACATAATTAAATAGCTTTCTGCTGAATGTGGAACCATCCCGGTTACGTAAAACAATAAACTTTTATACAGTATTTGTGTTTAGTCTGTGCTCTTCTCACTGGTTTGAAGTGTCTGTATTGGAAAAAAAAACATGATGTCTGGTATTTTCACGCACCAATCAAAAGTAAGAATCTACCAACAGTTGTTGGGAAATTTGCTTTTGTTGCCATGGAAACACAAACACCGAGTTATCCTGAACCCCACTGCTTTTCTTGGCATGACCTGCACTACTGCACCTCTGATTGGCTTACCTTGATATTCTTACCCCTAACCCTACCTCGTCACACTCCTCATGCCTAAACCTAACCAACCCAAACACTGACATATATAAATATCGACAATATGACAGCTCCCCAAAAGTGAAATCATGTTTTCCGATGTGATAAAAAGCGATTTGCACAAAGCTGAGCCCTGTTCGGGACTGAGCTATGACCCCGATCAAATGAAGCCAACTTTGTGTCAGAGCTTCACCATATGCTTCCACATTGTGGAGCCCACTGAGAAAGTGCAGAAAAACTTCCTTTGGCCAAGTGGCTAACTTTCAGTCGAGCCTCTGCTAACTTGAATGAGATAAAATTATTTAATTGTGCGACTCTTCTAGGGTTTCCAAATGTTTTTAGACCAAATGGATTGAAGTCTGATGGTAAGACAAGTCATTTTGCAGAGGCTGTGATGCTCAAAAAAATGTATCCGTCATTTTACAGCCACTTCTTTCTCAATGTAAGTCTATGGGGAGAAAGCCTTTTTGAACCGCATCATCATTACACCGTTTGGCCACTATGTCAAACTGGCTTCAAAGCTTGGCGCTCTTCCTGGGGGCACAATGAACGCAATGCATGAATGCGAGCCAGTCAGAGGAAGAGTAGGGCAGGTCTCACCAAGAAAAGCAATGGGATCCATAATAACGCAACATCAAATCTCAAAATTACACCCTGAGCTTTTGAGTGTTAACAAAGCCTTTTTTAAATAATGTCACCTTTCTTTTTTATTTCTTCAGTGACAAATATTTCACTTAATATAATCTATAGATAAAATGTTTTCAGGTGCTTTAAAATGCCCCATTGCTAGAGACACACCCTACATAAATCCAACAAGGTGCACTCTACTGTGCATTTTTCATAAAAATGGTATTACACTGGGTATAGCAGACTTTAGGAACACTTGGTCTTTTCATGAAATAGGCTGCCCCCCTGAACCCAAGAGGAAGCCATAACCCCTACTTGATTTCAGCTATTATATACACTTTAGTCACAAGGGTATGAAAATAGGATATAGATGGATTTATATGCCTTGAGAAGACTGACAATAGTGGGTTTTAACAAAAAAATGGAGGTGAAGCTAAGTAGTAGGGAGATGGTTCTAATATTTCGTACGCTCAGTATACTTCTCAGTGCATCAGGATATAAACTTCAACCTGCCTACTGAATTCAATATAGCAACCGTTGATGGAGGACAGATTGAAATATGGAAACAGACAGAGCCGGTCTATCTGAGGAATATGAGTTGTTAAAAGCTGCAGGAGCTACTGATGCATGTTATGGGTGTCTGCTGTACAGGTACAAGCCATCTATACTAGGAATTTCTAGCGGGTTGGTCATGTTGAGTTGTAATGAGTAAAAAAAAAATTGCCATTTCCAGTATCAGACAACATTTTTTCATCAACTCTCTGCATAAACGGACACTAACAGGTGGCTGGCATGAGAAATAAGTAGTAATCCTCGGCACTTTGCATCCCTAGAAGAAATATTTTCAGGCAGTAACATACAATAGAAAAAGCACAATTCATTTATGGCAAATTTTCCTTCTTGGGCACTTCCTTTGCTTTCTATACTGGTCAATTACTATACATGATAAGCCTACACTTTGGGTTGGGGAGAGGAGGTGAACAAAATGTGAGTTTGAAGGCAAGATTTATCAGCTATCTTCTAAATCTACTATTTCTAGGATATTATAAGAAATCGGAAAGAGAAAAAAAAACAGAAAAGATTGGGATATGACAAAAAAAAAAGAAGAAGAATTTAAGTGGTTACAAAACAACAGCCTAACAACGCCAGAAAAGGGTCACGCATGACATGGAAAACACCACTGGTTGGTTGGTCGAATTGTAATAAATAAGTGGTACGTTTGGTTTCTTCTCATGAGTTATCGTCATTAAAAAGGCTGTTAGTTTCAAACATGATTCATTGGCTTCACTGACCTTACAAACTGACACACAGAACTCAAAGATGGGAGAACAGTCTGTGCTAGAGGGGCTCTGAGGGGAAGTGATATGAAAGACAAAGAAGCAGAACAGTAATACATTGATATGTCTTTGAGTTTCATGTCACTGCATTTGACTAGGCCTATCATCCTCTATCCGATGGGAGCCCCTGTGTTAATCGGTTTTCTTCTCTTCGGGATCCTTCTCCACGCTGTCGTCTTCCTCGTTCTCGCCCTCTTCGGGGCCCTCCAGTTCAGCGGCGCGTTGCCTCTCCTCCTCCTCTTCATCCTCCTCGTCAGTCAGGCCCTCCCTCTTGAGCGCATCGATGTCATCCGAACCGTCATCCGACTCAGCCGTGCAGATGCCATAGCACATCAGGCTAATTACGCCCAGCGGTAGGCCGAACAGGAAGCAGCCCAGCAGCGGAGAGCTGCGAAACACTGACTGATGTGGGAGAGCAGACAACAAAAGATGAAAGGGAGACAAAACAGGGCGAGTGTGAGGGAGGGTGAATGTGGAGACAAGAGTGAAGTTTGAAAGAGATGTGAATGGGTTGAGAGAAATATAGAAAAGGAATTAATGAGGACAGCCAGAAAGGACAGGAGAGAGAACGACATAAAATTAAGTATTTTGCAGAAGAAATGTTATCTTGTTTACTCTAACCAGTATTGCTCTTGATGTAAATATGAATATGCAAGTAAAAAAAACTGTTTCATCTACAAACATTTATTCAGAAACCTTCTCATGTCTTGTCTGATTCAAGTCTGGATTACCATTCAGGCAAAGACCTCAGAGCCGAACTCACAGTGTGCTAATTTGTTAGCGATGATTTGACTAATTGCAAGTTAAGTGCATACACTTAAGAGATAAGGGCATTTACTGTATACTTAAAGAGTAACATGGCCGTAATGGGGCTCTGTTGCACCTATAACCACATCCAACACCATATACTGACACCTCTGATTCTACATCACTGCATCTTTGGTTGGTGTTAATTTGTTTTGTAACGTTGAAGCATGTCTTTATAGAGCCTACCTACTTCAAAATCAAGTTTTAATACTTTGAGGGACTGTGTCCGTCAAAGCCAGAATATTTTTTTGAGTTTATGCTACAAACTCAGCATGATGAGGCACAGAGCCTCTATTTTACACTGAGCGCTGCATGTTTGCTGTATTTTTTCTGGTCGCCAAAGGCTGGAAAATGTTCAACTTTGGGTAAAACTCTCTACTCCTCATTGTCGCTTTTTACCCAACAGTGACCTGCTCGCACTCCTTGAGTCGAAAACCATTCAACTTCAGCTCTTTAAACGATGGTACATGCCAAGATGTTTCCTCGCCCACAAAATCTTTTGAATGCACATAGACCACTGAGCTTCAGCCTTCCATTCATCCTCAGCAAGTGCTCTACCTCATGCTGACATTTTTATATTCAGTATATGTTACCTGCAAAAATAGGTACTTGCAACACAAAAATTAATGGCAACTTCCTTGGATACTGTTGTATCATAGCAACAGCTGAAAAAAACAGCGTCTCAAAGAGCTCTCAAGCGCTCCCAGCTGGTATTTTCAGCTAGGAAAAAAAAATGCTTTGGTGGAATCATGCCCTTTAGTATTGAACGGAGAGTTTGTGATACATGCATATCCCCAAATATGTTGCTTACTTTTTTAAATTACTGCAAACCTAGTCTGGGTACTGACTTGTAAATCACCACAAATATCTTAAATATTTTCAGCAATTCAAATATGTCCAGTGTTTTGCTTATTTGCAATCATGGTTTGGTAGGATTAAGAATGGGGATGTCAACTTCAAACGTCGCCAAACAGCTACTTAGCTACTAGGACTCGGTATCAGTACTTGTTACCTTTAAGGTTTCGACTAAAACAACCCACTAACAAGTAGAATTGAAACTCAGGCTGAATGTAGGAAGTGAAGCACTGCTGTCTAAGTAACAGACTATAAGGGGTAGTATCCCAGACTGGTTATCATCTGAGGTTCTGGGCAAAATCTAAGAAAGCTGCCATGTGTAGTCTGCCATGTGTGCTGTTGATGATGTGGCACTTGGAGGCAAAAGGATGCATGCACAGCTGTAGAGAAAGTGAGAGGAACTGGGGTTCAAAAGGGGCCAGGAGCTCATTCTTGCCCCAGGCCCCCAAATGGGATTATCCAGCCCTGACCTTATTTTTTTTTAAATTCACACATACAACAACAAACACACTACCAATTGATCTCTTTCTTTCATTTCTCTCAGTGCTTCTTCTATATACTCCAGCACGGTGTGGAGTGAGTATCAGGGCTGTTTAATAAAAAGTGTTACATCTCTCTCAACAGCCAGTGTTTACAATAGTAAAGAGCCTCGCAGCTATTAGGTAGAGTGAAACCAAAATCCTATTTAGAGGGCCCATCCAAAAATATTTGTGGGAAGAATCGCAGGCAGGCTTTTATGATTTTAGCAACGATTTATTCATTCATTTATTCATTCATTTGCATTACGCCATTAAGCTTTGCGAGCGTGTTTGGAAGGCAGGTCACAAATCATTTGCAGAAACTCGGGCAGCCTTTAATATTGTAGTATTAATTAAATTTCTGTCACGCGGTTTTAGGATGTCTGTATTATGTTATACTGTTTGTATTCCATCTTGTCTCATCTTGTTTGTTTTTGTTTTGTTTTACACTCATGACCAGATTGGAGAGCTGTACCCTTTTATCTACAATCCTCTGCATCTCTTGTTCTTTTAACATTGTATAGTTTGAACTGAAATAAATAAAAAAAATCTCAAACTTCAAACACAAGCAAAGGTCCACCTTTATACACTAGTCTGTCTGAAGATATTTTCTGCACAGACAGACTCTCTTTTTCTTTCTTTCTCTCCTATAATCCCATAACCACAAACTCAAACACATGCTGTACCTACATGTGAGGTTGGGTTAGTTGCACATACATACTGTGATCTTTTTTAGAGTGAAGTACAACCACATTCTTCTCACAAAGCTCCACTGGAAGCTAAACTTTTCCACACTTCTTTTTTCCGTTTCTCTTATTGTATCTTCAACATACTTTGTTAAGAGACAGTTACACCCTGTTGGACCCTGTCTGATCACATCACTGAACACTACAAGTGTAAAAGACCACAAAGACACACTGTGATCTGGTCCATCAGCCCATTTGCAGCAGGGGTGTGGGACACATTTGACCACATCATTTTTTTTTTTTGCGCTATTTTGTCCCCGACAAGGAAAATAAGTCACCAGTGTGGGATGTAATGACCGTTTTGACAGTGTGAGGAACACTGATATACATGTAGGACGTAATGACTGTTTTGGTGACAGCGAGACAAGCACTGATGCACATGGTCGGCCTGTACATGTATATTAGTTCCTCAAACATTATGTTTTTTTAACTAGCCCTTGCAAAATAAATGTGGCACTCACCTGGCGACACAGAGGTAATAATTGCGTGTGACGCCCTTTGACCTTCTAGTAGAACTGACGTAGGCACTAAGGTTGGGCAAATATATCAGTTACTATATCACAGTCCATTGCTGGTTATTTTTGTCTTTTTATTTTGCTAATTTAATGGTCTGCAGAGTGGGAGCCACGGTGGCCATTTATTTCTGCAGCACAGTGGAGACCCACTGAGCCGGAGAATGAGTGAGGGGGAAACGGCCTGCAGAGCCAGTCTATTTTCACATCTAGTGCAGGGAATTAAGGACAGTGGAAAGACTAACCAAAACGAATGAAGATTTTCATTTTATTTTTCTGTCCAGTTTAAATGGGCTGATTTTAACAGAGTTAACAAGACAATTACAAGCTTGTTCGTTCGGTAAAAAAGATAAACTTGAAGGTGATCTGTTGTATTTTGAAAAGAGGTGTAAGAATATTTCTTTTCGCAGGATTGCCTCTAATGTGATTGGTCATCAACAGAAGAATAGTGTTGACCGGGGTTGGCAGCAACACGCCGACATGGCTTGTTCATGGCATCATCTGATAAATGCTAATAAATAAAACAATTCGTATAGGGGCAAGTAAAAAATTACTTTGGGGCAAGTGGATTTATTTAATGAAACAAACCTGAGCAGGAACTTATGAAATCTGAACTTTAAAGTGATCATCGAGACACCCTGGAGACGCATGATAGACACAGGTGTCAACGTCGATGTGCCTCGGCTGTCTACTTGTGTTCGGATCACGAAAACGCATTTTAAAAACCAAATGAAAACGCAGCCTTAGAGAGTCATCGGTTAGATGAAAAGTTTGTTTGGGAGTTGATCTGCTACCCGGTCGTGAATAAAGAACATCTCATTGTCATCCATGGCCTAAACCTGCACATAAAATTTAACATCCACTCCTGCAAAAACACGACCTCTCATCTCTTGCGGGCACAACAGTGCCTGAGTCACTGAAGGGCAACTTTGCAAGTTCTTTTTTTTTTAAATGATCCCAGTGATAAATGAGTCATTTGGCCTTAATATAGCAGGAGGATACATCAGAGACAATGTACCTAGAAGGGAGTATTCGGTCACAACTTCTGTCAGCCAGTGAGCTGAGAAGAAGAGAAATATTCACATTCCCTCCAGTCATTGCCACTGCAAGAGGGATGGTAATTGCCGGTGCTGTGTGATGCGAGATGAGGTAGAGATGGGTATGCTATGCTAACACAGCTGGCTATGAGTCATTGAGCCTAATGTGGCTGCTTCCTCATGCTCCTGTCAGACGTGCATTTAGATGGGCTCTCCGGGGGCAAGGTGATGGCTGCTGCCTATCTGCTCTGTATCATATCAAGTCACTGTGAGCAAGACTAGCCGTGGCGATGCCTGCTGCTTGCTAAATTTAGGAAGGCAACGGCATTTCTTCTCTCTTACAGGTGTAACACAAGCCCTTCACAAAAGGATTCTTGCATTTGTGCTTCGGCCCCAATTCCAAAAAAGGTGGGACACTGTGTACAACAGAGTGCATGATTTGATTTGAACAGAATTAGTACAAAGACAAGAAACTTAAGGTTCAAACTTGTTTTTTGCAAGACTCACTCTGAATCTAATGGGACAGAGACAAGTTTACGACTGTGTTTGGGAACTGTGGACACTGATTTTTCAGGTTTTGAAAGCGAAATCCTTACTTAACATACTATTTTACTGCTCAGGTATTTGCTGCTTCATGATGCTTCATAATGTGTCACACGTTTCACTGAGTAGTTTAAACAAGCATGGACGTCTCTAAAAAAAAAAAAAAAGACATCTGGTTGGCAGCATATGTTGCTCTGAAACCTGTGTGTGCTTTTCAGCATTAATGGGGCCACAGAAGTGACAGTTAGCCAACACACCCCGATATAATCACAGATGTGAGCTTTTGAAGTTGGTGCTGGTAGCAATCTAGACTCTCTCTCCTTTTTAGCAAATTCCTTGTAATTTTCTGTTGAGAAACATTCTTAAACTGTTGGATTGTTTACCCCAAAGTTTTGCATAAAGTGAACATCACCTCATTCATGCTTGCAAACAACTTAGTCTTTCGAGGATGCCCTTTTAATACCCAATCGTGATGCTATGACCCGCTACCAATTAACTAGTTTACTTGTTGAATTTTCCACACACTCAGCGGTCTGAGGAAGAGCTGATAGCTCGAAACGTCACGGCAATAAATTTTCAGATGGGAGCTCTTTTGGTGTGTGGATCGTTTCTTCTCCTTTTATTGCTTTGATATTTTGTGATCCAGCACCCAACCCAGTGGGCCTCGGGGATGTGCATGTCTTTTTCTCTTTTTGTGATCATTCCGCAACTTTCTCAGTCATTTGTTATCCCTGTCCCATCTTCTCTCTCTGCAGCAGGCATCAAATTCAGAATGAGTTCATATTTACAAAAAAACAAAGTGTATTAGTTTGAGGATAAAATATCTTGTCTTTGTACTCAACAAGTAATCAAGTAAAAAATTATTTGCAAATCACTGCATTCTGTTTTCAACATCCCAACTTGCTAGTTGTTGCTAAGATAATCCTGCACATTATGCCCTTAAACAGCTAAAAGACATGTAATACTGCGTTTGTATTAAAAGCTTTACTTATTTCTGACAGGTCTTATTCTTCCACTGATTCTATTTAAAAATCCAACTGTAAAACATGGCCTGACAGCTAAAAAACCTTCAATAAAAATATTTCTACAAGTCTTTCCTCATACCCCGAGGTTACAGTAGGTTCAAGAAGTCAAGATACGTTCAACTGCAACATTTTCCTGACTAAAATCTGTAACTTTCCTTTAGGAGTTGTCCACACGCCTTTAAGGATGTTGTTAAGATTTACAGTACAACCATGCCAACCGAGGAGCACGACAACACAGCTGTATTTACATTCCTCTCACACCCTTGGTAAAATAAACATCAGTTCTCCCAGAAGAACCAGCTACTTAGAGTAAAAGTGGGAGGAGAAGCCAGTTCAGCCTTCTGACCTCCTCTCCTCCCTAATCACTCCACCTCCTCCTGCTCCGCAGACTGTTTCTCTCTCCCCGTACTGTGTTTACAGCCCGCATTGCATATTCTCGGTTGTACTCCGAGCGCTGTCCTCTGAATGTTGTTTTTCTCCCGGAGGGAAAGAGCAGGGCACTCAGGCATTTGTTTTTCAGTGTTTCTGAACTCGGCGCAGGTTACGTATACACAGTATTTACCATTAATTGGCAAAGACAGTCAAGGTGAGGCATTATGGGAAGCACGTCAACAAGAACAAGGTGTTCAGTGGAATCATAATAATTAATGGTTTAACTGAGAGATTAAAGGGCTACAACAGGCGTTTATTAGTTGGGTTGCAGGTCATTATAGTAAATCAGAATCAGGACAAAATATCATTAGCTTGAAACTAATGCCAATGTTTTTTTGTTTTTTTTTTATGAACAACGGGTCAAATGACCATATATGATGTGAAAGAGGTTGGTCATGGTGATGAACCCACAGATAACTAGTCTGAGTCTACAGTTCCCTTTAGGTGTGCGGGGCATTTTAGCTTCTTTCAGCTCATTGTTTTAGTTTACGACTGTATACCATGAAGTTTGCCACATAAACGTAACGTAAACTTAGTCAGACGCCCTTTTTATACAGCCTGGTGAGAGCAGGAATATTGTGCTGCTATTCTGCGTCGCTATTCTGTTTAAAAGTTATGGACGTGCAATGATTGTTGTTGTTCTGTGTCTGAGCCCAGAGGTAACAGAGCTGAACTGACGTCTGTGTAAAAGGGTGAGACTCCAGGACGGGATACAACGCTGTTGTGTTAGGCCTCAATCAGACAGAGCTCAGTTTTGGCAGCGAGAGACGTCTTTTTCCAGTTGTTTTCTATGGGCAGGAAGCACTTCACGCACTGATGATGTGCACAGGTACGTTGCCTTTTGGATGCTTTGAGTGCTCTGATTGTCTCAAGTTAAAAAAAACTTAACTAGCTCACCAAAATGTAAGGTTACACATCTGAGTTAACCTCACAGCAAAATCATGATTAGGCTCGGGACAGCTGATTTGTAACAATAAGAAATCCTAACGCTGTTCTTTTTTAAAAACAACAGCTTAAACAAAAATAAAGGCGGCACAGTGTGTCTTGCCAGATGTGCTCTGTCTGATTTGGCCCTTACAGGTTTACTTTGGTAGGTTTGTGATTGTTTTTTAATCTCTTATTTCACATATTTGTCAGCTATGCCTCTACACAGAGACCAAGATAGACAAGCAGACACTTTCTCCAGTACTGCGTCAGTGGAGTGGTCTGGCAGGAAAGAAATCCCTCCGCACAGATCAACACACAGGGCGATCCTTTCAACTTAACTGTTGCAGAACAAGCGACACTCCGTCTATCCAGGAACACATAAAAAGCTTTACATTATAAATTCATGAGGTTATTAGCTCTAAGTTTGATTAGAAAAGAGCGGCGGAGCAGAATCGCTTATTGACCCGCGCTGTTGTGCTACACATTAACCCTTTTTTTTTTTTTTTTGCTTCTGCATGCTGTCTAAAAATCACAAACAGGGGCAGCTTGGTGTAAAAAAAACAAACAAACAAAAACAAACAAAACCGGCATGCAGACCAGCCTTTGTTGTGACTGCATTGCGAGATCTCTGTGTAAAAAGGGCAAATTGGGCAAAAACAATCTATTAATGCAATGCAATATTAACTACAGCAACAGATGACCATCTAGGAGCTCTATTTGAGGAAGACAGAACATCAGAAAGTGTAACTAAATTTTGGTCAATTATTTTGTTAGTATACGTTAATGATGCCAAGATTATGTAGACCTGTTTTTAGCTAATTTAATTTAATTTAAAATCTATCTGATATTAAATATGACATAATACATTTTGAGCTTTTTTTCAACTTCAACACTGTGCTTCTACATCGATATTCTCCAACTGTCTACATGTAGCAGCCTGGAATGAACTCGCACCAACTTACCATAATGGTGGATCTGGCATCAAAGACCACGCGTTTGATCCTCTGAATGACGCCATCACCTCCATACGCCTGCAGGGAGAGACACATCATGTAATGGACAGGGCAGCTGAGACTGTGTGCAGTCTATCCAATTTTATATTCAGCACTTCTGCGCCGTAGCACATATTACATTGATCCATTCTGCAATTTGACATGTGCAATTTGTTGCAATCCCTAAATAACAAAACAATTATCAACATATCAATAAAAACTTCTCAAACCACGCTCACAGCACGCCCACAGAATGATCTAAGTCTCCGGTCTCGACAGTCATATGGCGGGTACGTCCCAGACATTTAAATTATTGTTTAATTAACCGCTTCTCCGCACAGAACTATCTGATGTGTCCGACTCTCGTTTGTTCACTGTCCAGCAGTTCCACTCTGCCTGGGCTCATTTATTGGCAACAGCACCTGGGCAGCCAATGAGTGATCTGCGCCGACGCTAATTCATCAGGACAGCCAATTAGTGAGCTATGACTAAGCAGGACTTCTGCGAACGAGCTGGAGGTGGGAATGAGATGATTTCTGTGGAAGCAGCTGTTGCACAGGCTTATGCTGCGTGAGGACTGCATAAGTACTTCGAGAGTTTTATTTTACATTTTTATAGCATGTTGCTGGAGTTGTTCTGTCTTAATTGCAAAGGAGTAAAGGATAGAGGGCTTAAAAACCGAAGCCAGCCTATGTATCACAAGAACAGCAAACGGGGATGTACTTAAATAAATCTACTCCCTAAAAACCTGCTAGAGAGACACACAGCCTGCCAACTGTGTCCTCCTCTGACTGATTCACGCTTCATGCAAGGCTAAACACGCCGCCTGTGTACCTTAGTGTTCATCCTGTTCATGATTCTTATGGAAAACACTAAAACAAAAGTCAAGAATTTTGATCACGCTTGGGAAAAAATTCAGCTCTGATCATTCTCAATGAAAAAGAAAAAAGAACATTCTGGTGTGGAAGCCAGTCTCATGAAAATGAAAAAAGAAATATTCTGTAAGTCATTAAAATGAGAAACTTTCTCAAAATAATGACTTTAAGTTATTACTTCTGAGAAAGTAATTATTTTGAAAGCTTTTGAATATTCCGAAACGTTATTTTGACTTACTTACAAAGTTTCTCATTATGTTTAGATCCTACATCATTATTCTGAGAAGCTTTCTCATTATTTCATAACACTACGTCATTATTTTGAGAAACTAAGTCATATTTTTTGGATAATGTGTCATTATTTTGAGGAAGTTTATTATTGTTTTGAGATAAGTCATTATTTTGAGAACGTTTCTAATTATTTTGTAACACCAAGTCATTATTTTGAGGAAGTGATACTAGGTCAGCATTCTGAGAAAGTTTGTCATTATTTGGAGACACTAGTCCTTATTTTCGAGAAGGTCTCTCAATGATTTACAGGGTTCTTCTCTTTTCATCACTCCGGCAGAAACAGTCTTCCATACCCTTGAAACCTAACAGCAACTGTTGTTTGGGTTTTTTTTCGGACCATATGCTTTATTTTCAATTTAATTCAATGCACTGAACTCACATTTTTCTTTGTATCTCTACATGAGGCACAAACCAGCCTTGAGGCACCTCCTGGCAGACACTGCCAGCATGACGTGAAGAGGTTAGAGCTGTCCAGGCTCTGGCAGGAGAGCTAGACTGCAGAAACATGGAGGTTTCTGTTGCTGTTTATTTGGTGGGAGGTGGTTTGTTTTGCCAAGCAAAAAATAGCCCAGACCTTTCTTGGAAAAAAGGACAGGACCTCTGGCTGTTTGGCTTATGGTTTCATACATCTGGTGACTTTAGTGTAGTACTGGGAAACCGATGACATTTCTTTTCCAGATTAGTGTACAGACACTACAATACAGAGTCGTGTAGTAATTTCACTGTTTGACTCGGGAGACAGAATTATTGTAGATAATCCATTCAGAAAGGACAGCAATATGAAATCTAAACATGCAAACGGAGATTGCAGAAATACCTCATCTGGTGAAAATATTTTCCAGGGAGGACTTAAAATGCAAGGCAACGTGCTTGATTAATGAAGACTACTGGTGTGATTACAATGGTACAACAAAAGGGGAAGGGGGGTGGAAGGGCTACACTGAGCTGAATGCATAAACAGAGAGCAGGAGAGGGGGAGGAAGAGGAGGAGGAGGAGAGAGGAGAAGATTTGGACCTGTGCAGAACCGTTCAAAACGCCGTTGATGAATTGGACCAGCTGCTCCATGGTCTCAATCGGCTCGCTGGGCAGGAAGTACTGCTCGTTGGATGTGTTGAGGATGATAACGGAGGGCACCGTCACCTCGCTGAGAAAAACAAGGAAACACAGCTTTTAATCGTCTTCACCTCGGCACCTTGGACTGCAATTATCAAAGTGCATCATTAGACGGGAGCAAATTGTGGTTTCGTTAAAGAACAAATTGTAACAAAGAGAATACAACAGTGAGATAAACAAACCCTTTGTACTCGGAGCAACCTAACTTTTCCCATGGGCATTCTTTCAAAGGGAGGATTTTTCGTCTGAAATAGGCCAGGCTGCATCGCCTTTTCCCTTGGAGTGGCATTTCCTCTATCTTTTATGCAAACAGTGTGCAACTCAGGGGCTTTATGGGTCTGTGCCGGTCACACTTAAAGAGACCTTTACAAATTACAGCTGACAAGTGAATCGCAGGGAGTCCAGAAGAAAGACGCTCTGCATCCATTGCTGAGACATATGCAAAACATTAGGAAGACCGAAGTCAGAGGACAGACAGAGGCACACAAACTGTACAATATGCAGCTCACTTATTTCGACAAATCAGCAGAGGAATGGCAAAGCCCAGAGACATCACGAACAAGCTCATATAAACAAGCAATGTGGAACACATTTAGATTCAAAAGACTCAAAACTAGCAACTTCCAACTTTCAGCTTAAGTATGGAGCAAACGCTAACTAAGCTAACTGCTGACTTTAGCGCCATACTTAACACAGATACGTGAGAATAGTATTTTTCTTTTTATCTAACCATCAACAAGAGAACAAACTGTTAGAAATATTCTCCTTTGCACCAACACAAATTAATAAACACGCCAGTAGATGTTTTGGCGGGTGGCAGCAAAGCCCCGCCCAGTTTCAGTTCGCCCACGATGAAAAAGAAGCTTGCTTTCTGCATTTCCGGTGAAGGCACAATGCTTTCTGATTTGATCTGAGACAGCACTACCATGTTGAAATTCAGGCACTGCGCATCTGAGTGCATATTGTGCAAAATGTACTACATCAAAACTGTAAGCAAGAAAATTACTCTTTAAATAAACAAGTTACTAAAAACTGATTGAAAACAAAAATCTAAAAATCTAGATGAAAACCAGATTTTAAAAATAATATGCATCGCAAACAAGCTGTACTTTACCACTTTGTTTTTTGTTTTCTTTTACCTATTTAAAAGGCTTACTATTGCACTCAGAGGCCTTACAGGTCTGTCACAGATAAAGAGACCTTCACAAATTTCGGCTGACGAGTGAGTCGCAGTGAGTCCAGAGGAGATAGAAACTGCATCCATGCAGAGACGTATGCAAAACATAAAGACATAGAGTCCGGTGATCTTGCAGAAAACACAAAAACAGAGATATACACACTGTAATATCTGTAGCTCACTTATTCCAACAAATCAGCAGAGGATTTACTAAGCCCAGTGAGATAACAAACAAGGTCATATAAACAAGCAATCCCTCTTTGACATGTCTCACACTACACCAAACTCCGGCTCAGATAAGGCATCCAAGCACTCTGATGCGCGCGCACACACACGGGCACACGAGCAGTCCATCACGCCGCTGCCACCTCACATCCCCGCAGTGTTACTCAACCCGGCAACAAATTTCACACACACGCACACATATCCATCACTGTCCCAATCCGCCACCCAGCTGAGATCAGGAGTGCAAACACACACACACACACACACACACGCGGCCGTGCAGTGGAGTCATCAACGCCTCACTACTCCGTCCAGCTGAGATCTGCAATCACATGCGCACACACAAACACACACACACACACACTCGTATTATGAATGCGTATTCCATCTGACATCCAGCCTACTCCAACAGATGGCACCCATTTAAAATAAATATGGATTAGCCTATTCACCTCTGTGAGTGGATACTTCTGGGGGTTTGCTGCCCATAATCAAGGGTCATATACTGTACTCCATAGAATTAAAGCTGGCAGAAAGCACACATTTAAGTCATTTCCTCTCATCTGACAGAAACAGCTGCCATGTTATTACAGCTAATCATCTTTGTTTTTTATTTTACAGACATGCAGAAATTGTATCTATGTTTATTTTGATCATTAAAGGAACTGTTTGTCTTGTTAGACGAGAAAATCCACACTGCTCTTATATCTGTGCTTTAACTATGCAGCTAAAACCAGATTAGGTTAGTGTAAAACTTCCTTTTATCCTTTTTTGTTTTTGTTTCAAGAAGTAGTTCGGCATTTTCAGAAATATCCGTGTTCGCCTTCGTGTCAAGAGTTAAATGAGAGGATTGATACAAGTCTAACGTCTGAAGCTGTCAGCCTGTTAACATAAAGGCCCGTAGCTTACGCCCTGTGCAAAGCAGCAATATAACACAGTGCAAGTGTCGCTGCTTGTTTCTGACCAACGCAGTTGTCCTTTCACACCCAGCGCCCACGTTGTGTAAGTGGCAAATGTACATGCACCCATCTGTGCACCCTTGGCTGTGTTGGTTTTAATATGAGGTATGGTCTAGGGACTAATGTTTTTCCTGAAAAAAAAAACATTTTCCAGGAAATCCTGGCAACATATATGTAACACAGAGAAATGAGGGTTCTAAACCTGACTGTTTTAATGTATTATCTGGCGTTATTAATAATAATTAGGCAGTAGAACACTATTTCAACACTAATTAACATTATAATGTACTAAAAACTGTCCATGGCAACAAAATTCATTAAAGCAAGTCATTTGGTGCTTTTAAAGTCATGATATTAAACTGAGACAGATCCCATGTTCTGTTCGCATGCAGAGGCTGCTGCGTCTCTAGCAGAAGGCTGGCACGGTGCACGCCGCGGTGTTGGATACGGTCGGCCTAATAAAGTCAGTGATCCTCAAAGTTAAAAAGCAAAAACTCCAAAAAACCTCCCACTCACTTGTTGTGAGAATTCAGACGGATTCTTTGGGAGGTTTTGGCCGTCCTTCTTCAGCGAGAGCCGCATTTCACCACAGCCAACTGTCGAAGGTAAATATGTTGCCATCTCTGTCAGTATTTCACCCAAAAGTGTTTTGGAAAAAGTCTGAACTTAGTGTTCTTGCACACTTTGGGCTTTCATTTGGAGTTGTAGCTGGAATTTGAAATATCGCAGTCAACCACTTGCTGAACCTCAGTCTGGTGTATTTGATCCCTTGTTCAGATGGTGCAGTGCGGACGTTTAATCTTTATGGTTTAATATTTTTAAGTATTTCCACATAAATCTGGTAACAGAAATCATGTTGTGTTATTCTAATTCAGATGATAGGGCCAAAGGTTACTGCATTAACTGCACTAACTGCATTAATAATCAAAAGTGTTTGAATTCAGTGCCGCTTTGTGCTTATTAATCAGTTGATTTACATGCTTGGTGTGCTCCACTAGTGCACGAACAGCTGTTGTATATGTTTTAAGAAAGTAAACCAGGCCCACAAGTTTTCTCAATATATTCCCATATCTTCTGAATATCTAGAATTTTTTTGCCATTTTCGATTTGCCAGGAAATGAGAAATGGTCTGGAGGCAAATTCCCAGAAATCATATTTCCCAGGGTTAGACCCAAGTGTAGTCAGGTGCATTTGTAGGTACATTACATACACTATCTTGAGGCTGCAGAAAGCGACTCTACCGTTTACCAACAAAAACCTGGTCTGTAGTTAATGGTGCAGTGTCTTCCTGCTATTTTAAAAGGCACATTATTCAGACGGTAAGGTGAGCCTACATAGGTGGGTTCACAAAGCGCTTACAGACACACACAGGTACACACAGCAGCTCATTTCGGCGCATTTGTCAAATCCAGTTGTTGATGAGACAGAGGATTGGGTAACAGTGGAGGCAGAGGTTACACCACAGAAGGACCACATACCTGTCCCCGTGAAGACGAACACCGCTTTAAAACCTGATTATTCCACCAGGCCGCACCAGACATGTGTAATGTCTCGTCAGATGATTTGGAGACTAATGCCAGATGTCCATATGCACTCCCTGTTGCTGTCAGACACACTGCTGCAATGCATCTTTGCAAGTGGGTCATTCCAGCATCTCCCAAATTGATGCACCCGCTGATCCTTTTCCTTAACAGGAAACAGTTTGCTTTGCCAACTTGCTGAATGTGCCTTTTAAATAGCGATGCACCAGGTGTAGGTGCACCTGTCTTTTAAAGGGAAGGGGAGATGGTTTAATTCATGTTATGCCCAAAACATACCTATGATTAATTAAGAGACTAAATACAACCCTTTTGCACCTTGCACCTTACTTTCGGCCCAGATTATTCGCCATTCATCTAGCAAACGGGGAGTCTGACATGCCCTGAATGCACCTGTGCCATGCACTTTGGACCATGCACTGCAGATTGGCTAAATAGGGCCAAAAGACTGGAAGAAAGGTGAAAAAGCTAGCCTGGCTCTATCCAAAGACATAAATACACATAACAGCACCTCTAAACCTCACTGAAAAACTTCTTCTTGTTTACACAAACAGAAATAAAGAACAGTTTGTGGCTTTTGGGGAAGTTACTTGGTGAAACAATTTCTTGGCGGACAAGCTGTTATAAGATAACAGTGTGGCTTTAGCTCCATAACAAAGAGACACACAAGTGATTTTGATCTTCTTATCTAACTCTGAGCAAGAGAACAAAATGTTAGAACAATTCTTTAAAAAATGAAATATAAAGAGAACCGATTAAAACAACAAAATCTTAAAAAAAAAAAAAAAACAGGTGAAAACTAGATTTTAAAAATAGCATAGCAAACAATGTGTAGCTTATCCATTTGTTTTGCTGTGACTGTTTTTTTTTTTTTTTAAACTTAATTAATGGGACTGGCTCATTATCAGCAGTTCATTAGTTCCTTTTCCCCAAGTTTTCTTTTCACTTTCTGTTACTCGAGGCATTTTCTGAGCTTTAATTATTGCAAGAGGACTTAATTAAAAACTAAACTATAAACTGTGATAATGGTTATCACAGTTTGTCCAGGAAACATACATTTTGGATGCATGGGGACATAAAAACCTAAAATAGCACTTTTAGATAAAAAAAAAACAATAGAACGGATATCATTTTTGTTTGTCAGCCAAGACTTGGCATCAGAAGCAAACATCGTTTCTGAGGTATACTGAATATTATTTCCACAATATACTTATTAGAGGTTCCACAAAAGCACCGTTTAGTCTACAAATCAAATGATCTAATAATAAACTTTCTAGTCATCCTCCTGCTACGATCAAGAGTCTTCCCTTCCTGCACAGACTTTTCAGTCACCTCACATCCCTTTTAAGTTCTTCACAGCCCACAATGCATTCCATATAAGGGGTTAGCGTTAATCCTACGTTTAAACAGAGGCAGAGACAGCCTCGGGCTTCGAATGGTGCTCATGTTGTATGTGTACGTGTGCGTATTCATGAGTGTGTCAATGTGCCTCTGGTGAAAGCAGGGGCAGCCTTACGCCAGACAGACCGCTGCCAGAACACAGTAATCGCTGTGATGACAGAAAGAGGGATAAAAAGCCATCAGATTTATTTCCATGGCTCTCCTAAGGGAGAGAATTAGTGGACATTGACAGGCCAGGATTTCATTCCTCAAAGGAGGGCAATTAATCCTGCGCCACAGCGGCCAAATTCAGTCCTGTTAAACCCAGGGAAATACATATTGTATGTACTCATACAACATTAGGAAGGCTAATCACCTCTTTTATCCTTAAATATAAACACCGCCCGTCTAATTTCAGCCATACACCGGGAGTCTGCTTATTGAACATAGTCATATTTCCAAAACAACTTCTACTGTACTCACTGACACACTTTTAATTACACAGGACTTAGGAGACTGTGTCTGCTATAATCTCGCTCATACAAACAATAACACGCTCAAAATAAAATAACATCCTGTAGCAGATTCTCACACAAACAACAGAGGCACACAATTAGATACTGTACGTTAACCAGACACGCCAACTGGTGCAGCCGCGCTCGCCTGCAACACTAGTGGGGTTCTGTCTAATTAAAAGTGTGGGATGTCAGTTGCAGGGCCTCCCCGAGCAAGACGCACCAACAGTCGGCCTCGGCCCGGGCGCAAAGCTGCTGCAGCAGGGCTCTGTGCATCATTAGCGCTGCTCTTTGACAAGCTATTAAAACACATGACCGCGATAGATATAATCCACGCGTAGCCTCATCCTCATATATTCCTCTTTCTATCCTGCCCTCGCAAAAGCAGATTTGCAGCAGCTTGTGAGCTTTTTTGTATATGCGTGAGATGGTGGTGGTGGGGGGGGTTAAAACTGCCGAGAGCAGTGGGGAAAAAAAAAAAGAAAAACAGACAGAAAGAAATGACAGACCGTCTGTGTAATTGACTTCTCCACGAAAGAGCATCTTTAATGACAGAGGCTGGCATTACAAGTCAGTTCAAACCTGGTTAAGTAGCTGACAGCAGGTAATATGAGGTAGAGGAGGAGGAAGATGACATGAGGAGACAGACAGAGGTAAGCTGGATGCCAGACACTCACCCCATAATGAGGCTGAATGTAAAGTCTAAAAGTACAGAAGAGTCACCAGCTAAAGTACTGAAATATCTGAAGTATCCAAAGTAAAAGTACTTATTCTTGGAAACTGTCACATTACTGATTTTATATATATGACAAGGTTCTTTCGATATCAATACCAGTATCAGAAATAGCAATGGGAATTATCTAGGGTTGTGCGATTGACAAATCTATTGCTTATTGATGATGGGATGAATTCATCACCGGCTGTTTTTTTTCTGGCTGATTTTTGGGGCAAAATTTGTAATTTTATTTTGCTAAAGTTCTAAAGTTCTGTGATTTGGACATTGCGCTTGGCCATGTTGTGATGTCAGTTGTTGTGATTACTTGTGCAGCCCTCGTGGAAATCATGTTCAGTGGCATTTATTCTCTGTGTGTCTGCTGACTGACATCTACTGTAGGTAATTCACTGACTATCAATAAGTACCTCATACAGCTTCATATGAAATATTCCATACTATCCCTTTAATGTAAATTTTTAATGTAATAAGTAACAAGTGACTTCTGATCTTACTTTCCTGCCCTTGTGCAAACAGATTCACATGAGCTTGTGTGCCTTTTCATTAATGTGACAGTGGGGGGTTAAATTTGCCGAGAGCATGGGGGAAAAAAAAAAAAAAGACACGACAGTCCGTCTGTGTAATTGACTTCTCCACGAGAGAGCATCTTTAACGACAGAGGCTGGCATTATAAGTCAGTTCAAACCTGGTTAAGTAGCTGACAGCAGGTAATATGAGGTAGAGAAGGAGGAAGATGACATGAGGAGACAGACAGAGAGGTAAGCTGGAAGCAAGACACTCACCCCATAATGAGGCTGTTAATGTAGTCGTTCCCATCCATGTGGCCAAACTGGAAGTCTCTGAGGAGGACAGACAAATCAGTGGCATGAGAATGTGAAACATTGCATCAAAAAAAAAAACACACACAATCCAGTAAAACAAGCCCTTATTTTACTGTCTCTGTGGACTAGAACAAACTGGGGCGCCAACTTTCCTTGCACAAACATGAAACCACGTTGAATGGAATCACATGTTCTCACTGTGAGAATCTGGCATCATTTTTGTCACTGCAGAGAAAAAAAATAAAATATCCCCGAAGCCCACCGTTCTGCGCCGTCTCATGTTTCTCCACATCTTTCCCAGCACAGAAGAGACTCAGGTGATTTATCTAAGCGATAAGGCAGGAGGAGGAATTCAATTTGTATCTCATTGTGCTGCACTATGTCTGAGCAGAGTGTATTGTGGGTAGACGAGGGAAGGAAGGGAAGGGAAGGGAGGGGAGGGGTAGGGGGAAGTCCAGGGCAGGCAGTGACTTCCACTGAATGACTGATTATGGGGGCCTCTACATATATATTATATTCATATTGAATCATAGCTACATCTGGCACGTTTGTCCCCAGGGTGCTACACAATACTGCCTGCGCTTATATCAATGACATGATTATGAAGAGACTGAACTACATAATAAATCCAGTGGATGCAATATAAAATCAGTGTGTGTTAGTGGTAATCCTGCTGATAATAGTGGGTCAGACTGGGAATAAAGCTCATCAAAAAGTCGGTGTAACTTTTGCTCCTGGAGTTATGAATCAGACACTAAATAATGATGTGAAAATTAAATTTACTTTGCAACTAATACTTTGCCTACTCAATAACTTTCAATATTTACAGCTCTGCTTCCGGTGTATGTCCATCTTCCCACTCCCACTGACACCTCTTGGCCAGACCGCTGAGTAAATTGGCCAAGAGGGGGGTGAGTAACTGAGAAACTTGCTTGTGTGAAAGGAGACAAAACTGGAGCTGAACCGAAGGCAAGACTGCGCAACAGTTTTTTTTCTGGTTAATGCTTTCAGATTTTCCATGAGGGTCTGGGATTTTCTGGCTGTTTACTTAAAACGTTCCCTCCGGAAATGTGTCTCAGCGATTCATTTAACAAAACTGAAAGTAGAAGTTTGTTGACGTTATCGATCATGTCATGTGGTTCTCAGGAAGAGCAGAGGGTTTTCTGAAGCCAGAAATATAAATTCAACAGAATTTGGATTCCGGGGAAACTGTGGGGGTGAATGGCTTCACAGCCAAATCATAGAAGGTGGTTTAGAATAAGATATTCTTGTCATCCTCTTCACCAGCCAGACTTTAACCATTGACCATTGATCATATAAGAACAGCATGTAAATATTATGGTATGGGGAGAAAAATCACCCACATATGTACTCTGGACAGGATTTAAATCATACATGCAATATTTAAAATGTGATTTAAGTGTCTCTTAAATTATTCAGATGCCGTAGGTCGCTGTTAAAATGCTGGACTGGGTATTGGCTTACATCGCTGTCGTGTCAAGTTTGCAATTTTTCAAATTCAAAGGGGCTTTAAGATATTCTTATATCTCTATTTATTGATTTATTCAGACCACTTGGTGCAGCAAAACAAGCAGCAAATCCAAATTTGGTATTTTAAGGCATTTTATTCAGCCTTTTCACTGAGTTAGATGTGAAAATATTCTGGCTGTACATGCTGTTTTTCTGTGCTGCTTCTCTGATGTCCGAACTCCCTCGTTTTGTGGCTGATAGCTGCAGCGCTCTCACTCAAAAATTTGTGTACCCATTAGTCCCTCAGACGCAATAGATGGGGAAAACAACTATTTATTATCCGCCACAGGCCTTGATGTAACTGGAGAGAAGGCAGATCTCTTCAAACACAATAAAAAATCTCATCACACCAAAACAATCTAGATGGATAAATAGCACTACAGGCTAGGGGAATAATCTTTATTTTTGATGTTGTGGTGGAATGTTCCTTTAACATGCCCTGCAAGTGTTCTGCACAACATGAAATCTAAGGGGTCCACTATCATTTGTGGACAGAGTCAGAGGTTTCATTTTGAAGCTCTTTGTGACAAAGCTTCTTGTCTCGTCTTGTTGCACCGACCTTCTGTAGCACAGCTGGCACATAAAAGCCAAGACAATAATGACTGGTGCAGAATTTCAACTCGATACACACCCACTAACTGACGAAATCAGACTTTCCCACAAGTGCAATTTGTGCACATGTAGCTATGAGCCTTTTTTCACCCCCACACAGACACACACACAGTCTAACTCCCTGTCAGATCTGAGATTTACATTCATTGTTCTGTCAAAATGCTACAAACGGTGGGTGAGCTGAATACCACGACATTTATTACCGCGTTCAAACATCACCCATCACCTCTGATCCGTCGACGCCGTGCGCTGCCTCCGCCCACCACCGGGGGCGACACTCGAGCCCACGACTTGTAATTACAAGCACCGTTTAGGTGTGTCAGAACACGGCAGGCAGCTCTGATCTCAGTGGGAATCTCAAACTCAAAAAAAAAAAAAAAAAGCGCAGCAGTGGGTAGTGTGGTGGATAGCAGTCTAATTGATGATAGGGATCTGTGTAATTCAATCAGTCTAATGGGAACGCCTGGTGGGGAAGAAACACTTTGATCACGGCGGTTTGAGATACACCTCTTCATTCAAAAGCAGAAATCTATGTGATGAAGCAACATGGTCAATGGTGGGGCGCAGCAAGAAGGACTTAAGCACAACATAATGATGGGTTTTCTTTTTTAAAATTAAACCTTTTGAGGAAATCCTCTTGTCACCTGGCGCCCTGCTGGGAGTGATCAGAGATAGGGGTCAGCTACAGAACAGCGACCTTACAGCTGATTTGAATTCAAGCCTCTTCAGCAGAGCACACGTTGCCTCAACCCGAGTCCTCCAGCTGCAGGACGACCTACGTACGACATCATGCAAGTGTTTAATCTTGCATACTGTCTGTCTTCCACCATCAACCTACGGTGTCCACTAACAGCTAGGGAGCAATCATAAATAGGATAAAGTCAGGTAATTTCACACACTTTTTAGTAGATTAGACCACCTAAAATTCTGAGAACTAATTCTGCTATATCTCTATGGAGAAAATATGTTTGACATACTGACAGACGCAAACAATTAGCTGATGAAAAGACATTTAAAATGATTGTAACACACCTGTCACCAGTGCCAGGACACTGTGCTTCATATCTTCCTCACAATCTGCAACTGATCTTCAGAATATCAGCAAACAACGTTACTCTAGATTATTCTATTTGAAGTCTTCTGAAATGAGGCACCAACCATCAAAAAACCCAAATGATGCCCAACCTTACTCACAGCTGGTTCGATCTACCTGCATGTACCTCTGCATCACGGCAGTCCACACAGGCTGTGTTTCTGCCGCCGGGCTGCTGCCGAAAGCTACTACTCTGAGTTTGCAGGAGACTTTTGAAGAGAAGAAAAGTGCTGTATTCAGAAGGCAATCAGTGATTTTTTTCCCCCCTCGTTCAGAGAAAGTGGCACAGAAGGAGGGAGGGAGAAAGAGGAGAAGAGAAAAAGAAAAATAATAACCCCTGCACCAGATTTTTTCATGCCTGTCTCATATTCTACAGATACAGACAATGAAACTTTAGTTGTCATGTTGCTGATATGATGTCCTTATGACTGTCAACAGATCGTTTTCACTGTGTATTTCTGCCATGGGAAAAAACAGGTGAGCCTGCACTGCTCATGCCAGCTGGGTGGCTGCTCCAACCTGTTAATATGGTAACCGAAATGAAAAACAACAGATCAGGTAACATAACACGCGTGCACTGCTCAAGCACGTAACGTAAACCAGCCGGAACAGCTAGGGATGTCACGAGGACCGATGCGTCGGCACCAAGTCTATGCCAAAATTCTTAAAATGTAGCAGCACGGTACCAGGAGTACGATTCGTCTGGACCTGATGGGGGCTACTAGTGTTCTAATCTGCCACTAAATGCCAAAGAAAGAAGAACCGTGCTGACCTGTACAGAAGGATATATTGATTATCACAATTAAAAATGAAAATGTTACCATTCCAGATTGTGATGATATCGACAGTGATATTATATAGATAATTATTTTATTCTTATTTGCCAAAGACAATTCATGCAAATCATTTGCACATGCTTAGGTCATGGCTGGCTCCTTTTAATTTATTTTATCAAAGAAGGAAAACAGAAGCACTTTAAGTTTAAAAGAAAAACAATTTTAAACAACCAAATAAATGCTGCGTACATCAGATTTATTATTTTCATAAAGGAGATTTTTTTCAAATCGACTTTGTCATGGTATCAGCTACACACAACAATCAACACACTGCAGCTCCACCTCAACTTGTGACAAAGAAAAACTGTGTATGAAAGTACTTTGTATTGAAGTGGATCGTCAGGTATTACTAATAAATTTGCCAAAAATAACTTACGGTGATTTCCAACTTAGTGAAGCAAGTCACTAAGACGAAGACTGAGGTAAGTGAGTTTCAAGTAATGTATATGTATACATATATGTAATGTATATAATTAACAATGTAACCAAAGTGTTACCCTTGTTATTCTTATCCTCAAATAGACATTACTACTGTTTTTGTTTGAGACAGCTGGCATTACTGTGCAGACATACCACTAGAGTACCACTTTTTTCCCCCCTCCTAGTGAGGAAATAGAATATTCACAGCTTGCAAAATCAGTTTGGTTTTGTATTGTTTTGGTTTTTTTAAGTGCCTGAAGATCAAATCATCACTGAACCATATGGCCCCAGTCAGACAGAGCGCAGTTTTTGCAGTGAGAGGCGTCTTTTTCCAGTTGATTTATATAGGCAGCGAGAATTCTGCACGCTGCAAAATGCACCCTGGGTACCTCGCGTTTTAGCCGAGCAACAAAAAAGCAACTGCAGTGGTCAAAGTTGACATACTGTGTGATGCAGACTTGCAGCAGAGAGAGTGAGAGTGACTGCAGCATAATATTCTCAACATTATGAAACTCAGAAAGTCTGTGTTATAGTTGACTAACGTATGTAAAACACCTGAAACAAGCCACAAGAAAATCGTATGTGTGCATGGACGAGCGCGTCGTCTGTGTGCTCTGGTACGTAAAGAAGTGTGTGTTGAAGTACATGGGTTTTATTGTTCTGTTTTTCACAGTGGTATCGAATTGGCGATCAGGAATTGTGGAATTTCAAAGGTACTCGTATCGACTACTAGCAAAAATAACAAAAATACAGTTCTAGGTTTGGAAGTGCATTCCCTTTTTGTATTCAGTGCCTCGTTTAATTGGTTCCTCTCCAGTAACACAGCAGGTTGAACAAGGCGGTGCGTAACATAAACAATTGCAGCAGGAGAAAACACAACATTATGCATTAATACAAACCGAGCGCTGAGTTTTTGACTGACAGCTGAAAGGAACACCTATATTTGGAAGCTGACATTTTGCATAATTACCTTTCTACTGAACCTCAACGAAAACAGACGTGCCCCAACAAAGGCATAAACTTGCTCGTGAATAGACAGGCAGCGTTCCCCAGCGAGAGCACCACCCTAGAATAAATGTATAAATTGGATGTTCATCTTTCACCTCATCGCGTATCCGTGCCTCACCTGTTAAAATGTTCTCTGTATTCCTTCGCCACCCTCTGAATCAAGGTCTTTAATCTAAAAGCAAATGAGAAGAGAGTGAAACACCACATAAAAGTCGAACCTTTTTTTAGACGATGCCTGCAATTTGTGGGAAGATCCAAACAATAATAGGGAGTCTTATCTGTATTTGAAAGCCGTGCACTTAAGGCACAACTATTGTGGTAACCGTGGGAGTAATTTATATAGAGAGCAATGCTTTTTAATTTCAGTGTTCTTTGTACCTGCCACTCTCCTCTGTGGGGTCCTTCTCATCGATGACTGCAATCGCCACCAATTTGCCTGAGGTGGCAGACAGGGATTACAAATCACAATCACACACACACAAAAAGAGGGTGAGAAGACAATGGCGGGCCAGATAAGAAGGCTCTGGAGGAGACGAATCACCTCTCGATGGGAGAAAAGAAAGAAAGAGGCGACCGAGAGCGCTTCATTCATTCATCACCCAAAACATTGAGCTAGCTTTGGCTTTTTCAGCCTAGTTTAACAGGAAACAAGTGGTCACTTTCTGGTTGAGGAGTTATTTCAGTGCCATTCAAAACCTAAACCCACTACATGACAAATAGGTCTACTTAAAAAAAACTGTTACACAACTTAAAAGGCCTGTTATTCAGAGTTGTATGGTTTGAGGCTAGAAAACCTTTGTTGCTCGGATTGGAGTGCCAGCCTGCCCCCTGGTGGTCACCCGGTGGTGGTTGTGTGGCAAGGTTGAGGTTATGTAAAGACAGTCTGGCATCATGAAAAGTAATAAGCTACAATTTTCATCAGTTTTTGGTGCGATTGTGGCTGTGGGTTTTTTTTGTACAGTACATGTTAAAAGCATGCAGTGTAGCCTCTTTTAAAGGGTTAGGTTAGTACTGTTCTTATCAGACTCTCTGCCCCTGAAGAATAGCCATCAAATGTTTCCTTACAGCACAAAGAAAGCAAAACTTTTGTTCTCTGAATCTGTCAAATAGATTTTGTTTCATCAGCTACTAATCCTTAACTCCATCTGTGTTCTGTCCTTTAGGTTTTGACGGATAAAAAGATCTAAATTACATCTTGAGACCAGTCATTGATTTTGGTTATACGTGTACTTAGATAAGGGCAGGGAGGTGTGTGTCAGCGTGACTTCTTTTGAGTGTGTGTGATGAGGCTTTTAGAGCATTAAAACATCACTCCACCACCGCACATTGAGCCCCGAGTGCATGAAACCTGATACTTGATTGAAAAGCCTTTAGAGACGAGGCTGTTTATACTGTTTTCACAAATTCACTTCGATCTAAAACTCCACTAAGTTATTGTAGCAGACTGAAGCCACAGACTATGCCGTCTTTAATCAGTCACACAGAGTTTATCCAATTAAGATGCTTTAGAGACTCTTTTGTGTTCAGGACTACCAACACTAAGCAGCAAATGTGGTGTAAATGGGTCAAACACTGACTGTAAGCGGCAACAAATGTAAGCAAAATCCAACCGTTGGGCATCACTGATCTCAGTTAACTGCACATAAAGAGGTAAAATACTGTATCTAATATTAGAAAGCACAGCTTTTTCTGCACACAGCTTCAATTTACTGCCTTTAAAGGCATAGTTTGGATTTGAAGTGGGGTTATATGAGGTACTAAAAGAATCAATATCAGTTTAAGTGTACGCTATATTTAGAATATTTTCACCGCTTTACCATGCCATCAGACATCCTTTTTTCAACGGGAAACCACTTTTATATAAAGGCGCTGTATTGTTCCCTCCAAAGCCACCAGACTCCACAGGCGAAATCCACAGTGGTGGAGAGAGTACTATTAAAATGTACTCAAGTACAAGTACTGTTACATTCCCGAAACATTTCTCAATCTCAGGTAAAGGTACTGGACAAGTAGTAGAAAAATACTTAAGAAAAACTACTCAATTAAAGGGGTTACTGTTTGTTTAAGTCTTCAGTCTAAATGACTCCCAGCTCCTGCTCTGTTCTGCTCACCTCTACAAACCCAGCTCAACACATACTGACGATTTTCACCGCCGTATGAGGAGGGAGAAAGTCTGAACATGGAGGAGGCGGAGCGACTGGATGGATCAAACAAACACAACAAACAGACTTTCACCCAGAAGACAAGAGCTTCATGTTCCATGTGAAACAAAAACTTTACCAAAAGTTCTGAGGTGCATTAACGTTATGTATGTCACCTGACTTTTGTCATGCGACTTTCATGGTGCGAGTCACTTCAGCGACATCACAGGATGCACATAATGTAGTATTTTAAACCCCAAACATGGTCTTATCTTAAACCCAAGTACCCAAGAACTTTTAGTACCTAAACCCAACACAACTCTGATTATTTCACTCTGTGCTTCAGTATCAGACGCTGAGAGGCGCTGATGAATCGTCACCTGCGCCTGCTGCGGCATTTTGTGGGTTTTTTCGTCTGTATGTTCTGGTTTTCATTAGACATTAATTCAATTATGATTTTAAAAAACTTAATTACAGTCCTTTCACCCCTGAAAATCAATAATTTTACCTCTTTTACCAGAACACGATGCTGTGTAGATGCTGGTTGGCTGCTGCCTCAATCAGTTAGTTTGTTTGTGTTATTTTGTGATTTTTGTGCTTTTAAGGGTTAGATCAGATTCACAGTCTGGTTGGTTTATGATGTGATATTTGTCTTATAAAACAGTGGTTATGTGATAGCAAGGTAAAGGGATATTCTGAAGTATTCTAAATGCAGCGTACACTTAAAACACCAGCTATGGATGAGTGTCACAAACAAACCAATTTCCAAAAATTCCAAACAATCCCTTTAAGAGACGCTTTGTGTTTCACTCACTCACTTTCCTGTGGGGGGGGGTGAGTGTACATTTGAGCAAGTAGAACAACATGTCAGTCTAGAGGGAGTCTTTTCAATCACAACCTCATTAAACACTGATATTTCTACGAGAACTTTTGACAAGAGCAGCTGTAAAATGTTGATTTTTAATTAGAAAGTCATCATGTGGTAGATTGGATATTTGGAGGTTGGAGGCTAAATATTGGGATTTTAGTGTGAAATAGTATTAAGGCGGCAGGTTGAGTAAAGCTGCATGCATTTCAAATTATACATGCTGGAAGGAATGAAAAATGAATGAACAAGCTGAATGAAAACACATAAAATAAACACAAAAATCACAGAACTGACAAAACATAGCTGTACTTTAAATGTTTGAGAATACAACAGAGATGAAACGACAAGTCAATTGATCTATTAGATAATTGTTATGTGATAATTTTTCACAAAAATGCAAAACATTTCCCTGTTCCAGCTTCTCAGTTGTGAAGATTTGCCACATTTCTTTATCTTATGTGGCAGCAAATTAATATCTTTTGGGTTTTGGACTGTTCAGATAAAACAAAACGTCTAAAGTAGGGCAGCAATTAACAATGATTTTCATTATTGATACATCTGTTGATCTCGATCAATTGCTTAGCTATTTGGTCCATAAAATGTCAGAAAACAGTGAAATATGTTTACTGTCACAGAAGACTAAAGAAGCCAGAAAATATTCACATTTGAGAAGCTGAAATCAGGGAATTTGGACATTTTTGTCTTAAAAAATTACCCAAAATGAAAAAAAGATTATCAAGATATTTGTTAGTTAATTTATTGGTTGATAACTAATTGATTAATTCACTTATCGTTGCAGCTCTTGTCCAAAAATGTCCTGGAAAACCTTGGAAAAATAACAATTTTACTGATAATGAAAATAATAGTTTGTTGCAGCCTTAGAATTAAACTCATGTACTACTGGACTATTATATGAATTATTAATCGGTATTTGGAACAGCAAGTCATGATAGGATAAATTTTGGAGAGAAATACCCATAAAAATCTAGTAAAACAGGCCTGAAAATGAGCAAAGTTCAGTTTGGGAGCAGAGAACATTATTATGGATGACAGATTTTATGCATACGCCACCTGTTTCTCCGAGCTCATATAGCGTAAAGCCATCAATCTGGAGGTATCCTTGGAAGCGCTCCTTGTTCACCCATGAGGACAAACTAGCATCTTCGTACTCTGCAACACACAGAGAGACAGAAACCTTCAGAGGCGGGAGCACAAAAAAGCCCATTGACATTCAGTACACAACCTGTCTATATTAAAAGCAAAGCAGAGCCGCGTATTGATGCCTGGATTGTAAGAAGATCACAGTGTTTACCACCTGGGCGCTCTCGGGGGAACAAAGAGCAGGACACAAGCTGAGCGTTCATAGACAGAGGTCAGTTAAACAATGATCAGAAATTGTTTTGACAGAGGGCTGCCTCTGGGTTAAGTAGCCAGAGAGGCTATTTTGGGTCCCAAACAGCACAAGGGGTTGTGACTCAGTGAGCAGGTTGGGAATCAATGCGGAGGTAAACAATCAAAGGTATCGGTTCGGTTGTCAAGACACAGATGAAAGAACATTTTGTTCAGTCAACAATGAGCAAATTTAATCTGCTATTTATCATGTAGCTGGTTGTCAAGAATATTAAAAAGCTGTTATTTTCATTAGTAATACATGCTGGTGGTGAAACTTTATATGATGAGTTCTTAGGTAATAAGGCTTTTACAGGCTGCTTATTAACATTTATATGAGCTAATTAGACTTTATAACTGGGAATAATAGCATAATAAACATATTTATTGTTAGATTATACAACATATATTTTGTTGTTTTATTAAGATTTCTACATACTTCATTATGCATTTACTGGCAGTGAACTATGGATTCTGGAGGAGCCATGTCTAACATGTAAACAGTGTTTATTAATCCTTTATTATGCATTTGTTTACAGCTACAAATAATAATTTTTTAAATACTAATATCAGGATTTTCCTCTGCTAAGAACTGCCAACAAATGCATAACGTAGAAATCTTAAAGCAACAACAAAAGCTTAGTAAAGGTTTAACAATGATAATACAGGTAAGTTAGTTAAACTCAATAAATGCTGTTATAAACTATTATAAGAAACTCATAATGCTTTTCTTAACATTCTTAAGCAGCCTATAAACTGTTAACTTTCTTTTAAGTGCTTATAAATGTTTCATAATTTAACAATAAATTTTTTATGATGCTATTAACACTTATATAGTCTTATTAACAAATATTAATGTTAATAAGCATCTTATAAGGGCTTCATTACCTATTATAAAGTGTTACCGTTCTGTTTTCTTCTCGCCTAAACTAATTTTCACAAGTATTATGCCTTTCTAGTTTCCAAAAAACACATTTGTAAATTATTCTCCAGACATACTTTCATTTTAAGGACAGTTTTGAACAAAGCTTCAAACTACTTGGCACAGCCGTAAGCAAACAAAATTTCATGGCAATCCATCCAATAGTTGCTGAGATATTTCAGTCTGGACCAGAGTTGGTAGACCGCTCAAGTTATGCCAACCAAATGTTTGGCATAGCATGGAATGAAAACAAAACGTATCAGTTTTGGTTGTCAAGACACAGACGAAAGAACATTTTGTGCGGCCCGCACAAGCAAACTTGCCAACCCTCCAGTTTTCACGTTTTTCATTTTCTCATCCTGAGACAATTCTCCAAAATTTCTCCCGATTTGTGACAAATCTCTGGCAGTATGTTTAAGAACTACAACTCCAAGAGTCTGCTGTTTCCACCCGGACAAGAATACAGTTACACCAAATGTCATTTTGTGACACGGAGGAAAGCTGTTCACGCCCGCTGTGCAGCTGCATCCTTTTGTCCTTGATACGTCCATGGTCACGCCTCGTCTTACTGTGTCTCCTCAGCGCGGTAGAGGCCGCAAGAGAAGTGGAGAGCGCTATCAAGTTTCAGACATCTTCAAAAGTATAATTCCTGTTTCTTACATGAAGTTTTAAAGCGAAGGAGTACATTTTCTCTAAGAGCAGTCCAATTAACATTCACTTAGAAAAAAGGTGTACAATACTTAGTTTCTGTGTTGCTGCAATCAAATTTGGAATTGGACTGAGGTCTCATTGAGTTTTCCAGCTAATAAGTGCTTGCCAAAAATGTGTACTTATTGTTTTCTTATTTTCATTCTTTAAAAGACTGCAGGAAACAGTCTATAAAAATCAAAATTTTCTGGCGGTCCCCAACAGTCCTCCATATTTTTGAGGTTTCAAGGTTGGCAAGTGTGACAATGAACATGTTGCAAAAGATTAATTTGCTATTTGTCAAACAGCCAGTTGTCAAGAATATTAAAAAGCTGTGATTTTCAGTCACAATAGATGTTTTTTCAGGGATGCTGGCTCACCTGAACTCATTTTTGCAACTATCTACCAACTAAATACAATCTTCCCAGACACTATCTAACTATCTTCTACAAATGATATGTACATTATTGAAAAGACCTGCACCTGCACCAGTCCCTGTGGGTTATAGTACCTATTAAATTATGTTCAGCAGTACAAGCTTTCTAGGTGATTTAATTTATTGTGTGTTATATTGATGCATGAGTGTTTTCTTTCATGATTTACTTTCATGATTAGAGAGGCTGCTTTCAATCATTTTAAACGTCTCCATGAATGCAGTCACTGCAGAAAATTTCATTAAAGTGGTGTTTGTAACTGCAGTCTGTGCATCACTGCTGTGCATTCATTTTCAGGACACAGTTTTGAACAAAGCTTCAAACTACTCAGCCCTAAACAAAAGTACTGTACAAACTGAAATGTTGACCTAAATATAAGTAAATTATTGCAGTTCACCCCCTAGAGATCGTAAATGTCTTTACCAAATTTCATGGCAATCCATCTAATAAATAATAAGATTTCACTCAGAACCACCAATGTTAACCTCATGGTGCCACTTGAGGAAAAGTAGGTGGATCATCCTCTGGAGACCATTAATGTCTGTACAAAATCTCACAGCAATCCATCCGATCGTTTCTGATATTTCAGTCTGGACCAAAGTTGGTAGACTGCTCAAGTTATGCCCTCCAAATGTTTGGATGTACACAAAGTAAATAATCAAAGTTTTGCATTTGGTCGCCGAGACACGGGGAATAACATTTTGTTCACGGTGGAATTTTCCACAATAAACACTTTGTAAAAGATTAATCTGCTATTTATCAAGTAGCCAGTTGTCAGGAATATTAAAAAGATGCAATTTTCATTCATAATAGATGCTGGGTTTTTTTTTTTATTCAGATGCTGGCTCACCTGACCTCATTTTCACAACTATTATGCCTTTCTGTTTTCCAAAAAACACATTTGGTTTGTAAATTATTCTCCACACATACGTACATTCATTTTCAGGACACAGATTTGGCAGACTTTTACACATTTGGAGTGAATGCATAATTCAACAGATGCATTAAGCGAAAAAAAAAAAAAAGATAAAGTGCAACAGATAAACAGACAAGTAAAATAGCGGATTGCTTTCTGAATGCGAACCACATGTTGTTGCTACCCTAACATCTGGAAGCAACATGCGAACAGGAACCAGAGCCTGTCCCTACAGGGTATAAATAGGGTGTAGTGAAGCCACTTATACAACACTGTTTTCTCCGGCTGAGAGAGGCTACAGGATGCACATAATTGATGTCAAATGTAGCTGGGACCTCATTATGACATGTTAATAAGTTATCATGACCTTTCTGCTACCATTACAATAATTACAAGAACACTGATGACTTTTACATGGTTCTTAAGCCGCAGGGCCCCAAAGGAGCTGGGAGCAGAATACCGAACATGACAACCTAAAACGCGAACACGCTTTAACACCCCAAGGTCGTTGCTCATACTACTATTAGAAGCAAAATGACCTTAATGCAATGCACTTCATTTCTCAGTGCTGCGGCGTTGTTGTTACAGCTGCTGAGTCAGTCCATCTGACATTCCAGAGAGCTCTTTCCACAGATGTTTTGGCTTTATAGACAGTATGCAGCTGCCCAACTCTCCTCTCCCAGAAGCGAGAAAGAGAGACAGAGCCGAAGGCCCCATACTGGGATCTTGCAGCCTGATGAACCTCTACACCGACTGAACCTGCTTCACCTTGAAACAAATTAGATCTGCTCCCTTCCTGGGCGCCAACCTCGCAATCTCCATACTAGCCCTACAGGAGCCTGTCAGCCCAGAGTTCACACAGCATGAGACAAGAGAGAAAGATGAGGGGCAGGAGGGGGAATAGAAACAGACAGTGGGTGGAGTGAGGATGATCCAGTGTCAGAGTTGGGAGCGGAGGGAGGAGGCAGCTCTGACACATCTCAAGGATGAAGGTTAATGGCACAGAAGACCCACAAGACGATGCAAATGGCTTAGAAACAAAAGAAGAGGGGGGAAACATACAAAGAGGGGGTGGGGAGGGAGGCAGGTAACATCAAAGATAATTCAAACAGAGTGAGACACAGAGGGTGGCTGAGGATGAAAAAAAAAGTATTTAAAAGTGAAAGAAAGCTCAGTGAAATGACAGGACAACATGCCACTTTCTTACTATAGTGAAAAAAAAGAAAAGCATAAAGATTAACAATGAAAATGCTTTGGCTAGCTGCCAAAAAGCAAAAACAAAAAAGCTACAGCGAGGGATGGGAACTGTGTCACTTAGTTATGGAATCAGCTTCTTCATATGGAAGAAACCGCGCTGAAAAAAAATATTTATTTGGAATAAACAAATTATTAGATCTTGGTGAAGAGACGTATGCACTTAATTTCACAGAGACGGGCACAGTGGGACATTGTTGTCTGGTCTGTTGGCTCGTCTTTTCTACCGCGCTCTGATTGGTCACATGCGTGAGTGTAGATATTGGCAGTTGGGACCAACTTAGCAAGGAGGTTCTGGTGGATGACTGAATTAAACATAAGACTCTCATCCATGAGTTCGAGGTTTGTTCATCCAGTAGTTTCTGAGAAATTTCAGTCTGGACCAGAGCGCTGGAAAAGTCAAGCTAACAACAAAATATTTGGCATAACTTGGAAATTAAAACCCACACACAACATAACTGAATTATGACACTGAGGATATTACATGTGTGGGAAACACTTCTGACCAGTTATTACACTTTTCATCTGCATGTTATCCACACTGGCCTCATCGTATTTGCCAATTCAAATAAGCGATGAAGTGAATACTGTCCATGTGTGCCGCCACAAAGTGTCATCAGTGCGTTTTCACCTTTTTAAGTGAGATCTCATCTTGTCATGGACTGTTAATCAGTCTGTCATTCAAACAGTCCTAATAAACAGGCAAAATAGAGCTGCCTCACTGCTGGCTGTGTTATGTACCTTTCCATACAAGGTGAGGTGAGGTTAAACAATAAACTACTGACTGACTACTGACTAACGTGTATAAACATTCAAAAACATGTTTTAAAGCACATTCCTGACAAGTGAAGCAACTTTAAACAGCAAACTGAGCAAACTAACAAGACATTATTTATATTTTTCTGTCCTCTTACAGCACTAACGTGTGACCCAGTGGTTTTCACTGCAGACGCACAATGATCAAAACCACTTAGCTCTTGAAGCACAATAACAGTGCAGACCTGTATAGCAGTATGAAACTGAGGATTTGAGTTATTAAATATGCATGAGCCTCTGTGCTGTACTATATTTTAACAGTGCTCCTCAAAGGGGATGCCGCTGTTTGTGATGTGCACTAAACCAATCAAAGCTCGACAACAATACGTCAAATATCACTTTACACAAAGAGGAGGCCTGAACTGGGACAGTGTGGCTCTGCTAAATGACATCTATTCTTTAAAAGCACAAAGTCAGGCCTGTGCATGCACTGAATTTCTAAAAAGTAGTTTGAATCTGCATCTTTACAAAATACAACAACCGTGCCCATTGTGGGGCACTGTGGTACAGTGGCTTGTGATATTCATGTGTGCAGCTGACAGGCTGAGAGACAGGCCTTTTTCTGCATTATTTCCCATGATGCATTGCAGAGAGTTGAAGTTTGCTATATTATGTTCCAAAATGCAAATGTTACTTTTTTTGTTAGTTTTTTTTACGTGTTTATCATGTTTGTAAATGTGTTTGGTCAAAGGAGAGCAGCATTAATATTATTGTAGTGCATTAGCTGATGTTGATGCACATCCAATCAGAGTTTTTACCATCTGGAAAGCTTGTGTAGTTTGTGTAATTTAACTTGTGTAATGTATCCTTCAGCCATTGTGAGGCACTGTAGGTTTCTGGCTTATGACAGTCACATGTGCAGGTGATAGGCTGACAGACGGACCTCTTTTGCATGATTTCCCATGATGCATTGCAGAGATTAAGTTTGCTACTTTATGTTCCAAAATCCAAATGCTACTTTTTATGAGCATTTGTACAGTGTGTGTCATGGATTTCTAATGCGTTCAGAGTGGTTACGGTGGTGTCATGCTGATAATCATATTTTTTGTTACACCATGAGTGAGGTGGCTAGTACATCTCTTAACTCCAGCTGTATGGTGACATTAGAGTTTGGAACGCTCTTCCCTTCTGCAACAAGCACATGCAAAGTAGAAATGAAAAGCACTTTATAACTCTTGGCATAATATTAACTAATGAACAATGATATCCAATTAATGTCATACACCATTAACAAGCCAATATATCAGATTAGTCCCATTTCTAATCCCCACACTTAATAAAAGTCATAGTCTGCCATAAACATGTCACTGGGTGCCTATGCAAATGCATCTCAGAAGTTTAGCCAAATAACATCTGATAAAAAAAACTTTCTGACAGGACATCATGCAAAGTGAGCGTCATAGAAAGCCACATAAGGTGCCTCAGCCTTATTTATCTGACATCCATTAATCAAACATCCAGTTGGTGGATATTCAGTGAGACCAGTCCTCCGAGAAACACAGCACAGCACAGCACAGCTGGAGGCAAACCAGATGCTGAGGACCACAGGTGGTAAAAAAACGGGGGAACAGGCAACGGTGGAGAAACGTATTTTTTTGCTGTCATTGTAGGTAAGTGCTTAATGAGCTACACTGATTATTTTTCAACCATTTTCTCCTACAGTGCACGATAATAGGAGCATTTTTCCCTCTATGATTTCTACAGGCTTTAAAAGGGGAAGCAGAAATCTGCCATGTGAGGAAGGACACAACCATGTCATTTTGCCATGCTGCTCACCTTCTCAGTCCTTCGCAAGCTTAATACGCCGTCACCATGGCAATGCGAGACATTCACCACATCCTCCGTATCAAGGTCCTGGAGGACTCTGCAGAATGTGGAGTTTTTGTCATCAACGTCTACTGCGGTGAGCCTTTGTTGTTGCGATTCTGGTGCAGGAAGCCCCCCTTCTGTAACGGTCAGGTGGAGCAGATGGATGTGAACTGGCAGGCGGCGACAGCAGAGATGGATTTTATTCTCCGGGTGCTACACCGTGCACCAAACCTGCCCAACAGCCACTACTGGGGCCCGTTTGTGCTGGCACTGTGCCTTGATGCTCTTCCCTTCCGCTTCCGGCTCCCAGCGGAGGCCCACAGCGGCAGCGAAATCCAAGACATCATGGAGGAATGTGAGGAACTCACGTTGTTGCGGTGAGAAGCTTCAAATTGCGCGGCAGAAAAAAAAAAACCCTCTTCTGTCAAAACTGATTTTTTTGCAGGGACTTGACAGCTGCTTCAGTGATTTAATTCTTGGCTTTGATTGCCTGTATGTACACTTCCAGCTCTGCAATGGTTTCTCTCACACCCATCCACCCTGGCCTGCTATGCATGTCCGCCCAAAGACTAACCACCACAACATCACTGGCCTCACCGCACACACAATAGTGGGCAGAGCCCTGGGTGCTTTATGATGGGCCAAGCACACCATAACTCAGTGTGGTGAGGAAGATGAAAGAACAGCAGCAGAGATGGGAAAACTAGAGGAACTCTGCTCGGGAAAACAAGGATCGCAGCAAAGGAAAGAGGAACAAGATGAAGAACAGCACACAAACGGCACCCCACTGGCCCCTTAATTAATTTCTTACGCCTTTTTATGAATAACAGAGCAAAACAGCCCCGAAACAATAGTGAATGAAGACAAGATAAGACAACACTCACCATCATAGGTAAAGTACCCTCCATCCTTGAAGACTACAACCGCAGGAAGCTCTGGCAAATTTACTGACTGTTGAAAACACAAAAGACATTAATTCAAAACCAAGTTCCATAAATCATTTTTACTCTATGAAGGTATGTGCACCTGCAAAATGTGGGACAAGACTGTTGCAGCAGGGCTTTGAAGCAAACTTCTACCTTTCTGCTTACTGCAAAAAACAGCAGGGTGTCTGTATATGCAGTTATGGGAAGATTATGTTAAAACAGAGGTTCTCAGAAACAGGAAATGTGATGATTATAGTTAAATCATCCAAGGCCCACTTCAGTACTTTCACTTTGAATAGTCCACATTTACTACTTGGCTACAGTGTCAAACTGTGACTCCCCTCAGGTTAAGAATGACTCAATAAACGTGAATGGTATTCGAGTTAAATAGGATGTGTGTTTATTTATAGTTAAAGGTAGAATAAACAGGATTTGTCTGTTGCAGTTTGTAAATGCACCATAAAGGAAGTTCATCATTTAGTCTCATTCCGAGGACATTTTGGGTAGGTAAAAAATCCCAAATACAGCAAAAATAATAAGAAAATATAAAGTTACGGGTGGAAGGCAGGATCTTTGCGTAAAACCCTGAATATTTTTTTTAGTTGATCAGATGCGAAGATACAGATGTTGAGATTGTGTGTTTACGTTCAGTAAGAGTAGATTTTTTTTAATGTCTTGTTTCGTCTTTCTGATGTATTCTGTTGTTAAGTTTCAGTTTTGGTGGACGCTTTATTCAGAGTTTTTCCATTGCTTTGCCGTGCCATCAGACAGCCTTCTCTGACAGGAAACTGCTGTCATGTAAGTCAAATATCACTCTCTCCAAAGCTACCAAACTCTTCTGACAAAATCAGTCATATTACCTCACAGAACACAGGAGTTTCTAGTCTATAACTGCCTCCATCGGTTAGCTGGCTTGTGCAACAGTGTGACTTTGGTGTTTTAAAAGGTTAATTGGTGGATTTACCAAAGTCACACAATAACACAAACAAACTAACCGATCGAGGCAGCGGTAGACCAACAACGTCCGTGTTCTGTGAGGTAAAATTACACTTTTTTTTCCTAAATAGTCTGGTGGCTTTGGAGAGAGTGATATTTGGCTTATATAACGGGCAGTTTAGAGTTGGAAAAGGCTCCCTGACTGCAAGGTAAAGTTATGAATATATTCTAAATATAGCAAACACTTAAACCAATATGGATTTTTTTTTTAGGTGGACCTTTTTTAAGTGGCTAAAATACATTTTGCAGCTGACCCTGTGCACAGCAGCACATTGCTTAGCTTCCAAGCTGGTACTCCTCTTTGCTTCTCATCATCTGCTGCAAGTAATAAACTGACTACGGATATGTACTTCAAACAACTCCACTTCAAAAAACCTGAACTATCCATGAAATGTTAAAAGAGTGAGAAGGAAAAAGCCACCACAGAAAAATTGCTGTATGGTTGAAAAAAAAAAAAGGAGGTTTCAGGAAAAATGTATCAATTCTTACTTCGTTGGACCTCAGGGGACAGATAAAGTGATCTGCCTTATCTGCGAAAAGGTGAATTCGGTGCTTAAGGAATTTAATGTTAAAAGCCATTACTGCGGGACCAATCACAAATCTTTCGACAAGTTCGTGAGTTTTTCCTCTGCAGCCCTTGATCATATGCTGGCTCTCTAAATTGGCACTGAGTCATCAAAACCCCTGTGCTAAAAGAATGTAATTATTTACTTCAATCTAGAAAACTGGCGAGAATAGACACATCAACTGATTGCATAATACTCATGAGTATTAATAACATACAATGAAAAAAATATAAATATGAAATTCTCCAAGTGATAAAAGGATGCATATTCAAAGAGTTACCTCCGGAAAGACTTCCTCTGAAGCCGAGAAGAAATAAGTGTAGACAATGAGCTCAGATGCTACGTCGTTGTACTTCTCCTGCAATGGCAAACAAGTCTTTCAGCATGTACATAACAGCTTTCAGTGCACCAGTGTTGAACAGCTCTGAAGGCTGATTCAGTAGCGGAAATTGCACACAACCTCTGCTTTGTTAAAGATGTTACAACAGCAGCAGAGCTGTGCTTCAGTCATTCAATCAATACACAGTTTTAGCATTGTGGTAGCTCTGAAGAGGCTGGGAATAAAACAGCAGTCTTGATTCATGTCTGGGTGACATTATTGGTGCTTACTTTGAGGGGAGACTCCCCGCCGACGTACACAAAAAGCACGTCATGTCGTTTCAACATGTGCTCAAACATCTGCTTGCTGGGAAGAGCTCGGACCGCCGGTCTGGAGAGAAAGAAAGCCAACAGAGATGAGTTGATTCTAATGAATAAAATCCTATCCAGCTCACAAATGGCACACTGGTGTAATAACTGATATAAAAACTCTAGCAATTCTGATCTTGATTTCTGTGAGGGTGGCACCACCTAGTGGAGGTTCAACAGCTTGCAGCCGTGGATTCGAGTCAAAGCCAAGCTTTTGATCAGCCCCTCTGTCACGGATCTAGCTTGATTTCCCTCAAGGAGGAGAAATCTGTCAGGCTCAGTTGATACAGTGGCTTAAACTGGAGCATCAGAGGAGGAATCCATTGAGCTATGAAACAAATATGGCCTGCATTGATAAGCTTGCCTGGACGGGTCTTATTAACACAGCATGTGTTCCTGTGAAATAAGGGCACGTTCTATTTATTTATCCGTTTCATGTCAGTTCTTTTCTGAGTGATTGAAGGCTGTGACTTACCCTGCCACCCTGTTGGCAAACTCTACAATATCATCTTTTGTCCTTGGTCCCTTGTAATTATATGCGAGATCACCCTTTAACCTGAGAGGAAGAGACAGAAATGAAACCAGAGTGAAAGGCGGATATTTTAATTATGAAACCATTCAGTGGCTTTCATTGTTCTGTGCAGTGAAGACACCGATTGAAACATTCATGTGAAAGTAAAATGAAATGGAAATCAACTGCGTGACATTGAACCTTACATTCAGGATATTGGTTTGTCTGAAAAAGCTCATTCAGTGAACAAAAGGGAGAGAATATCACAGCAGAGCAAAGCTAAAATTAAACTGTTTGATTAGTCAATCCACAGAAAATTATTCTGACAATCTGTTAATTGTTTTAGTGGTTTAATCAAGCGAGAGTGGCAAATATTTGCTGGTTTCTCCTGGTAAAACGTGAACATTTGCTGACTTCCTGGCTTACACACCCATCAGCCACTTTCCCAGGTACGCTTTTCTAATAATCAGTAGGTATTAAGAGTCCTCTTTGCTTCCTGATCAGTCTGAATTCTTCATGGCATGGATTCAACAAGGTGCTGGAAACATTCCTTAGAGATTCTGCCTCATGTTTACATGATAGCATCGAGCAGTTGCTGCAGATTTGTCTTTCTGCAAATCACTCATTCCACCGCATCCCAAATATGGACTGAAATCTGGTGACTGTGGAGGCCATTGTCATGTTGGTGGAGGCAGGTTCAGACTGTGGCCATAAAGGGATGCACCTGGCTGGCAACAACACTCAGCTAAGCTGTGGCATTTAAACAATACCTGACTGGTATTAAGGAGCTTAATATGTGCCAAGAAAATATTCCCTACACTGCTAAACCATCGCAACAGGTTTGAACTGTTGACACAAGCCAGGATGGATCCACAGATGCAGGTTGTTTACTCCACTGAAAAGGAATGCATGATGCTGGATTTTTGCAGATATTCAATATTCAACTCATTTTTCTCAGTTGCTGAGACAGACACCAATACATACACATATATTTCCCGACTAATTGCAGAGAACATCAAGTCTCTCTTGTAGGAGAATTAACATATTATTGCCTTCTCTTACTGTGACAGCCCACCCGCAGATGCAGACATAAAACACAATGTAGAGCTGCAGGATTAATCATAAAATACTGAAATAAACTGATGCATGTATGCAATCTTATTTCTGAATGATGACGATTAATTCGCTCCTGTAGGACAAACAAACCACATCACAAAATCCCAGCAGCCAGACCAAACAAACCTCAATGACTCAAACATTATATAGCACATCGTCATTCTATTTTTTGTGTTCAGCAGCATTTAAGCATACCCTATCATCTACATGTGGCAGCAGAAATTGAGATTCATTAGTCCAGGCAATGTTTTTTCAGTCATCTGCTTTACAGTTTTGTTGAGGCTGTGCACACTGTAGCTTCAGTTTCCTGTTCACAGCTGACAGGGACAAAACCCACTGCTGCAGCCCGTCCACTTCGAGACTCTTTGTAATGTGCATTCAAAGATGCTCTTCCTCTTACAACTGCTGTAACATGTGGTTGTTTGAGTTGCCGTCGCCTTCCTGCCAGCTTTAACAACTCTGGAAATTCTCCTCTGACTTCTCTCATTAACGAGGCATTTTTGCCTACAGAACTGCAGCTCGCTGGATGTTTTTCAAACATTCCTCTGTAAACTCTAGAGTCTGTGAAAATCTCAGGAGATCAGCAGTTTCTGAGATGTTCGAACCACCCTGTCTGATACCGACTACAGTCAAAGTCATTTAGATTACACTTCCTATAGATTCTCATATTTGGTCTGAACAACAACTGAACCTCTTGACCAAGTCTGCAAGCTTTAATGCACTGAGTTGCTGCCAAATGATTGGCATTAAAAAGCAGGGGTACAGGCGTACAGTGGCCTCTGAGTGCATCACTGTAAACAGAATATCTTCAGGTTTGAGCTTTTGAAGATGTTACCTGAGCTCTCTAAGTAAGTTTAAGGCATTTTTCACACATTTTTTCCCCATTTCATAAAATAAACAATTGATAAATAGTTGGTAAAGAGTAAATATTAAATATTCATTAGTTGCAGCCCTACTTTAAAGGGCAACTCCATCTGCGTTCCTTTCCTGGATTTTCAAATGAAAACTCCCACTCAGTCATTAGCAAAAAGTGGTGCAGGCTGCAGCACCGATGCCCTCCTCTTCCTCAACCGAGGGCAATGACATGTAGCAGCTTCAAAGGGCTCAGCAAGAAGGTTTGCCAACTTGTAAAACGGGCAAATAAATTTGGCAACTCACTTGCTCGACCGGGCAAGTGGTAAAAAAAATATATATATATATATATTATTAAAATATATATTTTTTATTAAGGTAATTTTTCATATAAAATGGAAGAAAGTGCTGCTTTAATATGGAGATTTTCCACTTTTCTTCATTTAATATATTAAACTGAATATCTTTGGTTTGGACTGACAAACTGAGACATTTAAAGACATCACTTTGGACTCTGAAAAGCCGGGATGGACATTTTTCACTATTTTCTGATATTTTATAGATGTTGCAGGCCTAGATTAAACAGCACAATTAACTTAAGCCTTTGCTGTATTTTGAACCACTAATAAATCAACATTGAACCAAACCTGCATCAGTTCATGAGGGAGAAATTTTTGAGAAAAAAAGTATTTTGATGCTAAAACATACATACTTTGACCGTTGGATGTTCAGATTTGAATACATAAAACACTACTGGGATGCCACAGAGTGATTAAAAAACTGAAAAAAATAATAATAGAACCTCTCTTTAACTGTGGAAAGTCTGTGCCTGACATCTGAGAATGGCAACCACGACCTGTCTCTTACAAGATGTTCTGATGAAACAGCAAATCCACCGGGAAAGGTCAACCCCCTCCGCAAAGGTCAACTTCATCTAAATCATCGCACGTCGAATGAAAAAAAAAAAAAAAAAGAATAAAACAAAATAAACGAGCGTCCCTAACTGAGCTCCAGTTGACGCTGCTGCCGGAGTCGAGCTCCTACAACAAGCAGAATGCATTAAGGATTACGAAGGTTGCGTCAGCCCCCGGGGCTTAATGAACTCAGGGGGAAACAGAACTCTAAATCAAGGCTCCTTCTGTCTCTGAGGGAGGTATCTCGTGTTCTTGGATGGATGTTTCATCACTTTCTTGGTTTAATGTTATGAACCCTGCCGTGATCCTGTGGCAGTTTCCCAAATGAGCTTGATGAAACTAAATGGGGAGCCCATTATGGCAGCGTGCAGATAAATGATTCTGTTTCAAATACATGGAGGAAACGCTGCAATGCAAGACCATCATTTCTCTCAAGTCAACATGAGCTCTGCTGCCGAGCAGCTGGCGTCTACCTAAATTCATTAATTTCATATGAAAAAAAAAATGTCACTTGAACTTGAAGAAAAAATGTAAAGAGATAAATGGGAGAAATCAGTTGAAATAGTTCTCAGGTGGAATTAGATCAAACTTGTTTTGTTAATCAATAGATCACCAGTTATATTTAAAGTGATTTGGGACATGCCGGAGAAAACTAAAATATAGGAAAGAGGCAAATGAAAATTTAAATTCCCAAAGCTGATTTCAAAGTTTATGCATAATTAACAGCATCCAGGAGTAATTAAAGCTAATAAAATTTAAGATCCGAAGGTGTGAACAGAGGTTGTCACTTAGTTTAAGCCGCAAGGAAGCAGCAACAACACCTTGGTCCCCCGTGATTAAGTCATCTAAGGGCGTCTCAACAGGCCAAACCTCAAAGGAACAAAAACGCAACAGTGGGGTAAAAGGGTCCTGATAATAACACAACACAAATGCAAAAAAGCAAATACACTTGGGATCGAGGAGGTGAAGAAGGCGAAAGAAAGTCGCTGCTACAGTAGACAAACATCAGAATCACTAATTACAGCCTCTCTGACTTTACAGACACTGAACATTAGAGGTTTCATAAAAGGAGTGTAATTTCCTGACATACTGCATTGGACAAAACATCAAACTGTGTCCAGACCCTGTACAGCAGGTCAGTACAAAATTCAATAAACCTTTTAATCTCATATGGATTTATCTGAGTCTATTCAAATCTGCGCCAAGTAATTATGAAAATCACAGCAAATGTTATTTCAAATATAATTGCACAAAATACAAAGGAAAGGGTCGACCGTGGCGTGAAGCTTAGAGTCTCACTTACAGTTTTATTGTGGGGTAACCACGAACACCGAACTCCGACGCCATTCCTGCAACACAGAAAACACACAGAGCATCTCAAACAAAAAAATCTTTCTATCCTTGAATATCACTCTTGTATATTTTTACATTTTAGTATAGTTTATTCTTGAATAGATTTTCTATATTCTGTAGATATTTATTTTAATATTTATGGAGTATGCCGAGTATTTTCTTATACTGTGCGCTCAACTATTTTCATTTTGTTAAAAGTCAGGGTATGTCTGATGTCTGGTGCCAGCTAGCTAGTCTTCCTAAAGTCCAATTAAGATATGACAAACATTATTTTAAAAGTCAATTTTCAAATCATTAAACAATGTAATGGCTCTGTAAATGACAGTAGATCTGCAGAGATCTGTCCTCGGTCTGAGGTCGTAAAAGTTATCCTAAAGTGGCCTCTCTAGTCAGATGGTTAGGTCTGCTGCTGATGTACACTGCTTAGTCAGAAAAGTCAGTAAAGACGTTCCTGAAGAAAAGCAGAAGGCTGCTTTCTAATCTTTTCCCTACAGTAAGCCATGACAGATCTCTGTGCATTTAATTAGCATTAGTGCACATTGAACAATGGAGAGACAATCTGGCCACTTTGTTTTGAGCAAGTTGGAGATTTTTTACATCTAGCAACATCACTGCAGGTTTCAATTACCTTCTTCAATTAAGACAAAGTGGAAGATCAGGATAATCTGCCTGAAACACCACCCTCAGGTTGCTTTGAAAAATATGAAGCTAAACCGTCTTGTTATCTTGAAACAGAGCCAGGCTGGTGGGCAGGCTTAGCTAAACCAAGAGTGGTATCAATCTCACACTTAGCTAGAATCTAATAAGTGCATTTCTTTCCCTGAAACATTGAACACTTCATTTAAAAGCCCAGAAATATAAAGGTTTCAGTGAGTCAGTCAATGTATTAAATTATATGTGTCCATGGATTAGTCCTAAAGCTGCAGCCTACATTATTCAAAGAAGTCTTACTGTCATTTTAATTGCATTGTCACAATACACACTGTAATTACTGTGTGAATATTGTGGTGAAAATATGATAATACCATAACAGTTTCAGCAATTATTAAATAAATACATAAAAGGAAAAAAAAGTCATGTGAAATAAATAAATGTAAATAAAAGCCCCAAGAAATAAAGCAGTCCTTCAAAAAAAAATGTCCTTTTGAAATCAAAACCTATTTATTTATTAAACTGTATCGCCTCATTTATTTCAGGATTCATTTAATAGCTTTATTTATTGATTAATTTATTTTTAATGTCTCCATAAACATAATTAAATAATATTCAGACTCCATCTTTAACATTGTTTATGGTTCTTTTTATAGAAGCCTTTGACATACAGAACATCATCATGTTGTTGAACAACACGGTCAATTAGCTGGAGTCTTTTTTTTCTCTCCAGCACATGAAATAATCACCTGGGGGACAAAGAGGCTCCAAGGGAGGACATTAAAGTGCTTCATCATCTACTCACCAGAGTAAGCAGTGGCATCCATCTTTCCCACGCGGACCGGCGACCCAGAGCTCTTCAGCTCCGCTCCCACATCGTACCATACCGGCTCTAGCTTTTTACAGTAGCCGCACCACGGTGCATAGAACTGAAAATAAGCAGGAGGAGGAAGCAATCTTTTCATCATGTGAAACATCTACATGCAATATATAATATTTATATAGAAAACAAACAACTAGTGAACTCCTTCTTATTTTATAGTCATGTTTCTTTGTTCATTACTGTGCTGAATTCTGCTGAGTGTCTGCCACGGTAGATTTTTAAAAAGCAAATAAAGCCAACATTTCATCTTACACCAGGGAAAATAATACATTGACATAACTTAGCTTCACCTTACTTGACACCTGTATTTGACAGCGGGACTTTTTAAAGCACACGAGGCAAATTAAATGTCTGGTGGTGGCGTTGTTTAGTGTCGTGTGCTTCTACTAAAATAGATTCACGTTACTGAGAGAGCTTTGTTTGAGCTGCGCCGTTGCCACAACTGTACTTTGAAAGACGACACTAAAAACAAACACGACAACACCAGGATGTTTTTAGACAACAAACGTGATTTACAGTCACAGCTGTAGTTGGGTTCATTTGAGTTCACTGCTACTAATTAAGGCCGAATGAAGGCTTATTTATAACACGTCTAAATCTGCAACAACTTCAGGGAAATTAAAAACAGGCTGTGAACACAACATCGACGTATCATCACCTGAAAAGCTGATATAACAACCTTGTTAGCAACATTCATGTTTCAGGACACATGATATTAACTCTCTTTTAGCTCTGTTTTTGGTCTCCATCAACTCTTCAGCTCTGTCATACACTTTATACACACAGATTATAATGCTTTTATGGCTTATGTGTTTGCAAACAACTACCTATTTTAACATGCAGCAGACAAGAAGGAACATTATCATCCATTTGGAGTTTTGTTTCTGGTTACCTGAACAACCTTTTATCTCCATTTTGGTCTCCACCGGTTTAGCAGATACTGGGTTTATTTGGTTTGGGGCATTTTTTGGTGCAAACAGCTGCCCTCTCCTGTTGGTAACAGGACTGGCTAAACCATATAGTAAATGTGCTGTAAAGCCAAAAAAATTAGCTTTAAACTTAGCTAATAAAAATCCTCTACAAACAGCTGCTGAGTTGGCTGATAATTCTCTGTGGGTTAATGGCTGGAAAAGACACCATATATATTACATTTAGGGGTGTCAATCGGTAACAAACTGTTAAAAACAAAGAGCAAGTCAGGTAGAAGGGTACTTTACAACAACGGCTTGAGTTTCCCCATCTGCACAACGCCACCAGAATTAGAAAGTGTGGCCTCTCTATCAATAAAGCATTCTTTTTTGACACAACTAAAGATGAAGACAAATGGGAAGCTGTAAGATTTTCCAGTTCAGCTGTTTCTCTGTCGTTTCTAACTCCGGCAGTGGCCGCGGTGTCTCAAAAAGTGCAGCTATGAGCTATCTGTAAGTTACGGTTTGTTGCTTTTAAGGTGCTTCTCTGGACGCATGCCAGTTACATGGAAGAAGGTGGAAGTGGAGAGGGGAAAAAATACTTGAAACTGTGACACCCCTAATTATATAAGACATTTAATTGAGAAAATACTGATTAGTGGAGCTTTAAGACATGTATACAGTAGGTAACTGGCAGCAAATCAGTTCACCAGAATAGCTTCATTCCCCATCTTGAATTTAAATTCCTTTTTCAGTGGATTTACCTAATTTGATCATGATCCATGCTACCTCAGTTTTGATCATCTGTGTTTAAGAAAATACTCGTATAACCCGTTTACACACTGGTGAAATGTCCCAGCATAACGACTCACTCCTGCAACCCAGACTCCTGTACGAGTGAAAGCAGCTTTGGGTGCTCGAGCTCGATGATTTGCTTATATGGACCCAGACACCAACTCTGATATAAACCCCTCCGAGCCCCCTGGCTTTGCCCGGCATGCATGACTTCTCATTCACTAATCACAAACACAGAGGACAGTCTGCACACCCCCTCCGGCCCCCGCCCTCCTGCATCCCGCCCTGACCGCTGCCGCTTCCGCAGCGGATGATCCGGACAGCGGCGTGCTGGATATAAAGTAAAGCACAGCTGAATGGACCCAGACTGGTTTTTGTGCATATGTGTGTGCGTGTGTATAATGTCAGACTCACATCAACCAGCCAGATATCATTCACTCGGGTGTCTTTAAATCTGTCGAAAAGAAGAATAAAGGACATCATGAGATAGAGTTAATCATAGGCTATATAATAGAGAGAAAAATAATTACCCAAATCAGGCAATATCCATATCACAGAAGCTGCAATATTTTTGATAAACGTAAAACGTGTGACAAAACAACTTTATAAAGAAGTGCTGTGGTGCTGCAGAGATGCTCCGGCCTGCAAATCTTGTTCTCCAGGTGTAAGAAAATGTTGTTTAGTACAAACCCCAACAAATGTCATACCTACGACTGCAGCTGACGATTATTTTCGTCACTGCTTAATCTGCCACTCATTTTCCTGATAAATCGATTAGATGTCTGGTCCATAAAATGTCAGAAATGATGAAAAATGTTGCCCAAGATGACGTAATCAAATGTCTTATTTTGTCCACAACCCAAAGATACTCAGTTTACTGTCATACAGGTGTGAAGAAACCAGAAAATATTCACATTTCAGAAGCTGAAATCAGAGAATTTCCACTTTTTTCCTCAGAAAATGTCTCAAAACAATTAATGGATATCAAAATAGTTGATTTATTAGTTGGCAATTAATCAATTACTCATTGCAGCTCTAGTCACATAATGGTATTTAATAGGTTTTTTCTAGTGAAAATGAAAATTGGGATGTAAAAATAATCATTCAAACTGATGGTGAATCATATCACAATTGCGCTATCTGTCAAAAATGATTTTGTTTTATTATCTTGTGCTATTGAAAGTATGTGGATATGAGAAAAGTAAGTTTTTATTTGTAAAAACCTGCAGAAAAAGATCCCTAATCATAAGCAGGGTCAAATTAAAGGATCCCACAAACACAAATACACAGGAGACACAATCTCTATAGACTTCCCACCAAAGGCATCCAATTAAAAAAGCAACTGTGCAACTGCAATCCTGTGATGAAATCAAGTCTACCCTCATATTTTTCTGCTTTAAATAATCCTCTATGTTTACTATAAGCCTGTAGCTCTTTGGAAATGTGAAAACCCTAAAAGATTTGGTAAAAATGCATCAAACCAAAATATGCACAAAAAAAGCCAAGCTAACAGGGAATGAGGAAGCACGGAATTAAACTTAAATTGCACTGAACCGCATCCACATCAAGGGTGTTGTTCAGCTCGGAAGTTGCACTGCCAGCTCCTGTTATAATGTGACAGACACAGGAAGGTGAAATGCTGAAGCAAGAGTGCATCACTTACGTGTCATCCAGATCTTCAACAAATGCGAGCACCGCTGAACCGAGGAAAGCAGCAACAACTGTAACATGAAAACAGAAACAAAGCACATGTTATCTTAATGTGAGGACACAAGCTTTTGATACCGTCTGTGCTCTGCAGCCTGAAACCTCATGACTGAAGCATCCCCAGCTAACAGTAAAGCTGTCGTCCCGGCTAACTGAGCATCAGTTTGCTTCACGGTTTCGACAACGGGAGCTTTAAGGGTCGTTTTAATACGTGACGTGATGATATGTACAGTCCGGCGTTCAATGCGAATGAAATAAAAAAAGTGAACGTACCTCCACAAATCAGGGAAGCTTTCACTTCTGCCATCGCTTCGAGTGGAAACACCAAGCAGGAAATACAGCTGCTAAATCAGGAGCTGCTGCGCATGCGCGGGGTCACGGAGACTCCTGGAGGAAGGCGTCAGACACCAACAGCTGCATTTTTTTTTTATTTTCCTGTTTAACATTATACTAAAATATGAGTTACAAAATAAGCCTTAGCTTTCCCGTTTAATTTAATTTATTTATTTAATTTATTTATTTTATTTTCAACCTGTCTTTCATATTTTAGTATTTCGTTTTCATGTCAAACAACACAAAAACAAAACAACTGATAACTGAGCTGAATTTTTTTATATTTTATATTTTCACATGCTATCTTTTTTTTAAATAATATTTTGACTTTTCCAGTAACGTCACCATAGAAAGTTTTGTGATGAAAATGGTGGTAGGCCTATATGTGCATTTTTGTTTTTATGGTTTTTTTTTTACTTATTTTATTTTGTTCTTTATTTATTTATTAGTATTTTGTCATTGTTTAATCAAACAATGCTCTGTACTTAACTGCATTAAATTAGGATGAAGGGCTACTGATGTAACCAATACTGACCACAAGGTGGAGCTCTAAGATAATGAAAAACGGGCAGCAGGCCAAATCCCACACTTTTAAATTTAAACATAGTAATACTAAAATATAAATATACTCCATTATGAGCATTCTCCAGAATTCAAAATTATTCTCAACTATCCATGGTGTCAGAAAAACAGCCCTGTTTTCAGCTTTGTGGAAAACAGAACACTTCTAATTCACAGTTACCAGATTTAGAGAGAACCTAGTTTCCTCATGACAGGAAGGGTATGAAAAACCAGAATCTGAAAAGTAACTAGTAACTAAAGCTATCAGACAAATGTAGTGGAGTATAAAGTACAACGTCTGAAGTGTAAGGGAGTAGAACCTCTGAAGTGTAAGGGAGTAGAACTATAAAGATGCATAAAATGGAAATACTCAAGTATGGCACAAGTACGTGAAACTCAAGTACAGTATCTGAGTACATGTGCTTAGTTAAGTTGCACCACTGCTCATTTTAATGACCAGATTAACTGGATGTGGAGCCCCTGGGCAAAATTTACTGTTGGGCCCCTACCAACTGCCCTCCACACTTACCATATATGTCCTCTGGTCTCCAAACTGAGATCAGCTTTTGGAAAATGTGAGCAGACTGTAAACTAAAATAATGCAAAAGCCTTAAAACTATACTTGGAAAGATGATACTGAACTTTAGTGGCACAAAGTCCCAAATAAATCTTCAGCTAATCGATTTTCACAGCTTTTGAGGCCCCTGAATATTTGGGCCCCAAGAGAGAGTTGTCTGCTTTCCCCTGTTGGTAATCCAGCACTCTTCAGTATATAAGCTATCAATATTTACATCTGTATTTGATTATTTTTGCACATGTAAACAGCAGTTTAATGCAGCTGTTGTCAAAGAGCGACAACACACTTTTAGCAATTTTATACACTGTTATGTAGGCTATATTATATAAATGATAATATGGTTTGTATGCAAAATAAGAAGTAAATATCTCCCTTTGAAATGTAAAAAAGAAGTAGTGTGTCAGCATAAATTATTTTGAAATTGTGCTCAAATATAGCACTAAATATACTCACTTATTTTCCACAACTTCTGTTGAATGACCTGTCATATGACCACTGAATGAATCATGACAAAAAGAAGAGTAAGTGGGGACAAAAAAACTTAACATCAAAGTTCCTTTTATTGAAAACGTATTTGTTTGGAGAAGCTTTGAGAATAATAATTTGTATCTACAGTAATACTGTCTGAGTAGCTTTAAAGTTATCAAACATGTTAACACATAAACTTCATTTTCAAAGGTTATAATTAATCTTCATTCAATCCTTTTGATGCATTTACACATAAAAAAAAAAAGATCTCACATCACACATTAAAAGCGTATTAAAAATGAAGTTACAAGGCATAGAATGGTTAGCTTCACAGAGTGTGGATGAAGTTTATAAAATAAATAAAAGCTTTTGTGTTATATTATTTTCATACTCTCTGTCACATCTGTCCTCTGAATCCTCACACCCCTGGCTGACATGTATGGAGTCACAGGAATGCCATAAAAAAAACAATCTGTAAAAAAAATAAATAAATATGGAAATAATAAGATGAATAAATAAAAGAAGAAATAAGAATAAGGAATAATAAGAGAAATAACAACATATAAAAAGAATAATTATGAGCATTTTCACACATATTTCTTAATTTATTTTGTATATATTTATTCTGTATATTTCTTACATTTATTTATTTTCCTTATTCCTTCCTTTTATTCTTCTTAATAGGAATATACAGGAAAAATAGACTAATTTATGAACAAAAAAAATCAAAAATATAGAAATCTATATATGGAATAAATGTGAAATAATGTGAAAATAAAGAAAATTCTTATGAATTGTCTTTTATACTTTATTTGTTTTATATTTCTATATTTATTTGTTCTTATATTTCTCTTTATGTTTCAGTTTTTAAATTATTTGTTTATTCTTTTATTTATTCCATATAAATAAATATATACAGAAACAAATAAACATGAAAATAAATTAAAATGCTTATAATTTTTATTTCATATTTTGTTATTTTCTCTTTATATATCCACATTTTATTATTTATTTATGCTTATATTCATTCCTCTTTATATTTCCACATATTTTCTTTTTCTTTTACAGATTTATTTTATTTTTACAGCATTCCTGTGACTCCACAGGCACGAGGGGCATATTGATATGTCTTAAAATGTCATTACTCCTGTCACTGCACTACATCAGCTGAGTACCATTAGTTATAACCATTTATAATACATTACCCAGCCTGCAAAGGGTCTTAAAGCAGACAGACATTTGATCCTTAAATATGAACTCAAACATGATTTAACACACATGAATCAGTTCTTTGAAAGAGAGATAATCTGACCTTGTTATGAACTTTCAAATATGAAATCCATTTCGAATCTCTTTAATCTTTCTGTGTATGTAGGCTGTTTCTGCTTTATGTCCCGAGATTATACATCCATTCAAGACGTCACTGTTGGAGAAAAGATTAAAAGAAATAGTTTTGCAGCCTGAGAAAGAGCTGCACTTTCTCATGGGATGAATGGTGATCATGACTGTGTTACTAAATAGACTCATGTGGAGGAGCGTCCTGTAGAAGCATTGTGTGCCAACTTTCTGAGGTTTGAATGCCTTTGTGTTTGTATCAAGAGGGGCAGAAAACTGGACACAAGCTGTTAGCTCACAATGTAAGGCAACAATGACTTGGCTTTAACAAAACTGTCAAAACAAGGAACACAGAGGGACTTCCTTACAGTTAAACCTACACAAATTTACATTTTTTTTTCCTTTCTCTTGCAGTCAAAACATATGTAATGCTCCACTGAGCTCCACAGTTTTCAAGAAGTGAAAGTAAACCTTCTTCGTGGTGGGAGGACCCATAAAACATACAAAAGGCATGAATTTTAATCAAGTGTTTGCCGATTTCACACAACTTTTCCTATAGAAAGTTTTAGCACAGCACGGTCGTTTGTCTTCTTTTAGATAAAGGCAGGACTTGTTCCCCCGCTGCAGGCCGAGCTGCAGACTCTCACATTCAGCTCTCAGACCGAACCCACGCACGTCATGTTACAGAACGGCTCAGATATGACCTCAGTTGACCCATAAAACAAAGCTTTCTTTGCCCCATTTTATCACCACATGGCAACAAGAGCGGCAAGACGATTCATTGATCCACACACTCAATGCTCTGCTCTAATAGATCACATTATTTGTTTATAAACGGAAAATAAGCAACATTGCGAGCTACATTACTAAAACACATTACATTATTACTTAAAAACAAAAAAAAATCTCAGCAACATCCAAAAAGGCAGCTTTAAGCTCTCACTTTGGGAAGAAAGTGTTATCACAAAATGATGACACATATTTCTTCTAGGCTGTTCTTCAGTTTGACAGTAAACAAAGAACCAAGTGAAACACATGAAAAGCTTCATTTTTCTTACAAGATCAGAGCATGAGAGCAGGAATACGTCACTTTCCTGTCATCGGAATGACCCCGCCCCCCTTTTGGGTGAATATAAGCGCTGCAAAAATGCAGACGTCAAGTTGAAACCATGCCTAAAAGCTGCTGTGTTGCATTTTGAAAGTACAACAATTACTAAAAAAACAAAAAAAACCAGCATTTTACTTTATTTATATACCCAAAGAGCAAATGAAAGTGAAAGAAAAAACACTATTGCTTCAGGCCTTCTGCAGAGAGGATGAAAATTGTAAACTGTGGGACCTAGCCAATCAATATGTGTATGTTTGTGATGTCACAGGTTAATTAATAATGTTATTGACTACATGACGTGTGTGCCGATTTCACCTGCAGATCAAAGCAAATCAGAAAAGAGTCTTAGTGATAATGTAGCTAAAGTTTTTATTGTGAAAAAATATGTTTCTACCTTAAAACACCAGCTTTTAGAATGGAGTTTGGTTCAACCGTCTGTCCACTCAAAAGACCGCCAGTAGCAGACAGTATTTTAAAGTTAATAATCAACTATTTCTTTCATTTTTTTCTATGTAACAATAGCGATTACTGATCAGCAACAATTTATATACAATATAGCATAATTGTTTGCTTGACTGACCAAAGGATTTGGGCTCTCGGTAGCTAAAAAGCGGCACGGTAATCTTATTTTATGCTATTAAACTGGCAAGGACCTTGTAATTTCCATTTAAATTAGAGGGACTGCTTTCACCTAAAAAGGGGCTGGGGCATGATGTTGCTCTCATCCATGAATTATACTCTTTTATTTTCACATTTGTATGTCCGTTATCAAACTCATGCATTCTAGTTTCACTTGGATCTCGGACTACTCTCATGCCAAAAGACCAACTGCACATCAAAGCAAGAGAATAGGAATTATCTGATGAGCTTTGAGCTGGAATCTTACTAACAAAAGTAGTTCCTAAATGCTGGTAGAAACTGCAGCATAAAAAACAAATATCATATGCAAAGCTTCATGACAGCTTCCTGCGTTGACCACAGGAGTCTGCAAATAACTGCAAATAACACTTCAGGGAGCAGTTTGAATGAGACGACAATGGGCTTTGCAGATGCATCACGTATCTCCGAGCGAACCAGGCCGAGGCCATCATGGAGGTCCACTGGACTTTGGAGAATAAATGCAAAAGACACAATAGACAAAAAGTTTTTGAAGTTACAGTGAATGGTCCAACACTGTAAATTTGTCTCCAAGTGTAGGTTGAGTTCAGCACCTCTCCCCTCTGGTTGCAGTCACACTCCAAACCACAGGCATCTATGTGTTTGATGCTATTTAAATCTTTTGAAGTGGCATGTTCTGAAGCCTCTCCAGCTGTTTGCATCTGTTGCAACCTGCCTTACAGGTTGTGTTACAGCACCTGAATGCCAGTCGGTACAAAGACAACCCCGTCATGTCTTTTTTTTTTTTCTTGACACACTCGCGTAAGGCTCTGAATGAGGCACACCGGTGACGTAAAACAAAGTGGAGGTTTCTAGAATAAGCAGCAGCATTTACTCGGAGCGGCTATGTGCAGCGTTGCATAGCGAGGTTCCATTTAAAGATTATATATTCCTCAATGAGCATCATATGTCCATCAACGGGTATCAGTTCCTCATTCCAGGATGTCAGTTTCAAACGGGACCAGATGGTAGTAGGAGAGGTTGGTGACATACGCTTCTGTTTCCTCGTCACAAACGTCTGCTTCCATTGGCAAAAACTCTGTTCCGTCCTCATATCTGGCAATGAAATGAAAGACACATTATTGAAAGGACAGGATGAACCTGTGTAGTCTGATTCAGGGATCAAAAGTGTAGTGCGTTTGATCTAAAGCCCTCTTTTTATTGTCAACATCAACCCACGGACTTTTTTTTTGCTAGGACAAGGTCGGAGCACTGCAGAGGTAAAAACTTAAGCTGTTGCACAGTGATGTAACATCTTGTTTTGTGCGAAGAGGAATGTGTTCCTCTTTTGTTTCCTACACACACCCAGGGAAGGAAGAGGTGCACAGACAGACTTCCTGTGAGGGTGGAGGGTCCTGGGCTTTGGTCGCATTCATGAACTTCAAAACGCATGCAGTGCACTCAAGAGAAAAGAATGAAATATGTGTGGGAAGACAAGCAGGTAATCTGTGAGACACTGCAATCCAACCCATTCTCACTTTCAATGTGTCATTAGGGCTGAGCAATATGAACAATATCACTATATTTCTGATCAAATACATCAATGTCAATATTGCAACAATATTATAGGGATGATGCATTCAATATTGTGGATATAATGACTAAGTGGATAAAGGCAAACACACAGGACTTTCCCCGAGGAGCCCTGGATTCCCGTCCCAAGTGAAACCAAGAGATAAGAGGTTCTTTTCCAGATGTAACTTGTCTATATTACGTTACGCTATGCAAGGTTAAGTTACGTTACATTGCATTGTGTTGTGTTGCCTTGCTTTGCGTTCCATTGCCATGAGTAATCTATGAAAAACCAGTGAGACAAAGACTGACGTGAGACAGAGACATAAATACTGAGGAGCAGTCTTCATACTCACGTATGTTCCACAGAGTCTGTGGATGAGGGTCTCTCTTTTTCTTCAGGGAGACTGTGATCAAATACGATGGTTTCTGTATTGGCCAGACAGAATCCATTGGACCGCATGATTTCTGAAAAGGTACAGAGGTCAATACTGGATCAGCTGTCGGGTCATCATTCGTGGCATTAGGGAGGTCGATAGTGGCTCCACGTTTGTGTTACAAAAGAAGACCAGACACACACCTGATATCTTGATCGGACTCTGAAAGCACGGCTGGATTCTGTGGACTTTGTCATTCCTCAGCACCTGATCCAGCGGTGATCGCTCAAAGAAAGTCAACATCACCTCTGACCTGGAGTACTGTGGAGTCAGGATTTTAGTCATTTAGTCTACACAGTAGTAAGTTTCTACCTTTTTACCCTGTACCAACACGTTCTATGAAAATCCTCTATTGCACAGTGAAGATGATGGTAAAATACTGATATAAGATATCATTTGAAGGGTAACAGTTCAAAGACGAACCTTGCAGGGCATGTTGATCGCATTCTTCAGTAGTCTTTCCACCTCGTTCAATTTCTCCTCGATGTCGTTTGCCTCTTTGATTTTTACAAGCCCTGAAACAAACAAATATGAACATTTGAAATCATCAGCTCTAATGAGAAGGTGTAAAAAATATTTGCAAAATGTATTAAGTTAACAGTTTATCAGACACATCTCAGCAGTCTACTTTAATTTTATTACAGTAACTTTGCAAATAATTCTATCTTTGTTTTGTTTTGTGCATGACCTAAGACTGATTTCCCCTTCAAGGATGTAGAGTTTGGTTGGGACGGGACATGTCCCTGCCAGTATCCAGCTACTACTGCAGTGTCCCATGAAATAAATCAATTAATCAGAAAATTAACATTTAACCACTGTTGCCCGACAATGTTATTTAGTGAGATTCTGTACTGTGACAAGACACCTGTGCTAATTATACCTGCAGTAAATATTGCATGCTTCATATGCCTCACAGTGGGTTGGTCCACTGCCTACCTATAGCCACAAGTCTCTTTTTAATGCCAAAATATTTAATGCATGAATTAAGTGACGAGCAAGAAGTCTAGCACGCTGCATGCTGTAATCTTAGTCAACACTCCTCTGGCAGCAGCACAGTGTCTCTCCCTCTCCTCCCAGGCTATGGGCAGTAAGGAGAACAGGCAGATGGCAAACAAGGTAGGGTGGAAGAGTGCATAAATGTGTCTTTTTAGATAAAACGGTGGCCAAGTGTGAAAGAAAACATAACAAAGTGTGATGCAGGGCCACATATGCTGCCCTACATTGTAGAAAAAGGTTTAGAACTGTCTCACTGTAAATTCATCACAACTTTCTGTGAGCTGGTGGCCTACTGCGCGCAGCTTTTTATTTTTGTCGCCCCTGACCCGCAGACAGCCCGAGTCTGCCCCTGCAACACCGCAGGATCAACAACTACAGCCTAGAGAACGACATGAAAATATTCTGACATATATAAACAATCACCACTGACCTAAAGAGGCAAAATGGTTCACGTAACTAGCTCTGTGCTGGTGCGATAAAAAAAAAAAAAAAAAAAGGGCAGCTGCTGTGACCTTTACTGCCATCAGACTGTTATCTGTCCAGAGAGTCAGGACACAAAAAGCCAGACAGGTCCGTCTTGAAAAAGGTTGCCACAAAGAAGACTGTTTGATACAGTAACCTTTTTATAAACAATGCCGTCTGATATTTACCTCACGTAAGAGTTTAGAACAAGAATGCGGTTCACTGTATAAAGAAGCGTGACAGCGTGATGTGCTAACAATAGCACAGGAGCAGTAATAACAGGGGGAAGTAATAACAGTGGTAGAATGTCTGTGATAACATGTTAATCCTGCATAAAACTAGGAATGCAATTTAAGAGTGGGAGTGTAAAATCAGCACTTCTAGGCAGCCGCCCGTGTGAGCAAGCAGGGCAGCGAGCGGAGCATCATTTACTGCCACGCTGATGCTGACAAAGGGATGTGGTGAGGAGAATAATGATGAAGACTGCAGCCACAGTGACGAGCCTCTGTCTGCTGTAAGTGCTGCAGACGGACAAACCCCAGTCACACAGCGGTTACTGTTACATGGAAGTACTGAGTAAGAGAGCCTGAAGCAACACTGTGCACAGTCACAGCCTCATCCATTCATAATGGCCGGCGGTGATGACATCATGCCCACGGGGACGTGAGGAGCGATCGGGCCGTTAGGTCATCGCTAGGAACCAAGTGAGACTCCCACCCAGTCTGGACCTCATACTGCCTCTAGATCATGTTCTTCTGTTTAACTTGGAGATTCCCTTTAAGGCCCGTGTGTCAGTTTTCTCTCTAGATGTGACAAATCAAACATGTTTAAGGTTTTTACTGATCTCTTCTGTTGTTTGTCGCAACCAAACAGCTGTGAGTCAAGTTTTTTGGCAGTTTAAGCAATTCTGTTTAAAGTTAATAACCAGAGTTGGGAGCATTACTTTAAAAATGAATAAGTAGTATTAAAGAAATGTAACATCCCGTTACTTTTAGATACCTCAGTATAAAATATGGTGAAACTGTTCAGCCTAATATTGTGTTTTTAGGGCTGCAGCTAACTATTATTTTCATCACTGATTAATCAGTCATGTTTTTCCTCTATTAATGGATTAGTTTTTTGGTCCATGAAATGTCAGGAAATAGTGAAAAATGTAGATGAAAGCTGAAGACGACGTCCTCAAATGTCTTGTTTTGTCCTCGGCTCGAAAATATTAAGTTTACTGTCAGAGAGGCGCAAAGAAAGCAGAAAATATTCACATTTAAGAAGCAGAAATCAGAGACTTTTGACTTTTTAAATTAAAAAAATACTCAAAATGATTAATCGGTTACTAAAATAGATGCAATTTAATTTAATAGTCAGTTACTAATAAATTAATCAGTGCACTTCTAAGTGTTTTGTGTTTGTTGTTAGGTTTATTAGTTTGTCCAGCTGTTCCTTCCTTTGTTGTGTGCAATTTATTAATTCATTCATTGATTTAAAGACAAAAAATGGCAAAGTCTCCACCCTGTGAAGCAATTTTTTTCACTAGAGGCCATGATAAAGAATTGGCACCTGTGTGTGCACTGTGCATGGCAGTATATTATTCTTTATTTTAAAACTGTAATCCTAGTAATAATCGCTGTCATGTCCTCCACTGTTTTCACGTAGCTGTCTTCAGAAAACCTCTAAGAAGCCAGAAGTGGACAGCTTAGTAAAAGAAGTCAACACCAGTCAACAATTTATTGAAAAACAGGACATTAGTTCAATCTGTGTTGCTACAGTGCGTGCCATTTTGTGAAATTGGCTGATTCTCATGGATAATTCAGAGATTTGCTGCCACAGGTAGAACATGGACAAACTCAGTGTCAGTTAACAACAACTAAAACAGAAACAAAGTCTCGATGATAATTTACCGCAGACACTTTAAACCACACCCTGTGTTGTTAGTTGTTATTCTCGTAAACAGTTAATGCCATGTGGAGCGGTAAGGTTATGAATCCGGTGCAAAGAATTCCACATTATTTATTAGGTGGAGGCGCAGAAAACACCCAGGGTGCAAATGGAACCAGGGAGGGATTAGGAAGAATGTGTTATCATACGTTATCAGAGGGTGTGACAATCATCACACGTCCTCTAATCACCTTAAAAAGCTGTTCTCTCCACACATTTTTTTTTCCATACTATGACTATACAGGCAGCTATATGTGTGCAGCATCTGAGTCCAAGACAAATTTAACTAAGAGGACGATAAAGTATATCATATTGAAAGTCCAGAGAAGTTTGTCCTGAGAGGAAACTTGTCTGGAGCAAACTGACTCAAACATGCTGCCACTAGCAGATGACGTCTCTGTCTAATGAATGTTTTGTGTAAGAATGCATGACTTTATTTAATAGTATCTACATGCAATACATAAATATATCCACACTGGGAATTAAGCAATAGTCTGGTTAAGGATGGTGGTTACTGGATGATTTTAATGCATAGCAGACTGCAGAATATATCAAGATATAAACCAGGTCTGTTTGATGTGAAAAACAGAAGTATGCACCGTTATTTTTGCAACAGCTGGCTCTGGTTGTGCAAGATTTAATTGTGGTAAAAAAAAAAAAAAAAAAACGTGGTTCGCTCCAATTAATGACAGCAGATTCAACGCATACCTGCAGCCATCAGGAGGATGTAAATGATCAGCTTAAAGACTTTCACATGAGCAAGCTGTGGATGACAGATGCTCATTAGAATCAGATATTAATCTTTTCTTTGCCTTCCTGGTGTCGCTGCAATAATCAGAATAAAAATGGTCTCTAATTCTGTGGTCGAAGAATGCACAATGAAGGTAAACCAGGGAACAAAAAAGGTGATTTGGGGGATTTTGAAGAGTGTCAGAAAAGGCATAAAACTCAATTGTGCATTGCTGACTAGGTATGAGTGGGCAGGCACTACGGACTGTGATCAATCTTGACAACAAAAAATGCAGTGCAACACTGAATTGCCATTGACAGCCCTCGTATTGCAGCTCTCCTCCCACCGCAGCACGCTGTAAATCACTGGTTTCATCTGCAAAACAGTCATCTGTGTGTATTTCATTTCAGATTTTTAATAGAATTATAGGGTTCTCCCCTCAAAAATGTCTCCAAAGATACAAACTGCAGCTCTGTTTTTCTCCAACCAGGGCCCCTTAAAGTGTATTTCCTCCTATTTCCTGTTAAAGAGTCTATTTCCTGCATGAGGTTCCTGACTACAGTGGTTTTTGTGTTATGAGTAATTAATCAGCGTTTCTGTCTTCTTTCTGAGATTCTTCACTCAGCTCCCAATAAGTCTAAATGTCCTACAAGCACATCTTAATTTGGCTTCAGAGAATATCATCCTGCTGCAAAAATAATTTAGCTAGCTTTTAGTTGCTTCTTTATGGCCTTCACTCTAAATTATCTTTTTCTGGAAGACCAGTCAGATCAGAAAGTATTTGCTCAGTGCAACAAGTTAGTATGAGCTCAAAAATAAACTTAAGGCTCATGCACACCTTCAGTTTCTTGCAGACATGTAGGAGGAAAATCTGTGACTCCCACAAGCTGCCCGGATACGCCACTATGAAATTACAATAGAAATGCAGAAACGTGGAAGATGCAGATAATCCAAAAATATTTTTCAAACTTTTTTCAAAGTTTCTATGCGATTTAAATTTAAACATATTTTCTTTTACTTTTTAAAAATATTTTCCTACTTGTACCACTAACTTGCCCAATATTTGTATTGTCATCATGTTGTTGTATATTTTAATCATATTTATATAAACTTTTGTATAAAAAATTATATATTTGATGTTTATTACAGACTGTGAATGCATGGAAATACAGACAGACTTTGATTATCTGCTTTGATGAAGGTCTGAGGAGAAAAATGTTGTATCTTTAATAAATTTATTGCAAATAAAGGCATGTGCAGGAGTTCTCTTTTTAATTGCAACAAGTTTCTAAGATGTAAGAATAACAGTAACTTCATATTTAATTTCAGCGTACACAACCGCCTCATAAGTTTTGTGTTTGCACACTAAAGTTACCCGCCGTCTGTTAGTTCTGTCAAAGTTTGCCATCTTAACAAGCCACTTCATCTATTATCTAAAAATAACAGAGCAAAGCAGGAACTCGACTGTGCTCAAGTCATCCTCAAACACATTATCTACACAGTCATCAGAGGTTATAAGCAGCCAGTATTTCACAGTGATGTTCTGCATGGATCTGATAAGCACATGTCAACAGCCAGCATTTTATCGTCTAACCACTAACTCTCCGCAGCTTCGTCGACGTGTTATTTCTGGATGCCTCAGTCAACAAACAGAGCACTTCAAACCTCAGTCAGCATCCATGTTAGTGCATTTCTTACTGTACAAATACCAATACTGTCTGTGGCTGCAAGTCCTAAATAACTAGCTATATTTACTTAATGACATTTCATGCGTTTCCATTTTTGAACATTAGAATCACAGCTATTTTACCACAACCACGTCATAAACATGCATGGAGTAATCTAATTAAAATACACAGCAGTAGTATAGTTTTCTACTTACACACAACCAATATCACATGTTTGAACTAGTTCAGTTTGCATATCTCATTTCTGTCCTTTAAATTTGAGACTACAGGCAGCAGCCAGTTAGCTTAGCTTAGCACAAAACATATGCACTCACCTCTAAAGCTAATAATTTAATAAGGCTGACCCAAAAACCATTTTGAATCGCAATTGAGGAGCTTAATTTCTCACGCTTTATCAGTCTTGCTTTTTTTTTCTCAAAAAACAACAACACAAGCCTTAAATATTGATTTGGAGACTTGATTTGTAAAGATCAACAGATCATTGTTTTTAGGTTCTGACAGCTGTCATTTACATTTTTAAATTCTTCTTTAAAAAAATAATCCATATGGTGCAACATAACAGCTGGTAAGCTACAGTTTATCACCTTTAAAGTTTTGTCTTTTTTCCTCAGGTTACTGAACTTAGCTCATTTTGATCAACTTTTGATTTAATATTGAAACTGACACCTTCACTGCAGCCCTAAAATATGAAAGTAAGATAACACCCATCATGTATAAACATATTGCAGCTTCTCTGTAATTCTCTCAAGAATTCCCAAGTGGAAGGAAAAATAGAGTGACTATAAAAAAAACACGATCGATGCTCCTCCTTTGATAGATGTGTAGCAACAAACTGGAATGGTGATTCATAAGATTTAATGAGTAAATTATTCTTATGTATTTCTTACGTCAGTAGTGACCGACTGTAAGAGGGGGTGATTTTGGACGCAGCCTGTCGACGTGCCTCTGTGGACTCATGTGGAATGTGAGCAATCACTTCCTGTCTGTGTTCGCTCCAGGGTCACATGTAAGGTAAGTGTTATGAGGCCCTTCGCAGACCAGAGGGACTAAATATGGCGAGTCCACTCCTCTCCCGGCCATCCCCTCTGTCTCTCTCTCTCCCTCATCGTGACATCAGTGTGAGAGCTCTGCACGCCTTCCTTGTTGCCTAGGCGCAGCACAGAAACAGGAAAACATGAGCTGAAACTGGAGCAAAGAGGAATTACTGAGAAAGGCCAGAGCTGCATTTCTTCATGGGACTTTTTCCCGATGTGAGTGGCAATTAGAAGAGATGCAAATGAAATATTGAACAGAGGTAGGAATTCAGAAGAGGCCATTTGGGAAAGGTGGCTCACAATCCATCGATGAAACTGTCAAACCAGTTCAAGTCACTCTGATGTCTCCGTCAGCGCCGATATCACAGCTCCATTTAACTTTTATTATAATCAGGATATGAAAGGTGACAGAGAGTTAAAAAAAGAAGTGAAAAATGCACTGCACACTGCACTGGCAGCGGCGGGAGCAGCGAGCTGTCAACAACCTCGTCAGCTATTTCGGTGCCTGAGCAGGAAGCAGAGCTTTCCAGTCGCCACTAAAGGGATGTTTCCAAAACACTGGTATAGGCTCAGCGGGTAGAGACAAAAGGGAAGTGCCAAGGAGACCGTGTGGGCAGTTCATACACACAGAACAAGCCGGGAGCTCTGCCAGACATGTTGGCAGTGCCACAGCAGCACAGTGTCAAAGAGCCAAAGCCTGAGGGCCAAAGGTTTGGGTGACATGTGGCTAAAGACTGCCCTCTACAAACGCCTGCTGCTGAAAAGTTTGCCGTGGTGTTTTGACAGATCGCACGAGCAGAGCATGTCGTAGCACCTTTTCATGAATCACAGTCTTTCAACCTCTTGATTAAATTATTTTGCATGGATGGTTAAAGGGATAGTTCACCCAGAAAATTAAAAGTCGGTCATTACCAACTCACCCTCTTGCCAGGAACCCAGGGAAACAGAGTTGCAGAATCTCCCAAACAATTTATGTGAATGGTGACCAGTTTTCAAACATAAGAAAACAGAAACTTCATGTTGGGACTTCAGGAGACGAGATGAGGCATATGGAGGCATTTTATGTTTTTTCTCTCTTTTTTTTCTGTTTGAAAACTGGTCACCATTCACTTAGATTGCTGTTTTCCTGTGAAGCTCCAGCAGTGTTTTGTGGACTGAAAAAGTAAATCCAACCTCTGATTGGCATCAGGGTAAGCAGATCGTGACTTTCAAATACATATGATAAAAGCTAAATATTCTGTTCTTTAGCTGGGGATCCTTTACAGCCCACTTAAAGACCCCTCTTGGTTCTTTGGACCTTTGGATCACTGATCTATAGCCCTGTTTAGTTTTACCTGGGGACCTCTAGTTATTTGTAATAACTGCGAATGTCTGGATCTTATTCTGGTGTGAGTCTCCATTTATAATGTAAAATTTAATCGCAAAGTTCCTGCATTTCAGCAAACAGAAAGGTCCTATCATCAGTCCCGTGCGAATCGGCATCTTGGTGATATGGGGAGATGATTTTTTTGTAACATCTGTTTTCTGTTGTCAGACAATTGAGCAAGTGTGAAATTTGATCGGCACTCAAAATATGCCGAACAGCAGTCAACAGCTGTGCTGTGAAATTGGTTATATTGACGTTTAAAATGAGTGATAATAGGACACAGACACAAGGTTGTCATAAACAAGTACAGCCACGTCCGTAACTTGATCTAAATGAGTTGCAAATGTGTATCTGTGATTGTAACACATGCAGAAGGCGAGCAAAACAGCTCTAAACCGTATTATTAATGTGGCCTCTGAAGCTGGCTTCTGAAACACTGACGTTACACAGAGCCTTGAGATCCATATCCAGGGGATAACGTCAGTAAATCTGAGTAAAATACAGACTTTGCTTTTCCCATTTAAATATTCAGCACAAAACACAGACATAGGGACATAATTCCTAAATTACATGAGTTCCCCTGGTAATACTACACTCCCGTGCAAATAGAGTTAAAGATAGTAAATGTGGTTTTGAACTGTTGGTTGAACAAAAGAGGCAATTTTATGACAATTGAAATTGTGATGAGCAATTTTCACAATTATCTGACATTTTGATAGATAATGTGCATATGCTTTATGAAGCATAAACTGATGTTGTTAAAAATCCTCCTTCCTGCTTGGCTTTGTGGGGGGCGGGACTTAGCCTCCACCTGCCAGACCACACCTGAACTGATAGGAAGCCTGATCACTGTGATTTAGTGATAAATGTCAATATTTTAGTCTGATGACCAAGAACTGTCACCAGCATGGGCATAGACATTATCACAGCCACACTCTTTTCTCTGCAAAGAGTGCATCCGATATTAGGACTTCATCTACATGTGATCAAACCGCCAGCCTAAAAACTGGTTCTTGGTTGCTGAGATAAAAATATGTGCCCAAAACAGCCCACCAGCTTCCACTCCTGTCCACACAGACGTCAGTGTTGGTAGTTTGGCTGTTTTCCCACAGGAAATACAAGTTTTAGGCCACAAAGAAGTGAAAGCAGACCTCACAGACCATAGACCCTTTTAGTTCCGAAATATTGACAAGGACATACTGACAGCATGTTGTCCTGTGGTCTGCAGGCTATGTGATAGGTCAGCTAATGTGACTTTGTTAAATATTAACCTGTCCAAACAAAAGCATGTAAGTCTAGGCTAAGATGCAGTTTCATCCAGATTTGATTATGCTGACTCTGTTGTCCTGCTTTGTCTGCTTCCCTAAACTTGTAAAGTGGAATCATGCTCACTTCCATCTAATAGGAATCAAAGCTGATGTAACTGGAAATAAATGCCCTTTTGGTTCTCAATTATACCTCTCCTTCACATAACTGGTTAGGTAACAGAGTCTGGCTGGAATTCATAAAAATGCGAATCAGACAAACTTTCCCAAAAGCAGAAAACAGCAGTTGTTATCCTGTCTGAGGCCAAATGTAAACAGGAATAAATTTGCAGGGGTTTTCCTGTGCAGGCAGAAGAAAAATTTTCCTCCATCAAATCCATAATTGGGGCCATTTTCCTGGTCTGGTAGAGCCAAAGAACCAAAACCTAAACCTTCACACAAGCCCAAAAAAGGTATCAGTATTGATACAGTATCTGTATTGTGTGGAGGAGTATTAGCACCACACATACGATGAAAGAAAGAGAGGAGAAAGAATATTTTCATTTTGCATTTTGAGTTAAGTTGCAATGTTGAGAATTAAGTCGAAATACCAAGAATAAAGTCAAAATTTCAAGAATAAAGTAAAGATTTTGAGAATAAAGTTGAGTCAAAATGTTGAAAATGAAGTCTAAATGCCAACAGTTATGTTGAAAAGTTTAGAATAAAGTTGAAATTTTGAAAATAAAGTCAAAATGTTGAGAATTAAGTCAGGACAATGAAAGACAAAATGTCCAGGATAAAGTCAAAATATCAAGAAAAAGGCTGAAATATTGAGTATAAATTTGGAGTGCTGAGAATAAAGTTTAAATTGCAAGAATAAATTAAATTTGTTGAGAATAAAGTTAAAATACTGAGAAAATTTTTAATTTGTTCAGAATAAATTCAAAATGTCAAAAAAAAAAAGTGGAAATGGTATTTCAGCTTTTCCTCTCTTCAACTTTCCTCTCAAAACACAAATAAATTGCGTGTTTTATTCTCCACAGTTCTCATTTCAACTTTTATCTCAAGATGCAAAATAAAAAACAAAACAAAAAAACTCCTCCCTCATTTTTTCCCCTTTATGCTGTATGGTATTTATGCTGCAGAAAATCTTTAAACAAGCAAATGTGCAAAAACATTTGCAGTTTCTTGCAGCCCTACAAATAAGTGTGGTGCAGATGCAGAGAAAGTTCAGGGGGCTCCAGTCACCTCCTGTATTTACAATATGCCCCCATAATCTGCAGCTACGCCCCTGATCAGAGTTCAACTCTATAAAAGTACATTAATAAATGCGTTATTTGTTATACTGTGTCACTGTATTAAATGCTCTGTCTTCACTTCCTGCCATGTAACTCTCACATTCCTGTCATTTCCCGGCTTCTTACCCACCTTCTATCAGCGGACACTTGGACAGGTCTCTTCTGTCCTCAGGGAAGGACTCCACCAGTCTTTTAAACAGGCGCCCCAGGTCGGAATAACTCCGGTGCAAGTATAAAATGTTCCTGTCCGACCACTCTGTCCTTATCTCGAAGAACTCCTCTTCCTCTCCCCGCTGGCTGATGATGAGCCTCCGGATCCCGTTGACCCAGCAGTCCCGGACAAACATGTTGACCAGCGACGTGCCTTCAAACACCGCCGATGCCATTCCTCAGACGTCGGTCCGGTCCAGCATGCTGGTCTGGGGCGGGTCGGCCGGGACGGGGGACAGCACAAGAAGTCGAGGACACAGAGGTGTAAGATTATTGGACGAGGAAAAGACAACTTCGGCAACTTTTCTGTCAGTCCTCTCTGAGCTGCAGCTGTGCGTAAACAGGAGGATGATGATGATGATCGCTCAGCCCATCACAGGCGTAATCTCAACGTGGCATGATTTGAGCAAAAAATAGACTCTGACTTTACTGTCACAGATACCGCCCCCGCAAAATAGATCTGGCAATCGATCCGACAACAGTATTTTTTTTTTCCAGCTCAGAGTCCCTCCTCCAGTCTGCAGTTAGTTTCCTAAATCCAGAGCGTTTCACTCCTCACTGTCTGGATAAGCTCCTCTTTCAGCAGTTTCCTCCCTTCTCCCTCCTCTTCCTCCCTCCTTCCTTCCTCCCCCCTTGACAACAGGGTATTATTATGCAAAGAATGCAAAGACTACCCATCTCCTTATTTACAGTCAGGAGAAATAGCTGATTTTCCCCTTTTTTCTCTCGATTATAGCTTTTTATTAACCCAGCATTTGATGCCATCGCCACCTCAAATCACTTAATCTTGAAATGAGATGTTTGGAGGCAACCACAGGGACAAATTCTGAGAAGAGACTGCTGAAATCTAATCTCCTCAAGTTCAACCACTCACATCCAGCAGTTCCTCTGCCAGTTAAGGAGATTTAACATGTAGGATTGCATGATTCACCATTTCTGACCTCACATGATTTCACAAAATATCAGTGTTTTAGCCAGAATTTAGCCACAGCAAAAAAAAAAAAAAAAAAAAAAAGATGCACTGCAGCCTGTGATTTGTCTCAGAGCGACCAAGAAAGAGCTGATCTTCTCTGCATTATATGGAAACCCATTTCTGCTCCCATAAACAGTCAAAATTATGAAATAAGATGTCATAATTGAGATTTTAAAAGTTGAAACTAAGAAATGAAAAGTTGTAATTATGAGATTCAAAGTCATAATTACCAGATAAAATCATAGTTATGAGAGAAAACTCAAAATTATGAGATAAAATGTCATAATTATTAGATAAAAACTGAAATTAAGAGATTAAAAATCAAGTATGAGATTAAAAAAAAATCATAATTAGGAAATAAAAGTCAAAATTATGATATAACAAATTAAGCAAAGAAATTAAAAGTAATAATTAAGAGATTAAAAGTCAGAATTATGACTTTAAAAATAGTAATATAAAAAGACAAAGTTATGAGATAAAAAATGAATTTAGGAGATTAAAAGTTATAATTATACAATTAGGGGTTATAATTATGTGGTAAAAATTTGACATTAAGAGAATTCAAGTCATATTTAGATATAGTCATCAGTAGGAGAAAAAGTCAAAATTTCAAGACATGAAATTCAAAATTATGAGATAAAAAAGTAACTTATAAAATGAAAAGTCATAATTATGAGTTAAAAATTCTAAAGTGTGACAAAAAAATATGACTTTTATACTTTTAATCTCATGATTATGACTTTTAATAACATAACTACGACTCACCATGGGGATTTGTTTGTCTTTTACGGGCAGAAATGAGTTTCCATAGGGCATTGCTCGATTGAGGAGCACTCTAATGTTTCCCCGAGTGGCGAGAGACCAGAGAGCTTTACAGGAAGTCATGGATGAGTCAAGTAATGACGATTCAGCTGTAATTAACCACTGCACTGTGGGAAAAGGCCTGTCTGCAAACTGTTCAACAATATAGTTCAGGAAATAGCACGTTAATTGCGAGTAAAAGCGCGTTGTAAAACACTCTAAACTGGACATGCACATTAATCTGTATGGAAAACTGAAAACTGGACTGTTGAGATCAGACAAAGCCGCCCTGCTGTAATGCGCACATCACATTTTATGAGACGGAGCAGATGGTTGCTGCAAAAGTCTCCATTCATGCTCCTTTTTGAGCTCACAATCGCACCTATGTGAGTCTCTCAGCCCCACAGTTTCATATTTAGATGTTCAGTTCCTGGTTGCAAGGACACAGATAGGCGATGCCGTCTGGATTTAACAGATGTAGTTCCAGTGTGCAAAACAGGGAAACAGAAAACTAATTATAAGAAATATTCTGAAGATTTAAACTCAATGAGGGATTCCCGTTTCTCTGGAAGTTCCACGCTGTCGCCCACAGACATGTCATGTTATTTCCCTGTAATTTTCTGTGCGATTCTCTCATTGACAAATTATCTAGAAACATAAACCACTTGCTGAAAGTATTTTTCATATTACAGTGGTGTTACAAGTGAGTCTTGGGCTTAGCCACCGCTTGCTTGAATGCTGCTTTTAATGGTGACTGGTATTCAAAATGAAGATGAGATAAACTGTGTAATGAATAAAATAAATCTTGCTTTATGAGAATGATGTCTGAAGTAACATGCATGATGAACAGGCTACCAAATAAATTGCTTTCCCAATAAGCTTTCAAATTATGTGGATAAATGAATTTTCACATTTAAACACTTTTGTGGTATTTGGATCCCCTTGTACTTCATGAGCAGTTAAGTGTAATGATGCACGGCTGCAGAATAACATGATCGACCATCTCAGCAGTTGTTTACGACAAGATCAGAGTCATATTAAATATTATCACTTCCCACTGCATGCATCACAACCAGAATGGTGTGCCACAAGGCTGCGTTCTGTCCACATTGCTTTTCTCCCTCCTTAGCAATAATTTGAAATGCCTGCAGGCTGATCGTGGGTCAGTGACCTGGTCCTGAACATAAAAAGACTATTGAGAGGATCATTGACTTTAGAACAAACCCATTAAACTATTAAACCACTGAAAAATAATTAAAAGCGCCTCTCCTCATCGACAGCCAACCAACAGCAATAACTGACTCCTTCAAGTTCTTTGGCACATGCATCAGCAATGACCTAAAATGGGAACTCAACACTAACCATTAAATGCAGCAACTCTGCTTCCTGAGGCAACTCAGGCAAGGTCCACCGGTCTAATTTTACACAGTCATGATCCAGAGCATCCTCTCACTATCGATTACTGTCTGGGCTGGAAACACACCTAAGCACACAATAAAGAAAATGGGCAGAATTATCACCAGAGCATCAAAGCCGATAGGCTGCAAACTCCTACACTGGAGTCTATATAAACATATAATAATCTTCTTTAGTGTCTCCCCTCTGGCTGAAGTTAGAGGTCTCTGTCTTAACTGGTCAAAATTATCTTCAGTTAAAATTAAAATTGTGAGGTAAAAAGTCAAAATTAAGAAACAAGTTGATGCCATACAGTTGATAAACACCCAAGAGTCAGTCTAAGTGTAATTGTATGTTGAGTTGTGTATGTTTTCTTTATTGTTTTTGCACTTACGTCCCTTATGTTTGCACTGATGCACTGTTGCATCTAATTCCAGCAGCCTGGCCACGTGGTAGGAGAAGAGTCTTGAAACTGAAAATTAAATAGATCTCCCTCAGATATTTCTGTCCGTGCAGCACCAACACAGCACCATTAACCTGTATCATTACAATAGAGGAAATTATACAGTGGGAAGAAAATTACAGTGATGCGCTGTAATAATAAAGTAGCTCGGACCTGCACTGAATGTTGACTTATCGTGTGATGATTCAGAACAGAGATGTGGTTTAATACAAACCTTTTACAGAGGCAGAGCTGAATCACCCCAAACTATTGGCAGGTCTTTACTGGTACAAAAGTCAGACTATCTATAGATTGTAAGAGAGATGTCTGTGGTTCTGATTGTGCTGTAATGACTGAGTTCAACCTCAGTGGACAGCGTCGAAGAACCAACTACCAAAGTCAGACTTCCAGAGAGATGGCATTGTTGTTTTTCCATTAAACAGAAAAAATGTCAACCAAAGTGGTACCATATGAAAAATCGGGGGATCACCGAAGCCAGTGGGATTCATCCTCTGGTAACAATGAATGTCTGTATAAAAAAACATTTCATCCAACAGCTGAAAGCGACGGACAGCCAATCCAAAACTTTAAAGTGTTAGGAAAACAATCAACCATGTCCTGTTGTGAAATTATCAGTCTCTCTGACAATGTAGTTCGATTTCTTTTCAAGTGTGGAGCTGCTGTATGCTGCACATTTCATTTTAAGCACGAATGATTAGAGAATGATTGCATTACACAGAGAAACCGCGTCAGTATTATCAGAAAGCCCCTTCTCCCCCTGTGTAATAATAGGATCTGTCTGTTTTGAGCAGGGCTTCAATCTGTGGTTTGGCCACATTTACAGAGTCAGCACATTCTGACTCAATACCCCATTCCAGTGTAATTCCTCTGAAAGAGTAAACTTTAAATGGAAAAATAGACTTTTGCCCACTCATCCCTTAAAGCCTTCTCATGCAGAATACTAAACACATTTGTCTCTCGTTACAACAGAGCTGATGCCAAAACTCTGTGGGGGTAAAAGTAAGAGAGAGAGAGGAATGGTTCGGGGTTTGGTTTGTTTGATGAGAGACTGCTGTGTCACCAGATACATGACAGTTTGTTGGTGTGTGGTCAAATGACCTCTCAAGATAAAGAGATATGACCAGATCCTCCAAATCAAAGAGGCATTTTTCCATTCTGCCCCTTTTATGGACTTGTTTAGGATTAGCAACTGGTTTTAGGTTTAAAATAAGAAGTTTAGTGTAAGTAGATACTGAGCAGAAACAAGCTATGAAAGCAACATTGACATATCACCTTTTAAGTCAATATTGCAAACTAGTTAGCAACATTATTGCTCATTTGGAGTCGCTTTCTGTCCATCTGATGAGCGAAAGCCAAATATTTACTCTCTTTCAGCTCTGTTTTTGGTCTCCACCAACTCCAGAGGGAAATGTCTGCATTTTTAGCTGCTAACTACAACTGTCTGCAATTGGTGCTGAGGAGGTCGTATTTAATTTCCTGACCCTGGAAAGCATTTTGTTTTATTATTTAGCACTTTTTAAGCAAGAACGACAAACTTGTCTTAAGTGGGTTTTAGAGCTTTTCCTTTGACAACAGCTGCCTGCTGTTGATGCTATGAGTCGTGAGAGGGAACCAAAACATTATATTTGTGGGCCGCACAGCTAAACAATGAGCTAAAACTCACTATAAAGCTCTGTGAAGGCGAGGCTACAACTGGCGACTGCTTTCACATTCTCATTTGATATATTAGCTGCTGTTAAAGTATGTTTGTCATGTTTACACCTTGTAACCTGGGTGGTGGACCTACACCATAATTAAAGCCTTGATTATCGCCAGAGTAATATTTTACACCCATGTTTAATTATGTACCTGAGGGGAGGAAATGAGGGCTTCTACATCTCCTGTTTTCTAATCTGTCACTCCCTCGATGCCAAACTCCAAGCTGCCACACCCTAGACCTGCAGTGATGTTGTTAACACGGATGACACCAGTCAAGCAAATTAAAAGAGCATCTCTAGGTTTATATGTTAAAATCAGCTGGGATGACAACAGAGAAATGATCGACAGGTTTCTCTGTTTAAGCCATGGCAATGTAAACCTGCTTCCTCATCCCTTCCCCAGAAGCAAACATAAATTCCATCCTCTGACAAGGCCATATGCTTAGGTCGCACTCCTAAACCTACTTCTTTGCACTTGTAAATCCTACGCCAGCCCCTGTTCTTTCAGAAAATCAAACATCAGGGGGCTCATAAAGCAAAACTGCTCAGAAAAGAAAGAAAAACATAAAGATGGGCACATCTGTCAGAGAACAAAGAACATCTGCGGTGATGGAAGCAGGCGTTCCCTTTTCATTGAGAGGCATTGTGAGCTGTGGCAGAGCTTCAGTCAGAGGAAGTCGTTCTGAGCCATAACTCTGTCCTCGTCCACACCAGCAAACAAAACCCAATGAAGAGTGCAGGGGCTGAGGTGACGGTGGGTTAGCGAACCGCCCGAGTGTTTTTAACAGGCTGTATAATGGACTGTGGTTGTCTTCACTACGCATCTGTTGGACCTCATGTTTTATGGCTCCAGTCTTATTGTGTCTCCAGTGAAGCTTGGAGAGCTGAGGTCCTATAAGAGCCAAGGCAGACCTAACGGCTGCTGGTTTTATTTCCTCTCTATGGAAATCCAAGTTCCAGCTACAAGACTCGTAAATCAGATCTGCCCGGTTTGGGCATCGAGATATTCATGCAGTTGGCTCTATGAATGTTGTTCCACTTTATCAGTTTTTGCTGCACAAACTGATTCCATGAAATGTTGATTTCATGGCTCTGTAGGTTTTTTTTTCCCAGACTGTGGAAAATTACTGACAAAGGGTAACTATTTAGCACAAATTTTTATAGCTGTGTGCTTACATCATATGGAAATATACTAGAATTAGATTTATAAACGTTTCCCGAAACTTCAGCCTGACGTATGGGACTCATGGGACATTCATTGAAATTTAAAATAATGTTTTGACCACACAAAATGAGTTTGTTAAGAAAGATTCACCAATGGATCCGCTAGTTTCAGGCCTTGGGTTAAGAGCTAATCATGGGATAATTTTCACCAACACATTGTTACCCAGAAACTAATGTGGAACGTTCCATAATGACTCTTTAACAGACTTTAGCCCCGTTTCCCACTGGCACCTAGTTTAGGGCTAAGCGTGAAAACTTTCTTAGTCTAAGAAGGTCCTATGCACGCTTTTAGTCCCGTGTGAAAAGCCCAGCTAACTGTCTCCCGGCTCTATCTGGGACACACACAAATAAAAGATTCAACATTATACATCATAAACTACAGTATACAGTATGTCACATAGTCAGGTGGTGTCTTCTGCAGACTGCACACCAGCACACAACAATAACCACGTCCTGTACAGGTCCATGATTTACTGGGCTCATTGGGACAGAGGTCTCAACTAATGGAATAGCTAATGTCTCCATGACCGACACTTTAATCTGCGGCGAGACCTCCAGCTGCAACTTTACCGTATAAATCTGAGACACACTGTACAACAGAAGACCAACACTGAGTTACAGCCCTCTGTGTATAATGTATACACACATTAATATCAAACAGGCTCAAGCAAATAGAGTCCCATTATGATTTTTGCTTTTTATATAAATTGCCTTATAATCTGAAGCAGAATCAATGGGAACATTTTACAGTTTTTAGTCTTGCCTACACCAAGCAAGTTGTCATTAAAACACATAATGATAACACCTGCAGGACTGTCAGCTGCCAGAGGCACTTGTCCCATCTGCCAGGATGTCAACATTAATGCTGTTATATCTACACGCCTCCATTACTCTCACACTGCTGTGAATAAGCAACCACAGGTGCCTCACAATAACACGATTTACTGCTTCATATAAAACTGTCTAGTGTGGATAATAACCATCCCTTGAATGCTCTTAGTCGCATCCTTGAACGTCATGTGACTTCACTGAGCTCCGTTAGAGGCAACTGCTTGGTTCTTAAATTTTTTTGCAGCACTTTGCTTTGCAACATAATGTCTCATATATGTCTGATTAGGTTTTAAATTTTATACGAGACGGCACACTACGTTTGGCATTTTCACACTTTCCAGTTAATCATTTTGTGGGCTCACTTCTGAGAAGGATTAACATCTCTAGTTAATGCACTTCTTCTGATTGGTATCATAAGACTAAGACTGCAGCCACACAATCAGATGTAATTTGCAGTGCAAATTTATCTTGCTGTTACAAACGACAATATAGCAAAATGTTCAGTTCCCTCTCGTTAGGCTTGTTGCAGTGTGAAACAGTGAATTACATCTTTAAAATCTGATATTTCTGTTTACTTTTGGTCTGGTGCACAACATTATCCCAACATAGTCAGTTTTGCAGTGGTTACAAAATGTATACAACAAGTCAGAATGATTTGTTGCAGCCAACAATTTAAGTGTTCTGCAGGTAAATATGTGGAAAGTTGATTTTCTTTCTATACAACGCTGTTTAATCAATCATGGAGGATAAATTTGATACAAAACTGTAGCCTACGGTTAAAGCAACAAGAAAGTTTAAAATACGTGCACTACATTCAGTCATGTGCATGTTACATATTAGACTTTTTTACTGCACCAACAAATGCAACCAAAACCATGAGCTGTTGGTCTTGCTGTGACAATACTTTGAGAAAATTTAAATCTATCAGTCAACTAGCATTTTTGTATAACATACCAGTGGGGCACAGTGAGGAGCACAACCCCCACCCCATGGTGCACGAGGGGCCCCCAAAACCACATGATCCACTCAGTGCCTTCCAGGGCCATCCTGTGGTAAAGCAGCCTCCTCGAATGTACTCTTTACTGTCTTTCTCTATTTTTTTGTAGAAATGATCATCACATTTGGGAAGCTGGAATCATGAGATACTCTTGCTTAAAAAATGAGTAAATGAGTAAAGAAAACCAGAAGAAAGAAACCAGAAAATACTGACATTTAAGAAGCTGAAATCAGAGTTTTGAATAAAAAAAAATACTCCTTTTATAGCATTTAAAAACTACTTAAAATTTGAATTTAAGTTTAACTTGAATCATATTTATTTAAATTCTCCTTGGAGTTAATTCAATTTGACTTTTTTATTATTCTAATTATTTTTCTCTATTATTCCTATTTGGGTTTGTTTTGCTCGTTTTTTTTTTTTGGTATATTTTCTTTTAGTGTTTTGATTCATGCGGCTTAGATTTATTGTTAAATATGTTTTAAAGGATGCTGCCTATTCATTATTTAAAGATGTTGAATAAATGTTGGAGAAAAAGAAAAGAGTCATTAAAAACATTACAGTGCTTTGGCGCCATCCAGTGGAATAATTCTACTGATAAATAAATCTGTACTCAACAAATGGAAACTTTTATTCAAAACAACTTTCCATTAATTAAATGTATAAATATACCTTTTTATTTAGCAATGATATGAATCTGTACTGTACTCAACTAATATGATGGAATCATATATTTAAAAGAACTTTCCACTACTTAAATGCAGAAATATACTTTTTTGGTCTGTGTGTCATTGCTTCATTCAGTTATTCATTTTGGTCCAACCTTTGTTGCAGTGAGGTCAGACACCCAACTCGCCACCTATTTTGTCTCATAACCCTGCGTTTCATAACATTACAAACAGCCGACCTGTGACTGCTGCTGAAAAAGAGAAGAGGCCCAAAATATTCTGGAGTGATGAACTGAGTCTGAGCCAGTCTGCAGCACAGATCACCTCAAAGAACTGGAAATGTAAGTCAGTAGACTGGAATAATACAAGAAAACATGTCTAAAAAGGTGGACTACATTTGAGGCCTGATCTATGAAAAGAGGTTTAGATCATGGTAGTTTGAGTAGTTGTCATTCATTACATCCACTTTTGCAAAATCACCAAGATGCACTGATTGTCTGCTTATTTCATGATTGTTTTTATGGTTCCAGCCAGAGTTCATCTGACAGTTTACTGACTGAGATTTTAAAGGTCAGTCCCCCACATTGTTGCATGAATACACTCTGTCATAAACATGAACAACCAGACAAACAGCACACAAAGAATCACAGCAAATTATCAGGGTGACAATGCAGCACAAGTCAGGTCAGTATCAATCAGTGAGTGGACAATGAAAAAACACATTTAACCAGAGAAAAAGTCATTTTCAGGAAAGTCCAAATGAAAGTCTACAATCAATATTCCCTCTTGCTTTTCAGGACTTCTGCAATAAACAGCAATTTTGTTCAGCATCTCAGAATTTGGCCCAACTAAACCCCTCTTCAATCAAATTAGGATCTGTGGGAAAGTTTTAGTGGTTCAGTTTATTTTTCACCCCGAAGAGTAAATCACCTCCCAAACAAAGTTAAGCAGAGATCTCTGGACAGGTTTCAGTTGTTTGGGTCAGTTTTCTCTCCACACAGTAAAACCTACAGCATTTAAAATAAGTTAATAATGTATCTCTCAAAGCAAAATCTCACACACTGTCACAGTCAACTCCAGGTGCCAGTGTGACTTCCAGTTCACAGAACAAAGGGCCTAATCAGAATCAAACCTCACAAAAGGAGACATACAGGTTTTAAAAGTGAAAAATGAAGGCCTGGCTTTCGCCGACTCACCTTGCCTTGGAGGGGATTATCGATCACCTGGTTCCGGAGACATAAAGAGATTTTTGGGAGGACTCACTTAGCTTCTTCACTCGCCGGCGTTCAGACATCATTACCTGACTTTTATCTTTATTTTAACAGAAGAAACGTGGGCGGCCTTCTCGAAAACCGGAGAGTGATTGACTGTCAGAAAGCACAGGTGACAGAGGCGTGGGGTTAATTAAGCATTAAATAAAGGGTTAGTGGGTGGAAATAAAAAAAATGTAAATAATTAAACGAGAAAGACATTAGGAATAAAGCACATGGGTAATGCAAAAATGTTTAAATAGAGGTATCAGGGAAAACATTTCATAATAATCCAGAAGTTTCTTACTTTTTGTTGTCAATCAGAGGAAGTGGTTTTGATGAATAATTTATTTCCAGAAAAAAAGGTGCAATCTTTGTTTTGCAGTGGTCTGCTTGTGGATTAAAAAAGGCATATAGAAAAACAAAGTTAATCAAGCGAGGACCCTCTCTTATGATGGACAAAAGACGCATTTAAGTGCACAGATCCTGATTGCAGTGTGTCGCCAGCACAACAGAGGGCATGTCAATGTTTCTATATTGTTGTGCTCGTGGGGCGAAAGATAAACGAAGAAGAAACGGCCTCTCAGCTGAGGAAAATGGCTGACGTTGAGATGGACATCGCGTCCACAAGAATGAATAATGGCAACGAACACGTGTAAGTCATTTAATTTAAGATAAGACGTTCATGGTAATAAGGTGCAAATGTCTTCCTCGTCCTAAATCAGACTGGAGCTGATCTGTCAGTTAGCACTGCGGAGCAGCGGGTTCACGTTGTTACCGGGGGGCTAGCTAAATTACTTGTCAACGTCTGGCTAATGTTCTTAGCATACTAGCTAATGTTCTTTAGCTCACCTAGCAGTAAGTTTCGCCAAACGCATAGCGTGTAGAAGTGTAGCGCTACTGCAGCGTTGTGTGTTTTCTTCCACAAAATGTAGCTACATTTGTCAGATCCGTCAAATCCGTGGGGGTTTGGAGGTATGCAACCATTCTGTAACGTAAGATAGCATGGCTAGAGGCTACCTCAGTATGTACGTTAGCTTGCTAGCTCTAAGTTTGCTAAGAACAGTTAGCGTATTCGAGCTAATGAGTGCAGATCGTCTTGGCGGTCGTGCTCAGGGAAAGACCAGGCGAATCAAGTTTACGTGATGGCAAATGAGTGTCGTTACCACGCTGATCGGCGGTCTTATATCGTTAAAAGTTGCGGCCATTTTTAACGTTGCAGCTTAGTGTTTTCAGCAGTTTCTAGCTATATTAAACACATTACGTAACCTTGCTTCCCCTCATGTTATCCACTGAGTTAACTTATGCCTGTTGTGATCTAGCGTTAACGCTAAATCCTCCCTTCTGGGTGATCAGCTTAATTCTAGCCGTGCTAAAATTAACATAATAGTTAACGTTACAAGCTATAGATGTATTTCATAGCATATTTGCATATTGTCTGCTAGAGCTAATTACTGCAGTTAAAGGACAGCAGTTCCTCTGGTGTTTTCAGAAATTAATACATTATATTAACAAATTAGACGGCCTCCGTTAACATGTTTAATTTATTGAAAGTGGTCTTATTACTGAACACTATTAGGATAGAAGTCGATTTCCGCCGCAGCACCGAAAGTTGGGATTTTTTTCTATGATATCAAAAGTCCCTGGTGCCCTGGTTGCCAGTGGTTACAGTGTGTGTGTGGGGGGGGGGGGGGGGACAACAAAAGAAGGCTCCTCTGCGAGGTCTGTGCCCTCGGTGTGTATTCAAGCTACAACTCTAGGTTATAGACATCATCAGTTAATACCAGGGCTGCCCAGTATGGTAAAATAATAATCATAATTTTGACAGATATTGCGATATGATTCACATTTAATGGGAATGATCATTTTTCATCACACACATTCCCAAAAAAAGATTTGTAGGCTAGAGGATCTCTGCTGCACTGCAGGAATTCATCATGATGCTGTTTGCCACACATTTTACCTGTTTCACAAAAGTGCTGCTTCTGTGATGTGGATATTGCACTTGGCCAATTTTGCAGTCCTGGTTAATCCTTTGTTTTTGTTTTTAATTTTTTTTCTCAATTAAACCTACTATTCATTTGGTACAAAACTATATAATTTTGTTATAGTATCTGTATTTATTGTGGATCAGGCATGTCATCACTGATACTCGATCTACTTAATAAGATCTGGATTCGCATTACAGCAGTCTGCACAGTTGTTGCCAATTAATTCTGTCAATCAGATAGCCAATGAATATTGAATATAATAATATTGGTTTGCCAGATCTGACAATTTTTTTCATGTACTTTAGTAGAAGAAATAAAAGAGCTCTTGAAGAGTCAGAACTGTGTCTTTCTGTGGTAATAGTGATTTCAGTTTGGTTCAGTCAGAAATATGGGATATTAAATCATCCGTCTTTGCTCACTACATCCTTATCCTTTCTTACCCCTGGTATGTAACATGAGAAGCAGGTCATCGGTTTTGCCTGAGAAAAATCCAAGTCTTGCATCCTCTACACTAACTTAAATATGATGTTGTGTGCTCAATATAAAAGATTGTTCTCTCTCAAACAGGAAGCAGGATCTGGAAAGGCACGAAAGAAGTGGAAATGAAGACAGCGGAGACATGTCTGAAGAAGAAGAAGAGGAGGAAGAGGTAGGGGTGGACAGCAGCAACACCTAAATATCACCAGTGGTATGATGCCATAATTCTGATCTCAGCTTTCTACCTTAAATTTAGTTTAAATTAACTTTAACGTAAGAGGTCTACATTTTGTTAGTCTCAGACTATAGTGACATCGGTGTTCATGTCTGCACCTCACACTGGGTATGTTATGATGTTCAGACAGTTTTTCACTAAACTATATTACCAGCAGCTTAACAACACATCTAATTCAATTTAGAGGGTCCTGTCTGTCTTCCAGGTATTTTGATTTTCCCTGAATCAATTTAAAATTTTCTATGGGAGTGTGGAGATGGATTTTACATCACTGTAACAATGTTTCATCTTTCCTAAATGACTAAGACCATATCACTAACACATTTACCATAGTTATGTTCACAACATATCTAAACATGTAAATATTGATTTGCACATCAATGGATTGTCAAGCTGATATGTTGTATCTCATCCTAGGAGGAGGCAGCGACTAATGGGGAGAAGACAGAAGAGGGGTCCAAACATCACAGCAGCAGCAGCGGTAAACACAAGAGGAAAAAACACAAACATCGTAGTAAGCACAAAAAACACAAGCATGCCTCTGACGAGGACAAGGACCGCAAACGTAAGCATCGTCACAAACACAGGAAACACAAACGCAAAGAGGGCTCCTCTCCCTCTGGTGCTGGCCTCTTTGGCTCCTCCAGCCACAGAAAAGTCGAATCCTCTCCCTCCTCCGGAAATCCGAGTCTGGACGACAGAGCCTTGCTGGAGGATTTGGAGAAACAGAGGGCCATGATCAAAGCTGAGCTGGACAGCCAGTTGATGGAGGGCAAGGTTCAGTCAGGCATGGGTTTGATCCTTCAGGGTTATAACTCTGGATCTGAAGAGGATGGAGACGCTCGGATCAGAAATGGAGAACAGCGTCAAAGGGGCAGCTCAGGTAAACCCATATCTCCCAGAGGGGGGAAAAGTGGGAAATCTAGACGGGACTCAACAGAGGGCAGTAAGTCCAGCACCAAGCGACGTAGTCGGAGTAAGTCTGCAGACAGGCCGCAGGCCAAGGAGTTTAAGCAAGACAAGGTGACCAAAACCACCAAGGACACTGGTGCTAAAGACAGAGGCCGTGGGCGGAGCAGGTCAAAGGACAGAAAGCGTTCAGACAGTGCTGACAGGTCCAAGGAGCGAACCAGGAAGTCCAACTCCCCCTCCAGCTGGAGAGGAGAGCAGAAAGGCAGCCGCCCTGATAAACGTTCCTCTCCACAGCGGGAAGATAGACCAAACCAGGAAAGAGGGAGCCGGCGGTCCAGATCACCTGGACGAGAACGGCCGAGTCGCTCAGACGCTGACCGGGACAAGCGGCCGACCAAGTCCCCGTCCAAGGACGCTTCATCAGGGAAAGAGAACCGCTCCCCTCACAGGCGAGGGCCTCACAGCCCTATAAGGAAACGCAGTGCATCCCCTCGCCACAGAGACACCCACCACCCGTCGGCTAGTGCCTCAGACCGGACGTCGAAACAGAGCCACTCTCCATCCAGAACAAGGTCCCCACCAAGGAGAGGCCGCAGCCGCTCGCCAGACGTCAGGAGGAGGGACGCTGACAGGCAGGACTCACCCCTGAGGTTGGTGATTAGATTTGTTTTAACTGTTGTATCTTCTCACAGGACAATAAGTTGTTTGACAGATGAGTCGGAGTGAAATTCCACACAAATCGACAACTGTCTGATTCTAAAAGATGTGAAGAAAATATTTGTCAGTGTGTCATTCATTTGTAGAACATAGAGTGTAGACTGGCTTTGTGAAATGTTAAGAGTCATTAGAATGACTAATGATTTCAAGTAAGTGTTGAACATAGAGAGAAACTTTAAGTGTTTGAAAGCTTTCTCTGACAAGCGTTCATGTGGGGCTTCACAATTAATCAAATATTAATTGCAATCAAGCTTTTGGCTTCCCATAGTTAAATGAACATAATGGACTGCAATACTGACATTAAAAATGGGTGCTCTGCTCATAGAAAACCGTGCTGCATATCATGTCAATCACATCCTAAACTAACAGCCAGCCACCCTGCAGCAGCAGCAGCCTGTGCAAAATTTTCTAGGTGTTGTGACTGCAGTTCAGAGGAGAAGACCAATGTATAACAGTGAACTGTACAGAAGGACCTTATGTGACTTTATTTTGATCCCCAGATTTGCACATTAGCAGAAATGTAGGACAACATGAAAATACAATAAGAATATTTTGTCCTTGAAAGCGGTGAATAATCGTGATCTAAATCTTGAACAGAACAGTCGTGATTATTGTTTTGGCCATAATGATCCTCATGTGTTACAGTTGCTTCTACTTGAGATTGAGCTCATCTGTTTGCTCCCTTGATGTTTGTACAGAAAACGCCCCCGGCCAGATGCAGGACCAGGCAGAGATAGATCACGAGAGAACAGTCCCAGAGCGTCCTCTCGCCGCAGGATGAGCCGCTCACCTCTAAGACGAAGGTCCCCATCACCAAGGCGACGCTCCCGCTCTTCCCCCCACAGACGGTCTCCACTGGGACACAGGTGATGGCACATTTTACTCAACTTTCATTGGTCTTTGCTCACAGGAGAGGATATTTCTCTGAGCTAAACCAGTGTTTTTCTTTATTTAATGAAAGGCAAACTTCCATCTCAGTATTTCTCTCTGGAACTTAGCTTGCGTTTCATGTCTCCCAGCAGACCTTTTTTCACTTTAAAAGTTTTACAAGGTAGTAAACTTTTCCTCCATGACATCTACGCCTGCAGGTCTGGGGAGAGAGACAGGTACGGCAGGCTCAGGCAGTACCGACGCTCAACGTCCCGCGATCGTGAGAGGAGAAGAAGACACAGCAGAGATGAGGACAAGTTCAAGGGCAGCCTTTCAGAGGGCATGAAAGTCGACCAGGAGTCCTCAGAGGAAGAAGTGTAAGTAAAAGAAGATATTAGCCCTTCTGACACCTGCTATAAATACAGAGAGAGCTGTTTAATGTTGTGTTTAACATGGGCTACTTTTTATTTTAGTTCAAAGACATGATCCAGTTTCGTTTCTGATTCTGCATTTTAAATTCAAACTGTATTCCAGTCCACTGGTACTTGTGGATGTGCGAAATAAATTACAAGGAAGGCAGCTCCGTTGTTCACACCCTTTTTTATGTCTTCATTTCTAAGAAGATTCAGAAAAAAAGCAAAAAGCTTGCTGTTGGAGGGGGGTCAGACAACCTGGAGCTGATATGCTATTTTAGAATTCACTTAGATTTACCCTGATAACAACAGGGAATTGTGCTCTGCATTTCTTAATGCCTTTTTTGTGTTTACAGTTTAGAGGACTTTGATGGAGAGGAGGTTGATGAAGAGGCTCTCATTGAGCAGCGCCGCCAGCAGCGCATGGCTATCGTCCAGGTCTGTATACACCGCTGTGCCAAACCTGTTTTATTGGTCGCCATATCAGGTCAATATTTGTGAAAAGTTAGAGGTTATGCTCTATATGTTGTTGTCAGTGTTTCTCAAACTTTTTGCACAGTGTACCACTTCAGAAAACAGTGAGCTCTCCAAGTACCACCTTACTGTTTTACGCTGCTTGGTGCAGCTGCTGTGGACACTTTACTTGTGCATCTTAAATAACCACTAGCGCCATGTGATCAGTTCACTGTCATCCAATTTATTTTCAACACAGCTGCTCGAAATATTCTCCTCCTGGTTTGCATTTCTCTTCATAATTGTTCATGTTTGGTGCCATGATTGCAGTGTTTTTGCATGTTTTCAGTCACTGCATTTCACCTCCACTTACTGTCTTACCAACACAGTTTAGCTTGTAACTACCAGTTATCAGGCTGATATTAAAACAAATGTTGTTTGAGCTGTATTCTTATGGTCGCACAATTCCCGTTGTACAGAAATACAAGATTGTGAATGAGGACACCAACATGGTGTCAGAGCCCAGCAGCCCTCAGAGCAGCACACGCAGCCGTTCAGCCTCACCTGATGACATCCTGGAGCGAGTAGCCGCAGATGTCAAGGAGTACGAACGCGAGAACCTCAACACCTTCGAGGCCAGCATCAAAGCCAAGCACAACCTCATCGCCCAGGAGAAAGACGGTAATGTCCTGCTCAAAATGATCACATCTGTTGGCATACAAGGACAACTGAATGAACTACAATGTCAGGTGTGTGCACCGTGGTTAACTGCGAGTGACAACATGTAATTAATTTCTCTAAAAAACATTTGTGGAGGCTTGTGACATGATGCAAATATATAAAAATCTCTCTATATGCATAGATATTGTAAGTAAGTGCAAGTTGGCACCTACACAGGTCAGCCATTGTCCTAAACACTTCTCAGAAGTGGTGCCTCCTCATGTGGCTGACCTTGTTCCTCTTAGCGTTACTAATCAGTGCTTACTCCTCCATATCTGCTGGCCAGAAGTATTATCACACTATTTGCCAAGAAGACTTGAAATCTTAGTTAAAATGGGATGAGTAAGAGGTCAAACTCAAAAGTAGCTCTGCATGTTCTCTGTGGCTGAATGGAGTTGCCTTGACCCAGGTAATTGCAGAACATTGCAGCCTGTCCTCCGTTGGTTCTTGGCCCGCACTTCAACTTTTGAAATGTAGCTGTTGTAAAGATGGTTCTGCTCACCTTCAACACTGAAGAGCAATCTTACGTTAACATGGATGTCAGAGGAGGATATCAGGTTCTGAACAGCTGAAAGCTCTGTCAGAGACAGCAACCACTTCTAAATAGCTTCTTCTCAATATTTTTTGTCTTTGATCAGGTTTCCACAGGTTCTTAAAAAAGTTTAAAATCCAATCATTTGAATCTTAGACTTTAGTGTCATAAAACTTCAATACGATTTTGACAGCTCTTATACTTTATAAAGTTGCATTAACTTCACTCTCACTTAAAAATGTGTTAATGGGAAAATTTGTATCGATCACGCTACAAAACAAAATCACCATGGAGCCAAGAACACTTCCTTTAAGTGTGGATATTATGTGATTTGGATTGGCAGAGTTCATGAAGGGATGAATTAATATTAATCAATAAGAGATGCATTAACATACTTTCTTTGCAAATATGGAAGTGAAATAGGTCTGAAATTGTGTTCATAATAGTCTTAAAAGTGTGTTAAAATCATATCTTCAACATGATTTGACTTCCATGATTTTCATAGGAAGGAAAATGGCAGTTTTTCTGATAACACGTTTTTTCAGTTCTTTCATGGTCAGGGTAGCAGATATGGAGGAAGTCCAATTTTACAAAGGTAAAAGCTCATTGGTGTCATTTTTGCCCTGCCTCTAAATTCATTGAACTCTAAAAGTGCATTAATATTTGCACTTCCCTGCAGTTCGGAACAATTTGACATTTTTCATGGCCTGTTTCACGCTGTTATGTCATAGACTGACCAAAGAACACTGGCCTATGCAAAACTAAACTGGCTTGATTTGTGTGAGAAGTGCAGAGTTGTGTGGTGCAGGGATTTTAATTTTGTTTCTTTTTGTCATGTGTTCATTCAGTTGCTGGCTTGTAATCCAAAGCCTGGCTGTCTGTGCCACCTGCAGCATATTTTGAGCTCTGCAGAGTATGTGAATCAAACACATGTTCCAGATATTCTGTTTTACAACATGGAGGACGACTAGAAACTCACCCAGTGTTTGTTTTGTTGTTTTTGTTTGTTTCAGGAGCCAACCCAAAGAAGCCTTCCGCCCCTGACATGTTTACAGAGTCTGACGACATGTTTGCTGCTGACTTTGATGTGAGTATTTTCAGTACAGGAAAATATAAATGTCAAAAGTAGTTTTCCTCTGCATCTTAATATTTTCACTGGCTTTGTCTGAAGTTCCAGCAAAGATGATAATAGAAAACACTTTAAGACTCTCAGCAGCTGTTTACGAGCCACTGACCTCATTTATGTGCTGTTTCTGCAGAGCGCCAGGATGAGAGCAGCAGGTGTAGGGAAGGACTTCAAGGAGAACCCCAACCTCAGGGACAACTGGACTGATGCCGAGGGTTACTACCGTAAGTTCTGCCACCCTAATCCTTATCTGCTCTCAGACAGGTGTTATCTCTAGGCAACTCTGTGACGTGAAGTGTGTCTTAATGTTGTGGCAGTGTCTCCTGTCAAGGCTCGTCTATATGGTGGTTTTAATTTCACACATCTACATCTGTTTGCTTTTTTTTACGTGGAGTAACAGACTTCCTGCCATTAACAAGTTTGACTGTGTGTTTATTTAGGGGTGAACATCGGGGAGACACTGGACAAGCGCTATGATGTGTATGGCTACACTGGCCAGGGTGTATTCAGTAATGTGATCAGAGCCAGAGACACTGCCAGGGCCGGCCAGGAGGTGGCAGTCAAGATCATCCGAAACAATGAGCTCATGTGAGTCCAACTTTTTGTATAGGAACTAAATATTTCTCCCTGAATGTCAAAAAAATGTATCGCTAAACGAATATAGATCATTTTCAAGAGCAGCAATCATTTGGATATTTGATTGAATTAATTGATAATTATATTTGAGCAGAATGCATATATATATTGTTTACTGTCAAATTATTCCATTGCTATTACATATGTTTGTTAAACTATCAGATGAATCCCTGCTTGTATCCTGAACAACAACATGAATAATTCTTTGGTCAACAGGCAGAAGACGGGGTTGAAAGAGTTAGAATTCCTCAAGAAGCTGAATGATGCAGATCCTGATGACAAGTTCCACTGCCTTCGCCTCTTCAGGCACTTCTACCACAAACAGCATCTTTGTCTGGTGTTTGAGCCTCTCAGGTACTAAAAAACAAAACGGTTTCTTTCTTCTAATCATTTGAGATGTGTTGTCCAAGTGTTTTAGCCAACGGTGTGGGTGTGATGACCTCACTTCCTAATCACCTGTTGTATTCTCGTCCGCAGTATGAATTTGCGAGAGGTGTTGAAGAAATATGGTAAAGATGTCGGGCTCCACATCAAGGCCGTGCGTTCCTACAGTCAGCAGCTCTTCTTGGCCCTCAAGCTGCTCAAACGATGCAACATCCTCCATGCTGACATCAAGCCAGACAATATCCTGGTACACTTTACACTTAAACTTTAAATCAACTTAACTGATGTTACAGACACACATTTCAATCATTTTTATTTTGTTTTCATTTTTTTTTCAATTCAGTTCACTTTCAGTTAGTTTCTAGAGTGAGTTTGCTTGTTTTAGTTTAGTATTCATTGTTTAAAAACCTTTATTTAAAAGTTGGATTTTAGTTTTTTTTCCTCTAAAGTCTAGTTTTTATTTTAGTGAACTAAAAAAATGTTCACATTTGGTTTTAGTTTTTAGTTTAGTTTGAGTTGACTATAATAACCTATTATATATAGTATATAGTATTAATTTCTGTTTGTTTTTGAAAGGTGAATGAGTCAAAGACCATTCTGAAGCTGTGTGACTTTGGTTCTGCATCTCACGTCGCTGACAATGACATCACACCGTACCTGGTCAGCAGATTCTACAGAGCTCCAGAAATCAGTAAGTTTATTTGTATTAATCACTAATGTCACCATTTATCAGCTGGACACACACTGGACCGTGCTCATGGTTTCTGTGTCTCAGTCATAGGAAAGCCTTACGACTATGGGATTGACATGTGGTCCGTTGGCTGCACTTTATATGAGCTTTACACTGGCAAAATCCTGTTTCCTGGGTCTTCTAACAATCACATGATCAAACTCGCTATGGACCTCAAGGGCAAGATGCCCAACAAGGTAAGATTGCATCATATCATTTCAGTTCCTTCAGTTATTGTTTCCCTTTCCTAGATGAAATGAGACGTCTCCTCTTCCATGCAGTGTTCAAGACGTTATGGCTGATGCAATGTCGTGCTTTTCTTTCCTCAGATGATCCGTAAAGGCTTGTTCAAAGACCAGCACTTCGATCAGAATTTGAACTTCCTGTACATTGAAGTAGATAAAGTGACAGAAAGGGTAAGGTCTTCCTTCTTACCTCTATAGTACATTTTCACCTGATGAAAATTAACATCCTACAGTTTTTAATACCAAATATAAAATATCACAGTGAATAGAACGCAGACAGTTTTTGAAATCAGGTGCTGGTTAATCGCAGAAACATCTTGGATAAAGATCAGAATAAATCACAGCACACTGAAATGACTCTGTTTTGTGAGGAGTGAACATTGCGTTTCGCCTTTAGTCTCTTTAGGTTCGCCCAGCAAAATTTTGGGAGCACTCACGTGTGATAATATATAATTTCAATGACTTGTTAACTTTTGAATATCACCCCATCAATTATGACACATTATCACGTTAGGGACAAACGTCTTTTGAAACTTTAAACTAATTTTCCCTTGGCTTGTATCTCCTGTCATTTCTCCGGCCCTGCAGGAGAAGGTGACGGTGATGAGCACCATCAACCCCACCAAAGACCTGCTGGCGGACATGATCGGAGGCCAGCGACTGCCCGAGGACCAGAGGAAGAAGGTGATGCAGCTGAAGGACCTGCTGGACGGCACCCTGATGCTGGACCCGGCCAAACGCATCAGCATCAACCAGGCTCTGCAGCACTCCTTTATCCAGGAGAAGATCTGACACCCTGAATGCCACACACAAACACAAACACACACACACACACACACACACACACTCCCAGAGCAGACGTAGAACCAACCACTAAACCAGCTCTGACAGGAACTCAACCCACAGACTTCTACTCAGAATGTCATGGATTTTTGTTCTTCCTCAACTTTATTTTGTTTATGGATACATAATTGCATTTTATTGTAAATAGATCATTGAAATGGTAGCCATTCTTGAAGATTTTTTCGATTCATCATTGTAAACTTCCCCTCATACCCAGCAATGCAGTTACGGACGTTTCTTTTTTTATTTAACTGGCATTGGAGTGACAGATGTTTTAAAGAAAAATATAATTCCTGTAAATACTGTATGTCTCTTGCATTAACAATCTCAAGCAGCAGACAGTTGAATTTTTGTCGTAGGTGCAGATGTCTAAATACATCATTTCTTTTTTTTTTTTAAAACCACAATTCTCATTGTGGGGCGATGCATGCTTTTGAATGTGCACCCTTTGTGCTCTAGATTTCTGTGGTGCAGGCCTGTGTAAACGCTCTGTATGTGCATCAATGTCACCCCCCCACTCCTAACCAAGTCATCAGGCTTTAAGGTCTGAACAGAAGGAATATAGATGCATATTATGTACTCCTTGAATTTATTTTTCTGAGCAGGTAGTCATTGTTTTCTGTTGCTGGACATTTCCACGTTTTTTTTTTTTTGTTTTGTTTTAATGACCCTCCTCCCCCCTCCCTCCAGCACTACTGGCTCGGTCCTGGCTCTTAAGGCTCTCACATTCAAGTGCCTCCTGTATGAGCCTCCTCGTGTGTTCAAACACCAAACAATGCTGGCCTGTTGAAGCCACACCTGTGACCCTCCTCTCCCATTGTTGTATATAGTCCACAGTTACTGTCATTTCATGTGTGATTATTATTTTTTTTCCATTAAGTGGTAAAAAAAACAAACAAATCTTGTGATTTCAATAAAGAATAGTTGTGGAAACGCTGCTGAAAGCACCTTCAGTATAAGACAACTTTTTAGTAATAAAATGTTTCCTATTGTATACCAAAACCCCCTTTCTTCATTCTATCCCCATCATGTTGGCATGGTGACATGACGTCCTGTACATCCTGTTTATCTTGATTCATATAAAAATGTTTAATAGGAAGCGACAAACTGGATGTTAGCTGTCCGAAAAAGGCTCTTTTTGATCCTTGTGCCCCAGTAAGTGCAGTCTGAAGATGGCCAGAGAGTAAAAGGGGATATTTCTGCAGCCTCCGAAGCATCAAAAGTAAAAAAAAAAAAAAAAAAATCCTCCACCTAGTTGGAACAATTTCCAGCTCTCATGCTCCTCTCTGCAGCGGAAAGTCTAACTGTGCCCTTCATTTCCGTCGCATGATTGCACTTGTGTTGAGCTTCTAAAAAGCATAATGGGAACCTCGCTTAGAATAGATTCCCATTTTTCGCTGTCTGGAAAATTAGGGAGTGATGCAAGGGTTCTCTGTGCTCACACTAAAAGGGCTTCTGATGATGAGCTGATGGGCCGTCGGCCTTTAAAGGGTCTGTAAATACATGCAGACTACAGTGGAATGACGACGGGTAAAGATGTCCGTGTGAATGAGCCGGGATACTAACACCTACTGGCTTTAATCTCAACACAGACGGACGACGGCTTGACTGCTTTTAATGTCAATATGTAACCAAACAAGTCATTTATATCCTGGCTATCAAATTTATGAGGATAAAATTCACACCTTAAAATGTACATGTAATTTCATAAGATGATCAGAAGAGGGCATCAAAAGCACTGGATATTCTCCGTGAATGATGGTGCTGATCCTGAAACTTCACTACTATTTTATTTTTAATGAGAGGAGCTTATTGCCAAACAAAAATCTGAAGTAACATCAGGCTAAATGATTCCATAATCATTAAGACTAAAATACACCAAACATAGCTATTTAACATGTTAGAATGAAAATAAAATAACTCAGTGATTTTCCTAGTTCCGGCTTTAAAATATAACGATTGCGGCACTTCTTTGTCTTATGTGACAATAAACTAATATATATTTGGGTTTGGGACCCTTCAGATAAAACAGTGATTATTTTCAATTAATCTGTTGATTTTTTTTTAATAATTGACAGCTAATCAATTATTAGATTAATCATTGCACTGCAAGATTGTTTAAGTAGAAATACTGTAGTCTAAAAACACTAAAGTATCAAAATTAAAAGGACTCATTAAGCTGAATGGCTCCTTTCAGTGTTTTGTAAAACAGTGGTTCCCAACTTTTGTCCTTCAGCCTGACTAAATGACATATTTTATTGATATTTCATTTATATTTAATGTATAACAATAACAGTACAGAAGAACTGATCAACTGTACAGTTAACCTGAATAGTGAACATAATAACTTGCAGGACGTTTGTGCAAAATGAGTGACTTGGACGAATTGTGAGCAGAATATTTCTTGTGTGTCTTGGAGCAGAGATAAGATTTTTTTTTTCATGGGAGTTTTAGGAACATTTTATACAATCTCTGTCTGTATTAAGTATTTTTTTTATTTTTAACTATCATATGTACTTATTAGGCTGCTCCCTTTTTTTTTTGACAAATTCAGTGTTTTCTCTCTGACACTTGGCCACTGTTCTATAAGCTCTACTTGTTTTGATCACGTAGCAGAAGAGATCGAAAGGCTCAGTGAACGTAGTTTGTGTTCAAATCTTCAGCACACCCTTATCCCCTAAGTTTAGATCTTAAATATTTCATTGCATTTTGTTACAGAAATGCAATGAAATGCTGACATGTAGGCCTACTGGATACATTTTTCAAGTCAAATGTTTGTTTTAAATCTTTTAAAACGGTCAGGTTTTAAGTAATACTTTAACTAAACCTGATTTATTTGAAGGTGAGAAGCTTCATGTGGACTAAACTAAACTAGACATCAGACACAGTCTCAGAAAGAACCTAAAAGGTGTTTTAATTCGTCCCTGTGGAGGTTAAGACTTTTCGTTTTCTTAGACCCTTTAAAATCAATAAGGCTTAACTCTTAATAGCTCTTACTTTATTCACTTCACTGGTTAATTCTGGTCTGAGTACAGATAAACATTTTACACAAACATTTTTGTAGTTTTGAAAAAAATATTAGCTTTATTAGCTGCTAGCATGATTGTAAGTCAATTCATAAGCAATTTTCTTACTGTGAAAGACGTCTTCAATTGCATTTATGGTCTTGAAAATGTTTAACATATAACATGCTGAAACCTGCAGAAACCCAGTATAAACATATACTATGTGCTGTGCTAATTATTAGCATTACTAGCTGCTAGCATTTATGTTTGCCAGTTCATACAGTATGTTAACTCTGCTTGTTTTACAACTTACTTACGTTAGCGTTACTTGTTGATTCTGCACTGAGGAGAGATTAACATTTTTGCAGATGTGAAATATTATTAGCTTTATTAACTGCTAGCATTTATGTTGGTACAGCAAGTTAATTCTCTACTTAGCTAAAGCATCACTGGTTAATTTTGTACTGAGTGAAACAGGTCTTATTTAGCATTCATAATGGTCTTGAAATGAACTTGTTGAAACCTGCAGAAACTGTATAAGTATGTTTTTTATGCAAAAAAAAAAAAAAAACCTGGTAACTATAAGTGTAAAATAAATATAGTGGAGCAACAAGTAAATTTACTTCTGAAATGTAGTGGACTAAAAGCATGAAGCAGAGTATAATGGAAATGATGTATGTCAAAATTGTATTTATAGGCACCTTTGAGTTTAACAAGTTGCATAGCATGGTTTCTTTGGCTGTGGTTTGATTTATAGTTATATACGGAGTGTGTGCATAAATGTACAGAAGTACTATCCTGGGTTGTTGTCTCCATAGAAACAAACACATAATTCAAACAATACATTTAATATATTATCGAGCCCAGCATATAAAAGAAGAGAAGAGACTTAAAATATAATTTCCATTTTTATTAAAACCATACAAACATTTGTAGTCAGTTATAAAAGAGCAAAGTGGCTCTTCTGGCGGAGGGGCAGTGCTGGGCCCTTGAAGCTCCGCTCCGAGCCAGATCTGTCTGGCCTCTACCCAGGGCCTGGGAATCCCTGCTTTCAAAGTCAATTCTTTATTGGCCCCAGGATACTCCCCCCATTTCCTCCGCTAAACCTACAGAAAGAGTATTGTATTTACACATTATATATAAAAGAGCACAATAAATGTGAAAACTTAAAAAAAACAAAAATCAAAATCAAAGAAAAGTAGAATGCATTTCGCAAATCTTAACTTTTCTGATATTCAGACTTTTTCTTATATAAATGTTCTGTCATTTTATCTTTTTTCAGGTCTCACAAGACACTTTAAATGTTTATCTTTAATTTTTTCATAATTCACAATGGAAGATTGGCAGTGATCTTTCTCTTTACCGACAGGCAGATACTTATAAGGCACATACCTCAATGTAATTTCCCTCCTTCAAAGGAAATGATTTCTACTTTTTTGAAAAAAAACAAACAAAAAAACAAAAACAAAAACACCATCAATGCACAGCTACAAAAATGACAAAAGTACCAAAGAACAACAAAACAGTTTTGTACCTCATTGCTTTGACGCTGAATAAAAGGTAAACTACTCAATATTCTGTGTTCAGTCGCTTAAGACTGCAAGGCAATACTAACACTGTTGACAAAGTCACTGCAATACTCGATGGCAGTACACATTCTGAATTTAAGAGCTTTGGAGAAAACAATACAGATGATTTCCTATGAAACAAAAACACGTCACTTTACAGCATTTATCATCATGAGAGGGAAGTCCATGTGCTGTGGACCACTGCTGGTCATTAAGACAGATTCAAAAACATGACATACTCATATCTATTTATGTAAGCATACGTAAAGCACCAAATGGGACCTTTGATCATCAAGGGAGAAAATGTCCACGTTCATATCAGCTCCGAGCAACCGTGCAATCCGACGTCAATAATCAAGATTATCACAAACAGAATATAAAAACACTGTTATATACACTTGTGAGTACCTTAGCAGACTAACTAAATCGAGCCATTTAGATATCAAGTAGACGACTATCTACGGTGCCTTGAAGACTTGGATGTGTCCTTTTTTTTTTTTTTTTTTTGGGGACTCGATACCATACCGCAGTTACTCTTGACAAAAACACCACTTGGTAAAACTTGGTAGAAGCACTGAAACATTTACAGATTCACAAAAGTAACACAAACAAAATGACAACAAATGTAAATACACCACTTATTAAAACCTATGATATATAAAGTTATCGTCGGGGCCTTTTCAATTCATGACCCGTGTCTGACCTGCTGTAATAAGAATGGATTTAGCGGCTTGGTACCTGTGCGATCAGAACGGTAGATACTTGGCACATGGGCTAGTCTATGTACTTGTATAGACAGTGTTAATGTTTAACCTTGAATACATGCATTTTTACCATCAGTGTGTACAGCAAAAACAGTGACAATACACAGAATACTGTTTTTAAGACGTGAGCTTTTGCTCACCATCACATAGTAATACAAAGAGAAGAGCTTCCAAAAATAGCCTACATTCCAGAAAAGGAATATAACTATTTATCTGTACATAATTTTGACACATCCCATTCCTGCGTGGGATGACATTTTTTTTTTTACAAAATAAATTGGCAACTGCCTGTTCCACAACATTTTTAAGTACACAATAAAGTTCTCATAATTGCCACTTTGGTCTTAATCTTCACATACACCAGAGTTTTTTCTCTTCTTCCTTGTTTCCATTTTTCCTAAGGGAGGAGAAAGCTGAGAGAGAGAGCAGCTACTGCATGATGGCCAGGAACTTGCTCTCCTCAGCGAGTGTGGTGAGGAGAGAGCTCATGTCTCCGATCGCCATGTTGTTCAGGCCAGGGGCCACGCTGTGGAAGGCCGCGGATGCTCGAGGGGTGGTCAGGCGTGATGAAGTCCTGGACAGACCCTGGAAGATGGAGGGACTCAACACCCCCGAGACCAGGCTACCCTGGTCGAAGCCGTCCTCCAGCATGACACCAAAGTCCAGACTTGCGCCCTCGTCTAATACAACAGGCACATTGCCGTCCACTGTGCTGGTCACCTGATCTGCACCAGGGGAGAGAAGGGCAACCGAGTTCCCGCTGCCACCACCACCACCTTGTCCCACAGACTCAGTCATGGAGTCCAGTAAGCACTGGTCCTCCAGGACAGGGAACGAGGAGGCCTTGTGATCTGCTGGTTCGTAAGAGAGGCAGTCATCAAAGCCCTGCTCTAAGTATCCATGGTCTGGGGCCTCCAGTTTCAGCCCAGATACCTGATGCGCAAGGGAACAGTGGTCCCCACTTCTCTGCTGGTTGAGACTAGCCTGGATTTCACCGGAGTTCTCGGAATTGAGGTACTGCTGGGTCCTGACCAAATTCCTGTAGCCGTTGATTGGTGGGCGAGGGGCGTGGACCTGCCGATTGTGATGAAGAGCAGTTCCCTGGGAGAGGCCGGGCAGGCTGTCCATAGAGATCCTGCTGAGGACAAGGTTGTTCCCAGCTTGGCAAGAGGTGCTACTGTTGTGGTTCTGCTGGAAGTGGCTCTGTTTTTGAGGCCCGATGGAGGCCTGTTGTTTCAAGCTCTGCGGAAGAGGTCCATCGACGATCTGCGAGAAGTTTGGCCTTCCGAAGGTGTTCGTTGAGTTGTGACTTCTCATCTCCATGCAGGAGTTCGGCAATGCCTCCAACTTCACCACAGGGTTGACACAGCAAGCACTTTGAGACTGATTAGCCTGGGCACAACTGTTCTGGTAATCAAGCGGTACTTGCTGCTGAACCACCATGTTTCCAAACCTGCCAAAAGGTGCAGATACGGGTCCATGTTCTGAGCCCGACCACCTTCCACACTGTGTCTGGTGGTTTTGTTCCCTCTGAGGAGATCTGTCGGCGCTCCCGGAGCTCACTTCATTCCACTGGATGGGAAGCTTACTAGGGCTCTTCCGCTCTACTATCTGGTGGTGCTGGAGACTGTGGGACGCAGGGAAGACCATATTCAACCCTGAAGTCTGGATCTGCTCTATCTCCTCCATAGATGGATGGGAGGTGTCCCTTTGGCTAGAAGCTATTTGGTCCTCATTGTGCATGTAGGAGCCACCATCCACTTGAACCTGGGAGTGGAGATACTGTACCAGGTCGTCTGGTAGCATATCCTCATCCCCAAGTAACAGGCCAGCCTCCCCATCATCCTCCATGGCCAGGGCTTCTAAGGCCGCATGCTCTGCAATGCTAGGGGTGCACGGCGAGTGCTGCAGGCCTCTCTGCAGGTTGCCCTCTGAGCGTGTGTAGTTCTGTAGGCTAAAGTTGCGACTTTCAGGTGTGGAATGATGAGACAGAGGTGGAAGAGGGTGGAGGTTGTTAAGGCTGTTGAAGCGTTGCACTGGGGGCAGACTGCACATATCAGGAGCCTGCGTTCGCACTGGGTCACTGGCCCTCCGGTTTCCGTTCAGCGGTCCCTCGCCCGGATAGAGGACCCTCCTCCTGTAACCTGCATGTCCCACATACCCATTGGTATACCCGTTGGTGCCATCACTGCAGCGATGTGGCCTGACCAGAGGTGGCAAAGAGTGGTTGCTACCACCCTCATCCATCATGGCCATGCGAGTCTTCAAGCTCATGCGCTCCATGTTGGGTAGAGGCGTGGGAGGTGGGCCGCCAGTTGCTGCTGCGTACTTGGCTTTCAGGTGGTAGTGTTGTGCTGGGGTTAAATTGAGCATCCCTCTTGACCCCCCTCCTCCTCCTATACCAACTCCTCCCATGCCTCCACAGCCCCCACCTGAGAGCATCCCTCCACCCCCTCCTCCTGCCCCACCTCCATACTGGCTTGCCTCGCTGGACCGGCGGGAGGCATCAGTGGAGATGGGGTCATACGAGTCGGTGGAGCTAAGGTTGTGGAGGCGGCGGTGGTGGGCGGCTGCCATTATACCCTCACTCTGGGAAGCCTGGCTGGAGCGTCGACTGGAGAAGCAGGGTGAGATGCCTGAGGAGCGCCGACTGCTGCTCAGGTAGGCTGAACTAGTAGCGCTACCGCTGCTGTCACGTCGGTCTCGGAGCAAATTAAGCACTGTTAGCTCTGTGCTGCCCAGCTCAGCATGAGCAGGTGGCTGAGGAGCAGACACCCCCCACTGCCTGCCCAGACAGGATCCTGAGGAGAACACAAACAGAGAAAAAGGGATGAAGAAAGTTTGGACACCGATAAAGAGAACAAGGATGTGATTAAAGGGATATTACAGGAGGATGAGTGAGAAACAGCCAAATAAGTGAAGCGTAAATGTGGAGAGATCCCTCAAACAGATGCTGCCAAGCAGCATTTGGCCATGAAACATTGTTACATGGTATTTTCTCAGATATGATGAATGGCTTGATATGGTTTGATACCATTTCCAGCGGAACAGTAAATTTTAAGCATTTGTTTTGCCTGAATGCTTCAGCCAAAATGGGCAAGATGGAATTCAGGATAATTTACTTCTCACAGGATGATTTGTACACATATTTGTGTACAAATTTGTGAAATTCTGTGTACAGGTGCTTTTTAACTGTAAAATGTCTACATGTGCTCAAATGCCTGTCAAAATAAGGATACTTTGGAGACTCTTTTCCAAGAACACTTTATAAAACAAGAGCATTTACCAAATATCTAGACCACAAACAAGATGTCAGCACCTTGCTCGCTTGACAACAGTGTTCATGCTACACTGAATTTTCTGTGTAGTGTGCAGTTTTCCTTTGATGTGTGTGAATATTCCTGATCTATTTTTCCGTCAACACAATGCATATGAATGTGGTAAAAGCATGGCAGTGTGCGTGCGTGCAGTGAGTGTGGTTGAGCAAGGATTTTTTCTTGTGGCAGTAAATGTACAGTGAAGGTTAAAGCAGAGGAAGCTGGGTAAAATTGAGGGAAAGTCTGTGGGATTACAAACCGGAGCAGAGTGAGCTGCTCTCTGGCTCAGGAGTACACTCTGCTCTGCCTGGGTTGCAAAATGTAGATAAATATGCTTATTCAGTGCCTTTTTATCAGGCATCATCCTCCCTATTTAAGTTTGTATTTATGTCAGTGTGACCCAGCTCTGACGCATGACGCACAAAGCTGGAGCAGACAGCTGCACATAAAATGAGCGTGTTTCCGTTGCATGAGACGTGCGAGTGAAATCTGACTTGCTTGTGGTTGAGACGGGGTTAGAAAAAGGTTCTCATACCAACTTAGACTTCAAATTTTCAAACAAAATACACCTTTAAAAAGTTTAAAAAGTTGATCTTACCCTTCCCCAGGATGTTGGGTAGTGTGGAAGCTTTTGGGGGCGGTGTAGGGGACAGGGGCCCCAGCCTGGGCAGCGCTCCATTCACCTGCTTCAGCCTCTCCATCTTGATGTGCTCCATCCAGCGCAGGGGGCGGCCAACACTTCGCCTCGCCTGCAGGGTCAGCATGGCCGTGGTCGCCGTGGAGACTGTGGAGTCCATGATGGGGGCCGGCTCGCCCTCACACTCCTCGTCCGCCTCCTCTTCGTTTTCCTCTTTCTCCTCGTTCTCCTCCAGCCCCTCCCCTGGCGAGCGTCCGGCGCTCACAGCAAGCTGGACTCCACTGCTGGGATAGGTGCTGACGGGGGACTGGTCACTGCTGCATGTAGACTGACCGCCAGGGCTTGGCTGAGACGTCTGACAGGTACACAGACCAGGGAAGGAGAAAGGATTGAGAGAAGGGAGGAAAGATAAGCGGATGATTGTCAAGTTTACTTCAGGGAACAGAAGGGAACGTACACAGTGTCATATGTCACAAACAATGATACAATGTTTGAAGGATGCATTCATACATTAGACAGTGATAACTGACCCTTCATAAGTCCCGCCCCTTTTAGAACCTCAGTCAACTTTCTCCTATTCTGTTTCCTGTACTGAGATATGCTATGTGCTAAACCTGTCTATGTTAAAAGGAAAACTAATGATAGCTAATGATTGGTGTAGATTAACTAGCAAGTTAGTATAAATATATAAATCAAAACTAGCCATTATACATCAGTTGCATCAATTATCAGCTAGTTAGTTAGCTACTGTTTGTTTGTTTGCTTTTCAACATAAATGAGCCTCGCACATAGTATATCGAAGCACAGGAAACAGGAAGGAGAAAGATGACCAGGGTTCTATGGGTTGTCACAAATTAATTATGTTGTATACTATGGCTAAAATCTGACTAGGGTTTGGGAACACTTGGTTAGAGTTTGGGAAAGATCGTGGTTTGGTAAAAATGATCATTCCCGCCGGTCTGGGGTTCTCTTCTCGACATGACCTTCCATCCGGTAGCGAGACTGCTTAACTGTTATTGGAGCACAGATCAAAAAGGGATGGGATTTAGTAAGGGTCAGTTATTCATAAATGATGATGTGTTCATATAATCATCTTGCATAATCATTGCAGTTTGAGCTGGTTCTTCAAACAAGAGAACCAACGTCCTCATTTATTCTTTTAGAAAAAAAAGTTGTTTGGAAGATGATGTTTTGCACATTATTGGGGCATGAGTAATGCCTCCCCCTGTGATCCAATTGGGACACCCCCACAAAAAAAGTTTTAAAAGAAAACTCATGTTTTGGGTTGTTTTCAGAGGATAGGCAAATAGGATAAAGGCCTCTCATGAGAATAGCTAGTGCCTAATTAGGTTGTTTACTGAATTTTAGGAACTATGTAGCACTGAGGAAAATTGGAATTACTTTTTTTGGCATCAAGTGTCAACAGTGTTTAGAGGGTATTCATCCTGTTGTTTACTGTGTGAATGAATTTGGCTGCACAATGGAGCCCTGGGCAGTATCAGGCGTACTTTCAATGCCCTCGCAGTTCTGACCAAAGGCATGGGCATCGCTCAGAAAAAATGCCTTTGGTGAATATCACTGCTACTCTTCAACATGTTGTACGATGAAATGAGGAGAACAATCTTTTTATGAATGTGAGGCATGAGAGAACCTACAATGAGAACAAATCTGGTGTATTTTGGGTGAAAGTCGAGCCAAGCAGTTGTGACGGGATGAGAAAATGTTTTACAGACAGTAAAACGATGAGCAAGAAAGGGAAAGGTGAGTCTGGGAGAGAATATTTTACAAATGCAATATGAAGGGACACCCATCTCACCTGATTACCCACTGTCCTTAGAAAGGGAAGGAGAGAAATGCCGAAGCATTGGATAGAAGAAAAGGTTTGCTCATTAGAAGACTTCAGTGTTAAATGTGCATGCCCCCAATTAAATGTTAGATCACTCAAAAATCTAAATACTAGATGTTTAAATTATGTTAAAGTAAAGGAATTAGTATCAAATGTATTAGAAAAGAATAAAAATAAAGTTAAAGGTGTGATTGATAAAAAAAACCCTTAAATTAAGTCTCACCATGGGCTTCTCTGTCTTGATGGACTTGACCTGCAGACATTCATCCTGTTTTGAGGTAGCATGGTTGTACTCCCTTTGGTCCGTGTACCCACCCAGGGGCAGTTGCCCCGGTGACCGGCCCTGGCCATTGCCCCCAGGCTCCCGCGGTTGTGGCGGAGGGCGCGGGTAATCTCCGCGCTGTTTCTTGGTGACATGTGCCTCCGGCCCGTGCACTGTCTTCACGTGCTTACGTAAGGAGCTGGGGTCTGTGTAGCGTTTGGTGCAGCCTGGGATTTTACACACATACGGTTTCTAAAAAGGAAGGGAGAAAGATGAGCTGTGAGTGTAACTATCTGAAATAGGGATGTCAACAGTTAAGCGTTAGTCACAAGAATATTTTTTGAGTGGGTTTAGGAAGGGTCAGTTTGCATTCAAACACTCCACAATGGCTTGGCTAGCTAGCAGTCTGAGGTAAAAAATGTAGTTTGGTGTGGGAACATTTCCTCCAGAAAGCAATGATACAGCTCTTCAGTTTAGTAGTAGCACTATCACTGTGCTGTGCCACATTAAGCTGCCATGTGTGAAGATGCCAGAGATTGCAGCCAAAGCATTTCTCCACATTCATGCTAATGTTATGCTTCCAATCACTGAGGTAGAGGGCAAGAGCTAACGCAAGTTCAGTTCCTCAAGCCTAAGTATACTATGCCATAGAGACTGCAAAACAGAGTGTGACTAAAAGCATTGAAAAACACTTAAAGATGAAGAAAGATGAGCTAAAAGTCAAGTTAGCCAAGCTAGCGCTGACCAACAATTGCTGGACATCTCTCGTGAGCAAACGCTACATCACAACTACCCGTCACTTCAACAATGCTAACTGGGAAATGCAGTCCAGGGTGCTCCTCGCTTGTCTCACAATACCAGACGATCAGAGTTCTGCCCACCACTGCCAATCGTCTGGGGATTTCTAAATGCAAAATCTTTTTTTGAATGGCGGCAAGAACAGCTGCTAACAAGCCGACGCCCCTTACATTTTTTTCAAGGACACGCCTTACTGAACACGACACTTTGCCCAACATTCTCCTCAATGGTGAGCACACAACTTCTGCATGTCATCACTGGTTCTGCAGTGCATTTTTTTTAAAGGTTATAATTGTTTTCACCCACTTTTAGCAATGAAAGCTGGGAGATTGTCCTAAATCTCTCTTTACAGACTGAGTTGTGAGTCCAGCTTCACACCAAGAGCCTCATTATCCGCCATCTCTATCAAGGCCTGAATATACTCTTAAACAGACAAGAACATAGACAGCTGTGGACACTACAAACATGTTGTAGTTTGGCCTCTCCATCCAACAGAAGTTGTCAGACAACCTCGTTGAGAAGCTGACTAGTCTGGTAGACATGGGGACAACAGGTGTCTCTTCTATTTCATTTAGTGTTTTTCCTTAAAAATGAACTGGGTGAAAGCGAAATTAACCGAAACTGAAATCTCTAGTCTGAAATTATGTTCGTCAGTACCTCATTTGAGTGTGTGCGATTCTGATGTTTCGCCCGATCAGAGGCGTTGGAAAAGGCCTTGTTGCAGCCTTCGTGTTCACACACATAAGGTTTCTCTCCAGTGTGGGAACGTAAGTGAGTCTTCAGGTTTTCCAGACGGGAGTAGGCCTTGGCACAGCCCTCAAACTGCAAAAAAAGTGAGAGAAGAAGAAGAGGACATCAGCCTGGATCTTGTATTTCATGGTCACATGCAAAACAGCATTTCACCTGCAAATAAATGAAGTCAAACGAGGATACAGTGGTATACTTACTGTGCATTTGTGGGGCTTTTCCCCAGTATGCCTGCGCATGTGGACCACCAGCATGTACTGTGCCTTGAAGGGCTTCTGCTCTCGAGAGCATTCCTCCCACCGGCACACAAACTCCTTCTTCTCCCCATGGATGTGGTCATTGTTGATGTGCTAAGAAAGAAGATGAAAGAACTTTAATCGAAGCATTTTTATAAGTTCGTCCTGTAACTGTACATGAGAGTAAAGCATTTTGCCTCTATCTTTTCTCTGCAGCATAAGAGGCAAATATGACATCCCTTTTGCTGCTTTCCATTTATTTTTATGTGGTATTTTCTAAATTTAATTTCTTCCATTTCATTTCTCTTAACTCTTTCCTTTCTTTTTCTTTCTCTGCCTCACTCTGTTGAAATCTGCACAAACACAGGCAGGGAAAAAAAAGGCAGCCTTGTGAGTCTCAGTGTCCGATCTGAACAGGATTTTCAAATAAAACCCTGTCACTTCGCATCACATTGGGCCCTCGCCCCTCCATGACATGTGCTGACAGTTGTGCTGCCGTGGCAACTTCCAATTCTGAGGCTTAGGAAGGAGGGGAGGCGGGAGGGAGGTGAGGAGATAGGGCGAGAAATCAAAAGTTCAGTCGAGGCATCTGAAATGCGAGGGCTTTACAACTCCAGCCAAGCATTATATCTGTGAGCACCACCTTTCTCTCGCCCCATCCCCTTCTCTCTCCGTCTTTCTTCTTCTTTGCTCACTAACTGCCTTGTAAAAACCGGGTAAGTGGTGGATGTTACAGAGGAATGAAGGAGGTGAGCAGGGAAAAAAAAGTCATGCAGACCCTCTGGGGACGAAGTCAACATCTGGCTCTCTTTCAGAGACAACACTGTGGTGGCCTCTGAAGTGCCTTTCCGGGAGCAATTTAAACCCAGGGAGACAGACACAATATCCTGACCAAAAAGAACCGGTATTATTACATTCCTCAGCAGCAGAGAAGAGTCTTTTTACCTTGAGGCTGAATGAACAGGGACGGACGGCAACAGAGGAGAAGGAAAAGAGATAAATAGAGACTTGACTTTGAATGCTCTTAAATGTCTGGGGAAAACGTGCTTTCTTTGAGCATTTACTCACAAGATTGTTGAGCTATAAAACATGCCTGACCAAAGCAAATAAAGTATACAGGGTCAGTTCCCCTCAAGGCATGACACCGCTCTGACAATGGCATCTTTGTACCTTCCCAGTGCCCTGCCCACTGGCCAGATCATGACCCCGCTTATAATCATGACCATGACATCCACCAGAAACCAGCCTATTTTTAATCTGTCTTCAAGACTTTTTGACCTCGAGTCTCTTCTAACTACACAACCACTGCAGTCACTACACTCTTAGAAATAAGGGTTCCAAAAGGGCTCTTCCTGACCCAGAACCACTTGCTTCTGAAGAACACTTTCTTGAAAGACGGGGTTCATCAAGGGTTCTTTGTAAGGCTGAGGGCAGTATTAAGAACTCTTTGTGGAAGAGAGAGTTCTTCAAGTACTGTTGAAATCCTTGAAGACCTCTTCCATCATGGGTTCTTTGTACCATACTAAAAAAGAGTTCTCGGTAGGGTTCTAGATGAAATTCTTGGGATATAAAAAGGATCTTGGTAGAACACCTTGGGTAGGTTCTAGATAAAAAAAAAAACTCTTGGGATTAAAAAAAGGTTCTTGGTAGAATCTTGTGATTGTGTTCTAGATAATCACCCTTTGAATGTGTCTAGATAAAAAATCTTTGGGATAAAAAAGAACCCCCAGATTGGATTCTAGGTAGAACCCTAGGAATATAAAAAGGTTAAAAAAAAATACAAAAAAAAAATCCTTTAAAAAAATTCTCAGCTGAACCCCCCTAGTGTGTTCTACATAAAACCCTCTGTAGATGAAAAGGTTCTCTGTAGAACCCCCTGGATGTTAGCAGCCTTAGAAGGCAGAAAGGTTTTAGATAGAACCCCTACAGAGGGTTTTGGGTGGTACCATTACAACATAGAAAGGTTATCTATAGAACCTCTCATAGGGATTTTTGGGTGAAACCTTTCATAGATTGTTCTAATTATGATCCATTATGTTAGGCTCTATGTAGAACTCTGTGGAAGTCTGGAGAACCCTTTATGGTTCTGGTTAGCACCTTTTTTTTCTAAGAGTGTTCTACAGGAGGAGTATCGACAAATGAGTCAGCGCAGTAACACCAGGGTGCGACAGCAAAGGCAAAGAGTAAAATTGACACTAATATATCCGCAAAGGACCTCCATTATTCTCACTTGACATTTTTTAATTTCAAAGTGACAAAACAAGACTAATTCCGCGGAAAATGATTGGGGACTGGATGACCACAGACGTTAGTGAAGTTTCCCCAAGATTGATCTCCTCGCCACCGCGGTCAGAGCCTCAGAAAACCTGACTCGTCTTCTCTTTTTCTCCCTCTCTGTGAGGGAATCCCTGTGGCAAGCCATCGGTCTGTGGCGAGCAGCATTCAATATCCCCTGGCTGAGAGCGATGGGAGAGCGCCATGGTGCTGGATCACGCGGGTGGCTGGCACAACACGAGTGCATGCACGCAACTCGCACACACAGATGGATACACACTCGCACCCTGTTTGTACAAATGAAGGAGGTCGTTGACGGGCGTGATGCATGAGGCTCTGAGCTGACAGAGAGGGGGACAGACAGCACGGGGAGAGGGGCCGCCGAGAAACCTAATGGCATGATCTAATGGCAATTCTTATTGAATCAATAATCTCCATGCTGAGCAGACAGGCCCCGTTGGCCGGCTAAATCGACAAACAGGTGCTGATAGCAGCGGCACGGCAGGTTATTCATCTTCCCCCTGCCAGCTTATCGGCCAACAACTGTAAAAACGCCACCAAGATGGATTTAGGAGGGAGACGCACGACAGGGAGCACCAGGGACACGGACGCAGGGGACACTGAAGCCGTCTGTGACGTATGAGAGGTCCACACACACACATACACACACAGGTGCAGACACAGTTTTCTTGGTCGAGACCCCTGCTGATGGGTGCATGGCATAAACATCCATAAACATAAAAAACACACACTTTTTAACAAGTTTTTATGCTTTAAAAAAAATAATAAAAGCATCTGATTTAACATTATTTTCCATCCTTCTGTGTGAATGCTCAAACTCACGCATCTCTACACGCATTACTTTTGCTATTTTGCAGTGTTTGCCCACTTCAGTATCCATCTCCATGTCTCCTTATCAAACTCTCTCTGGGACACGGGCCTCATGCATTAGAATGCAAGCGTGCATGAAAAGAGGGCCTGTTTACAAGGCAATTTCACTAAGCTGTGGGACCCGCAACACCGTTTAGCTTTATCAAACACCGCCTAATAAATCATATGCTCTTTTGTGATGTCAGTTGCTGAAGTGCTTTGTGTAAAGAGAGGGGGGAAAAAAGAGCATGAAAAAGGCGAAGAAGGGAGGGAAGGAGGAGGGAGGAAGTAAAAAGGGGGGAAAATTTAGCGAGCGAGGGAAGGAGGGAGGATGAGAGCAAGTGAGCGAGCGCACAGGGGGCAGGGAGCTAGAATTGGCATGTGTAATTCAGCACAGTCTTTTCATCTTAGAGTAAGATACTCTTGACAGATAAGGGGCCTAATCCTTCTCCTGATCAAAAAAAATCTGCATTTTACCAATTAAAAGCCTGCGCCAGCAGCCAGAGAGGGGGGCTGGCTTCAGACTGCGCCCGCGTTTATCTCCCTTTAACACCGGGGAGGCGCGCAGCAGCCGCCTCAACAAGGCTGCACACAGGGAGAGCCAGCTCCCCATCTGAGAACAAGGACATCACAGCGCCACCTATGTAGATGACCTGGAACAGACTGGTAGACTGTGGAGGGTGGGGGGAAGGCCTGATGAGCTGTGAGAACACACACATGCAGACCACCAACCCCTTCAGACACCCCGCATATATGGTCTAAAAAAGTGGTCTGAGTGAGAAAATCTGGTCGGTGTTCGCGACCCCCCGCCTGAGACTGTTAAAGCTGCTGCTAGGAGTTTTTAGCTGGTCAGGAAACTTGCCACTGGGTCGGACTGAAATCAGATGAAACAAGCCTGTTTACACCTTTTCCCAGGAAAAGTTACAGAGAGCAGCAGTAGTGAGTTAGCCAGTTAAAAAAGAAGCAACAGGAGATTTTTATTTAGATTAGGTTAGATTTATTTTTGACGTTATATTTTGAGATTATGATTATGGAAATTTTGTTTTGTTTTTCAATAACAACCAGAAGCAAAACATTTTTGGTAGAAAACAAAAAGCCTGTAAAAGAGGTATAATACAAATATATAATACTGGATAATTAGTGTCAGCTTGTTGAAGTAAATCACATTAAAACATATTCTTCCTGATACTGACAGTATTTTGTTGCCTATGTTTTTGCTTTCTTTTTTCACTTCTTGCTTCTTGTTTTCAGATGTATTACTGCTACATTTCAACTATGAATCCATTTAGCTGATTTTTAATACTGAAACTGGCTTCCTGCTCACAATAAATGTGACGGCGTTTGTGGCTTTCTTCTTCCATGAGGTTGCATTGAAAATATTAATGAAAATACTGAATATACTTCGTAATGTGGTTTACTTAACTTACAGGTACGTTTTTATTAAACTTATTATAGTAGAATTATTTTAGGAATCAACCATGACTGCAGTACTCCAAAATGACCTTCTGGTTGCTAGTAGGGCTGATCAAATGACAATATTGCCTGTTGCAATTTCGAAACTGCAGACGGTCTAAAACATCCTCAACAATCCGTCCCACAATGTCAAGACAGAAAATGAATTCTCAGGTTTGCAAGTCAGGAATGGTTCAGCAGCTTCAGTTATTTGCACACAAGATCACAAATTTCCTGTCAGTGGTCAAGGAGTAAACCTAAGATAAATATTCAATTCTGATCACTTCTCCTAATGCCACACTCGAATGTTTACGGCTCTTTATTAAAAAACTGCTTTGCCACACAGAGGACAATATCGCTTACATACATTTTTTCATCATACACAGATGCTGAAAATGCACAGCTCCCTTGTAGATTTCTCCACGGTGCAGCATCAGTAATAGATCCGTGAGAAAATAATAAAAGATTGTTGAGCGAGGCCATATTAGGGAATTATGGGAGTGTGGGCTTGGCATCTCCAGCGACAAAACTGAGCGAAAAAAGCCCACTTCAAGAGAGACATTAAAGAAGCCACCAGGCCTTATCTTTAAAAGTACTCCCTCCGAGGGGGAAAGAGGGGAGGGAGAAAAAAATGAAAGAGAAAATGAGAGAAGAAGGAGAGGTCTGTGCCCAAAAACCGGGGAAAGCAAAAGAATGTGGAGCTGGAGCGGAGAGGAGAGGAGGGAGACGGAGAGGTACGGAGAAGTTGAAATGTAATAAATGAAATAAATACAGCAAACGAAAATTGACACCCGCCTCGCTTTTGCTGACTGGGTAGGCCAGATAAGTGAGCTAAATTGCATAGATCTGATGTTTATCTTATCGGCTGCACCGAGAGCGCTTAAACGCAGATGATAAAGGAACGCCGTGGCATGTCATGGTGAGAGCACGTTGGAGAGTGTAAAAATATGCATGAAGAGCGCGGCAGGAGTGCTTTTGAACAAGGTGGAGAGCGACGAGGGTGGTGTGAAGGCTTAATTCTTAAATTAGGCCAACCACAAAGGAAAAACGGGTATTTGAATCAGAGCACGTGTTAGTTTTAATACTTTTAAAAACGTTTATTTCATGATGCAGACCATCAACACAAGAGTAAAATTTTAAAGCATGTTTAAAGACCGTCATTGAACTCGAACCTTGTGGTTAAATTGGTTACAACCAAGGAGAAACTGCTATTTTTTCCTCATCATGTTTTTTTCCCCAAAGCCATTTCAGAAGACAAGTACAGGGGGAAGGGACGCTCCATTGTTTGGCTATATGGAAATCCCCCCACCCCGCCACCACCACCACCACCACCACTCCCCCCTACCCCCAAACCCCTCCCAGTGTGTGAGGAGAGCCACTGTGGTCCAAATACTGTACTTATCCTATTACTGAGGGGGGTGGGGGTGCGGAGAGATAAGAGCATTTTCTCGTCCGCTCTGCTGAATTAGAGGGCAGGGATTCTGTAGGCGAAGACTTTTATTGGCATCTCTCTGCATATCTGCGTGTGCATGCATAGTAAAATGAGAAATAAAATGCAATATCAGAAAGTCAATTGCCAGAAAAAGAAGAAACAAAACACAATTCCAAGATGGAAAAAAAAATTGGAAAACTAATAAGGATTTTCTAAAATCTTATAATAAGTGCAGCTTGGCGAGGTTAGAGGTCGCACTTCATTTCACAGTACACTAATAGGACACAACAAGCTTATTTTTTATCAAACTAGATGAAAACTAGAAATATGTTCTTTATTAGATAGTAATTATATCTTAATTCGACATCATAAAACCAACAGTATACTAATAAGACGTCACAACCAATAATTTGCATCAGTGTGGATGAAAATTTGAAATAATTTATTCTTTACTACAGCAGAGAGTATTTTGGGACATTTTACAGCAGAACTGTACTGTAAACTAAAGTGAAATAAATTAGCAGATATGTGAGTTCAATTTAGTTTGCAGTTCTGTTGTAATGTGACCCTAATATAATAATATATAAGGGTCTAATGTCTACTAAAGCACACATTATGTATAGTTTTTGTCTAATTGAATACAAAGTACAGCTTGTTACGTCTTAATAGTGTCTTGTAATATAAAGTGCGACCAGGTTAGGCTGGATAGTACACGATGTGGAGCATTGTTTTGCTCAGATGGCCACCTGGTGCGACTACAGTAGGGGGAGGATGTGAGCAAGCTTTTCCTCCCCCTCCTCTCCTCCACCACCTTAACTCATCCTGCCCCCTGAAACAGGGGCAAGAAGTTGTCAAGATGCTCAACCTTTGAGCCGAGCCCTTCAAACACGGGAGGCAGCCCATTCCGCGCTGAGGATATCAATTATAGATAGGGGTTACCACCGCGGCTGAGGATTGCAATGTCAAGACGGCAAATAGACAGCTGTGGAGAGCTGAGGATCTTTCTATCAGATGTGTGCTGATGTGTGTTTCATGCGCACGTGTGTGTGTGTATGTGTGTGTGCACTTCGACGTCCCTTGTTCATCATATTGGTTGTATTTTCACCACAACTTCTGTCGGTCTGGCTGGACGCAAGGTTCACAGGCCGCGGGAGAGCAGCAGAGCTAATAGCGTCAGTGTAAGTAGCCGTAGTGGGGGTGACACGACCATAATGTCATTAATATTTAGCTTAACAGTGAACCCTCTGGCGCCATACGATGAGAGCCATCCATCTCCCGGGCTGTGTGAGAGTTCTGATAACAGCCAGGAGGAGGAGGGCCGGTCCAGTGCTGTACGCAGAGCTCACATCCTGACTCTGGGAGGCTTAACCCGCCAAATCAGTTAGCCGCGTTCAGCTGCGAGATGTGCTCTCCAGCTTTTTGAGCCCATTACCACCGTCCCTGGATCCAATCAGGAATCCAGCAGCAGTATCAGTCAATGCCTGCAGCACAGACTCTACTGTAGGCTGCTGCTGCACAGACTTGCAGGCAGGCAGGCAGGGGATGTGGCCTGATAGGAGACATTGTGCAGAGGAGTACAGCTGCAGTATGTTGCTGGGATCTACTGAGCTCGAGGAGAGAAACACTGGAAACTCTCGCAGCAGACAAACCAAAAGACACTGCAGTTCTGATGCGTGTTTTCTGAGCTGCACCCAGAAAGCTTTTTATGTTACAGCTTAAAAACAGCCTGTTGTGTCTCCCTGTTTCCCTACAAGAAACTCTGGTCTTGGAGAACAGCTGGGGTCTGGTCTGAAAGCTTCACTGCCCACAGGAAGTGATGAAGAGTGACATGCAAACAGTCTGCTAAACAGCAACACTTGTTCTAGAGGTGTTTTGCCTTTCTTGTTCTTGTGTTTTGTGCACAATTTGGCCGGTTAGCTGGCTCCATCAGAGCCGCAAACTTTTGAAACACAACACCAAACTCGCTGTTGAAATCATGGCTGAAAATTAACCATTTATATGACCATTATTATAATCATCAGACCACTACAGGATTTCTGGATATTGAAATGTGCTCAGTATTTGTGTGTGTGTTTCTACTCACTTGTACTAGCTGCTCCTGTGTGTCAAACTCGCGGCAACAGTTCTCCCAGTGGCAGTTTGTCTCATAAACCACCTCCGGCTCCTGTTTGCTCTCGTCCTTGTCTCCTTCCTCCTTCACCAGGGTCATCCCGTCTGGATGGTCCTGAGGAACAACAGGGAAAAGCTTTATTTAATACCACCCTCAACATAAAAGCATAAAAGCTAGAGGTACTGCCTTCCTCTCCTCAACATCAGTCCATCCAAATTTGTCATAAAAGTCATTTTTTACTGCCCTGCTGGTTTACATGAAAGGCATGGCCAAAAGTGATTTGGTTACAGCTCTCAGCCACAGCGCCCCTGTGAATCTAGCCTTGTTTGGCTGCCTGGGAGAAAAGTGTGCAGAGCGGAAATGTAGCGCTGAAAGCCCCGCTCTGTGTTTGGGAGTTGTTATACGACAGGACCGGGGCGAGTATTTGAGGAATCTAACCCCCTTTTCCTGCTGTAGGTTGCTCTATTAGCCCAGACATATTTCACTGTCACAGTTAGGTGGCTGAGCGGAGCGCAGAGTTGGTGTGGGCTCATTCAGGAGAGCGTGGGCTTCCAACCACACACCTCAGGCTGAATCTGCTGCTGCTTCTGCCCGAATATCGACTCTAATAAGGTTTTTCCTGCAGATGCAAACACTTACTGTTATCACATTTCTCTTTCATTTTTCCAGCCACTTAAAATTTTGATTAAACAAAAGCAAAAACAATTTCCTTCTAGTCTCCTGAAGATCAATGAATTGTTTCACTTCGGAAACAGCGACTGATAAGAGGAGCAGGGTGGGAAACGAACACCAACAAACAGCCAAACGCAGGTAAATAAATACAAACTGTGGCTGGTAAGCTTGTCTATTGTTGCAGCCATGTTGGCTGGTGCCCAGCTGTTATATTATGGGCTTCCTATTCTAGTGGAAAAATCTAAAAATATAAATCGGCTGGTGAATTCTGGGATTTTCCAACCAGTTTGCAGTGTGATACTACTCGCCAGATTGTGCCACTCTCATCAGATAGCTGAGGAACAGCTTCTAACAGCTTCTTCTAACACGTTCTATGAAGGTCATGTCTATAATGCATTATAAGAACATTCATAAGACATTTTAATGCATTTATAAGACTTTAAAAACCTTTTTATAAAAGTTTAAAAACATGCATGACAACTTATAATGGCTTAATACACTATAGCATGACTATATTAAGGTTATTAGCAATTGTATGATGTTGATAACACATTATTCCATTTCGGAAACTTAATAATCTGTTACGACATGTTATAGCAGTTCTTGCTGTCTTTATAACTGACTAAAGTTATGATAACTAAAGTTATAATGTGCTGTACAACCCAGGATTCTTCTCTCAAACACTGCTGCCATTTTGGCGTGGAGGTATAAAGCATTATGAATGCATTATGTCCACCGCTTGAAATAGTTGCTGTAAGTTGTTATGCATGGTTATAAACATTTATAAAGAACTTTATAAAGCCCTAAATACATTGTAATGTGTTATGAATGTGCTTTTAATACATCATGTACACCACTTTTCAGTCTTTATAAACCTTGTCATGTTATATAGTGTTATAAAGGGTCTTATAATGCATTATATTTCATAGAAAGTGTTGCCCAACATCCCATGAAGGCAGTAACTGAACATATATTTTTATGTTTCTGTAAAATGTTGACAATCCTCACCTGTACGCTCACTGCTCCCGGGCTCGGCAGCTCTTCCTCTGGTTTCATTTTGGAACGTTTGTGGTGCATCGGGTCTCCTGTGCTGCTCACTGCAGATTCACTTGTTGGTTTGGTCTGTGGAAGCAGAAGAAAAATCAGCATTTTGAGCTTCCTATGGCATGACTTTAGCAACATCGAAGATTTAACTTTATGTGTTACTTATATTTCTGATGTTACCCTCTGTAGTATAATTAAAAATGCATGCAATGCTTATAAGTCGATCAATCATTTACTTAATCAAGCAGAAAAAAAAACAACTGTAGTTGCACTTTAATGATTTCTGTGTCCTCGGTCCCAGGCAAGAGCTTTAACTGTACAAATGAAAAACTATGCAATTCACTGTATCACATTAGCTGCCCTAATCACAGCAATTAAAACAAACTCATGAACCAATTCAATGAACCATTCACTGAACCAATGGATGACCTGACTTTGGCCCGGACTTAAATTCACCCTTGGGGGAATTTTTGTTACATATGGAGCTTGCAAGAATAAAAGAAGTTTTCCTGGCTTTCCCTGAAAATGTTAACTCACCTTATGTTGATGTTCTCAGAGTTGTAGTGAAACAAGAAACACATTTGTCCTACTATCTTCACTGGAACATACGAGATTCAGCTGTGGCCCCAAAGCAATATTCTGTTTATTCGGGAGAGGGAAAAGGCAATTTTGGTGTTCCCAATTTGAATGAGGCCTCGTTCGCGGTAACACAAAATTCAAGCGATGAGAAACAGCAGGGAGGATGGGTAATAAACATTGAATATTTACTTCAAATGTGGGCCCGCACATACAGAAAGGGGTGAGGAAGGAGAGAAAAAGCCCCTTTGGATCCATCCATCCATGTCAATATTCCCTCTCTATATCCCTGTTCTCTCTCTAGTGATTAATGGAGTCAGCAGTGGGATTCTATGCTAACAAGCCCCTTGTTGTTTGCTGCAGGCACGTTCTGGGCCGAGCTCGGCAGTCTAAAAACAAGAGACAACACAAGTAGGAGGAAGCTCCCAGGAGAGGAGTGCGTGGAGGGGGGGTCCTGCCTGTACCACGTTAGCTCGCCGCGTTTCCCTGAGATGTGGCTGGCATGCGACGCCGCTATCTATTACCTGTGATGATGAATCGCACAGGCGCCTGCCGCCGCTCTCACCTGTGAGGAGTCGTTGGAGATGACTGAGCGCTCGCTGGCGCTGAGCCCGGAGGGGGGGATGCCAGGCACGGGTCTCTGGGTGGCGAAGGCCGGCGACGGGTGGATGAGAGGTGGGCTGTGGCCAAAGGCAGAGCCCACGATGCCCGGTTGACGCCCGATCAGCTGCTGGTGGACATGCAGAGCCACCGGGGTTGGAGGGTAGGCGAAGCTTAATGCAGGGCTGGAGAGAAAAAAAAGAGGGTCATAAAATAATCAGTACAAATACTTTGTAACTGTACTTAAGCACAGTTTCTCTCAGCCTATCAGCTGCCCAAGCCAGAATCCTCCAGCGCCCCACAACAGTTGAAGGACACAATTACACAAACTACACAAGCTTTCCAGACTGAAGTTCAGTTTCAGCCTCATGTAATCTTACTAGTACTACTACTACTGATAATAATAATAATTATAATAATACTAGTAGTAATAATAATAATACTTTAAAAAGAGCATTGTTATCAGTATAGTATTGGTATCAGCAGATATCCAAATTCAGATATCGGTATTAGATGACAATTGAAAAATGGGGATTGGTGCATATCTCCATTTTAATACAAATATATACAAATATCTGTACTTTTTATTTTGTATCATTGCGCGCCGCCTTCCCAACATCAAGACTTATTTCAGCCTAAATGGACGGGACAATAACACATAGAAAATAAAATTACACTTTTAAGAAAAAAAAGTAAAAAAATCTCTCTAAACTGAATATCTTTGACAGAACATGTGAGGATGTCACCTTGAGCTGTTTGAGGAAACATTTGTCACCATTTTCTGACATTTTATGGACCTGATAACTAATCGATTAATTATGAAAATAATCAAAAATAAAAAAATGAAATCAACTGAAATATTAATCCATCAGTGCATATTATGCCTGACAGATGTAATAAGATGTAACACATGAGAGAGATAAGACTGTCAAGAAAAGGTGAGGTTCAGTTAGCTTTGCACTGAAACAGCTGGTAGAAATGTCCTTTTGAAAATTACTTTTTACTTCAGAGTCTGTACTTTTTCACTTTTATTTGAGTAAATAATCATTTCTTCTGCTTTTCACACAAGTATCTGTACTTCTCCTTGAGTAAGGAATGTGTACTTCTACTAATCATAAAACTAAAATACAACTTCTCTAAAACATCAGCAGCAAAGGCAATGAGGCAAAAAAAAAAGGGGGGAAAGACAGTGAATAAATGGATTGTTCTGGATAGTTCCGCCTCCCTGAGGACAATCTGACAGGAGATGGTGCGGTAATGCTGGAACCATGGGGCTGCCGGCAAATCCCTGCCAATGAATGTTCAGCTTGTTAACACGCAGTGAATTATCATGTGGTCTGTGTAAGGCAGTATGTCATCCTTCCACTGGGCAAATGATGAAGATGATAAACAATCTGGAGTGTGTCGTATAGCCATGTAAATAAAGCTAAATTAATTCCCTGTCCCTGCAACACTGCGACTCGTTCCCTCAGTTTATTTACCCTCGACCTGGGCTAACTTTGTTTATCCTAAAAATCCCAGAAGCCACCAAACCTCCTCTGGGGTCCGTCTAACCGCAGGTGAACCACCAGATAAACACAGATCTGTGTGGCTCGACAGCAGCGGCCTCCATTCATCCTGAGCCCTGACGCTTCGCTCTCGCCGCGACCCATATGTCTGCTGATCTTATTACGAGCCGAGTGGAAATCAATGGGCCGAGACACATTTGGGGGCCCATCCGCTTGTCATATCACTCATCAGTCTGTTGGCTCTGGCTATTTGGGTCCTGTCACCGGGACAGTGGCCGAGCGTGCAGCGTGATTGATCAGGCTCTTCTTACAGATCGCTGATCAATGGCTGTGGGTGGGGCGATGGATCTTTCCTTTTCCCCTTGCTCTTCTTCTCTTTTTCTTCCCTTCGCTTGCCGCTGGTACCGGGGCGTGATGTATGTGACGTTTCCATGAGGTATACCGGATGACTGACACGAGCCGCCGGGGAGGCCGGCTGACTGGCTGGCTGGGAGATCGTCACCCACATGGGGGTTTGACATGGACAACACACACACACACTCTTATTCACACCACCGCACACTTTCTTTCCCCTTTTCTCTGTGCAGAGTGCATCGTAACCACAGTAACATTATGGTGCTACGAGTGTGCTGTATGAAAAGTCAGCCAGTCTATGATATTAGAAAATCATCTACGACATCGTTGCCCTCAGGGAGATGCTGCTGTTTGATTTATCATCGGCACATGTTGGTCCCTGAATGACCACCTTGAGAGAAACACAATCAATCAAAGCTCCTGAAGACATCCTGACAGGATAAGAGTTATTTTTTATAACTTTAAAGAGATAGTTCGGGTTATTTGAAGTGGGTTTGTATGAGGTACTCGTCCATAGTCAGTGTTTTACCTCACAATCGATAAGGGGTACCAGCACGGAAGCGTTGCAATGTACTGCTGTGAACAGGGTCAGCAGCAAAATTTATTTTAGCCACTTAAAAATGGTTCACCTAAAACAAATCAATATTAGTTTAAGTGTACCATATATTCACTGATTTACTTTGCCGTCAGACAGCCTTTTCTGACAGGACATATAGCCAAATATCACTGTAACCTTACCAACCAAACTCCATAGGCAAATCAGCAATTTTACCTTGCAGGAAACAGGAGTTGCTGGTCTACTGATGCCTTGATTTGTTAGTTTGTTTGTGTTGTGTGATTTTGGTGAATCCAAACTACCCTTTTAAAACACACAATAACACAAACAAACTAAGTGATCTAGGCAGCAGCAGACCAGCTGACTCCTGAGTGCTGTGAGGTAAAATTACTTTATTTGTCTATGGAGTTTGGTTGGTTTGGAGAGAGCAATATTTGGTAGTTTCCCTTCAGAAAAGGCTGCCTGACAACAAAGTAAAGCTGTGAAAATATGCTAAATATAGCGTACAGTTAAACTAATACTGATGTGATTTAGGTGAACCTTTTTTAAAAATCCTGGATCCTACATTTCCCATGATGCAACTTGAGAGCGTCTTTCAGTAGACCTCCCCTACGTCCTCAAAGAAAGAAAGAAAGACCTGGGAGCTTCAAGAATAATAATTCATGTCGTGTCATTACCTGATGGCTCCAGCAGAGAGGTGCCCGTAGGAGCCGCTGGTGGAGGAGCTGGAGCGGGAGTTGTTGAGCATGGTGACGAGAGAGTTGGGCGAGTTGCGGATCATCGTCTGCAGGTCAAAGCTGTGCTCGGAGAGCGGCGAGATGGGCAGCGGGCGCTTCCTGCTGGGCCGGGACGGCAGCCGCGGGCTCGAGAAACGAGAGTCTGCAGGAAAAGATGGGAGAGATCATCGTCATCATCATCACGTATTTAATTTTATAAATCCCCGGAAAAGATCAGAATAAGAGAAGAATGACATAAATGTTACCATACCCGATAAAAGTTCTCCTTTCATTCAATGTTTCTTGGAGAAAACACCAGCTACATTTCTACAAATTAGTTACAGATCAAAGAGGAGCGTTTGCTGGTTTGTACACCCTTTTCTGTTTGACTTCTTCCAAACTCTAACCTAATCTAACCCCAGCAGATGACATTTTTGTCAATCATCAGACAAAAGGCTCATCTGAATGAGTGTTCAGCTGTCACTTGATGCACTGCTTGCATTTCATCCATGAGAAAACATGCCTTTTATGTTGGAGAAATGCTCTGACGGTGTATGGTAATATTTAATCAAGTCCAATTTGACTCGTTATTCAAATGCAATCAGTGTTGACTGGAAATACTAAAAGGGGGTTTGAAAAGGTAAAAGGCGGAAACGGCACAACCATTCTCTGCGCACATACAATGAGCCACGGGTAGAGATTAAAACATGACTTTTGTTGTCTTTTCACATGGAGATGTCACAAACAAGACAGGGAAAAACAGAGGGAGACGGAAGGAGGGGGAAAGAAGCGCTGAGGGGATGTCGTGCTTTGTGCGTGAACTGACACAATGACTTTGTGACTCAAGACTTGGAAATAAAACATTTTGAGTTATTTCATAAAGGCAAACAAAACCAGCTTACGCAGCCCCGATAACCCCCCTCCATATTTACGTCCCCCACAATCCATCCATCTCCCAAACGTAAATGCTCCATCTCCCGTTTGACACATCCAACGATTACAGAGCGCTCCATTCACATGGTAATCAGAGTGTGTGGATGTGGATGTGTGTGTGTGTGTGTGTGTGCGGATGCCTCTGCGGCGGCAGCGGTGGTGTTCTGGCATACGAAGGCCCGAGTTTCGACTATGGCGTGAAGCTGTATGGAGAGCAACACCCCCTTTACATTGTCATTGTATGGAAAATCTGTCTTTTTTATGTCTTAGTGACGGGGGTGTTGGAGGGGGGGGGCACACAAATACACGTACAAATCCCCGAGAGCACACAATCGCCAAATACAATGCAGTTTGTCTTTTTCTATTTTTCACATATAATCCTGCAAAAAATATCATCTTTTATCCTCCTGGTTTGGACAATTTCAACCCTCAACATCCAAAATTTGCCATTTATTTACAACAAGCTGAATCGAGCAGAAGTGAAATACACTCTGAGAAATAAAGCATCCAAAAGTGTTCTTACTGAAGGACTGAGGTTCTACCCAGAATCGTTTGCTTCTGAAGAACCATTTATTGAAGAAAGGGTTTGATAAGAGTTCTTTGTAAGAGTACGGGTTCTATTAAGAACCATTTTTGGAAGAAAGAGGTCTTGAAGGATTGTTGAAAACTCTTTCGTCAAGGGTTCTTTTAACTATAATATAAAGATGTTCCCTGTAGAACCCCTTTGGTGGGTCCTAGATACAACCCTTGGAATATTAAAAAAGTTTCCAGTAGGAACCCCCTGAGTGTGTTCTCGATAAAAGGATTTTTGTAAGAACCTCCTGAGTGGGTTCTAAATGGAATTTAAAAAGTTTTTCGGTAGAACCTACTGAGTGTATGTGTTCTTGTTAACACCCTTAAAAAGTGGAACAGTTTTAAACCAACCCTGAGATAGGGTTTTGGGTGGAACCATTCTCAGTAGGACCACTCACAGTGGGTTCTGGGTGAGACCTCTCACAGATGGTTCTAGCTATAACCCTTTATGTCTAGGTAGAACTCCTTGAAAGGATTCCAAGTGGAACCTTTTTAAAAAGGTTCTACCAAGAACCAAAATGGGTTCTCCCATGGGGACAAGCCAAAGATCCCTTTACAGTTCTACTTAGCAGTTTTATTTCTAAGAGTGCAGGAGAACTCACTCGTGTTGAATTAGGAGCAGGCAGCGTCCCACCACTGCAAAGCCTCATGGGAGTGGTGTTTATTAATGCACAGCCCAAATGATAAATCGGCCAACCGGGGAGCCAGAGAGTGGAGCGTCCTGGCTCGTAGCAGGACTGTCCCTCTAATTTCCTCTTGATTTATGGACGGGACGGCTGGTTACGTGCCGCGTCATTAATTCTTCTGGCCGGGGAGGGTTTAGACAGGCCGGACTGACGGCGTTGGAAATAAAAGCTGGCTCCAAAAACTGAGGGTTGAACCTTCGCCGACACGCCTCAGGGCCACCTGAGAGGGACGCTGTCACCTGGGAGGCCTGAAGACCGAATAACTGTACTTTATTCTGGATGCTGCACTTCAGTCTCGCACTGCTTTACATATCTGAACTTTTACTGCACAACTTGTCTTTATATTTTGTCCTTAGTATTTTATTTATGACTTTTAATCTTCCATTGTTTATAAGTCTGTTTTTAATTCATTACTGTGTTATTTTAGTCGGTGTGTTTTGTGTGTAAAACACTGGTTATAACACATTTTTAAACCTTGATACAATACGAATATAAAAAAAAAATACTCGATACCTCTTTTAAGACCACGGCAAAAAGAAAATTAACTCTCTGTGCACAAAATAGGTTCATTTTTCCTTCTTTTTTTGTTGTTAAATTAAGAACTTGCATACAGCAGTGCTGGTACAGAGGAAGTCACTGAACACTGTGTGGTTTTGCTCGGCTGAAGATGCCGAATTCACCAAAGTTTGCTAAATTTCAGGCAGGAGAATAAAGACTGAACTGAACTGAACACTTCATGAAATCATTTTTTTAATAGACTCAGTACCTCTAATACTATTGAAAACTTTAGGACACAGACACTAAGACACTAAGAGAAACAAGCGATTAGTTGATTAATCAATTAGCTGATTAAAAAAAATCAGTTGTAAACTATTTTAATAGGTGTTTCAGACATTTCTCAAGCACAAAATGTCAAACGTTTGCTAGCTACAGCTTCTTAAATGTGAGGAGCTGCTGCTTTTCTTTTTTATCAGTTTGCTTTCTTATTTATATCCTTTCTTTTTTATTTATTAAACTTAAAGAGTATATCTTAAGTACAATAATTGATGACACCAGGTAGAGACATAATTTCACTGCACTGATAACTTGTTTATTTCTGTATATGACATTAAAGAATTTGAATTCTTCAATCCTTTGAATCCAAATGACTTATTAGTGAGAGTAACTGTCAGATTAATCAATAATGAAAATAATTGTTAGTTGCAGCCCTGTATTTAGTATGAAGATTATGTGCCACTTTTTGTCTGTTGGCATTTTTCAGTAAATTTTGCTGAACAGCTACAATTACTGGCAATCTTCTGCAATTATAGCTTGCAAAGTATAATCAGTAACTACAATGAAATGGTTTGTTTGTATCAAACACGAGTTCCAGTGTTCAAAATATTGCTAAAAGTGAAACTATTAATGAGGGGAAAAAAAGCCAGATTAATAGAAAAAGTAGCAAGTAAATTAAACTGAACTAATGCAGAGCACAAATACAGACTTAAGTATAGTGATCTATGAGAGCTGTGGCACTAATTAGGCCGTACGAACACAGACAATAGCCCATTAAAGCACAAATAGGCAGGACAGGCCCATTGTTTCATTAGCACAACTCTCACTGAAGGTAATTACACTGATGTGAAATAGACTAAAATAGCCACAGCAACATGGTAGCCCAGATTATCAGCCAAAGCCTCTTGATAGACTCTGCTCCTCTTTGTATGTTTTTTTTTTTTCCTTCTGAAATCCAACAAAGCTTTAAAGTGTTAATTTTTCAGCCGCTGGAACACACATTGTTGAAACATGATGAGTTATTACCAGCAATGATCACAGGCGTTTTTTAAGTGAGGAGCATCGCATCTCCACTTAAATTTGGCCCCTAATTGTTTTGTTTCAGTCTATTAATCTTAAAAAGTGACACAGAAGAAAGGATTTCTCCAGTGATGAATGGTGGGACATTCCAATTCCCACTTAATAGCAATTAATTTTCTGATACCCGCACAAGTTTGGCTAGTTTTAATTAGTTTGTTCAGAGGAATAGGGGGAACTTCACCCCGGATTTCCATGAAAGCGGCGTCTGCCTGACTAAATACATTCTCATCAAAGGGAGCGGGGTGAGGCTGTCCGACCTTTCTAAGATTCACTGTGCGTTTAATTTCCTATTTACACTTTAAAATAACTCATTAGCATAAGTCCTCTGCACACAGTCCTGAGCCCAACACATTAAGACAATAGCTCATTTAAATTGTGTCACAGTAAAGTTGCAGGTCCCTCCTCGCCGTGGTTGAGCTGCAGCTTCGTCTATATTTAGTACAAGATAGGTGTGCTGTGAAGGTGCATTTTAAAGGTTGAATTCCCACTGGGGCCACCCATGCTATAATGTGCAGGTATGCACTCATAATAAGCTAAGGTGCAATCCCTGTAGGCACAGATTTAGTGGGTGTCTTTTCTCTGGCTGGGCTACACGTGGTTGAAAAATACATTTTTTTTTTCATGCCTAGGCTACCTAAAACTGCTGTTTAAACATAATTTTAATCACTACAGTTCAGTGTGAGCTTAGGACATGCTACAAATTGAAATGTAGCCACTTAAATGCTGTAAAAAAAACATTTTTTAGCCATTTTTTTTAACCTAAAAGCAAAGAAAATCACAAAAAACTTAAACCTGCTTAAATGACAGTTTAAAATTAATGCTAGGTCACATTTTGATTTAATCAGGTTTAAAGATGAATCGTTGCTGGTGCAGCCCAGCTCAGCGTACACTGTGTTCTCAGTCATGAATCCTGTGTGAGGTCAGTGCAGACTTACTGTCCATGGCCTGCAGGTACTCCATGTGCAGGGCGCTGCTGGTCCCGGCTGTGGCCGCCACAGAGGGGAGCAGGTCGGTCGTGTAGGGGCTGCGGTGGCCCGCCAGCAGAGCCATCTGGTGGTAGTACTCTGCTGTGGTCAGACCTGTGTGAGGGGCTGGAGCAGGAGAACGATCGGGTCAACGAAGAGGAAACAAGGCGAACGAAAAGTGAAGGTGACAGAACAAGGAGATTAGGTGGGTAGAAGAGGGAGCATTTGGAAAAAGAGAAAGAGCAGAGGAAGAAAAAGAATGAGGTAGAGAGGAAAACAAGACAGGAGAGCACCTGCGCTGCATTACAAACCTGCGTTCATTTACATGAGATGATAATCAGCTCAGCAGAACAGTAATGAGCACATTAGCAACACCATCAAGTTAAGCAAAACAGCTGCACAGGGAGCATCACCTGAAGTAGAGAGCCTCACTGGGGATTAGCGGATGCTTGCTCAGAGATTACAGTGAGTGTGCATTAGTGTTTGATTGATGCATTCATACCCAGCACAGCATAACTGATCGTCTTACAATACAATTCTTAAACAGCGTTTTCTCTTCCTCTTACTGCTCCTTGATCACTTTGGAGAGAGTGTGTATGCGTGTGTGTGTGTGGTTAAGAGTATGTGGGCTGACAGATGTTTTGCCAGAGAACAAAACATCTTGTGCCATATTTCAAACACTAAGGCTACAACGATGAGTTGATTAATTGATTGGTTGAGCAAAAGAAAATAAACAAACTAATCAACTATTTTGATGATCAATCTTTTTTCAAAACTTATACTGTTTGCCAGCTAGCTAAAAAGTTAACAAAATGTTAAATTGTTACAAACAAAAAAAAACCCAATATATTGTTTGCTGTGTGTGTTTTGGTAAGAATTCCTGTTTATATTTTCAATGAAAAAAATATATTTTGCCAACACTATATCTACCAGAATTAGCTGATAAATCAATTGGTTGAGCTTTTTTGTTAGTTATATTGTTTGCTAGCCAGGTAAATAAATACATAAAAATTTTAGATTGTTTGCTAGCTAGAAAAAAAAAAAAAAGAAGTTATATTGTTCGATAACTAGCTTGCTAGCAAGCTAAAAAAAAAAGCATCTTTGCAAGCTAGTTCAAAAGTAAATAAAAACACTATATTATATATACCTAACTAAAAAGTAAAAAAAAAATGTTACATTGTATGCTAGCTAGCCAAAAAGTAAAACAGCAATAAAAAATGTTATATTGTTTGTTAGCTAGCTCAGAGATTACAGTGAGTGTGCATTAGTGTTTGACTGATGCATTCACGCTGAGCACAGCATAACTGATCGTCTTACAATACAATTCTTAAACAGCCTTTTTCTTCTTCTTCACTGTTTTTTGATCTCTTTGGAGGGAGTGTGTATATATATTTGTGTGTGTGTGTGGTAAGAGTATGTGGGCTGACACATCTTTTGCCAGAGATGGTGCTTGTGTGTTGTACACATCAGGGCTGCAGTGTGCAGATATGCAACCTGCTCCTCGACTGTGCTCCTTTAAACTGCATGGAGAAACAAAAGGCCTAAATCTGCCCAGATATATCTGTGTGCATAAAGATGCTGTGAACGATTCTGCCTCCACTTCACTCTCTCTTTTCCAAGTCATTCCTTTAGTTATAGTGTTGTAAGTCCTTGAACCGTCGCCTAAAAATAAACATCTGGTGGTGGGCTTCCTTATGCAAATATTCTAAGAAAGAGAGAAGGAAAAGACTAACACTGTGGTTTTGGATGCAAATATAGAGTCGGTTCAGACCCACAGAGTGCTGCAGCTCTTTTTCCCCCCTGATTGAGGAAATAAAGAGAAAATAAATAAAGAAACGCTGTATGAGGAGATTTCCTCTTAAGGCTGGCCTGTATGCCTGCAATATGCATCCATGATTGGTTGAATGAGTGTAAGAAAAAATTCTAAATTAATTCGATCTGGGTATTATGTCTTCAGTGGAAGGGGGGGAGTTTCTTAATTGTCTCCAGTGTTCCGCCTTAGCTTTGCTTTTGCATTCAACCATAATGTGGCCCATTCAGGATCCACGCACAGAAAAAGGGCTTTGCGGAATTTCTAAATCAGAAACGCTGGCATCCGAGTGCGATTCTGGGGGCAATAAAAGGGGGAGGGGAGCGGGAGGGGGTAGGCTCTCAGTGTGGCACCCAGCGTGGAAAAGGCAGAGAGTTGCCCCAGGACTTGGTGAGCCACCGGGTGCTCCTTCAGCATTACAATAGGATCAGGGGCAAGCCTACCTCTGAACCTCATCTCACACAGAAAAAGAGAGGAATATTGTGAGGGCGGAGCGAGAAAGAAAAAAAAAAGCAAATGTGTGGCAGCAGCGAGAGGGTGGCACTAAATCCCACCCACTTTAAATCTCCATTAGATTCTGTTAATTAATTCATCATTATTCAAATGTACTTTTTGGTAGGAAAAAAATGCAAAATGAAGAAGGAGGCTCCCTGTAAGCGTGGTGATATACTAACAACACAAAAGCTGATGGGTTAATTAATCACCGGATTGATTAAAGGAGTAATTAGGTGCCTCATTCACAATTCACAGCATTATGAAGTGAAAGGGGATCATGTGGTAGGTTGAAGAAACTATTTTGATTTAAAGCAAGCTGAGACTGGCGCACATTATGTTGTGGTAATGGAAAATTGGAGGGTAGTAGAGATTGAGTTTGAGCAAATCGCCCATTCTTGAGAACTGGGACAAACCATGTCCCACCAAAAAAAAAAAAAAAACTTCAAAAAATATTACACTTTATTTTAAAGTTTTTGGTGAAAATTTATTCCTTAAGGATTTATATATACATGGAATTTATGTAATTCATGAAATGTTTTATTTTTTCTAAACTTGCTCTGTGCAAGAAAACACTCTTGTCCCAGACAAGAATGCAGGAATGAAAATGTGCTGTTATAATCATCTTTGTTTTAAAGTTGTGTCCCAGATTTTTATATAAACATAATTTAATCAAGCACAAAAAGGCTCAGCTATACCCCTAAGGTCTGCTGTCCCACTTCCTGGTTTTTAAAAAGGCGGGAATACAGCTAAAGCACTGGTGAGCGCTCTATTTTTTGATAAATTCATCAAATAATATCACTATCAAATGTGTCTCAAACATGTCAACTCTGTAGCCCTAAATTAACAAAAATAAGAATTGTGGTTAAGAGTGAATGACATTTCAAAAAAAATTTAATCAGTAGGTCGGATCGTTTAAAATATATTTTCCTAGAGTAAGTGAAGAGTGAAGAGTAAAACATGGTTTCTCAAGAATGAGTGACAGACTTCCTGATGTTGGAGTGCAGGAGGGCAGGAGAGGAGGCTGAGTGAGGCGGAGAGCAGAGACTCTTCTCCGTCCTCGTTCAGACGCAGCTTTTAACGGACGTGGAGGAGATGAAGTCGAGTGTGCTGGTGCAGACGAAATGCCCCTTCTATCTGCCCCTCTCAGAGACACACTTCAACACAAGGTGAGGAGCTAAAGTGGGTCTCTGCTGCTGAAGTGCCAAGAGGTTGATGGCTGACGACACGAGGGGCCATAACAGGTCATCAGGCCTTTTCAAGACCTCGAAGGTGACCGCAGATATTTGTCAAATAGGCTCTTTATAACCATTATATTTAAAAATTAAATCATTAATAAATTATGTTAATAAGATGTGTATAATAATATTAGAACTTGTGGATCTTTTGTTTATTAGGTCATCTGGTTGCCTTTCACTGTCCATTAAATGCACTTTTTGTATGATTTTGTGAATTTCTGTATTTCGAGTGTAATTTATTTGCCCTCAAAAAAGAGAAAATTGCTCAAAATTAAAGATGAATTTATGGTTTCTTTCAAATTTTCAGCAGATATCCTGACAGTCAATCCAAAAGTCAAAAGTATTCAATTTTAAATAATAGAAAACTGAACAGAAATTGATCACATATACAAAGCTGAAAACAGCAAATATTTTTGCAGAATATATGACCTAAATAGTCATTAAGTTTGCTTCATTTTCTGTCTTGATGATCGATGATTGATTAATCGTTTCAGTTCTTTTTCAAGCAAAAACGTCAAACAGTTGCTCGAGCTTCTTAAATGTGATTATTCACTGCTTGTTCTTGTCATTTATAGAAGTAAATGAAGAGTCTTTGAGTTTTGGACTGTTGGTTGGACAGAAGAAACAATTTGAAGGCATCACTGTGGGCTCTGGGAAAGTGTGATGAGCATCTTTGATATTTTATAGACTAAACAATTAATCAATTAATTGTGAAAATTAATCATGAATAAATAATTAAAACAATCCTTGGTTATTAAACACAACCAATCTTTTCATCGCACAAAAATGTATTTCTTATAGAGTGTGAGTTTTCCTAAATCGTTTTTTGTGTTTTTTATAATTCAGCTGGTTCTGGTGTCCACCTTAATTGATTTCCCAGTCCAAATCCGTCATGAGATCTCAGGAAACAAACGCTCCCTGTAGGACGCCATAAAAACCGACCCCCCACCCCCCCCAGCCCTGAACTTGAATCCGACCCTCCCTCGGTGTGCGCGTTGTAACTGTACGTGACCCTGCCGCTCACTGATTCATCCTCCAGAGGTCTCTGACATGACTCACAGATCAAAAGGATTAGCCTCCCTCCAACCTGCGCCCCCACCCACACGGATCGCGCCGCACTCATAATACTCCCATCCACCCGCTCCCTCACTCAGATAACATCTCTCCAACCCCTGGGTCTTAATAGAGATGGATCTAGTTGCCTCTCACCTGACCTCCTCTGATCTCAAACAGGAATTAAACTGATACGGAGAATCAAGATTCCTCCTAATAGCAATCGAAGCTCACCAATCAATTTCAAATATCATTTTTAAGGGTCTGCTGAGGTTTTGTCGTCCATATCTGCTCCGCTGGGGGTTGCGTCCAGATGTGCATGTGTGTGCTGAGTGTGCATCTGCGTTCTGAGTGTATATATGCATCATGCTTCGTGCGTTGGTGTATGTTTCACTTTATTCACCATCTGCAGGGCTGAGGCCCCGGGTGGCTGACAGAACAGAGATGGAGGGGCTGCTGTGGAGTGAGCGGATGTAGTCCATGTATGGGTTGATGTAGGGGTGCGGAGGGTGAAAGGGCGACTCCGCCCCCACGGAGGGGTTCCGCTGGGGCGAGATCCGGATGAGGGAGATGTCGGAGAACGCCGGACTGCCCGCTAGCGCAGGAGGCCTGCAGAGACACACGGGGAAGCAAATATAGGAAGAACGTGAATACATATGTTAAATCGCCCACAAACTCTAACATTCACACGCATTTACTGAGGAAAATGTGTGTGAATGCTGTAAAAATTGATGCTGATTGGACTGAACAAGCAACTCTCATGTTCAAATAACCAGAACTATCCCTTTAAAGTATAAATAAAACTGACTTAACTTGAAAACTCATATGCAGTTTACAGTCAAGTCTAATAAAAGTTGAACCCTGTGTGAACATTAGTGCCATAGACTCTTATAATAAACAATTCTTCAACAAGCAGAAAATTAAATTATTATGAAAGATATTAAAAAGTCTTTAACATCACACATAAATCTCTGTCTGCAATCAGTCTAATTAAGTCACCGCATGTGGAATAATCACATCTTATGACTCAACTCACAGTATTCACACGCATTTTCCTCAGTAAGCGCATGTGAACTCTGTAAACACTGATGCTTATAGGACTGATTTTTGGATGATAATCCAAAATATTTTTCGCAGTTAAAAAGGTTTTGGGAGGATTTTTTTTTCCTCGTCCAAATTGAGGGTCTAAGGATACAGGGTGTCATCTGCTCTGCAGATTGTAAAGCCCCTGGGGGCAAATTTGTGATGTTAGGCTGTATGAATAAAACCTACTTGACCTGACTTGTAAACACATTTGCGGCTTCCAGTGAAGGTTGATAAAAGTTGAACCCAGTGTAAACACTCAGGGCTTAGGCTCATATAATAAACAATGTTTTAAAATGCAGAACATTAAACAGTTCTAAAAGATATTAAAAAGTCAAATCAGACCATAAATCAGACTAAGTAAGTGCCCACATGTGGAATAATAACTTCTTTTGACTCATCTCAAAATAAAACTTGCAGCATTCACATGCATTTACAGAGAAAACGCAAGTGAATGCTGCAAAGACTGATACTTAAATGACTGATCAGAGATGATAATCCCCTTTTTTCTGGTTAAAGGGGTTCTTGTCTTAGTTTTTCCTTATTTGAATTGAGCATTTAAAGATTGAGGGTGTCATATGATCTGCAGATTGCCCTTGAGACAAATTTGTGACATTGGGCTGAATAAATAAAATTGATTTGGCAGTTTATCGTAAAGTCTGCTAAGAGTTAATCCCAGTGTGAATATTCCTGCCATGGACTAAACTATGCTACAAAAATAAATATTAACAGCATTCACTTGCATTTACTGAGGAAAATGTGTCATTTTTTTATGAATAACATAAATCTCAACATAAATTGTGGAATAAGAACGTCTTTTGATTTGATTAAGCTCTTACGTCTCCAACATTGTGCAAACAAAACATCTACAATCCAAGTTGACTCCACAGTCTAAACAGGGGGCATCTTGCTCATTTCATCAGGTCTGACAGGCTCCGACCGTCCAGGTTTTGCTACCGAGGGTCGGCTGGCAGAGGCAAGGCCAGACAAATGGACTGTGACACTATCTCTCTCTCTGCATCTGCAAGGCAGAGAGGAGAGCGCTGCATTCCAACTGCTCCCTACGCAGACATTTCCTCAGATCAAAGGCAGCTTTCACCACTGTGTCTTAATCAGAGGGAAACGTTAGACCGAGCTCACCGCGTGGCCAGCGCCAGACAAGCAACGCTACACCACTTTACTCAGATGGCTTCAAACTTGGCTTCGAGCTGAGACCGTGTACGGAATTGCACATGACGGATACAATGTTGTACAAAATCCATCTGCAAGTCTCACACAAGATGCACAATCGTCTTCTTTAAATAGACAATATGAGCATTATCGGGCTATTCTTTTTATCAAAAACCTTCACTGTGGATCGTCTCTACGGTGTGAGATGTGAAATAAAGTTGAGAACAATCGAGAAAACTTCTTATGAGCTAAGTTTGAGATGAACTAATTTGTCTCCCCTCTTATAATTGGCTAGGAGGGCTAGGAAACTTCATAATGATGGCCTTCACCACAAAGGCCTTCCCCTGAGGATGTGGAGAAATCCACATATCAGCCAGACATTAACAGGCTAAGAGATTAGACTGAATTAGCCCCTCCACTTCTCTGTGGCTCCCCAGTGGACCAGTCTACTGTGACAAAAGACCCCAGGAGAAGGAGAGGATGAGCGAAGGAGGGAGGGAGAGAAAAAGTGGGGGTTTTAAGAGGGAGGTGATATGGAAAAGGGTGGGAAAAGACGGGAGAAAGGGGAAGAAAGAGTGAGAGACCTGGCCCAGAGTTTGTCTCACAGTGACCTTGAGCAAGGCCAAGGGAGCGGAACAGCCCAATTACGACCTCCGCCCCTTCCCCTGATCCCCTACCGGCCCCTCCGTCCCTCCACTTCACAGCCCCCCTAATGAAAGAGCTCAGGCCAGGGCAAATAATGAGCACTGAGGAGCGGAAACAACACACACACACACACACACACACACACACACACACACACACACACTCGAGGATAGACACAGACACATATGTGTACACAGGCATTCACACATAAAAACTTTGTCTTCAGGAGCCTTTCTGTAATGAGCCCAGAGGGGTTATGGGACGATTTTAAAGGCTTTCACTGTGTTCAAGTGTGTGACAACATGTCTCAGTGATGCTGAAGCAGGTGTATGTGAAAAAGACAACAGCAGTCTCAGGAGGGGCGGTCCTGAGGGGAAACACAGTAAAAGCCTCAATGTTAAAGGGATAGTTCGGATTGTTTGAAGTGCGGTTGTGTAAGGTATTTATCGATAATCAGTGTATTACCTACAGTAGATGACCCCTAGCTTGGAGAAGCAGCAGGAGGAAGCTGAAGGAGGATGAGTGAATGCTGAAAGTTTTATTTAGTTTGTAGTGCATTTAAAATATGTCTTCATGTTCTGGGTTCTGGGTTAGTTTTGTGTATTTTTGTGTGACTTCTGTGTTTAAAGTAATAGTTCAGATAGATGAAATGATAAAACAAACCGATCAAGGCCAGACCAGCAACTTGTGCCTTCTGCAAGGAGTCTGGCTGAGCGAAAGAAAACTGGTACTCCTGCTGCTTCTCCAAACTGAGGGTGAGCTGACCGCCATCTACCGTACCGCACTGACTATCAATAAGTACATCATGCAACGCCACCTTAAATAACCTGAACTATCCCTTTAAAGTGTGCAAACATGACAGATCAAGGGATTGCATCTGATGTTGAAACAATGGAATTGGTTATGGAATTTTTCTTCACCTCCATTTGATTGGTGCGTTTCTGCACGTCTCCTGTCAGAGGATTCATGAGAAATTGTTTTACTTCCTCCACACCTAGCAGGCCACGCTGAGGGCAACTGTGCACATCAAAACAGGTGTGTGAAGGAGTGTGTTTATGATAAGCAAAGTCATGTGCCCACACGCCACCATTACATGCCTCATTTACACAGATCACAACACAGCTGCGGAGTGACGCTCACTTTGATGTCACATGGCTGACCATGCATCTCGTACGCACACGTACACACAGGAGCACATGCAGCTGAGGGAAAACACAAAAAACCTGCTTTGTCAGAAGAGAATTGAAATAGAAACGGGAACGTTTTAATCACATCCTGCACCTGACATTTAGTGGGAAAGCATATGAAATGGCTGCATATGACATTTTTCAGACATTTAATATAGAAATTAGACCCCAGAAGCAGAGGTAGAAAAACTTCATGGCATTTTTTTTCTTTGTCTGGCCCTGCATACGCCTGTTTGAGGAGAGCCAGACACCCACTCTGGCTGCCATGACACTGATTAACCCTGTCATGCGTTGGCTGCATCTCCCTACAGTGACCCTGGCAAAATGCCTCAGCTTGCCTTGTTTTTCCAATTAACTTAGCGAATAAGAGCAGAGCCCTACTGGAACGCCGGAGCACTGAAATCAGAAAACAAAAGCAGAGAGCGCACACATGTTGATTAGATGGGAGACGGTGGCACAGGGAGTTATTATTCAGCCTGCTGAAAAGGTGAAAAGGGAAAGAAAAGTTTGCAAGGAGGAGGACGGTCAAGGGCACGAACAGTAGTCTGGAGGAGCGCGTGAAGATAGGGACTCTGAATTGGGAGGCGAGGGTGGACAGAAGAGTTAGGAGAGAGGGGGAGCTGGAGAAGCGGGAGAGAAAAAGAGGTCTCATAGGGTTCGAAGCCAGGTGTGAGGGGATTTGAGGAGGACAGGAGGGAGATGGATGGTTCGGAGGAGTGTGGTGCGGCTCTGTACTAGTGAGAGAAAAAGCAAGAGAGTGTCCGACCCGCCGTGTTCAGCTGCTCTCTGCCGGGTCGTGATCGTCTTAGCATCTGCCAGTATGCATTAATCAACATGACGAAAGGAAGTAATCTGACAATGTGCAGAGTGTGTGCAGGAATGTTCACCCCGTGTGTGCGCGAGTAGGTGTGTGCCAGAGAAGTAGCGTCTTAGTTACACCTGATTTAAGATTTACATCAAAGCTGTACCGCGGGGTCTGCAGGCTTTCTCTGCCTTAAAAAACTTCTCCTTCACTCCTCTACTTCCATTCGTGGGTTTATAATTCCTATTAACCCTCACAGAGGACGTCGTGCAAACAGGGCACAGGGAACGCCTGAGCTCCTGACATATGGAAGCCATTTCCTTTCACGTGGCCTCGCTTAAACCAGCCAGCGCCTCTTTAAGACATTGCATGTTTACACGGGGCGGTCTGTGGATTTTAAACTGTCGTCTTATTTCACCGGATGAATACACACTTGCCAAGTGTAAATATGCCCCCTAAAGATCTTGAGGTTTCATGGAGGGGTGTGTGTTCATGTAAACAGGCCTTGAATCTTTGTTTGGAACAAGGTTATATCAACACTAATAATTTTTTTTTTCAGTGAAAGCTGCAGCAGAAACACACAGTTGTGGTGAAGGTTGATGACTTCACTTAGGACAGAAGGTATCATTGTGGCGCAGCAGTTAGACCTGGTGGTATTGACACAGCGGTCTGCTAAAACAGGAACCGTGCTTTGCAAAATACTTTTAGCTCGAGCATGAAATGGTCACGCATGAAATAAAATGAGAATTTCTTGATGTGTGCTTCACCGAAGGGTACAGGAAATTGCTGAGTCCAAATCCAATAATCCAGCAACTCTGAATGTTCATAGACCATCAGGTTTTTTTTTTTTCACCCACAGCTGCTGGAGTGGTCCAAGAAGGAGATTTGAAGAAGAAAAAACAAAGAAGCTGAGAGTCACGATACCAACCAAGTCCAACAGAGGTTAGATTAAACCCCAATCCTTGTAGCATTTCAAGCTGGAGTGCAGGACTTCTAAATGCAAATGAACATCAGATACAGTCGAAACCTTGCCAAACAAGTTCACAGCTTCACGCAATGCTGATCAAGCTCATCACAGCAAGGTAAACCTCTGTGTGTTTCACAGTATACAAGAGTTTTAAAAATCTGGTGCCTGTGATGGCATTTTGCTACAGCAGGTGACACGAGTGTACAGCGGAAAAACCCAAGAAGCAAGAAAAGCTTCTGTTTCTCCAGATAAAAAAAGTAAACTCAGTGTTCAGAGGGAGGATTACATTTTATAATAACAAGGGATAGGTATGTATATATAAAAAATAGTATAGATATTAAGCACCTTAACAGTCAGTGTTTACGGCCAATTACTGGAGCTAATTTAATCTCATTTAACTGTTGCTATAAATGCTTTAACCACTGCTTTTCATCTTGGTGAATTACAAGTTAGATTTATTAGATACAGGTGATGTCTAGCATTTTTCTATGCTGGTTTTATAGTGAAAATTATAAGCATGTTTCCAGTGCATCGTACGGCTCAGAACAACTCGACTTAATGCGCTTTTGATAACAGGTATTTTCGCAAGTTCATTTTCCGCTGCACTGATATCGCTCAATGTAGGCAGGACGTGTGCAGGATCACGGGTCACGCAGCGCTTTCACTACACCGTTTAGTATTGGCTCAGTAGGAACCATTGAGCAAGATCATACCAAAACAAGAGTAGTCAAGTCAGACAGTACCGTGCAGTGGAAATACAACGTTACTGGCAGTTTACACAGAGTGCAAACAAAACTGGCTGCACTGGTGGCGGCGCGTTGCTTCAGACACCGGTGAGACGGTTAAATGCAATCCAGGAGGTCTAGTTTGAGAAACAAATTAATGCATTCAAAGACCTTTCAGGTGCCAAAATGCTTCACAGCAGTTAACATATGAGAAATACAGCGGGTTACAAAGTAATCAAGCAGGATTGTGCACTTGCAAGTATTCGATTAGCCAGTGCAGCACCTTGCTAGGTGACGCTGCATAGTATTACAGCAAAAGTGGAGCCAGTTTCTTTTTTTTGCATTAATTTGTCGGTATTTTTTCTCGGTTTGAAACAAAAATAAGTAGCTATGAATGGGAACTTCCATTCTATACATTTATTGATGATACAAATGCAGGACATAGCATCGTTTTAGTGTAGTAGAAAACTATTACAGTGAGGTTGCACAATATTTTAAGGTGATCAGTTTGCACTGGAAGGAACTTTGAAAATGGTGTCCTTGTATATGTGAAATATACAGAAAGAGGAGGTAGAAAAATACAAGTGCACAGGTTAAACCCATGTAGACTCATCTGTCCTGACATGTTACACCTGTGGCCACAAGGGGCTGAGTGAGTGAGGTGGGAACTGCTGTTTCGGAGGGAACTGGGATCAGTCAGGTCCTCTCCTGACAGCATCACACACCGATTCCCCCTCCAACCTCACCTCAATCTCACCACCTCATAGAAACCTGTGCCCCCCACCACCACCCACCCCACCCACACCACCCTCCAACCCCCACCCCCTGACCCACCCAGCCACGGCACAGGGCTGCCACCGCTCTGAAAGCCTAAACCAGAGGGGAGGAAGAGAGGGGCTCCTGACAGCGGAAACAGAAGCACTTTAAAGCTCCAAACCCTTTCACTGAGATCAAAGGGCCACAGGAACAGAGCCAGCTGAGACCCAAGGAGAGAGGAGAGGAGCTGAGACAAGAGCAGAGAGAGAAGACAGACAGGCCGAGAGACAGACACAAACAGAGGAAGGTGGATATATTCTGGGTTCCTAATGATTCGATGGGAAAGTCTTCATTAAGTTCCACCACTGGAGCACATTCCAATGACTTCATTTTCCACATTACTAATGACAATTACAGCAGCAGTTAAAACTGAATTTTACTTTCAGATGCAGTTTGCCTTCTGTCAACCCACGGGCCGGTGGATGTGGCTGCTTTGCATGTTCTCACAAAAAGTAGTACATATAAAAATACATCTTTTTTCCATCCTGACAACAAACAACAACCAACAATTTCTAACCCTGAAATGAAGCTTGTTGGAAATACTCCTAAGTGGATACATGCTGTGACGCAGATGGTGAGTGAAGATCTTAAAAAATGTTGTTGTGTGATTATTGTGCCATAAATCTTTCAGAAACATGACTGTCGCACATCTGCTTGCCAGCAATGTTGCCACAGGCATATTTTTCTGTTTCTGTTGTCAGATAAGCTGGTGATTTGGTCAAGGGTGTCAATGCCAACAGGCCAAAATAACCATGAAAGGTACGATGTGAAGCAATTTACATGTATTAATCACTGTGTATTGCCAATATGTGAACAGACTGAAATGTAACTTCAAAAATGAAACCTTCCCCAACTTTCTCAGTTGCCTGGGGACTGGTTTCTATGTAAAGGGGAAATTTCTGGGAAAATCCAAAGGATGTGACATTTATGTTCACTCTCAAAGGCCTTGCTTCTCACCAGTTCCCTTACAGTGTGCAACACTAGCTAATGTTAGCTTACAAATGGAGTCCGCTAATGTCACTCAACCCTAACTCTGCTTAACTCATCCATCAACATGTTGCTGGTCTCGCGATGCTAACATGAGCAACAGAATGCTGACTGCACTTAATGGCCACTGGTGTCATAAATAGCAAGAATTTTCTGGAAATGCCTCATAATACCAATGCTGACCAATGACGGTTATTGCTGCTCCCACGAGTTGATGTAGCTCATCGCAACTCCTTCACCAGACATGTAGTGCTATTTGTTTGTATGATGCAATAAATGTCAATATGACAATTTTGGCCAATCCACTTATTTTTATCATCTCTCTTGCATGACAAAGGCCTACGAATTAGTGATGATTGGATGTTCAAGCACTTAAAAAACAGATTATGTGACCAAATATTACATTTCTTCATTTGGAAGAGAAAAAGTAGTGGCGCATCAGTGCACCCCTGCAGCACTACACCCGTGTCCCTATTGCACAACAATAAATGAGGCTTTACTAATGCACTTTTTTGCTTTAATGCCAGTAAGTTAAAAGAGGAGATGAAGCTTTTAGCTACTTTGTAAAATTTTGGCATTTTACTGTAGCCAGCAAAAACACCCCTAAAAAAATCCCACAGAGGTTGCAGTTATTTTATTTCAGGCGTTCACCCTCTTAAAGCAAATCAAAACAAGTAAGCAGGGGGTCAGAGTCTTGCTCAAGGTCATCTTAACAGATCAGATGTTGCACAGATCTAATCTGTCTTTCTTTGGCTGCAGCTCTCATATTTGAACTGAGCTTTCTGTAAATGTAATAACTAAACTGGTGAATTTCAGAGATAAATCAAGGCCAGAAACTTCTGTCTGTTAGCTTTTTCCATGTGCATTAACAGTTAAAGTTTGTTGCCCATGTAATCTGAATTTCCTCCTCTCCTCCTCTTTTTTTTCCCTCCGGCTGGGCAGAGCAGACCGTGGGCTGGCATGGCATGGCGAGGTTGCCAGGCGTTCAGGGTAACTATGTTCCCCCGGAGCTGCTCGGGCTCTGTGTGACCCCCTGACATCAAAGGCCTGGGTGGGTTCAGGGGGTGGGGACGGCTTTCTATTCATGGTCACATCAAGCAGGATTCCCTCTCTGTGGGATACCTCTGGAGGCGTGCCAGACATTCCCATACACTGCACAGTCAGTTCACACACACACACTCGCTGTCCAGTTGAATACCCAGCGCTCTCCTTCAGTTTCTCCGTCTCCTCCCCCTGTGTGTTTCACTCACACTCACATTGTCTACATGGAGGCAGCAGAAAGAGCACACATGCACACTCGCCCTGCCAGAAAGATGTACAGTACATCCCTGTAGGCACGTATCACTTCCACGCCACTGGACTGATAACATATGTTTATCAACAGGAGCCAGCGAGTGTGACAGGCTCAAGTCATAACAAACGGGTCCAGGTGTCAGAGGATCTGGTTTTAACTGCTGTTTGTGTGAACTCTAGTCATGAACCCACTGAAGATGTGTCACACACCAAAAATGCTCCTTGTTCTAAGTGTGAACCAACTGTGATGTTACCCACTGGTTTGTGGAAACTTTGCATTACAGAGGTTGTCATGTAGATTTTTTGTGACCAGTGCATGCGTAGTATCAAGGACAGCTGGAGCTGGTGAGGGACGTAGTGCCACTTGGTTTTGTTGCGTCCGCTCAGCAGGAAATAACGGCAGCCTGCCTGGTCACAATCTTTCATGTATTACACCTAAACAGTGCAACAGTGTTTCTGAAAAGGGGACAAATAAGCAGAATATTGATCATATTTGATAAGTACTACTGTCATGGTTTGTTTTTTTTTTTTAGTTATTTCCTGTTTTATTTTGTAGTCCTGATCTTCCCTCATGTGTCTTAACTTTACTTACTGTCTTTCTCCTTTTCCTGCTCATTTGTTACACCTGTGTCTGATGAGTTCCTTGTCTATTTGGTCAAAATTAAGGTCCAAAAACAAACAAACCCTGCAAGGGAATGTGAGGAACACAAGGTCCAGAAAAAAAAAATTGTCCAACAAATGCAACAAAGGTCTGAAACAGAGGGAATGACATGAAAGGACAAAGACGAACTTCATCCACTGTTTTAATATATGATCCATGTTTTAAATCAAAGCGCCTCTACACTCCCCACACTTCAACAAAGGGTTGAAGGCTTTACAGGATTATTTATCAGAAACGACAGAATCTTTTCACTACTGGCTCTGGTTCCAAATTACAATTAAACACAATTGTCGTTTTGAAAAGTTTATGTTGGGCTTTGCCACGCAGCGGGGACTTTTTTTTCACAGGCCGTTTCGAAAACCATTTTCCACACCGCAATTAAATGTAATTTCAGCCATCGAGATAAGAGTGTCTGCCAAAACAAATCAACAGACTATATAGCAAGAAAATGAAAACATGAAAGTGAAATTACACAAAATGAGCCTGCCTTTTTTCCTGTAATTTCAAGGGGGCTGGCATCAGGGAACATGAGACCAAAAAAAAGGTTTTCTTGTTCTCTTTTGGTCCTTTCCCATGCTTGATTTTGCTCTTTTACAAACAGAACAATCGTTTTGCATGAAGCATTCCTCCTTCATCTCGACTAGCTGCAAATTACTTGATGCCTGCTTTTTTTTTTCAAAGCAAGCACAGGTGGATTAAGGTGGATGAATTAGCACTGCTCTCAGTGAGTGTTTTGACTTCCTCTGGCATGCCCCGGGCTAGAGAGAAGACAGGAGGGGACTCCTGGGTGTTGAAGTGTTAAACTTCTGAAAACAGGGAGGAAGCACATCTATCTTTCCTTTTCCTCTCAAGTAATGTCTCGATGGCCCCGATGCCTTTTACACAAAAACTCAGCTGATGCCTGCAGCTAAACCGGGTTTAAGTTCCACACCCCACCGCCTTCGCCAGCCCGACGAGTCAGGTAATGAGCGTGCGCGTCCGTGTGTGTGTGTACAGCCCCATCTCAGGTGAGGAGGAATGAGTGTGGCCCAGGGCTGCGAGGAGCGGCGTGGATCCCCCTCAATTCACCACGTCACGCTGGGCTGCTGAAATGAGCAGCCGCACGGATGGGCCTGAGCAAATCACAAACAATACACAGCGCTACAAGACAGCAGAGACACACTGCTGGAGATGGTTAATCCTTCAGACAGAGATCTGAGGTAGAACAACAGAAAAAAAGGGAGGTAGGGAGGAAGAGGAGGGAGGGAGGGAGTGCTGAGGAGCATCAGGTACAAGACACAAAAATATATGTTTCCTTCTCGGCGCTGAAAATCTCCTTTTCAGAATGAAATCCATCACGTTTTCCTAATACATACTTCTTGCAGAGGAGGGGAAGGAAAGGAAAATCTGGACAGAAGAAAGGCAAGTGCTGGTGGGAAAGTGAACAGACACAGCCTACTTTATTCTCGCCATTTCATCCATCTTGTTGGACTAATAAAATGTCAAGTGGAGTTCCTTGATATTTAATCATGAAGGGGCTGAGTGCGTGGTGGTGCCAAGCTCAGGCTTGCCGAAGCTCTAGGAGGCTTAAACACGGACCTGTGTAAAGTTTGGATATACCCAAAGGAGGATGTTTCACAAACCTGCTGCATAAGTGCCACAAACTGGGAATGAATGGGAGGGAATTCCTAATAAGACTGCTTTAGGAAGTATTTACCTTTCTGACTTTGGCTCTAAGATCAAGTTTCCCAGCTTTATTTGATCCTTTAACTCTTTGAACTCTTATTGTGATGTTATTTCTTCAGATGCTTTATATCCCTGAACTCTGTACAGCCTAAGCTACAATTTAAGTCAATAAAACATAAAAATTGATAAAAGTACTTAAATTGTGCCGTAAATAATCAAAAAAAAGTTGACATTTTCATCAAAGGATTTTGTTTTGTCATTTTCTAGATTATCTTAATATGTTTAACCTAAGCTCAGAATTACTGACTCAATCCTATTTCTGTCATTCTCTCTCTGATGTGAACTATCAATGTGTCTCTTCTCCCCTGCAGTCACCACTTCACAGCGCCACCTTGTGTTGCCACCATGTTTTGTACCGCACGAAACGTAATGTAACAACGTCATTACAAGCGTACAACGTGATAACACAAGAAACTGCAAAAAGAATGAATGCCCTAGCTATTATTTTTATTCCAGATCAATTTAAACATGCAATATATAGGCTCTGCCACTAGGGGCCTCTCACATTAAAACAAAAACAGAACACAGAGTTAAATGAGGTTGTAAAGTAGACTTGAGTAGAAATCATGTTCATGTATGAGGTAAAATTAAAGTTTTATTCATGTTATGTTAAGTCATGTTTGCCAACTTCCTTCCTCAGTCTCTGATGTGTTTTCCCAGAAGTTATAGCAACTATCATCTATCTAGCAAAGGCTAGTGGAAAATGCACCACTACCTTTAATAAATTATGGATTTGTCTGCGTTTGAACATTGTTGGAAACATTTGGCACAATGTAACACAACTCAACAAAATATATAACTGAGTGTTGTTAGTTGTGCAGAAGTTATGCAGAAATGTTACATATTATAACTTTAAAAAGGATCATGAAAACAATGATCTGCCATGTCCAGTGGAGTTAAATAATCTTCCTACTGTAGTAAAATCACTGCATGCGTCAAAACATGATGGACATGCAGTAAAAAGTGTGCTGCATTCTCATAAGTGTGGTCACTCTGCAGCTGCGTGCACGACTGCGCATACTTGTGCAGATCCCACCGGACAACTTCACAAGCTGACCTCCTCCGCCCAAAATAAATAAAATAAAATAAAGTGAGGTATCATGGGAGACAGAAGTAGGATTTCTTTTCAGCTCATTCCAAACTCCAAACGACATTATTAGACAAAACTATTCTCTATCAGATGTAATGGACACCACATCTGATAAGGGAGATAACGAAGGGATGAGAGAATACAATCGCTTTATGTGGTATGAATTAATTTTCATTGGTGGGGAAAAGTGTAAAAGGAGTGAAATATTTTCTGATTTAGAAGATAAACAAAAAAGAAAAAAAAAGAGGAGAGGAGGTGCAGAAGCTGCGAGGGAGGCAATGAACTCATTTCCTCTCACATTAAAACTCTGAATGGTCTTTAGCAGAACTTAAACTGGACTGAAGGCATTTTAAAACGCGTGGTGATATTTCACACTGTTGCGTTTCGGTTCCACATATTGAAGGTTTGACTAGGAGAGATGGAGGGAGGAAAGGAAGGGAGGGACAGAGGGAGGATGGAAAATGAGGAGAGAGCTGGAGAGGATTTATGACCCTGTTCCCCTGGTCTCGTTACTCGCTGTAACTGGCCCCCAGAGTGGGATCGCGGGGTCTGGAGCCCACAGCCCGGAGATCAGAGTAATGGAAATTCCACATTTCTACACTGCTACAGCATGACGTCTGCAGGGCACAGGCTGAAAAAAAAGAAAAACTCTCAATTTCTTAAAAGTCTAGAGCCAAAATTGATTATCGTGCATTAGGTAAGGAGTGAAATATTTCCTTGCGGAGAGGTAAAAGTGACAGCTTCTTTTTGTACAAGGCTTTTTTTAAAAAACTAGTATTTGTGAAGAGACACATCAGGACAGCCGCTGCCTGAGGTTGTACTGGAGACGGGCGGCGTGCTCGCTGCCAGCGCTGGGTAATATCTTGACAGTCACTGCTGTTCTCTAATAGCTCCCCGCCAATGAGAGGAGGGTCTTTTTACAAAGCCAATTAAGAAGCGGCACAGCTCATAAAAGTGACAGTCTGCCACACCCATCGAGTAAGTTACCACCAAAGCCACTAAAGACCATAAGCTTTTACTTATGTGCTCTTTATGAATGTAATAAGTCACACAAATTAGATGTTACTTAAGGTTTGTTGAGTCTGTCTGTCAGTAACATTTGGAATTAGAGCTGATATTAAATTAAACAGCAAGTATTTTAATCATTTCAGTCATTTTTCAATCTACAATAAAGACCTAATCGTACTTTATTTTACTGTACGACTCCTTTTTGATCCTCTGGTCGCTTGTTTGCTTAATTTTGCAGCTTACATGATGAAGCCTTACTGCTTAAAGGTGAGATTCTTTCTATAATACTCCGGGGGAGTTTTAAATCTTACCTGCACAATTTGCTTCTTTTCTTTTGCTTCTTCTGCTTTGTTTTATTCAGAAAATAAAACTACACAAACATTGTTTGGTTCCAGTTTATCCAATGTTATGTAAACTGATAATCGATGATTGATGAACCTTGGGCAAATTAATCAATAAAATAATAGCCTGATTAAGTCTGATTGGTTAATTATTTTATTTTATTATTTTTATTTTTATTTTATAAAAGGGCTGCTGACTGCTGCACTGTTTTTGTTTTGCAAATGTACACATATAATGCAAATATTCATTATTAAAGACAATTCAATGGCCTTTTTTTTGCATACAATTAGGTCATGGCTGCCTACTTTTATTTTACTTTTTTACAGAATGAAATCAGATGCATTTTTAAATTACACATGAATAAGATATGTTTGGGTTTTTTTTGTCAGAGTCAGTACTGATTATTAGTAATCAAGGAAACTGATTTACATTTGAAAAAGTGAAAATGAAAATCCTGGTGTCACAAACTTCATCACAAAACTTCACTCAAATGCCTTTATGCATACGTTTGAAGACTGACACTGAATTTTTTAATAAATCAATTAATAATATAGTACATTTTTAATCAGCCAGGCCAATAATCAGTCAAACCCCTGGGATTTTCTACTATTATTTGGTATATATCACAAATGTGGACTACAACTGTATATTCTGTGTTTAATTATTCGAAGGTTTCAATAAAACAATTATTTTGCAACATTATTAAATGTTTAAGATGAAACTGAACAATAAGAGACTAAGACTAAAAAAGAAAAAAATGAACACATATTTAAATGTTATTCTGTTTGTTTCATATTAAAGAGAAAAATAAAAACTGAAGAACTGCAAATAAAAAAAAAACAGCAGTGAAATAAATAAACTGACACTCACACACTATTTTAAACGTGTGTATATGTGTGTGTGTACGTGTGTGTATGTGTGTGTGTGTGTACGCGTGTGTGTGTGTGTGTGTGTGTGTGTGTAAGCATGGGTGCACACACTCATACACACATTAGCGCAGAGCTGTTGGCACCTGCCTGTTATCTCTTCCCCTCAGACCTGGTTTTCCATTGTGCTCCATGGGAGAGCTACAAATTGAGATCTCAAACATGAAGAGGGGGGCAAATGACTCGTGTGTAGAGAATCAAACCCGCTAATGTGTTACATGTGCAAATTCACAGGCCTCGTATTAGAGATTAATGTATCCCCGCCTTTTATCGAAAATGTACCTTTTTCTAAAGACACTTATAATGGAGCCTAAAATTAAATTCAAGGAGTAACACTGAAGAAAATTACACTGAAAAGGAAATATTTGTTAAAAGAATAATCAGGAATCAAAAGGAATAAAAAGGAACAATTTGTAGATTAGAAACACTGTGAATTCCTTGATTATTTGCCATAAAGATATAATAAATGTGTCATTTAGCAAAGAGCAAAAAAAGAGGTGTTAAAAATGCATGTGATATTTAATAACTACAAATACAAATACACCCACAGCAGCAGGAGCAGCCTCAGCGTAGGTAATCCTAGCCTGGTAAGTAGAGTTTTGGAACATGTCTTAACAGATCTCCACGGGTAATGACTCAACCCTAAAACCTTTACAGGCCTTGTCAAATATCTGCTGTGCCAAACTCTCTCTTTTTTTTTTCTTCCCCCCCACCCCAACCTGCTGGATCCATCATTCTCAAAATACACAGGTGCCTTCAAAATATCACGGTCCTGTGCTCGGGCTGAATAGAAAAAAGACTACACTGCCCATTTAGGCTTCAGAAACTGGTGTATTACAAAAAAATAGATATACTGTAACTTCAATCTGCCCACATTTCTGCTTAGGCATTTATCTCCTTTCTCTCTAAATCCTGAAATTGCCTCAGAAAAAAAAAAAAAGAGGGGGGGGGGGATACTTTCCCCTCTTCGCACATTTTCACAGAGTGGTGCACAACTTTCTTTCTTCCCCCCCTTTTTTTTTCTCCAGTGAAAATTGAAGAGGCTTTATGTCAAATACGGCTAAAGCCAGCCTCTCCATATCAAACAACGCAGCGCGAAAATTACTGTGGCGATGATAAGGCTGCCAGATAGAGTGGGAGAGGAGAGGCGAGGGGGGAGAAAAAAAAACTGAAAGGAAGTGACTCTACTCAATTATACTGCAAAATTGGTATGACTGAATATTTTTCATTCAGGTGACTGATAGTATCAGTGAAACTGCAATGCAGATAAATAAAGGAGCCTTCTGTCAAGAATAAACACCATTAATCATGAAGCCAGCGACTGCGTGACCGCCTGTCCCCCCGACTTACTCCATAGAGAAAGTATTAAAGAGGGAGGTGGGGGGGGCAGGGAGGCAGGAGGGGGAGAGGGGAAACCAGTGACTGCACCGTAGAGGGGTGACCTATGAAGTCACACAGAATGGGTTTTGGACAGTTAGAGAGGAGGATGAAAAAGTGGCCTTCGTCTCTCCACCCTGCCTCTCGGTGACAGCAGCCATATCTGGACAGAAATTATCAGATGAGATTATGAAATAATCATCAATTCTTCATGTAATTTATGGCTCCACTTCACATCCTCTGTTAGTCTAGACGATATTCAAATGTGAATATTAATGGAAAAAGCGTCAAGCAGGTTCTGACTCTTATGCCATTTTACTGCAGAGAATTTGAATAAATGTTGCTTGCAAACAGCCGCACTACAAAAAATATATACTTACAAATACAAATTCCAGCTAGTGTCTAGAGCCAGACTGATATACCTGTTATATTATCTGCCTGATATTGTCCTATTGCAACTATATAAGTCTATATCTGTATTAGCATATATGTTGTCCAAAACTTTTTTATAAACAGAAAATAATACAGATTTTTTTTTTAATTGTCAGCTTGTATATTTGATCCCTTTTCTTAATTCTAGTATTATCTTTTATTTGTTTATTTTTTATTTATAGTTATTAATTATTAAAAATTATTTAAAAAGTTTACTGTTTCCATGCCCTGATGTCATTTTGGGCAATAACGTTTATTGTTAAGTGGTAATATATCCTGCTATTGAAGTATGTTGACGCTTGAATACCCCACACGGCTGGGAATTTATAACCATAATCTGTGCAATTTGTGTGAATTAAGGGAACTTAATCCTAACACCATTTTGCATCTTAACAATGTAACACAATGCAACACAATAATAATAAATAATCCAATAATATATAATAAAAACACTACAGTAGATGCTCATTTTTGGCCTGTGATCCACAATTAAATTTCAGTTTTGGTCCACCAAGGAAAAAAGTTTGGGCATCCCTGTTCTATATTCTGTATAACGCATATTGACCGATATATCAATAACAGAATTTACTCAGTAATATTTGCATCAGCCCCAAAAACCCCGTATCAGCCTGGCCCTAACTGTGTCATAGACCTGGGTAATAAAACAACAGTGAGGGACATTCAAACAGCCAATCATTGAACAGGTGTGTTGATTAGTTGCACCATCGTCATTTGACACAAACAGCTTGGAGAGAGAAAATGCATGCAGACAGTGAGAACAGTCTATTAATGATATTACCTGCAGACCTTGATAAATAATGTGGTTAAATTCAACCTTTTTAACCCTGGTTTCATTAAAAATTATCAATGTCGACTGAAATGAAAGATAAAGAAGATAAAATCTGTAAAAATTTCTGTTGAAATTTGGCCTGAAAGCGAAATATCAACTATTAAATGAGGCCTTGACACAGCAAAGTCAGATCAAACCATAAAAAGCCAGTGATGAAGATGCACAAAAACATTTCTCCTCTAGCTTCTATAAAAGCTACACTACACCCTTTGTCTTTCTATTGTTTTGCATTATGTGTGTGTCTGTACTTGTGTGTGTGTGTGTGTGTGTGTGTGTGTGTGTTTGTGTGTGTGTGTGTGTGTGTGTGTGTGTTGCAATGCTCTGCCTCGTCCCATCTGGAAGGAGGTGTTGAGATAAGACCGTGGTCTTTATGCTAAGCAACACGCCGCTCCTCTATGCCCAGATTGGGCGCCCTGACAACAGTTTATGTAAATAACAAAACAACACGGCACACATCTTCAAAAAAAAAGGGAAAAAAAAAGAAAGAAAAATCTCTCTCCGCCAAAGGCAGAGGACAGCGAGGGAGAAGAAGCGTGTGAGATTCGGTGCATGGAAATAGTGTGAAATTGGCGAGAATCTCAGGTGCCAACAGAAAATAAGACTGGAATTTGGAGGTTAACAAGGTGATTTTGATACCACGTTGCAATCTCTACATAAAATTACACTCCTGAAGCAACAGCTTAACTCAGTTAACTTCCTCCTGGTTCATCGTTTCGGAGCTGAGGTTGCTGCAGCGATGACAGAGACGTGCCGTTGCTCTCCCCTGGTACCTCCAGAATACCTTCCAGTCAGGCCAGAGCCCGCAGCTGAACAAACACACTCCTGAATGAAATAACCACACAGGCCGGGGACACGGAAACACACCCCCACCTGCACTACTACCTCCACACTGACAGAAAATACAGTCCATGACTTTATTCATGAGTCACACTGAGAACTTTTCTTTAACATCAAACTTTGTTTTGGCACCTGTGAAATCGAGAAAGTTGCATTTTTCTAAATCTATTAAAGCGTCTTTAATGCAGTTTTGACTGCAACCTTTGCACAAAATACTCTCTGTATATGCTGTAAAACACACAGGAGTTTAGTGGGATTAAATAATCTGTTCTCATTAAAGCAAAGAAAAGAAAGCAATGAATTCTGTACAACTTAATATTTTAAATGTATTGCTTTCTTTCAGTTAACTTGATTGGTTTTTTGTTTTCAAACCTCATGAGACGATTCTGAACTTATTACTCAGCTCATGTTCAGGTATTTGTAAGGCAGCAGGCTAACTTATATTTTTAAGTTGAACCAAGTTATTCTGACTATGTTCAGGTAACTCACATTTTTAATTTAAATTTTTAACTTTAAATTGAACCAGCTTAAAAGGATTTACAGTGTTTTTCAGAACAGAAAAGTACAGTATATAAACTACTTTGTGTTTTGGTATGTAAAAAGTACAGAATGTTTTATTTTATTTTAGTTATTTGATTCAATGTTGATTTTGTAGTTTTAAGTAATTTGACACTTTTGCTCACAAGTTCAACAGAAAATCTTTTAATATTGTATATATAGTAGAAATATTTCATCACAACCCAGAAGTCAAACTTCAGGTCATTCTTTTTGCTTTACAACTTTATAAACTCCTTAATGGACTCCATCATTTTGACGAATTCTTTCCTAAATCCACATACGGTAAGTCTGCTAAAGGTTGCGAGTCAATTGCTTATCCCATAAGAATGTTTTGTTGTTTTAGTGGCCCCATTCACAGCACGAGGGCCCGGGACTCCAGAGTAAACTCCGATGCTGATAATTGACTTGTGACGAATACCTCTGTTTGTTCTGAGCGGTCTCCGGGTGACCGGGAGCCGGCGCTGAGCCGCATGAGAGGGCTGTTTTGTTTTGCTGTGTACCGTGGTCAGGCAATAAAGCCGGAATGAAAGGAGCGGTCTCTTCTCTTGGCCCCGACCTCCCCCCCCTAACTCCCATTAAGCCAGTCCCGCACAATGGCGGTGGCAGAGGGGACCAGAGCTCCCATGGAGAGCCTGCTCTTCACCGATCAATGTGTTTATTTAAGCAGGAAGCATCTTCTCTGGAGCAGGAAGGGCTCGTTTTTGGTGAGGGTGTTTCCAAACCAGAGACGTGCAGAGGAAAAAACACTAACTTCAGCTCCTGAAAGGCTTGGAAACTCAGAAGAGGCTTGTTGTTCGCTGGTTTCATTTCAAACTGGGGTTGTTTAAAGTCCTTCCGCTCTTTCAAGTTCCTCAGCAAAGCAAGCACCCACAAGAAGGGACCCCCACCCCTCCTCCTGACCCTGAGGCTTTAATATTGAATGGCACATTGGTACCTTCCCCACAAGAATTCATAAACTAAACGATTAGCCTCTGTCTGTAATTGCGCTCTCCCTTGCCTAATAGGGGAGGTGAGGTAAGGAGGGAAAAAAACAAAGGACAGTTAATTTGTGATTTCCTCTGCTCATTTGAAGGCAAATTAAGTGTCAAACAGCTAATACAGAGCATATTTCATTTTATGAGCTTTTAATTTAATTCTACCGCCTCATATCGCTGGAGCCCGTTAGCCGCGCTGCTAACACCCGCGCCTCGTCTGCAAACGGGGGCCATAAATAAACATGTTTCAATTAGGCCCTTCACAGTAATAGGATATGATTCTGTTCATTTGCCACGTATGGATGGTGGATGTGTCATTGTGGCGGAGAGGAAACAAGCTGCGGTGTTTTTCTCCGGCCATGGATGCCCAGTGGTGACTGGCTTGTGTGCGTGGCGGGGGAAGCTGGCTGGATTGATGGAACCGCCGCAGGGCCAACCCAACTGTAATTACAGGCCGTAATGAGAGGCTGCATGGGGAAGTACTGCAATAATAGTCCCTGTGTACTTAGGCATATCTTTGAGAGGGCTAATAACGATTAATTCTGCACACCGAGGAGAACTTGTCTTAAAACAATTCAATATTTCTCCATAAGCCGCCTCCTTCCATTTCCCTGAAGCGACAGCTATACGTTGACTGCCTCTATTTGCTCGGGTTCGCTACAAGCAACATTACAGGCAGAATGCATCACTTTTAAATCCTCAGAGAGGTTTACTTTTTGGCTGCGGCTCCACAGTCATAAACTTTGTCCGCGGCAAAACCTCGCACAAAGCCGAACCTGGAAGTGTAATTAACTCTAATTTGCCATCAGGTGGTTGGACGCAGCTGTAATACCACAACTGATGAGTTCTTCTTCTTCTCGCTGAGGAATTCGGAGCTGCTTTTTTAATCAGGCAGGCAATATTGTTGCTTCCCTGTGCAAAGACTCAAAAGCAGTTGAGATCATTTCTGCACATAGCTGTGGACCCAAAGTCACAAAGATGATGACTTGACCAATGACTCCTGACTTCACTTGGACTTGAGCCTTTTGACTTGAAAATACCTCATATCATACACCATACATACCAAAGATTTTGTCCTCGTACGAAAACTATGCTCAACTATGCAGGTGGGAGTTAGAGGTTAGGTAAGCTCAATTAATATGAGTTATTAACATTAAAATACCCTCTGTTCCCAGGGGCTTTTCAAGTAAACAGACTGTCAAACCAACCTCCATTCTAAAAGGAGGTATTTTATGGTTGAGCCATATTTATTTTATAGTAAAAAATTAAATTACACCATCACCACAGATGCACAGATATTGACTGACCTGGCAAGACAGGAAACATATATCTTGTAAGTGGTCTCAGCTTCTATTAAATATATATTTTATGAATGAAATCATTTATCTTGGCATAATCTATTGGGGATAAAACTTGATGTGTTTCAGAAGTTGGGGTGGACATGTGGGTCAAACATTACAGAGACGCAACAAATTCCAATTTTGTTCGACACTAGAAGTTGCTCAATGAATGGTAAGTAAAGACTGTTGAATTATGGCTTGTTTAGGACTTGGGACTTGACTTTGGACTTGTAAGGCTTGATTTGGGGCATGACGTCCCCTTGAGTGCAAAGATTTGAGACTTACTTGTGACTTGCAAAACAATGACTCGGTCCCACTTCTGTTTCTGCATGAAGCCCACGTTTGTTCACAGATAGCGTGTATGACAGCGAGCTCACATATTTACATAAGCCCAGCGAATAAACAGCTGTCTTATAATAATGACAAATAGTTTCCCTCAGCATAGCGTGTCATATTAAACAGCTCTATGCTTAATGGCTTGGATAAACAGGCCATAAGTAGCATGGCAGAGCACGGCCGTGTCTCCGGTGACAGCAAACCAAGCGCATAGATAACTCCTGTCCGGACAGAGTGACTGAAGACACCGGCGTAACTTCTCCCCCTTAATTCAATTCCCGGGCTCCATGTTGTCCCTCCACCCCCTCCTCATTTCTTCCCTTCCCCTCCCTAACCTGCGCTCCCGATCGTTCCAAAGCACTCCTGACGGATAACAAGCCAGGCTGTTTGTTCGAGCCTGTGTTGCTGGCGCGTGTTCGCCCCATTATCTCCGCATAAGCTAAATGCTAAATTATATTTGCCATTTTGTTTGCAGTGACACGGGGCATCAATCACCTCCCTTTTTTATTTCCTCACCCCCCCCCCCCCCCCTTTTTTTTTCCTCCGCTGCAGCCCCTGAGCAGGAGATGAGGGGTTGAGAGGTAGGGTGGGCCGGAGGTGGGGAGGCGGAGGGGGGACATAAAAAATTCATTACGCTTAGTGGCACATCAGCAAGGGAGAGATATGACTCCTGAGGAGGAGAAGGGGGGAGTTGATAATGATGAAGAATATCAAACATAATGCGGCCCAAGTAGCTGCCCCATCCAATTTGTCCTCGTCGCGCTGTGATCGCTTCCTTCGTGTCTCCGGGTAAGAAACAAGCGCCGCAAGGACGATGAAGCATCTCCTTGTGGTGCTCACTGTTTGGACGCAGAGAATACAAATGATGGAGGGAGTAAAAAGAGACAGAAAGACTGAAACAGGGTGACTAAAAGTGAGGAGGAAAAGGAGTAATTTGTGCATGAGTGTATGTAAGTGAGTGAACTAAGGGAATGCTTTGAAGTTCTCTGCTGACCTGGCCAGTGCCGTCAGAAGCACTCCGGGGAAATACGAGACTACCGTAATAAGAGTTCCCCTGCTTCTAAATACTTACCGCTCTCTCTTACGAGGCATGACACCATGTTTTCACCGTGCTTCATATTCGATAGCCTGTGCGTGCATGTGATTGGATAGTTAGTTGTGTACAGTTTTGTGTGTCAGGAGCGCGTCTGTCAGATGGGTAGATGTCAGCGGAGGAATTGCTTCCTTCTCTTGACAAGGCTTGATCACTGCTCTTATGAGAATCGCACGCTCCCAGGCTCCCCTCGCCCTGCTCTCATTTCCATGTCTCTGACACATGTTCATTTGCGTGTCTCTGACATGCGGATCATGTTGCGCGCGTACAGGGCCGTGGCCTTTGATCCTGAAAGGCAAAAAGAGAGGCGCCCAGCAGCACCCATGAGGGGGATGCTTCACGCGCTCCCACAGGGGGAAGGAAGTTTAGGAGCTTGATTCGTATCGCCGATGATGCGTGTGATGCAGCTGGATTAAATGTGTTCTCAGGTGTAATCAGCAGGATTTTGCAGGGGTGGGCAGTAACGTAGTAGTAGTAGTAGTAGTAGTTTGTTTAAAAAGTTGTTTTTTAACGAATAACAACTTTTCTTTCATGGTTTTGGATTTCACCAAAGTTATTTCCTGTTTTATTTTGGTAAGAATCTTTCTTGGGTCTTTGTTTAGTTTACTTCCTGTCTTTTTTCCAACCTTTTTTGATTCCCCTGTGCATTTACTCTAGGTTTTATCCGCCTTTGTATCCAGTTTGTGTACATTTTTCGTGCCACGTGTCCAAGCATTACCCCCAGCGTTTTCCCTGTTTTGACTCTGACTTGTTTATTTGAACTTTTGATTTTTGCCCGCACATATGGATTCATTTGCCTTTGGCCTTCTTTACTTGGTGCCTGCTTAATCTCTGTAAGCCTATGTTTTTGACTTTGTATTTTGAGTTTTAGTGCAATAAATCTTCATAGCTCTGCTTTCTGAGTCTGCCTTTGGGTCTAAAGTCTTATATTTTTGCTACCCTGCTTCACACATTATGACGTTTTCATGTTCCATTTTTTGAAACTGTACTTCTACTCCTTACTCAAGTATATTTTTGAACCGGCAATCTACTTTTTACTTTGCCATTTGTAGCTTTGTTACATCATGTGGGGATTGAGTGTGAGGAGGGAAGAGTGCGTGAGGAGCACCTCAACAAGTTGCTAGCAGCCTGGGAGAAAAAAAAGGCACCACCTGTCATGTGACGGAGAAAAAACCAGAACAAGATACAGCTTCCAGCAACAATTCTTGGCCACATTTGGCCCCACATTTTATACCAAAATCTAATAAAGACAACAGTTACATAATCAAGCATTTGCTCTTAAAAAACACTGAGATTTCAGCTATTAAAAACTCCTCTTCTATCCTCCATAAGCACATTGAAATAAGTAAAAAAAAAAATGTGGTAGCTGGCTAACATTAGCTATGGTCATTTTTGGTGCACAACATGAACTTTTCTTGTTGGCTCATCTATGTTGAAAAGAAAACAAAGTCTGAGGATGATCTAAAGTTGTTGCTGGGGGACTACATTGTAAAAACAATATATAGGCCTAGAATCATATTTTGAGTTAGCTAATGTTAGCAAAATGCTGGCTAACTAGCTAGCTGATCTACATCAATGAATAGCTAGCTTAGTTGCAGTACATCTGATAGCTAATGTTAGCAAAACAATAGCTAACCAGATACCTAATCTACATAAATGATTAGTGAGTGAGTTAGCTAACATTTTGCTAACATAAGCTAACTAAAGAGGTGATTATATGTTGCTTTTACACGTCCCCACTGCAACATATCAGTAGCATATCTAAGTACAGGAAACAGGAAAGGAGAAAGGTTCTGACAAGTAATAAGGTTGCTCAAAAATTAGTGAGGTACAGAGGTAAAGGGAGTGTGACTTTGGAAGGTTAAATTGCAATTCCCTGAAAAAAAAAAAAGTTTTATGTTTCTCAAATAATAAGTTTCATGAGTCATTTTTTTATGAAAGTAACTGTACTTTCACTTTAGTGCAGATTTTCAGTACTCTGCCCACCACTGGTAATTTGGTGTGTGCAGCCAGTTTGAGAGACTTACACGTGAAGAGGGGGCACAGGGGAAGGCTCGTAGATGTAACGTCCCTGCGTATGTCTGTCGTCGATCGGCACGGGAGGATGGAAGGTAGGGAAGAACTGTGGAGCGGCTGTAGAGAAGAGAGACAGAAAAAACAAATATAAGACTTGATTCTTTCTTTACACTTTGTAAGACTTTCCTGGTTCCTATTGTCATGTGAATTTATATCCCTCCTCAGCTGATCTAAACAGCAGCTATAATGAAAGGCAGCGGTTGATGGCTATCTTTCAACAGACCCACCCAAATTAGACCTCATTAAATTCACTCAGCTAAAAGCGGCACTGCTCCAAAATGTACGCTGAGGAAGTCTTTGTAAATGTCTCAAGGCTGATACAACTCAAAATAAACAGCGATAAATAACTGTGAGAAAAGCAGCCAAATGGCACGTCTCTCACCGTACCAAGCATAATATGGTTTTGTACAAAGGATAACGTTTAAGTACAACCAGTGAAATGTACAAAATGAGAACAAAAACATCCTTTTCCGTTTCAGTGTTTTGTCACAACTGCCAGGGAGAATCGGGAGGCTCCTTTTTTTTCCCCCCTCCAGATAAAACATTAAAACATTTGCATAATATGAGCTTCCAAGCCTTTCTCTATTTTTACCCCTGAAATTGAAACTGTTGTGCTGCCACCAGACTGGATTCACTGATGTATGCACTCATCTTCTAACCTTAACTGCACTCCGCACCATAATCTTTAAAACTAAAGCTGGAATTTTGTGCTGCAACCGTGCATCCATTGTTGGACAAGTTGCAGCAGGCAAACCAAGAGTGTGAACTTTGCTCACATGCTGCCTACCTGAGGGTCAAGTTGGGAAACTGAAATAAGTTAAAACTTGAACAGTGGGATGACTAACACACACAACTACTCCATAAATTAATCAATTGTTCGTTCATATGCTGTATGAACAAATCTCATTTCCAGAACACATGTCACTTTATTGCCTGTTACCGAGCCCAACGCCAAGTTGTGTATCACCAGCCCAAGGCAAAGCATGTATCAACATCTGCATACCTTCACGCAGCAAGTCTCTGAGGCTGCTAGCTATGTGTTCTTTTGCTTGTAAACATTTGGGAGCGTGTGCCAAGAGGGCAGATGGCCAAACAGTGGGGTGCCCAACAGCTCTACAAGTGTTGGTCCATTCCCAAATCCAGTGCAACGCAGCAGGTGTTGATCCCCCGGCACCTCTCAGGTCTGCTTACCTCATCACTCATTCATTCATTGGGGTGATCACTGCCAGCTCAGGCCAACAATTAAGAGGGGATCAGTTTAATGTTGTTTGTAATCCTGTAGCATTAGAATGAAAGTCTTAAGGAGGTACTAGAGGGATTTATTGTTGCACTTTGATAAAGTTAAGGCATCTGCAAGAGAGAAATTAAAAACAGAAGCTGCAGAAGCCGAAATATCAAGCCGAATTCAGTCCCTTATATGGGCATCCAAAGCACATTTACACCGCAGGAACTTTCCCCAGAGACTAGGAACCTTTAAAGGAACTCGTTCCAACCACAGGGACAGGGGTCTAAATTCAGTTCTGCAGACTCTAGTTTTGCCCCCTCAAAAAGTCCCTGGTCGGGGGATAGTGTTTTCCAGAACTAAAAAAACTTTGGGGTGTGGGGTTGCAGTGCTGAGCATTTCTGATTGGACGAGCAGTCGCAGCATTTTATTTCATCATTGCACCATCAGTGCACTTTTATTATTCATCAGACCACAGTGGAAATGTAGAAAACAACGGGCTGAAGGAACCTTATAGTTCCTTGAAAAGTAGCTCCTGGGCCTAAATGTTCAGGGTGCTTTGGATGGAAACTCACCTATGGAGATACAAAAAAGTACCTGTCTGTCACTTTATATCACATCATTATTGTTGTATAATCATGCAAAATTGATGTCTAAAAACAGCTGTTCTTTATGTTAACAGACTAATATGCCTTATTTTTGTAGGTGACCACAGTGGACACACAGACAACAAGGGTTGTTTTAGTTCCTTAAAAATTAGTTCCTGGGACTAAACGTTCTGGGTTCTTCGGGTCAAGTTCAAACCAAGATACTGGGGTGATATAACTTGAGTAATTTTCCAAGTCTTTGGAAAGCTTTATCCAGAGCCACAGACAACAGTATGCAGCTGTTTTCTTTTGTACTTTGTACTCCCCTTGACAGGAAAATTGACTTTGACATGTTAAACTCCTTTAAGTCTAAAACACGTGCACCTTATAACGTGCTTAAAGACAGCAACTGCTGTTGTTTTCTGTACAGACCCAAACACTTGTAGCAAAGACGCTGCCACACCTTATTTTCCTGTGTTGATGCCTCAGGAAAGCTTTTCTTTTCCTGCAGATTCCATCCCTTCCTGGGCACAATTTAATACAGAATGTGGACTTTCTCTCTTGTCAGGTGATTTTTGTGAGGTCTTGTAGCTGTCGTAATGAGTGAGGAGAAACAATTGCTGAGGTAGACAAAGTCCAAAGGACTGCAGAAACACAGAATCTAGCAAGGATGCATCTGGATGCACAGACCACTACTGGAGGTTGATGCACTGCAAGTTGGGCTTGTTCATTTTCAGCATCATGGCCATGTCAACTTTCTCATATTACAGGCAAACAGTACACTAAAATATGTTTCTGAAAACATTTGAGGTGGGAAAGAAGCAACACAGGAGCAGATTCTTAATATATTTGATCAGCAGTTTGATTTGCACAAAGCTGAGACTGAGTCATGATTAAATTAATTCAGATACGGCAACTCCATGCCATATCCATCATGCACTGCATGGCTGAATGTCCTGCTCTCCACAGAAAATGAAGAGATCTATTGACTCAACATCTGTCAGTGGATCCAGTGTGTCTGCACTTTAATGGGATTTATTGGCTCTAAAGTGACACAATGCCCAAACTCTTAAAACCAGAACTAAGACCAACTTGATGCGGTAAATGAAGTACTTGTTGATCATTAACATTCCCAAATACATCCTGAAACATCACTCAGCAAAATTAGAGGAAATTAGTGTTGCTCAACTAGTAAAAGAAAACAAACTTCTATAAACCAAACAAGTGTTTTCATCCTGTTTTCACAAGAGCAGAGATAAGTGGTAAAAACCTCCTCCACACAGCTCTGGCATGTATCTGACCACTCCATCTCTGTCTGTTTGATAGTTTCCTCCTGATGACTCAGTTTTGGCTTGGCTCACCTCGGCCGATTCCAGAGCTGCTGAGGGAGGGAGGGATGAGGGGATGCTGGGATGGAGGGATGGGCCAGACAAGGGCAGAGTCTGCTTTGTTTACTCTCCACAGCTCCACTCCGAGGCTGTCGGCCCTTGGCTGTCAGAGTCGGAAATGAAGCTTCAGGTTTACTGAGGTCTGTGTACTGCGATGGGAGTGAAAAGCTTCGTGTTCTCTAATCTCACTGATCCCTGCCCACATTGCAGGAACTTTATACTAACCTCTGTCCTGTTGGGCAATGACTGTACAGATTACAAACTGTGAAATCATTTTAGAGACCCCGCCCCTTCACCCCCGCTGCAACACACACCTACATTCCCACATCCGCCACTCCTCATTGAATTACCCAGATCCCCTCTATGTTTATGTCTCTGGAGCTCCTCACTCAGCACAGCCCTGCGCCTAGACTGGACTCTTTAGTCTTGCTCCTTCATCACTCTTTCCCTCCCTCCCTCCCCCTCTCCCTCCTCTTGCAGTGGCCCATGAATTTGCCGCATGGCAAACCGTTCCGCCGAGGTTTATTTAAATCCAACTCAGAAGTTTACTTTACCATGGCCCTATCTAAATAGAGCCTGCCACCTCTTTTACGCCAGCGCAGCTCTCCATTAGCAAGGCAAACAGCCCCGTGTCACTGGAGGGAATGTATACAGTCGCAAAGAACAGAGGGCAAATGAGAGAGGGGGAGAGACTCCATCCTGCAATCCATCTCCAGTGTTTCCTGTAGGGACTCCTTACTGTTTACTCCGGGACTAAATTGCCCCTGCTCTTCTGGATATTCAGGGGTATTCTCATCCTCTAATACAGCTGGAAGGCAAATAGGAAGCCAGCACACGCGTCACAATTTTTTACCTTCCCACTGCGGCCACACACCACAACAGCTCCAGCATTCTTTAAGGAAAGTGTAATCACACGGTTTTGTCCCAGTTGCATTTGGTAAACCGCTATTGGCAAAGTGAGAGGGATTAAAGGGATAGTTTGGATTATTTGAGGAGGGTTTGTATGAGGAGCTTATTGATAGTCAGTGAATTAGCCACAGTATCGGCGGTTGGCACGCCCAGGGTTTGGAGAAGCAGCAGGAGTACCATGTACTGCTGTGGACAAGGTCTGCAACAAAAGGTATTTTCTCCAGGCCCATCTAAAATAAATCAACATCAGATTAAGTGTACGCTAAATTTAGAACATTTCCCACACTTTACCTTGCCGTCAGACAGCCTTTTCTGACGGGAAACAGCCGTTACATAAGCCAGATATTGCTCTCTCTCCAAACAAACACCCCTGCTGCCTCAATCTGTTGGTTTGGTGAATCTGTACTACCCTGTTAAAACACCACACTTACACCATAACACAAACTAACCAATTGAAGCATACATGGATAGAACATAAATTTAAACGTCCTACAAACTCAAAATAAAACTTGAAGCAGTCACATGCTTTTCCCTAAATAAAACACGTGTGAATGCTGTAAACATTAATACTTAAAGGGCTGGCCTTTTAAAGCACAGACGTCACACTATAACACAAACTAACAGATCGAGGCAGTGGAAGACGAGCAACTCCTGTGTTTTGTGAGGTAAAATTACTAACTTTGCCTGTGGAGTTTGGTTGGTTTGGAGAGAGCGATATTTGGCTTATCAAACAGTTTCCCAACAGAAAAGGCTGTCAGATGGCAAAGTAAAGTGAAAATACTATAAACATAGTGCACACTTATGCTTATATTGATTTTTTTTCTTTTTAAAAGGCAAAAATACCTTTTGCTGCTGACCCTGTCCACAGCAGTTCACTGCTTCGCGTCAATGCTGGTACTCTCGGGGTAACTGGGGGTGTGCTGACCAGGATCTACTGCAGCTAATACACTGACTATCAATGAGTGCCTCATACAACCCTACATCAAATAATCCAGACTATCCCTTTTAAGAAGTCATCTCAACCAAATGCTGATAGTTGGAGATCCAGGGTATCACAGTTGGCAAACTTTTTTGAGATGCATCCTTTGAAATCGACTGATTCCTCAGCTCTTCAGAACTCATCTCAAACATTTTAATGACCCCGATGCAACTTTTCAGAGCAGCCATATTAATTTTTGGTTGAAATTTTCCCTTTTTTTTTATTCTTTCAGGAGTAGGGATGGAAGTCATTAAGAAATGATTACAAATGGGTCTTAATGAAAGGGCAATTAGAGGCAAACTTTGACCAGGCTCATTAAATCTAATTCAACACAAACACACCGTGTTCAGGACCAAAAGCCAGCTTCCCCTTCATTAAAGAGAGGATGGTAATTGCCTTGTCCTTTATTGGACACTTGAATAATTTCAAAAGAAGGGGGAGGACAAGGGGAGGATAAAGCCTAAAGCACATCATTTGCAATATCCTTATTGGTTAATCTCCTTTCATAATGGAAGTTTTACCACAAAGGATCTTCTCTGCGCTTTATGTGATGTGATACTTTAGGAGAATCTGAGCTGTCACTCACAATTCTGATTCGGGTTTTGATAATACACAAACAATTTCTATTCTTCCTCTTTTGTTGTCAACTCAGCATTGTGAGTTTATTGTCTTGACTGCTAAAACCTGAGCTCCTCCTCTCCTCTGGTGAGGGTTCACTGACTCGACTCTAACAGAGTGTCACCCGTAGCCGAGGACGAAACGCTCTTCCATAAACACTGCACTTCTCATCGACGCTCCGCTGCGAGAGCACAAAGAGCCAGTGACAGATTGTCATAAGCGACTAAGGCGGAGTGAGAAAAGGGCTGCTGGGGCCTGCTCCAGAGGTTTGTGAATTGCTAATGTGGAACATATGAAGCCTGTGCCGGGGCTGTGACTGCCAGATTTCATTATGCCACCTCTCTCCCCGCTCATGATCTCACTGCTCAGGCACGCTCGTCTGCAGCGAGGCCCACAGTTACACCATAACTGTGCAACACTTCGCAGAGTGTGTGAAAGATGCTCCAGACTTTGTCTGTTTGCGTGTTTGCAAGCGCAAGTGTGTGCAACTTGTCGTTGCTTTCCGGGATTGAATACAAGCACATGTACATGCCTTAAAAATGCAGTTCTGGGCATATTTTGTTACTGATGTTTTTTTACCTACTCCTGGAGGTGTCACCTTGAGATTCTTGCAGTAGTGGTCTCGTACTATGTTACCTGCTGCAATGACCCCTGAAAATTAACATCAGCACACTTTGCATACGCTTGAGTTGTGGAGTTTCTGCAAAAAGTGAATTTCCCCTCTCATATTGTTTCATGTGAATAATCTTTATAGGAAAAAAAGAAGACTTATTTAACAAAAAAGCAAATGTTTGATTAATCTCTTCTTTTTTCTGATCTGTTAATCATTTTGCAAGGGCTCAAAACTCCCATGCTGAAATATAGCATGCCTGTGGTTAAGTTAAGCATCTAGCACAGCATTTGTTTTCAAAAAACATCAATTATTAACATCAGGTTTTAATATCAGCAGACAGTGTTGTGCATGAACGTGTTCATTGAACGTCCTCGTGTATTTGGTGAGCAGTGAACTGGACGTATCCGTTTGCAGCCAATGAACACAGGCAATGTTAACTGCCGGCGATACTGCTGAGGCCTGTTCATATGAATATTTGAAGAGTTTTATGGACAAATCAGTACAGATTTCAGCAGAAAAGATCTCACATTTTTATGTAAAGTGTGCCCACCAGGTCCGAAAAAATAAAAAGTCTGAACTTAGTATTTTGTACCACATTTAAAAAAAATCATAGAAAAAGAAATTAATCAATTCATCATCATAAAAGAAAAGAAAACGAAATGAAATAAGTCACACTTAATTAAAAAATAACTCTTGTAACGCCAAAAATTTTAGCTTGAGGGTATAGCCATGTTTCTATCCAAATGCTTCAGAAATTTTAACCACTTTTCGCGTAAATCGGCAAAAGAAAATGCGAGCGACTACTTGTCTCCATCCGCTTCTGGTTATTACAAGATTATCAGGAAATGGTACATCGAGATGAGCAGTAGGTGACACCAGTGTCCCTGCTGAAAACCCATTTTACCACTGCAGAAGAAGAGGGCGCAACAAGATGGCATAATTAAAAGAGCGCAAGTCAAACCTTAAATGGTAACAAACAATGTAGAAAACAGAAATTAAATATGACATTGCTGTTTGTTTTAATGTGTTAATGTGCAGAGATCATTGATGTATTTCAGAGCTGCGAAAGCGATGAGGAGACTGTCGGAGCATAAACAGCTGATCAGTCATGAGAGTCAAAAGTTTGCTACATCAGAACTTATTCAGAAAAGATGGATTAACTCTTTTTCAAAGAAGGCAAAAAACATTCATGTGAGCATAAAAACACAAATTTGCAGGGAGTTTCTTTCGAATTATAGTATGAGCCTGCACTCTATGACTTGGTGTGCTTCACTCTTCTGACACAGCTTTCCTTCATAAAATTATTTGGCTGACAGGAGAAGGAGCTGCAGAAGCCCCATGCAGACAATCAGTGGAGGCAGTTTGGAAGCCGGCTCTCTTGTGAAGGCGAATTCTGCCTCTGATCAATCTCTTCGCGCCCCGTCTCTCATCATGTTTGCTTACACTGAGACCTCAAGCTGTTTGGACATGTAAATAACACTTTGGGAGACTGTTTAGCTAAGCTCAATGGGAGTTGCTGTTGACTTTTGGAGCGCTTTGCTTAATTATGGGTCCCAGATTGTTTCAGGTCTAATGGCCTAATTACCGCTGTATAAATTAGCCTAATGTTCTTGCTGTGCAGAGCTTTCTATACTGTATGCGATGCTCGGGCACTAGAACAGAGAACGCCTTTTATTCTGCAAAGAGCAGTAGTAAGAAAGAGGGAGAAGAAAGCTAGCAGAGAGGTTAAATAACAGAAGAATGCTAAGTGTTGCCTTGCCAATCTCTCTGCCATTCATCATATACGTAAGGCTGGCAGATCACACTCTGCCCTTCCTCTGTAAATCAATAGATTTTTTTTTTCTCTTTTCCGCTGCGTTCTCCTCTGTTTCTCCCTCTCCTTGTCTCTCTTGCTCAATTGCTCTCACACCCTCGAACACAAACAGTCTCTCTGTGGGTAAACGTAATTAACACGGTGGAAAAGAAAAACAGAGCAGAGAGAAGAGAAAGTGAGCGGTAAAAAGAGAAACGTCAGCTATGTGGGTTAACGCGCTCCCTGTTGAAGTATACATTCCTTCGCTACTCGCTGTCAGAAGTAATTTGTTTGTCTAGACTGAACAAGTCTGTCAATGCCCATCCTTTCTTTTCATGGTTCTACAAGTCTATGCATATTTGCTCTGGGACTTAATGTTCACGAGGGTTATCTCTTTGCACCAATATTTACAAAGTCTTTCAGAGTTAGCGTTCCATTCAACCAAGGGCTCCCTCTGCTCATATATCATACATGTGACATGCAACAATTCCCTGTCAGACTTTATCTGAAAAGTTCAAACTTTTACAAATGAGTAAAAGTAAAGTATGTATCCAATTAACTGAAGTAATGTGCCGTAAGAAGCCCTGATTTTAGCAACGACAATGTTGAGGATTAAAGGATAGATCAGATTATTTAGGTTGCATGAGGTACTTATGGATAATCAGTGTATTACCCACACTGGTTCGATGCTGGTTGCTACACTCAGTTTAGAGAAGCAGACAGTGTCAGCAGAAAAACGAATTTTAGCCCCCAAAATAGAAGGCCATCTAAAATAATCAATATCAGTTTAAGTGTGCGCTATATTTAGAATATTTTCACTACTCTACCTTGCCGTAAGACAGCCTTTTCTGATGGGAAACTGCCATTATATAAGCAAAATATTCTCCATTGATGAAATTAGTCATTTTACAAACACAGGAGTTATGGCTGCCTTGATTGTTAATCTGTTTGTGTTATTGTGTGACTCCAAAAATCAGTCCTATAAGCATTAGTATTTACAGCAATGCTGCAAGTTTTATTTGTGTTTGTAGAGTGTTTAAATTCATGTTCTGTCTACTTCTGCCTCGATTGATTTTGTTTGTTTGTTAGTTAGTTTGTTTGTGTTGTTGTGTGACACAAAATAAAACCTGCATGTGCATTTTACTGAGGAAAATGCATGTGAACGAGCGATATTTGGCTTATATAATGGTGGTTTCCTGTCAGAAAAGCCTGTTTGATGGCATGCTAAAGCAGTGAAGTTTTCTAAATATAGTGTACACTTAAACTGATTTGGCAGCTGACCCTGTCCACAGCAAAACATAGCTTAGCTTCCTCCACTGGTACTCCGGCTGCTTCTTCAAACCGGAGGCATACTGGCTGCCACCTACTGTAGCTAATACACTGACAATGGATGAGCACCTCATACGTCCCCACTTCGAAAAATCCAAACTGTCCCTTTAAGATGTATAGGCTGCACTCCAAGTAGCTTGCAGTTACCTCTTCCACCCCCTCCCTTCTCCTTAAGTCACACAAATATCTTAATGGACCTCTAGCATCTGTAAGACATTTACCGAGCCGAGTCAATCTTAACAAATTGCACGCCAGCACAAGAACCCTTGCTTTGCTGCAGAGTGGAGCGAAGCACGCACACTGCTCTTCCAGGGGCCCCCAGCACCATCCAGCCGCAGCCATGCCCCGTTTTTCTTCCCTTCCCCGCCTCCCTGTATCCCAGTGTGGATCAGGGAGTGAAGGTTATTTCACGAGGCCTCGGCGGAGCACCAATCTATCTCCTACATTTGGTGAATTTCTCTAGATTGGGATAAGCTGGGGAGCAGAACAAAGCGCTATGCGTTGGCCCTCCTCCCCGCCTCGCTCCAGCACCCTCTCTACGCCACCCCACCCTCCAGCCTCCTCTCTCCCCCACCCAGCTGGGGAGAGATTTACACAGCAGTTTAGTAGCTGAAACACTGCGCTACACCTCTTTACCGTTCTCTCTCTTTATCTCTCGCATCTGTCTATCTCCTTCTCTCCAAACGATGATGCCTCTCAGTTGATTTAAACCTCGGGTTAACTCACCAGGACTTTGCTACATTTATTTTTCTTCAGCTCCCCCTCTGTGACTTATGCAACTCAAATACAAGGCCGCTTTCTGGTTTGATCTTTTTTGAGAACATTATTAAGGAATTGGGGTCACTGAAGAAATGATAAGGCTTTTAAAGACTCCTTTACTTGCCTGTATCATAGGAAATGTGCGATAAATTATTTGGGATTTACTGCGACATCTACACTGTAAAAAACAACTACTTGTTTTAACTTAAAATGGTTAGTGTCTGAGGAAAAGTTGAGTTGACTTTGTAATGGTTCAAAACTTTTCTGGTCAAATAAACTTGATATGAATTTAGTTGTGCTTGAGAAAACATGTTCAATAAGCTTTAAGGAGCATTATGTAACAATTTGGAATCCCAAAATTAGTCCAAATAACGAGCTGGAGCCATAGACAACATATTAAATAGGTTGAAGTCCTATTTAATATGAGCTATTCCCATCGTGCCCTCCTACCCAGACTCAAGGAAACTCAGGCAAGATGACTGCAGGAGTGCAAGACAGGCACAACATTATATTTTGATAAACGAGGCCAAGTCCCACACTGAAAGCTGAGCAACTGTCTATAACTTTAAATTGTCTGTCAATTACAGATCGATATTGCCGATTTCTCCTTTATGATATTATGTTGAACCAGCTACTCTTCAGTCACACCGAAAGTACTTCAAATTTTAAGTTGAATAAATAAAACTTGCATATTTGCATCAATAGGAAAAGCTTAGTTGATTCCACTAAATTCCTGTATGTTTTTTTTTACAGTGCATATATGAGCCAAGGTCATATCAGTGACAGTGTTCATGATTGCAGCAGCTGTATCAGGCTACTGTGTGACACACTGACCCTCAACCGTCACAGCTCCTCTCTGGGCCCCTGTGCAGGTGATACTAAAGCTGCATGTGGCTGTGTGATAGTGACTGTGAGGCTAATGCACCTGCATTATAATAACACACAGGCCGGGCGCTGCTCGGGCAGGGAAACCGGACGGCTTCTCAATTTTGAATCATGCTGAGAGGCCACTGACCGAAGCCGGTCATTTTAATGTAATTTTGTTTACAAGATTACATTTCCAGGTAGTTTGTGTGCTATGAATATCAACTTGCAGGGACTTTAATCTTGGTTACGAGTGGTGATCCATCACAGTGAACACTTTGTCACCTTTATTTTTATGTCAAAATTATGTACTATCGCATGGTAATGTGGTTAAGAGAAGGGGCTGGTTTCTGCTCTGAGGTGCATTCAAGGGCACTCCGAGATTTCAGGGAGAACGGCCAAAAAGCAATGCATTCATTAATTATGTTAAAACCGAGGATTAAAGTGCAGAGACCATAGTTGCCTAGTTATAGTGAAAAGCAGAGGTGCAAGGCAGGAAGATTTGCATTTAATCAACACCTGAAAGAGTTGCATTTCCTGCAAAATAGAGTCTTCAATCATGACCAGTAAAACTGTTCTTTCACTCAGTGAAGCTGCATATTATGCTATTATATATACAAAAAAATTCTTTTTTCATTGTGTTCTGTACTTTCAGCAGTAAGTGACAGAATTGCACACACAACGGGCAACATTTTAAAGCATACTGCTGTTAGAAACTGAGCACAATTAGTTGATAATGAGCTTGATCAGCCACCATCAGTAATCAATACACATTATTAAGCCATTAATCATACCAATAACTAACAGCTGTCAACATCAGACCACCTTATCATACAGCAGTGATCTGGTGTCTCTGTGATGGTAACAAAAATTCACATAATAGCAGTTAAACTAAAGTTCCCTTACTGACTAAAATAAGTGCTGTTTGATGGATCAGATTCACGCCAAATTAAACACAGACTTTTAACACTATTAGTTCACTATCTATCATGTGTGTGATGGTATTTGGGGAGTTTTTTTCAGTCGTTACTCTACCCATTTTACTGCTTCGTCTTTGGTGCCGGAGAGTGCATGCCTACCTTCCAGTATAATATTACACGTCTGATTTTATCAGGACATCAAAATGGAAACAAAAAGAGTTTTATGACCACTTACAGATGATTGATTACAGAACGTTTGCACAGCTCAAATATTTAAAAATAGCAAAGTTGTATGATCAAAAAAGTGGGGATGCAAAAGCATATATTTGCTCCCCTGAGTCTAATAGTGGGGGTGCAGCTGCTCCATTTGCTCCATTGGCAGAGACATGTTGCAAAAAAGCATGTTGTCTGCATTACAGCGATTACAGATTGAGAACCAACTCTGGAATCTCAATCTTGGAAAATCTTTGAAACAGTTGAGTTCATAATTGGCAACACAACGTTCTGGATGATCTATTTTGTAATATGTGTTAAAATGAGTGGAAACCTGCCTGGAGGCTGGTAAATCAATCTAAAAACATGTTGTATCCTTTGGAAAATGGTCGTGCATACATGATTTTAAGTTTATAAGCTCAACATTCGACACCAGCTGTGCAACAAAGTACAATGAAATGGTATTTCCCCCCATACTGTAAGGCAATTCCTCCACTTTCCACCAAACCTGTACAGACATTAAACAAAGTCTGTGCAGGCCTCTAGAGGTACATGGCCATTATTTGGGCTAATGGAGGAAACTGTGTGTCACAGAGCAAAGACAAAGCCCAGTGTCACAGCAATCAGACAAATGGCTGCTGGGCGCTGCAGGGCCAGACAGGGGTCGACACTTCTGCACCAATTAGATCTTATGAGTGCAACAACATCTGGAACTGTCTGATTCTCTCTCTGTTTTCCACTCTCGGTGCTCTCTGCGCTGCTGTCACCTTAGCCTCTCTTTCACCCTCTCTTTCACTCTTGCATCGTCTTCCTAATTCTTCCAGTTAATCCTGCTCTCCGTCTATCTCTTTCTCTTTGCCTCTCTCATTATTCAAAGCGCATCCTCCTGATCTCTCCCCTTTCCCTCCTCACAGCATCCCAAAACAAGGACAAAGTTGTAATCCATTTACTGCACCCCTGTCAACAGATTCCACCCAAATAATCCTAAAAGACTTACAACCAGGCCTAGGTACTATCAAGGGACGGGAAGCAAAGAAGAGGCAGAATGCACAGGGGAAGGCAAGTGGGAGCCGTAGAGAAAGAGGCGAACATACGGGGAGTGGAGGAGCGAGGCAACAGACGGGGGGAACTTGTGTCACAGTGATTTGAGTCTTTGTCACGCAGGTGGCGCCCAGGGGTTCCCTCAGCCTGGGCAGAGAGACAAACTGGGGCCCATGTAAACCTTAAAGAGGATTAACCCTGCCGGAGCGCTTTAATGAGACCTGAAAGTGCCGGGCACCGGAGAGCCCCACTGATTGAGCCGCGCTCGAGTCGGCTCCCAACGGTCCGCCGGCCCAGCGGCCCAGCAGCGCTGCCGCAGCCCCGTGGCCTACAGCTGCCCGCTCACACTGAGCCACATCAAAGCGACCTGTCTGGGAGAACCCCAAGAGGGGGGAGGTGGAGAGCGCGAGTGAAGGAGGAGGAGGGTGCCTGGATGGAGGAATCCCTTATCTCCTCCTGAGAGGATGCTGCTCTGTGGTGCGAGATTGTCTGGAGCTGCCACCTGTCCCAGGCATCTTTAAAGGCAACACTAAAGCCTGTGATGGGCCTGACCTCCTTGAGCTCCCATTCTTTTATGTCTCTCTTCATTTTCTGCTTTGTTACACCCCCTCCTCCTTTTTCTCGACTCTCTCTGGCTCTTCACACTCAGCCCTGACTCCCTTACTCTTCCTCTTCTATACAGCGATATCTCACATTTCACCAGGCAGCTGGAAACATTTTAATTATACTGTGTTCATCAGCCTCCTCTTCGTGTAGAACAATATATACTCACGACCCTCCAGAGACGAGAGCAAGATACGGGTTGTTTGCTGAAGGGATAAGGGCGCTTATCTTTGCCACTATGTGAGAGGAATGCAAATACTACAAAAAGGAGTGATGAGATTTGGATACACGGGGAAACAAACGTGGAAAGCCATGAAATAACTGATTCTCCCATTGCACTCAGAGGTGATTATCCTGCTGGAGACTACAGGGTAACTTAAGGAGGCGAGCTGAGGAGAAGCCCTCATGAGCATCTAGTCGTGTTGTTTTAAATGTTATTGTCAGCGGTGCTGTTTTCTGCAGCTGATTCTCCTTTTGGATGCTGCAAATCTTCATTTTAAGCCTTCACAACGTCAGCAAAGTGCCATTGTTTCCACTCGCCTCTGTGGCTCGACCGATTAACCAATCTCAGTTGAAAGGAAGTAAAACACTCCGACAGATGTTGTGACAATGATACCAAGAAATGCTGAGTATTCTTCTTTGAACATCTTAAGTTCGCTGGAAATTCTTCTTAATTCTTCTTAGCCCCTTCACATTTAATCTTGTCATTGTTAATAAGAGCCGCCATTATTCCAAGACGGCCGGTTCACACGCAGCAGCTTTTTGGTGAGAGCACCACATGACCTTAAGATGCCATGCAAGTGCATTCTCGAAGCACTTCAAACTCTGCTTAACCCCCTTAAATCATCAAGCGATACAAAGGGGCACATGCATGTGAGAATATGCCCTATCTTACAGCATGAGATGCCTCTAATAAGCTGTATAAAAGGGGATCATCTGATTATCCCTGGTGCGCTGGACCAAGGGGCCACAGCAGAGCGCAGGCCCGTGTTGTTCTTTCTTGATGAAAGGAGGTGGATGGAAGGGATCCCTCTTCATTGCCTGCAGTGTGCCCCAGGCTTCTCTGTGCCGGCACGCCGCTGGGGGACTACACCGTGCCACCACGCTCAAAAAGCCAATATTGAAACAATCACAAAGACAAACACTTACCCTTGAAACAGGCACGTGTCTTCTCACCCCAGGCTCTGCTCTGTACTCCCCCAGTTCTTTTGGGGGGGGTTTGAACCTGTATCCCAGCCAGTGCTTGTCACGTTTAAACCAACAAGAGGCCAGAAAGTTTGTTCTTTGAGTGCAAGTTCAGAGAGTGCTGTTTGTGTTCTTTTTCCACCTACACACACACTATAATTGCTGTTTCTTTGTCATTCTTCCATACGAACTGAAAGACCAAGCACTGTAATTAACTGTAGAGAGTCCGGAGCCATTGATGTGCGGCTCACGTTCAGTTTGGTGACAGCTAGCTCATTCAGTTCAGTGGTCAGCTGCATTTTGATATCGAGGCAGACAGACTGACGCCGGGGCAGCGGCCGGCGTTGATACGGCCCAGTAGACCTGAGATCAGCTCGGCGCAGCAGTTTAGAGTTTAACCCCTTTGACTGGACACCCACCTCCCCCACCACCACATCATAAAACCCCGGATCCCAGCTCAGTGTTCATGCCAGCTGTCAGAACACAGGGCTTCGTATGATCCAGGTAGCGGTCACCTCTGTCCGGGCTCAGAGAGCAGGGTTACAGTGATACATGTGAAGGAATCCTTCAGCCAAGAGATCCATACCTCCACTGCCTCTAGCTAAGCAGGCTTGGTTTGTGAGATCAGTCAAGGACAGCAAGGCTTTGGTGTGGGGATTAAGGCCTGGCAGCCAGATCTGGGCTAGATTTTTGAAGGAGCAAACCCAAAGACTATTGGACTGATAGGCAGCCATCACAGCCTGGAAACACACCTCCAGTATTGTGTCTGGTCCACTTCTCTTAATGACCTGCAGCAGCAGGGTGCCGGGTGTCCCTCAGACCATTTTCTAATTAGAATGAAAATTGGCACGTTTTTTATCAGGATGGCAGCGCAGATATACCAGTAGTGTAAATGAGGCTGTTAGTGACACAGGAGATTAGTCTTTGCATCATGGCCTTGGCTATAATGGCTGTGCAATGCACAGCAGGATCAGATGATGAGCTGTGCAGAGGAAGACATCTATTAACTGAAGAGGAGCAAAGGTTACCAGGAATGGGGATTGTAGGAGCCATTTTTTGTTGTTTTTCTAAAGAACTACAAAGAGTAATAATACAATCACCACACATCATCACTAATAGATACAGGTGACATGAAGACACTAGAAGATATTGTTTAGCAACCGCTCGCTCGATTAAATTAAAAGTGTGGACTTCATTTTGATGCATGCATCAATCTATATATTTACTTTTTGTTAGAATTATAACACACTGCACATATGAATGCACCATTCATTCATTCAGCCTGCTGCAACCAAAGCCAGGTTTTTCAAGCTTGTCAGCTCAGAAAGTACGACAGACAGTATATTGTGGATGTGGATATTATTTTGAAAATGTGTTGAAGAGAGTTCATCCGTAAGGCCATGACAAGGATGATCCAATAAATAGTCATTTCATGCTAAAAGAGCTTGTCCCTATTAAGAGCAGTTTATGTTTATGTTTATGAGTCATTCCAACATTTCTATGATTGCATTTAAAGTGCAGTTAATGCAGTTGAATCAAGTTAATTTAGTTAAGAAATTAAGTTAACAAGTCAGTTAGGAAATAAAGAATTTAAGAATTTATGGGCCTTTTAATGTTTGTTCATTTTATCTGATGAATAACTTTATTATTAAAACTATTATATGTATCATTTCTGTATTAAAATCCCAAAAATGTTAGACATGTTAAAATTACTTGTTCAAGGTTATGGTGTGTTACCCAGCCGATAGTTGCTATAACTTCTGGGAAAACATGCTACACGTCAGATACGAGAATGAGTATAACATTTTCTCGTCATGTCAGATATAATTTCATCAGTTTTCAGTGTGAGAGACACCTAGTGGCAGAAGCTATGTACTGTGCATTTAATGTTTGTTTATTAACTGGCCTCCTGTCATTCCACAAAAGTGGCGAGCAGGCAAAGCAAATTAAGTATTCCTGACCTACTGTATCACATTTACAGTACAGCCACAAAACTTCAGTCACTTCAGCGCCAAAATACTTAACCATTGTCTCTGACGCTTGGCAAACTGACTCTGCTCTAGTTGCCGCCTTCCTTTCACTGAACGCTCTCAGTTTTAACATTTGAAGAAAGCCATTGAAAGGGCTGCGCTTTAAGTCTCTCCGTGGATGTTTTTAGTCTGGCACAGAAGGGCAAGTGTTTAAGAAAGAGACACTTTAAAGAAGAAGATCCCCTTTGGAGGAAGCAGAGATGCTTCGCCAGCAAGTGGGCTCACTGTTGCTGCAGGACCACTGACCGGCTAATCAGCGCACAATGTAAACAGATGTCGGCGCCGCGCATCCCATTCACACTTCCACACAATTAAGATCTTAAAAAAAAAAAAGACTTCTCCCTCATTAATCCTCATCTCAATCCTTTCTTCTTATCCCACAGCAAAGCCCCATGTATTAGTGTTGTAGTAAGAAGGATGTGGACTCTTATCCAGTGTTTGCCCAAGAAAAGCGGCTAAGACTCAGGCATCACCACGATTAGCTAATGCTAACAATAGGGGCAATGTTTCCTTAGTGCCTCCTCTTTTCTGCGCTGAAGTGGGTGTAAAAACCAGAGTAAACACGGTCTTAGGCCGCGGACGTTAAGAGGAGTGGGAGATCACAAGTCTGGGTGAATAGCTGGAGATTTACCCCGAGCACAGACCCCTGAAAGATAAACCCCTCTTGCTCTCTTCATGTTGTTCCGACTCCCACGCCTCCCAGAGCTTCGCCGCCACGTTAATGACCCAGCAACCAGGTGTGGGGAGGCTGCAGGTGCCGTCGCATTTAGGCACATTAAGCACTGACACACACCAGCGCTAAGAGTAATCGGATTTACCTGGCTGTCTGCTGCGTGGCGTGGCACGCTATGCAAGCACAGCACAAAGGCTTAGGGCCCCCTCTCCATCACAAACACACACACGCACGCACACACCTGGGATGAATTTAGGAGGTGACAAAGCCCTCATAGAGAGGGACTACCACTGGTGGAGTAAGAGCCGCGTGTGTGTGTGTGTATGGAACCAGAAACCAGAACAGGAGCCCGTGGATTTTTACACCTTGTGGCGCAGGAGTGGCGACAGACTCTACAGGCTTCTGGTTCAAAGCAGCTGAGGGAGGGAGGGAAAGGGAGGGGGAGGCAGAGGTTTTAGGGGAACCCTTTCGTTCTGCTGACCCTCAGACCGCCGCAGCTCATGGGGATTGAGCTCCGGTGCTGGGTTCAATCAGACAGAATGGGACCGCCGCCTTCAGGGACTCCCCATGTCCTCAACACCTGGGGCCAGGAGGAGGTGTTTTACACGGCTCTGCTCTCATCTCAGATCATAAGTCTTCCTGAGCAGAGTCAGGATCAGACAACTGACGGAGAAACATCAATGAAAAACACTAGAAGCCATTCAGACTGTTTTTAGGTCAATAATTGTGTTATTTTTTTTTTTATCTTTATTGGTGTTATTTCTCCTTATAACACTGGCAATAAATGGGGTCTTAACTTTTTTGTGTAATTCTTCTACTGTATATAAACTAGGGTTGCAACTAACATTTATTTACATTAGTGATTATTGTAATTTTTTTCAATTTATAAATAAATCATGTTGTCTATACAATGATAGAAAATTGTAAACAAAGTGCCATTAGTTCATCATCATATTTTTATGCACATTTTAAAGTAACATATCAGAAAAGGTTAATGGACAAAATGGGCAAGAAACATCCTCAATTACCTCAATTTTGTAATAAAGTTTTTCGCCTCACTTCAAATGGTTTTAGCCTTTTTCAAAAATGAGTTGATGCATAGACTGCAACATTTGCTGTCTATTTGCTGTGACTGTGACAAGCATTTTTCACATTCTTTTGACATTTTTTACACTGAACAATTAATCAATTAATTGTGAAAATAATCTGCAGATTAATCGATTATGAAAATAATCATTAGTTGAGGCCGTATTCCCAAAAGTTCTAACGTAGTGAGCATTAACTCTAACATTAACTGATCAGCTGTTTCTTTTCTAAAGAAGAAGAAGTAGAGGAAACTATTGTTCTTCAAGATGTTTTTGGTTCACGACCTTCTGCTCTGCGTAGCCTAGTTTATTCACTCCAAAGCAGTTGATGGAAACACCTAACCAATTTCATATAACGAAGAGAAAAGGAGCAAATATTTGCACTGGCATGCTTTGCACTTAGTTAGACGCTCAACAAGTTTCTTGTTAATTGACATGTTGTTTCTGCACTTAAGAGTTTTACATTAAAATGTGTCAAAAGTGGCACAGAAAGAGAAGAAAAGCCTTTCGTGCCTACAGCTTCCCAGCGAGCATCACTCTCTCCTCTCCTCCGCCTCGTATGATTGCCGTCTTCCAGCCTCTTGAGTCCCGAGGCACAAAGAGCGCCTCTCTTGAAGCTCTACGGCCCTTTTGACTTTTCCCTGCTGCTTTTGAACTCTCCATTTCAGACTGCGACTTTTCCACATGACCCCAAACCCCTCGGAGTGACCCCCACCCCCCCAGTCCAACCCCAAAGCTTCAGTGGTGTGGAACTTCCAGAGCTCCTTCACACACACACACACACACACACACACACACACACACATACACAGACACACACATAAAATGAGAAGTGGCAGTGTTGCTGAGTTAGGTCAGGATGTAATGGGCAGTAATGTTCTGCCCTTGAGGGTCCTGTCCACAGCACCATCGCCTGGTTTTAAGTAACCTTTCCCTTAAAGAGGCAGCGGTACCTAATGAAGTGGCTGAATAAATAGAGTTACAGTATCAGGTTGGGGTCCACTGGACTTTTCATTACTGCCACTGGATTAAAACCCCTCTGTCCCACTCTGTCTGCCCCAATTCAGAGCCAATTTAACCAAACTAAACAAGCTATCACATCAAATCCTTGTCTGCAGGCTAAGTCCTGGCTACAGTGGCCGCTGAATTAACCTCCTAATCAGCCTCTTACTCCCCAATCATCTATCTCCTGTTCCCTCTTTCCACATACACACACAGCTCCGCTTTCATCTAACTACTACTGTCTATCTCACCTTCTTTTTTTTTTCCCCCTCAAATTATCTTCAGTATCTCACTCAAGCCACAGCTCTCCCTTCACCTCAATCTCTCAGGCTTCATCTCCATTAGTCTCTGCCTTTCTCTCACACAGTCTCCGAGTCCCACAGAGAGACGGAGAGGCAGAGTAGGGGGTGGTGAGGTTTGACTCGCCGCTGCTTTGGGGCTTTGAAGTGTGTGTTGATGAGAGAAAGTGGAGTACTGTGTTCAGACAGGCCCCTAATGAGGGAATTAAGAAGCTACGCTGGCCGTTCCCCATACTAACTTCCCAGGCACAAAACAAGACAAGTGTGCGTGCATGTGTTCACAAATGTGTGTGTGTGTGTCGAGGCGAGAGTGAGCACAAGAGAGAGGCTAATCTGTCAGACTTAATCAAGCATCTGGCAGTCCTGCCTCTCACCTACTGTAAAGAGACAAACTTGGCCTCAGTGTTTGGAGTGCTGCAAACATGTCCTTGAGTTTCTTTACTTTTACAAAATCTACAGGTTTTCCACTTTCTTAATAAAATACAAATAATTCCCACTACTTTGGGGTTTGTGCACTTACGATAGTGTGAGTCTAAGTAGCCGTTGCGGGGGTCCATGGCGAAGAGAGTGCCTCGGTATGGCAGGGCATGGTCAGCCAGCTGGGGCAGGGAGCCGTGCAGCTCCTTCTTGAGCAGGGAGGGGCGTTCCTCTGTGGAGGTGGAGGGCTCTTCGCTCACGTTCCTGTCGGGGGCGCCGGGCGTCGGGGCCTGGGAGCTGATGGCATTGCGCCTCTCACGGTGGTAAGGCGTGCCTGAACTCTCATCCTCTGCGAGGGCAGTCAGATAAAAAGAGAGGAGATGCTGATGTTAAAACAATGAGCTGCAGATTTATTATGAGTGGATATAAGAATAAAAGTTGGGAGCAGATGTATAAGGAACTTGAAGCGACATCTGCAGACAAGTCATTCTGAAACTCATGCCAAAGTTAACTCACATAGATGTAGTATATTTAATGTTAATGCTACTAACAGGTTTTCTTCAGGACTATGAGTCTGGAAATGCAAGAGAAACTATTAAATAATGCATTAAACTTTAATTAAACCCTTTTAATTAAGTAAAACTCTAGATATGAAATACAAAAACTAAAACAATTCACATGACTAAAATACAAATAAATGGAAAATGGTTAACTTTCACTCACACACACACAGCTGAACACACACATGCTCTGCACACTCATACACACGGTGAGGAAGTCAGATCATGTCGGAGGCGCCGGTAAAGGGAGGAGCGGGAGATCAGCTCTGTACACCTGAAACCCACTGAGCATTATGGAGTAAATCTGCTGGGGTTTACTTTCCTCAGCACCACAGGTGGGAGTTCAGAGGCAAGACGGTGTTTGAGCAAATGGACACCATGGGTGAAAAAATCCCGACGTTTTTATTTTGCACATTTTCCCAAAAGTCTGTTCTTAAGTTCAGCTCTGTCTGTTCTCTTTATAAAGAAATTGATTCCCGTGGAGGAGGAAACGCAGCCTTTCTTTCCATCTGCATTCCACGCTGCCCATTAACAAGCGTCATGGCTTGTATCAACTCCACCCTCCCTCCTTCATTCTCTTGTTGCTGCTTCTCCCCACTCGCCCTCTTGTTCTCTAAACTAAATCTCTCAGGGCAAAATTAGGAGGTCTCTGCAGAAAGCTACTTGGCATGCTGGGTAAAGAGGATATATGTGGAGTTGAGTTCAAGGGCTGAGCTCTGACAGAAAGACATGACCCTTGACCCCTGGCCTGACTTCTCAACTGACATGTATAAGGGTCAGCTGGCCTGCTGACCTCGTATTAGTCTTTCCTGTAGTATGATACTGCATAGACTAACTCAAAAACTGGCATGTTTTGTACTAAGGCTGCGCAATTAATCAAAATTTATCAAAACAGCAACATAGCCAAGTGCAATATCCAGGTCACAGAAGCTGAAATATTTTGATTATAGGCTCATGCACACCTTCAGTCTCTTGAAGACAGGCGCGTAGGAGGAAAATGCATGGGGAAGAAAAGAGGGAACTCCTGCATGCATGTCCAAAAGGCACATCCCACCCTCAAGAACATACATTCACAGTCTATGATGAACAGCAAATATATCAATTTATATGCAAAGACTGAAACGTTCTATCTCTAAATTCAGTTATATGCAAGCAAAGGACTGTGCAGGAGTTTTCTCTTCTCTAACACAGGAAGCACGTAAACAATAAGCACTCTGCACGCCATTTCATGGGAACTTTAAATTAACAACCTGCACACAGTGCGGCTACAGAAAAAGTCACTCAACACTGTCTGGTTTCGCTGCGAGCCAAATTTCAGGCAAGACAATACAGACTGGACTGGACTGAGGTCTTTAATTAGCACTTAGATGCTTTCTTTTTTTATATAGCTTTGGTACTTTCAGTACTATCAAAAGTTAGTATTGTACCGTTTCAAACAATGTGGCACTGGAAAGTATTTATAGATACTTTCGACAAGCATTATTCAGTCTGATCCAAACAGTCTGGTTTAGTCTCCATTAGAGATATTAATTGATTATTAATTGACTTTTAAATTAGTCACCAAATGTATTGAGACTTGATTAATTGTTTTGAATCATCTTTCAATATAAAATGTCAAAAAAAATCTGATTTAAGCTCCTTAAATGTGACTATTTTCTGGTTTCTTTACTTCTCTATGACCGTTAAGTCAAAAAATCACTGGGTTTTGGACAAAACAAGACATTTGTGGACATCATCTTCAGATTTGTGAAGCAGTGAGCAACATTTTTTTTTATATATATAATTTTTCTGATGTTTTATGGACCAAACAACTAATTGAATAATTGAGAAAACAACCAACAGATAAATCGATAATGAAAATAATCGTTAGTTGCAGCCCTCAGCTCCATTCAGGCCCTGACTGCTTTATCAGCTGCTGCTGTGAATGTTCTGGTTAAATGCAATTATGATTTCACCATTGAGGGTGTTGGTCATCAGTGCACTCCAATGCTCTTTCTTGCGTTAATGTGGCTCACTGAGAACCTGGCAAAATGCCTGCGTGCTGGCGCCAGAGGTTCTGTAGCATTAGCAGCCTAGCGGTGCGGGGCTCCCCCACCATGCACTGCAACCCAACAGCATCCAACTGCCAATTAAGAACAGAAGAGAGGGCCAGATTAAAGAGCACTACCTTAAGCACTGAAGAGGACCGCCATAATGCCGCAGCACTTCACAGAAGAAGAGAAGCGATCAGAAAGGGGGAGGTTAAGAGAGAGAAACTGAAAGAGAGAATGAGATTGAGAGAGGCGAGGAGAGGAGAGAGCAGGGTAGCAACCCACGGGTCCCGCTTTTATTCCCCTCACTCTCCCACATCCATTACCGGCGCTCGGGCCAGCCGTGCATCAGTGCAGCACTGGCAGCAGATTCAAGGATTCTTAACGCGGAACTGACAGCCAGAGAGGCAAGCCACTCTCATCCGCAGGAAATGACAGTGTCAGTTATGATATAAGTATTTAATCCTATACTGCACAGCCAGTGATCTTATTAAGGGAATAATGGCACTTATACGGTTAAAGCTGGATTAATAGGTCTGCTCTTGCAAAGCGCAATATTAACATAAAGGGATTTCGGAATTGGGTTCATCTCCTGACATGGATTGAAAGAAGTCGAGACTGTAAACTATGCTGGGAGCAAGCACCGCTAAGGGTAGAGCATGTAGCTGTGTGTAGCACAGGCTTCCACTGTGTACCGTCAGCGCTTTCACATCCACAAAATCTAACATTACAGCTGGGAAAGTAAAAACTGTCTCCATATTTATGAGTTCTTTTTCTTACTTTAAAACAGATATTTGATGTTTTATAAATGGATAAACCACTGGGGCCTTAGATAGCATAGCAGTTAGGAGGCCACTGGGCACTAAAACCAGCCTAAAACATCTTCTGTCAGGAGACTCCACTGCCTGCTTTAAAAAAACATACTATGCATCGTTATTTCTCACTGGTTTAATGTGTCTTGTTCACTCTCTTCTTGGGGGAAAACATTGGGAGAAACATTGATACAGCTTAGTACTGCGATATTTTGCATGCCAATATTGTTTCAATGCTTGGACACCAAGTGTTGATCTTCAGTGTGCATCAACATGGCAAAATGTGGGCCTGGAGACACCTACTACAGCAGGAGCTGCAGTGGTTTTGAGCACTTTGGCAGGTTGTGTTGTTTATGTCTGTGGACACATTTTGTCAGCACGAAAGCGTCATAACTGTGCAGGATGCATTTATCCACTAGCTGTACAAAAAAAAAGACCTAAGACACCATTTGGGAGCTGTGCTGTGCACTGCTGTTAGCTAATAAACACAGTTAGCATTCTTATTAGACTGGGATACAGCCTTTCAGACTGACAGAGGCCAGTCTGACGATTGGGAATGATTTACAGCTCTGACGAGAACTCTGACTCTGGGGACAATAAAGAGATGGTGGATTCAGGTGGGAGCCGGAGGCATGAAGCAGTTGAGGAGCAAGTTGATGATACGTTCAGAGCATTTGATTTTTTTAAGTTGGAAGGTATTTATTCCTGTGAACAGGACTTGGGTTGAAATAAGTCAACAAAATGCTATCCTTGCTGGTTGTTCCGACACATTCAGAAACATTACTGTTTTTGCTGTTAGCATTTAACAGGCAGCTCACTTTGCGCCCCAGAAACTTATATTTAAATTATTAAATTAATATCATAAACAAGCAACCACTAGTCGACTAATAGCTCAAACTATTGACTATTTTTCAACTGAGAAAATCTTTAGTTAGTGACAGCCATTCATCACAATGTACATTATTGCAAACACCTGCCATATCACAAAATATGCCAAAATCGTGATAATATCATACTGTGGGGTCTCTGGTTATTCCCACCTTTACTCTCTTCTCCAATCTTTCTTCCTTCTTTCTTTTTTTTTCCTTCTGCAGTGACCGCCACTGCTATTCAGATATGTCTCTCTCCTCCAAGGGAGGTCAAGCGACTAATAGTTCAATCACAGCAGTGTCACAGTCCCACCATCCCCCTCCAGTCACCAGTGGAAAGGCCACAGGGGGGTTCATCATTCTACCATATACCACCTTAAGGGGCTTCATTACTTCAGTTTATAGCACCTTAAATGGTTAAACAAACACTCAGCAGCACAAGGGTCAATTGACTCCTCGTACTGGTGGAGGAGAAGCAGGAGTCTCGAGTAAGGTTTGTCTGTTGTGCTGCTTGTACCTGCTGCTGGAAACTTTTTGTATCCGTATAACATGTCAAGGTATCTGTCAAAAAATGGGCTAATGAAGACAGAGCAGACACAGGTAAACACATGCAACTTTGAAAAGTTCAACCTTTGCAACACTTCTCCAACTCTGACCATCCGCCCAGCAGACCCTTTCCCTTTTTCCCTCGCTCATTTTTCATTCCTCTTTTATTTCCCTCTCTTTTCCCATGGTTGCCACATCCAGTCCTCTACCAGTTTGCAGGTCTATTCAGCCCGATACAAAAGCAGCAGGCCGGTCCTCTGTGGACCAGAGGAAAGCATGCCTCTCAAAAAAACAGAAAAAAGAACTATCCCACTCTCTCTCTATGGTGATTGAATTTCTTAACATCTTTTCAAAAAGCGCTTAAATGCCTGGAGGCGAGAGGAAGAAACAAGCTAATGGTGGATGGGGAGCACTGAACAAATTTCAGAGCCCTTTCCTGCTCGCGTTTGAGGTTGAAAGCGAGCTCCTGCCTTTCAAGTTTCAAAGTCCTCCTTCCTCCCGCAGTGTCACTGAAGGATTTGAAAAGAAGGTAATTGTGCTCACTGCCGTCCTGATCAGAGCACACGCCCCAGCTCTAGTATTTCAGGAGCTTTCTCTGCTCTATTATGGTACCTGGTGCTCCATTCCTGCATTCTTCCTCCCTTACTACTCTTTCTCTAACCCTTCTACAAATGCACTCTCTCTTGCTCTCCCTCACTTGCTTTCTATCCTTCTTTCACCCCCAGCAAGCCACTCATTAAATCCTAAAGCCCAGGTTTCTCCCTTTTTTCCCCTTGTCTGGGCTCTCTATTGTAAAAACTGGTACGAATACCTTCAGAGAAAAACCCCAATGCATGGCCTTTAATATGGCGGCATAAAAGAGAGCGTGGACGCAATGACAAAATGAAATTTTAAAAGAGATAATGAGATATGGAGTGGGGCCAGTTCCTCTGAGAGCTGGGCTCCGGGACAAGGGGGGCTTAAGTTAAGGGTGCCCGGCCAATTCAAAGAAATGAAAAGTGAAACAAAACCCTTGGCTTGTTGTTTTTGAAGGTATTTTCTTAGAGGCAGAGGTTAAGAACAAGGATTGCTGTTCCTCCACATGCCAATCTGTCCTTGACTCTCAAGCGTCTGATTTGCCCTCCAGCTTGAACTCAAGTCTCAAAAGCTGGGACATGTATGTTTCAGGGATGCACAAAGGCCTAAACATCAGAGGAGGTGTTGTTGTACCTCTCAGCCAAAGACAGACATGTTCCACCTACTAACTTCTCAAAGCACAAACAGGCTTGGGCTGGGGAGCACATGGAGAGTGAACAAGGAGAAGAAAGGAGCGGAGGATACCGTGAAAATCACAAAACATTTAACAATGTAGGCACTAAATCTACTCAAGTAAGTTTAGGAACACAACTACTTTAGTAAGTTTAGGAAAAGATCATTGTTTATGGTTAAAACTGACCCTTTTACAACGTTAGAAAGGCATCATCAAGGCACTGAGTACTAGTCAATCACAGCACAGTAGGGCGGGACTAGACAGAACAGTCTATGATACACTAATAGCAATTAGTGTTAGATAACAGAAGCTAGTGCTGGAAAACAATACCCAATGGTAGTGATGGCTAACAGTAGGTAATTGTACTGTTGCCTAAAAGTAACTAACTTCAGTGTTATCTAACAATGGCTAACAGTAGTGTTGGCTAACAGTAGCTACTAGTAGTGTTGGCTAACAGTAGCTAATGGTAGTGTTGGCTGACAGTAGTTAATGGTAGTATTAAATAACAGTAGCTAACAGTTGTATTATCTAACAGTAGCTAACAGTAGTATTTGCTAACAGTAGCTAGCAGTAGTGTTTGCTAACAGTAGTAGTGTTTGCTAACAGACTTGTTTTTGAAGGCATTTTCTAGGGTAGTGTTCGTTAACAGTATCTAATGATAGTCATATCCAACAATAGCTAATAGTAGCATTGGCTGACAGCAGCTAACTGTAGTGTTGGCTGACAGCAGCTAACTGTAGTGTTGGCTAATGGCAGCTAACCGTAGTGTTGGCTAACAGTAATGAAACAAAGTGAAACAAAACACTTGGCTTGTTTTTGAAGGTACTTTCTAAGGCCAAGAATAAAGATTGCTGTTTCTCCACATGCCAATCTGTCCTTGACTCTCAAGCATCTGATTTGCCCTCCAGCTTGAACTCAAGTCTCTAAAGCTGGGACATGCATGTTTCAAGGGTGCACAAAGGGCCATTGCACATCACATTGCAACACCCACCCCTCCACCACCACCCTTACTGCCTTTCCTAAAAGCCTAAACATCAGAGGAGGTGTTGTTGTACCTCTGAGCCAAAGCCAGACATGTTCCACCTTCGAACTTCTCAAAGCACTGTTGTCAGTGGCACAAACAGGTTTTGGCTGGGGAGCACATGGAGAGTGAACAAGGAGGAGAGAGGAGTGGAGGATATACAGTGAAAATCACAAAACATTTCTTCAAAGCTCCTCTCCTCCTGTGCAATAATCTCTTGCTCCTTTTTTTCTTTCTCTTGCAAATCAACTCCCGGGAAAGACTCAAGACTCCCCAATTAACAATGAGAGGGGGAAGAAAAATTCCAGCAGCTGGCTAGAGTTTAATAAGAGCACCTCTCCAAGCGGCTTAGGCTTATGTACCTGATTCACCGGCCCTGGCATTGGCGCTATAGACAGAGGGAATCATTCACGATTAGCGCAGGCTGAAAGACGAGGGAGAGAGAGACCGCTCAAACTCCAAGCAAACCCAACACAACAAGAGCACAGGGGATTACTGCAATTGTGTGAGGTATTTTTCTGATCAACTTCTTGGCTGACAGGCTCTGCGCCACAAGGAGCTGGGTGCCTTCCCCATAGCAGAGTTCACTCGTACATTATGTGAAGGTTACTGAGTCCTAATGGGGCTGCCCGGATATATAGTGATGTTCGAGAAACTCCTTGACAAACAAATCCTCTAAATGTCAGGAGGTAGTATCAGGTCATTACCATCATATCTGAGGTCAGGATAGTTAGCAATGCCCACTTAAAATATTTGTCAGGGCTCTAGGGCCGGATAATAGAAACTTCCTAACTAACAGATTGAATCTTAACTGTTTGGTAACACAGTAATGAGGGCTAGAACTTGATTTAGGGAAAAGGACATTATGAACAGTTCCTAAGTCAATGTTCCTGAAAAGTGTATGACACAAGCATCCCAACGTCTGCAACCAACAACAAAGGCAAAGTTGATAAACAATGTTGGATTGAGTGTTTAGGAATTCCCAACCTTATAGTTTGTTCGTTAGGATTTGTGAAAAATCCTATCTTAGACTCTTTCTATTAGGATAGGAAGTTTCTGTAATGAACTTCAGCAATATAAAGTTCACCCCCTTTAACTTTTGCTCGTGTTTGATTCTGTCTCTGCAGAGTGAATCCATAGTGGTACATTATTTAACCATCGGCTGCGTGTGACTGATGTTTGGACGAATTGCAGAGAGAGGCAAGAGCAGGTCAGGATGTTCCCTCTCCTGGTTAGCAGTCTATTGTCAGCTGCTGATTTCCCACACAGCGCCCGCAAATGCCCTCTTCAATATTCATCTAGGCAAATTTGACGACTCCCACATCTCAATTTGGCTCTTGGCAGCCCGTGCCCCTACACTCCCCCACCCCACCCCCTTCTGCTCCACGGCCCCACAGTCCCAGCCCGTTCTTTCTGCCGCCAGGGGTCTGCTGGGACGCACCCAGAGCGCAGCATCTCACAGTCCCAGCCTCCAGGCCCCGGGGCTGGGGAGGGGCAAATCAAAGCCTGCTTGGCGCCTTCCATCTTCCCTACGCTCACCTCAAATCAGCCTCACAGCAGGGTTGTGTCGTGCCAAGCCTCCGCCTGCCCCTAGCTACCCCTTATTCACCCATTAGGGGCACAGGCCCACCATAGAGCAGCCGAAACCCCGCTACCGTTTCATCAGGGCCACATTGTGAGGGAGCAATGAGCATTGCAGAGAGAGCTGAAAGCCCTGACTCTAAAATGCACACTGATGCATTTTTGACCATGGATAGTTATGGCTTTTAAGGTTTTTCACTCAAAGGGCACCTTGGCCTGCATTCTTTGAGGAATCAAACACCAAGAGATGCATTTGATCAAGGCTTCAAAGCAAAAAATGCCATTTAGTGGTCTGATTGGCTTATAGACTGTATTAGCATTGCTTCAGCCAGCTATGATCAGCCGTAACCTGTTAGTTATTTATACTGTCCTCTGCAACAATGTAAAATGATTGTGTGCTGGGGCAGACTAGGGCAGAATCATGTCCGTTTGGGATAGTGGGTCTTTTAGGGTGAATCTGGGCACAATGCCCACCAGACCAGAGTGGGCCAGCTTTCCACTGGGCTCCAGCATTGGAATCCCACTTCTGACACCAGAGCGATCCGGACCAAGTCTGTGGCACTCAGATTAGGAACGGCTCGCCAAGAGAAATGGATATCCAGCCAAAGCAAAGAAACACGGAGCCAACAGGATAAAATAGAAAAAATAATACAGTAATTTCAAGCACATCAAATACGATCCAAAATGCCACTGTGGATGTTTCCCACCTTACAGCGTAGAGTGCTATCATGAAGTTCTTTCACTGTCACTGACTTAATGGCTCAAACTTTGCATCCATGTTGCATTTGTTCCCTTATGTAAACACAGTGTGATGTTGTGTGTTTTTGCTTGTGTGAAAATGCTCATTCACACATTCTGCTACATGTGTTTGAGTGCATAAGTGTGCACTGCATCGAGGCGTAGAGGCCCCCATTAAGATAGTTAGCCAGCACTTACAAGGAGCTGGATAATTAGACACTTCAAAGGCACCTGCCCGCCATCCCAGAGGGGGCAGGAATCGCCGCGCCCCGCCCCATTTAAAAGCATGTTAACTCCTATCTGAGGCTAGCAGGCTAATTTAACTCTTGACATTTGATATCTAAGGAATGAGAGGGATCAGCCATTTAGCTGGAACAGGATTACCCACCCGCACACCCCCAGCAGCCCTCCTCCTCCTCCTCCTCTTCCTCTCCCTCCCCTTCAACCCCAAAACCCCCCTCTCCCAGTCAGGCCGGATTCATTAATTTTCCTGCTGCTAAGCACTTTATCAATGACTGGTGAACGTCTAAGTCCAGAGTGGACTCTCTCTGCCTCTCTTCTGCGGTGATTAGGCCTGTGGATGTTCGGATCTCTCCGTCTAATTCACTGCTGCTCTGTTGCTGCTCGTCTGTTCTCACACCTGCTGCAGCTCAGTAAACACAGGGGTGAAACCGTTTCACGTTTGAACAACACTTTCACATTAAGCAGGCTCATTCTGACAACACCGTTACAGTGTGAAAATCACATTAACATTTACATATTTGTCTGTTTCTGTTGCAAGACAACTGAAGTAGGATAAAATATTGATGTGATGCTGGCCATTAAAGCTACCTGTTAACAGCAACTCCTGCAGTGCTGCACTGCAAAGCTGGCAGGTGGGGTGAGGATGAGCAGGGGAAAAACATGGAGTGAAAGTAAGTGGAATGAGTATGATTTATTATTTTAGTTTGCTGAAGCTATTGTGCTGACCTTTGTTTATTTATTTATTTTACTAATTGCTTCCCAATTATTGTTAATAATTGAAAAAAAAAATATTCTTATGCAAAGTTTGAAGTGTCACATTAGAAAAGGTTGATGGAAATGACAAAAATTTGAAAACACAATTTGCAATTTCACCGAAAAAGTGTTTATGTTCACTTGATGTTGGTTTTTACCTCGTCTGAAAAAGAGTTCATGTGCTCGATGGGAGATGGAAACACTTTTTCCGAATAGGTTCTGATGTAGCGAACATTTAACTCGCATGACTGAGAATCTCTCTCCAGTCAGAGGGAAGAAGAAGAAGAAGATGGCAAAGGCTGCTGGTTTTGTTTCTTCTTCTTCTTTGAGGTTTATTGGCAGCTGTCAAAAAAGTTAACTAAACATAGTCTATAGAGCTAACTTCTGATGAAGGTAAGCATTGTGTAGTCTAGCTTATTTGCCCCCAAACCAGCTGACAGAAACACATCTAAGTTGCATTTTCTTCTTCTTCTTTTTTTTTTTTTTTGTGTTTTTGCAACATTTCAAAAGTTTGCTTCAAATTTGCTGGACGCTTAGATGCACAGCTTATGTCACAGCTCCTGACCAGGCTTACTTAATAATTTCATGCATCCACGTTGTAACGCATCTTATCATTACTGACGGATTCTTTGAAAGTACTAATTTACAGGTCTCACATATGGTGGCATCTCACCAAAACAGAGAGGAAAAAATTCAGATTTAGCCAGTTTAGTGTGGATTAGGGCTGGGTACACATCAGCAAAAAGTCCTCTTGAAACTCCTCTCTCTCCTCATCCTTTTTGTTGTCAGATGTCTGGTCTGTGGTGTGGTGAAGTTGGGCACGATGCATTTGTGAGTTGGCAGTTCAGTGTGCCGAGATGCCACCAACACATGCAAAAGTATATCTATACTACTGGTATAGTCATTTTTTAAACACTACCAAGCCTTCATGTGGACGTACTCTCTAAGTGTTGTCCAGTATATTAGCTGGTAATGATGTTATTCATTGCAAATCTATATTAGTTTCCAAATATAGTCAGTAACCTCTGACTTTATAACAGGTAGAGAGGTGCTGGGAGTTAATTCACATTCATAACTCGACATTAGTCTCAGTCTAATGCCTTCTGCTGAATGTCTACATTACAGGTTGAGTCGGGGGCTACACATGAGTGTGACGGATCTGGGTTAAATGAACAGCACGCCTGGGCCTTTGATGGTGCAGCTGGTAATGCTTACAGTTTCTAACCCGTCACATTTGGACATAAGGCCTTTTTACCAGAGAGCATGACAATCAGAATTCCAAACTACAAGCCAAACGCCATAAAAATAACACAACTCAACTGACTCCTTCGCTCCGCCGCTCCCACAATGACGGGCTGTTCTGCACACACATGAAGTCACCTGGTGTTAAGAAAATGCTAATTGAATCAACTTTTTGCCTTTACAGCTTGACACATTAATTATCTAAAATAACATTATTTCACTTTCCACATTTTTTTCCCATCAAGACCTAAAAGGTGCCAAACAACCTCACAAAGAAGCCTTTATAAACCTATCAATCATCATTTGCCTTCCAACTTCCTATCAGCGTTACAGCTGACGCTCGCTACAAAATCCCAGACCTGACCCTCACCCGCCCCCAGCGTGTGATGCGAATGGGAGCGCCCGCTTAATAAACAGGGTGTAATTCACCCCTCTCCCCCTTAAAATACAGGTGAGACCCGGACCCCTTCATTACAGCGTCTGCAGCGGGCAGGGAAAGCTCTGCAGATTAGAGGATCTGCTATGTTGGCCAAACAGACTTAACCACCGTCTGCAGGGAGGGGGCTGGAGGTTGGAGGTGAGCAGGAGAAAGGAAGAGGCACCAGACGTTCTATGTGATGAGATAAGTGGCTCTGTAGTGCAATAAAGAGGACGACACGGGGTGAAAGTTGCAGGTTTGAACGATATGACGGACTTAGCTGGAGCAATCATATTGTGTGTCACAGGCTAGATCAGCCAGTACGTGTCAAATGTCGCCGAGCCCAAACACGCTCACTAAGTGATCACTGTGGTGTGTAATAGATCAGTCTTCTCCATAAATAGGTAGCTGGCAGTACAGTACGGGGCTTAGGATAAACACGAGATGAAAAAAAAATAACCAACTACCTTGAAAAAAAATCTGATTCTTTCATTAAAAAGTACTGTTGATTGTGTGATTTCTACAGAAGATTATTATGGCCAGACGATAATAAAATAAATAAATCAGAGGAGAAATATTTTCTTTCAACTTTTCAAAATGCAGAGGAAGAAATTCATCCTCCTTCTGATTTATTTTTTCTTCCGCCTGCAACTGAGTTAAATTTAATTCTCATCATTTCAACTCATTCTCAACTTCTTAATTTTATTCTCAAAATACAAAAATAATAAATAAATAAATACAAAAATCTTGTTCCCCTTCTGATTTATTTTTTCATACACCTGGCACTACAGCAGAGTAATGCTGCCACATTAGAATAAACAAAAAAAGTATTGCTTTATAATGTGAAAAGTTTAATGTTAAAACAAGATGATTTTTCACATTACAAGATATTTGATTTACTATTTTATTATAAGCTTCATGTTACATACAAACTTATCACGTTATAACAAGAAACTTATATTGTTATAAAAGCACATTTTAACACTTTAAGTCAGTGTTCCCCAACCCTGGTCCTCAGGCCCCACTGCCCTGCATGTTTTAGATGTTTCTCTGCTCCAACACACCTGATTCACATGATCAGCTCGTCATCAAGCCTCTGCAGAAGCCTGATGACAACGTGATCATTTGAATCAGGTGTGTTGGAGCAGGGAAACATCTAAAACATGCAGGGCAGGGGTCCCTGAGGACCAGGGTTGGGAAACACTGCTTTAAGTTAGCCAACTATAATATGAAATGTCTTATATTATGACAGTAAATTAACAGGTTATAACATGAAACATTTCACATTAAAACAAGATAACTAGAATATTGTTTTCACAAGAAAGGTTTCTTGTTACAACAGCATAATTTTGCATGTATGTGTGTTGTAATTACATGAAAATATATTTTATATTATCATATATATTACATTATATTCTATTATAATATGAAAAACATCTTGTTATAACAAAGTGCTTTTCACATGCTAACTTGATACTGATCTGTTTTTATTTTTCAACAATGATCTTCCATATGGACCTAGTATGGAAAGTTTCCAACTTTATTTCTGAAATGCACAAAAGAAAAATATTATTCTAATTTCTTCTCATTTTCTTCCTCTATGCTTGGGCCTCACACTCCTCCGTAGATGTTTAATGACCACTGGGGCACAAAACATCCAATCACTGAGCTTAAAATTCTGTTACTGGGGAGGTTAAAGACTAGGAGTTACACTTTAGAACCATGTTATTTCTGAACATCCAACGGGTCAGTTTCAGGCACATTCATCACAACAAACTGACATAAAATAAACATGGAGTTGTATGAACAACTTTTATCAGACAGAATCTTAAGTTTCTATGTTGAGGAACATGAGGAATTGTATTAAAAGGCTTTTATTGCCTATTTACAAGGGGCAAAATATGCCACAGCATTAGAAATTAGAATTGAGGAGCTATAGGGTTGGTTTGACTTATCAAGTGCAGATATTGGTTATAAAAATATTCAAAACCCTCCACAAAAGTGAAAGTTGCTCCTGTAACATTCCAGACATGGGACCAGTTCCTCCATCATTTCACCTCTTGGTTTTTCTCCTGCTTCAACATTACGTCCACTCTGTGTCTCTCCCCGTCTCTCTGCCTCCTGTTGCTGTCCTCTCCCTGTAATGAGCTCTCCTCATGTATGACCTCTCCTGTCACTCCCGCCAGTCCAATCCTCCTCTCCCGCTCCGCTCTCGCCTCCCTCTCTAATCTCTGCATTACTTTGCCATTAATCCCACATTCCACACGAGGATGGACCGGTGCAGCTCAGATGACATTTTGCCTTCATAATCTGGTGTTCACATTGGAATGAATCAGTGGGATGGAAGGAGAGTAAAAGACTGGGCTGCTTTAGGATTCACCTGTAGCATTCCCTTCCCGCTCCAGCCTACATCCCACCTTCTGTATCTCATTCACACTTTCTTCCCACTAATCTCTTGTTACTCTCTCCTGATTTCCCGATCTCATTCCCATGTCTTTCCCAAATCTCCTCTCCCTCCATCCCCTCCATCCATCCATCCATCCCGCTCCCCTCCCTCCAGAGCCGCAGTGGGACTGTTGGACTCACGCAGCCCCATGCTGAACTGCTCCAGAGCCAAGCCAGAACAAAGAGCCCATTGAGCCGGGCGGAGACATAATGTGGGCCGCCTCTGACAGCACCGAAGATGAAGTCATGAGGTCGCCAAACAGTTAATAATGACGGCCCATCCTCCAGCTGCACTGAGCGTGTGTGTACAGTTGAGGAAAGTGAGAAAAAAAAAAAGAGATTATGTGTCTGCGTGCGTGAGGATCTACAGTATGTACATATCTGAGAGCATGTGGATGGATAAAAAGCTTTTATGAGAGAAATGAGATACTCCATGACACTCAAAAATGCGCTCAATCACTTTGTAAATACCACAGTTGATGTGTGCAGTATAATTAGTACATTTTCACCACTTTACCTTATTGTCAGACAGACTTTTTCAATGGAAAACCACCATTATATAAGCCAAATATCATTTTCTCCAAAGCCACCAGACTCTACTGACAACATCAATACTGGTGTTACTGGTGTACCACTGCCTTGATCAGTCAGTTTATTTGCATTATTGTGCAACTTCAGAGTTTTGAAAAGTTAGTTCAGATTCACCAAATTCACACAATAACAGAAACAAACTAAGTGCTCGAGGCAGCAGTAGACCAACAAGTATTCTGTTTTTGCCAATGGAGCCTGGTTGCTTTGGAGAGACCCATGTTTGGCTTATACAACGACAGTTTCCTGTCAGAAAAGGTTGTCTGAGTGCCACCTCTGACAGCACCAAAGATAAAGTCATGAGATCGCCAGGAAGTTAATAATGACCGCCCATCCTCCAGCTGCAATGAGCAAGTGTGTGAAGTCAAGGAAAAGTGAATTCCAAAAAAAAGTTTGGACATTGTGTAAAACAAATAGAAACAGAATGCAATGAATTGCAAATCATTTTAAATGTACATTCAACTGAATGCAGTACAAAGACAAGAATGAGAAAGAAGTTTCAAAACTTCTTCAGTTCCCTAACCCTTACTGACTGTGGTAAACATGCCCCTGTCCAAACTTTTTTGGTACATGTTGCAGGCATCAAATTCAGAATAAGTGTACATTTACAAAATTTGAATCAGCATATATCAGAATATAGTCCGAGAAGGTTCTGCAAATCATTGCATTCTGCTTTTATTTACGTTTTACACAACGTCCCAACTGGTTTAGAATTGGGGTTGTACATATCTGAGAGCATGTGGATGGATAAAAAGCTTTTAAGAGCGTAATGAGATACTCCATGACACTCAAAAATGCGCTCAATCACTTTGTAAATACCACAGAGGAAAAACAAAACCTTCAGAGAATTGCACTTTTAGTTCTGGCTCTGCTCCAGCTGCGTTGGAGAACACCCACCCCACCCCGCCCCCGCACCCCTTTCCTTATTGGAGTCTGTCTGGCGCAAAGTCTGACATGAGACACATCTCCGCGGGACGGGAGCTGTCGCTGCGAGGCCCACACTCCGAACATCATTAGACTCACAGCTCCAGGTGAGATCAGGCAGGGTAGGAAAAAGACACAGAGAGGTGTATTTGTGTCTGCGCGCGAAAAGCATGTAAAGGTTTAATCTGAATGGCCACGGCCTATTAAAATGCCTTTACAGGACCACTTGCTTGTCAAGAGGCCTCCAGGCTGCGTTGTGCTCGGGACAGGGGGAGGAGGAGGAGGCGGGGGAGTGAATGGTGAAAGACAGCTATGCAATTGATTAACATTAGAAGGACTTGCTCAAGTTCAAATTGCACGGCCCCTGTGCTGTAAGCTACAGACATTTGTTTCCCCGCAAGTCGAATGTTTCTTTCAAACCCTGTCTCTGCTACACATCTGAGTTCAATTCTCCGCATGCCCTCTCTCTGAAAATCAATTCCTCCTCCTCTCCTCTGCTCTTTTCCTCCAGCTCTGCGAACAGACCAGGGCGAGGGGATTACACTGTCCCTCCCCAGATCCAAGCAAGACAACAAATGGTTCTTATCAACTGACACCCCCCTGCCATCCAGGAGGAAGAGGCAGAAAAACTGGCCGAGCCGCCCCGGCACGGATGTGTTTCTGGAGCTCTGTCTGCCAATCGCGGCAACTCTTTTCACACTTGAAGCCTGAGCTATTTACGAGAGCCCTGGGAGAATGCGTACGCAGCACCGGAGGGTGGGAAGAATGGAGGGGAGAGAAGCTGCTGCTTCTCAACCTCTGCTTCTAATCAATCACCAGAAATCACTGCCATGGTTTATGGCCTTTGATCCTGGCTCCTCTTTCGCACTGCGAGGGAGAGAGTGGGGCGGGGAAAGGGGAGGGGGAGCAAGGGAGAAGGGTGAGAGTCAAGGCCCAGAGGGTGTGGAGGTCAGGGGAGAGAGATTAGGGGGTATAGGGCCTTTTGCTCTCTCAAAGCATGTCTTGATTTAATCCAGTGAGTTTTGAGCAGAGAGCGGAAAAAGTGGCCTGAAACCTACAGGACGCTTTCAGACAAAAAAATTTCAGGCTCTAAATAAAAAAAAAAAAAAAAGCTACATTCAGACAGGCTGTCTCTTTAAAGCTATAATGCCAAAAATAGAGTCTGTTTTCATTTACCTCAATGACCTCTTTAAAAATGACATATTGATTTACCATTTAAAAAAACAGTTGTCACTATGCTAACATGTGGAAACTACATAAAAGAGTATAAATAAATAGATACTTAATAAAACATGTTTTATAAACTGCTGTACCATCTGGCTGCTGAATTAAAGGGATGTCTTTAGCATAGATAGATAGAGTAGTTAAGACAGAATTATTTGAAGTGGGGTTGTATGAGGTATTTTTCCATATTCAGTGTATTACCTACAGTAGATGTATTACCTACAGCTCAGCTCTGGTTTGGAGAAGCAGCAAGAGTACTGGTGTAGGAAGCAAAACCAATTTTAGCCACTTAAGTATACATCATATCTAGAATATTTTCACAGCTTTACGTTTATGTCAAACAGCCTTTTCGAACAGGAAACTGTTGTTACATGAGCCAAATATCACTATCTCCAAACAGTAATTTTACCTTGCAGAACACAGGAGTTGCTGGTTTACCGCTGCTTTGATAGATTTAGCTTGTTCGGGTTATTGCATGACTTCGGTGAATCGGAACTAAACTTTTAAAAAAACAAAGTCTCACAATAACACAAAGAAACTAATCAATCGAGGCAGCGGTAGACCAGCAATTCCTGTGAAGCAAAATTTTTGATTTTGTCAATGGAGTCTGCTGGATTTGGAGAGAGCTAAAATACATTTTGCTACTGACCCTGTCCACAGCAGTACATTGCTCAGCTTCCTGCACCGGTACTCTTGCTGCTGACAAACTGAGTGCTTGCTGACCATCATCTACTGCAGGTATCCAAACTATCCCCTTAACAAAAAGGTAAAGTATCATTGTGTATAGTAGTATTTTTCTGCATTCAGCTTTTCTTTAAAGAGTTTTCTTAATTCACCTGTGGTACTTGTTCTTGTAAAGTGCACATAAAACATGGATATGCCAACTAATGATTAATTATTTAGGTGTCTTTTAGCTTTTTTAGAGAATCAATTATTCACACGTATTCACCACCTATATGTCAAACAAGCAGCTACAAGCAGAAAATGCCTTACACATGAGTAAATAAAATAACTCACTAGTCGGACCTGTCCTGCACAGTCATTCTTTTATATAAACTCCAGCCCTGGTGGCAGGGCAACTAGTTGCTCCTTCATCCTCTGAGTTTCATTCAATAAGAACCCGACTGTGGTAAGGAGGCGTGAGCGAGCGAACAAAACAGACAGGACGCGGACAAGAACACACACAATAAATCCTCCTGGCAGGGTCAGGACACTCCTGCTTTGTTCCTCCTGGCAGGAGGGAGGCCACTGATGCCTACCGACAAATGGACAGAGTGGTAAAATAATCAACTACTGTTTCCCCACTTTATGGGTTTATGAGTTTGTGGGGCCCGTGGTCGCCTCCGTGCCTCCTCCCCTCTTAGAGAAGTGACATCCGGCATGGCCGCGGTGCTGCTGGGATGCAGCAGGACCGCGCCGGTCGATGTGTCTCTGATTCCTCTCACACAGGGCAGGCTGATTTGTCTTTGTGAGGCTGGTCGTCGGCTCAGAGACTCGTCTCTGACCCGGGTGACCTTTGACTCCCAGGCCATTCTGGCTCTCAGCGTGTCAGTGAAAATGATCTCAGGTTCTTCTGAGGCGCTATTGTTGTGGGCAGCATGAATTATCACAACGTGTTAGAATTAAAAATCTATGACTGAGATGTCACATTGAGATTTCTCTCTATAATCAGTGCAAATTAAAGGGAAATAATACCATTGTAGTGTGTGGCAACATTGCTAAAAAAAGTCCAAGTAAATCATACAGATATTAAAAAAAAAAAAAAACCTACAGGCTGACAAACTTATTTGGAAGAGAACCCCAAGTCCAGCATTACATTTATCACCCAAACCATTTGCCAGACAGCCAGAGATGTCACTACCTGATCGTCTGGGGATTTCTGCAAGATTTCTGGAGGTTGCTTGAACAGTGGCAAGAATGGGAGCTGAGAAACCTTATATTTCTTCAGGTATATGCCTAGAAACAATCCTCAATAGTAAGCCCATGATTTCAGCGCCCCTAAGGAATTTGGATGAGTTCGGTCATGGAGGTATTTTTTAAACTCTGTAATTGCACTTAGCATAGCTTTGCCTCAGTCCTTTGAAACTAGGAAATATTATCAATATTTCAGGTTTGCTCACTTTAGCTTCTATCTATCCAAATAAAGTGGTTTAAATAACCGAACTTATTTATAACATTTTTGGCTGTATGTGTTTCTTGCCCTGTCTGACTGAACATCACAGCAACTGACCCTTCTTAAGCCCCTACTCTGTTCATTCTGTGCTCCAATAACAGTGGAGCAAGCTCGGTACCCAGTGGAACCCGGGATATGTTCTGTGCTAGATGCATCTATGTTGACAAGAAAAACAAATTTTGAAGTTGGTTCAAAGGTGTTGCCAGAGGATCTTCAGATCTCGCGTTCGCTAATGTTAGCCAAGCACTTGCTAATTAACTCGCTAATGACCTATGTAGATTTGCTAGCACTTTGTTAACATTAGCTAACTTAAGATGTGACTAGGTTATGTTGAATTTACAGGGTTCCCCAGCAACATCTCTTAACAATCTTCAAAATTTGCCCGGCAAATAGCGTATCTAAGTACAGTAAAGTTGGCTGAGGTCCAAAATTGGTGGGACTTTGGAAGGGTCAAGCTTTCAGGGGTCCAAGGTTATCATAATTGAAAGAAACAACTGAAAAACTACAAAACCAACACCCAAGTTGTAATAAATTAGAATCAGAGGCAATTTTGAGGTTTTCGATGAGGCTCAAAGCTATATTTCTTGCTACACCCACTAGGGCAAACAAGTAGGAGGACCACAGACCAAAAACCAAAAAACAAAAATGCAATTCCACTACAGCTAAATTCTGGCTGCATCTCCACAGCGTGCAAAAGTCTTGAGGCAGTGGCTTATATGCATCTTCCAGCAGTGAAGCAGAGCAGTGCAGCTCCAGCAGGCAGATCTGGGCATGCGGAAGTGTGCCAGACGAGAGAGGCCAGGCTGGGCTGGACTGGGCCGGGCAGCTGAGGTTCCCCTCCGCCCCGAGTAGCAGCGAGGCTAAGCTAATCCTGCGCCTCAGGCCCCTGTGAGGTGGCTCTGCCAAAGCCTGTCCCCCTGCTGCTGCAGGAAATTGCCTTCAGTGCAGAGGTCCATGAAATGGCTATGGCTCACCAGTGAAATCTGTGTGTGCACATGGGGCCAGAGCGACTTTACAAACCCTAATCTACAGGTAGATTTTATATTTTATACGTATATATATCTAAAAACCTCACGAAAACAGCCATAATGTGAATAAATACATATTTAGTTCAATGTATTTCTGCTCATATAATAAGTTTTTATGTATTCTATGTATAATTGATGTACCATACAGAGGTCTTTTGACACTAAAAGCCAGTTTTCCTGTGTGGGGTTGTGTGTCAGGCTCTATAACGCCTCCTCCATTGTGCTGTTTGACCCGTGGGCCAGCCAGAGCTCCCATGAGGTCCCTTATCCCTCCATCAGTCCTCTCTCATTAGCCCCCACAGGCAGAGCCCCAGAGTAGGGTAACACGGAGGGGCCCCTACTTCCTACTCTGGTCCCCTTGAAATACATACAGCGCAAATACAGATGACAGAGATCACCTTTTAGCAATACAAACAACAAAAACAAGTCCAATTCAAGAAAGTAAGAAGATGCATTTCCTCAAATTCTTGCCGTTTTATCAAATCTCCGAATGCTGAATCATCCGTCAGCATTTATTGTCAGGCACTGTCTGGGTGTTCTTGTTAATTTTTTATATTTATAAATCTTTCTTTCCTTCAGATCAGATTGCCAAAGTGGTTCATCTTTTAGGGGGGGGGGGATAAAACCGGGATAAAAAAGTGGAGAGCAGAAGTGGCAGCACGAGGAGGGAGGAGGAGGAGGAGGAGGAGATGGGGCAGGACACAGTGGAGAAACAGTTGATTATGAGTCCCATCAAGTGATCAATGATTTCATTAATAAGACGGATCACGCGGCTGTCATAGCTGTGACACGGGCTGAGGGATGATCCGCTCCCAACGCTCCATTCCACCCCCCTCACTCGCCTCCCTTCCTCCCTTTTCTCCCTCCCTGTCCTTCCAATATTGCCTCCCTCTGCCAACGACAAGGCAACGCCAAGGAGAAAAAAAAAGGGATGGAGCTGGGTGTTGACGGGGGTGGGGAGGGGGGGTTAGTCATGAGGGAGGGGGAGAGGAGGGGAGGAAGAAAAGTGAAAATCCATTTTGAAACCCATTTTCAATTAGGGGTCCACAAGCTGTTATCACAGGTGTCCCAGAATGGGGGCCCGTAAGTGAAAATGTCTCCTATCCGTTTCTGAAATGAAACCTTATCTGGGAGGCACAAAGATGGCGGGGACAGCGTATCTGTAAATTACTTTCCATCCCCGCTGTTAACGGGAACTTTATTTCTGTCAGATGACATTCCCCTCTATTTACTGTTGATCATTTAAATGGCTGCCTAAAAAGAAGGTGGCCCCTCACTCTTCCTCTATCTCTCCCCCGCTCTCTGTATCACTCTTCCTCCTCTTCCCGTCAGGAGATTTTTTTTTTTTTTCAAAGCAGTCAAGTGTTCTTTTTTTCTTCTTCTTTAAACACTTTAGCCACGCTCTCCATTTGCTTAGGGATTTCTCTAGTAACCTACACGAAAGCCTAACGTTTGTTGCCCTTTAAGGCTTAACTTGTTTGCCTCCGAGACCCCTTGCTCTTGCCCTTTTAAGCATGACCATTAAAAGGTCCCACCTCGCTCCCTTCATAACCTGCTTTACAGACGCTCTGCCTTGTTAAAACTGCATTCCCTGACTGTGTCCAGTTGTTCCCCTCCCCATTTTTCAATTCTCATCCTATTACTTTTCTAACTCAATTTAGTGAAATCAAATATTTTTTTTCTCATAAACTTAACCTAATTTGTACAAGTTAATTCAACTGAAATTCCTGAGTATTTATTTGCAGAAATTTTCAGATCTTATAAACATGAGTTCCTCTAACTAGAGCTCTTTTCAATTTTTGATTTTAATAGCCTAAATTTAATTAAGTAAAATCAACTATTAACTCGTTAACTTAACATAAATATACATGCTTTATTTATCAAGTTAATTAAATGTAACATTTTTAGTATTTATTTCCAGAGCACTTCAGATCTTGAAACTCTTCTTACTTCTTTTTGACTTGAAATGATGAGTTGAATGAATGCACTGTACAGATTTCAGTCAACTCATTAAATGAAGTGTCAGCATATTTCTGCATATTAGCAGACATCCCATCATGCCCCAAGATGAGAAACATTTAAAAAGTAAAGCAACCAGCTGCAAAGCCTTTTTGAATTTATAGTGTAACCTATCTTATGCTGCTATCTTATGTTTGTCAAACATAATTATAATTTAAATCTATTCACACTTAAGTAAACTTAAATTAAAGCAAAGCAATGTTCACATATATATTTTGATATATAGCAAGTTGTCTTGACAGCTGGTGGATTCAAGCCTATAATGTTTTGTGTGAAAAGACAAATATCCCCAAATGTGGACATTTTTTAAAGGCTGTACATGTATGTTTTTAATCTATAAGAACACACAGTTTTCAGTTCATGAAGTGTAGTGATTTAAGTTTCCTTAACGTAAGTACATAAGTGTATCTGAGTAGTAATGTCAAGTTTGACAAACTTATGATAGCACTTTGAATGAACTTCTTATCTTAGTTGAGACAACAGATTAGCCTTTAGATAAGTACAGTCAAAAAGGTTTTGCAGTTGGTTCCTCAGCCTTTTTTTACAGTCTCCTTTACACTTAAAATTCAGCCAACTTAAACATTTAAAGCAGTTAAGTTAAAACAAATACTTTATTTTTACAGTCTTCAAATCAGCAGCACCCATATCATAAAAGTTCAACCAACCAGAAACTTTTTCTCCTTCAAACAACCAATCCTTTAGCACCCACTCCCTGTTTTTTTTTTTTTCTTCTTTTTTTTAATAGCAAATTATCCCATGACGACAGGATTTATTCAGGCAAGGAGCATGGACATCTTTTTTTTTTAGCTCAGGACCCAACAAAAGAATCAGGGGACTTTGTGGTCCACCTGCCTGCCGAATGATGAGGGTGGGAGGGGAGAGCACCCCCACCCACCCCCCCTCGAAACCCCTCCTAAAGAGCACCAATCACAGCATTGTTGTGGCACAGTCGGCTCTTTTGAGCTGTCAGTGCAAGAGGAGGGGGCACAGAGATGAATGGCACACAGGATGAAGCCACCATTTAGCCAACCATGTGGGAACGCTCTACCAGGACTCAATAATTACTCTGGGCCTGCTAAACTTGGACAAAACTTAGAGAGTTGGAGCAAGAGGGGAAGACAAAGTTGAGGAGGAGGACAGCACTGGAGATTTTAGAGCTAAATCAGTTTCTTAATGCCACCAATCAGCTATCAAACCTGATCTATACCTGTCTGCAAGCTGATCCCAATCACAGAATAATATTGTCCTTCTCAGTAGCAGAGATTTCTTTGGAAAGAGCAAGCTAAACATCCGCTGTGTCCACTCCACCTGCCCCCTCCTTACTTATTTTCCACTTTTCACAACTTATCATAGCACACTGTTGCCGGGCGCACCACGGGGTTTCCGCTGCGCTGAGCTCAGGGGCCGCTACTCAGCTTGACGGGGGGAAAGTATTTCGCCGGGCCTTCCTCAGAAGAACCAGTCGCCGGGGTTCCACAGCTGCTCACAATTACCTTTTGTTTGGATGGAGGCGGTCGGGCAGGGGCTACGGGGGTTAAAGTTGAGGCGAGTGTAGGGTTACACCTGATAAGAGGTTATGAGTTCTGGGGGCGACTTGGGAATGTGCTGTAATTATAACAACACAAAGAATGTGTAAGCTATCTTCTGATTCCAAGACAGAGATTGGGATCTAAAAGGGGACCTTTCTCTCCAGATAAGTATCATCCCTCCCTTCGTCAAGTGAATTATGAGACTACTGTATTTTAGGGAGTGCAACATTGCTTAAAGGGCAACTTCGTACTTCTCAATCTGGACAATTTTTGAGATTGGTCCAGTATGGAGGGAGAGTGCTGCAGCCAGCAGAAGCAAAATGAAGCTATAATTTATTCCCTCTGGGCAACTGCACACCATCAAAGTATGTCCAATAAAAGTGCTTGTTTTTGCCACTAACAGGCTCAGATTGTTATTCTAAGTGTCTGACAACATTATGGAAAGGATCCCTAAAGAGAGAGACCTTTTTTTAAAGAGTAAGATATGTTTTGTTTAACCAGCAACAGCTGTTTTATTGCTCTCGCCAAACTCCCTTTGCAGAAACAGCAATTTTATCATTGTCACTGTCATCTTCTGTCATCTCCGTTCAGCCTCAACAGAAACAAAATAAAATAACTCACCAAAAACATCTTGGCTCGTCTCTCCACTGCGCCAAAAATCACCAACTCTGATTTGGTCAAAATAAACTCTTAATCCACCACAACTGATGTGAAAATACCAGCAGAGGAGCAGGAGGGACAACAGGCATCAGAGATGGAAACAGCAGATACAGACAGAATATTTTCATATCTAATGTGGTGAATTAAGGTTTTATTTCAACAAAACCAGATTTGGTTACTTTTGGAAAAGAAGAAAGAAAAAGCAAGATGCTTTTGGTGAGGGTTTTGTTTTGTTTGTTTGCTTCTGCAAATGTTTCTGCAAAGGGAGTTTGGCTAGTTTGGTGAAAGCAATAAAACAGCTGTTTCTGATAAACAAAACATATCTCACTGTTTAAAAAAAAGGTCTATCGTTGTACACTGTTAAAAGTTGAGAAAACTCTTTTGAACAAGTTTTACCAACTAATATTCTTTTGTTGAGATAATTTACTTTTCTTCTTTAAATTAATTTGAATCTTTGATTTTTGAAACCCCAAATTTGTAAGAGTAAACTCATTGAAGTGAAAAGAGAAAATTATCTCAACAAAAATTTATAGGTTGGCAAAAGTTTAGTTTAGTTTATTTTAAACCTTTAGGCCAAAGATACACTTGCTGTTTAACCAAACATTTGCTTCTGCATAGCCGTAGCAAATGCATACTTAAAAGCAAGTATATGTTCTGCCTAAGAGTTTGATTTGAAACAAAAAATTAAGTGAAGGCAGTTGCCTTGAAATTTTTCTCAACTCTTTTTTCCATAATGTTGTCAGACACAATAATAATCAGAGCCTGTCAGTGAGAAAAACCTGCACTTTTAGTGGACATAGTTTGACGGTGCACAGCTGCTCAGAGGAATTACTCGGTAGTTTAGTTTCACTTCTGTTAGCTGCAGCGGTCTCCCTCAATACTGAACGGATTTCAAAAATTATTGTCACCGCTAGTCACTTAGACAGAGGTTACCCTTTAAAGTTGCAGTGTATCTCTTGACGTGGCCGAGTCAGTGTACAAGAACCCCGAGCTACGTTTTCTAGACAAACCTTATGCTCTTCAGAGCTGTAATTACCAGCACATTACGAAGAAAAATCCACTATCACTGAGCCAAATTACATCCATGCTTTTTCCACAACAAACTTTTTTTTTTCTTTCTCGCTGCCCCTTTAATTAATAAAACAGTGCTGGCCATCTGGGAATGAGTAAGAGTGAGAGTGCTCCCAAGATGCTTCAGGATGCATTATCTTACCCACTTCCTGTGATAACTCCCATATGGGGAACGAGTCACAGCAACTTATTTACCCTTTCCTGGAGTGTTTGTCTCCTGTTCACACTTGGGTTGACCACGTTTGACATCAGCAAAGAGGGGGGGGGGTGCAACAGAAAACTACTAGAGCCAACCCTACACACCCAAAAACCTCCAAATCCTCTGACTGCTAATGAGCACAGCTGCAGCTTAGGCCGCGGTGATCTCAACTTTGGTTTTGTTATGACTTTAGCTTGATGCTCCAAGGCTCTCCAGCCAAAAAAAGAAGAAAAAACACCATCTAATATTCCTCATTCCAGCATCTGAATTGAGAATGAAAGGCTGAATGGCGACAGGCTTAGTGAACTGTAAGCTCCACACCGCTTTTAATAGCATGTGTTGAAGACATTGCTATGTAAACATGCCAAAGTTTTGCTACCAGTGAGGGTTGTACTGAATGTGACTCACTGTGAACCACAAGAACAGAGGAAAAGTAAACATAAGTAACCTAAGTGAGGGTCTGTGCATGTCTTAATCTTTAAATCATGTTTTTGGGAGTTGGTCATTTTCATCTCAAAGAAATGAGAATACACAGTAACCACAAAAAACATTCCTCGGTTCCCAGCATATCAGAAGCCCCGATGCTTCAATATGTTGACTGATAACGGGTGATGGACAGTAAAATACAATATAATACATTTACTTTACTTAAGTGTAATTTTTTGGAAACAACTGATCTGTAAAAAGTCCTGCCCTTTTTTCCCACTGCACTCCAATAACAGTTGAGCAAGTTTGGTACCACGCAGAACCTTCGTCAGCTTTCTCCCTTCCTGTTCCCTGTACTTATGTGCTAGGTTTAGGCTTATGTTGAAAAGAAAACCAATTTTTGAAGATGGTTAAAAGATCAGTGATGAATGCTGCTGGGCGACCTGTAAACGCGACATATATTACTTCTGAAGTTAGCTAATGTTGCAAAATGTCTGATAAAAACATCAAAACCAAACATCTGCTAGCTAATGTTGGTAAAACACTAGCTAACTAGCTAGCTAATCAACATCAATCATTAGCTATCAAGTTAATTTGTGTTCTGCTAACATAAGCTAACTTAAGAGTGACTTTATACAGTATGTAGCTTTTACAGCTCCTTTTAGAAACAGCTTTTAACAAACTTCAAAATTTGTTTTCATTTTCAACATAGTTTTTATGCTTTAGTTCGTCAAATGACTTTTTATGGATTTGCCTGCCAAGTTGTTGTGTTGTGATAATGCATAACATTACTAATACTGTACTTTCACTGTACTGTGAAAAATGTCAGTTTAACAGCCTTTAATCTCAGAATGGGGACCAAAACCTGGTAACAGGCCCAATATTTACAGTAATATTTGACTCCAGAGTATTTTTTAAACAAATATATACCAAAAAAAAGGTACTGCTGGATTTTATTCCATGAAATTTGGATACATACATCTTGAAAATGTATGGGTTTATTGTTGAAACTACCTCAGGTGAATAAAAACAGCTGTATATCAGCTACGTAGTGATTTATACCTGTGCCAATGTCCTGGCTGCATCACATTCACTCATGGTTTCAGGCTCCGTGTTCAAATTACTCAACTGTTAATCTCTCCAAACATGGGTGTGATCCAGAAGACCAAAATTATATTGACATGAACCACAGTGGCAGTGAGTGTGCAGTTAGAGGTGACGCGTACCGTTTGAGGTGGTGCTGGAGGCCACCGCCTTCTCACTGATGTCATTGCGCGCTGATGAGCCCTTGGTCGCCACAATGGTCTCCACCCTCTTCTTCTTCTCAGCTGCTGAACTGGCCTGGGACTGGGTTTCCATGGCGATTGCTCATTCCTCAACACCTCATGGAGACGGGATGACTGGTGGAGAACAAGCAGAAGGTAGAGAAGACAAGTTAATGTAAAGACATGAAGCACATAAGACAAGATGAATCATGAGACAGATGTGTGAATTTTGGGGGTTTACAAGTGTATCTCTGCATGTAAAACTGAAGGAAATCATTCTCTACTTGCACAATGCTATAGTAAAGTTACCTTTTCCTACAAACTATACTTCACTTTTCATAAGTAGCTTTGTACCAAAACTTTGCTAGAACAATCACCACGTTAGCCAGCGTTGCTAATGTTATCGTTATTCTTAAAAGCACTTACCGTTCATTTTGTGTATAGACCTAATGTTCCGAGCATTCAGTGTCTGAGATAACTGTTAGCACGTTAGCTAATGTTAGCTGTCCCACCTCCCTATCGCTCCTCTCCTGGTGATATTTTTACATCTAACGTGTGAGTTAAGAATTTATTTCGACCAAACCAGAGTTGGCAAACAGCGGAAAGACAAGCCAGGAAATTTTTTGAGGAGTTTTATTTTGTTTCTGTCAAGTTACATGTTTACATGCTAAAACTCAACAGAAACAACATAAAACTCAACAGAAATACAATTACAATATCACCAGGAGAGGAGCGAGAGGGAAGTCAGACAGCTAACGTTAGCTAACATTGCTAACAGTATTGTTATTCTTTATAGTATTTATCTATGTATTTTTTATGGAGACGCAGTGTTTCTGAGCATACTGATTTTTGCCACAGGGTTGTTGATAACCATTAGAAACGTTAGCTGTCCTTGCTCCTTTCCTGGTGTTATTTTCACATCTATCTCAGTAAATTAAGGGTTTATTTCAACAAAACCATGTTGTGTTTTGGTGAGTTATATCTTGATTCAGGCGATAAATCACTAAGTTTGCAGATGAAGGTAACATTATTATAGTGTTGGCAGGACGTAAACAGATGTGCAACCTATAAAACAGATATTGTGCAAGTGGTGTGATTTATGCATTAAAGGAGAAAGATGAAAGTCCTTAGTGTTCAAAAATGTAGTCCACATCGTTGGACAGCAGGCTGCATGGACACTGAACAGGAGAGCGAAACATTATATTACGACCATGACAACAATGAGTCCTACAGTCTAAGTTGATCAGCTCTTTACAACTGCTAACTGTCTGTCAATGTAAAGTTAAGCCCATTTCCTGAAAACAAAAGCCCACTGATCCAAAAATACATACTGCCTGCCAAACTCCATTAACATTTTGCTCAATTTAACAGTTATGAACATCTACTCCTTCTAAAAGATTACTGATGGTTTCTTACAACTCAAAAACAGGCACCTACTAATTCTGCAAACATTCAGCATTCATTTGGACTCTAATTAATATGAAACAAGCAAATAAAAAAAAATCTTCTGCCTCAGACTGAAAATTTCAAAGGAGAGCATGCTGGCTAGAGCGATGTTTTTGGATATCATGGTCATTTTTTGAGTTTTTTGAGAAATAAATATACTATAAGATTCCTCCTTCAAATTTAAAAATTAAGTATTAGCTTCTTCTAACTTATACATGTTAACAATAGAGTGCCTCAAGAAAAGACTTCAACAGTGAGAACCTTGTGAGTAAAACTTCAGATCCAATCCTCCCTTTTCATGATGCCCAGAGCAGAGCACGGGTCAATCCACCAGCTCACCCTGATTTATTTTAACTAAAACCTGCTGGGCTCTGATCTGCTTGTAGGGGGGCTGCTCTCCTTCTCCTCTAACTGTAGTTAAATATCCAAAAAACAAAATTTTAGCTTACCTTATTTTCAACTATGCCACACTAAACTTCTGACTTCTTCTTGTCAAAAAAACACAACAACTCTATAAACATAGCGAGGCAGGACATCCTGCCTGGGTTTTATATCTCAGAATAGAAGTACAGGCAGCTTGTGGATATACTGATAATCCTACTCTAGCAGTCTTTCCACAGAGAAAGGAGAAACCTTAAGGGGATACCACAGAGAGAGAAACGTTCACAGTCCTAAAAAAACAAGGGTTGTTTGAAGGCCCTTTTGGGAATATCATGGTGCCGGGCAATTTTTCTTTCAAAGAATAAAGGTGGTTCAAGTTAATACTGTCTGTGGGTTTAGAAGGGGTTCAGCCAACAGTCTAGCAGACATGCTGCTCAGTTCAGCACCTCAGAGGCCGTCTACAGACTCAACTGTATCTAGGTCATGGAGGTCTCTGATTATGGAGACAACACGGTGATACACAACAACCGCTCATTTACACAAAGTACAGGACAGCTTCATTTGGTCCGATACAAAGCCTTTACTTAGCCTCCATAATTCATGGATAATTACTGGAAATATTTAGTCTGACTAACATTTTCTTTCCAATAAAGACCAGCTAATTACCCAACTGTACTATTTAATTGTCCTCCACCCTATAAACATGTATGGCCAGCAGTAAAGCCAGCTATAATGCAAACAGAGGAGCGCTGCTGAAACTACAAGAGGCGGGAGGGAGGGGGCTGATTTTTACCAACTCCCCAAGGAGGGAAGGCAAGGGGGAAGTGGTGAGGGGTAAACTTCAGACAAACACTGTGCGCTTTGTTTGTTTTTTTTCCCAACCCCCTGAAAAACCAAGAGTCTGTCTTCCATTCTGACCCGACAACAACATCTGTAAGCAATTGCCGGCTTACACAAAAAAAAAGAGAGAGCGAGAGAGAAGGAAAAAAAACACAATGCAATTACTCCCTTACCAATCAAAACAGAATTAAACAAGAGCTCGTCCTCTAATCACTCCCACATGAATACATGTGTAGCCGTCATCCCCAACCAAAGACATTTTTGTCCTACTTGCACAGATATCATCTCAAATCACTTCTGCATGTGTTTGATAGAGTGGGTGCTTTCATTTCTGGGGGTCTCTTTGCAGTACGAGCGAGTTAATCATTAGAATATGTGCGGTGCATGTATGTCTGCACGTGTATATTAGAAAGTTCCTACTATGATAGCTGATCATAGGAGCCACTCGTTCTCTTTCATCGGCAGATACCGAAACGAGTGATCAGAGAACACTTCTTAGTTTCCCCGAGTTCAAACTGTCATTACATCATTCTAATGATGAACTTGAGGAAAAGTAGTGAAAGAGAATGGGAAAACGTCCCTTCAAGTCGGACTAACAACTTGACAAGTTGTTGTCTTTTGTTGCCATATATGCAAGAAAATGGTAAATGTTTAGTTGCTAACTTTTATCATTTTTTTGTGTGCATATGATATAGCTTAGGGTCGTAGCCATTAGTTCCTGTCCTCGTACAGTGAGCTAGATTTGTTAGAAAAATTATTTATTAGTATTAATCCTGATAACAAGTCAGGTACAAACAGATTCAGCAGACTTGAACAGTAACATGAATCTTCACTGTGACACTAACCCATCACCCAGATGCTGAACTACAACATTACCAATCCTGCCCTACCCTTTGTAGCATCCATGTTTTTTCCACATTTGACTTCAAATGCTCATTACCTCATTGCTGGAATATCAACTTCCAAACTTGTAAAATGGGTGAGTCAGACAAAAGTTGGAGATATACTTGTTTTTAACTATGCATTCGCATGTTGGCTGCCTCCTGTATCCCACAGCCGGTTAAAGCATTGGTTGTGGGTGTCTTCTGAAACTGACGTGACGTCAACAGCGACGACAACGGTGGAAAGTTTTCAAGACAAGCTTTATAAAAAAAATATACAGTCTATGCAAGATAAAAGACCACAATCGACTCTTCTTAAGGCCCACCCATTTTTGTTCTGTGCTCCAATAACAGTTGAACACGCTTGGTACCCAGCAGAACCTTGGTCAACTTTCTCCCTTCTCTGTTTTCTGTACTTTGATATGCTATGTGCTAGGCTCATCTCTGTTGACACATATTAAGTTAGCTAATGTAGCTTAGCTAGTTTGTTGGATAGTTTTTTACTATAGAGAAAAACTCTGATGCAGATAAAGATGTGTTTATATACATATATGTCGCGTTTACAGGTCCCTCATCAATATCTCTTAAACATCTTCAAAATTGTGTTTTCTCTTTACTAGACTTGCAGCGATTAATCGTTAATCGGTTTTCACGTGACTGGCCTTGACCGGTGACCGGTCAGTCAGCGTCACAAATCCGGTTCTGTGCCCGTCATTGTCACACACATGTTCTGTACGATGGTCACGTCATGCGCGCAGCAGACAAACTGACCATGACGTCAACACAGTGCTGATAACAGCTACAGACACTCTCAGACACATGTCTGCTTGAAGATGGTGTCAGCGACAGTTTCCAAGAACAGGATAAAGAGAAGACAGTCGGTCTACAACGAGACAGAGCAGCTGACAATGACGCAGAACAGCCGTTAAACTCTCTCGCGCTTCAGGCTAATGCTAGCAAGCTAGCAGCAGACTGCTGTTCACAGAGGGACAGTTCAAATCTCACCTCCTGTTCTGGCTGAAGAATAAACAACCTGTGTTGATGCGTCTCCTCAAACATTTTCTCATCCAGACTCCTTTAACTTCTGTGTCTGTTTTTCTCACGGCAAAGTTTTACTTCAAACTGTTGCACCGCGTTAGTCTCCGGTTTGTTTACATCCGCTTCCACAAAAGATCACGTGAAATCGCGTCCCGCGAAATCCCGCGAGATGATCTCGCGAGATCACGTTCACCCAATTCACCCAATTCACCCATTTCATTAAAAAATATAATAAGGCCCGGTTGTAATCTGGATGATTTTGGAGAAAGTATTAAATGAATATTTAATAGTCAGTGTCTTATTATAAACACATTTACAAGAAAAGTTGCAAAAATGTTTGTGAATGCTGTCAATTACAGTTCTTAGAAAGACTGAAAATCGGAACCGGCCAAAATCGGAATCGGTAGGTCAGACCCCTCAAAAATTGGAAATCAGAATCGGCTAAGAAAGTTGAAATCGGTGCAAGTCTACTCTTTACATAGATGAGCCGAGCACATTTATGTTCCAGAAGGGGAAGGACTTAAGAATGGTCATATACCTGCATCTGTATGATGTGCCATGTTTGCAGCACAGTGAAAAATATGCTTGTCAAAACAGATGGTGAAAGATTGGAAACATTTTAGAAGGTGATTTAGAAACCTGCAATCTGTGCATGGCAGAATACGTTGCAAAAACAAAGTGGGGGCGGTGCTGATGCTATGTTTTGTCGACCAGCCATCAGACGCCTGAGATGGCTCAGCAATTTTATCACTCACTGGTCTACTGAGGCCAATTTTCCAGTTTTTTTTAAGTGTTTTACACTGTGTTCTGTCCGTTCTGAGTCTCTTGGGCGCCTCCACGAACACAGGTAGCACAGGGGCAAGTATGTGAACAATTCCATTCACACGTGGTTAAAAAACAAGTATATCTCAGGCCTAAAAGAGCTGAAAGTGCAGTGAATATGAGGGTCCGGATTGGGTTTTGTAGGGGAGGTGAGGTGAGGAGAAAGCGGGGCATTCCACTGGTCGGACAAATATTCACAAGTCCAAGCCACTGAAGCGTGTCTGACCGGTCTTTTGTGTTCGCCAAGGCAGGCCACAGTTCCAAAGCAGCAATTAAAAGCAGGACCTTTTCACCCATAATCCCTCTGACCTGGACGCCCACACCCAATCCTGCAGATGTTCTGTCCTGTCTCTGCGTTCGCCTTTGGTGTTGCTCATTTTCGCCCTGTCCAACTGCCCACAAACACTCAGAGATTTGACAAAACAAAGACACTTGCATCTGTGTTTACATCACTAAACACATGGAAGGAATGCTTCTCAATGTGAGAAAGTTTTTCTGTGTTTATCTTTTTGCATACGATGTCATGAACCTTCACAGAAGCAAACAAACACTTATGTATTTACAAGCCAGATGCAGAGATCAGATTTTATAAACATTTACATGAGACAGCACAGAAATATTAGCATCAGTGATGTGACACAGAGCCTGGCACAAAACAAGGAATTACAACTAGACATTTGGTTGCTGTTGTTACCCAAAATAAATGTTAATTTCATATTAATGTCTTTCCCATGAAATGTCTGTCCTATACCCAATTAGAGAAGAGAGAAAGAGGGTGTATCTTTATTTGTGCTCGACTGTAATCCTTCCACACAGAAAGGGAGGCGATTAAACAGGTTTAAAATACCACAATTCAGACGGTTCCCTCAGAAAAAAAAAAAAAGAAAAAAAAAACATTCTTATTTTATAAGCACATTAAGCAAATCAATTTAACATAAATTATACGCCTTGGTGACAAAGGCACTGAGTTGAAAGTCATCTGCAAATTGTACACATCAAAGTGAAACACTAAAATAAACTTTTGCCTTTGATTAAAAAAAAAAAATCGGTTCTTTTTTTTTTCATGCACGGTCGCTAACGCTATCAAAAAATCACTGCCTTTTGTTATTTAAAGGCAACATCTTTACAAGCTTAATACTATGAAACTGCTTTAGGTGAACCTCCACTTCCACTCTGTCATTAGGAGCACATTTGCACACACACACTTAGAAACTGGGGGACATTTTCATATAAACTCTTGAAGTGTCTTCTTAGATTTGGCGACCCCCCCTCACAGACGGGGTACTGTATTTGTGTTCATTTCATTAGGGCGACTGCTCAGTGTCGAGGGCCCCCTGAGGGGGGAGACTGGCAGCGCCGCAGCATTCATCATCATTACATCAGCGACCACCGAGATCTGCTATCTTAGGCTTATCAACGCCGCACAAACGCACCGCAGCGCAGCGAGTTAGAGGGGAGGGGAGAGATGGGAGATGGAGACGATTGAGGGAGATTGTGAGCAAAAGTGGGATAAGAGGGGGAGAAAATGAATGGAGAAAGGGAGGAGCATGAGAATGTGTGTGTGTATGTGTGTGTGTGTGCACCTCACTGTGCCCCTGCATGCCTGCACATGTTTTCCTGTGTGTACGATGTGTGTTTTTGCACATTTCGCAGCTATGCCAACAACATTAAGGGCTCCTGCACAGCTGGAATAACTAAAACACTGAGGGGCAAAGAGGGAGGAGGAGTCGGAGCCCCCTTCAGTGAGATTAGCTGAATCTAGCAATAAAACAGAACGCGCTGGCTCAGGCTGCATGTGTTTGCATTGGATAAGGTCAGTGAGGGGATGAGGCCCCCCGAAGGAGACAGTGGAGGTGCTCGCTGGTGGTTCGACGACCTGTCGTGGGTTCAAAATCCCTCCTGAGGAGGTGTTCCCAAACTCAATGGCTCTCTGAGGAAACCACACACTTATGTTTCCACGCTGTGTTCAACACTGCACTTATGGCTCGCCCTTGGCCCTGGAAGGCAAAGAAGGAAGGAGGGAGGGCTGGGATTGGGGATTTGGTGGTTGTGGCTCCCATTCACCAGTGAAACTTAACATTGTGCCCAGATGGCACTAAGTCTGGCCTACAGCTGATGGGGACCAGCCCCTCAAGTAAGGGCCATTTAGCAGGAATTAGTCACACCCCGCCACACACACACATATCAAATCCCAGATATGCACATGCAAACTGGTTTAGTGCTGGGCCTTCTCACCCTTTTGTATACAGTGACATGGTGGGGCTGTTCACATTGTTGCTCATTTACATGATTCTATATCTAACATGATGACTGAGTCCCACTTTTTACAGCTACATTGTAAAACTTAAAGTTGAGACATTTATTGAAATGATTTACTGGTTCATGCTTTGCATCAGTAAATCTTCTTGTGAATACTCTGTGGGAAAATGGTGCATATTTTATGCTTTTTCTGCATTGAAATCCAGCTGAAACTTCATATCAAGAGTAACTTGCTTCCACATTGAGACGTATTTCAGCAAGTCACAAGTCAGAATATAATGTTTGGAGGAATTTGATTTGAACGTTGAAAAGTGGGTGCATCATGGCTAGCTAACAAATGCAGGCGTTCCCAAAACTTTTTCATGTCAAAGGTTCCCACAACAGATGCAAATTAGACCACAGACCCTTAATTTGGAGGATTTTTATCTTAAGGATTCCCCTCTGAGTAAGTAATTGTTTTTATTTTAGGTTTGTAGATAATAAAGTCAATTAATGATCAAACTAGGGTCACTACAAATTGCAATCAATTAAAATTTCAAAAAATATGAAAGAAGTTCAAATATTTTGTTCCTCTTTTTGCTGGGGTCTCCCTACAACTCACTCAAGGAGCACTGCTGATCTGGGCGGCTATCACAAGTTCACAGCACAAAATGTGAAGAAACGAAAGCCTGTGCAAATGAGTGTTTATATTTTTTTTGTCAAGGACAAACAGTGCAACACCACAGCCTGTCAGTAGCTTTCAGCAGAGCTAATAAGATTATCCTCGCGTGCGTCTTGGTCCCACAGACCTCTCCACTTAAGATGCTTTGGAGGGCTGGTGAGGGACCCTGTGTGTTGCACCGCAGAATGAGCTGAGTGCATCTTACATTCCTGGGTAACAAACCCACACGATGTAATCGTAATGCTTACACGATGCTTCTTTTGCGCTCGCTACCCAGTAGATAAGGGCCAAATAAAGCATGCACCACAATGGAAATCTTGCGCGTTTTCCCAACAGCCCCCTGCTTATTAGACTGTTTATTTATTTTGACTTTGCATTTGTTCATGAGCCACTTGTGTCAGGGCAAGTGGGGCCATGAAGGCTGAGACAATGGATAATGCAGGCAGCTTTGTTGCCGTGGTGGCCCAGTTATGCGGTATTGGTTTCCCCTGCACTTATTCATTTTCCTCCCATGCTGAAACATGGAGCCTTTGTTTGATCAGACACTTTTCCTGATTCTTGAGAAGAAGGGAAAGATGCTTGTTCAGCCGTTTACTGCCGGCCAAAGCAAACAATGCAAACTTTTACTTCAGCGAAATGCCATGAAGGTCCTCCAGAAGTAAAGAAAAACATTTTTCTACACGCAAAACTTTTTTGCCTTGAACTTGCGGAGATTAAAGGGATAGTTTGGATTACAGGAAGTGGGGTTGTATGAGGTGCTTGTCCATAGTCAGTGTATTACTGTTGACACGCCCCCAGTCTGGAGAAGCAAGCACATATACTAAGAAACGCACTGAAACTTAACTTAGAAAAATTCCTTAAAGTTTTAAGTTGACTGAATAAATTCTTGTTTAATTTTTTTAAATGTGTACCGCAGGGTCAGTAGCAAAACTTATTTTAGCCATTCGGAAGTGTTAAAATTCAATTGTACACTGTATTTAGAATATTTTCACCATTTTACCTTGCCATTAGACAGCCTTTTCTGTTATATAAGCCAAATATAGCTCTCTCCAAAGCAACCAAACTCCACTGGAAAAAACATCAATTTTACCTTGCAGAACACAGGAGGTGCAGGTCAGCTGCCACCATGATCTGATAGTCAGTGTATATTGTGTGACTTTGGTGAATCCAAACTAACCTTTAAAAACACAGAAGTCACACAATTAACACAAACAAACTAACAGTTCAAGGCAGCAGTAGGCCAGTAATCCCTCTGTTCTGTGAGGTAAAATTACTGATTTCGCCAATGGTGTTTGGTTGGTTTAGAGACAGTGATATTTGGCTTCTATAAGAGCAGTTTTCTGTCAGAAAAGACTGTCTTGCTTCACTTCCTACACCAGTAGACCTACTTTCTCTCCAAACAGGGGTCGATTAGAGTGACAATAAATACTTTTCCCTACTTTATAACAGACTTTGCTTGTATCCATGCATCTAAATGAAATTCAGTTTATTATAAAATCACTGTCTGTACTGCAGCGGCAGCCACCTTACAGTACACTCCATAGCTCAGTTTTCCATTCGAGTGGCCCCTGCACATGGCACACACTGCAAAGGAAAAGAGAGTGAGGTCTGTATCCTGTCAGCGGGCCTCTCATCTCCAGTGAAAACAGTCGTCTTCATACAAGGCTTTAGAAAGCACTCTGCGCGATGGCACAACCAGAGCGCGACAACAACATCCTTCAGTGTGCTTTCACAGCCAAAGAGTACATGTTACACCACGCGCTGCGTTGTTTGAGAGCTCAGTTCCTATGTAATGCACGTGTGTGTGAGGGAGAAACTGTTTCGACTGTGTTTGAGAGTGTGTGAGCCTCGCTGCGTGACGGTGTGTATAGGAGTCGGATGCACCAGGTGCTCTATACGCCGCTCAGTATGCAAGTGCGATCACTGTGTGCAGAACATAAATAAGAGAGGGGACCCCAGGGAGGGGATGAGTGGAGGAAGAGAAATTCCTGTACTGATGAAAACCTCACACACATCTCTCCCCCTCTCTGCCTCCTCCTCCTCACACATGTGCTCAGAGGAGGATCAAGCAGATAGATGGTCCTGTGTGAGTGTAGTGGCAGCAGGTATGGCTTTGACAGAAGGTCTTCACACTTCGCCCAGGGGACTGTAGAATACACTCCTCTTATCCTCAGTGTCTTAAAATGCAGTGTATAACAAAGAGAGGCAACTGAACTGCTGAGAGTGATCCAGAGGAGGCTGCGCAGCTACAGGTGACGGAGGAACCGTGAAGCTGTCCTGCTCAGTTGGACTTCCCCTTCTCTTCTGTTCACTTTTCCTCCTCTCTTATTTCATGCATACTCCCTCTCCTCTCATTGGGCCTCTTGCAACAACAATCCCCCATTCTTATCTGAACTTCTTCTAACTTTTTTAAACTTTTTTTGCAACGCTAATTTTCATCACATGTTTATCTGTCAATCATTTTCTCAATTAATTGATTAGTTGCTTGGTTAATAAAATATAAGACTGTCAGAGAGAACTGAAGAAACCAGAAAACATTCACAATTGAGAAGAAAAAAATTAGTCAAAACGATCAATCAATTATCAAACTAGATGACAATTCATTTTATAGTTGACAACTAATCATTTAATCAACTACTCTTTGCAGCTCTATTTAGGTGTGACATCTTTAATTAGTTTGTTTAGTCCAACCAACAGTCCCAAACCCAAGGAGTCTTAATTAACTTTTTATGATAATAAATGAAAAGTAAAGAAAACCAGCAAATCCTCATGTGTAACAAGCTGGAGCCAGCAGATGTTTGATAGAGTAACTGAAATGATAAATTGATTATCAAAATAGTTGGTAAGCCATTTCCTTTCAATCAACTAACTGATTAATGGACTAATCGGTGCAACTCCAAACTTTTTAAATGATCCATCTGTCCCAGTAAGACAGTAGAAGGCTACAAGTCCTGCCCCATATGTCACGATGTGTTTGTTCATGAAAATGGCATCAAAGAGATTAAAAAATATAACTTTATAAGGTTAAGTTTAAGCCCTGCTTTCAAAGACCCATAAAGAAAACACTATACGCTGTAAAAACAAAGAAGTTGAGAAAACTCACTTACTACAAAGTTTTCAGCCCAACTCAAAGGACAACAGAGGACAGTGACTTGCATAAATCTGCATGTGAAGATAAGGCCAATACACCTGACAGTAGGTAGTGGTCACTTTATTTAATTAATGATGACGTTGTTAGGCTCTATTAATACATTTACATTTTCAACATAATTATGTTCAGCTCATCATTGTTGTTTGTATAGGACTTTGAAACTCAAAATATTCAAAGTCATAAAATATACAATTCATTAGTGGAAAAACTTCGGGTTGGATAACAGCAGACTATCTGCAGATGATTCCCAAAAGAGCTGCAGTGATTAATCAATTAGTTGTCAACTAAAATGTAATTTATTCTGGTTTCTTTAGTCCTCTATGACAGTAAACTGAATATTTTTTGGTTGTGGACAAAAGATATTTAAGGATGTCACCTTGGGGAACAGTTATCAACATTTTTAAGCATTTTCTGACTTTTTATGGACCAAACTACTTAGTTGAAGCCGTTATTCATACAGCAAGTCTGAACCCCTTGTAAACTGTGTTTGTACCAAAGAGAAAATTCAAAATACAAGAAAACTGGCTAATGTCAAGTTCTTCTGAATCACTCGTGTCGTACGAGTGGTTCCTGCATGAGGCCCGTTCTTTCCCTCCTCGTTTCTGTCTTTCTTTCCTTTCCTTCATTCCTTTGTGTCATTGGGATAAGTGTTGGAGCGGAGTGACTCAGTGCTGCTATGTGATTAATGACGGGCCCTGGCGTCTCCGGGGCCGAACGCTAACAACAGCCAGGGGGCAGCGCGATAATGCACAATAATAAAGCCAGCAGACAATCAGCCAGGCAAAGCAAGGCCTATTAGCTAGCCCCATCAGGACGGCTAAGTGAGAAATTAGCCCTTCCCAAGCTCCGCCACAATTCATCAAGTGCTGCCCCTGAATCCCCCCTCAAGAAGTCATAATGTTTACTTAAAGACTGGCCTCGATGCCCCAGCGGCGAGCTTTATTGGCTCTTATTAATTCCCGTTCTGGCCCTCGCGGCCATGCCATTTAAACCGAATTAAAGGGGTGAAAATTGGATGAGATGAAGTTGTCTTGGTGTTTGGCTCTCGCATGATAAAGTCGGACGTAAACGGAGGGAGACTTGGAAAAAAAAAAATAAGAGGGGAGGAGGGCAAACAAATCGGCATGTAAAGGAATGCTGAATGAAGCTGTCCTGAAATGTGCCGCAGTCAGTCAGAGGAATGCAGGGAGAAAGAGAGGAGGGGGGGGAGAAAGGGAAGAGAAAAGGAAGAAATGGCATCGCTTTAATGCTAGACTTCCTGTGTGGATGGGAACAGATCCAGGAGGGTAACACTGGGTCACACATTCCACAGATGCAGAAACGGATGATTCTGTTGTATCTTCGCGTGCTCCTTATCTTTCATCGGAAGGGTTGGAAAAATACCTTAAAATAAGGTCAGTCTATCAGCACTCCAGCCTTATATCAACATGTCAGTGATGGACAGCTCAGCAGTAAAGAGGGGAGGGAGCGCACACAACACAAAGTATACATGCTTTTAATGAGGTGGCCGCGCTGCAGCACAACGGATCACACCTGATGACATGGGTCCATTTTCATCAGCTTGGTTAAATTACCCATCATTTAGAGCGGTGTTTATTATCTAGTGCCGAAATGCTCAGTTGATTAGTTGAATCAATTAGACATTTATCAAGAATAAATGGCAAATATTTCCTCAAAAGTAAAATATTCCAACATTTTTATATTATTAACATCTTCTATTGGGTGCCTTTCACTAATTTCTGACATTGTATACACAAAATGATTTATTGATTATTAGAAAAAAAATATTTTTGGTTTTTTTCTTACTCCTCTATGACAGTAAACTAAATCTTTTTGGGTCATGAGTGCAGGGTCATGGGTTAATCGACCGAGTAATCGACTATTAAAATAACTATTAGTTGCAGCCCTCGCCAGCGCATCTAAAAAAAAATCAATATCAGTTTAAATGCATACTATATTTAGAATATTTTCACCACTTTACCTTGGCATCAGACAACCTTTTCTGATGGTAAGTTGCCTTAATAGAAGCCAAATGCTCTCCTGCTCAACCAGACCCCATTTGCAAAAACAGTGATTTTACCTCTCAGAAAACAGGAGTTGCTGGTTAGTTTATTTGTGTTGTTGTGTTGTGTATTCTGAACTAATCTTTTAAACAACCAAAGTCACACAATAACACGAAAAAACTAACAGATTGAGGCAACGGTAGTCCAGCAACTCCTCTGTCCTGTGAGGTAAAATTATTAATTTTGCCAATGGAGTTTGGTTGGTTTGGAGGATGCAATATCTGGCTCATATAACAGTGGTTTCCTGTTGGGAAAAGTTGTCTGACGGCAAGGTAAAGCAGTGAAAATACCCTTAATACACAGAATACTTAAATTTATAATGATTGCTTAGCTCCAAGGGTGTGCTGACCACCATCTAATACACTAACTATGACTGAGTACCTCATACAAAAACCACTTTAAAAAATCTGGGCTATCCCTTTAACCGATAATGTAAATGGGTGGGTTACAGCAGAATATTTTCATTATGTCTTCTTGCAGTTGCTGTTTTAAAAGTTCTTCCCTCATAGGGATGGGGGTAGAACACTGACAATGTACTCAGCAACCAGTTGTATTGTCTATAATTTGTTGGTGCTGCAATAAAAGATCAGCGATAAAAAAAAAAAAAAAAAGTTTTCTTCCCTCTTAGATGTATAAGCAGTGTTTTCATATGAAACCACAACATCATGAATGGGTTCACTGGCCCTTGTGCAGATGTGTAAGTGAACTGTGGGTGTGTGTTTCAGGAGTGGCAGCAGGCGAGTGTGTTCTATAGAGTAATGTGGAGTATACGGCAGCGGAGGTGTGAGATCAAAGACAGCTGAAGCTCAGAGGGAGTCCCGGAGACTTCTAGCTCCCTGACGGCTCTCCCCGCGGCAGCGTCGGGAGACAACTCTCTCCCTTCACTTTCATATCAGCCACAGAGCCCCCCCATCCCTCACGCACACACGCTCACACACGCATGCACACACACAGGCAGTCTCAAGAGGATTTGGCTGCCAAACCTGCACTCCACCTACAGATGCACACACACACACTCACACACACACACACGCTGTTGCTCATCAGGAAACGGATGCATCAAAAACACACAGCTGAATATCTCGGATTTTGAAAGGCTGAGTTCGGAGGAAACTCAGTGAAAAAGTCTCACGCAACTCAAATACCAAGACGATATCACGCCACACAGCACTGGAATGAGATGCCGTAAACCTCACAAAAAACTTCCCATAAACTCCAAAGAGCACAGTCACAAAATGGCCCCCTGAAAATCCCCGGCATTAAGAGCGAGGAACAAGACTGTCATTAGACAGGCAGCCCCCTCAGGCCCGCCGCCGACTTGATCGCGAGGAAGCCAAACATCTGGGTGTATTTACCCGTTTCAGCTGTTTGCAACCCCGCCTCGTATAAATCTGGGAGCTCCAACGCCATTGCTCAGGACAGCTCCTAAACAAACACGCTCGACGCTCGCTCACTCACTCCTCGCCGCACGCTCGAGCATCCCGACCAGGAGCCGGGGCCGGGCTAAAACGCGGGGAAATAAATTCGCGAGGAGGAGGAGGAGGCCTTAATTGGAGCGTTTGACGGGTGCCTGGGGTTAATTGGGAAGCATGGAGAGCAGCTGGCTCCACGGTGGAAGTTGAGACAGGGATAATAAGTTCACCCTTTGCAGGAGAGACAGTTAGTGATGAATCAGATCAGAGGAACAGTGTACAGTGTAATCATCCTCACATCTCCCCTCCTCCACCCTGCTCTCCTGACAAGCAGAGACAACCTGGCTCCCAGCTACGCAATCTGGCACCTATCACACAGGACTGGCAGTCACAGGGAGGAGATCACCCGCCGCTGGTTCTCACACACACACTCACACACACACACGGAGAGTTCATTCAGCTAATCACCCACACACACAATAATTCTTACCTCTAGGACACGGAACCTAGTTTATCAGTTCGCCGGTCGATGTATGTAAATCTCTCCAACAATGTGTGTACTAATGGCTTATTACCCCGCGTTAGCTGGTTTGCATTGATCTCTATGCCAGAGGGAGACGGGGAAACTAGAGCAGTTCGCTGCTCATATGTACCGAGCAGGACTATAATCACATCCCAGCTTGTTTCAATAAAAGCAACATTAACATAAACCATCTCAAACACACTAAAACCTTCAGCCCCGCTCAGTCCGTGCAAGAAAGAGGGGGGAAAAAAACTTTCCTGGATTACGGAGTAATTAGGGCCATATGGGATGGGTCTGTATAACTTTGAGTGTCTCTCTGAAGTGGACAGATTGTGTTCGTCTCCACCATTGACATAGATTATTTACAGTCAATTGTTTCCACACATTATGACTTTTGTAATGAGGAAACTATTCTTCCAGAGGAGCTGATCTTTACCCAACTGTCAAAAGTATCAATACTTCAGTACTTCTTGATACCACGTTTACAACAATAAGGGATTGCTTGATACCACATTTTCATGTCTGATACTGATACAGAGTATCTGCTGATACCGATACCAGTCCGATACAGTTTTTTTCTTAAATAACTAAGCTACTAATAAATCATTTGAATGGATGCACTTGGCTTAATGTCATGTAACCAGAGCTGGCGTTAGCTGCCGCACACTGTGGCTAATGTTAGCAGTGCTAGCAGCAGCAGCAGCAGCACTGCTCTCCTGCAGGTTAACATCCACATGCCTGTTCTGAATGTGTAACACAGCTCATATACAGCTTTATTTTCATTTTCTACATCAACTGTCAAATCATGCTGGTGTCACAATGTGATATCTGTCCCACTTTGCTGATAACAACATTAGCACAGGGAGAAAGGGGCAGCTGTCTGCAGGAGCTGCAGCCCCGGCTAGTGGCAGAAAATAAAGAAAATATTGATAATTAGATCAACCGACTATGATTTCTAGTGCCATCTTGTAAGTGTAGAAATGTTTAATCAACTAGACAACTAATTGTGCATATTCCTAATCATAACCCCTGTATCCTGATGTATTGTAACACCAGATTCTTGCAAATACACAGCCCTCTTGTGCAGGTTCATTTTGCAAAAAAAAAGAAAAAGGAATTGAGTATCAAGGACTTTTTTGCCGTGGTATCAAAAGAAGTTTCATGTATTGAGTATAGACCTTTTTATAGTAAGGTAAACACAGGTTTTACAAATCACATTAATTAAGTTCCATTTAGTTCAGCAGAGTCTTTCCAGTGAGCCAACATGCGAAATACCAGCACCTTCACTCTGAATCAGTATCATTGATAACACCTGTGTTTACTCTGCTGTTTCATGTGAACATGTCTGCTGTGAAAAAGGTCTACCATATCCAACTTTAAAATTCTGGTATCGTGACAACTCTGCTAGCCAGCAGTATATCTGAAGAGAAAGAAAGTGATTCTCTGTGGAAACTAGCAGCTGTAAAGGGTTTAATCGTAACACCAAGCTGAGTTCGTGGCGCTGGGAGGGTGGCTGAAGGAAGCCCAGGTAGAGTCATAGGCAGTAATGGGAGGAGACAGGGACTTAGAGCGCCACACAAAAGCCAGGCTTTATAAATAATTCCAAAAGCTAACAGCATCCCTTGTATGTGTGAATCTGTGAAATACATTCACACATGAACGCACACACACACACACACACACACACACACATACACACACACCGCCCGACACAAGGGGGAATAGGTTATTCACACTGCTCCACTGGGGCTGTTATGAGTCTGACCTGCCTGGATTGGTAAATTTGGGTGAAAATCTTTCTTGCATAGATGATATAAAGAGAAAACAAGTCAGAAAAAAAAGTCAATTTCTGCAACACACACTCACTCACACACTCACTCATAATGCAGGGCAGCAAAGCACACCGGAGACCTGTCTTGTAAATCTCTTTGTGAAAGCAGCTTTGGGGGGTAGACAGGGGCTTACATACTGAGCCCTGAGGTAGCGCTACAGACTCCACTCCCTCTAACCCCCCCCATGCTCCTTCTCCCTCTCCCACACACATACTCCCTCGTCTTCCTCACTTTTTTTTTTTCCGCCTACCCCACATCTCCACCTTTCTCCCTCCCTCCATCCTCTCCCACTCTCTCTCCTCCCCTCTCCGTCCCAGCCCGGGCTCAAGAGCGCCGGTCCTTTAGCCCCCGCAGGCTCCCGTGGCGTTGCGGTGACTAATGTCCTGCCTTTGCTCAGACAATGAGTTTGAGACTGAGCCGGGAAAGTGTTGAGGAGGGGAAAAAGGCACCTTTGACAAATGGAACCCTTCGCACTCCCGTGCCCACTGAGGGAGGCTTTACAATGTCGCGCTCCACGCTCCACGTCCTCCGAGGGACGGCTACAGCCCGCAAAGCCGCATCTGGGGGGAACATAATGAATTCTTTGGGAAGTCTAACCTGGCTTTTCTTCATGAATAAGATATATTTCCAAAGCATGTCGACCCCTCTTAATAAAAACACCAGTCTGGCAGGAATAGCCAACGCCGTTTTAGGGCCCCATGTACACGTTAATATTTCTGTTTCTCTATAAATTTTCCTCTTCTCCAGGCCTGTCACGAGTAGCAAGGCCGGCCCTGCTTGTGCGCTGCAAGAAGGGAAGGTGGAGGAGCAGTGATGACAAACTGTCATTAAAAAGCGGCTGGAGTCCCTCTCTTTCAAGGAACTCAAACTCTTGGATGCTCCCCTCCTCTTCCCCACGCACCCTACCCCCCATGCAACCCCTGAAAGGAACTGGGCTTTGTCTGAGGAGCAAAGGAGAGAGGAGGAATCCCCCCCTCCTTCAACCCTACCTCCCCTCCCCGAACCCTGTTCCTCACTCCCTGCGGAGTATTGTTAAAACACAGCCCCCTCTCTTTCCGCGGCCCGGGCTCTTAAAACAGCGTGCTTTGCATGAGAAAAAACGATTAGTCTTCAAATGCCGTGCTGTCAAAGGAGGGCTCTTTCAGGTTGGGGCAGAAATTTGCTCAGATAGTAGAGTTCCCCCTTTTGTTTTTCTAAAGATGAGGCATTATTAGAGCCAGGGTCTGTTAGCATTCATTGCTGAGAAGAACACACTAGAGGGGTTTATATGGGATGCCCGCCGCCTCCTCCTTTTTCCAACTTGCCCCAAGTCGGCAGCAGACGGAAATGAAGGAGCAAAGAGGGGGAAGAGGTACTCATCTAAACATGTTTGGAGAGCAGAGAGAATGTCTGGCCCTGTGCTTCTTTCAGGTATTAACCTTGGGATTTACATTTGACATTCAAACAATAGACCCCTCCTTGACCTCCACTCCAGGATGCAGCAGGACTCGGGGATAACTCCCACTGAAAGACAACTACGAGCAGCATGGGACTGAAAACACATGAGGTTCACATTGTGAGCATCACTGCATGACAAAGCATAACTTAATTAACAGTGTGAGGACAGGAGTTTTGTTTAGAAAATGTAGGTAATAATTAGGGATACACAGTCTGACACTGTGTACATACACTTGTACACATACTGATAAACAGGGCTGGCTACCAAACTCTAGAGGTGCAAAGTAACTAAGTACAAATACTTTGTTACTTTATTGGTACTTTACTTAAGTATTTATTTTCATGGCAACTTTTTACTTTTACTCCTTACATTTTAACACAATATCTGTACGTTCTACTTTTCAAAACAGGCTCATTACTTTAGTTTTAAAGCATTTAATGTTTTTTTTTTAATTTTGCATCATTGGGGCGCACAATGATGCAAAATAAATGTATGGAATAATAACAGACAGAAAATATGATTTCTTGGTGCATATCATGCAATACAGACATAACAAGATGAAAACGACATAACAAGACAAAAAAGACGTAATGAGACGAATAACTACATAAGACATAAGAAAAAAGACATGAAACGTAACAAAACAAAAAAACGTAACAAAAAACAATATAAAAGACGTGACAAGACAAAAAAAAATGTAGTAAGACAAAAAAATAACGTAAAAGACTTAATACTAAAAAACAATGAAAAAGACATGAGAAAAAAAATGTAACAAGATTAAAGACAAGACAGATGAGAAAAGATCTAACAAGACAAAAAGACGTAACAAAATGAAAAACAACATAAAATTCATAACAAGGCAAAAGGACAGAACAAGATGAAAATTAACAAGACGTAAAATACGTAAAATGACTAAAAACTACGTAAAAGACGTAACACGATGAAACAGAAAGACAGATGGAGGCTCAGCCTTGGAGAAAAGGTGAGATTCAGTTCAGAGGGTAGGGTTTTACTTTTACACTTTGAGTACATTTTTCACTTATACTTGGATAAATAAGTTGAATCAGTACTTCTAATTCTACCAGAGTCCTTTTATAGACAAGAATCTGTATTTCTACTGCTGTATGTGTATACTTTTGCCATCACTGCCAAAATGTAAGTACTTGTACTTGTTCTGAAAAAAGTGGTATCAGTGCATCCCTATTAATAATGTAGTTTTTTCTTGCTCTATTCAAATAATTTTGGTGGGAAAAAAAGAGCATGTGCGTAGTGGTGTCTTTGGAGTAGACGGAGCCGGACTCATGGCTTCACACATCATGAAGCAGGCGTAGGTGACAGATCATTGTTCACAGCAAGCAGCCAGTTCATCTGTCCCCCAATCACCACCCCGGACGAGAAAGCACAGACCCCCTCACGGATGCCACAACCGGCTCCCATCAAAGCTGACACAATGCCACATCTGCAATAACAGCCCCGGCCCCGGGAAACTGCGTCTTTAGGCACTCAAGTTTACACACGGCCAGCCGATGAGCAAATGGGCCCCTTAAAGCAGTGAAGCACTTCACCTCTTGCTGCTATACTTCACACCGCAGACTTAAAGACATTTTTACGGCGGCTACAGCAAACAGAGGAGGGGATGAACGGCGCCCACATGCAGGCGTGACCTGTCCTGCTTCTCCTCAACTATGTGAGAAAAGAAAACGCAGCCGCTGGCTGGCACACTCTGCATTCTCACACACAAACCTGCACATCTGACCTGGAACAGAGCTCATGTTAAGCTGTCAAACGCAACTCAATCGATCGTAAATTCTAATCGCTTGATTCAAATTTACTTCACTGTTTGTTTTTTTTTCCTTTTTTTTCCAGCCAGAGCAGTTGACCAGACTAATTGTCAGGTCCAGTTGGAGTTTCCAGCAGGCCACAGCCATGGAAAACAAACCAGCCCCTGCTCAGGCAACTTGAGCTCCCACTTTTTTTTTCTTATTTCTTCAGACAAATGAAAAAAAAAGTTGCTTCCACAAAGAGAAAAAGGAGTGTGAATGAGCATGTACATGCATGCATTTCATTGTGGTTGAGCTGTTGTGTCAGTATGCTGTTTGCAAAAGCCCCCTGAGTGTATTAAGATTCCTGAATGTGTGTAATGTACATATCTAAAATTACAGTTGGATATCTTGAGTCTCACACCCTCTTCATCGCCACTTTCCCCCCGTCGTACGCCATACGCCTTATCCAAAGACATCACCCGGCTTGAAAGGTGCCTTTAGCAGGCTCCTTGAAGCGGGGAGCGGGGGTCCCGCTCTGGGACAATGATGGTTGAGGTGGAGGGGAGCCGGGGGAGCAGGAACACATAGCATATTAAATCTGCTGGCGGAGCTGGGTCGTCCGCGCGGAGAGCCAGAGAGCCAGATCTGAGGCATGCCCTGAAGGGATGGCTGGGCCTGGGGATTAGGAGGCCAAGGAGAAGCCCTCGCACACCCGAAGACCCCTTCTTGTCTCTGCTCGCACGCAAATGCATCCAGACGTTTTGACGCTTCTCAGGTTTGCCATCTCAGCCCAACTTTTCACAGCACTCCTCGGAGCCTCGCAAACCCGCGCCGGCGCGCACACACATTTCCATCCGCTGCCTTTTTTTTTTTCCTCAATCACTACCTCTGTCTGACTTGTCCTCTTTCTTTCCCCCACTGTGTCTGTTTCATTTGATGTCAACATATCAAAGTAGCAAATCATCAAAGTGAGAGATTTCTTTTGGGGGCCATCTACTCAACCACGCCGGTTATATGCAAGGGAAGCAACAGCTAATCAAATTATACAGGGAATTACTCCAAACTTTCACTGCTCATGTGCTCACTGTGGATTTTAAAACTTAGAATATTTGTTTCTATGTCCTGTACTCAGCCAATCGATTAGTTTTCAACTATTAAATTAATCACCAACTATTTGTGTCCAAATTCTCTCACTTCAGCTTCTAAGATGTGAATATTTTCTGGTTTCTTTACTCCTCTGTGACAACTGAACATCTTTGGGTTTTGGACAAGACAAGACATATGAGGACGTCATCTTGAGCTTTGGGAAACACTTCTCAACATTTTTCACCACTTCCTGGACCAAACAACCAATCAATGAATCAAGAAAATAATTGACAGATTAATCGTTAAAGACAATAATCATTCATATGTTAAAAACACACACAAGCTGCAGAAAAACCTGCAAGCAAGCACTAAAAACCAACTACACTCCTCATTATCTTAAGGAAAAATCAACTTCCTCACATCACCCTCGTTCTAACAAAACATTTGCCACCTCTTTGAGGGCTCCAGGCCGCAGCATTAGCACAACAACACAGCTCATTAGGGCCTCTTGCATACAAACCTGATAACAGGTATTATTCCTGCGGGGCGTAAAAGGCCCGAGGACAGAACCTGCCTTTAGGCCCTTAAAAAAAGAGGAGAGGGCCATACCTCAAAAGCTAATAGCATGTCATCTCCCTGCATTAACATGACAGCACCTATTCTACCAGGTCGCCACAGGTCACACCAGGGGTAAACCGGGCCTGTGTCGCAATGCATAATTTTTACTTAAAGCAGTGCTTAAAGTTGAGATAAAATATACGCTGCTGCTGGTGCTGCTGGCGCTATCTGACGGACGGAGGGAAACGTTATCCGCCTGCTCTTCACACGCAGAGCAGGCGGCAGTGATACATCTTTGCTGGCTACAGTAAGCGAGTGGCTCCGAGTTGTGCATCTCATTCCAGCAGATTAGCATCTTAAACACTGCTGCATTCATCACCGCTGCTGCATCATAATGAGACAAAGTGGGGTTTTTTTGGGTAAAGGTGCACCTGTTTGACATCAGTACCCCCCCCCTCTGTAGTTTATTTTAGGTAAAACGTGAGCTATTCAAAGTGTTCTCATATAATATTCATGCAAATTTATTACAGGATAGTGATTTTGCTCCTAATATGAAGATGTTTAATATGTTTTATAATATATCACATATTTTAAAAACCTACTGACATCCACATGATATGTAGAATTAAAGAAATTAAACTTAAATCTGTTTAAAGATGTTCTATATGGTATTAAATGACCCAAATGTCTACAGCTGCAACAATTAATCGCTTATTAATTGACTATTAAATTAATCGCCAACCATTTTAATAACAGATTAATCATTTTGAGTAATTTCTTTTCAAGAATATTTCCAAACCTCAGCTTCTTAAGTGTGAATATTATCTGTTTTTTATACTCCTCTGTGACAGTAAAGTGAGAATCTTTGGGTTGTGAAGAAAACGAGACATTTGAGGACGTCACCTTGGTGATCAACGACGTCTTTCCTCCATTTTCTGACATTTTATGGACCAAACAACTAATCAGTTAATCAAGAAAATACTCAAAACATTAATCGATGATGAAAACAAGCCCTGCAATCGTCACAGATTTTTCTGTCATCAGTCAGTCACTGAAATTTGATTTAATCACACTTAATTTAAGGCTCATAAAAAATACATCAGAAAAAAAATTAAATCAGATGCCATTATAATTTTGGCCTCCAAATAATAATATTATAGAGGCAATTATATGGTATTTCTATGGTGTCTGTGTTATTTTAAAATGATTAACAAGAAACAAGCCACAAAATGCAAAACATACAAGAGAAAATGTTCATCTCTATTTGTTTAATTCCAGTAATTACAAATGATTCTCCTGATGTCATTTTAAAAATATAAAATATTAGGCCTAAAATCTGAGCAGTTTAAGGCCTCATTATTTTTCATGTTAACTGAGCTGAATCATTGACATGACAGTGATCCATTTCCTACTCGCAGGCCCAGGGAAATGTTATTTTGTTATTATAAATAAAAGGATGCTAAATGACAGTTTATGTGACAGCTCCTTTTTAATTTTATTAGACAAGACCTGCAAAAAAAAAAAGCTCTGCTCAGAGCCAAATCCACACAGCAGAGATGACTGATGGAGCAGCCTCATAAAAATAGCTAAAAGGAGATTTTTATCTGTGTGAACTTGTGCTGTTAAACATCTTATTTGGTGTGTTCTCCGTCTCAAGGCAGCCAGACCCTCCGTTAATAATTTGCCAAGTGTCAAAAAAAAAAAAAAAGGAGGATTTGAGCTGCACCGCATGGTTGAGCACCTCGGACCCTCGTCGTTCTGTATGAAACCCGAGAGCAGACAAGCAGATAAAATGTGGAACAGCTGGCGGAGGACAGGAGGGAAAGTTTCAAACAAATATCCGCACATGTGGAGGGCTGAGGGGCGGGGGGGGTGGGCTCCCAAACGTTTTCATGTCCCCGGACCCCCAAAAAAGAACACACAGACTTCTGTTGGAGAGATTTTTTTTCCTTCTCTTCACCCTGCACAAGCCCATGTCAGAGTTTGTTTTATTTAAATGTTGATTTTGATTTTAAACAGGCTGACTGTGATTGTATTTGTCCTTTTTGTCCATTTTTAACTGTCATAAATCCAGTGAATTCTAATAAACCAAATTCGAGAGACTTTACACTTTTCTAATTTTGCTCGGGGCCCCATAAAACTCCCCACATGGACCCCTGCGGAGCCCACAGACCCCACTGTAATGGGCTTAAATTTCTCTGAGCACATGCACATGCCTTCAAACACGCTCTGATGTGTCCTCAAACGATTTTCTTTTTTTTTTTTTAAAGTGAAGCACAAAATAATAAAAAAAAAATTCCAATGCACATTAAACTGCCAGATTGAAATTGAAAGATTTGCTGCCTCTCAATGCTTTACAGCTGCAACAATTAATCGATTATTAATTGTCTATTAAATTAATCTCCAACTAGCCTGATAATTGATTCATTTTCTAATAACAAATGTCCAAATTTTTCTGATCTCAGCTTCTCAAAAGTGAATCTGTTGTGGTTTCTTGACTCCTGTGTGACAGGAAACTGAATATCTTTACATTGAAGACATATGAGGATGTAATCTCAGGCTTTGAGAAACAGTGGCCGACATTTTTCACCGTTTTCTGACATTTTATGGACCAAATAATTAATCAGCTAAACAAGAAAATGATCCACAGATTCACTGATAGTGAATTTTCACTTGTTTTATAAAATGTAGTTCAGTGCAAAATCTGGAGCAAAATGGTAAAATGGGTATTTGGTTTGCAATGCAAACATTTCTTGCAAGGACTGAGCAAGAAAAATCTGTGAGCCTAAAAAATGGTCCAGGAGGAAATGTGCACAATGTATAGAATTAAGCATTATATGCATTTAAAACTTCTTGCACGGTGCCTGAGAACTTTAAGCCACGTACATGTGTATATAAAAAGGCCTCAAATTAACTTTTGAGTTTTAAAAATATTATAAAAAATAGTGATGTAGGAATGTTTAAATGAGAAAATAACAAGAATTTTAGACCTACTCTGCTATACTTGTATAATAAAATGAAGGAATCTTGAATCATTTTTTAATTTTCACAATGCTTATAAATTAAATAACTCTACACGTTAGAGGTCAAGGGTCACAGGCTTGCATGGATTTTGAAAAATAAAAGCATCTGAGCATGTCCATGTAACTGTTTCTGCAGAACTCTAACAGGATTTAAACCGAATCAATAACAGACACTGAAATATGATCATGCACATAAATATGCATGCCCCCCCACCCCTCCACCCCCCCACACGTTTCTTTAGGCAAACGACCAATAAAGTTTCATGTCTGCAGAAGTTCATAAAGTTTCACTTCATAACTCCCAGCAGCATTACACGTGTTTCTTCCACATCCACGTCCAAAAAAAACAAGTTTTCTCATCCCAACCAAACTTCATGCAACTTTTAGCTACTTTTAAAACGCACATCTGTCCGTCGGATACGTGTTAAGTGTGCCATCCGGGGGTTTCTAACAACCAACACTTATTTCACAGAGAATAAATCACACTCTGGCCAAGTGTACCGCGGTCTGTGATGCGTTTTCGGCTCGTTTAGAAATCCCAACGAAGCTTTTCATCGTTGTTTTTAAAAGGCTGCCCTTTTTCAAAAATTCTTCTGTTAATCCACTTCATGACTACATCTAAACTTGTGTGAAATCCCAGCGTTTTGAAACGTGAAACCTCTGCCGCTGCCTCTTTTTGACCAAACTTTTAAAAGTGGGCAAACGCGTGTGGATTTACTTACTTCTTTCTGGGCGATTCTCCCCCTTTAATTCTTCTTTTATCTTCACAGAAAGAAAAAAAAAAAAAAAGAAAAGATTAGTCTTCTTTCTTCGTCTTCTTCTCTTCCTAAACTTGCAGATGTGCCTCTCTGGAGTTGCCTGCTGGACTTTTTTTTTTTTTTTTTTTTTTTTTTTACGCAGCAACTCCAACTCCAAAACGACGCTGCCAGAGTTTTTCCTCTTCTTGCCTGTCTAGTTTCTCCTCCTTCTCACAGTTTGCTGTGTTCAAGCACCGCCGGACCAACACCACCATCAGCCTGCCGATAATATCTGCCGATAGCAGACCGCCGCGGACGTGCGTAAAAACAACATAAGCGTCAGAGAAGGAGCGCATGGAGAGTTGTTATTACATTTAGAGCGCTTTTTTCCAGGAGAAGAGAGAGACAGAGGAGGGCGAAGTGTGGGACTCCAGCTGCTCCTTCCCTCGCTTGACTCCTCCCTTCGGATTGCTCCCTCCTTTACTCACTGCCTCCCTCCTTTTTTGATTTTGTGTACCCCCCTTTTCCTCCTTCCTTTCTTCTTTTCTTGCTTTCTTTAAGCCATTTTTTTTTTTTTTACTTTAATCCAAGTTTGTCTCAATATTGCAATTTATGGAGCAAAAAAACAAACATTAAACTCTGTTTTCCCACTTTTCTGTTACTCAGACAGGATTGTAGAAATATTGAATCCAAGCTCAGTATCCCCAACCAGAAATGTGACCTGATACATTTATTGACGCCAGGGGAGGAAATAACTAATTACAAATACTCAAAATACTGTAATTAAGTCATTTTTTTGCAGGAGTATTTGTACTTGTATGAGTATATTTTCAAGTCTGCACTTTTATTCATACTTAAGCATACATTACACTATGTAACCTTTAAAAGTTTTAAGTAAAGCAAAAACATGTTGTTCTATGTACATTTACAAAAATCCCTATTATTTAGACATGACATTCAGAATAATGTGATCCTGAACAAATCAGTTAAAATGTCCAAAACAATTCACATCCAATGGATTATATATTTTTTTATTTTATTTTTAAAATTGCATTAAAAAGATACAAATCCTGCATTACATGACGAGTGTCCGGGTAAATTATCTTGTGACAGTTGTAGTCGAATACATTGATTTGCTTTGTAATTAAGATAATTTTGCCGATTTAAATTCAGTAGAGAAGTTTAAAGGCACACTATGCAGGATTTCCCTAAAAAAAAAAAAACAATTTATAGTCTCCAACAGAAAAATCCCTTTCAGTCTTCACTCATGACCCACTAGAAGTGTGTGGTGGTGTCTGTATCTGCAGACCCTGCCCTCGCCTGTGTTTCTTTATTTTTGGATTGCTCCCTCCTATACCCCTCCCTCCTTTTTGATTTTGTGAACCCCCTTTCCACCTCCTTTTCTCCTTTTCTTGCTTTCTTGGTTTCATGGAGGTAACATATTTGTAACTTTGATCCTATAGTCCCATTATTGCAATTTATGGAGTAAAAACCAACATTAAATTCAGATTTCCCACTTTTCTCTTCCTAAAGGCAAGAATGCATTAGACTGTGTAATCTACTTAGTTACTTTTAAAATCACAATTGAGTACTGAGCACAATTTCAATTAATATTCAAGCTTTTCATCTGCATTTTTGTACCCATAAGGCTATCTGATCGCAAATCAACCAGTGAAAACAGGAACATACAAATGAAAAAAAAACACAAAACACTGCAGCAGGCACATGTTTAGAGAAGTAACTGACCACTGAGCAGAACAGAGCAGGAGGTGAGAGTAATTTAGAATAAAGATTTGGAGAAACAGAAACTCCTTTCAAATGAATGGCTGCTATTGATAATGCATTAAACATCAGCAGTTAAAAAGTAACTAATACTCTGAGTAATTTGGAGAAGAATACTTTGTACTTTTTGTAGCAGCAGTAGTAATGTAACTATACTGTTGGTAATTTAACAGTACAACAGTACAGTACTTATCTATCACTGACTAATAATAATGATGATAATAATAATAATAATAATAATAAGAAGAAGAAGAAGAAGAAGAAGAGGAAGAAGAAAGATTTACAGAACAAAATACAATTAGGAGCAAAGTCATTAGAGCAATTAGAGCACATAATCAAGCTGTCCTGAGCCCATATATGGTGAATGTGCAAGATGAAAGAAATAGGTTTATATATCAATAAAAGAAATAAGTTCATGTAGAAGATGTGGTTTCATATAATGCAGATATACTGTATAAAGATATAAGGCAAATAAAAGTCAATAAAAGAACATTTGAAACAGATAAAAGTATGTGGAAGTACATATGGAAGCTTTTAATGAAACACAATAATATATGATATGATATGATATGATATGATATGATATGATATGATATGATAATGGAAAGTCAAACATTGTTAAGTGTATGCCATTTAAAAAAGTGAGTTTTAAGGATGCAAAAGACTGGAATAATGAAGCATTTTATTTATTCTTTTAACTGTTCAGTTTTATTTTCTGTTTACTTTATTTCCCACCATGCCTCTGTCTTGCTAATAACATGTATTTTCCAAACATTAACTTTTCTCAGCTAAGACAATTTATTTTCTGCATCTTGATAATACATTTTCAGATCACCAAGTGATTTTTTTTAATTGATTATTCAGGCAAAGACACAGGAGTTTTCTCAACCTAAAGCACAGTTAACACTGGATAATATTATGATGGGTAAATAATTAATCATTCATATGTTTATATGAAATTTCCAGAAAAGAGAGGCGTTGACCTCAGTGTCCTTAATGGCAGCTATAGCACTGCTCATAGGCCTTCATAGCGCATTACTGACTCTACACAAGTCAGTGAATGAAAAAAAAAGATGCATTCAGTGACAAGGAAGTTTGATTTTTATTTTCTCTGGCATCGTTTTCCTGCTTGTTTTCTTCTCCTCTGTCCATGTAAGTCAGTTACCAGTGTTGGACTGAACCACTGGATCACAACAAGGACTCAACTTGTTTGTCAATAATGTTTTATTAAAGAAGGATGTCATAATGTAGGACAGGAGAACACAGTCTACAATTTCATCTGAGAAAAACAAAGCGAGAGAATACAACAGATAGTATACAGCATAAACACAAAAGAAAGAACACACCCACCTCCCTCCCTTTCTTCTCAGCATGTATTATGTATTATGTAGTATATATGACAATAAATGCTGCAGTGGACAATTATAAAAACAAAAAGCGGAAAGTAATAATGGGTAGTCGACTACATGAGTTTCTTAGGCGGCTAAATCTTATTATGACTCACTAATCCTCAGGCAGAACCTTATTTTGTTGAGGTGAAGTCATTTTCTGTCATTTCCTTGAGTCACAGCTTAAAAGTGTGAACCTCCTACTTCTTACGAAATGTCAAAATTCATTTTATAGCTGTGATCAGACCATCGGAAACAATCTGCTGCTGTGCTCTTCTTTGTTCATATGTGGAATCAGATGTTTCCAGCGCAATTAAAAACATGATCACATTCAATGTGTTTCTTATCACAGGATGGTTTTTTAAATGTCCAAAATCTCTCTGTCCTGGGGCAGAAAGTGAAGCTATAGGGGACATTTGCCTCTGCTATGATGCATCTATCACCCTGTGAGAGGATGTCATCAAGGACTAAGACTGATTTATAAAAAACCTTATGTTTTCACCTGAACCGGTGCAGTGTAAGATCATTTAGAGCTGCCAATAACTTTCATTAAAATCTTAAACAACAACAAAAATATGTGCATTTACATAAATCACTATAATTAAACCCACTGGACATTATATAACATTACACTGAGCATTATGTCAACCCGCATGATTCAGTTAAAACGATTACAACCAAAAAATAGAAGCATTCACCTCAAATGGAATATATGCATTTTTTATTTTTGTAAAATGTATAATATGCAGGATTTGACAGCTGCTGTTGCATGAAAATGCAAATGATTGAGTGGAGATCGAGTCTCATTCCCGGGACATCAAATACCGACACTTTGTGTTGGTAAAGTGTCTCAAGCATTACAAAACAGTGAGAACACAAAAAAAAAATACAGGCAGAGGGCAGAGTCTCTGCAGATACAGACACCACCACACACACACGGGTCATAAGTGACGAGTCGACTGAGATTCAGTTGTCCATACGTTGTTCTTTTTAGGGAAAATGTTGCATATTATGCCTTTAAAGGACAACAAGAAATGTGTACATTTACATAAACATAAGTCACTTTCCTTTCCTTCTCAGCAAATGGAATATGATTATTTTATTTTTAAACTTGCATTGTTAAAATCAAATCGTGCCTCACATGTTTCATTAGGCAATTTATTGATACTTATCAATGTGTCATCATTGCATTGATAAAAATAACAACAAGAAGAAGATTTAATAATTTTGTCTTTTGATTATTTTGGTGCAAAAAAGTACAAAAGTATACATGAAGTACAAAATATTTGAGATTGTGACAATAGTACCTTTTAAACACAGTCTCATGATCGCCTAAATATAGAAAGTGAAAAGGTCAATTGAGGACAGAAAATTGAAATTTAACGTTCGGTTAGCATTCAGGCCGGTTTGTGCAAATGCCAGGGTCGTTTTTTTTTTGTTGTTTTTTTCAGTCAGTCACTGATTGATAATCCTCACCAGAATTTGGTGCAAAAATAAAGACATGGCATGAAAAGATTATTAATTAAAAGATTTAACAGATATTTTAGTATTTTTTTTATATAGAAATGTGAGTTATTGTTTTTAGCTGCATTTGAATCAAATTTAGTAAAGTAATCTCACACTTTTCAACACTCTGTCCTGTCAGCTGTTTATGTAATGCCTCCAGCACATCTAAATATTGATGGCAGTATTACCAATATTTCTGTACTGGTTACTGGTTTCATACTGGTTCTCCATATCCATCTCTAATCACATGCCATCTTTGTCTGGATAAATTATCTTGCAAGAATCACACTAACTGTTATAGCACAGCAACATAATTGTTTTGCAATTATGAACGTTTTTTATGAGTGATTAAATTCAACAGCAAGGTTTAAGTGACATTTCTTACTTTCACACACATCTCTGTCTCAATCATCGACCTTATAAAAGCCCAATTTACATTATGAAACAGTCTGACTCACATATTGGAAACTGTCGATTTATGAGAGCTAAAATAGTCCCGTGGGCTCAGCCTTCAGAGTGCTACCTAATGCTGCAGTAAAGCAGAGGGAAGCCCTCCTGTAGGGTTAGGTTATAATCAATATACATAATCAATATACAGGGAAATTATGTGGTAAGAGAGGTCTTTAGGGTGCTGTCTCGATCAATGAAGAGGTGGGAGTTTGGAGAGGAAAATCACCAGTTAATCGTTTAACCAGGATTTGAATGTGTGTGTGTGGCCGAGAGGTCAAGTCCATCAGCACACAGTCGGTGTGTTTAACCTGATTGCAACACACATCCGTGAGAAAATAAAGAAGTCTGTAATTTAAATAAATATTTTGCTTCAAAAAAATATGTTTTATGAGCAGTTTCCCAAAGCTCATTATGCCAATAAGGTCTGCATTGACTAATTACCGCCTTAATCAATCAGAGCCTGAGATCCCCTGTCACAGCTGTCAACGTCTTTGTCATCAATAAAGCTCCAAATGTTTGAATTTTGATTTTTGTCAGAATATGAAGATGGATTCTGAATGTAAAAGTTGGGCGGCTTTGATGAGTCTTTGAGCAACTATTTTAAATTATTCAAGAGGAAAAAACAAGGTTTGGTTTTGACTCAAAATGTGTTTGTATTGATCAATAAATCTACAGATACAGTTTTCCTTATAATGTGTAATAACGTTAGCCGCTGAAGCCTCTATGTCCATGTGCATTGAGTCTTACTTGTTCTTTTGCTTCACAGCCAATAAAAGGACCAGGACTTGCTGGATAAAACACTTTTTCTATGGTTCAAAGGTCCAGGGTGTGAAATTTATTGGGATTTGATGTTAGACTATGGCAGAAATTGAATATAATATTCAGAATCATGTTTTCGTTAGTGTTTAATTACCTCAAAATAAGAAGTGTTGTGTTTTTCTTACCTTAGAATGAGCTGGTAATTTCTACAGAGGCAGCGGGTCCTCTTCCACAGAGTCCGCCATGTTGCACCGCCGGGTTTCTACAGTAGCCTAGAAGAGACAAACCAAACATTTTTTTCATGAGTTTCACAGCCACAGTAGTTTCTTCTACACACTTAGAAGGGGAGGGTGCTGCTACTAAATCCTACGCACCATCCCTTTAAACCTAGGGATTAAAAATGTGTTTTATTTCAGAATAAATGACACAATAATCTATTTTAAGTATTTAAAATACACAAAACAAGCTCTTAAAGCATTTTATTACAGATTTTGTTCTATTTTTTCTGCCCAGAAAAATACAAATTAGAAAATACTCAAAAGTAATACGTATTTTAGATACATTTAATTGATTTTTGCATTTTTTGCATTTAAATTATAATCCAGGCCTAAAAAGTAATTTAAGATAAGATAAGATAGAAAGTTGTGATATAAATCAGTATCAGTGCTGTGAAAGTCCTCGTGTCCGTGACGACAGACAGGAAGTCGGGGCAGATAGAGGAGACAGTCAAAGGTGCTCTGTAAGACACGACTAATTCTCCTGTCAGTTTGTCAGGCGGTGCTCATCTGGCCTGGACTACACAGAGATAAAGTCCTTGTTATGAATCTCTCAAAGAGAATCCGAGGAACGTGGAGGTGGGGGCGAGGTGGGGGAGAACAAGAGGGTAAAGGAGGAGGGAGGGGGTGCACATGGGCATCAGTGGGGTTAGCGGCTCCCGAAAGTATTTCATCAAAGAGGGCCAGGATCCTGGGGATTGAGATTCTGCCTGGAGGCAAGTAACCAATGGTCTCCCAAGAACATATTCCAGAGTAGGGCTCGCAGAGCCAAAGCACACATCAAAAGCACCTCTGTAGCCAAAGCGATTCTGGAGGAGAAAAAAAGGGGTTCGGGTCCCTTCTTGGCCCCCTTTAAGCCCCAGATCTCACCCCAATTAAGAAGGAACTACTGTTTGTTCCAGACCCTGAGATCTACAGACAGGGAGGTGTACTCGCTAAGGTAGACGCTCAGGCATGCTCACAAACACACACACACGTACACACACACACACACACGATAACCAATCACAAGTATGCACACACTCACATATTGTCACTTTTCCTCAATAAAAAAAAAAACAAAAAAACGCAGAGTAACCAGTGTTGAGAGGGTTTGTTTGTCTGTTTGTCTGTATAGCTAATTTTTTATTTTACAATTAAATATTTATTTAAATGAGATGTCCACTCATTATATAATGACAGTATTTTCACAGCTGAAGGCCGAACTGTTCCACACTGAAGCATTTTTTCACTGGATGAACTGGCTTTAAGATTAGCTGGTTTCAGTAGAGACCAGAGTGATGAGACTTGTAATAGTATAAGTAGTGTTATAATATGTGTGCACTGCACGTGGCAGTATATCATTCTTTATTTTAAAATACATTTTGAAATTGTAATCCTGCTAATAATCCCTTTTTAATAATGGAATACGGTTACCTTTTTTGTGTGCAATTACATAATCCCGTTGCTCCCCAAGCCTGCCAAGCTCTGAAGATCAACATCTGCGTCTTGTGCTTATTTTTCAAAAAATGACCAACTGACAGAGCGTGTTTCCAGTTTCAGCCGTGATCTCACTGAGCTAATATGTGCTGCTGCTCAGTGTGTCCACGTATGTATGTTACACGAGTAACAGTAAATCAATACTTGGCAGAATGTTGTGTAGGCATTTGGATTTTTGCCTTTAATTCTCCACCGCTGGACAGATGTCACTGTGAAATGGATACGGCAGAATAAGCATATTATATCCACACAGATGTGACCGCTGGAAATGCAGCGGCTGCATGAACAGAGGAATGATACACAGAGGCTCCTGTGTGTTTCACTGCAGAGAGGCTTTATGTTCAGATAAAGGAATATCTGAAGTGTCTTCAGTCAGCGCTGAAATCTTTTACTTGATTTAAAGTAGCAACACCACAGTATCCTCCTTTGCAAATTACATTCAGTATTAAGTAGAAATAGAGACGTATCACAAGAAATTGTACTTCAAGATTCAAAAGGAATAGTTTTCATTATGCAGAATGCCACTGTGAGTGTTAATTTATATCATATCAAGTAGTATTTTTATACTGTCAAGGTGGAGATAATATTGAATTTTGCATTTACTGTTTATTCTATTCAAAAGTATCACATTTTAGAAAATGATCATATCACCATCACCAAAGGTTTTATTTCTAAATCCTGGTTTGCAAAGTAACCTGTAACTGTCAAATAAATGTAATGGAGTGTTAGCAGTGCATTAGAAAATGTACTTAAGTACAGTACTTGATTAAATGTACTTAGTTACTTTCCACCATTGGCAATGCATACTCATGCTCTGAGCCACCAAGTAAACACATATAAACTACATAGAGGTTTTTAAAGGACCAGTGTGCAGGATTAAGTGGAAAGCCGGTGTTTGGTTTGTCTGTTCTGGTCTACTGTAGAAACATGGCAGTGAAAACACAATAATTCTTATTCTCAAGTGATTATACACTGATGAAAACATACTTATAAATGTTATATTGCATTTCTGCCATAGTCCACCTATAAATCTCAATAAATAATGCTCACTGGACATTTAAGGACCACTTTTTAAGCTGCATTTTAAATCATCAGAGCGGAAAAATGGAAATCCGATATTCTAATATTTCAGTCCACCTAAATTACTCTAAAATGTACTGGATTATCACATCTGAAAACACTTTCTATCAAGGAAACTCTCTGTGGAAACTGGAAACTTTATCTTGTGGATTATTTGTTTTCGTAAATATTTATTCATTGTGATGATCTATTGTGGATCATTGAGACTAAACAGAATGGGACATCTTGGCAAGATGCATATCATTTAGCAATGTTCGCAGCTTGAAACCAGCCAGAGACCCTTGATGCATCATATCCTCTCATACTGTGTCTCTATTAATATTTTTTTAAAAAAAGGCAAAACGCCTGGAAGCTAATGTTATAACAAGACACTGTACAAAAGTGACAACATAACAACACAAACAAAATACCATTTAACTCAGGTGTACTGGAGTTGAGGCAGAAATATCTCCGTAGATAGAGACTGTATCTCAAAACCTTTATGCATGGTTTGATGCCTCTAATGGGATTTATTTTATTTTGTTTCTATTTTGGGTGAATCTAATAAAGGCACCAACAGTTTACTTGCTCTTAATCTTTGGACCACAAGTGCAACCAACAAATGACTGCAGCCACCTGACACTGGGCCAGGGACCAGAGATTTGGGGCCAAACAAACGCACCACAAAGGAGCGTCAGTGACCTCCGATTCACTGTCAAGAGTGTATGAGAGCGTCATCCATCCTTCATCTGTGTACAAAGAGCTCAAGAACTCTCCTTCTACCTTCTGTGCTTCCTCCTCTGTTTCCTTTTTTTCTCACATGTCCTGTACCTGTACACACTTGTACACTGAGGACACTAAACACAGGCGCTCCCCTCTTCTCCTCCCCACATGCCCCCCCCCCCACACACACACACACACACCGGAGGTATCGGGTGGCTTGAGTGGGCCATTAGTGTGAATGACTGATAAGACTCTCAGCCCCCAATAATCAGAAAAGGGATATTTGCAGTTATTTTGAATCCGTCAGAAATAATAAACGCCAAACTATATCCACTTGGGCTATTTAAGCAATTTCCCCGTGATAACATCCCGTGGGGATTTCATGTGGAATCCAAATGACGACATAATAAAACCACGACGCCTGCACCCCCTTATCAGGCTGGATTAAAAGGGAATAATGAAACAGAGAGGGTTTGGAGCCTTGTGTGGTATGAATATGATTATCTAATGGACTCCAATGGAAAGGCATGTTAATTCCACTTTAACGCGAGACCTTTCCCAGACTATCTCCTGCCCCTGGCTCCTCCTAAGACCCCTCCTTCCTCCCCCCGTCGACCCGTTTCTCTGCCTCTTTCTCCTCTTCCTTTAAGTTAAAATAATCGTTCTGCTTTTTGGCACAGAAGTCATTATGCCCGCCGTCTATCTCTGTGTATGAACGTGAGCATGGGAGAGTGATAAATCCACAGCCCCCTCGTCTTTTCACCCTCTTTTTCCGGTCTGATTGGAGCATGTTGGCCTCTTAACTTTCAGACAAAAGCACTCTAGGCAATTATCAATATTCAGATTTTTTTTTTCTCGCCACAGAGATCATTGTTGCTTGAAGAATGTGGGTCACTCATACAAACTCAAATCAAAGTTTCTGAGCAGCCAGTTGAAATCATATTACATGGTCTGATACTGGGTTTAACGAAGCCTTAATGTTTGAATACTGGGCCAAAAAAAGCATCATTGTGAAAGGTCACTTTAATTATTTATTTCATGCTGATAATTTTTCAGTTTAAACTTGTCTGTCCACTTAAAACTTAACAAAACTATAACAAGTGAGGACTTTTTTTATTTTCATGTTGTCCAAGCTAAAGTAAAGAGTAAGATGAACCCTATTTTCCTCAGTTTCTGTATCTAAGACTAATGGGGACAACCATTTTTGAAAGTGGTTCAGTACTGAGCAATTCCACTGCAGCTGTCAGCCACAAAACTTTCTGCAATGTCATCCTGGTGGGCAATTTACCATTTCGAAGTCCTTCCCTTTATTGTTCTGTGCTCCCATAACAATTGAGCAAACAGTTTTCTCCTTTTTCCTGTAAAAGTGACATATAAGTCATCTCCTTTGTTAGAAAAATGATAGCTAACTTGCTAGCTACTGATTAATGCAGATTTACTAGCAAGTTAGCCAGTGTTTTGCTAATATTAGCTAATTTAAAAGATGACTTCTCTTCAAAGAGAAGTTTTCTTCAACATAGACAAACACATAGCATATCTACATACAGGAAACAGGAGAAAGGAGAAAGTTGAAAGAAGTAGCAAACTTGCTCAGGAAGTTTGGTACCTCAGTCAAGAGGGGTGGATCGATTGCAAATCATCAAAATAAAAGTTAGACTAAAAGTTCTTGTTTTTTCCACTGACAGGCTCAGATTATTATTCACAGTGTCTGACAACATCATGGAAATGTTTGCTACAAAGAGAGAGAGACCTTTCACATCTAACTTGATGATTTAAGGGTTTATTTTAACCAAACTAGAGTTGGTGATTGTCAGAGCAGTGGAAACATGAACCAATATGGTTTTGGTGAGATTTATTTTCTTTATGGGTTCACGGGTTTGAATAAAGTGACTTTTACGATGATAAAATTACTGTTTCTGTAAATGGTCCGTTGGTTTTGGCACCAGCAATAAATCAGCTGTTTCTGGTTAAACATAAAGGATCCTGCTCCTCAACAAGACGGGCTATTTCTGTAGCAATTCTTTCCACAATCTTGTCAGACACTTGCATAACAATCTGAGCTTGTCAGTGGCAAAAACAAGCACTTTTAGAGGACTTACTTTGACAGGGAGAAACTGACCTAAGATGTGACCCTGTATGTAGCTTTTACATGAGCTTTTTGCTCTGTGTTATTGGAGCACAGAGTAAAAATGGGAGGGACATTTGCCCATGGAGTGCTGCAGGGATGATGCATTTTTGGATGTTAGCATCACACTGGTTCCCTCCACAAGAAAAACAAAGGTTTTACATTGGATTTTGAATTTGTGCAAAACACAAGCTCTGTAGTGAACAAAAGTTTTGTTCAGCAAGATAATCTTCGCAAATGACCACCGTTTGATGATTTTTGAACCATAAATATTATCACTAGTAAAAAGCTAACTTTAGGCTATAAATGAAATGTGCATGGCTTCACGTCACCACAACTAAGTCACTTTGAGACAAGTAAACCAGAAGTGCTAGTACGATATTTCCACGTCTTAGGACTCATATCTGCAGCACTCTATATGGATTTAATTGCTGCCCATTTTACAAATGACGGCTGCCACAGTCTCGCTTGTTACTGGACCAGTTTCAAAAATTGTAGCCCCTGTTAGTCACTTAAACACAGAAACATGGGAAAATAGGGGATCCTGGTTGAAAATACCTAAATACCTAAAACAAATGAATTTTCATGGGTGGTGTTCTCCAGTAATAAATGTACATATTAAAGTATAAAGCATGTACTCCTACAGCCGTTGCATCTTTGTTTCAAGGGCAAACTACCATCCAAAAAACCCCATCCATCACCAAATAAAGATTTAAGTCATGTGCAGGCTTTGCTGTCAAGATTCTGTAAAGATGTTGTCAGACACACATCATTGGTGTGTGTATTTTGCAATAGGTGTGGACTGATTAAAAATACCTCTTCTTTTGATCAAGAAGAGAAAATAGTCCCTGACCAGTTCAGACCCAGAGTGGGGGGTCATCATTAGGCCCATTAGGACCGATAAGACTCCTTGAGCCGCATAGTCGAGTCCATTCTCATCTAGCGAGGCACGGAGCGGTATTGTGGATCAGCGCACACATCCTGAGAGCAGACGGAGCTCCCACAGGACACAGTTAAAAAAAAAAAGCATCAATATTTCATCAAACTACTCTCTCTTTCTGGTCCAGATCAAAGCCTCGACTCCCACAGTCCTACAGGTAGAGATGGCTCTTTTGTTTTTGCTCCTCAGGTAGAGCAGCAGTCAGACTCTGTTCGCTTTTGGAAACCTTGCAACGCTCAGCCCATCCATCTCACAGCTTACTGACTCGCTTTTGGAAGAGGAGGTAAAAGGAAGGGTAGAGACGGCGAGGGTGAAAACATGTTCCAGAGATGTCCAGAGATTGAACTTCTTGGCCTTGTAGTGTTGTATTGTTTCCTGTTTTTTCCCCCATGGTTGGCCCGTAGTGAGACAAATGGTGTAAGCAATCTGAGGGTGTTGTAATTTGTCTTTGAAGGGCTGAAACAGTGTTGGCAACTTAATTCCTTACTGACATCTACATCTTCATCATTACTATTGTTTTAATACTGTCTCCTATGATTTGGCCCGTTTGAAGATCCTGTCAGGGGCCCAGCATCTTCCAGGTGAAGTGAACGCAGACTTCAATGTTTTTGATATGTTTTTTTTTTTGTTTTAACTTAAGTCTTTACCCTCCTTATGTGTGTAGCTGCACAGCAATGCAGCAAACTAAGCACACTTCCAGTAAAGGCTGAAGACAAGGGATTGTTTTTGAAATTTTTACTGCATGCAGTTTCCCTTGTGTACAATGTAGTGTGATGTATATTTGCTTTATGAAAGAAACAGCTAAACAACCACATGCTAGCTTGTGGCTAGATAATGTTGCTAACTTGTCTAAGCATTTTGAGTTTTTTGCATGTCATTTAATGCCGATTTGGGCATGAGAACATGAATCAAGTGTCGTGGCTGGCATTGCGAAACGGTCCTGGTTTGCTTAGGTTTAGGCAATAAAACTACTTGGTTAGGTTACATAAAAGATTGTGGCTTGGGTTAAAATAAGTTTACCTTGTGAGGCAGCTGGATTGGCGAGGTCACACAAAAATCCATCAACTTATCTGTATGGGATCAAGCTTTATGTTAAAACTGATTTATGTGAAAATACAAAAAGGTGTTTATGTAAAAAAGGGGAAAAACACATTCTCACACTGCCTTATATATTTGTTGGAGGACCACATTTGACCCACTGGCCTCTATTTTATTTTTGCTTCAGGAATCAAATATGATTACTGACATTATGCTGAACATTTAAACCACAACTTAACCACTTTATTTATCTCCCGATCCATCTTTGAGTCTTCAAGTGGCCTATATTTGTGGATGATCTCATAGTTTGGTTTTTGGAGTAAACACCAAGAAAATTGGGGGCAGCATTTTATTTTGGGCCTCATATTTTCCCATAATTTCCTAGAAAGTAGGCTGACAGATATTTACTGTAAATTTGTGGAGGGTTCCCTGACAGAACAGTGTAATTTGGTGCTGATTTAAGGGGAACCAGCACTCCAATTAAATGCTTAGTTTAGTCTTAAAGTTGGTGCACAGCAGGTCAGCTGAACTTTAAAACATGTTGTCTACAAACAAACTGCACCACTTCACAATAAGACTACCCTGAAAAATTCTGTAGAAATGGTTCATGATTAGATTGTTAGTGAGGTTGTAAACAAATAATTAATAAACTGTAACAACACATCAGATAAAAATGGACAACAGTGAGCTGTACATGTGGTGATGTATTTTACACTTTACAAAAATGCTCACTTTTGTTGCGTTATGAATGTTAGTAACTCATTTGTAACATTAATTAATAAGCAGTAACTGGATCTTGCCAAACAGTGAGTTCACATAAATGCATGAAAACTGTTATAGCTCGTTTATAAATGATTTCTAAAGTGTTTGCAACCTAAAGAATAACCTAATTATAAAAACATTCATACAATTTTTATAAGGGTAGTTTTATTGTTAAGTAGTACCTAATATTCCAGCAATGTGTTACTTGAAAAAAAGGGCAATAACTAAGAAATGGCTAAATAAGGAACTACTAACAAAATGAAAATGTATAGTGATTTTAAAGGAAATGCTGAGAGAAAGTGACCTCCTCTAATACTTTGTTTTTATAATTTGACAAAGTGCTGGTTAAAATGGTTATTACATATAAATATGGACATCACACTGGTGTGATAATTTTATAATTACTTTACTTGTACTTGAATTATTTATTTTTCTGTGATTTATCTGCTATCTTATCTGTACTCCTCCCTTAACTTTACATATTTAATATACTTGTAAACTGGGGGGCGCAATGACCACCGTCTTACTGTAGGTAACAGACTGACTATGGTAACTCATACAAGAAATCCAAACTATCCCTTTAACACTGTTCCACTAAATTAATTAATACGACAGTTCATGACTGGAAACTTGGAAATTGTGTAATGTACTAAATGCGAATTCTTCACTTTTAAAGATTAAAGATACAGTAAATGTCAAATGTTAAAGGAACTAAACACATATTTGCAAATTAGAACGGCATGTGATCCCTCATGTCCTTTGATTGTGTCATTACGAAGACAGAACATCTTCTCTTTTAATCCACCTTGAAGTGTTGGTATGTTACTGCATGCTGGCTTTGTGTTTGTCATTATACGTGTGTAAATGCATCCCCCCCCACCCTCGCTCCTTTTACATCAACCGTGGTTTCTCTGTCGTCCTTTGAACACACCGGGGCCTCTCCTCCTCCTCTCATCATCAGCGTCAATCTGTGGCTGTCACTCGGAGCCGGACAGTGACTAACGACACTCCCAGTCAGTCAAACACTTATCACCACACAGGTAACACACAGGCCTGGAAATGACTGACATGAAATGGAAACGTCTCTCATTCTGTGGGCCCGGGAGCTGAAGTGAAATATTAGCTGTGGGAGAGATGGCGGATGATAAGAGGCTCCCTGTTTGGGCTGAAATTGTGGAGGTCCAAGTTCTATTACATTTCTTTTTACGCCGAGGAGAGCTATGAAGATCCTGTTTTCCTGGATAAAGGATCGCTTTGCTTTTCCATTTTCTTTCTTATATGCACCATTTTTCTGTTTTCTTAACAATACGCTTTAAAACTTGCTAATGAGCTGCACTCTAACTTTGATGATGAGCTATTCGGGACTTGTTCTTGGCTCTGCGTGGGCAAACAGTCCGAGAGTTTAAGGACAATGGGCCTCTTGCATGAATGTTTCTTACTATTTATATATTAAGCAGTCAGAGGAAAATACAGAAATCTTACATGGGATTCAAGAAAGGTGCGCTGACAGCCAAATCTGTTCTTACCCACCTGAGTAAGTTGATGCATTGTCTAAAATTGATGGCAGATTGGATGCATGTGCCAGGAAGTTTGCAATTAGCATACAGAAACGCCAGCAGAGTTAAGTGTCGTGTGCAAACAACGAAGCGACAAGCCACTGACATTTGACGGCTGACATTAAACTCAGAAAAAAGAGGAAAAGAAAGAAAAAGGTTTCAAGAGTTGTCCATTTAAAAGCAAATCTGTGTGTATGCATGCATGCATGAAGTCCTATGTTTCTCAACACAAAACTGCAAGGAATGTAGGAATGTTCACCATCTATAATGAATAATATCCTTAAAAGAATACGGAGAAATCTCTGCACATAAGGGTCAAGGCTGAAAACCAACACTGAATGCCTGTGATATTAAAAACTGACATGATAGTACAAATGACACTAGTATATTTGAGCTAAGGTGCACTTTGACAAGACACAAGACACAGAGTTTGTCACTGCATCTACAAATGCAAGTTAGGACTGTTAAAGTGTGCTGCGGTCTGACGAGTCCACATTTCAGATTGTTTCTGGAAGTCATCGACTCTGTGTCCTCCAAGCTAAAGAGGAAAAGGACCGTCCAGACTGTTACCAGCACTAACTTCAAAAGCAGCATCTGGGATGGTACGGAGGTGCGTCAGTGTCCAGGTACTAGACTGGCCTGCCTGCAGTCCACACCCGTCGCCCATCGAAAATGTTTGGTGCATTATGAGCCACAAAGTACGACAACAGAGACCCCAGACCCATTGAGCAACTGAAGTCATACATCAAGCAAAAATGAGAAAGAATCTGACTTTCAAAACTTAAAGAATTAGTCTCCTCAGCTCCCAAATATTTACAGTGTGCTGTTAAAAGAAAAGGTGATGTAAGACAGTGGTAAACATGCTCCTGTCCCATGTTTTTTGAAACGTGTTGGAGGCAAATTTACAAAAAACAATAAAGTTAATCCATTTGAACGTTTAATTGCTTGCCTTTGTACAGTATTTAACTGAATTGGGGTCAAAAAGTTTTTTGCAAATGATTGCTTTCTGTTCTTGTTTATGTTTTTACACAGCATCCCAACTTTTTTGAATTGGGGTTGTGGTAAGTGGTGCTCATACAGCCAGTGGGTCATTGTTGCTACATAAGCCATCGTCCCTGAGGCTTTCTGTGACCACAGGCCAGTTGAAACCAGACTGCAGCCCGCTCAATGTCAATGGGTCACATATGCTTCCTCTGTCTCTACTATTACTCATAGACTCCGGCATGTCCTCCCTCTATCCCTCCTTTTCTTTCTCTCACACATCTCCTTCACGCACACACACACACACACACACACACACACACACACACACACACACACACACACACACACACACACACAATTCCCCCTGTGCAGAAAGATGGATGGGATGTTCCCAAACCACAGGTGCTGCTCTACTTGTGAGTCTTTCACATTCTTCACCACACAGTCCAGACCTGCTCAGTTTTTTACTTTTTACTGTTTTCCCCAGTGGTGATTACGACGGTACTTCAGTTGTGGGATAATGAGGAACATGGAATATTAGTGATACAGTGTACGATCAATCTGCCTGTCTGTTAGCAGCTCTTTGGGAATGAGATTCCTCTGCAAGAACAAGACAAACCTCATGAACTTGAAACTTGATGTCCAACGCTGCTGCTCCCCGAGACACGGCCGGCCTCCCATCCAGATCGCCACTAGATGGGGTTAGTTTCATTTCCAACTTGGCTGTTTGCTGGTGACTCTCCCTGAAACCTAAACTGTAGGCCGACTCTGCTGTGCAAGCTACGCCACCTTGTGGTGATGTTGTCAATAATCTGTGATGAAATTAAGGAAAGCTCATCCTTTATGTTCTAACACAGTCTGGTTGCTGTTTTTTATCCAGTGAATATGCAGAGGGTGGACAAAATTACACCACCACCTGCATATTAACTGTCAGGATAAAAAGGGGAAAGGAATGAGCCCCAGCCTGGGGTACTTTCAGCTCAGGGGGTACCTCTGCAGATAATACAGGGGTACTTGGAGAGCTTGTAAAGTGGTTCAGCTGATTTGGAAGAATAGAGAGTACAATCACTGGAATCCCTACTTTATTATCTGTTTTATGCTAAACTCCACTACATTTAAGAGGGAAATAATATACTTTTACTCCACTGCATTTTTAACAGTTTTAGTTACTTTTTCAGTTTTCACGTTTAAAAAAAATACCACAAGCTTATAAAATTCAATATGAATATCTTAATTGATATGTACAATGTGATTCAGTGTTCCCTATCAAGCTACATAGGAATGAGAGGAAATTAAAATAAATGAACATGAAACATACAAATATCAAACATAAACATAAGGTTCAAAAGGATAAATAGGCATGATGTGCATGACTCACACGACTGTAGACATATGCACAAATATGGTCAGAGGTATCATTTTATCTGTGGTGTCAAAGCAGATTGAGTCTGGAGATTTATTGCTCACACCTGTAGCACCATCCGGAGGACGCTAAAGTGAAAAGGTGGGGTCACTGCGGAGGCCTCTTTCAAAAAGAGGATCTGGGGCCTCTTGGCGTGTTTCAGTTGTCTATAAGTTGTCAGTAGTTTCACCAGAGAGTGATTTTTTTCTCTGAAATTCTCAGTTTCGTTGCTGTTTAAGACCCAATATTATCCAATATTTTACACAAATAAGAGAAGTATAAAAATGAATGCAAATTTCTGTCAAAGAATTTGTTTTTTTTCTTTCACACATATCAAATAATTTGCCACGCACCTTAGATCTGGAACTACTGGACTTGTAGTTGGTATCTTTATTCTGCACAGTTCTAATCTTATTCACCACGAAGACTGACTTACACACTGAGTCGGCTCGGTGGCAACGCCAGCGGTAAATCAACCATGCTGCTCCGCCGTCCACTTGTTTAGTTGCTCAGCAGAACCTTTCACCATAAAATCCAACTTCCTGTTCATTTGTTACAGGTGTACGGTCAAAATACGCAGGAATAAAGTCACATAAAATATTCAACAATATTCCCAGACCTGTATATCACTGTACCCAAACAAATCTTATCATCTAACAGTAAAACAAACTTGCCAGTGATAAGTGACGCTTCCAGGACAAAACTAACTACAAGATGATTAGGCAAGGAAAGTACATAATGTGCAAATATTGCAAATATATCAGTACATTGCCAGTAAAGTAGCAGCTTTACATGATTACTGGCATATGTATACATATAGACACAAGTGCCACCCTTAAGTCTTCAGTCTGTGGTGTCTGAACACATTGAGTCAGGAGATTTATTGCTTGATAGTAGAAACTGTTCTTATCTGATAGTGTGGGCCCTGGTGCACCTATAGCACCCCTGGTGTATCTAAAGCATCATCCGGAGGGTGAAAACTAGAGCAAAAACACTGTGGGAGACGTGTATTAGTCATTGCAAATAGCAGCGGCTCTACAGAGATGTCTTACAAAAAAAAGCAGCATCCACTTGTGTGATTTCCCCTCTAAACTTCTCAGTTTCATTTAGATGCCTGTTTAAGACCCAAACAGGCCACAGCATCAAATATTTCACAAAAAAACAATGAAAACCATAGGCTGGGAACCACTGGACTACTGTCTGTAACGTAACTGAAACTAACTCCACTAAATCAATGACAATCTAATGATTTCATTTATAGTAATACATCAGTCACTGGGGAAATTTTACTACTGGACAATTACTTTTGCTTTTACTAATAGTATTTCAGCAAAAAGTCACAAAAACCTAAAAAGTAATGAATAAATGGTTGAGTCAATCAGTTTCTTTCACTTCAGATGGTGAGTATAAAAATTACTCCACACATAAAGGATTCAAGACACAAAGTGGCGCTCAGGATCATCACTGATATAAAGAAATCTAACGCAATAGTGAAACTTTCAGTGCTATATTTTTTATGCGACAAAAGCGAAGTCATAGCTTTATCTGGCGTTGTATTAAAATATATGTAATGCAAGTTGTTATTTTGTCTACCTCCTGTGTAAAACAGTTCGCCTCCAAAGGAATCAGTTATTCTCAGACTGATCTTCTTTAACGTCTAACTAAATCTGGTGAGGAACTGAGTTATTCACACAGGAAAATCTCATTCAATACAGACCACATTTATTCATATTTACAACATTTCTTAGACAGGATTTTGCAACAGGATATGACACATGTTCATAGTTTCTCCTTTCCTTTAAAGAAGTCTGAGACGCACTTCTCCATGGTGTACTTATCATGAACTGTGGGATCTCCTCTCTGTATGTCACACAGTAGTGTGAAAAAGTTCAGTAAAACTCTCTGTGAAGGTCAACCTTAGTCAGTGCTGTCATTATTTAAATGTATCAGTCATGCTACAGTGTATTATTGATGTTTATGAGATGTTATTAAATTTCAGAAACAAAGAGTTTATTAATCTGGACTTGATATGTTGTTTATAGGCCTAAACATTTGTAAAAGCTTTTGTAAAGCCTTATAAATGCATTGCAATGTCTTGTTTGAATACACAAACTTACTAAGAATATGTGTAATATTTGTTGAGTAATAATATTACCATTTGTGGTGTCAGGTTAAGACAAATTCAAGATATTATTTGTCCCAGAGGACATCCATAGTGAGGCCTCAGCTGTGCAGTTAAGCAGGAACATGTTGTTTTTCACTTGGCTGGTTTCCTGTCGTCACAGACAGAAGCTGTGCAAAGATACGAGTGTGGTCTCACCTGAACTTGGCAGGTACGATGTCGTGTGATATCAACCTCAGTGGCCACAATAACATCCCAAGTTTTGTTTGTTACAGTCGGAGTGTGAGACTGTCGGTAAAACGTTCTTTGTTTCTCTTGTTTTCTTCCTCTAGCTGTCTTTTCCTCTTGTTGTCTGTGTGTCTGTAGATAACTATAAACTGTATTGGTTAGACTTTATTTAAAGGTGTGTGCATAAGACTGTCATTACACTGTCATAACCACATCATAACATGTGTCATAAAGCTGAAGGAGTCTTTATGAATGTTTATGACTGGTATCAATAAGGTCAAACATGTCATCTTTAATGCAAAGTTGACATTGTTTGAGATGTCTTTGCTATGACATCTTGACATTAATCAAGCCAGTGATGTGTTTGTTATGACAACATGACATTATCAGACTTGTAGAAACTGTTTAGCTTCATGTTTTAACATTGATTATTCTGTTATGTATGGTTGGTTTTGACAAAGGCTGTCATGAGACCATTATAAGCATGTCATGAATATTTTCATTGACCTTCAGTAAAGTTGTACATTTTGCACTTTTCATAAATATGTCATTAACACACAACAACAACAGTCATGACATTTTTTAAAGACTCTTTCATGTTCATGACATGGTTATGGCAGTGTAATGACAGTTATGCACACTCCTTCAAAAAATAAAGAGTTAGCTACTGCTCTGTGTCAGTCAAAACAGATTTAAATGTATTAAAAGGGATTAGCTTGTCTAATTTTACAAGCCTCGGCAGATTGTTCCACTTGTGTGCAGCATCTTATACAAGAGCCAGTTTCCCATTCTCATTCTTAACAGTGTGAAAATGATCTGTGGTTAAAAAGACATGAGATACCCAGGAAGTTTGCCAAAAGAAATTCAAAAGAAAGAATTCAGTGTCGTTCTCTTCTCACTGCCAGCGACTGCTTATACAACATTTGATAGATGGAAATCTTTTAATTTAATTTCCGATTCTAAACCACCACCACCACCAATCTTTCCAGCCTAGCCAAACTTCTAACTCTAATGAGCATACAGTCAATGTGTCTTTGACCTTTTAATATATAAATAAGGAGTTGATTTGTTCTGTTTTATGGGGATAACACAAAACAGAACAACCTCTTCTGCCAACCTCAAACCTCAGCTTTGAACCTTTGTCTTTCCTAAAGATTTATTTCAGATTGATTGCAGCAGTTTCTGTGTGGAGGTGTCGTGAAGCTTTGATTATGCGACCCAGAGCTCCTCGCCCACAGCTCACCCATCAGAGAGGAACAGAAAGCGGGCCACCAGCCTACCATTTAGACTTGCATGGCTTTGATGTTCTCAGTGTTTGGTGGCACAGGCCACACAAGTGAAAACAAGACTCCCGCTAGATTTTGCATTGAATTTCATGCAGATTGTGTGGCTTCCACTAAAAAAGACTATGCATCCAGGCATTCAGCGTGCTGCTGTTTGAAGTTGGTAAAACTGAAATCCTATGCTTCGAAAGTTGTGGTTGCACATGGAAAGTTGAAGCAGTGACATTTGTCTGTCTGTCTGTCTACCACCTGTCTGGGCTACAGCCGTTGTGAGTCCATTGTGGGAAACTTCTCTCAGGCCCGTTTAATGGGCATCCGTTAGCATCCACTGTGAAACTGCCAAGTCATAGCAGCCTAACTCAGACAAGATGCAACAGTTAAGGCTGGCAGCACAGACTCTGGCACAGACTGTCAATAGGAAGATGTCTAGTCAAATCGAAAAACATTGTGGATTGATCTTGCCACATTCAAGTGGGTTTCCCACCACAAAAAGAACGTTACACCATTGAAAACATTCAAATACTTTCCCATGTAGACTGATGTAAAAAACTGTTGATCTCATCACTTTCATTACCATTTGTAGCAGAATATCTAGATTTTTTCTCAGCCAACAAGTCTAATGTCACAGGAAGATACTGCAGATACTGCAACTGCAGGACAGCAACTGCAACAACTGCAGTATTCATGCTATGCTAAAATGTTAAACAAATCAATCAATGCTGCAAAATATTCAAAAAGCAATACAAGGGCCAGTAATGGTTAAAGATCAAGGATGGATTGATACCGGATGTTAGTGACAAGTCTTTGAGCTGTACGTTTTGCTATGTTTTCCGTTATTTGGTGTTTATTTCATAAGTTAACCTGTTGAACTCAGCATCAGTGTGTGGCTACTATCACAGGGCGATGTTGTAATATTGAACGACAGTCAAGAGAAACCGCGTGAACGTTAAGCCTCAACTGACGCCAACTAAATACTGAGAGTAGAAGGTCAAATGCGAGCACCTGTTTTTTCATGTTGCTTTATGTGCAAGTTTATCCTGCAGCATGAACTGCGTTGGTTTTGCTGTTTAACTGAAGCTCTGTGATCCTTTCACCAGTGTCTGCGAGTGTTTGTGTTGTTGCTGCTTGATAGACATACCCCGAAGGTAATGCAATTCATTTGCAACATTGTGTGACTAGCATTGTGCAGCTAGCTTGCTCAGACCATAAAGTTGGTACCTTGGCAGTAAGGTGAGATCCAGCAATAACACCGGCAGTTACACTGCAGAATTACTGCACCAAATTACTCAAGAATAGATTGCTACTGGCTGTCCGTAACCTGACTTCAAACTCAAAAGCTGTACCTTTTGCCATGTTTTATGTTGTTTTACTGTTCAATTTGTAGGTTAACTGAACTGACAGCTACCACAGGCTGCAGCGATGTTGGACTAAGGTTGCAATATTGAGTCAAGTCAGTCAAGCGAAACTGTGTGAACATCAACTGAATGGTGGGCGAAGTAGTATGCTGGATGCCAGTAAGTGAAAATTTATACTGCAGTATGAGGTACGTTAGCTTTGTCATCGTACTGAAGCCGTCTGGTTCTGCTCTGTGACGCTTGTTTCTGCTGTGTGTGTTTGTGTTGTTGCTGTTCGTAAATTTACAGGATGGGCACGCCCTTGAGAAACCAATATAGCTATGTATGAAAAAAGAAATGGTGACACTAAAGTAATTTGCAAGAACAAAGTGCCGCTAATACCGCATAGCATGCTGTCAAGCTAACCCCGAATAACCGCAGGGGAAATTCTGTCACTGTGGCAGTCCGCATGACATGTGGGTGACGTGTGCTTCACTGGCATAAATAAAAACATATCTACTGTATAAGAACAATATCTATATGTCTGACTTTAGGTATTATAGACGTAAAGTTAAAAGCTTTTTGTAAAAAAAAAGATCAATAAATAAATGCTTTATTATAACATGATGATTTAAATGAATGAATGATGCATCAAATGCACTCGAAACAACAACTGCACCGCCTTCCTGCATGTTTGTGTGCTATGGGAATACCAATAAAGAAAACCGTAGTACAAGTACAATTATTTATTTTATTGAGTTACAGCAGCACACAAGAAATACATGATGGAACGGATGTTAAAATACAAACACTTTAAAAAAAAAACATATTTACAGTAATATACAGTTATACAGTGATTCCAAAGGTGCCAGTGACTGTCAGAATATGAATGTAATGAATATAAACTGTAAAGACTTTTTTGCTACTAAGTTGAAAATGTTATTGCTGCTCTGCTGGTAATGCTTTAAGAACAAAATGAAAAGTATGAACTACAGTAGGCTCAGGTCTCAGGGTTTTTAGGGAAAATGGGCGTTTATATGGACACAGCAGGAGTAGTCTCAGTGTCCGACATGACAGAGGGACGTTTGGGAGCTGCCTGTGTTTTACTGAACCCTCCTATGCCCAGACCGCAAGCGCACATCTTCAAAATCCTCAGGAGGTCTTGTCTGAACCGAACTCCGATGAAGACGTACAGGAATGGGTTGAGGCAGGCGTGAGTGTACGCCAGGCTCTTGGCAATCTGTCCAGCTATATCAACACTAATCAGGACGTCACAGTCAGTTATAGTAGCGTTAGCTGCCTGCGTGGCCTGCACTATCAGCAGACCGTTGTAAGGTAGCTGAGAGAGAATAAACACCAACACCACAGCAAAGATGACACGCAGGGCCTTGTGCTTTTCAAAGCTCCGGGCCTGCAGGAGCGTGCGGATGATGATGGAGTAACACAAAATCATGACCAGTAGAGGAAGGCAGAAGCCCATGCAGATCTGCAGGGACAGCACCAGGATCTTAGTCTGGTTGTATTCATTGTTCCAGTAGACCAGAGAGCAGTAGTGCCGTCCTCCTCGGTCGACCTTCACCTTAGCGAAGATAAACTCAGGGAGGGCCAGGAGGGTGGAGACAAACCAGACGCACAGGCAGGCAAGTTTGCTGTAGAAAAGCCTCTTTTTCTTCAGGTTCTGGGCTTTGGTGACTTGCACGATAGCAATGTAGCGGTCCACACTGATGCAGGTGAGCAGGAACATGCTGCTGAAGAAGTTGATTTTATAAATAGCGGACACCACTTTGCAGAGAGCAACACCAAAGTTCCAGCCGCTGGTGGCATCGACGGCCCAGAAGGGGAGCATGCACAGGAAGAGGAGGTCAGCCACAGCCAGATTCAGAAGGTACACGTCGGTCATTGTTTTCAGGCGGTTACGCACAGTGGTGTAGATCCAAACCACCAGCAGGTTACCCACAGCGCCAAGGATGAAGATGATCCAGAAGAGCGGTGGTTCATAATGCTCACGAAAATTCCTGACTGAGTTTTTGATGCATAAGCCAGAGGTTTCAGTTGGACCGAAATCGTAGTCGTAGCCTGAGTAGTCAGGAGAGTCCTGCAAACAAAAACAGCTTGTCTTAATGTGGGATTGTAAAAGGTTATGTGTAGAGCTGCAGGGTTTAATCAATTAGTTGTCACCTATTAAATTAATCACTAAATAGACCATTTAACTAATTAAATAATAGAGAAAAGGTAACACTTTATAATAACTATCATTAATAAATGGTAGATAGATAATTACTTAAACTTAAACTATTAAACTACTTACTAGTTATTTCATTGTTCAAAAACAACTATGGGATTATTAATTATATTAGTTATTAGTTATTTAGTAATAACTATCAGTAATGCTAGAATGTAAAGCTTTATATGTGTTTTAGAAAATAATTAGTCTAATTACATCTTGGTATTGTAGTTGATAAGAGACGAACACAACTACATTCTTATTAACTTACAAAAAAGTTTATCTGGATGGTTATTGTAAAATTTCCACTGATGTTTATAATACTTTATAAATGTTTAATAAATACTGTGCAGTGCATCTTTATAAATGTTATATGAATGGCCATTATAAAGTTGCATCTGGTGTTAATAATACTTTACTATTTCTTAATAAATAGTTTATAAACTATATAAACATTATTTGACTGTTAAAGTGAAATAAGTGTTAACTAAGGTGTAATTAACTGTCACTTTACCCGTAATTAATGATGGGTGTTATAAAGTATTACCATTTTTTCTCTGTTTTCATTTCCTGTCAGGCTTGTTTTGTTTTTTTCATCTGTCCTTGTTGCCCAACTCACTAACTGCTGACAGGGTTTCGTAACATAGCATGCTTCTAGTGGGGATACAGTGATTCGACATCAAACGCTGTCTGTCACATACATGCTAACCAAAGCGAAGAAAAAAGAGCTGCTGACAGGCACAGGTGTTGAGTCTGTACAGGAGAAACCACACAGCACAACTTCCTGCTGCGATCCAAGCCTGAGGAGGGTAAATGATCCAGAGGGGCTGCAGAAAGGGGCCCGCAGCAGAACTCAGTACCCCAGAAGCATCAGGTTTTAAGATTTAGGGCAGAGATAAACAGCAAAGTGAAGCTGGGGTGGGGTGGGGAGTTTAGGTTTTCACAAACAATGGAAAATTTGATGCTGATATGGCTGTGAATGTCACATTTGAGTATCCTACAGATGTCTGGTTGAGATAAATCTACTGCACCTAGAGCACAAAGCCCAAAACATAAACATATAAAAAAAAATACACCATGTTTCATAAAGAGCTCATGCCAAGTTTTAGGTTTTAGCACACGATCTTACTTTAAATACTACAGCATAAACACTGAGATAACGTTCTCACTCATACAGACATCAGCATTTTTTTTTTCTTTCATTGTTTTAACTGGTATCATGGCTGCAAATAATTATCCAAAATTAATACTTACAGTCTCAAGATAACTCCATGTGCTCGTAACAGTTGTGAGTGGCTCATCCATGTTATCTACAAAGAACCAGAGGATAGTAATATAAGAGAAAACACCACGACCTTGTCAACTTTTTCAGTTTAGTGAAAAGTATCAATACTGTTCGATATCACTTTGAAAGACAATACAATACCAACATTTGACGGTAATGAAAGCACAAAAAAAATTACAGTTCAGTTCAGTTAAGTCTTTATTTCTCCTGAAATTTGGCTTGCAGCAAAACCCATCAGTGTTCAGTGACTTTTTCTGTACCAGCACTATGCAGGTTGTTAATTTAAAAAAGAAAAGAGAGGAGAAAAATCCTATTTTTTGTGCCTACGGCTATTTTATTTTATTTTCATCATGGTATATAAAGGTGGCAAGTATCATTTTTTAAGAGAAGTATTTAAATGAATTTTAAAATTCTGTTATCAACTCTAAAACTTAAATAGAAAATACAGCAATATGAAACATAACATATGGAATTTAAGCTTAAAGGCTGAATGTAAGAAGCTGTGTAAATTTCCTCCAATTTAAATCACTTACCCGCTCAGTGATGAGATGACGAGAGCAAATTCTGAGTCACAGCTCTGTTTCTTTGTCTGCGTTGTACAAGAGTTAGCTTTAACAACCCACTCATCCTGACTCGCTTATATGGTTTCCCTTCAACCACAGATCACGTGCTTTACGTCACTCCAGCAGTCTGTAACAAAAGCACAGCACCCCAGCTTTGGTGCTGTATGTTCATTTCCCAAAATATAACTATAGAGCTCTAATAAAAAAATAATAATCTTTGAACGGTGACACCAGAGAGCCAGGCTCACGAGAGAAGCTGCTACTTTTAGACTTAAAGCGCTGAACCGTGGCCATCAAAACAATACACCCACATTCCTTCCACAGTCGATCAAGTTTTATCAAGTCGAGGCCCATTTTTGACACACTTTGTGTACGCAGGTGGAGCACTTAACACTGCAGCAAAGTGATGTATGAAACCGAAAACCCTGAGGTGCGATTAAAGAGCACAACTGGAGGAGGTTGTCAGTGTTGAGATGTTATAAGCCATCTTCCCTCCTTCTAAAATGAAAAAAAGTCTTACAGAACAAATAAGTGTCCGCATTTTGTGGGAAGTCTCTGTGTGCTGGGAATTTCCCTCTCAAGTAAGTGGTGATGATTTCTTAGATCAACAACAAACACATTTCCTTGTATCACATCATATCATATATCATATATTCATATGTTAAAGCGCATTTACAGGTATGAAAGCTCACACATCATTTACAGCCCAGAACTGACCCTCCTTAAATACGTCATTTACAGTGGCAGATTCAGCATCGAAATTGGAACTAACTGTTGAAACTCGAGGTCACTGATTCCACAGAAAAGAAAAGAAAACCAGGCTTCTCATTTCTAGCTGACACCTGTGGATTTTGTTGGCTGATGACTCTCACTAGCAGATTTAATAAGTGTAACTCGCAAATGTAATGCGTAGTAGCCACAAAGTCCATCTCCGGCTGACTTTTTAATGTTTCCATTTTATACGTTTTAAAAGAAGAAACCTGTGAAAGTTTATTAAATATGTAAACTTACTTAATAACTGCATATATGATATAGCAGCAATACTAAAAGACTGAGGCTAAGCAGCAAACATCGACATCTTCCTCCTCAAACGTCCCAAATATTAAAAGCAGATGCAGAGATATCAAGTTTGGCTGGAGCTAAAGTTACTGCAGCTAGTAAGCTAGCATTAGTTAGCTGGACATGCTAATGTTCACAGCTTATATTAGAACAGATAAAGACAAAGTGCTCATTTTTGAGAGACAACAAAAATACACTGTATACACTGTATGAATACAGATTCATGACACTTGCAGTATCATGCGACGTGTAGAGGAATGCAATATTGGTAGCTTGCAGCTAGTTATGGTTACTAATCTGCGATTGCTTTGTGTCTTCCGCCATCTAGCGGCACCGCCATCATTGCAGTGGCATGTCATGTCATCACTCTCGGTGTCTGGTGGTTGTGTCTAGAAGGGGACCCCAAATTTTTCATGGTTTTGGTCTAAATGTTCATTACGTTAAGTTAGAGCGCACTGCATTGAGTAAATATTTGGGTAATGTTTGTCTATATGCCAGAATCAGTTGCTACCACTCTCATCTCTGTACAGTAAATATGAACCTTGAGCAAGGAGGTGGTTAGCTTAGCTTAGCATAAAGACAACAACTCTGCAGTGGTACTTTTGGTTTTTCTTAATATTAATCAAACAAAATATAACAAGTCAGCCGTAGAGGTGTTGGAAAGTGGAATTTATTTCTATACCTTTGGTCAGAGCCAAGCTAGCTGTTTTCCCCTGTTTCCAGTTTTTATGCTAAGCTAAGATAACTGCCTTCTAGCTTTAGCACACATATAAAAGAGTGGTATCAATCTTCTCCTTTAACTATATGCAACACGTGAATACACATATTTCCCAAAGTGTCGGCCTTTAACTGGATTTAAGTTTATTTCATCCAAGTTACATTTAACTGTACTGAAGGCGCCACACTACGAAAGCCAACATATTTATTCTAGAGTCGATCTTTGCCAAGTTAAAAGGCATGTTTCCTGAAAAAAAAAACAAGAACTTGTGAAAGCAGACAAAGTTCATGGGTAATGTCAGGAGTAAGGGGAAATAAATAAAATGACAAATGGTCACATTGCTTACCACACTGGTACATAACATGCTAATGAAGAAAGTCCCTGACATACCAACTACTTCACCTGAAGCCCAAACAAAACTGATAGCAAAAACCAAGCAAAGTCATTGTGAGACCATTGAATTAAGTGATTAAATGGTATGAAATCTGTATAAGTGAAGGGAAATCTTTAGTATCAGTGTTCTTGTTCTGTTCCCTGTGCTTGTGTGTCTCGCAGTTGTATGGATGTTTTGAACCTTTGTGAAGGCTCTCGTCAGGACAGTGTGGGGTGACATCTTCTCACAGTTTCACTTCCTGGCTTGATGTAAGTTTTCAGTCTTAGCGTATCATGACCACTCAAAGTGGAGCATGTGGGCCACCAGCTCTTTAGATTTCGACCAAATTCTGGTTGCGTTTCTCGGTTTTGATCACCGTGAGGTCCGGGGAAACGGCTGTGTCACGATCAGATGAGTATTTTCCTTCTGGGAAGCGCTGTTGAAGAAAGTGGCAGACTGAGAGGTTTCACTCACACAGCAGCAATAACCACCAAGAACCAGTAACTGACTGTGTTGTTTTTGTCAGTGGGCATATGAAATGCTGTGTGTGCGTAAAAGATATTGTAGCAAGTGAGAATCGATAGTAACAGAAATAGAAGATAATGTACATCAGGTCCCAAGTTTAATATTATAGATACACAACAAGACAGGGTTTGATTCTTTGGCGCCTTTTAGTTCAACGTGATACAAAAACAGCAATCAGTACTCATTGGCAGCTGGCTGACATCCAAAAACACCAAATGTGGACTAAACGGTAACAAAGAAGTAGGAGCGAATGGAAGCAGGAGTTTAAGTGTCTATAATATGACACATTTGTGGACTTAATGTAGTGTGTGCCACCAGTTTCCTCAACTAGCCAAGAGGTCTGGCTCATTTTTCATCAGAAACAATGGCTTCAGGAGACACCACATTACAATTCATGGGACGAGTGGACAAGACAACTTAGTTAGCAGTTAAAGAAGGCTGTTTTAAATTGCCTTTGCTGTTTTGTTTTTCCATACATTTACATTTGGGCTACCAAAAATTAACTTTGGCCCCCAAATTTAGGGGCTTGGTGGCCCATGGGGTCTGTGCTTAATAATATTAGCATCTGTCCCCGTGATGCATTTTAACATTTGCACAGAAACACTAGTTTTTCTGGGAACTACTGATTTTCACTGGATTGTGCCTTTGCAAACACTTTATAGCTTATTCTGACTGTATGATTCATAGTGTGTCCTGTTCCCAGCTGATTCACTTATGCTTTGCAATGATGCATATTTGTAGCAGAGCGAACTTCTCAGCCACATAGTCTTTAAATATCTTACATCCACTGTTACACGCTGTTTCTAATATATTAATTCTTGGCAATACAAATCCTGCTCACCACACATACTGTGTGTAACCATGCATTTCATGTATATCCATTTGCATTGGTTACATGTTGTGTTGCTGCACCAGACTTTTATATAGGCGCTGTATGTTGTTGGTCATTGTTGCTTTTGACACAGACTGGCTCAGGCAGTGTGCCAAGAAGGGAGTCCCATGCTTTTATAGCCAACTAAAGACCCTCCCATGTGAGCCAGTTGGACAGATGGTATCCTATCTTGACTAGATCCTTGCTTGTGTTGTGTCAGCTCTCAGATGTACGTCGCTTTGGACAAAAGCGTCTGCTAAATTAAACTGTGAGATGGCTATTCATGTACTGTTCTCAACACAGGAGCACTGCAGGGTTGTTGCCTTTGCCCCTTACTCTTCTTGCTGTTTTCAAGTAACTGTGCTGCAGAGTATCATAAACACATTGCGAAATTCACAGATAAGACCACAGTGACTGAAATGACAAACAGTGAGGACGCCTATAGGAAGGAGGTGAGAGATTTAGACATATTGTGTCAAGACAACAACCTGATAAAAAAAACAAAGGTCATTGTTGATTTTACAAGGTCCAAAACACTTCAGACACCTGTTTAAATCAAAGAACTCCAGTCAGAACGCAGCCTCGCTCTTGTCCTTCTTCAGTTCTTTATTTGTATCTATAATAAAACAGAAGAAAACAAATATAATGTTTTAAAAAATGCACAGGTTGGATGAAAAGTAACCCTGAGGGCTGAGGGCAAAACTAACAAAAAAACGAACCAAAGGAAAATAAATAAAAACAAGAAGTACAATATGTTATATCAACAATGTCTTTGGACTGCATTCATACAGTTTTGTCATATCTCATTTACACAGTACCATACTCCTTCAAAGAGAGCGGTTTCAAAACTCAAAAACGAGGAGTGAATGCAAAGCGAAGCAGAAAAGCTGCCCAGACCTCTGTACCTATTTGAAACAAAGGTTAGTTCTGTAACACTGGCTATGAAGAAGATCACCAGATCCTGCAAGGACAGAGCAAACAGCAGAGCCACTGTGCGAAGACACCTCAGTTTTATTGCACAAAATGGATTTGACTTTGCATTTATGATCTCACAGTCACGCATGAATAATACAGGAGCCTTTATTACAGTGTTCTGGTTGCAGAGACTCACAATGACAAGGTCACAGAACAATATGTGGACAGAAAATGGCTCCAAATCTGCATCAGGTAGTCAGATTCTTAACCTTAATTGTCGGTCTGCAGCTGCAGTCAATACGGAGCTTCCCATGCTGATAAAAATAGTTGGATTGTAACTGCTGGGTAGTGAAAATCAAAGGACTCACAGGTGAGAAAAAGGTTAAGAAGTCATGAATTAGTCACCAGTATGGGATGATGGTTTAAGCTACATGAGCATAATGACAATAGGGGAAAACCTCAGTCTGTGCAATTAGTCCAGCATACTGTGTAGTTCCTTTTTCAGCTCTCATTTACAATGCACCTCAGTAGGTTTCACAAAAATAACCTTCATGTGGTCAAATAATGCAGGTGCAGTGAATCAACTGTTGCAGCTTTTACCTCGAGTCCCTACCCTGAGAAAAACAGTCAAACGAGAAGCATGTTCAGGGCTGTGGTCATCACGTTTAACAGCACAGAGCTCGAGTATAACATCGTAAATACAGTGATCTAAAAGAAATGGCACATTGCATAGGAAGAGAGTGGTTTTCTTGAACGTGATTTGCATGGGAAATGAGCTAAGAATATGCTAACTCAAACCCGAAACTGGTAAGAACAACCCTCAAATGCTCACACTCCGCTGTGCTTACATGAGATACTGGCACTTACAAAATGTCATTGATAATGTTGATAACGATGATGTCTTTCTAGTAGTATCTTAACGTCAACATAAAAAATAGACTACACAACTCATTCAGCAGGTTTTAATCAGTTTTCAAATGAAAATCATACACGTGTTTTGCATCATAGCCGAAGGAGCTGAAAGGACACAGAAGCCAGCTTGAGTGTTGCATTTCATGTAAGATTGTATCAAGAAGATAGAAACTAACATGTTGAGCAATGATTCTTAGAAGTGACTATAGAATATGCATCTGATGTCTGTTAATCTTGAGCTGTGCCACCTTTCTGAAAGTGGCAGATTCACATTATAGATACTGGGCGGTCCATGCAAGCTCAGAATCTGCAAACTCACCTAACCTTATATGACCCTGGAGCCTGCCTGCAGACTGGCGTAGGCCTGTTATGCAGATGAAGTCTGATCAGGAGATAAAGCTGAGGATCCTACGGGCGACTGGCAGACATGGAGGCAGAGACAAAAGATCTGTGGGGAAAGCGACACCACAATTACTATACCCATTTGTGCTCTATAATTCAACCTTGACCTTGGAAACATCAGTTGACAGAACAATCTCAACAAAAGGTCTGTTTACTTACTAGTTCTTCGTTCTTCTTTCTGAATAAGGAGGTACAAACGTACAACACCAGGGTCGCTCATAGAGCTCATCAGAGATTACAATGTTCGTCAGTCTATCAGGACCGTTGGATGTATGGCCACGATGTTTTGGACATTCATGGTTCCCACATGGGCGGCACAGTGGTGCAGTGGTCAGCACTGCCACCTCACAGCAAGAAGGTCCTGAGTTTGATCCCCCAGCTGGTTGGGGCAGGGCCTTTCTGTGCAGAGTTTGCATGTTCTCTCCAGGCTCTCCAGCTTCCTCCCACAGTCCAAAGACATGCATGCTAGGTTAATTGGTGACTCTAAATTGCCCGTAGGTGTGAATGTGAGTGGTTGTCTGTCTCTATGTGTCAGCCCTGCGATGAACTGGCGACTTACACCCCGCCTCTCGCCCAATGTCAGCTGGGATAGGCTCCAGCCCCCCGTGACCCTTCCAGAATAAGCAGTTACAGAAAATGAATGAATGAATGAATGGTTCCCACATGCTAAATCATAAAGACTTTGATGTTTGCATGACTTTCCCACCCTTCTCTTCACCTCCCAGCAGTAATCAATAAATCAAATGTTCTGACAAAAAAGAAGTTTAAGTTAAGTTGCTTAAGCTATATTGAGCTAACTGCACAAGAATGGAAGAGAACATGCAGCCAAAGTTTCCCAAAACATGCATGCTATCTTCACTGCTGAGTAGGTCTACTAACAATGACCATGTTCATTGTTTACATTCATTATGATAATGTTGGGGTTTTCTTTTATGTGAAAGAAATGGATAGAGTTAGCGACTCATCCATCCTTCAGCAGCAGTTTGGTATTATGTATAAGGCTTTTACATTGCATTTAGCCCTGGGCTTAAGAGAGCTGTTAGCCCTGGGCTAAGGGGCATTAGCTTGTGGCTAAGAAAGTTTTCATACTGGCACAATCCTGGAATGTTCCAAAGTAAACCTGAGTTTAGTCCAGGGCTTGCTAGCCCTGCTCCAAAGCAGAGCTTTGCACTATCATACTGATGTTTGCATTAGTTCTACCTCGGCTGTGTCTAAGTCACAGAGCTGCCAGCACAGCTGTTGTCTTGTTTTCAATTTTCTTTTATTTCTGTAAATGAAAATGTCACACCAGACCACACAAAGCTGTAGCAGCAAAACCATGGAGTGCTCTGACTTGGGTAGGGGTGGTTTTATGGCTCAAGAATTTAATATTTAATTTGTAACGGGAAGAAAGTGTTATTTTTTCTTCCATAAGTCACACGACTTCACTTGAAACAAACTACAAGGAGTTTTAACCAGGCGAGAGCATCACAAGCAGATGGGCTGTTTCTATATAGTTCTTCTTAACGCTTGTCACCAGGCTGGATTCTCCTTGAAATCAGATTAAATGAAGAGCCCGTGTTTACATTTTCCAAAGAAAAGCTACGTTCACAAGTTTAAAAGAAGCAGAAGGAGAGATAATTAGATAATTTTATTCTTGGTGTTTTATTTTGTGATTATGAACACTACAGTTTTTGTCCACCGGAAATACGCCAGAAAAATCACACCACCGTCAGCGTTTGAAACATCACATAGCAGTCTCAACATCAGAAACTCCACTGTTTCTCGATTAACACTATGCTCTGTGATTCTGAAGAAAAAGCAAACAATGAAAGATAACAGATTTAGTCTTGCCCATGAAACTGAGAAAACCCCTTGGTAGCAGGAAGCGTGGCACTCTTTTACTCATATTAACAGTTGCTTCATATTGTGGGAAATTACTGTGACACTACTGTGACACTCTTGCTGTGCCAGAGCTTGGTAAGTAGTCACCACTTCCTGTGTACCCAGTGACTGTGATTTATTTTATGCACTGATAGACAACTTTAGCTATTTGCATCCATCAGCAGTTTTCCCATGACAATAACTCTTCAGCTGTTAAAAGAAAACAGATGCACAAATGCAAATATGAATTCACACGCAGACCTATAAATATGCAAATGTACCTCAGCCATCTTTTTTCTGACCTTTGTTTTGGCACATAATAAAGACATGGATAAGATACGCCTTTTCCTGCACATATCACCTTTTATCGCTTGAGTACTGACACGCGGACAGTAAGGTTTTAAAGAATATTGTTTTTTACCACACATGTTTTTCATTTGTGCCCACTTCCCCCCGCCCCTTTCTTTCTGCACCAACAGGGAGACGTGTGTGTGCAACTCTTGTGCACAACACAAAACCAACATAAGTTTAAGCAAGGACAGACTGTGGCTTGAAGAGTTTCACTGAAAACAACAGGGGGGTTGACGGTTAACTGGCTGGTGATCACGTTTCTATGCCATGATCTCAATCTACTCTAAATGAGGTCTAGACACTTTTAAATAGCTGAGGAAATCAATGAAGTGATAAAATGTGCTGAATTCAAAACAAAAACAAATTCTCATACAACCACATTGTGCCCATGCAGGTGATAAGGACATCTGCAAACGGGGGAGGGGTTTTTTGTGTGTGTTTTCTTAGTTATACAGAACCAATGAAGACACCATCATAACAGCCCTTCATACTGTGGAGTAGAGGATTTTCAAAGTGAGGGGCGGGTCTTCCCAGGGGGGCACCAAACAGTTTCAGGGGAGCCACAGAGAATGGAAGTGAAAAACTATTACGTTAAAAGGACAGTTCACCCCGACATCAAAAATACATATCCCACACAGAACAACCTAAATGTGTGTGATTTTGTTGATGAGATTATTCAGATGCACTATTTTGCTGAGTTTCCCACTTTCGCAGAGTCAGAAACTAATAAATGCCTCACACAGACCGTTTTATGTAATTGTTGTAGTCAGAAGTTACGTCAAACAGCTATATTAGACTATCTTGGCCTAACTGTTGAGTGTCTGTGGGATCAAATTGATCCTATAGGAATCCAAGAATTTAGTGAAACTAAGCAACAAATCTTTTTCCAAGATTTGTCTGAGGGGAGGCCCACATTCTCTCTCTCGACTTTTTAAACAGTTGCTGTATTTAAATGTATGCAATCCCAGACATTGTCTGCTTTGAGACATATAAAGTAAAATTTAACAGTTGAAAAATGCAATCAACTCCTGTGCATGATACAAAACCAGTCAGGACAGACTGTGAATTTCACCAGAAACAAAAGGGAGTTGATGTTAGACCGACTGGTGCCTGCATTTTGGATTTTGGTGCACATAAAAATGCAAAAACAAAGAGGTCTTTTTCAAGACACTTGAAGTAACTGATGAAAAGAAGAAATATATTCAAGCCCAGGCCTTATCTGCTTTGACACACATTAAAATTTGAGATAAGTTTTGTTGGGGCCTGGTAGGACAAAACATACAGCATACAGCTGCTGCAGATAGCAATAAGCTACAATAATAATAAGATACAATATTCCACCTGGGCTTGAATATTTAATACTTCATTTGCACATACATATATATGTATACTAATAATAAATCTTTGCATATATAGTACATACATAATTGCACGCATAGGCAGGTTCCCACAAAAGTCAGGGCAGACCGTGGCTTGAAAAGTTCCACTGTAAACAAAACAGCGGGTTAACAGCTGTCTGAAGGGTACTATCTAAGTACACTTTGGTTTACACATGCGGGGCAACAACATCGAGGTCTTTTTGTAGACACTTGCATTATTTCATCATTAGCCGCATTTGCAGATGAAGCGATTAAACAATTGCATTTGCTTCGTATCAGACCGAAATGTCGACGCAGTGCAGCAACAGCATTGTGCAAATGCAGATGATAAGCTACAAGTTATAAAGCGTTGTCCAAATTTAGAGTTTTGATATTCGATAACAAACAGCTGAAGGATGCATCTCATGAGCATTTTTTGTCCCTTTTTGGTTTCAGCTGTTACAAAAAAAACAGGGACTTTTTTTTTTGTCTTATCTTTCGACGGTGTTTGATCTAAACTGGTCAGTCTCTGATCCAGTATTATGTTATATAAAATGAAGATATGATCATAATAACCCTGCACACTGTAAAGCATCTCTATTCGGTTACTTTTTTAGAGAAGTAGTAGTAGTGGAGTGTCAAGGGGCCGGATGTTTACATTTCCTGTGTCTGACCTGTGAAGTTAGGATTTTAAATGTGTAAAAGGATGCACCTGTTTGTTGTTTTTCTCCATTTTACTGGTTTTCAGAATTTGAGAGCAAACATTATGTACAAAAGTAGAGGAAAACTACCCTAAGTTAAGTTACTTTTTAAAATAATTTAGGTGTCTCTGTGCTTAACAGTAGATATAATGACTCATCTTTCTTTGATTTTCTTTTTCTTTTTTTTAAATGCTGTTTTACAATGACTATAAGTGTGACCTTTGTTACTAAGGTCAGCTGAAAAACCCATAAAAAAACATCCATAACTAGAATGTTAGCAGGTTAAATCACAATAAAATCACAATGATTTCATATTTATAAGCGATCAAAGGGCTGGATTGAAGATTTTCAAGGGCCCACAGGGGAGCAACTGAAAAGGCCTGCTGTAGAGAAAATGTATGCAAGACCAGGCCTTGTCTGTTTTGACACAAAAAAAAAAAAAAAATTTAACAGAAGTTTAGTGTGGTCATCACACAACAAGTACAGTTACACCGACATCTCTGATCTAACCTGACCCCCCTTTCTCTCTACACATATTTACTATCCAATAAAGGAAAAAAAAAGGGCTAGAAAAATATTTATCTATTTATCTTACCTTAGTTACAAATTTCATGTCACTGTTCATACTCCACTCCACACTGCCTGCATCCTCCCTCATCATGATCACTGATGTATCCAGGGTATCCAGGAGGCTCGGGGACTTAAAACATGAACCATGTAACATGTGACCCTGTAACAATGTGACCTCCTCAGTCCTGACGTGGACGTCTGTAACCCCCACTCTCCTTCTTCCCCTTTTCTTGACTTTCTCCACAGAGCTTTAGCCCGTCAGAGGGACGTGACAAAAATAATGTCTGAGAAAAGGAGACTGGAGCATTCATAGATCTACTGGCCCGTAAAACCATACGGTGGTTAACACACGAGGTAATGCTGCAGCTCATTAATTAAAAAAAAAAAAAACAGCTCATAGAAACTCATTAAAACAGCTCACAAATCCTCTTAAATGCTTACTTTATATTTGTTAACAGTAACTGCATGAACTGGGACCACATTTAGCCACCAAGATATTCATTCTGGTGTCAGTTAAGTGCACAGCTTTTCATAGTTTATGAGGAGAGGTGAATATCTAATAGTGTGCATTATTGCAGTATGGCGCCCCCTTGTTGAGCCCATCAGCTCCAGACACAGTCTTTTATCTGTCATAATCAATAAATATGTCCTTATTGATGTGTCCTCTGTTCCAAGTCTCACAACAGCCTGAAGCCTCTCCCAGCATGCACCGAGCCAGAGGGAGACATCATGGACGTGTTTTCAGTCCTCACAAGGCATATTTACGGTCTGATATTTCTATAAGGCCTGAACAGGCAGCACAGCTCAGATATTAGAATAAAATCATAGGTCAGAAAGCCAATATTCAGTGAATTCACTTGATGTTTCGATGACTTCAACAATCTACTGTCGGTCTCCAGAATTGCTTATTGCACCTTTTAATATACCCTCAACTTAAATTTTAAGTAAAAAATTACAACTCGAATTCTAAAAAAGTCGGGATGTTGTGTAAAACATAAAATAAAATCAAAATGCAATAATTTGCAAATAATTTTCAACTTGTATTCCATTGAATACAGTCCAAAGGTTAACTATTTAATGTCCAAACTGACAAACTTTATTGTTTTTTGTAAATATACACTCATTCTGCAGTTGATGCTTGTAAAAAGTTGGGACAAGAGCAATAAAAGACTGCAAAATCTGTGGGATGCTCAAAAGGTACAGTGGTCAACTGATAACATGTGATAGTATCATGACTGAGTATGAAAGTGGCTTCCTCAAAAGGCTCAGTCCTTCACAAGCAAAGCTGAGCTGAGGTTCAAGTCCTTGTGAAAAACTGCATGAGCAAATGGTACTACAGTTTAAGAACGTCTGTCAACACAAAACTGCAAGGAATTTAGGGATTTCCCCATCTACAACCTACAATATAATTAAAAGTTTCAGAGAATCTGGAGATTTCTGTGTGTAAGGGGCAATATTTAATGCCTGTGACCTTTGACCCCTCAGGCAGCACTGAATTAAAAACTATATTAAAAATAACATTGTACAAAGGATGCTACAAATACCCAACTGCTACCAGCACTAACTTCAAAAGCCAGCATCTGTGTCAGGCCGGCCTGCCTGCAGTCCAGACTCCCATGTTATTGTAAAGAGCAAAACACAACAACAGAGACCCTGATAGTCATATATCAAGCAAGAATGAGACATAATTTCACTTTCAAAACATCAACAGTTAGTGTCCTCAGTTCAAAAAAGCTTACTGGGTGGGCAGTTTCAATATTAAATATCTTGTCTTTGTCTTTGTCTTGAATATAGGAATACAGGAATCATTGTATTCTGTTTTATTTTACATTTTACACAATGTCGTAACTTTTTTGGAATTGGGGTTGTAAAAACAATACAATGATGGGCAAGTATGACTTAACTCACTAAAAAAGACTACACCTACATTTGGTAACAGCTTTTATTACCCCATACTCTGCACAATACAAACAAATGCACATCTAGTGTAATACAGGGTAGATGTATCATACTCTACAAGAGCATTACTTCATGAACATCATGTATATATTTATGTTGTTTTTTTGTTTTTTTTATCTTACACTCCGGCAATACGAAAAGTACACAGTTTAAGATTTCAGACAAAAATATTCTATGCCCTTTTGTTGTGTAGGGAAGTAGGGAAATCATTCTAGATCACTATCCATGTCACCATGTCACTCAATATGCAAGAGCAGAAAAAATAAATGCAAGAAATCTGGCATATTTTCGATGATGAGGCTTTCACAGAATGTCACATCATTGGAAATATTAATAAACAAAGTAGCTGGAGGGTTTCTTGGGTCTAACTCAATAAAGTCTGACTACAAAAGGGGCTGCTAAAATTAAGAGTGATCAGCTAAAATATCAATAATCAATATCCCCGTGCTAGAAAGCTAAATATGACCTACAACTGTCTCATAGATAAGACTGCAAAGCTTCAGGCAGACAGTACGTATCTGTCCAATTCAGTAAACGGACAAGGCCTCTTCAAACATGGACATGATAGTAATTGCATAGAGCACTGAGGGAAGTCTGCTAGCTACTGTAAGTGAGCTTCAAATTGAGACGTAGAAAAAAAAAGCACAGCTGGAGAAGGTTATCATTTGTCACTACTTGGTTTGTGTTGTTCAGTTGTGTGTGTACTGCCAACCTCCCCGCGCACCCGCTCTTTACTAAAGCCAATAACTACTGAAGATGCCAGATAAAGCATGAATAAACAGTTCCTCGCGGAAGTGCTTTTTTCTGTCTCTGTTGTCTTACAGCAGTGGGACCGATGGTTTCCCGTCCAAACCCGCACTCATAAATTTTCCCGTCTCACCCTCTGGACACCTGTTGAAGCAGCTGTCTTGGGTGAAACTCATTCATTGGGCTCATATCTGAAACAGACAAGCGATACAAATCTGAAATTAGACACATTTCTGTACAAGAAAGCTACTTTTTTTTTTTTTTTTTTTTTTTTTCAAATTAAAGGGATAGTTCCAATTTTTGGAAGCAGGGTTGTATCTATTTCCTACAGTACAGCCAGTTGGGAGAAGCAGCAGGAGTAGCAGTGTAGAAGGCTAAGACGAAGGCTTTAGCCACCTAAAACAATCGCATCACAAAATATCAATATCAGTTTCAGTGTATGCTATATTCAGAATACTTTCACTGCTTTGTCTTGCCATCAGAGAGCCTTGATGGGTTAATTTGTTTGTGTTATTGTGTGACTGTGGTGTTCTCAAAGCTTAGTTGAGATTCACCAAAGTCACACGATAACACAAACAAACTAAGCGATCATGACAGCAGTAGACCAGTAACTCCACTTCTAAAAATCCAAACTATCCCTTTAAAGGGCAATGCCAGTGTTGCTTGAAGCGTTTCCATTTTTTTTTTTTTTTTTTTTTTTTTTTTTTTGCTGTGTAAGCAATTTTTGTTGATTTTGCAAACCGTTTAAAATGGTTAAAAACTCCTTGTAGTAATTGTGAGATGAAAACTCACCTCTGCAATCGTTTTCTAATTTCTTTGATCTGCTCGTTCTTCTTGGTTAGGATCTCCTTCATGTTGCGGTAGGCAGCAGTTTGCTGGAACTTCTTCTCCAACTCCTATACACCACACACATAAACACATAAGAGTAGCTACAAAGAAGCTAAATGCAACCATACAGTACAAACTGTTTCATACTTGACATCTGGTAGGCGTTACTGTTTGTACCTTGTAAAACCAAGTGTGAAGCCACCATAATGTCACCCATCCGTTTGTGGACTATCGTTTTGAATCCACGAGTTTGGCATTACGGGCATATTGTTTTTGTGCAACCAGAGTATACACAGTACCGAGATGATACTGTGAGTGTAAAGCTTGTGGCTGATCTACCACAACTTGGACGGTGCTTGGTTTTGGCTTGTACATTCAGCGTCAAAAAATGGCCGCCTGCGTGGTCAACAAAGTTTCTCATATTACAGCTAAACAGCACACTGAAATGTTTCTAAAAACACTGTGGGAGAGAAGCAGGCAATGTAGTACCAGAATATTCTCCCATATTTAATCAGCAGTGCCCAGTTTTTACAGTTCAATCTGGCCGACCACAGTGATGTACCTTCTCTGCCAGGGCCAGTTGCTCCTGCACTCGCAGAAGCTCGTGTTTGGAGGAGATCAGGTTCTCCTGCAGATCCCTCTGGGAGACAGCGTTGGCAGTAAGAGTCCTTTCATAGTCCTCCCTCAGAGCTGCAACTGTGTCCTCAAGACTGCTGATCTCCTGGGATTGGGCAGCCAGCTTGAAGGGAAAAGAAACAACAGACAGGTTCAGATGGAATGAATGACAAATCATCGCTGTTGAGTCCCTCCAGGAAGCTGCAATGTCGCGATCGCGACAATTTACACCAATAAACCAATCTCCATGAATTCTGCACAACTTTGCAATTTTGTCTAGTTGCCACAACTTTTCTGCAAATTTGGCTGATCATCTTAGTTTGTCTCTCAAATTCCACCAATCATAGCAGTCCCCTACACAAAAGTCATACATTTACGTCTCTATGAACCGACTCAATGTTTAATTACATTTTATTTAATTATTTGTCATGGGTACAAAGAAGAACACAAGATTTGTCATTGTTACTTACATCTATCAATCCTCTGTGCACATTTATATTGTATATTTTTGTGTTTGCTGACAGTTGCCTCTTTGTAGAATACAAATAAAGCATATTTTGTAATCCTGAGTCTTTTTGGTAAGGCTACTTGGAACATTTAGAGCAGAGTGTGGTTTTATTCTCCCTGAAACAAGTTGCCTTTTAATAAATCACACCAAACAAACATCTTTTTTTTTCTCACTTGCTCAGACTATTTCATTGCAGAAAATGCCTAAAACATTTTTTTGGAAAAGCTACAGTGAAATCAAGCATTTTAGGCCGCAACAATCCAAAATAAAACCCTGCAAAATCCTGGAGGGACTGGCTATTACATCTTTACAGCACAGAATCTAAACCGTGTTCCTATACACAGTGACGGACAAAAGCAACCCTGTGGTCGGCTGGATACATACCACGTGAGGTCCAAGTTAGCAGATAAAGCCAAATAACAGTAAATGTTCAGACGCAACACATTCAAAAACAGTAGTAAAATGGAAAGCAAACACAAAATGTCACAAAGGCAGATTATTCTGCTTGGAAGCAAAACTCCAAACTGTACCTGCTGTTCACCCTGCACCTTCTGGAGGTCTTTCAGAGCTCTCTCTGCCTTGGTTTTCTCATCGAGTGCACTCATTGCCTGAGAGAATTAATCAGAGCAGAGAGTTAACAAACATAAAGTAGATGCTGTTTGTTTAAAAAAAAAATGTATGGCTAGTTGTCATACCTGGGATTCTAAGGTCCGCAGCCTGACTTTCAGTTTGTCGTTTTCCTCCTGTAGTCTCGTGATCTCCTGAAGAAATATTTAAGAGGTGTGAAGGAGTGAATGGATAAGGGCACAACTTTCTACCATAAATGTACAAACGCCGTTCCAAAAAGGTTTGGTCGCTGTGAAAAACATAAATAAATACATAATGCAATTATTTCCCAATACTATGACCTATATTCAACTGAATACAGCAGAAAGACAAGCTATTTAATTTTCAAACGGATGAACTTTATCGTCTTTACTAAATATACACTCATTCTCAGTTTTCAGAACTGTGGACACAAAAAACAATAAAGTTTCTTAGTTTGAACTTTAAATATCTTGTCTTTGTACTGTATTTCACTGAATACAAGTATTTGCAAATCATTGTGTTCTGTTTTTATTAATGTTTTACACAGCGTCACAACTTTTTTGGAATTGGGGTTTCTAAATGATGCAATATATTTCTTTACCTTGTTAAGAAGTTCAGACACCCCGCCTTCATTAAGTGGTGCTAGCTTGGGTTTGCTTGTTTCCTGGTTTATCTGGAAATTAAGTCAACACTTTACAACTGAAACAATGACAGCAGCATTCTTAATCTACGTTACTATAAACCTGAGACGTAACTGTGAACAAAAAAACGCTGCTTTTATATGTGTTTGGTTTTGCTTTTCTTTGAAAGGTGACTAATGTCTACCTTTTGAGAAATGTGTGAGCGGCCAAACCCATGAAAGAGCACAGTATCGCATTACAGAGTCGATTTGTTTTTCTGCAACTCTTCATCATGAAACCACCTCAACCAGTGAAGTGTGACTGCTGAACCGCACAGATACGTGTGAAGGGCAGGCGGCCTGACATATAAAACTACTTAAAATGCAAAGGAACGCTGCACTGCTCTCTAGTTACTGGATTCCATGTGGGTATAAATATCCTTTAAACGTATGATTAACGACTACACTGACAGTGATGTTTGTGGTCCTACATGCGATAGAGCTGCACATTATGCTCACCTTATCAGCCGTTTTAAAGTCAGTCTTCTCAAATTCGGCCACTTGTTCCAGCAGCTCCCTGTACGGGTGCAAAGAACGCAAAGAATTATAACAAATATTAAACAGAAGGGAATAGAAAAGCTTTAAATCTTTAATATTATCTCCAAATTTTAAGACGGCAGGATACAAAGTATGGAAAGTTAATGTCAATATTTTGTGAGCAACAGTGAATAGAGTGAAACCTTATTTATTTATCTATCTCCTCATATAACTGTCACTCTGCCACCACAATGTTGTTGTTGATGTTTTTTGGCATAACTATAATCTGCTATTTGGCGGTTGTGCATCTTTGTCAAGCAAAATGAGCACCGTTGTTCTTGATGGCAGTTTAGCACTTATATGCTTTGTGGTGAGCAGAACAGCCCTCTGAAAAGTTTAAATGTGGTTTTTAAAAAGCAGCTAAACACACGTAGACTGTGACATGGGGCGTATTCCTTTCTTCTTTTGACACCATATCAGTCACGTAGAGGCCCTGAAGAGAAAAAAAAACTTTAGGGCTTGTTTATCCACCCACGATGTGCATATTACCAACAAAAGAACATTTTCCAAAACATACTGAGAGTTTAAAGAAGGCAAAAGGTGACAGAGGTCAGATGTTACATTAAGTTCACCCGAATATCATGGATTCAAACTTGCGTTTACTGTGGAGCTTTACAGCGATCAAACTGACCAACAACAGCATTAGTTAGCAGCAGGTTCAGAATATTCAGCTGCAGAAGTGTGAAATTTATGACCTTTTTGCTCAGACGGTGAAGATCAGATAGTGTGACGGTGGTGAATGTGGAAAAGTCTTGCTTCCTCTATCTCGCTGGTAAAAGAGGAACAGGATGACGTGTGCTTTCGGCTTTAGTTTGACATTCAAATCTGTATATCAAAGCAAACATAACTGCCACTGATATTCTTTAATTTCACTGCAGATTCCTGTAGCTCGCAGCGCTGTGAATAATTTCTGATCTGCTGTATATAAATACTTCAATGCTCTCAGACCTCAGGCCAAAAAGCCGCAATACATCCTTTGTCAAAATGTCAAGAGTGCATTCTGACAACAGTTCAAATGTGATTTATCTTTCTTACTGGTGGTATCACATGTGCCCACACTGCTCTGTGTTCAGGCTTGCAATATGGAAAAACACTCCACGGCACTTTTTTTTTTCACTACAACAGCAAGAAGGACCTTTTAGGTAATTCTATTTTACTATTTTGACTTTGTTTCATCACACGTGTATGCGACTGCACCACTTCAAAGGTATGCACTCATAAAGCTGATGATTAATGCACCAATTATTCCTAAGAATAACAGAGAAACGGAGAACGGAGAAAGTGCCATCTTCAAATTGCTTCTTTTGTCCAACCAAGAGTCTGCAAATGTTTGATAATGTTTGCTCCAAATGACTGGAACAATTAATAAATTATCAAAATAGCTGACAATTAATTTTCTCTCAACTGACTAATCGTTTCAGCTCTACATAAAACATGAGCTGCGAATAGTAAAAAGGCTGAATATTAGCTTTATAACTATATTCAATGAAATAGAAGTTCATTTTTAAATTATTGTAAATGCATATAAATACATACAATTTAATTCTGCCAAGTGTAAGGATTAAAGGGTTAGTTCACTCAAATTACAAGAGTTATTCGTTTCTCTCTGACGGCATAATTTCATGAAAACTCAAAAGCATCTTTCCTTGTTACTCAAGATAACAAAGTTCTACTTATCAACAGTTTTCTTACAGAGTAAGGTTGCTGCAGTATACTGGTATCATGGTATACTGTGGTGAGCAAATTTACAGTTATCACACTGTTTACATTAGCTTAATAACAGTATTAAATTCTACCGTATTAGTGTTATTTAAAAAAATATTTCAAGTTTATATCAAGTTTCATGTCTGTCAGAACACGACATATTGTGAAATTAAGTATTTGTTCAACAAAATAAACCGTTTTCAAATGTTTGAGGGCCATTGTAACTGAAAATGATAATACTTGTGTAAAACCGCATACCATGAAGTCTTGATATTTTCTGACACGGTTATTATACTATGAAACTCACATGCCATTGCAAATATATTCTGAAGGTAGAAAAAAAAAAAACTTCTGTAGTGAGGTCTGCAAATTATCCTGAGAAACAGAGGCATTGTTTCTGGGGTGACCTTATGCTCTTCAAGTCCAGTTTTTAAACGCTGGGTGAACTGACCTTAAAAATCAGTGAGAAAATAGCAATAGTTGTGGTTTTCGGGCCAACTGAACATCACTGCAAAAGGAAACCATGGTGATGAAAGAAAAGTGCTAAATGCATGCAGTGCGTTCAAACCTGTGGCTTGGCATTGACCTTTTTGCCAGGTACACACTGTTACATGCAAGAGATGTAACCTAAACAAGACTGAAGAGGAAGTGGTACAAAGTTAAAGAAGTTTTTCTCATGAACATGAAGGTGTACTGTGTTTTTAGAGTCCTGGCTCACTTTTTATTTTGGGGTGGCACTCTGTTTGACCTTTAACTGTCACATCATTTGAACTTTAAGATGTTTTTACAGCTAATTTAATGTGACTTATTGTCATTGCATCAGAACTCTCAAAGATCAGGAATATGATGTTTTTCTTAATACAAGATTCATATCTTGTGCAAGAACAAGATAAAAATTAACGCTAAATACAAAATATTATCTTTCATGACTTTGGAGGCCCTCTAAATTCCATATGATCCGACTAAAAACATTTTGTACTAATGTGGGAGCAAACCTGACAATATCACATTTTAGCAAATGTTCGCTGGGTGTTTTTAGCCTATAAAAGGTCCAGTGTCTAGGATTTAGATATTACGGTGACCCTGCAGGTTGGTGAAAACACCATCATCACCCTCCCCCTCCAAGTGTCTAGAAGAACCTACTGTGGTCACAAGAGTCACGAAAAACACTGACAACCCCGTCTAGTGTCAGTGTTTGGTTTGTTCATTCTGAGTTACTCTAGAAACATTGCAGACTCCATAGAAGAGGATCCGCACACTCTATAGATATAAACAGCTCATTTTAAGGTAACGAAAACACAACAAGTCTTATTTTCAGGTGATTAAACACCAATGCAAACATACTTATGAATATTATATTCAATTTCTGCTATAATCTGCCCATAGATCCCCATAAATCTTACACACTGGACCTTTAACCCGGCAATCAACAGACCAGACCTAAATCTGAATCTACCGCTCACCTGTTCTCCAGCTCTGAGATATCACTCTGCAGTCGAAGGTAAAACTTCTCAGCTTGGGAGAAGAGCTGCCTGAGCAGCAGCACATTAGTGTGGGCTGTGTTTATGAGCTCCATCTCCACCTCCCCACGCACCACCGCCTGCAGCCCATCCAGCATCTCCCTCACCTCGTCCACTGTGAAGGTTTCGTCCACCAGCCTTCAGCGAGAGACACACACGTACACATGAACACATTACGGGTTGCCCTGACTGAGAACCACTTAATTGTTGTGTTTTATATTTTCTATAACATTAGAACAATATGTACAGCCCAGAAATCATTCTTCATATCCTCCACCAGAAAAGAAATGTCTGTAAAACAAGGTCAGTTATTCCTCTTTGTAATAATGAGTCATAAAATCCTGAGTGTTTTCTATTTGTTAAACTTCTTCAGACCCTAACAAAGCTTTATTCAACATGAGTGGTGTCATCTTAATATTAAATCTGTTGTATAAAGGAGCAGGGAAGCTAAGTGGAGTGGAGCAGTCTGTCTGCAGTACCCTTAATACATCCATGCAACCTTAAAGCACTGGTTCCTGACCCCCACTAGGGGTCATCAAAGCCTTGCAGGGAGTTGCAAGGTCGTCTTGATTTTATGGGGTGTAAGAGAACTTTTTTAAAAACATACATAAGGACTATATCTCAGCATGACATTCATTTCTGTGACTAAACATAATTGAAATAATCATTTTCAAAGTTTAGGTTATTATTTAAGATGTGAACAAAAAAAAAAAAAAAACTCACACGATAAGGGCACAGGGAACACCTGATCAAACGTTTATTCATAAACCCTTCTCTCTGCTAAACAGCCTCAACCTGTACTGGAAAAGTACACAACTAAAACAACCAAAGAGCTAATAGAATAAAGGCCAAGTGTCAGGGACAAGAAAATACTGAATTTGTCAAAAAGAAAAAAGTCTATTAAGTATGTACAACTGTTAAAATTAAAAAGGATACATAATACAAAGTGCTGCATATTTAAAAAAAAAAAAAAAAAAAAAAAAAATCCTAAAAATATCAGGAAAACTCATCTCTGATGCAACCTTCACGGGTGATAATCTGTTCTAAATCCATCCAAATCATTTCACAGAAAACTCCTGCAGTTATTGTTTTCACTATTTGAATTAATTGTACAGATTATTATTTATTCCATACTGTTATTGTCATGCATTCAATATAATATGAAATATACATAATCTGTCACTTAGTCTGGGGTCATCAGTTTATTCAATGATAGAAAATGGGTGTTTTAAGAAAAAAGGTTGGGAATCACTGTCTTAAAGTACAGTGTGTGTATTAACACCATAGCAAAAAATATTTGTGGTAGTTTACACGTATTTTGAATCACAGGTAAAAAAAAAAAACAAAAAAAAACACATTAAATGTAGAAAAATGATTGTGCCTGAAAAAAAAAGGGGAGAAGGAAAAAGAAAGACTAACATTGCTGAATAACATTTTCTTGTCAGTCCTGAAAGTCAAGCGAATTAAAATGGAAATTCTATATAAACGACTTCAAAAGCTTAAGTATGACCAGTCACCTGCTGTCTTTGAGTTCTTCAAAGCATGAGTCAATAGTCTTCAGTCTCAGGACTCTCTTTGAACGAGCAAATCGCATGTAATTGATGACTTCATTCTGGTGGTGTTCATTAAACCCGAATTCAGCCTACGTGGAGACAAGAAAAGAGAAACGACTGTCACCAAAGATGAAAGATGGACTTAGAGAGATAGAGAGAGGCTGTAACTGAAACAACAATTAGCTTATAAGCTAACTTCAAGAGGATTTCCCTTGCTAATATGTGACAGGGCCTATTCATATGAGCTCGCACATACAAGTTAGAGCTAGCTATCAATGAAGATGCTTGCTAACTACTCGTCTTCAAATAAAATAGAGCTAAACGTTTAGCATAACAACTTCTACAAGCAAACAGGTGGTCTGGTTGTCCATAAACAGCAGCACTACTTACCATGGTGGCTGTGGAGCTAACGTTAATGTTACTAAGTTAGCTAGCTTGTAGACTGAGCTGATCCAAAAGAAAAATGGGTGTTTTCAGGCTTTAATTTAGGCCACGCGGCGAAATGACTACAAGCTAAAGTGGCTATATAGCCGCTGTAGACGATGGTTCTAGTCAGCTTTCTTTATACTTAAAGATAAACTTGATAAACACGCTGAACTGGGTTATATCATAGCTATAAGATTATCTGGCAGATTGGCTAGCCTAGCTATCCAGCTAGTGTTTGCCTTGAGAATGCCTTGGTAACGGAGAAGAGCGTCATCACCTTGGTTACTAGTGGTGCGTTCAACGGCGCTACGTACATCATGGAACAAAAGTGTGTCGCGTCTAGAAGGGGATCCTAGACCCACAAAAGATCTCGCGAGAGTGGCCAAGTCACCCAAACCATGAGCTTCCCGTAACACCTAGCGAGTGGAGTTTTTGCCCCTAAATCTGACCGGATCGTATACACAGCATTGCCACAATGCAAAACATAATTACTTTGTTTAAGATGCACAATGAAGAAACAACACGTACAAATATCGCGAGAGGCAAGTCATGGTATTACTGAGGTGCCATATACAGAAACTTATTGATGTCTAGGGATAGCAATGCTTGGGGAGTGATTTTATACAATATCTTGCATGTGAAGTCTTTCCATTATTTGAAAACCTATTCTTTTTTACAGTTTTATTATTTATTCATTAGTTTTTATTATTTTACCTGCGGCTACACTCCTAACATTGTTTTACTTGTTCAGTTTGTGTTGTCCTGTCTGTTTGAGGATACACCACACAAAAAGTGTGAAAAAAAAAAGCGTACGCATAGTACTGATTCTCACTCTGCGTGGGTGGGTGGTGGATGGCAATATTTTGTGTTGCACTGTATTGTGTCTTGCACTGTTTACAGAACAAAAGAAAAAAAGAAAAAGACATTGCATATATGTGGAAAACTAGGTGTTCTTATTGCTAAAAATATTGATGAATGGCTTGTTTTACTTTGAAAGAGTGTATTGTTTGGTCTCCTGGAAGCTGGTGCACAGATATGTACATGATTAAACTTACTACTATAATGGAGAAATTCCTTATCCATAAATATAAAATTCCAGGTAGGAAGTCATGTGTTGTCGCCTTTAGCAATAAATTCAAGAAACACATTTATTCAGTATAACACTCTGAAACAAAAAGCGATCAAATCTGTACATGTGTACATGTAAGTTGCTGAGAAATATAAGAAAGAATGTGGGAAAAATATGTAGTATAATGGCCTGTAAGATATACAGCATTAATGCAACAGCATTGTCATAAGAGCCAAATTTCATTTACAGAAATATTAACATTAAATTGTCAATATCTTCTTATCATCCTTAAATTGTGTATAGCATACAAACTGTTATTTTGCTAAGGTCAAAAACTGTTGTTTAAAAACACCCACTGGTAATCACTTTGTACTTTGATGTCTGTATTTCTATTCAATGGAATTTCTGAAGAATTTATGGGTAATGAAGAGTTGAGGTGATTGGATTAAATGTACAATGATTGCATGCACCAGTAGATGGCAGTATAGAGCTAGAAAGGAAGTGTGAGAGGAGGGTCCTGAGAATAATGAGACTTATTAAAGCACAGACCTCTGCAGCATGTTTCAGCAGCTGGCCCTGCTGTTCACAGCCACAGACTGAACTAGCATTCTACAGTGGCACATATAGAACTTTTTTTTTTTTTTTTTTTTTTTTTTAAATCAGGTTGCGGTATACACTGATTGAATTGCTTGAGCCTCTTCTGTCTGAGTACGGGGGTGTGGGGAGGTTATGTGGAAGTGGTTATGAGTTATACAAGCTGGTCAGAAACAGAACACACTGTGGTGTCCCACTGAATAACCTGTTAACCAGCAAATTAGCTCAGTGGCAATGACTGTGTAGCTGCTGTGGCAGCTGTGACACACAGGTGTTTAGGTCTGCTGGAGCGTAAAATGCTGTTGTAAATTGTTGTTGATAAATATTAAATTTAATTTACCATGCTCATTCAAATTTAAGAAAAAACCATGGATGTCACTTAGTATTTAGGATGACATCATTAAATAGACTGAGTTTTTAATAACTATTATTTCAAGTGATGCTGGACGTCAGTCAGAGTTAGTGATGCTGATAAAAACTCAGTCTATTTAATGATGTCATCCTAAATACTGATGTCATAACGATTTAATTATGAATTAATGTATTGATTATTTTCTCCATTAATCAAGTAATTGATTAGATTATAACAGTTCTGAAAATAGTGAGAAATGAAATCAAAATGATCAAGATCCCAAAGTGAAACCTTCACAATGCTTGTTTTGTCCAGTTCAAACCTCTAAACTGTTAATGATATTAACAGGAAATCATTTTGAGTTTTCTTTCATGCAAAAACATGTCATGGTTCCAGCGTCACAAACTCCACTTGCTGCTTTTCTTTTTATTATTTTAACATCCTTCTATTTATTTATTTATTTTAACAGTTTAGAGGTTTGAACTGGACAAAACAAGCATTGTGAAGGTTTCACTTTGGGATCTTGATCATTTTGATTTCATTTCTCACTATTTTCAGAACTGTTATAATCTAATCAATTACTTGATTAATGGAGAAAATAATCAATACATTAATTCATAATTAAATCGTTATGACATCATCAAAAAATCATTAGCTGCAGTCCTTCACAAAATGGGTCAAATGAGCTCCATCTCGACAAACTACAACAGTAAAATCCTGCTTTTACATTAATGGATGAGTAATAATATCCCAATAGTCACAGGGGACATTTTCAGCATTGAGTACTTTCACTTTTAATATAATATTTTCCTGACATGTAACTTGTGTTATCATTTCAAGGCAGAGCTTTACTTGTGGCAGAGTATTTTTACAGTGTGGTATTACTCCGCTAATTTAAGTTAAGTAAAGGATCTGAATGCGTCCTCCACCACTGGGCAAATAAAAACTTCACACAGATTCAGCCACACTGTTTCCCTGTCTTCTGTCACTGAAGCCTAAAGGACATCACCACTATCCATTTTGTCAAGTAGGTTTCTGAGAAAAAAAAGATGGAATTTTTTTTTCCTCATGTCTCTCTAGCTGTAATTAAATTAGCCTAACGGGCAGCGCATGGTTGGTCACCTAATCAGATGCCTTATAACGTGACCACTGTGTGCTACCCAGCTCAAGTTCAGTGTGCAACATCAGTCAGTCACAGAGGCCAAGATGTTTCCCCTTTACCTTCAATCACGGTGAGTCGCTTACTATTTCACACAAAGACGAGGTTACAACCATATTCTGAAAGGTTTCAAGTTGTAGATTATGCTTCAGAGTTTTTGTGAGAGTCCCACATGTTGATGCTGCAGTTCTGCGGTGGTTCACCAGACCATGGCGGTCACTTTTCATTATTCACTTGTATTTTAGCTCAGACCAAAACTGGTGGATGTTGCTGTCATGTCTGCAGCTGTTGTACAAGCTACTTTATCAAACTGCCAAAGAAATTAAATTATAGAGGAATGTGGGTTATTGCAAGAGCAAAAGTATGCAAAGAAAATAATTGAATTTAAGGTAGAATATATTATTAAACTAAAGCATTACAGTAAATTATTGCTGGCTTATACAAACAAGCAGTTGGCATATACTTGTTGAGTAAACTGTTGTAGAGGAAAGGAAACTACAAGAAAAAAATTTTTTTCCAAGTAGTCTAATTTAGGGTCTCAGTTGTTATCTGACAGAGGAAACCATCTAAAATTGACATGTATTACTGTAAATTATGTTTATAAGTAACAAGTATTAACTTTGCTAACTTTTAAATAATTTTTGTGACTTTGATAGCACAGATTTGTGTGCCTGAATATGCATGTGTTCATGTGTGGCAGATTAATTTTTGTCCTGGACTCAGCCTTCTTGTAGGTGTTTTAAACTTGGCACATACTGTACAAACTGGCTGAACTTTACCCTCAGTTGCTACTGCAGTGGTGGGACAGTGTCCCTAGGGGGCATAATAATCCTTCTTCCCTGAAGTGTATCATTTTACCTAACAGGCCACTGATATCTGGAAAGCTGAAAAACAAAAAATACTGCTTGAAAGATGTCATGAAGCAAAACATGCAGAGGTAGGCAAATGTAAAAATAGAGATTAGTGTAATTTAGTTTACATTTCATCAGAGCAGTTCACAAACAAGTTGTGGAAAAAATATTCAGATCATGTACTAAAGTAAAAGTAGCAAACATAGCAGAAATGCTCTGTTATAAGTAAAAGTCCTGCAGTCAAAAAAAAAAAGTACAAAAGCATTTGCATTAAATATAGTTTTTTTTTTACTATAAGTAATATTTTCCCTGTGTAAAATGTTCCAATGTTTATTTTTTATATTTCCTCTGTTTAATTTGTTCTTTTTTTTTTTTAATTTCTTCTTTTAGATTTTTTAACATTTTTGTATTCTTATTTGTGCCTCTTTATATTTTAGCTATCTGCTTTGCTTTTGTGACACTATAAATTTCGACATTGTGGGACTAATAAAGGAATATTTTATCTCTTATCTTAGTAAGTTTCTAGAAAAATAAAATCAATGTTTAATATTACTACTATTGCCACTACTAATACTACTTCTACTACTAATAAAACTATTATTATTATTATCATTATTATTATTATTATTATTATTATACTTTTATTACTTTTTTCTTTTATTACTTATTTATTTGTTTACTCATTGCCATTTTTCTTTGTTTCAAATTACCCCAAATGGAAACTGAAGATTCTACTGCCTGCATTAGTCTAAAACAATAATCTGTTCCCAGATCAGCTTTGACTGTATGTATCAATGCAAAACACTGAGGAAAATGAAGAAAAACTGCTCTCGAGTCAGGTATCTCGACAATTCCGCGTCCGGACAAACCAATCAGCTGACAGCCGCATGACAGGCAGGCCTCACGCATGCGCACTAGCACTCTTTTGGTATCAGGAATATGGCAGCGTCCTGAACCCTGTTGGGGGGGAATACGCCGTAACTGAGCAACTTCAGCATCAGAGTGGGAAAACTGAGAAGCACTGAGCGCACTCAGAGGAGGGTGGGGGGCTGAGGGACGCCTACGAACAACACCCGTTAGAGATTTTACAGGTAAATGCTCCCGTTAGCACCTGCCACACTCTTCAAGCCATCTTCTCCATGTTTGCTTGATTGAACCCCGCTGCTAATGCGACTAGCTAGCTAGCTCTCCCATTAAACCCAAGTGATGATGTGCTAGTTAGCCGCTAGCTTGTAGCTAACTCAACATTAGCCTGCTGCCACAGCCCTTTTCTGCATTTGGCAAACAAACAAATGCTGATAACAAAAGTGTCTGGGCTGTCTGTTATTCGAGCTAGGTGGATCAATAACGTTAACATCGCTAAAACTGTCTTGTCGTGCTTGTTTTTAACCAAACAGTGAACCGTGTAGGCCCGCTGCAATGAAGCTGAGTTTGACTAAACGCTTGAGAGCCAGCAGGTAACCGTTAATGCTGCTTGTCATGGATTTACTTGACAGATCAGGAGCCAGCGCACATCCTCAAATGGACTTAAGAATCGCCGTTTTTGTGCGTTTTGTGTAACTTCAAGTTTTAAATCTCTTGTCAGGTGTAACTAACTAATAAGCAAGTTTGTCATATTTTGCAAGGAAGTGGTTCATGAAATCCTTACAGAACCGCATTAAGATGAAGTCGAGTAAGTTCCCGACCTTAAAGTTCCCGTCTCGGTAGGGAGATTGCTACATAAAATTGCCAAATAAAGGGAGGACATTGCAACATTTTTTTCAGTGCAGAAACGGCTTTCAAGAAGGCAACAGCATTGCAGAAACAAGCGTGATATTACAGCTGCAGCGATTTGCTGTTTTTTTTTTTTTTTTGGTTTGTTTGTTGTTGTTTTTTTGTCAGGCATTAAATTACTCACCTATTTTGATGACCGATTAATCGCGTTGAGACTTTGTTTTAAGGAAAAATGTCCAAAGTCACTCATTTCAGCCTCTGAAATGTGACTGTGGTATGACAGCAAACTGAATACCTCTGGGTTGTGGACAAATCCAGACATTTCAGGACATCACCTTGGGTTTTGGGAAACTATTAACCATTTTTGTGACATTTTATGAATCGAACAACAGCTCTAATTACAGCAATAACAGCAGCCCTAATTACAGTATGCATTATTTTTATGGCTTTGTCAAGGCTGTGTGATATATCTGATTGTGAAGTAGAGCTGCAGCGATCCATTTGTGGACAAAATAAGGCATTTGACTTGGCAAACTGATCAACATTTTTTCACCATTTTCTTACATTTTATGGACCAAATAGATGATTGATTGATTGTGAAAAATAATTGTCAGATTAATTAATAATGGAAATAGTAATTAGTTACAGTACTTATTATTTTTTGAGCTTTTCCAATATGACTTTCAAATAATATCTTAATTTTTTTTTTTCTGCGATGTACAATATATATCTCCATATACACATTTTCTCTAAGATAAATCTGTAAATTCTACAATATTGCAGGGATGGCTATTGTTGCATATTGATAAGATGGGTTTTTTTTTGATAAATAATCATCAGTGATGTAGATTTAATGACTAAGTGGGTAACAGCAAATAATAGAACAGCTAGATCAGTCTGGTAATAACTAGTCTCATATTACAATATCAAAATAATATAGATATACTGCCCAGCCTTTCAAGGCTATATGAAAAGGTTCAGATGCTCCCTTTCGATGTGTTATTTTAGTGGTCAATGCTGAGGTTTGGCTCATGTGATGTTACTTTTATTGTACTGCAAGTGCAGGTAAGGTAAAAGCTTTCTATTCAGCATAGTTTTAACTGTGACAGGAGTCAAAAATGTTTAGGGCCATATAATGATGTAATGACATGGCACATGACAGCTTGACCATTGTACCCATACTGTCTGATTCTGCAGCAGTAGTTTTCCTATTCTTTTTACCTTTCAAAGGGAAGCAGGAGATCCAACAATTTTCCAACAGATGTGGGTAGACAGCAGACTTAAGACTAACATATAAGCAGACCAAAAGAGCTGTTTCGGCAGTATTAAGTGTTAATTTTCAATGATGAGACTTATAACCTGTGGCTGTAGTCTGATTAGTCACTACCTCCTAAGAGGTGGACAGTCAGATAGGTCTCATTTAGAGGTTTGATACAATCCTATTAGCAGTGCTACTTGAAGCGAGCACTAGTATACCCTCCTGGATTGTATAGACTGTCAGCTGTGTTGGCAATGATCAAAAGCCGTGTTTGTTAAAGTTTCTGAAAAGTTGTGAGACCTGTCTAAAACAAGTTACCATGTAAATGTTGTGTGTGCTTGGCTTTGGGCCTCGTTCCATTGACTTGACTATCCTCCTGTTTACTTTCTTCTTCTTCTTCTTCTTTTTTTTTTTTTTTCGTTAAACTGTCAAGGATTGCCCATGAATAATTTGCTATTGATCTGCATACAGGCAGGAAGAGCAGGGAGGGGTAATCACATGACACAATCCTGGAATCTGCCTTGGTCTTTTTTTACACTCATCACAGTAATATAATAAAAACTGCACTGCCCTCTGCAGCAGCAAAGAGCACGCTGTGCGCTGCTTGCTGCTCCTAACATCTCCTATTGTGCGTTCCATCAGCCCCCTGCTTTGGATTAGATTCATTATGCAGCCCCATGAATGAGTGTTTGAAAAAAAAAAAAACTGTTGATGCAAAACTTGGCACCGGACTGTTCCTTGCACCTTTGTTTCTCTAGCACAGGCATCAATTATTGAGATGCTGTTAGAGGCTAATTTTTAAAGGCTCCTCGTCCAGTGTTGTGACACCTGAAAGTAGCTCATATCTGCGTTCTGCCCTCTTTGAATGCCAGACAGTTGTCCCCTTGGTGAATAGTGGATTCCATAATTTTTTGTGGCTATTTTGCTGCTTCAGACGGTCACTGAAACGGAGAGGAAGGAAAACTGGAGTCAGATTTTTCCAGGATCCTGGCAGAGTGCTGACACAGGTTCCCCTTGTCACAATGCAGCCGCCAGCAAATTACTGCACTAAGGATCTGAGAGGCAGTTAGGCTATTCCCACCATTTGCTCTATTCTGGTCTTTTTCTTTGATGCTTTCTTTTTTAATTAGCTTGAAGCAATCTGTTGCAAAGTATCGCTCTTAATCATCCCACCATTGCTTTGTGTTTTAAAGGAAACTGTTGGTATTTAGTGACAGGAACACAGACCCTAGTTAATCTATTGTCCAGATTTGAGAACATCTAGCTGTGTTAAATTAATATTACAAGGATTTTTCATTCAAAATGGGCACTGCTGGGCCAAAACACTAAACCTAACCTCTGTTTATCTAGGCAATCAATAGGCCACACTGGCTTTGCACCAGATTTTATTGACACATACTCAGCTGGAGCACTGTTATGTTGTTTTTGATATCAGGCTGGAATGAAAGACCTTTACTTCCTCTGTGTTTTGCTGAGCCGGTTGTATCCCAGTGGCTGCCTCTTTTCAAAGTGAGCCTGTGAAAATACATGCATGAAGGAGGGCGTGAGGATGTCAAGGATCACTGGTTTGTAATAAATTGTAAGTCATGTGCAGCCAGCTGCCCTGATGCCATGGCTCATAGCTGAGGTAATGACAGTGAAGAATCAGCCAGTCATGGAGCGATAGCCTTCTCTCTGTTGTTGAATAATCTCTCTTTATTCTATTAGTTCTGTAGCAGAGGGAGTGTCTGGAGGGAGGCTCCCTTCCAGCTGCAAAATGTTGAATGACTGTGTGAAGTGTGTGTGGCAGTATATTGGAATGTGTGTGTTACACAAACTTGAGGTAGTAATGACTTGTAAAGGTGCAGGTCATCTGATCACTTCTTATAGAAAGGACATTAAAGGGGTATTCCAGATTTTTTGATTCTAAACCGAAAGGCAGTGTATTACCTACAGTAAATGGTGGTTGACCCCCCCCAGTTTGTAAAAGCAGAGGGGCACCAGCACGGAAGCTAAGCAATGTACTGCTGACAGGGTCGGCAGCAAAATGCATTTTAGTCACCAAATGAAAGGTCTGCCTAAAAAAAAAAAACAGTTATATTGGCTGAATTTTGCTCTCTCCAAAGCAACCAGACTCCTTTAGGAAGAACTGTAATTTACCTTACAGAAGACCAGACTTGCTGGTGTACTGCTGCCCTGATCAGTTGGTTAATTTGTGGTTTTGTGTGACTTAGATGAATCTGAATTAAGCAAACAAACTAAAAGATCAAGACAACGTTAGACCAGCAACTCCTATGTTTTGCTAAGCAAAATTACGGTTTTTACCAAAGGAGTCTAGTTGTTCGTGAGAGATCGATGTTTGCCTTATGTAACAGTAGTTATATAATAGGCCAGTTCATACAGTGGCAAGTAAAAATTTGACTACGAGCAAGTACATTTCTGACCCACTTTCTCAAGCAGGCAGGTGAAAAAAAAAAAAACATTAACATTATTTTCTGAACTATTTTCTGTGCTGAAAATGTTGGAGTCTCACTTTCTGATTACAGGAATAGTAACTTTTCTTCTGTTTCGTAGGTCCTGTGAAAAGATGAATGTCGTCAAAGAGAACAAAGACCTGGCCTGTTTCTACACCACCAAACACTCCTGGAGGGGAAAGTAAGACCCACAGCTTGTTTTTTAACCCCACTGATAGGATTTCAGGTCTGGTGGCATTATCTATTCCACATCGTCTTTGTTTTGGTTTATGCATAAGGCAGCGCTAACCTAAATGTTTTCCTGTATCACCTTTTTAAGACAATTTGGAAAAATAACTGAAATCCTGACTCAGTGCTTCCATTGTGTTGCCTTCCTTATTTTAGCCAGGGATAGGAGGTCTGAAGATCAGCAGTCACTGATCAGCAGTAGTGACGTGTGTTTTAAAGAGCTGCATTATCTTATGAAATGTTTCCAAGAGAAACAGATACTAACAGTGAACACAGCACAGCACTGGTACTGACATTCATGTATTGTGTGGATGACAACATGAAAAGCTGCTTTACCCAAGGCCACAGATATTATTCTTTCTCCTTCTCATCAATTTCTCCCTATATTCTCATAAAAACGACAGTAGCTTTCAACCTACATTTTACGTTAGCGTAAGTAAATAGATTGTTTGTTATAAACACTGCATTATCTTGAATAGATAACGTCTTTATCCCAGGACAGAACAGTGTGATACTGATACTCTGATATTTTTACATAGTTGCTGGTTGTCGCAAGATGCAATCAACTAAGTAAATATTCCTTCTTTCATGTAGTGTCTTCCTTATAAAGATTACAAGGTTGACATTTTTGTGCACTCAGTATTTTATGCCAAGTTTGATTGTATTCGTCAGTCATTATTTTTATCTCCACCAGGTGTAATCCTAGAACAGGTCACATGTTTGGTTGTTTATGTGTGTGTGTGACTGTTACATCAGTCCATAGTGTGCTCAGTTTTAAAGCTTGAGTGGAGATACTGCTATCATATGAAACCAGAGGACCTCAGACAACAATTTATTCTAACAACCATGTCATGGTTGTTGGGAAAGTACTCAAATACTCCAAAATTGGGCTAAACTTTGGTGGGCGAAAACTGGTTTGACCATTTTCAAAGTTACTTGTAGGGATGCACATTTTGTGGATTTTCCTTAAAAAAGCATGAGCAGTTAATTAATCATTAATATTTAGGTCAAATAAGACACAAAACACACTTTTTCTCATTTTCATTTTTTTTCTTTTTTTCCTCCTCATTTTTTTTCTCATTTTAAGTTAAATTTTCCTTATTCAACAGACCATATCAGATGAGGGTCAATTACTGCCATCTCTAGACTTTTAATAAATTATCAATTAATACATTTTTAATTGGTTAATTCATAATGGTGATTAATCAATTAATGAGTAATAATTAACATCCCTAGTTACTTGGGGTTGATCTAATCAGCTCTGTGCCAAAACATAATTTATTTTTTAAGGTTTTAAGTTACAGAGACAGTACACATTCATAAACGTTTCTGTAAATGTGCCAGTTTAGCCGTATTGGCTAATTTTGATCTGTAGTCCCTGGGTAGGTGTAATGATACCAACACATACACATTAAATACATTAACACTGTAATGGCATCAACCTTTTGAATAGCCACATCTTCCACTGGGACATGCAGGTTCTGACCTATGAATGAGTATACTATAGTATACAAAAACACTTCATTCAAAACTCACAAATATCTGATGGTTGCATCTGGCAGTAGTGGTAGTATTTTAGTAAATTCTTCACCTGGCAGAGATCTGCACTCTACTGAGGGCACTATTCTCATTTCTAGATTGAATTAAAACAGGAAGAGAGTGTTTGCAGTATGTACAGTATGTCTCAAGTGAAACTGTGACCTTACTTTAACCCAATTCGAGGTGCTGACATAACAACAGATGTGAATTTTCACAGCACATTACAAAACAATGAGGGCAGCTTACTGTGTCTATGATGTAAACATGATCATCCACTGATTAAATCTACACTTCTGAATTCTATCAGTGCATAGATTTCATTGCATAAATTATATAAATGCACACATTAAAGCTATTATAGGCCTAAAACTAGATGGGGCATGATGTAGGTACTTGGTGGCCCTCAGAACTAAAGAATGGACAAGTTCCAGTTTGAGCTGTGAGCCGGTGAGATCACATTACCAATACCTGCTCTCTAAATGTCTTTGTCCCATTAAGGCCTGCCATTGACTTGGGTAACTTAAGCAGGCCTGCAGAGCATTAGCCATCATCAAAGCTTCATCCTGCTAATGCTTCCTGAAGTGTCCGTCAGAGACCAGTGTTGATGCATGTGTGTGGTGGACAGTGGAGACAGATAACCCAGTTTAGAAGAAGGCGGTGATGCAGTATAAACCTGTGTTGATGGTTGATCTGAACGGGTCGACACAAGCTGACCTTGGTCCGTGAGCCTCCTCCTGACCTGGGTGGAATATGACTCAAGGATGAAAATTTTATTTATCGATTCTAAGATTTGAAGGTCATTTATCTGGGTCTCTAGAGTGAGAAAGAGACAGAAATATGAGAGTCGGACAGGACAGTATTAGTAATTCTGCATGCACATGGATTCGGCGTGTCACCAAATGTCTGTCCTGTTTACACGCAATTGTTTTTACACATTTGTTGGACATCTCGACCAATGTTGGAATTGTTTGAGGCGAAATACAGATACGCTTTAGACTGTTTAGCTTGGTTTTTACTGTGGCAACTACCTAGCATAACTATACCTGCTGCCAGAACCATGTGGTGTCAGTAATGTTGCTGTAATGTTAACTAGGCACGTTTGATTATGTGTCTGTAGTGTCTGCACCAGAGGGCAACTACTTCAATAGACAGCTCAGGCGTTTGTCACTGATATGAGGCATTGTAATCTGTGTTGTGATTTGGTCTGGTAGGTTGTATGGGGCATGTTGGCCCCAGATTTCGGTAACCAACCCTAGTGTTACATAACACCCGGCTGTAAAAAAAGAACGCAGAAAATATTCATATTCAAGATAATCGAGTATCAAAATAGTTGGCGATTAATTAAGGCTAATAATCATTTAATTGTTGCAGCTCCCCAATCGATTAATATATTTTTAATCTGTTAAATTCTAATGAATAATTAATCATAACATCCCTGCTTATCAGTGTTCTCTGCCGGCCTCACCTAATTTTGTTGTCCTTCTCTCATCCATGATAAATGATATCTGGTTCGCTGTTTCCACTGTCTGCCTGAATTGAATGCAGAATAAGTGGGCAACCATGAAAGAGCGTGTGAGAAGAGAAAAATGAAAATGAAATTTTTATTTGGTGCTTTTGTAATGCAATTCTGTTGCTGATCAGTGAAGCGAATCTGCAGTGACGGACGCAAGGGTCCAAATGCTGACAAGCAGATATTAGTTTTTGACAGCAGTCTCGTATGAATGGGTCAAACACAATTCAGTTGATCTGCGTCATCTTCTGCATAAAGAGGATACAAGTCACACAGAGCTTTATTAGCTGGAACAAAAAGAGAAAGAGAAGGTGCCATAGTATTTCAGGATATCCTCTTTCATCTTGCTTCATACCAGCCTCAGATACTGTGGGCTACTTTTGTCTTCAGTGGATATTAAATCATGAAAATCAATTGTCCAGTTTGATTTTCACCAACCAAAATGCAGCCCTGATTCTAAAAATGTTAGGACACTGTGCAAAATGTAAATAAAAGCAGAATGAAATCATTTGAAGAGCCCATCTAGTTATATCCTTTATTCAAGCTCCCATTCTTGCTTGTGAATGACAGAGCCTTTTTTTTTCTTTTTAAGTTTTATTTTAGTCAAACTATGAAAACATCTGTCAGCATGGACAAAATATTCCAGGTTTTGCCTAAAAGTTAAATTAACCATGGCCTTGGGTTGAGAAATCTGTTTCAGGTGCAGGATCATCTTGCACAGCTCTTCACTGTGAATACAGAACATGTTAGCAAATGTAAACTTTAATTAAACTCATCTGTGATTAGTGTGCTCCTTTTGCCATATATAGAAAGCACTTTTGTCATGTGAACTGTGAGCATATTAGATAATAATATTCAGTATCACTTGATGTGTCAACTTCTCCAAGAACTATCCTAGTTTTTTACTCTAAATGCTTATTTCAAGTGCACATATGAAAAAGTTCAGTTTTACTTTAGTTAAAATGCATGAATAAAAATCAGGCTTCAGCTCCTGGTCATAAGTTTGACACATGCTCATGTTTTGTCAGACTTTTTAATAACTGGAATATATGGCAGCATATTGGTGAGGAACATGGAGAATATCAGTCATCTGTTCTGCAGGGAGTTGAAGGGTAATAAAAAAAAATCCACTATGATGTGGTGTTGTTTTGTAGTTTCCCCTGTTTTCTGTCTGGCTTCCTTTTTGCGTGTCTAAAACAAGTGTTTCTCCGTGCTTCAGATTGCACGGTGACATAATCAAATTTGTAAAAATCACTGGATGTCTGAGAGACTGAAATCACGGATGACTAGACCTCAAATGTTGTAGGGCTGCTTTAGCATTACAACTGCATTTTCCCCCTCTGTCTGTGCTCATGATCATGTTTAATTCAAGTCTTGTGACTCTAACTTGTAGAGAATATTAGATCTGTGTGGTCCTAATGAAGGACATTTGCATGTTTCTTGACTCAAATGGATTCTTTCAGAGTTTTGTTTCATGTATGGGCTTTACTTTTCAAACACAACATTTTTCTATAGTTTTTAGAGCATGAAAATACAAATCACAGACTCTTTTGAATCTTTTTTGAATGCCTTCGTACTTCTTAAGCCATCCAACAATAAGTAAGTCTTGTGCTGCTCACTAGCAGTTTTACATACCAGCACATAAGAAGTGGTAGAACTATCTTTTATGCTGTGTGTTAATTATACATCAGAGTTTTCAGTGCAGATGTTCCCATCATTTTACAGGCGGTCTGTTTCTCACATTCAGCTCTCCTCCCTGAAATCCGGTGTTTGTTGAGTGTATTGGGGATTATGTAGTGTTTTTCTTGCTTTTTATGTAGTCAAACAAATCTTCAGTTCAGTTGTCTTTGTGAAAAATGGTATTTAAAGAGGGAGGCGGTTGTTAAGAGGGTTTAGTCAGATAGAGGAAGTTGCTTAATGTGATACATTATGAAATACTGGAAGTGGTAGGAAAAGCTCTACACCCATGTTGTACAGTATGACTGAACCAGGAGTAACCTGTTATCACAAGCTGTATACAGTATAAGGTGTAAGCTGTACTTGTAAAGTTTATAATGTGCACTTTTCTCCTCATATATTGCTTTTATGGAAGAGTTGCAGATCCAGACCACTGTTCAGGACCATTTCATATATAGTTTATGATTTCAAATTGTAAGCACTTTCCTTAATCACACATTGGTAACATTAACAATCAATTAATTAATAAATTGTTATTTAAAAACAGCTTTATATATTAGACACATATACTTGAATATCAGATAACATTGCTCATAAAAAATAATCTGTCATATTTAAGATCTTTATTTGGTAATTGATTGATTAAATTTTGTTCAATCGACCAAACCCTTAAGGACCAGTTATTCATTGTACAACTAATCTTTATCATCTCTAGTACAGATCTCAGCTTCATCATGTTACTTGCCATCTTTCAAGGTGTGCTGTACCAGAGTAATTTAGATTTTTGTGAATGTTTTTCTACTGTCATGACAGTTATTGGTTTCCAGTAACCCTCCCAGTCCTGTGTGTATATCGTTGTAAACACAGGACTGTGTGAAAGTCTGGCTACTTCTGTCACATAGACATGGTTTGGGTATGAAACGTCCTTTTCATATTTTAAATTTTGTTACATGCATAATTGAAATTTGCACAGACTGTTTAAATAAAAGGAGAAAACTAATCAAATATGACTATGTCCCTTTTATTTGTTGAGTTTTTAATTCAGAGTAAGATAATATAAAATAGGCTTTTCTTTGTGGTCATTTTAAACATTTTTTTTCATTAAATTTACATAAAATGTGCTGTGTTGTGATCCATATTGTTATCTGCATATGAAATTATTTATGTGAAGATATGAGATTTTGCTCATATCGCCCAGGCTGACATCATGTCATCATGTCTGCTTTTCATGTATATCAAACAAACTAAATAATAAAAGCAGACCTGGTGCTCACTGTGATGTTTAGCCACCACAGGCCAATTTCAAGTCTCTGCTGAGTTGATTTTCATATCTTTGTATGAATGGAAATGTGAACCTCAGCAGCAGAGTTGTAAAATGATCAGTAGTAATGTGAAGGGATTTGTTAATAAGATAAGTCAAAACATTCAAACACATCGGTAAGATTGTCTCATACCAATGGTCTCTACATATTTCAATAAATGATAAACATTACTGTCCAAAATTTACTTTAATCTCAACTAATCCCACCTTCCTGCATGCGGGTATTACTTTATTTTAGCAGGTATCTCTGGCTTTTATGTGTGTAGACAAAACTGTGCTTTTAACTGCTTCACTTGGTCATGGAGTTGGCTAGAGAGGCACTTGTCTTTGTGCAGTAATTGGCATGCTTCAGTCAGAAAATCAGTTTGTTTTCAACTGTCTTTCTGCTTTCTGGTTGTCTTTCAAAGGAATGTCCGTCACGATCATCCTTGTGCTGTTACGCATGCTTCCATTATGTTCAAAGACGAGCTCTGTATCTATTCGATTTTTACGGTTACAGCATAAAAGCAAGTAATTGGTTGTCAGATGCTCAAACCAAACAGATAGTAACTGTGACTTCTTCATGTAGAACACAACCTTGTTCATATACTGATCACAAGTATGTTGAATTTCCAAAATATGTACGAAATGTTTAAGTAAGCGTCTTTGTTATAGAGCATCAAAGGAAGAGATGTAAAGTGAAAATGGCAGTCTTTGTTAGTCTTACAAACTCACCCTGGCCAGAGAGGGCTGTATATAGCCTGTGTACTAAGATAGAATTAAGGGAAGAAAAATCCACCCGCAGAGAATGAATAATTAACAATGTTTGTGCTGACACCCAGTTAAGCTAGCCTCTTAACACCAAGGTCAAAGTGTGTATAGAGACAGCACCCTGACATCAGGACAGAGTCATGGTCCCAAACTTTGTGGTCCAAGATGATAGAGGAAGAGAGTAGTGGAGTGTGAGAAAAGAAAGAATAAATTTCAACAGGCTTTCTAATCGGGAAGGTTCACAGAAAGGATGTGACATTTGTATAATTCTGGAGAAGGAAGGAGACTGACTGTGGGATGTGCTTTGACCTAATATTTGACTCCGGCCTTGCCTTGGGCTGCTGCCCGTCCTGTCTGTTTATGTTAGTCCTGAACTCTGTACACAAGTATGAATGCTTTATGTGGAAGCAATGTCTCAGTTTGACTTACTTTAACTCAGCTTTTTAATAGAACTGGCCGGGCACTCGATCTCTTAATGTTGTCCTGACATAATGAGGATGTGCAAGACAGAAAGGAGCCAAGTCAGCATGTTCAGTGTGCAGGCTAACAGTGCTATGGAGGTGCCAGAAGAACATGTTGTACATAGGCCTGTCACAGTTGTTATATAATCGCCTGATCACTGCTGTTCTTTTGCATAATTGTTAAAATGGTTTTCCTTCACCTGTATAAAAACAGCTAGATGTCAGAAATGTCATATTCCATCGTTATTTCCATGTTGTTTTCCACCGTTTTAGGTTGAGCTTTATCAAAAAAAATCACAGCTTCTGTGATTTGTATGTTGCACTTGGCCATATTGAGTTGAATTCAACAGTAATTTTGCAGCAGCCCTAATGGAAATGCACAATACTTTACATTTTCTATTGTTGATTTTCTGCAAATTTGTTTAGAGCTGCAGTAATTAATCAGTTAGCCGATTATTTTCAATTATTGTGTTAATTGTCAACTATTCGATAATCGCTAAATCAATTTGAGTAATTTTTTTCCAGCTTCTTAAATGTGAATGTTTTCTGGTTTCTTTACTTTTTTATGACAGTTGTGAGCCAAATAAGACGTTTCAGGACGTCAATTTGGCTTTGGGAAACAATGGTCATCATTTTAGAGACTGAACTAATCGATTAATCAAGATAATAATCAAACCCTCGCATTTAACAGACCCTCCACTTAAACTCAGAAACCTTAAATGACCTGTTTTGATATCAAACACCAGGCAGAAAGTTATGAATTGGGCAAAAATGAGAACTGAAACAGTTGGCAAACCACATGGCGATCAAGCACATGCAGACGTGCTTGACTGCTCACACACTTGCACATTCACTCAACGTAACATGCAGAAAGATTGGAAAAACAGAATTTCACACTTCCTTCCTACTATGCGAGAAAGCGCCACTCTCATAGCATTTCCTGTGACTTAGAGGATCAGAAATGACTCAGAACCACTAACGTACCAAAAATTGTGATCTTTCATTTTAAGATCACTGAGAGACTATACAAAAAGAATACAGGACATTTCCGAGTACTAATTTAGGTAAATACTCATGAATCACAGCTGCAGTTGCTTCAGTCTGTTATTACATGTCTACACTGAATGATGGTGAGAATTAAAGCTACATCTCTTTCAGTCCAGTCTGTAACTGAAGCTATAACGGTGGCAGTTACTGATATTTTCTCATCATATTTCCACCCTGTTTGTGCCTTATCTCAACCATCGCCTCATAAAAATGTCTGGAAACTGACACAATAAACCTGTATGTGGATGATATCATCAGTTAATTGAGCCCCAGTGATGTCACCTGTCCTTGACTCATCGTTAGCTTTCGGTAGGCGACAGTGGGGTTGCTACTGGACCTTTTCCTCTCACACCACTCTGCCTGCTATCTGATGTAATCGAGCTTTATTTCTGTGATATATTTGGCACATTCGAAATCTTCAGATCACAAGTTCATAGAGTGATGTTCAGACAGAGTTATCAGGGCTAACTGGATCTGTTAGCTTTGCCTCAGCTAACCCCCACACTGGAAACACCGCCGCACAGTCGGCCTCTTTCCCACATTCACTGCTAATGTTATGTGACTGTCTGTGCTGTTGTAGGTGTTTGTGATGGGCTGTAGGCTGCGTGTCTGACTCATCTCTGTGTTCCAGGTACAAGCGAGTCTTCTCAGTGGGGACGCATGGCATCACCACATACAACCCAACCACACTAGAAGTAACAAATCAGGTCAGTATGTGTGCAGCCTGCCATCATTCAGGAAGCTCCTCTTTACTGTAGGTATCAGTTCCTTGCAGGGGTTGTGGGATGTGACTACTGAAAAGCCATTTGAAGCCTGTTTCTCTTCTCGTCTAAAAGCTGAAAAGCAGTATTTTTAACGTCTTGTGTCCAGCCTTTAAATGCATTAAGCTTTCAGTTGTGCACTGAACATGCAACAGCATGTGTTTACACTGATTAGCACATGAAACATGATGTAATCAATACACATTAAATATGAAACCTGAGTCAAGAAAATGGCTTAACAGAAAATAGCATCATGGTTGTTTCTCCTTGAATTACTGGCATTATATATGGATTAAACCTGCATTAAAGTTAATTTAATTTATAGGTATACGTATAATTTTTGTATTACATTTGTTTTTTCTTCACTATTTTTTCTTGTTAAAGCATGCTGCTCAGTATTATTGTTAGTTAAACAACAATATTGCCTGTTTGTTATTTGAAGATGATTAATAAAGCTAAACAGAACTCCCTCTGTACAGCCAATATAAGGGATCAGGTTCTGGTTCGTCGCAGGAACATTTTATGTGAATCTTATGGGTGCCATCATAAGGAGTAACACTAATATCTGCTTGTGTTTTAAACCATTTATTAAATGTTTAGATATTATTTTTAAATGCTTAGGAGAGGGGATTTTAATTAAAGTCTTACCATAACATCTTGTTTCATATTCAAACTGCTTGTGTGTGACTATAACAATGTGTTTATGTCTGTGTTGTTGCTGTCTGTGGTACCAGTGGCCTTATGGAGACATCTGTGGTATCGGTCCAGTAGGAAAAGGTCAGGGAACAGAGTTCAACCTCACATTCCGCAAAGGCAGTGGCAAGAAGTCTGAAACGCTCAAGTTTTCAACAGAGCACCGGACAGAGCTGCTCACAGAAGCACTGGTGAGGAGGATAAACACTCGCAGCTGCATTACTTCACAATGAATAAACAGACATTCATAAACATATTCATGAAAAGGGTCCCAGAAGTGGTGTTTGATGTGGGTTATCCATGCTTTCTGGTTGTGTCATAGCTGCACAGTTTGCTGTGTTGTCTAAAAAAAAAAAAACAGCCGCAGCAGTCACGTAGTGTGCGATGTTCTGTTTGGGAATGCAGTGCTTGCAAATCACAGGCCCTTTGACTCACTGTAGGCGTTTATCACAAATGTGAATCAGCAGATAGTTTGTTGCTGTGATGAAATAAGCTCATTATGCTGAGGTGTTTTAAGACCGCAACATGATGGGTTTTTCCCCATAGAGCTCATTAAATGTATTTGAAATTTTGCAGTGAAGACAATACATCATAAATGTCACACAGCCATGATTTAACAGCAAGATTTGTAAGTTTGTGTCTGTCCTCTTCTTCTTCACAGAGATTCAGAACAGAGTTTTCAGAGGGAAAGATAACAGGCAGGGTAAGTATGATCTATGAATAAAAATTATTGTTTTGAGTGAATGTTTGCCACTGTGGTGACGCCAAAAATGTGTGCCGAACAGCGTTACAACTGCTACAAGCACCACTGGAGCGACACAAGGAAGTCTGTGAGTTTAGAGGTGACACCGGGCGGCATCGACCAGATCGACCCGCACACCAACCGAGTGGTGTGTTCCTACGACTATCGTAACGTAGAGGGCTTTGTTGAGGTCTCTGATTACCAGGGAGGATTCTGCATCCTTTATGGGGGCTTCAGCAGGCTGGTATGTATTTTTTTTTTCATTATAATATGGGGGGTATTTGCCGGGGGCTCCAAAGCTTCCTAATGCTTGTTAGAGTGACAAATTGGGACAAAAGACTAAAACTAAAGATATTTCTCCTATATTTTTTAATTTATTTTAGTTAATTTTGCAAGTACACTATTATTAAGTTAGGTTGCATTTGTTCAAAAGTCTGGTTTCTAAGTTTTTTTCACATTTTTTTTTAGTTTTTAGTTTAGTTTTAGTTAACTACAATACCTTTTTCTATTGCCTCTTCCTCTTAGCATCTGTTTGCCTCGGAGCACCGGGATGACATCATCCGCAGTGCCATTGAGCATGCTGGGAACTTCATCGGCATCACTCTACGGCTGAGGAAGGAGGCCCTGACCTTCGAGAACTTCGTGACAGACAGGTTGGGGAAGTACAGCTCGGACGAGAGCATCACTTCACTGGCCGAGTTCGTGGTGCAGAAGATCACCCCTCGACACCCGGTTAGGACACTCTGTTTCTCCTCCTCTGTTCTCGTTGCCGTGTGGTTCTGAAATAGGCCTTTTCAACCAACAAGCACCTGATTTTGACCAGTTCTAAGCGTTTCCACCACAATATAATGGTTTGGAACCTGAAAAGTTGGTTCCCAGCTTGAACCAAGAAAATTGCAGGTTTCCTGTTAGGGAACCAAAAAGTGCGTGTCATATTCTACAGGCTACTGTGCATTGTACACGCATTCTGTAAAATTACACAAATGTAGGTAACAAATGTATTAAGTAGAATTATTGGAAAGTTTTTAGCTGGTTTTCTTTGCTCTCTGAATCCACTTTCAGCACAATAATGCTTTGTATGTTTTCATACTGCACATTTTTGCTTACAGAACCTTTATCAGTAGTGTCAAATTGTAAATATGTTTAACAGCCTTGTCTCTGATTTCGAAAAAGTTCTCAAATTCACATCAGTTTAGCATTCACAAGATCTGACAGTCATGACTCTAAGTTTGGCTTTCTAACACTCCATTTACACCTGGTATTAAAATGCCATCAGGATATGTTATCTGCATAATAAACAATCTGATCTTGCCTTTGTGTTTACACCTGGTATTTTATCATTATTCTTAGTGAGATCGGATCCCTCTCCTGCACAGCAAAAACCTGCTCATGAGTAATTTGAGGAGGCGGCAAAGCAGCCCCAAGCTTCCTTTAAATATCAGAGCTTTGTGAGTTGTTGAGTTAGAGGAAACTTAACATGCTTTGTGTATCACAGTCTAAAATGTATTCTTAATTACTTCCCTAATGTGAATTCTGCAGACATAATACATAAACTTATCTCATTCTTTGTATCAAAAATATGTCGGTTTGTCTCGGTGTGTCGCAATACTGGCTTGCAGAGTTCTCTGTGACTAAATAAATTATGCCTTGTTAACAGCAGAACGGCTGCACTGATGAATGCAGCGTTGCACACAAGGATATTTCATACTGTATATCATTCATTTCCCATCGTAAATTTTCAACGACATATATTTTATGTTAGCTAAACCTATGTTTTGTTGTGTACGGATTGCATTTACACCTACATGAGATCAGAGCCACAGTACAAGCCAGACCACCACCCCAGGCAGATCCGATCTCATTCCAATCATGGTGCATTTACACCTTACATCTACCAACTTAATATTAGCTAATTAACCAACCAAATGTCCTGGTTATCCTCCCCGTCACTATAACTCTCTCACCTTCTATGAAATGGCACACTGTTATGTTGACAATTAGCAAATTGTTTGACAGGATCTATTGTTCATATGGAAAATATTCAGGTATCTTATTGTGATGCTTATAATGTTTATAATTTAGAAGTATCCACTGTTTCAGCACCTGCTTGTGCTCTGAAGTTATATTTCTTATTTCTTTCATGAAGTAGTACATATTTAATCAGTTTTGTTAGTATTATGCCTTATCTTTGTGTGTATCTTTTGTCTTCCCGTAGGAGCCTGTTAAGCGTATACTGGCCCTGACAGAGACATGTCTAGTGGAGAGAGACCCAGCCTCATACAACATAGTCACCATCAAACCCTTCGGAGAGGTGAGCACTCAGAAACTACACCAAAACAACAACGGCAATTCATAAAAATTTCAGGCTGAAACACAAATACAGAAGAGCGTTTTGTTCAGTCTGTGTCGTACTCCCGTGAAGATAAATGTTAATTGAGCTGCTGGTCTTTGTTTCATTATGTATGAACTGCATCACTGTAAGTTAACAGCTTGGATGAAAGCACTTGAGTCTGTGTGATATGAGTGAAGTCCCCCCCGCCCTCCGCTCCCTCCCTCTGTTTTTCTCACTCTTGTCCTCTTGTCTCTCCCTTCAGGTCTTTGCTCTCATCTGTGATGTAGACAACCCTCAGGTGTTCACAGTTGAATTCATCAGAGGTCAGATCAGGAAGTTTTCCTCCACAGAAAGGTACGCAGATGTAACTCATACACTTTTCTTTATGGTCCTGTGGGTTTGCCCAATGTTTATGTTTTTGCTATTTTTCAGTGCTGTTTACTGTATTTCACCCATTCTTGAGAATTAGGACATCATGTCCTGCCAAGAAAAACTTAAAAATTATTACTACTAACACTGTAATTCCATTTTTTATGTATATGAAACATAAGTAATTTATTAAATGTTTTAGCCTGCCTTAATATTTTTTACTTTGTCTTTTCAAGCAAACTAACAAAAACTAAAGTGAATAAAGTGTGTTTTTAAAGGTGCTGTTTAAATAAAGTTACAATTATTATTGTCTCAGACAAGAATTCTGAACTTAAAGCCTTCAAAATCTAAAACTGATAATTCTGACTGATAACATAAATGTAAAATATACTACTATAATCATCTTTGTTTTAAATGTCTTTTTTCTCTCTCTATACTTAGAGATGGGCTGATAAGATAAGATAAAGACTTTGACCTTTAAAATATATATTCCCAGCATAACTGAAGAACCTCTTCCAACATTTTTGTCCCTTTTCTAAAGAATGAGTGATTTACATGATGAGTAATTCGCCTGTGTGCATGTGTCTGCTGCATTTCCTCCTTAACTCTTTCCTGTTACTGTGCGCTCGCTGCTCTCTCTCCGTAACACAGATCGTTTGTAATGCATTTAGCTGAGTTAGTTTGTGTGTCTGTAGGGACTCCCTGTTAGCCAGCCTACTCGATGGAGTCCGCGCATCAGGCAACAGGGACGTGTGTGTCAAGATGGCCCCCACACAGCGAGGGCAAAGATGGGGCCTGCTGAGCATGCCCGTGGATGAGGAGGTGGAGAGTTTGCATCTCAAATTCCTGGCAGCACCTCCGAGTGAGTCTAAACCCTTCAGTCTCATGAGATTCATGGATTTTTTTTATCATAGATCCATGATCCCCAGAGGGTAAATCCTACTGACTTCAGAGATCCTGTAATTTTTCATCTGTCGCTTTGGTTAGGCCACTTTTTCTTTTTATGGCCGAATACTAATGACTTTCTCTTCAGTCTCAGCTGTACTTCTGTTGTTCTAATTAGCAAATAATGTCATGCTAACATGCTAAACTAAGATGGTAAACATAATACCTGCTAAACATCAGCATGTTTGTGTGGTAATTCACTTTCCATCACCTCAGAAATATTGCAAAAATAAGATCTGTTTTAAATTTTAGAGATGCAGAAACTGTTGTACATTGGTACCATGGGAGGTCACCTGTTTTCAACAGAAGTCAGTTGATAAAGTCAGTTGCAAACTGTCGGAAATGGCAGATTTAGGCGGTCATGAAAAGTCTTAAATTTAACTTGTGAAAGACCTACAGGAAGTCTGTGTATGACACAAGCCTTAAAATTTACTGCTAAACTGGAAACTTCACACCTTCTACTCCGCTCTCATTCACTGTCACACACTATCTTTTATATTTTCTCAGTTTCATCAATACTTCAAATACAACTTTAACAAGTAACTCACTATCACTGTGAACATTCATATTTTAAGACTCTACAAATTACATTCACCCACCAAAAAAACATTAGTCAGCTGTTAGCACTGAAGTACAGAGAATAGTTACTATAGAGACACTACACCATCTCATCTAGTTGTCTTGGTGTAAACTGGCAGGTTTTCAGACCTGCACATTGCAAGTAGTTGCAAGTTTCAGTTCATCTTGTCGCAAATCTTTGAGGTGATATATTCCTTTGTTTAATTTCTCCATCCCTCCTTCCTTCGCTCAGATGGAAACTTTGCGGATGCAGTGTTCAGATTCAACGCCAACATATCCTACAGTGGAGTGCTGCATGCAGTAACCCAAGATGTGAGTGTGTTCAAATTCCTGTGTGATTTATGTCCTTCCCTCTGCCTGAGCAGGATCCACACTCATTTCCCCACCTTTATCTCTCTCTTTCTGTTTCTCTTCAGGGTCTTTTCTCTGAGAACAAAGAGAAGCTCATCAACAACGCCATCCTGGCTCTTTTATCCCAGGAGGCCGAGCTGCCGGCACTTAACTCTGAGCTGGAAAGCCACTTCCAGGCCATTCGACGCTTGGTGGCCTCCAAGGCTGGCTTCCAGGCTTTCACACAGCTGCCTAAGTAAGAATGCGGCCGTTATCCCACCTCACCTTCTTGCTTTTTTTATTTTTTTGACGTACACTTTATGTTGAGCTGCTGTTAACAGGCATGCTCTGTCATTCCAAGGTCTGGTCAAGGGTCTGGAGTCACAGATGCAACGTAAATATGAATCCATACATCTCAGTCTGCCCTTTTTGCCTGTTTCTTATCCTTCTTGTTCTCCTCCAGAGTCTTTCTAGCTGTCTGTCGATCAGCCCTCTCCTCTTTTATCTTCGGTCTTTCATCCCAGGCCTTTAGACAGGCACTTCAGAAGGGAGGTTATGTCACTCAGCTGTCTGCCTCGATTTGTCTTGACCTTCCACTCTGGCCATCTCATACTCTTTATTTTTGTGCCTCCATCTCTCTTCCACTATCTGCATTTCCCTCTCTATCCTTTAAATTCCTGTATATCATTATATTTAAGATCCTAGTAGTCTCTCTGGGTCACTGAGATGTATGAGAGGAGCTGTATTTACTGTTTATTATTCGTTCCTGTGAGGCAAATGAGCCATAATTGGTTTTCCTGAAAGATTCATTGCTAAGGTAGCTTGGTGTTTCCCCCCACCCAACCACAAGACACAGATCATTATAAATGCATAATATTTTTGCTTCAAGGAAAATCTCTTTTATGCTGCTACACTTACTAGTTCACAGGAAGATGCTGTGACACTTTATGAGCAAAAGAAACAACAAGCCACTTCTGGAGCAATGAATTCTTTGTGTATCCAACCCCAGACCTCGTTTAAATTATGCTGTATTTGTATGGTTTATATTCTGTTGTTTGTGTTTCTCAGCCTTTTCAAGGCATGTTCGTTTTTGTAGTGTTGCTAAATCTGTGATTGTATGTTTGTGTGTCCCAGGTTCAGGGAAAAGTTGGGAGTGAAGACGGTAAAAGCTTTAAAACGGAACAACAATGGTGTGACACATGCTGCTGTAGACATGCTCTGTGCTCTTATGTGTGTAAGTATCTCCTTAATATCTTTACATCAACTAAATGCATTTATAAATATCACCCATGTTTGTCTTCTTTGTGGATCCAAGTCAGGATTTTGTGTGAAAGCTCCACTCACTGGTACTGGCATCTTTGGCTGAGACCTTTTCTCTCATGTTTCTCTGCAGCCGATGCACGATGACTATGACCTGAGGCAGGAGCAGCTCAACAAGGCCTCTCTGCTGTCCTCAAAGAAATTCCTTGAAAACCTCCTTGAAAAATTCATCACTAATGTGGTACATTTCTTTCTGTTGTCAGCGAGCTGATTGCAGCCTCAGGAGAATAATGAAATTTGTATTACAAACTTGTTTCATATAGTTTCATAAACCTCTTCTGTAATATTCAGAATCTTAGCTGTACTGTTTTTTTGTGTTTTTTTACTTAGTACTTTTTACCATATTTAGTCAACTTCATCTTCTTTTTTAAAGTCAAGTTTAGTTTACTAAAAGTCTGGACATGTTAGTCTTATCTTAGTTAAACAAAGCCATAACCAGAGTCAAAAATTAACTTTTTTGTCCACCAACCAAATGAATAGTCAGTGTTCAAATTTTATGAGCCATTCAATAGATTATATTTTGTTCTTTTTGTTGGAAAGTGAAACAAACCTACCAGCCACCTGCATATTTTACCGGCATTTGGCTGGTGCTAATTTTGGTTCATGACTGTCACTATTTCAGTCTGACTTAAGGAAATGAAAACTGTATTTTGGTCTTTTTTATATTTAGTCATCAGATTTTAATGAACACCTCAGTCAAACTGCTCTAGCCAAAATCCATATATTATTTGTCAGTTTAGTCAAGTTTAATTATCTGATGAAAAACAGGTTCAAAGAATATGAATGCAGCTTTGCAGCATGCACCCAAACAACAACTACCCAGAGGACCAATACTCTCTTTAAAACTATTATAAAACAATGAGAGCTGTACAGACAATAAAACCTTTTGTTACCAGTTTAATGGTCGCCCAAAGTCTTCCTTGTGCTCATTGTGTTCTGCTGGTGTAGTCCTGATACAGTGCATAAAGCACTGGAAACAAAACCGCTGCATAAAAAAACTGTTTATATTTAATATCCACTTTTTTGTCAATAAAAATATTTAGTCACCAATATTGCAATGTTGATTATAGTCACAGTTAATATTTAATGCCATCAGTGTCTTGTTTTAATCATGGAAAAAGATTGTTGACAGACATATTTTGTTATAGTTATTAAACATTAGGTGTCATTCCTTTTTTTCCAGGACCATGGAACAGGAGCTTTGGTAATCAGCTCCTTACTGGACTTCTTAACATTCGCCCTCTGCGCCCCGTACAGCGAAACCACCGAGGGGCAGCAGTTTGACATGCTGCTTGAGATGGTTGCCTCCAATGGACGCACATTGTTCAAACTCTTCCAGGTAAATCACTTATGTGAACGCATGCTGAGTGATGTAAATTCAGTGGATGCCTGTTTATTGAATTAAGTTGCTCTTATCTCTAGCATCCCTCTATGGCGATAGTGAAGGGAGCAGGCCTGGTGATGAAAGCTATTATTGAGGTGAGCCTTCCTGTGTGTTTGGTGTGATGATTGACTCCAGTGCTGATGCTTTGTGATGATAACCATCATGTGTTTGTTCAAATTTAGGAGGGAGACAAGGAAATAGCCACTAAGATGCAGGAGCTGGCCTTGAGTGAAGGGGCTCTGCCAAGACACCTGCACACATCTTTGTTCACCATCAGCAGCGACCAGCGGATGCTCACCAACAGGTCCAAACTCAATAAATCCACACAGTCACTTAGTCATCCGGATTTTTGACACAATTAGGGTTTTCCCTGGATACAAGACAAAGGTGGCAAAGGCTAAAGAACATGTGGTGTGCACGGTGCACACAGAGCCCTTAAGTGACAGAGAGTCATGATCTGACATACAAAAGTGATTTAAAGGTTATACCAAGATAGAACAAAAAAAAAAGCAAATATTTCAGACCAGGAATGAACGCATTCAGGCATTCTATTCAAACATTTATGTAAAATAAACTAATTTCACATCAGAAATCAAAATAGGTGTGCTGCATGAGATCAATTTAGAACAATTTATCAATCATAATTTTCACTAATATTGCAAAAGCGCAAAGACATTGGCATAAAAGAATCCTTTGCATTTTTTATTGGAAGAGTCAACAAATGTGGCAGCCAAGAATACAAAGGTGGCCCACCTTTGAGTTATATAGGCAGGGAAAACCCTGTTATTGCATATAACAGTAGAAAAGGCTTCTGTATATAAGCAAAAACAAAATGGTTTAGCTGCTTATCTCAAAATTTTATTTATCAGGCAGCTAAGTCGTCACCTTGTGGGCCTGTGGACTGCAGAGAACCCTGTTGCCATGAATCTTCTGAAGAGAATACTGGTAAGGCTGCAAGTCCAGACTTTTAAACAAATATTTGATGCCTGTCGTTATTCATGGCAGAATCTATTAGTATAATGATGGTGATACGGGCAGAGTACTCCAGGATGTAAGCCAATGCTTCTGTTTGGCAGCTGAGGCACTCTGTATAAGTGTTTACCCATTTCACTTTGTCTTGTGTGCTCGTAGCCGACAGGCCTGCTGGCGTACCTGGACAGTCCTGACGCAGTGCCGGAGAAAGATGTGGACAGAATGCACATCCGTGACAACTTGAAAATCGCCACGGTACCTGAACAAACACATCGCATCTGCAGAGTGAACAAAAATCTCAAAAAGAAAGAGTTTGACATCTGTAATTGGTGTTTTGTATTTGTTTCCCACAGGACCAGCTAAATCGAAACAAGGTGCCTGAGTGGCAGCGGATAGCAGGAAAAGCAGCCAAAGAGGTGGAGAAGTTTGCCAAGGAGAAGGCTGATCTGGTGTTGATGCACTGGAGAGATAAAATGGGCATAGCCCAGAAGGAGGTGAGGATTTATCTTCCTTCACAAAGGAGCTGGTTTACCTGCTATCAGACAAGCTGCTGTTGCTGCTGACTGTTTGCTCAGGTGTCTCTGTCTGTTGCTCCTCCTCCTGCTGATGCTGAACAGTGCTGCAGAATCCAGAGGCAAACTCAATAACACACTTTTCAGCTGCTGCCTTTATTTTGCATGAATAGCAGTGAGAGCTGTGACGCTGCCTGACGTTGGGGAAACCGTACCTGTCAAGATCACATCTGATTTTTCTGTGCCTTGCATATTTGCTGTTTAACTTTCATATATGTTTAACAGACATTTCTTCTTAAGCTCTGTGAAAAGTTTTCTGTTACAGGTGTGTCTGAGAGGGTGTTTGTGGGTCCCCAAAAAGTCTCAGAAACAAAAAGGTCTTGAAAAATAATTATGTTTGTATGTTAAAACGTGATTGGATTTTGAAGTTAGCATTACTTTTATAAAGTTCAATGAATTTCAGTCTCAATTTTGCATGAGTTTTGGGGGAAAATTACACTAAATTTGAATAAAAACTAAATTGAAACCCACTGCACTTTGTGCAAGAAAACACTCTAATTAAGAACTTTGGGTATAAAAGCAATCCCTGGTTTGAATGTGACCAAAGGTCCTCCCGTTTGAATTATATGTAATAATTGATTCTTCCTTAGTTAGCAGCCATAATTTTCTAACATTAGCTAACTTCAGGTTTTTACAGATCCCTCAGTAACATCTTATAACAATCTTCAGAATATGGTTTTCTTTTCAACATATACAAGCCAAGCACATAGCATACAAATACAAGAAACAGGAAAGGAGAAAGTCGACCAAGGTTCTGCCGGAACTTGTGTGAGTTGTTGTCATAGAAAGTGTGCGAGTGTGTTGAGGTTAGTGGTTTCCTCTAGACGGTTTAATAAAACCTTGGGCCACTGCTCTTTGATGTTTCTACAAGACCTAAATCTACTTTCGAATGAAACTTTAACCTAAAAAACTGACTTCACCTGAATGCCACCTGGCTTCCTTCCTTCTCTACATTTTCATTTCAAGTGACTCAAAATGGCTGATCACCTACATGTTTAGATTGGCTTGCTTTCACTAAGTATTCCCTAATCCCAATCATCCTTTCCTGTTTGCAGCATATGCTCCATTTATATGTATTTATAGCAATTTTTTGTTGGTTGTAGTGATAGTTCTGTACTTCAGTCTCTTAGTATGATGTTACTCTAGTGACCTGTGACCCTTTTTGTTTCGATTCATCCCTGTTTGATCTGAGGAACAATAATCTCTCTGTGTTGTCTCTGCCCCACCCTCCCCTTGTGTCTTGTTTGGTTTCTCTGCTGTCAAACAATGCAGCAGGACAGAAATAACCTGGTAAGTAGGACTGACCAATGGGATCCATGCTGTTTCCTTTCCATGCTCTTTCTCTTCACCAAACCAGTTTTCCATCTTCCTGTGATATATTGAGTGTGTTTTCTAATTCAGACAGGCGATGACCTTTTATTCACAAGGGATTTCCACATGTGGCTTCAAACAGATGCAAGAAAACAGAAATAGGTCAATATGATATTATACAGCAGATAATAAAAGCATGGATCTGAAACATGTCTGTTGGTATCTTACTGTCAGTAAGAGGACATTTCCTGTAGTGTTCTGCCATCAATAAATTATAACCCTATTTAGTTTAAGACATGAGTATAATTACCATTAACAGAAGGACCTTTGCCAAGCAGCCTGTAAGGTAGGCCTGTTCAACCAGCGGCACACTGGCTGAATTTGACCCTTTTGAATTTTTCTATGGCCCGCAAGAGGCTCCCTGCAAATCACACTGGCATGTCTCTAATATGATAAATAAAAACGAAGGTAAATATCTCTGAGCTATGTTGAGACATCCAACCACAGACTGCAGGATCTGGACCAATATGGTATTGATTATGTTTTTTTTTAAAGCACCCGTTTTCTGTGATTGGCTGCAATAAGATAACACCCGCTGTGCACCTGCCGTTCCCTCAGTCAAGCCTCATGTTGCATGCTGGGTCAGTCAGCCACAGAGAAATTTGCGTTAGTTAAACTAACAACAAGCTCCCAGTCTCTCTCAAAGATAAAGGGGCAAAGTTGATTGTGAAAATCGCACAAAGTATTTATTTACTTTGCCAGCCCCAACAAGTAATAAACTGATGCTGTGATAAAAGAATATTTTGTAAAGAGGCACTACAAGTCAAGTCAGGGCTTGTTTTCTGCCAGTTTTTCTGAGGATTTGGAGGACTGCAGAAGGAAAGCACAGGGCCTGCTAGAATCTTTTAAATGGATTCAAGTGGTCCTTGGTCATAACCATGAATCCATTAACGTGAAAGATAAGGGATGCACATGACTGCTTTCTTCCATGCAGTAATTTATTATCATTAAACTGAAAGACTTATTTGCAGCAAATAATTGACAGTATTTTGGCCCATGAACTCACAGTGATATTTCTGTTCAACCAACATGTTCTTGGAAGTTGAATGGCCCTGCTGTCAGCAATGTTACATTGTCCACACCCTTTTTGATAATGCAAAGAGAGAAAAAATGCAAGTAATAAGTTAGCTGCAATTGAAAGGCTTGAGTAGTAACTTCCTCTCTGCAACAGTAATAAACAGATTTATGAAAATTGCCGTTATAATTTTGAGAAGCACAAAATGCATCACATGTTGTATAAAGTCAATTTATTTACAAGTCATTTTTATTTATACAGCACTAAATCAAATCAGAAGTTATCTCAGGACACTTTTCACACAGAGCAGCAAGCACTAAGGCGACATTGCTTGCTCTGCAAAGATCTGTCTCGCCCAGCAAGAATTACAGAACACACCCAATGTTGGGATCCCAGCTTGGTTTTTGTGTGTCAAAACATTATTTTCTATGTTTGTGTAACGATGACATTGTTTTGAGGTGTGTTTTTTGCTTGTTTATTTGTTCTAATATCTGACTTTCTCCCTTCTGAAAAATATTTTTTTGTTTCATTGTCATCCATACTGGTTCTCTTCATGTCGTTTCTGGTGTTCTTGTCTGTGTAAAATGTTATTCATGTATTCATGTCATTTTATCTTCACCCCTCTCTTCATGCCATAAACTGAAAAAGGACACATATTGAATGCTGTGAATGAACATGAAACGGTTCCTCAAAGTTTTGTGTCTTTTGGTCGTTTTCAGAACCCAAACCAAAAGCCCGTCATCCTGAGGAAGAGACGGCAGAGGATAAAGATTGAAGTCAACTGGGAGCTTTTCTACTACAGGTCTACTTGCTTTTCTTCCAACCTTAAAGTTACACAACAGGCTGCAAAACATATTTTTTCAGCCCACTGTCTTAACCTGCTCCTCTGTTGTCCCCAGATTCCAGCTCGACCACGCTCGGTCCAACCTCATCTGGAACCTGAAGACAAGGGAGGAGCTGCGTGACGCTCTGGAGGGGGAGATGCGTGCATTCAGTGTGGACCGCGAGCTTGGCAGTGCCACCGTCATTTCCTGGAACCACCAGGAGTTTGAGGTTTGTGCTCAACGGGAAAATTTTACACTCATCGCTTCCTGGATCCCATGACTAATTTTGTTAGAACGATGAATGAATTACTGATCGGGCCCCACTGGGCACAGGTCCAGTGGCCCAAGGTGTCAGCATCTGTTTAAAGTGCAGAGTTAATCGTATGATTACAAACAGACTCAAGATGACCACAAAGACACAGAGATACCACAAACAACTATAGAGCAACAAAAGTACCACAAGGAGACAAAAAATGACTATGAGGGGGGCACAAAGTTACAGTCTGAGTGTGCTCCTTTTAAAGGACGGGTTTGGGCCCTTTAACATGTCTGTGTCCAGGGACCTGTTGTCTCATCATCCTTCCATAATTAGAACCATCTGTATCTCTAAAGCACTGCTGGAGTTTTAGGCCAGACCTCTAAACCTAATCCCAGAGAGAAGCACTCAGTATTATGTCTAAAACTCAAAAACACACTGTGAGCTAAATTTGTGTGTGTATGTTCACGTTTGCAGGTGAAATACGAGTGCCTTTCAGATGAGATAAAGATCGGGGATTATTACCTGCGTCTGCTACTTGAGGAGGATGAAAACGAAGAATCAAACGCCATCAAGAGATCGTAAGACGGCAAAACGACAACCCGACCAGCTGCCCTGATATTATCATTCTGCACTGAATCCTAAAAGATAATGTGTGCTTCTGCCTCTCTTTGCTCTTAGATACGAGTTCTTCAATGAACTCTACCATCGCTTTCTGCTTACACCCAAAGTTACGATGAAGTGCCTGTGCCTGCAGGCGCTCGCTATAGTCTACGGGAAGTGCTACGAGGAGATCGGCCCCTTCACGGACACAAAATACATTGTGGGCATGTTGGACCGAGTGAGTACAGGCAAACTCCTGCAGTGGAAGTGTTTCTGTGTGTTTAAATTAATCCTGAAATACAAAATACTTGTGTGTTTTTGCAGTGCACAGACAAACTGGAAAGAGACAGACTCATCCTCTTCCTCAACAAACTCATTCTCAACAAGGTAAGCTTTTCAAAGCAACACTGCCTCTCGGAGTCGCCTGCTCATTAAGAGAGCAACTTTGGTATTTTATATCAGTGGAGTCTGGTTGTTTTGAACAGAGCAAGACAGCCCCTGTTTCTGATTAAACAAAAATGTTCCTGTGTTTTGAAAAGGGTCTTTCTCCATAGGGATCCTTTCCATAATGTTGTCAGACTCTTAAAATAGCAATCTGAGCCTGTCAGTGGCCAAAAAAACAAGCACTTTCAATGGAATTTCTTTGTAAGTGCACAGTTGTTCAGAGGGACTTTGTTGTAGCTGAGTTTCACTTCTGCTGGCTGCAAATTTTTTGTCCCCTTTAGTCAGATAGACACAAAAACAGGAAAATAACATTTTCTGTCTTTCCATTTTAAGTAATAATTAATTTTTCTCTTTGCAGAAAAATGTAAAGGAGGTGATGGACTCAAACGGAGTACGCATACTGGTGGATCTGCTCACCTTGGCCCATCTGCATACCAGCAGAGCTACTGTGCCCCTACAGGTGAACTCACAGCTTTAGCTTTTCAGTTATATTATAGGACAAGAATGGCTCTATATATCTGATGATGTTGTAGTTCCCCATGAGCTGTAGATGAGATTTAACTCAACCTTGACCCGCGTGTAAAAATCTTAATTAATCTGTCTGGAGTGTCAAACAGAGGCCTTTTTAATTTCCACAGAGCAACGTGCTGGAGGCAGCGCCAGACATGAAGAGGGAGAGCGAGAAGGAGTGGTACTTCGGTAACGCAGACAAAGAAAGAAGAGGGCCTTTCAGTTTTGAGGAGGTATGTGCTCTCCTTAAAATGCCCCTCTAATGTAATATAATGCTGGTAAATCTAATAACGTCTTGTTTGTGCAGATACTAATTTGTTTTTTTTTCTTTATTATAATATAGAGGAAAAATTGACCTCTAATGTATTTTGATGTAATCTCAAGGACACATGTTGGAAAAATCATTGCATCTGTTTGATTTTTATTGACCTTTTGCAGTTACTGTGTTATGTTCCTTTGCAGCAATCTCCTGTACTCATCTTTGTGTTGTGTTTTTACTTTTCCTTATCCAGATGCAGGAGTTTTGGAACACAGGTGTCTTGACAGCAAAGACGCGCTGCTGGGCTCAGGGGATGGACGGTTGGCGTCCCCTGCAGGCGATCCCACAGCTAAAATGGTGCCTCTTGGCCACTGGACAGGCAGTGATGAATGAGTCCGACTTGGCTACACTAATCCTTAACATGCTCATCACCATGTGCTCCTACTACCCCAGCAGGTGGGTGCAAGAACATACCTCCTTTTTGAAAATGTCTTTTCATGGTATTATAAAATTTGTACATCAAGCAATCTAGTATGTGTTTTTTTATTGAAACATTAAACTGTTAGACTATGACCATAACATACTTGTTTATTTGCTTTTTGCTCAGGGACCAAGATAATGCCATTATCCGTCCTTTACCCAAAATCAAGAGGATGATCAGTGACAACGCTTGCCTCCCTCACATCGTTCAGGTAATCTCATAATCTGATTCTGATTTTTTTAAGTCTATAAAATGATGTCATATCCGCTTGGGTGAATTTCTGAATTAAATAAAATGGCATTGTTTTTCTTTGTCCACTGCAGCTGCTGTTGACATTTGACCCCATCCTGGTGGAGAAGGTAGCTAACGTCCTGTACCTGGTGATGCAGGACAACCCGAATCTGCAGCGCCTCTATTTAACTGGAGTCTTCTTCTTCATCATGATGTACACAGGATCCAATGTGCTTCCTGTTGCAAGGTGAAAACATGCAACAAAAACAAGTTATTAAGTTATCACCAGGATGGATTTGAGAGCTTGTTTATTTATTATTATGATCTCATGTTCTCATTCTACATATCTAATTATTCCATTGACATTTCATCCTAATTTGATTTCAGTAGTTTGATTTTTGCTTTAAGAAAAAACAACTTAAGGTTCCTCTTCACTCAAACTTACTTTAAACCAAAATTTAAATTACAAATTAAATATTACACTAGGAGGACTATTTTACACGTTGACACTAGCAACAAGGTTTTTGATTTTGATTTTTGATCTAATGAGACATTTTTGTGCTTCCCTCAGGTTCCTGAAGTACACACATCTGAAACAAGCCTTCAAATCAGAGGAGGTAAAGTAGATTTTCCCTGCATGAATTGCAACAGATTCTATTGTTTGATTCCAATTACCTTTTGACATGTGTCTGATGTGCCTCCTCCACAGTCTAAGGGTCAGGACATAGTGCAGCGGAGTGTTCTGGGTCCGGTGCTGCCTGAGGCCATGGTTTGTTACCTGGAGAACTACGAGGCTGAACGCATCTCTGAGATATTCCTCGGAGAATTTGACACACCTGAGGCCATTTGGAGCAGTGAAATGAGGTAGATATTAGTCTATATTATGTCTAATTAGTGTGCCTTAAAAGACATTAGCTTTGTTTACAGGAACTTTCTGCAGGGTTTAGGAACCTTTGGAGGAACTCCGGAAACATCACCTCCAAAAAAGTTCTTGCTACTTGCTACTTTGCAAAAGTACAGGACATTTGGGGTGACAGTGTTTCAGCAGTTCCTTCAAAAGTCTAAAATCTAATAAAGTGGATTTTAGGCCTTCACGTGTCTTAAATATGACTTTGATAGGCCTAAATTGCCCCTAGTTGGCAAAATGGGCTGACAGACCCTTCAGATTATTGAAAAGTTGCTCTTGAGACTATAAGCTCTGGTTACTTTGGGTGGAAATCCAGCTAATATATAGAGAGTCGTGACCAATAGAAATTTTAACACATTGTGTTTGACCTCTCTGTTTCAGGCGGATGATGATCGAGAAGATTGCAGCCCACGTAGCTGACTTCAGCCCCAGGCTGCAGAGTAACACGCGGGCCCTCTACCAGTACTGCCCCATCCCTGTCATCAGTTTCCCTCAGCTGGACAACGAGCTCTTCTGCAACATCTACTACCTCAGACATCTGTGTGACACCACTCGTTTCCCCAACTGGCCCATTCGAGACCCTGTATGTCTCTTTTTCCTTATTTATCCAAGCTTATAAATGTCCTGCTTGTATTTTCTAAGACATCTTTTAAAGTCCACTGCATTTATTTCTACAGGTGAAGCTGCTAAAAGACACTCTTGAAGCCTGGAAGAGGGAGGTGGAGAAAAAGCCTCCGTCTATGTCTGTAGATGACGCCTACGAAGTCCTCAACCTCCCCAAAGGACAGGGGCAGTGAGTGGCCTTTGAGTTGTTATTCGTCTTGTGTCCTGAATCATGTTTATTGATGAGTGGCAATAAATGTGGCGGATGTGGGTGAAGACGAAGAAGTTGGTGGAGTGTGGAAGGAAAAAATAAGTTGGATAATGTCAGTTGGATAGTAGGACTCAAGAAGTGTTTGTGTTTCTGTCTTCAGGCATGAGGAGAGTAAAATCAGGAAAGCTTACTTCAGACTGGCGCAGAAGTACCATCCTGACAAGAACCCCGAGGGCAGAGTACGTATAAAGATCATTACTGACATGACGTATACGTTCGTGCTTACATCCTGTAGCTTTACCCACAGATTTCATTTCAACTTTAATCTTTCAGGAAATGTTTGAGAAAGTCAACAAAGCCTACGAGTTCCTTTGTACGAAGTCGGCACGAATCGTGGACGGGCCCGACCCAGAAAACATCATCCTCATCCTCAAAACTCAGAGCATCCTGTTCAACCGACACAAACAAGGTGCGTAGGCAGGCAACAGGTTCTTAAAGTCTTAAATTCAAATTTACTAGTAAAAGCTCTTAAAGCAGTGGCTCCCAAACTGGGGGGCTGACAATCACAATAATAATAATACATGGTAATAAATGACCTTCAGCATAGAAATTAGGAATTCTACCATGAGATAGTATCATTAAACTGTGGCATTAACAAGTCTCAAAGTCATACATTACCTTGCTGATGTATGTAGACACCTTGGTGGATGGATCAATTTTCTTTTCTTTCATTTTTGCTATTTTCTTTCTACATATACATTCAAAAAAGAAACAAGTTCAGGAACATTTTGCTGAATGATTTCAGTAAAAAAATAACTAACTTCATTATCTATAAACAGAGCTGGAACCTTACAAGTACGCGGGATACCCGATGCTCATCAAAACGATCACGATGGAAACAGAGGATGATCAGCTCTTCTCCAAGACGTCCCCTCTCCTCCCAGCTGCCGTTGAACTGGCCTTCCACACTGTCAACTGCTCGGCTCTGAACGCAGAGGAGCTGCGCCGCGACAACGGCATCGAGGTAATCACATACTCACAAATCCTGAAATATCGACCAGTCAACATGGAACATTATATCGGTCCATCCACGTGTGGATTTGAGGAACTGTGATTGACATAAATCATCAAATTTTGTGTTTAATCAGGTGTTGTTGGAGGCTCTCTCTCGGTGTGTTGCCGTGTTAACTGCATCCAGCAAGCCTGATGACATGGCCGTACAGGTAAAATATCACCAAACACTGAGTCACACCTTATGTATAATACTGCCTGTAATGATTTCTCTGACGCTTCAACATTTATCTGTGCCACAGGTGTGCGGGCACATCTGTAAGTGCTACAGCGTAGCAGCCCAGTTTGAGGAATGCAGGGAAAAGATCATCGAACTGCCCAATATCATCAGAGACCTCTGTCACATCTTGTTCTATGGAAAGGTGAGGATCACACACCTGCTATGTTTACTTATTTCTGTAATTACAAAGTCTGTCTGTACAATAAAAATCTTCCATCTGTCTGCAGTATTTTTCAGCATCATGTCATTGTAATTTTATCTGTGAGATCTTGAATCAGTTAGAAATGGTGCTACGTGCATTTTAGAGCCTGCAGTTGACAAAGATTTTCTCGCTTGCTTTACTGAAGAAACTAAAGAGGCTGTTTTGGTAGTTAAAGCCATAAAAAACCAATAAATCACAGATTGAGTTTGATAAATACCCATCCCGTTACTTTATTACTGTAATCAACAGAATCGATTTCATAAACGATTGCATGTGCATATAAATATGTTCAATGTGACAAAACATGTAGGTGAATCACACAAAAAGGGAAGAACACACTGAAAAACAATACAAATAAATTGTAGATGGGTAGTAAAAAAAAAAAAAAAAAATATAAATGAACAGCAATAAACACACACAACGAGCAGAAAATGATCCAAACAGTAGTCAATAAATTCATGGATTCATGTTCTCCCTCTCGCCTCCTCTCAGGGTCTCCCAAAAACCGCTGCCCTGGCGGTCCAGTGCGTGAGCTCCTTCGCCGTGGATTTCTTCCTACAGACCCATCTGTACCACGCTGGCGTGCTCTGGCACCTGCTGGTCCACCTCTTCAACTACGACTACACCCTGGAGGAGAGCGGCGTGCAGGCCAGCCAGGAAACAAACCAACAGGAGGTCGCAAACAACCTGGCCAAGCTCAGCCTGGTCGCTCTCAGCCGTCTGGGAGGCTACGCCCAGACGCCGCACACCCCGGACGGGAACAATCCCGTGTCGGAGACCAACGGTGTCGAGGGAACACCTCCAGAGAACCCCACCATCCGCAAGAGCTTAGCGGCCATGTTGACACCCTACATCTCCAGGAAGCTGGGAACAGGATCTCCTGCTGAGGTACAGTATGTTGTACAGGTGGATACAAATGTTTACATACATAAACCACAACACCAGACTGAGCTCTACGTGCCCTGTTGTGCATTCAGGTGTTGAAGCTGCTGAATAGTAACTCTGAGAACCCGTACCTGATCTGGAACAACGGAACACGAGCGGAGCTGCTGGAGTTCCTGGAGGGTCAGCAGGAGGGAAACATCAAAAGGGTAGGAATAAAATATATATACTTTTTTTCTTTTCCAAGCTTTATTTATTAAATTTCCTCACAAATGATGCAGAGTAAGTGGTGGTTGGCAAACCTCACTTTACTCGGAGAATAGATAAAAGACGAAACAGAACAGTGATACTGGAGACTCAACAAAATGATCTGTTTTCAAGTGGTGGTTTATACCGGACGCAACGTTAAATTGGGCAAATGTTTTATCTTCTAACCTGATATTCATTGGCAAAACAATTCTTGTGCCTACAAAGCATCAAAATGATTTAGTATTGGCTTATAATTAAATGTTTCCACATCCTTACTCTGAACTTTTCATGTCTTTCTTCCTCTTTATTTTTAGCTACGCTGAGTTTTCTAAACTGTCTGAGGCCCACCACCACCTGAAACTGAAAAAAAAAAAGTTTTACAAATCAAGAATGAATGTGTTTTGCTTTGAAAATACAACCTCAAATACCAAAGTATGTAAAAATATCCTTTAGTTGGAGGGAATAATCTTGGTGCATTAAATTAGTGATTGATTCAGGCAGACGTGAGCTTTGTTACCTGTGTTGAGGTAATCATGGAGCTGATTTTTTCCAAATGATAATGAGCAACTTAAGATAGAAGTAATATGTTTCTGTCACATTATTTGTGTTTTTTAAATAACATATTTGGATTCAGGTGCACCCCTCCTAGAATCTGCAGTATTTTTGTAATTTTCAAAGCTAGTTATTTTTGTATCTAAATGCGCTCAAGAATTCACATAAATAATAAAAAATAACTTCTTAAAATGCCCTTTTTCAGTGACCAGTTAAATTTATTTCACTATACCAATCATGATGCATCATCGTGTAGAGACAAAGGTGTTTTTTTTATTGTAAGCTAGATAACACTTCCTCGGATGAAGTGACACAGGTCGTGTTTTTTTTTCTTGGGTGCTCAGATTTTTTTTAACAATCAGAAGAAACTTTGAGAACCCAGATGCAGAGGCTACAACCATGTTTGAGATTGATCTAAAAAGCTGTTGATATTGATATTATGAAAATTGCATCCTCTCTCTGGTCTTTTTTTTTTAGGGAGAGAATGATGAAAGCTTTGGTGCAGAGTTTGTGTTCAGTGATCACAGCAAAGAGCTGATAGTTGGGGAGATCTTTGTGCGGGTCTACAATGAGCAACCAACTTTCCCTCTCGAGGTGAGTACAACAACAAGATGGTATCACAGCCACATTCAGTCTGCTTTTTAAAAAACGTTTGCTCATCAAATTTTTATGTAGGATAAAACATGAACTCAAGCTCAGATCAGCTCATGAAAAATATGTAAAATGTTTTTTTTAATGCCATAATGTGTTCTACCATCTCTGATTTTAGTACCCGAAAGCGTTTGCAGCCAGTCTGCTGGACTACGTCGGCTCCCAGGCTCAGTACCTCCACACTCTGCTGGCCATGAGTCAGAGTAACAAGGTGGAGTCCCAGCAGCACGCAGAGAGGCTCCGCTTCGCTGAGATGGCTTTAGAGGCTCTCCGCAATGTCATCAAGAACAACCCCGGTGAGATATGACACTTCAACCAGCTTGGCCAACCTGTTGTCGAGGTGTTTAATTTAGACGCCCTAATTTTAGAGCTTATGTTTCTAAGCAGTTCTCTTCGTATCCTTTCAGGTTCTGAGTCAGAGTGCATCGGACATTTCAAACTGCTCTTCTCGTTGTTGCGAGTTCACGGGGCCGGCAGAGTACAGCAGCTGGTGTTGGAGGTAGAGATTATTTGGTCCTGACATCTAATTACTGTGTTTCCCAAAATGTTCCTCCCTGCGTTTTATTCACATTGTTTTCCCCTGCAGGTTGTGAATACAGTGACATCAAATCAAGAATGTGTTAGCAACATTGCAGAGTCGCTGGTGTTGTCCAACCTTCTGCTGCTGCTGCACTCCCTCCCCTCCAGTAAGAAGAAAACTCTTAAAACAGAAAGAAAAATCACTGGTTTATCATTTGTGCTCTTTGCTGCCTTCTCTGTAAGTATTGCAGTGTTGTATCTTTGGATTAAAACATGTCTTTGTATCGTTTAGGCCGGCAAATGGTGCTGGAAACCTTGTATGCGCTGACTTCTAACACAAAGATAGTGAAAGAGGCTATGGCCAAAGGTCAGTGTGATTCTGTGTTGGGTGTTTTTTTCTGAAGACTGCTCCATATTTATGTGCTTGGATGTTCATGCTTATCTCTTTGCTCCCCAGGTGCTCTGATCTACTTGCTCGACCTCTTCTGTAACTGCACACATCCCCAGGTCCGCACGCAGACTGCAGAGCTCTTCTCCAAGATGACCTCAGACAAGCTGGTCGGACCAAAGGTCAGTGCGATGGATAGATAAGAAGTGAAATAATGCATGTCCTTGTTGCATCATTGCCGATCCTCATCTAACCCCTAATCATCCTTTTTTAATCGTTTGCTTTCTGCCAGGTGCGTCTAACGCTGATGCGTTTCCTCCCTGGTGTGTTCATGGACGCCATGCGAGACAACGCCGAGGCAGCAGTGCACATATTCGAGGGAACACATGAGAACCCAGAACTCATCTGGAACGACAACTCAAGGGAGAAAGTGTCCACGACTGTCCGGGAGATGATGCTCGAGTATGACATGAGTCCAGTTCGATAACATATTTAACCAATAGCTTGTCGATTAGTCAGGTGTGAAATGTTTCCTAACTGTGTGATATGATACTGAACTTAATTCTTTACTTTTTAAATTTTTTCCAGGCACTTTAAACAGCAAAAGGATAATCCTGATGTTAACTGGAAAGTAAGTGTAAGAATTTATAATTTAACTTTTAACTATCAACTTGACTACCAAAGTCAATCATATGACTACATAAAGAGACACAAAAGACTACAAGTAGACACAAAACTATGATTAAGAGACACAGATTGACCAAGAAGAGACAGAAGTGCCACGACGAGACACAAAACTGCAGACACAGTAATAACTATAATAGATGCAGAACAACTACAAGGGGCAAAGACACACAAATTGATGAAGGGGGGCCGTAAAACTACCAGAAAGATCACAAAGAAGTACCACTGAGACATAAAACAACTTCAAAAAGACAAACTTATCACAGAGACTCAAAAAAACTGCAAAACTGTGTCTCTTCAAATCTGTATAAGCTCTTTTAGCAGAGGGTGGGTGTGCCCAGTCATGGGGTCTGTTGTCTCGTAATCCTTCCATGAAACAGTAATGCGTTGTGTTTGATTTAATGTGACAATAAGTTGTTGGTTTGTGTTTTCAGATGCCAGAGGACTTCACAGTGGCATATGGGGCAGGACAGGGCGAGCTAGAAGTGGGCGGTGTCTTCCTGCGTATCTTCATTGCTCAGCCGGGCTGGGTGCTGCGCAAGCCTCGAGAGTTCCTGGTGTCGCTCCTGGAGACGCTGACTGAGCTGCTGGAGAAAAACAACCCCAACGTGAGCGGCGCCCTTATTGAGAAAACAAATGCACAGCATTCTGTTGTCTCAGGCCAACGATTTTCACCTCTTCCTGACATCTCTGTTCTCCTGCAGGGTGAGGCCCTGGAGACGGTTACCACGGCAGCAGTATGTCTGTTCAGCTCACAGAGCCAGCTGGCCGATCAGGTTCCTCCTCTGGGTCACCTGCCTCGCATCCTGGCAGCACTCAACCACAAGAACAACGCCGTGCCCAAGAGCTCCATCCGCCTCCTCCACGTGCTGTCAGACAATGAGGTCAGGACATGACTGTTTCTTAACTCTCTGAACTCTGTACACCCTTTTTCACACTTTGTATTTATTAAAAGTCCAGTTTAAAAGATTTTGACATTTATTAGGAAGAGAAGTTTTGTCTCCTTGGCTAAAACTTGTTTTTTGTAGCTGTGTGTGCGCTCCATGGCTTCTCTGGAAACCATCGGCCCCCTCATGACCGGGATGAAATGTCGGCCCGACATGGCCGGACTGGCCTGTGAAGCTCTCAACCGCATGTTCCAGAAGGAGCAGACTGAACTAGTGGCGCAGGTAAATACCAGTCAGCATTATTGTTTGATTTTATTTTGTTATGGGCATCATGTTTAATGACCGCGTCGTTTGGTTAATGAACTGATCAGGCTCTGAGAGTGGAGCTGGTTCCATACCTCCTCAAGCTACTGGAAGGAATCGGACTGGAGACTCTAGAAAACCCCTCGGCTACAAAGGCCCAGATAGTGAAGGCTCTCAAGTCCATGACTCGCAGTCTGCAATTTGGAGAACAGGTAAGGCCGGAATTAACTGTTAAAGCTTTTAGATGATTAGTAATGTTTTTTATTTGCAGAGTACAACCCCAGTTCCAAAAAAGTTGGGACTTTGTTTAAAATGCAAATAAAAATACATCACAATGATTTGCAAATGCAGTGCAGAGGTATTTAATGTTCAAACGAATAAACTATATAATTTTTTGTAAATTTATACTCATTCTGAATTTGATGCCTGCAACACGCTCCAAAAAAGTCAGGTCAGGAGCCTGTTTACCTCTGTGTTACATCACCTTTTCTTCTAACACTCAGTAAATGTTTGGGAACTGAGGGCACTAATTGCTGAAGTTTTGAAAGTGAAATTCTTTCCCGTTCTTGCTTGATATGTTCGACTTCAGGTGTCCAATAATTGTTAGAAATTACATCATGCTGGTTGTTCATGTTATTTGAAATTCTTAACCGATAATTGCTTTGCAGGTGAATGAGATTCTAGCGAAGTCCTCGGTGTGGAGTGCCTTCAAAGACCAGAAACATGATCTATTCATCTCAGAGTCTCAGACTGCAGGTTACTTGACAGGTAAAGTGTTTCTATGAACTTAAGCTGCTATTAAACTCTCACAAAACACAAAACCTGACATTTTCTTCTCAATCAAAGCTCTTAAATGATTTTTCTGAGTGTTTTAAAAGGTAAGTCTTTTCTCTGCTGTTGTTGAATCTTGATGCTTTGCTTTATCCTAAACACCACCTTGTGGCTGACTCCTCACTTGTGCTTAAACCCAGCGGCCCTTTCTCTCTCCACATCCTGTAACTTCCTGGCTCTGCCCTTCCCTTCTTCCTCTTTGTCCTCAACGTTTTCCTCCTCAGGGGTATCCACTCCTTCTCTCCTGGCCGCCAGCAGCCCACTGCGAGGCGGGCTCTAGACTCCTAAGCTGGGCCCTCGCAGCCCTCCTCTCGCTTGCTCTGATGCAGGTAGACCTTGACCTGACATTTGCCCTTCCCTCTTTTCCTCCATCTTTGTCCCACACTTACTTTTCCATTCCTCCCTCTCCATCTTCGCATTACTGAAAATAATGTCAGACCATCTTCATCTCCATCCACTGACTCTTTATCCCACAAAAATGTTCCTGACATCCACACATGAATGTGATTACTGTCTCATGTGATGTGATTTGGGAAATGCCAGGGAGTTTACAGTCTGCTGTGGGCAAGAGACTAGCATGGGTTTCAATTAGAAAACACTAGAGCTGGAAGAAAGTAAAAAAAAGTTCACAGCATGTAGCCAGTAATTCAAAGAAAAATCTCTTTTCATTGAAGTTTTTAATTAAAGTGTGGGGTTAAAATTACCATTTATTCTTATTTACAATACAAAAAAAATAAAAAGGACCAAATTCAGGGTTATTTTTGCAGTGTTGTACAAAGCAAGTGTTATTTTGGAAGGAATTGCCTTGACAGAATCAAAAAGCTCCTGAAAATTAGATAAACTAATTAATAATGTGGACAACAGAATTATTTTTTCACCCAGATGAGTATTGTTTACATGAACTGTAATATTACAGTTATTGTCTCCTTGACTTGACAATCTCACTAACAGTTATTAAATATTCAGGTATCTAAATTAAAAATGAAAATATGTTCACTTACAGTTAGAGCATTCATTTTTCTGTTCACATGCTACTTATCAGGGCCTGATTAATGACCAAGATGCCCCCTTCACATCACATGCACGTGTCATGCACACAAACATTCTGCTGTCCAATCAGTTTTAATGGTCAATGACATCAATTTAATAGACTCATATGTTCAGTTTTAAACCTCTAAAATTACTTTTAATAATGAAACGGAAATGACTTGACGTGAGGATGATGATGATGATGACAATGTGAGTTTGAGTTTCTGTTTTCCAAAATAAGTCTCAACAGAGTTTTTACGCAGCGTGTTATCAGCCCAGAGGTTGGCCATTTTAGAGCTGCTTAACATAAACAACACGTCCGAACTCGCAGCTGTTCCTGCTGCCTTCAAATGAAGTTTGGTTTACCATTTTCAGGTTCCTATGAACACTTTCCTCTTGTGGTATTCACGGCCTCGTAAGTGTAAATTTTGAAAACTCTTTTCGCAATTGTTGGACAAGATGGTCAGTTTTGGTCAACTGAAGATGAACTTGTCTGAACAACAAATCAGTTTCTCATCAATTGACGTCCTTAATAGACTGGTTGAAGAAAGGCGTTAATTTTTTATATGATAGATCGGCACTTTGATCCAAAAAGTTGTACTAGTAAACTATCAGACTCTTCAATAGTTAAATTTCCAAAATGCAAAACGTAGCACTCTGTCCTTCTGACCCAAGTCCTTCTCCATAAGTTTTAGCAGCTTCCACACATTTTCCTGGACATTTCTGTGGTTTAGACGTCCTAAAGTTGGCTTCAGTTGAATATTCAGCAGGAAAAAAACAGCCTCAGAAAAGGCTGCACGTCTTGGTTACTGACCAAACCTGGATGTTGGCACAAAAACTCTACAGCAGTCAATGGAAATACATGAAAGTAATTTCATTAATAAGCAGCAGAAAAGGGAAAACAAATTCCTGAGAGAAAGTACAGATGACTGGAGCAGATATTCATTTGTCTTCATCCTCTGACATTACTTCAAATTCAGCAACTTTTCCAAACTCTGTCACCCGTCCTTCAACATTTGTCAGAAGCATCTAATAACTAAAATCAGAAGTGGCCCTTCCTCCATTCTGTACATACAGTCGTCTTTTAGATTAGTTTGTCATTATAGCTCACCCCTAGTGCTGCAGCTCTCCCACACAGCCCCACCCGTGCTGACCGTCTTCCTCCGTCCTGTCCTGTCTCCTGCAGGTCCAGGAGTAGCGGGTTACCTTACAGCAGGAACTGGCACCACGGTAATGCCCAGCGTCCCACCCCCCGTGGACAACGACATTGGAGACCAAGGCTGACGGACACACACACACAGCGTCACGCTCAGGCCACCCAGACTGCCCTGCGGCTTCACGGCCACAGCTCAGAGAGGGACCGTTCAGCTCCCGGACGAGGGGATGGAGAGAGAAGAAGACGGAGGAGAGGGGAGGAGAGCGGGCCGCCGTCAACCGTCACCAAAATCTGCTCCAAAACACCTCCTCCAGCATCACTCTCCTCTCCCCTTTACAAACGGCACTCAAGTCTTCATAAACAAATTGTTTTAACGGATGTTTTGTTTCTGTGCTACTTTTCTTGTTTCTTCCAATGACACACAGAAGAGTTTACTTTTTGTATGAATATATTTTTTACTCTAGATTTTTGTTTTTCATGAGAAAGACATTGGAAGACTGAGGCTTATTATAGTCTAACTGTCTCTTCTCAATGATCTTATTCCTCTTTGTCATATCCTGATTGGCTACACTGACCCTAAATCCTGAACAGAGGGTACTTAGCCTTGTTTGGACCTACCCACCTCTTACTTAAACATGCCATTTACTAGTCTACATTATGGATTCTAATATGGAAAAGGAAAACTATGTTAAAAAATAAGAAATCAGAAAATATGTGTGTCCCTGTTTCTCTACTGACCCCTCAGACTGATGCTGACCTCCACACAGATCTGCTCTCCAGATGTCCGGCCTCTTATTCCTCTGATCTTAATTCATCGTTCATTCTGCTCTCTTCTCTTTCAAGGCTGCCCTTTCTGCCTCACTTTTTTTTTTTAAAGTAATTCTCCTTTTCCCCAGAATGCAAAAAGCACTAGAATATTTATATAAGTGAATAAATAACCACCAGAAATGAGCTTCTGCTAAGACATGACGAATGACTTTGACTCTGATTATGAATCTATGTGAAAGACTAGTGCAATTTGTGAAATGTTCAATGTAATATTGCGTATATAAACTTTCTATATTGAATGTACATTACAAAAATAAATAAATCAGTCACACTTGTACATAAAATTTTAAGAATAAAAGGGAATCCACAGTGTTGTTCTTTTGTATTTACATTTGATTTCAACAAAATTAGCTGCTTATTGTTTTGTTTTTAACTTTGTTTGCTGGCATTTATAAAACAAAAAACGCTTTGCACATCTGCACATTAAAAAAGTTTGGACGAGTGGACCAACAAGTTGCAAAAGAACTCCTGCAGACTTTATAATATGCAATTTAACATTTATTTGCAGTACTAGACCTTCATCAGGTAAATGGGTTGTGACAATGAGAAGCCATCTAAAGTGGGAAGTTGCTGGTCTACAACCAATCACGTTTCCTATGTGCAATAAAAAGACATAATTATTAGCTATTAAAGGTATAATCTGCAATACTTGCATAAAGAAAACAAGTAAAGACTCAGTTCCTTTTAATCATCATTAATGACCCACTAGAAGTGTGTGTTGTTGGCTGTGTCTGCAGAAACTCCACCATCTGCCTGTTATTTCCTTTGTTTTGTTCCTTCCTTTGTTTTGCTTTGCTTTGGACTTTACACCAACCCAAAATGTTGGTAATTGACATCCTGATGCGTTTAGAAACAGCTCAGACAAATCCAAATCACTCTGCCTTTGAACACACAACGATATCCAAAAACAGCTAGAAAAACAAAGCACAGTGTTTATTAACAGTGGTAAATGTATCTTAAAATCCTTATTAAATCGGTAAATGCTTGAATAAACTGCTTTCTCAAATATATATATATATATATATGTAAACCCAAATACTGTAGGTTGCAACTGTAAATGAATCTATAGGGATACATTTACATAAATGTAAATGGTTTTGGTTGGAGTGTGTTTAAATATTTAGATTTAATCACTGGTGCGTTGTTGCAGCTCATCTGCAGCAGATTGTCAGGATGAAACACAGGCACCTAATAAACTTTCTTCATCAATGTTCTCACCCCATTTTAGAGGATTTTGTTCAAATACCATGTTAAATATTAAAGTACTAGTGTTAAGCGCTATCCAACTGTTACTTTTGTCCGATCAGAGAGAAGCAAAAGTAAGATTATGGGATATCAAAGTCCAGTTTGACTGCATCTGAATCATTTATCCACAATTTTAAACAGTTGGCACTGGTAGAAGATACGTGTATGTTGTTCACTATGAAATACAGTTACTCTAAATAAATGCATCTCTATGCAAAGAGGGAAATACAAAACACTCACACTTTCATTCCTGCTCTCTGCTACTGTTGATTTCCAGTTGGTCGATATCAGTCTCTGAGCCAGCAGGGTGACAACAGCTAAGGTATCTTTTTTTTTCTTTTTTTTTTTTTTTGTAGCGAGTTAAGGCAATAAGAAGAAACAAACTGCACTGATAACATTTTGGTCTAGAGATGATTATTGTTTGCTTGTGTTTGAAAAGCAGGAATCAAAAGCAGTTTATCTTTGCCAAAAAGGAGAATTATGTCAAGTATTTTCTCAGGGAGTGAATAATATAAAAATATTGGTTTCATTTTTCCACACCACATCATATCATCATGATCTGATTTTAACCTCCAAATTAAAGACATGATTTGATTTGATGAGGCCAGTTTTACCACTGAAGACTCTGAGACTGTGCCTTGTTATATTTGTAGGTATTTGTAGATTGTAGCACTTAAAATAGCTGATTCTAGTACTTTCTAGACTCAGTATGTTTATGTTTTACCACATTATCCATCAACCAAGTATTTCCCCACAATTTAATTTACACAAAGTTAAGATCAAAAAGTTGTCTCATTAATACTTCAATAGTTTCTTTAACTATCTAATCATCATCATTAACACATTAACAGTATTAATAATGATAAATAACAATAAAATGCGCAAAGTTTTTGTTTTGCAGCTCTAGCATCCTCGTTCAGTAGCGTTGCAGCAGGCTGCACTGTGAGACTGTAGCTGTGATGGATGACTCAATGAGGGTCTGCAGAAAATGTTGAGTCACGTTTTGTAATTGGGCACAATGCTGTTACGTGGCCTCTGGGGGGCAGTGCTTCTACACTGTAAGACTCAGGGCTGTTACAAGTGATTTCTCAGCAGCAGAATGAGAAAATGACTTTCTAATGTGCTGATTTATCTGTTGAAAAACTATAATGAGCAGGTATATTTAATGACTTAATTTAATGTTTTGGGATTGGCTCGTATTTGCACTGTATTCAAATCAAATCCACTCTCAGTGTGGCTGTTTCCAGCAGCTCTGTCCTCACTGAAGCGATCACTTTTTCATTGCATCTATTAGAATAATTATCTACTGTCAGTCAGCGGCTCTTGTGCCTCTACGCTTGTTCACAAAAAGTCAAAGAGGCATCCAGTGGCTGAAATGACCAATCGAAACCCTCTCAAACCTAAACCACCTGAGAGTACTCTTCCCTCACCCATGTGATTATGGGCCACTTGTATCTACTGTTGATCTCCCCACACAGTAAACACCAGATTTTGTTTACCCGGTGTCGATTTAGGCTTTTGGTAGAGCAATGTGCCGTTTCATACCAGGGTGCCAGCCGAGGTCAGATGCCCCTGCTCCCTCCCATATGGACAGATAAGTGGTTTAACCTCGTAAAAAGATGGACCAGCTGACAGCCGCCCGACAGATTCAGGCTTGAGCTGCTGTTTGAGAGGTGTGGGATTAGAGGAGAAAGAGCTGTTCTGACAGAGGAACATGACTCAGGCTGCGGGGTCCGGGAGCCTCTGGGGGCCTCAAACAAAGAAGAGAGTAGCTTAAGGTCACTTGTACAAAAACAGCATGCAGTGTTTGACTCTGTACCACCAACTGAACTATCAGTGAAAACTATCAGCTTTCAGTTACAGCAAACAAGAAATAAAACTCTCCAGAAAAAGATGATCAATATTAAACCTCTAAAAAGTCTCAAGTGTTGGTGGAGGCGCTATAACAAGAATCACATAAACATGTACTTAGGTTTCTAAGGTAGCTAAGTTAAGGTACTTTAATTAGTGTAAATCCTTTATAATAATGATCTTTTATACAACTTTGTTATGGTGAAAGACCAAAGTAAGCAAAATGTTCTTACAGGACAGTGACACTAAACATATGACATATTTTTAAATGCACTGGTATGGGATCAATACTTGGTATTGGCTGAAATGCAAATTTCATGCATCGGAATCGGTGTCAGGGAGGAAAGAATTGTATCAGAGCATCTCTAGATGAAACTGAACATTTTAGAGTGATCTTTTATTGTTATCAATCCAATGTACACTGCTGCTTTTTAATCTGCATCTCTATATGCCACACCTGACAGGTGGGTGGATTATTTTGGCAAAGGAGGAACAAAATTTGAGAGAAATAAAGAAAGAAAAGAAGAAATTTTACATAATTTTACTTCAGTAAACGGTTTGAATGCAGGAAGCTTACTTGTTTATGTACAATAATATTTTGTCACTATCACATGCCATGTTACTTTTAAGTTATTATCATGTACAATATTTCTTTTTTAATATCATGAACAATATTACTTTCATTATCATGTGCAATATAACTTCATTATTGTTATCATGCACAAGGTTACATTTTAACATGTGCAACATTGTTGCATTGTCATGTCCAATAATATGTTTAATATATTGTGCAATATTATGTTTATTATTATTATCTTGTTCAATATTACTTTTCATTATTATTATCATCATGCATGTAATACCATGTGCAATATCACTTTTAATATCATGTGCAAAATTACTTTTCATTATTACTCAAATGTAGAATGTTACATTTAACATCATGTGCAATATTACATTCATTATCATGTGTAACATTCTGGCTACTTTTTCTTTTTTGTGTACTTTTTTTTACTTATTTCTTCTTATTTCTTTCTCCTCCGGGATTCGGTAAGTTCTGCCTTATCTTATCTTATCTTATCTTATCTTATCTTATCTTATCTTATCTTATCTTATCTTAATATATGTAACAAGATATAAAACACCTGACATTTAACATCTGTCTCTTTGGTTGGTCAGGATGCCTGAACTGTTTTCAGTCAACAGGTGTCCCACAGGGGTGGGTTAATGTCCCTCTCTGTTGACTGGCAGGTGGCCCACAGTTGAGTTTGATTGTGTCCTCGTGTCGTCATCCCGCCCCTTCCTCTCCCCTCCTGTCCTGTACGGTAACTTAAAGGTTTTCTTGTCGGGACAGTCGATTTCAGCGCACAGGGAGAGCACGACTCTCCGAACAGGGAGGAAACTCTGCAGCAGTCCTCATTAAAATTCCCTGCCCGTACACTCACCACGAAAACCTCCTTTAGTGGGTGGCACCGGCGTCCTGCGCGCCTCTTTAATTGCGCACCACGCATTAACGAGCGACCACGGATCACAGTTTCATCACCGCGGATCATCACGCTGCCTTGAGGCGGAGAGTTGCGCTTCATGTCCCGCTATTTACGGCGTCGGGGAGGCTGAGGGAGGAGGAAAGGTGGGCGCAGAGTCCCAGAGGTCCGGCAAAGGGTGGCGCCCTACGCATCTTATCCAGCGCTTGGACACGCTGTGCCGCGACCCACAGCGACACGCTCCGCGCCTGCAGACAGTCCGCCGGCTCCGTGTTGCAGCTCAGGATTGTGACATTTCTCTGTGGGGACTGACTGGCAACATGTGCGCCTGGATGGTGTGAAGTGTGACAGCGGTTCTGGGGCTTCATTTCTCTCGGATACGCCAAGTACCCGACGTTACGGCGCACCTTGTGTAATAGGTAAGTACATCAGTTTGATTCTCCACTTCAGATCAGACAGCTCAGCCTCTGATCTGTGTCCGTCTGTAGGGTGTCTGATTGGGTGCTCCTCCAGTACCTCTGCGTATTGATTGTGTTGAGGATTTGTCCGGAGGTTTCCAGGCAATCATGATCAGCAGTGACTGTCACAGACACGCATCAAATCACTGTCAGTGCTGCATCCAACTCACACTGCAACATACCCCAACATATTCCCTTCAGAGCATCATTTAATGCATTGCATGACATAGAAAGGTGCTGTCATCATCAGAAGTTGAGCTGCTGCTGGCCAGCTCTCTGAAAGCCTCCTGCAAAATCGTTTGAAAGACGAAAAGGAGGAATTGTTACAATTTACTGATCATGTTTTGTGAGGGAACAGTCTCAGACTCCCTTGACAATCCTACAAAAGGGAGAAGGCTATCTTGGCCAGTTAAGGAGATGTGTTCTAAAGTGTTTCATTAGACTTTGGGTGACACTTAATTCCTGGAGAGATTAATGGTAAAGATTCCTTGCAGTGGCTGGCTGTGGTCCCAGTTTATTTGCAGCAGTGAGCAGTAGGCAAGTTCATTTCCAAAAGTGAAAAAAAAAAAGTTTTTCAGGAGAGAGAAAGCCATCAATCTTGCAGCTTGAAGATCTCAGCTCAAAGTGTCCTTCAAGTGGTTTATTTCTCTGGCAACATGGCAGCAACAAAGCCGATAATAGGAGAAACTCTCTTAAAATGCAAGACTACCATGAATTTCACCAAACATCCCATTCAGCTTTGTTTTCGTGCACAGCGGGTTCGTATAGAGCCCAGTTTAAAGTGTGTACTAATTGAACCTGCCGGCCACTCTCTCCATTGTGGCAGGAATGTTTGGTTGCCTGTTCTCCACAGAAACCCCCCATTCCTTTGTTCTGGGGGACAATCCTCCAGTGCCATGTGTGTGCAGTGGTGGGGGGAGGGAGAGGGGTCAGCGGGGGTATTGACATCTGTAGCTGACAGCTTCCTCGGGTCGAGCTGACATGCTGTGATACCATGAATGGGTATTAGGGAACATACGAGCAGAGAACTTTACACTAATGAGGACAGTTATTCTTTAGGCACGATGCTCAGGGACCCGTCATGTATCCAGAGAGATATCATGCAAGGCTGCAAACATTTATTTAATGTAACTTGGTAGACAAAGATGATTTGTGTCATAGATTCATCTTTCTACAAATCATTTTGTTTTCACTGAATACAATTGATTAATCTGAAAAGAAACATTCAAGAATTGGTGTTTTGTGTGACTCGGTGACTCTGCAGTTTCTTCAGTGCACTGTTGTAAATATAAACAGCTGTACGCCTGCATTTGTCATGATTTCATAACTTACACTCAAAAGCTAACAAGGCATCAAGTGCAACAACACAAGACAGAGCAAGCTAGTTAAAATTACTTAGTAGTCCAACTAGTGTTGCTGATGGCTGACCGTTATCGGCCATAATGCTGTTTTCTCATACATTTTTCTTTTTTCAAAAAATGCGATTTGGTTCTGGTTCTGCCATTTGGATAATGCACTCGGCTATATTGCAATTTTATTGCAATTATTTTTGCAGCCCTACTAGCCAGCTAACTTTGTTTCAAGTTGAACACACCTAAGTTACAGACGGGGTGCTGACACGAAGACCCTTTTAAACCCAGCATGGGGATACATGTTGGACGCTCTACTGGAAGAGTTAGCTGCCCTCTCCCTTTGCTGGAGACTTTTCTCAGTTGAGTAAAATTTCATGAAAGTTGGTTCAATATTTGTCGAGATGTTTGTTAAAAAGTGATGGACCAGCAGTGCTGCCACCCCTAGAGCCACCACGACATCAAAGATTCTCTGTTTTCAGCTTCTCAATAATGAAGATCTGTTGCTTTATTTCATTTTAAATGGAATATTTTCAGAGTGTTTATAAGAAAAACAAGCACTTTAAAGACTTGTCCCTGTGTTCTGAGAATATGTAATGGGTGTTTATAGTCTACCTAAATCACAATTTTGTCCCAATGGGCTTCACAGTTTGTACAACACATGATACCCTGGATAATTTGATCCTTGATTTGTGTAAAGAAAACCTCCCTTAAAAAACTCATAAAGTCATGACTGGATGAATGACATAAAGAGGACAGTTACCATTACATTTAGAGGTTACTGCTGACAAATCCTGCCAGTTCTTTCTGGTGCTGTTCTGTGTGATAGAGGCCAAAGTGTGTCTCGGTCATTTCAACACCTTCCTATTTGGTGTGATACCTACTGTCAACAATGGGAAGAACTTTCAGAGGGCAGCGGCAGAACAATCTCCACAGCTGCTCTCTTATCACCTCTGTCAGGAAAAGTCTACGTTAACACTGAAAAACACCCGGAAATTATCAGCTTTCCCATCCAGAGCAACAGACCTCCCTTAAAAAAAAAAAAAAAAACTATGGAGGAAGTTCCAGGAAATGGGAAAATCTGGTTTCTGACTCTGGCAGCAGAAAGTTGGAGCTGATGGGAAACTGTTGGGGAACGTGACTACGGCGGTGTGAGCGGCTTTCATGATTGTAAGTAAGCGTCCCTCATGACTGGTGGAGAGTGGTACACCATGAGGTGGAATGCAGCCCCCACGGGCCCCTCATGTTACACAGTATGTGCTCAGGATGGACTTCGCACCTTCCTCCAAAACAGCGAGTGGCCAAAACAGGATTTCACTTAAGCAAAGGGAGGAAAAAGCCGGCCTGTGCCTGCGCGGTTTCTCTTCCTGTGTTTTCTAAATGCCACAAAGTATTACGCTCTTACAAATAAGGGTTCTTCCTGAGGGGCTGAGGTTCTACACAGAACCATTTGCTTCTGAAGAACCCTTTTTTGAAGAAAGGGTTCATCAAGGGTTCTTTGTAAGACTAAGGGTTCTATTACAAAACCCTTTTGGGAGAACAAGTTCTTCGAAGAGTGTTGAAAAGCTTTGCATTATAATATAAAAGGGTTCTTGTTAGAACAACCTGGGTCAGTTCTGGATAAAACCCTGGGGATATGGCCAGGTTTTCATCTAGAACCCACGCAGGGAGTTCTACCACAAAACCTTCTATACCTTGAAGTGTATAAAGGCTCTCGGCAGAACCTCCTGGGTGGATACTAGATGAAACCTGTGAAACCTGTTTTTTTGTAGTAGAACCCCCTGGGTGGGTTTTTGATAAATCCCTTAGTATATAAAGTGTTTGCAGTAGAACCACGTGGGTAGGTTCTACATGAAACCCTTGGAGTATAAAAAGGTTCTCTGCAGAGCCCCCTGGATGGGTTGTGGTTAGCACCCTTAGAAGAAGGAAAAGTTTTGGATAGAACCTTCAGTAGAATGATTGGAACCACAGAAGGGTTCTCCTTTATAACCTCTCATAGTGGGTTCCAAGTGAAACCTTTCACAAAACACTTTATGTTGGGTTCTAGGTAAAACTCTGTGAAAGGTTTCCAATTGGAACCATTATAGAAGGCTCCACTGGGAACCAAAAAGCCAAAGAACCCTTTATTGTTCTAGTTAGCACCTTTATTTCTAAGAGCGTAACGAAGGCCCTGAGATGCTTTCAAAATGACTTTCATTTAAGCTGAGCGGGGCTCATATACAGGAACCACGGGGGGAGAAGCCGAGCTGAAAAGCAAGCGAAAGCTGCTCTATTCAACCAAGAAGAAAAATAAATTCTCCCCCTCAGCCACTTATGATCCTATCAGCTAAAGAGCGTTCCCATAGGACCAGAAGGAGCCTGGGTCAGTCGTGCAGAAAGAAGAAAACCCTCTCTTTCAAGTTGTTGGCATTTGAAAGCCATTGTACTGTATACAGTAGTGTCAGAGCAGGTTCTGTTTGTCCATCGGGGCTATCAGAGTGAATGATATGCCTCAGGTAAACAAAAGCCTCGAGCAGAGGTAACCCCACCTGCCCTGACCGAGCAGAGGCCACAGGAAACACAGATAGAAGAAGAAGAGGGGGCGCTGGTAATGAATAACTAACCATTATGATGATTAAAGGGGGCGGTGGGCACGGGGAGATAAGAGTGCGGTGGTGACCGTCCGAGCATGAGGTGTTTACAAGGGGAATTCCTCACATTCCTCAGCTGCAGCCATGCCACTCCAATCTGCACCTCCACCCACTGATGGTCACCCTCTGTGCCAAGAGGGACCCAAGGGGTGAAAGGGCCCAATGAGTTCCTTCTCAGGAAATAGCCGCTGTAAATGTGTTATGTAAGGCGATTTTTGCTTCAGAGATTTGGGGAAGAATTTGATAGAGCTCCTACGGCAGGCTGAGGAACACGTGCAGCAGATCCCTGCAGGGTTAAAATTCACACAAAGGCTCATTTTTAGCTTTGAGTGGAATAATAGAAAGATAAGTCAAAGCCTGAATCTGAAGTTTTTACATACATTTCACTTTGTTGGTAGTATCCAAGGTGATGTTATCTAAGGCTGTGATGGTATGGATTTTCTCTTACTGAGGTGACAAAGGAGCATATTCCTGCAGGATTGCAGTTAACCGCAACTGCCTTAATAATTACGTTTTATTGAACTTTATTTAAGTATACTGTCCTGATCGTAGCACCTTTTAATGAATAGGGCAGTGCGTAAGAGTGTGCTGCATGCAGGTGCTGCAAAGCAGAAACATAATCTTGGCAGTAAATGTACAGTTCAGGTTACAGCGTGTCCTTTAATAAACACTGCAAAAAGTCTCCTTTGTTATTTTCCATCTGCTGGTGACAGGGTCAGTCCTGAAAAGAGCTGAGCAAGAAAGAGTTAAGAGTTAAGCTAATGCTAACGCTGGTGTTTTCTCTTTACAACGTTGGCTCGATTGATCCTGCTGCTGCATCTTTTTGGAAACGTGGTTAAAAAAATCCATAAAGATAAATCCAACACTGAATGTCTTTTGTAGTTATGTGTCCATTTTTCTTTCTTGAAAGCTGAAATTGTTTTTCTTAACACGTTGTTAGCTACCCACTGACGATCCCAAGATGCCTTGGGTAGAGTTATGAGGCATTGCATATGAGGCAATGCAGAAAAGACATGTTAGCCTGTTGCAGTAATATTTTATCATCAGGTGATAAATCAACCTAAATATGTGGATACAGTTAATGTTTTTTTGTTATATACTAAATGCTCTGAAGGCTTAACACAATCTCTGGTGCCTTTTTCTGTAAGGACACCATAAGGCTGGGTTTAACTTGAGTCTATGAAAACATTTTGAGATTTTTTGACCGATAAGACCATTAAGTTTGGCAGTTGCTACTTTAATATGAGGTATTTTCTTCCCCCTGTCTGTTTGAGGGGTGTTTGTGTTGTTAACACTTGAGAACCCCTTTAAACCAGTCATGTCACACAACAAAATGTTCAAAAAATGTCCTGCAGAAGGATAAAATGTGTCTGATATTTTGTTTGGTGTTTATTATCCTCACGTGGAAAGTGAAACACAGGGACTCCTCGGGACACAGAGGGTTTGTGTTTTAGGATCATTCGTCACATTTTTTTTAATTCAGTGCAGATGACCGGTGCTAATAGGATTATGAAAAGGCCTGGTGGGAGGAGGAGAGGTCCATGGGGGGAAACATGTTACCCTTGCAAACCCGGGCCCTGAGGGGGGTCATGTGATGAAGGGGGACAATACTAGCAGGTGTCAGTCCGATGATTACGGGGTCTGAGGCTGGGCTCACCTATGGGGATTAGTCAGAGCCTCTAATGGATGGAAGGTTGTGACCCCGGCCAGCGAGGAAGCAAATCGCCACCCTCTCACCCAGAAAAGTGCTATTCTATCAAGTTGAGAGACAGAGCTTCTAGTCTCTGGTTTCCTTGGCAACTTCTTCAAACTAGATATTTGTTCTTTCAGCGCTGAACTTATTGCAACACTAAAAAGCACAAAGATCCTTTCCTTGATAATTTGTGAATCCCATCTGGACACAGCAGATTGTATTCATAGTCTTTGTCGAAGCTTTTGAGCATGCAGTCAGTTAAAATCGAACCTTGTGTACTGGCCAGACTCATCTTGTAGAGGCTGCAGATTAAAGTAGCACCATATGCTGGGGACTGAGGAGCCCCCTCCCCAAGGTAGAGCTTATTATTGTGCTCTATGTCACTGTCAGCAGCTAATTGTTGTGGAGGATTGAGGTGACGGGGGGAACAACTCCCCTATCTTGTCTTAAATGCTTGGTCATCTCGGCTTTACTCTAAATCGAAGCATTTCCTTTTCCAAATACACACACACTCACACACACCCTCTGCATTCGTAATCACCTTGCCAAAGCCAGCATTTGATTTCATGACTCACACTACTCTTTTTCAAGCTGTTTGATTCCAAGTTGAGGCAGTGCAAATGCCAGGGAAGGAAATCCGGAGCTCTTGAGTGTATAAAAACCATTGTTTTCTCTCTGTGCCCTGCCCATGCCGCATACGGCTCATTTCATGGCTGCTGGACAGCCTGATTGATGGGCTGAAGACCAGCAGGGCTGGTGTTCCTCATGTACAGTGCTCGGCAAGGCGGGAGTCAAGTGCTCGATGGGTCATATGAGGTAAAAGTTAAATACATAGGAAATGGAAGAAGGAAGAGGATTCATCAGCCTGCGACAGGGTGCGCTTTGTGCCAAAATGCTCTTTAAGCACAAAAGGTGATTTTCTGAGGAACTCTCAGGGCGAGTTCACACCAGCCTTGTTTGGTCCGGTTCAACTTAACCCTGGAACATACCATTGTATGTGTCATTTCATTTTCTCTTCCTGTTTTTGTGACTGGTGAACTAGTAGCACATTTACTACTAAATACGGACTGGCAGAGGACAAACTTGACTCATGATGAAGTGAGAAATGCATGCATTATTAAATTATTTAATACTCTCTTATGTGTGGTCCTCTGCTGATTATCAACACAAGAAACAAGAACCAGTCCTGTTTAGTCCAGTTGAACCAAACTCTGGAGCGTTTACCCCCTTGGTGCAGTTCATTTAGGTTGCCTGGAGCGGATCATTTTTGCTGTGAACACCATCAGAGTAAGGGTTGAGCAATATCAAAATTGGCATATGACGATGTCCGCAGTTATGTCCACAGCTGTCCCAGAACAGAGAAGTTGACTTGCTCACCAGCTCGCCAGTGTAGTCACAGCAGCTCCACACTGTCGCTCTGACAACAGCATCCAGCTGTCTCACTCAGCCAAGAAAACTCTCCAGTGAAGGGAGCAGGCAGATCAACTCTCGCATCCCTGCCAGGTGAGCATATATCCCCGTGCTGGGTTTAAAAGGGCCTTCATGTCTGCACCATATGTCTGTACGTTTGTTGTATAAGCTGGCTAGTTGGACTAAGGAAGCTAAACTATGAAAACAATAGCAGCATGATTGACAGACACACACTAGCAGTGTAGCAGGTTTGGTACTATGATGCATTTTTCAGGACAGGAAAAACCCACTGGACACTATGAGCGATGTGCAACTTGTACAGTGTATTTGATGTTAGCAGTAGCAACTTTGCAGCTAGTTAGCCAAACATTAACATAACTCTGTTTCCTATATTTACATTAGCTAGGCCAACTATCATTTTATTGATATTTTATTGTTAGCTCCTGCGATGTTTGGCTCATGTTTTCACAGTAATATTTTTATACTTCTTCATGACTTCAGCTCCAGTTCATTGCACAGAAAGATTTCTCACTCTGATTTTGTCAATTCCTTATTGCTGCATCTTCTTCTTGTGCAAATTTGTAACAGCTGGGTTAAATTTACTTTGGATTATGTTCTTGTACGTCCATTTTTTTTTTTATGAGAACCAGTTTGGCTTTCTGCTTCTTTTTATTTTCTCTGTATTATCCATCTTGGAGCAGCTAGCTAACACAGGCTAACCAAGTGTGTTAGTTAAGCTAGCTAACAACTGACAATAATACTTTCCAGAAACATTAAAGAGTGAAACGTAACCATAGTAAATGGTCACGTTTCAAATCATGGTTTAACTTAAAATTATGTTGCACCAAACTTTAAAACTAGCTCAAAATTAATAAAGTTAAAATTTTAACCTCACTTTAAACCTCACTTTAGTTTTTACTCTAAATCAAATTAAATTTAATTTAATTTTGTTGCACCAAAACTTTAAACTCCAGTTTAAAACTTAGAGTAGTTTATGCATCCAGGCACAGACCTTTAGGTGTGAATCTGCCCTTAGCCTACAAGACTGCTAGCTCACAGGCTAGAATGAAGTATGTCCCTGACGTCTTCCTTGGTGAAGGTGTCATGGGAGCTGACATTTCATTGTAATCATTGCGTTAACCACCTCTGGGAGAACTCCTCAAATATGAAACTATCGGCGCTTGTCACCCCCAATTAGAGAGCAGTTTACACGGTTTTGCTCCCATTCTCCTCCTCCTCCGTCTCGCTCTCCAGTCGAAGAGATTCGTGGCCCCCGAGGGGCTGGAAAGCTGTCTAGTAATCTGAGACAGCATTAATACTGAATAAGATGGAGCGAGGCGTTGGCCCTGCAAATTAATTTCCATATACAGAGCGGCATTTAAAAAAAACAAACTGCAAAATGACTCAGTGGGATTTCGCCTGTTATGTTTGTGTGTGTTTGTGAGTGAAAGTGTTTGTGGTGCTGCTGGTAGTGGTGGCAGCTACATCACCATGGAGACAGTGGCATTATCGTGTAGGGAGGACATTGATGCTGGAGTGAGTACAGCATTGGCAGCAGAAAGGAGCAACATGGCAACAACAAAATCCACTGGGCCACTGGGCAGACGTCTGGTCTAACATCAAACCAGACACTTGGCAATATTTCCTCTTTAAAATGTCCTTCAGTGTCTTTCACTAACTTCACTGTCTTCACTTTCATATCTTCTGACCCCGATCCGCTGAACCACGAGATCCGTGTTCACACCCAGATTATCTCACATGCACTGAGAATGGTGAACTGCTGTGAACGACGGGCAGCACAAGCCGAATGAAACTGCTGCTGAAGCTGCTGGAATGACTCCCCTCCTCCTCTTCCTCCTGCTCCTCCTGACTCCCTGAAGAGGAGAGTGTCCTTTGGGGAAGAAGAGATGACTTGACGTTTTGGGTTTGTCAGAAGCTGCAAATAAATTGGACACACTGGTCGCTGCGCCGGCTGTTTGTGCTGTAAAAACACCGCAGCTCGCTGTGGTATACGATATGTCAAACATGCTGTAGTAACTGCAATGATTTTTCTCTCCCTCTCAACACTGTAATGAGAGTTTATGCATCTGGTGCTGCTGGATTCGTTCCACATCTTTCTTGTTTCTGTTGCATACACAGTTGCAGTCTCATGCCAGTGCGTTTGCAAATTTGACCTCCTTAAACTTATAATCCTTAAAGAAATATTTTGGCGTGTTGTGAATTATGCTTATTCACTTTCTTGCTGGAAATGACAGGGGGAGATTGATACCACTCTCTGTGTCATTCCTGTGTATTAGAGCAAGGAGGCAGCAGCCACATTGATATTAAATAGTTGGATAAACACAGGTGTTACCAAAGATACTCAATAAGGTCCCATTCCATTTAGTGCAGCAGAGCCTTTCCAGTGAGCCAACATGCAGAATAACAGCTCCCTGACTCTGTTTGACCTGCTGACCTTCTTTGCACTTCTGTTACATTACAAAATGGCTGCTTTGCAAAACATCTGTTAGCTTAGCATAACGACTGAGAACAGCCAGCCAAGAATTACAGACAAGATGCAGGATGTTAAATATTGAGTTTTAGAGATGTTGGATGTATTTTTTGATCTTCTCATCTCACTCAGTCCTTGTTGATTTGGTGACACAAGGGGCAGCAAAAGTGCCCCAAAGTCCCACTCCAGTGTATTTCGGCATTTTTATGATAAGTCATGTTATTCTGAGTCATTTTCTTGCACTGTTGATTAACCAGACTGTTCGTCAAATATTTTCACTCAATGTTAAAATGGCAAAAATGAAACTATGACATATGACTAGAGGTATCATCACTTATCGAAACTGAAGGCTCATTTCAATCGATTTTCATTTTAATATTGATATTGTGACAGCCTTATGTATGACTATAATAGAAGCATGAAGTCGAATGCTGTCCTCCAGTGCCTCTACCAACAGTGACGCTTTAGCTGCTCCCTCTGCAGTGACACGACATGAACTGAAGAGTAAAGCACCTGGAGGCTAATTGTGTTTAATGATTTTGGGCTAATATTATATAAATAAAATTTGACTTGGCTTGAGTGTGTGCCACATATTGGCAGTGATGCCGTCCCCACGGGGATGTAGGGTTAGCCAGGGAGATAGGGATGCAGCTTGGCTCTCTTCCACAAAAATCCTCAGTCTCGTAACTTGCGTTGTGAGAGTGACTGCTTTCCATGCTAGTGCTCATCATGTGTTGACCAATCTGGTTCCCATGGTAATGGATTGTGTGAGACAAATTAACCTCACCCCTATTCTGTGTTTGAGAAAGAACATCAATCTAAAAACCTCACTTAACACTGGCTCGAGTTGGGCTTTTCTTTTTTAAAACGTGGTTGCTCGGTTTGCAAACGTGCAAGTGATTTGTAGTAAATTATCTACAACTTGCAGAACCACAGGAATGGTCCTCTAAATTGTGACGCTCCCACAGTTTTGCCTTCTGCGGTCCAGAAGTCATCTTTTGCAGAAACTGTCACCGCAGCGACTCTTAAAATAATGTCCGTGAGGTTTGGCCGGCTACCCTGCTTTCCCCTGGGCACTCGCTCCATTCTTCACTGTTCCACTAATAATAGATCCCGCTGCTCATCCCGATGCTTTGTCCCACGCCCAACATCACACAGAGGAGAGAGAGACAGCAGAGTGATGGAGGCACAGACACCTGCAAATTCTCTCCCAGCCAGCCCTGTCGCCCCGCGGGGCCGAGCATTTGACATTTAACTACGATAGCCGTAAACAGGCCACTGGAATGCCATTGACATTCATTTTGTCTGGCACAGTTTTTTTTTCACCGGGTTGGTTTTGTTTCTGTGCAACTCTGCTCCGTGACAGTTTAAAGCCAAGACGGGATGCAGTGAGGAAGCATCTCTCTGAAACTATATGCAAAGAAAGAGTTAGCAGCAGAAAAGTTTTGCGGAAAATCGTTTCATCTAGTGCTGAAATGATTAATAATCTATTAATGGAAAAGTAAACATCCACTATTTTGATAATCACTTATCATTTAAGGCATTTTTTTAAAAAAAGCAAAAACAGTTCAGCTTTTCAACTGGGACAATTCGCTGCTTTTCTCTATTCAAATTAAAAGTAAGCAGTTTAGGCCACTTGTATTAAATTAGTGCATTCTTTTAATATTGGAAAACAGCAAATTGGACCCAGTGGTGTCTGCAGACGGGTGACAAATTATTAGGTGGCAAAATATGCAACATTTTCCTAAAAAACAAAATGTATGGAAATATAACTCCTTTCGACCATTGCTTATGACCCACTGGAAGATTTTGCTGTGCTTTGCTTTTGACAACCCCATAATCTTGGTATTTTTTGTCCTTGGATTGAGACTAAGAATATGGAAATTAACTGAAAAATAGGTTATGGACGTTATAGTCTGTTTTTTATGCAGTAAAGAGAGAGTTAATCTGTGCTGGTGGCTCATGGTGGAAAAACACCTTACTAAGACACTTTTTGTTTGTTTTTTCTTTAATTTGTCAACTTTGTTTATTTGTCCCTCAGTGGGTGGAGACCAGTATTTATGATAACTCCATGTACCTCGCTGATGAAACACAGTTCATTATGTAACCAGCTGGATGTAAAGGGTGTGCATCAGCTGTGGTTTATCACTTAATCATAGACTGTGTGATGCTCCATCTCTAGTGTGGAACCACCATTTCATCCATAATATTAAACACTGCTGACTGTGTGTGTGTGTGTGTGTGTGTGTGTGTGAGAGAGAGCACTTGTGGTGTCACAGATCTCATCCTGTCCATGCTGAGTCGAGTTTGTTCCTCCGCTGTTTACCTATTCATTAATTCAGCCATGAGTGATGGCACGGGCAAACCAAAGCTCTCCATCCTCTGGTAATTAAACGTCTGTTGGTGAGACATTTTTCTCCTGGAAAGCATTTTAAAAACAGACACACGTGCACGCACACACACACATTCACGTGCGCACACACACACACACACACAAGTGCTCCAAGATGCTGCCGGTGGGCGTCCCGGGCTAGCGTTGGTAATTAGCGTGCTGAGTGGTTGCACTGATTGCTTCATTATTTCTCCGAAAGGCATCTGTGAGAGATATTTGATGGATGTTGCATGTTTGACAGTAATCCATGCTAAAGCTCCTAATGTGAACATCATACTCTTCAAAACTTTAACGCTAGGCTAAAGAACCAAAGTACAAATACTTCTTTACTGTACTTTTCTGACAACTTTTTGCTTTTACTTCCTGCATTTTCGGCACTTGCTACTCAGGGTCATTACTTTAGTTTTAATGCATTTGAGGGGAATTATTGATTATCTGTATTTTGCATCATTGTGCACCACCTCCCCAACATCAAGACAGATTTCAAGCCTAAATGGATGAGACAATAACACATAGAATAGACGATTCCGTGGAGTGTCCATCAGTATTTATAATGCATGACAGACATAACAAGATGAAAAAGACATAACATGACATAAAAGATGTAACAAGACAAACGATGCAATAAGATGTAACAAGACAAAAAAGATATAACAAGACAAGAAAGACATAACAAGAGCTGAATGATGTAACAAGACATAGGAGATATAAAAGACATAAAGGTTATAAGAAGAAAAAAAAAGATGTAACAAGACCAAAAAGATGTAACCAGACAAAAAACAAAAATGGAAAAGACATAACAAGACGAAAACTATGTAGAAAGACATGACATGACAAAAGCACTTCTACTTGAGTACAGAACGTGTGTACTCTTGCCTCCTCTGAGGCTCAGCTACCCAACACCTATAGGAACATCATTATTTACTAAAGGGTTTTGACGTTACATCCTAGGAGAAGCTCACACCCTGATCCTCTTGCATAAGATTTACTCAGTGCAACACCAAAGCTCAATGTAATGAACCATCATTGCACAGTTAACTCAACATAAACACAAATCCTCATATAGCTTGTGTGTTCCCGTTCATGAGTGTTAGAGTTGTGCAAGAGATGGTTGCCTCAGTGTCATAAGAGGACTTCAAAACTGATTCAGAATAATTGCCTTGTTTTGCTCACAGCGGTTCAGCCTGATGCTGTGAGCAGGACAGCAATTATCAACTGTGTGGCCCAGTTTCACAAACAAGGATTATTTTTGGATGCTACAAGATATTAATGGCTGTTTCTCATTGAGGGTTTCAGTCATTGTCAGCAATGATTAGGCCAATCATGTCCCTGAAACTGGAATTGTTTCCAAGGTGGTTGATGTTTCTGAAGGGCTTTCAAAAGTTTCAAGGCAAAAGTAGACATCATGCAGCTCAGAGCTTTGAATTCAGTACTGAAATTGATTGATTTATTGTGTCAGAAAATGAATAGACAACAACTTGATTGTCTGTTTTAAGTTATTTACAGCCACACTAGCAGCATGGCTTGTCCTTACAGCATGCTAACATGCAGTTTTTGATTATCATGTATTAGTTTTTAGTTATGTTTCCAGTTTGGCTTGTACTTATAGCATTCTAACATGATGCTAAGTAGCGTGCTAGGTTACCTAAATGATGGTGAAACATCATACCTGCTACACAGCATGTTAGCATGCTGACTTTAGCATTAAAAACAAGCAATTTGAAGATTCCACCTTGTGTTTTTAGTAATAAAATGGCCATTTTCCCACAGTTCTGTGAATAAATAATCAAATAATCATGAAGAAACTAGATTTTAATCAGCACTGTAAGTAATCATTAGTTGCATTTTGGGTATGTCAGTTTGGGGAAAGTTAATTTTCTTAATCGGGTTTTAATTTAATTTGATTTGTGCACCTTCAGGGACATTAAGAAAGTCCAATAAGCAGATAGGATCATAACAAAGAACACAATCCCACACACTGTTGATTTTCTCTTTATTTTCAATAAACTGCAGGATGTTTTTTTCAGAGATATTTCTGTACAAATAGTGCTTGTCTGCTTGATAATTTGTCTTTCTAGTCTGTAGACACGCAAGATTGGCCAATTCTAATATACGCCATTATTAGTAATTTGCTGTGTTTCTGATGACAGTGCTGGCACCACAGGGGGCTGTCTGCTCCGTGATATTAATCCAAATAATGTGTCACAACTCTGCCCCAGTGACACCTCCTCCACTGTAACTGGACTCCCACTGGACTGTCCTCAGTAGGATCTCACTTTAAAATGTCAACCCTGTCAGGTCCGCACGCCGTCACATCTTCTGTCATCTCCAGGTAAACATCAGTCCCAGCGCCGCAGGGAGCGCCGGCTCAAGCCATTAAAGCTGTGGCTGCCACTGCTCCTTTTCCATCAAGTTTTACACTTCCAGCACCAAACCAAATACCGCTTCTTCTCTACTTCTTGCTCTCTTAAGAAGGTCACCGCTGTCCGGATGGAAGACTCCAAGCTCTGAATCACTCTGAATCACCTCTGAAGTGTGCCAACCACAAACTTGCATGTGTTATTTGGTGTGTGTGTGTGTGTGTTGTACCACATGCAATTTAGCCTTGCTGTAATTGGCTTATTAGGCCTTTAGTCTGTTTGGAGAATTGAGCAACTGGGCTCCTCATCCATGAGTAAATTCTCCAGTTTCAGACCAATTGTCCTTGTCATGTTTTTGTAGAGTGCATCTGCCTTCGTCTGTCAGCCTGAATCACACAGAGGAGGCCTAATTGACGCTATGTGTGTGTGCGTACAGCGAGCCAGACACACTCTCAGGACTAGCAGCTCTTGGACTTAATCCGTCTCTCTAATAGTGGGGGATGGAGCGGAGTGGGGAGGAGGAGTAGGAGAGAGGAGAACAATACAACGTCTCTCCCTGCCTCTCCGGACACGTGGTTATCGCTCGGCGGGAAACCTCTGGACCTTGGACGTTCTCTACGGATGTGGCTCTTCTCGTTCTCTCGTCCCAGCTGGCTCTCGGCAGTCCCTGCTGCACCGCTCAAGGAAACGAGGTACAATACGCGCCCCCCCTCCAAAAAACATCCTACCCCACTGCTGTTCGTTCCTGCCATTGTCACCCAGACAAGAGGCTGCGTCAAGAGGTAAAATTAGGAATGTGTGCATAGAGTGAGGAACTTCCTGGACTCTAGAGGCATGTTGCTGTCCTGTTTCTGCAGAGAGTATGTTTGAACCGAGGCGGGAAGTATAGAGACACAGTGGAAGCAATATGTATTTCCTCCTTCGTGATGCAAATTGTTGTATACAGCAGCACAGGATTGCTGTGTCTACATCATGGACATTCCTGAGGGCACCAGAAGGCCTTGTTTCCTGTCCCGCTCCGGACATAGCTCCCGTGCTGGTCATAGATACTCGCAGTGACATTATCAGATCAGGAAAGATATGCATTTCAAGATGTAAGGGAACAAAAATGTGACAATAGGCGGGTGGAATTCAGTGGAACTGACAAACAGTATTGTTCTGGAACAAAGGGATTTCCTCAGTTAGTTATTCCCTTTTATGATTACATCAGTTTCTTTAGTCTCCTTAGTCGCACATCGGTCTCAATTGTAAAAGACACACAGTTTTATTTCCCAACATTTTTGATTTGTTACCCTTTAATCTTAATCCCACTGACTGGGGTACCCACAGCCCTTAGTTATATTTATAATTGTCATGTTTAATCTAAGGCTGCAAAGTCTGTAATATGTCAGAAAACAGTGAAAAATGTCAACCACAGTCCAAGATAATTTAATTTGATAATAAATGAAGCAGAGCAGGAAATCTCCATATTTAAGAGGCAGAAAACAACATTTTCCGCCACTTTGCATGAAAAATTGCTTCTTATTGTTGAGTCCTGAATGACATGTTTTCTGTTTTACTTCCTGCTTCTTAATATACCAGTGTAATACTCTATAAACTCCACCTATTGATTTTCAATAGATGGAACTATTTATTGGTTGAGTTTATGTTTGCATGGGTAATAATTTAAAGTAACACACTCATTTTAAAAGATACAGATAGAGATTTCCTCATGTCATCTACTATTTTTGTTTTACACAACAAGTAAATTTACTTTAACTTTTCTAAAGGTTTTCTAGGTTTTTGTTTCTTACAGTAGTTAACTCTTTGGGTCCCCAGTCAGCTGTTGTATAATTTGTTGGTAGGATGAGGGTTCAAGACCAGAAAAATCTGCTTAGATTACTCGTCACAGGTTGCATTTGTCTATGAGACTGATTTTCCCATCTCACGTTTTAATTTAAGTCCTATTCAGTCCAAAGATTCGCGACACGACAAGTTGAAACTTTCAACTCCCTGCAAACGTCTGCAGCGTTCTGAAAACCTGCCAGTTTGCACGAATGCGACCACATGAGACAGTGTATTGTCTCCATAGCAACAACTTTCCGTACTTTAGCCCTAATTGATGGTTTTTCAGGCTTTTTTTTATAGCCGTATCGAAGATATAACATCTTTAAATATGAATGAGCACAGTGATGGTGAGTTACTTGCTTCAGTTGCATTTCTAGTAATGATTAAACGGCGAAAACATTAAAGGAGTGGAGTGAGGGAGCAGAGCAAAAGCAGTGAAGTTGTGAGTTTAGCAGTAAATTTTCATTTTAAGCCTTGTGTCATACAGGCTGTTCCTCAAACAAACTGATGAGGTGAACTTCTCTTTCCTCTGTCCAAAACTTTGTAACCAACGTGACCAGCTGACTTTGCTATGAGCTGATTGGCTGTTAAAAACAGGTGACGTATCTTTTTAGACACTGCTTACCTGACAGCTGAGTCTCTGGTGACGCTATCACCTGGCTTTCGTCGAGCTGAGATGGATCAGTTCACACCACTGCAACTTTTCCCTGAAACATTCAAAAACAGTTTTGTCTCATTGTGAATCTTTGGTGCATCTGACTGTCCTCAGTAGCAATGAAGCTAGTTAGTTGATCTTGAGTTAAGATTATTTGGTCAATTATCCAGTATTTCACAATATAAAGAAAGGAGTAGGGATGTAACAATTAGTTGATTGATTGATTAGTCATTTGAAAGGAAATAAGTTGCTATTTTGATAATTGATAAATAGTTTGTGATTTTTCAGGCTGTTTTTCTTTGTCATTTTTGATCATAAATGAAGAATCCTTTGGTTTTGGTTTTATGAGCCTATTTAACACATTTTTTTTACATTTTCTAGACTAAAAATAATCATCAGCTTAATTGATAATTAGAAATAATTGTTAGTTCCCGCCCCATGGAGAAGTCCTTTCTTGTAAATAATCTCAAGACCTCTCTGATTTATCTGACGGCCCCAAAGGGGGTCCCAGTCCCCAGGGTTGGAACCACTTTTCTATTACATTAGTCCATTAAATTTTGCAGCATCTTCATTAATAATAACTTGAGTCCCCTCAGACGTCAAACCGCTCTGACAGTGACTCTAAGAGACCAGAGTTTGTTTTTGCACTCAACACCCAGCATGTTGAAATCAACACACTGTCCCACCCTGTTACATCTGTTATGTTGATTTGAGGGGATTAGACTTGTTTATGGTATTATGCCCTCAATGTTGGTGGCAACCCCGGGCGTCTTATTTTGCATTAAGTAAAACCTAGAAGAGTGAGGCCAGGCTCACGCCCCGTGGGTACGATCCTGCGTTTGTCATCTTGCACCACTACATTTTTAATCTCTCGCCCTCAAGGCAAATAAAATTGCTTTTATGTTCATGCCTGATACTTTGTTAGGTGACATGAATCATTTAAACACGCAGCTCAACTCCAAACTGCGTCTTTCTTTCGTACGTGAAGATCCATCCTTTCATCAGCGCTCGTCTGGATGTGAGAGCAGTGCAGTTAACCTTTATCGATGTATGAGTCACCGTTTCTTCTGAGGCCGGTGGACGAGTCTGAAGACCAGAAACAGCCTCGCAGAGGGGACTTCAGTGGGAAGCACTTTGACAAATGGTCCTTCTCAGTTTAATGTTGCAGCAGTCGTGCTGCAGTGCTCTAATACTGCTTCTACTCTCAAAGTTTTGACTCTGTGTATCAAAGCCTGTGCTCGTGCTCTTCCTCTCTGTGATTAAGCATGGCTGGCTTTCTTTACCTGCTCAGTATAAGAGGGTAAGGTGCGTTCAGGGAGGCCTTGTGTTAACTGTGATGCCCGCTGGGGGGCTGCAGGATAGATGGTGGCTGACAGCACCCTTGGCGTTGCAGTGCAACTGCTGTGTCATGCTATTTTGCTGTGGTGTTGGCTTGTCTGTTTGTCTCAATTTAAAATCTCTGGAGAAGTGTCTGCTTTTATTGAATATCTGGAGCTAAAAATACCTCCTGCCTCACCAATCAGAGCAGAGCACAGATTGAACAGAGAGATGTGATTGGACGGGATGTCCCATGGAGGTTGCTAACCATTTCTAAACCTTGACAAAGAAAAGCAAAGCTTATTATTGAATGAGAATCGGAATTTAAAGTTGCACAAGGAAGATTCACACTTTGGTTGAAGCCTTATCTCACAGATAATTTTTTAATGATAAATTCTTCATTCAGTCTGCATATTTCTCCCTCTCTGTAGCTCCCTTCTTGTTTCATTCTGTGCTGAAATTATTTTAGGAGTCTAATCATAATTTAGAAATAATTTGCTCCAAACAAGACAAATGTATAAGGTCTTATTCAGGAAGGTGGCGCTTCTCTCTTTCAGTTATAATCTGTGATTTCTAAAACCGAGTGTATATTCACACATAAATTTCCCCTGGTGCAGTTTGAATTGATTCATAACAAATTAGTCATTCAACCTTTGAAAAAACTACAAAATAAATAAATTATTCTTGACTCATGAGAAAGGGAGATGAGTGGTTGCTTGGTATACTCGATCATAAATGAACAATGTGGCGGATGCTCTTGGAAAACAGGAAAAAAAAACAGGGTAAACAAGAAAAATATAAATAGTAACAACTAAAACTTAAATAGCCTTTATTTAAAGGAGCAATATGTAACATTTGCACATCCAAAAATTACTACTGCAGTCCAAACTGCAGTATAATAAATAGGTTTAAATGTTTTTTTGATATACAGTCAATGGTTGAATTAAGTTGTTTCCAACTGCCCTTTCCTCCCCAGAGTTGAGGAAGCTCAGGCAGGCTGCAGGAGTGCAAGACAAGCACTACATCATAATTTGACAATAAGAAGCAAGAATGAGTCCTACAATGTGAGTTGTTCAGCTGTTTATAACTGTTAGTTGTCTGTCAAGGTGAAGCTTGCCCCCATTATCCAGAAAACAAAAGCCCACTGCTCTGCCTGACTCCTAACCTATCAGTTTTGTTGCCTGAACCTAACAAAGTACTTTTGTTTCATAACTTAACCAAGTAGTTGTTGTTGCCTAAACCTAACCAAGCACGTTACTTAATCTCTGATGACATATCATGACCATGTTATGATTTATTACAGTAAATATATTACAGATTTCTCCTTTAAAATGCCAACATGTTTCGACCGCTGCGGGTCTTCGTCTGGGCTTTCAGCAGTATCTTGACTCACGTTGTGCACTTTGAAAAGCGCCGTTTCTCCAGCTGAGTCATACTATTCCTCACAGTGGTGACTCTCAAAACATGTCAGCTGTCCCTGAAGTGCCGTTTGGCCACCAGCAGGTCGGCCATCACCTTCATTGGCAGAAAGTGAGGTGTGACAGGTGTTCGACCTGCTGCAGACGGGCTGTCTGTCAGATGGAGGACACCCACGTCACCGGCTTTACAAGAAATCTGCTAACCTCCGCTGCTCCTGTAAACGCAGACATATCTGCCAATCAAAAGTTTTGGACAACTCATATTTTAGCTTTTCATTTGTTTAAACGTCCATATGACAAAAGGAAAAGTATATCCTAAAATTAGACAATAATAACAGAAGTCATATTCATAATAATAATGATCAGTCTTTCAACCTAAAGCTACCTAAAACACAAAATAAATGGATGGAGCAGGGCAGTTGTGTTTTCAGGTAGATTTTTTTATTAATTTGATGTCAGAGAGGTGTACACAGGGGAAAGTGAACACTTACTTATGTTGACACTCATTTTACCGTACAGTCAGCCTTCTGTAATGCAAGCATGCAACCCTGAATTTTCCTCTCAGTCTGCTGTCAGTCTTCTTTAAATTCTGCTAAACTTGATTAGTCAGAATTTCTTCCACTTCTCAAGTACAGCTTACATACGTTTTGAATGTCACTCCTCAGTCATGATAATAGCTTGCTCTTTTCTTTTGTCTTTTGTCTTTGTCTGACATTTGCATGATGAGTGAAAATTGCACATTATGTCCTAATTCTCACTGTGTTTTAAGTGCAGGAACAGTGTAGAAATGTCGACTTTTAAGTTGCATTAACTGCTTTTTGTTGGGTTGTTTTTTTTTTTTGTTGTTTTTTTTTTTTGAGCCACTTTGAGGCAGAACACGCATTAAGACTGTTGTCTATTTACATTCAGGAGACTCAGAACAGCATGAGCTTTCATTGTCAGTAGTGTTTCTAGTCATTCTCCTCTTAGCTCCTGAGGGAAACATCTGGCTGTTTAGCTGCCAAATGTCCCAGTTCATTAGTGAGTTGCTAATTTTGACTGCTGTTTGGTGCTGAAGGTGCAGAAAGCATATATGGGATTTTAAGAACTTTTTCACTGAGAACAACACTGATGAGAACAGGAAGAGTGAACCGAAACAGTAAAACTTAGGGCCATGAAACCAAAACAATCATGTCATGATAAGCAGCCCCTTTTACACTACATATAATAATTTGATCCACTGTTAACTTAAAGTTATTGATTAGTAATAGGGCTGCTCGGTTTGGTAAAAAAGTCATATTGTGATTATTTTTGACTGAAATTGCAATTGCTATCTGTGATATGATTGGAAATGATCAGTTACACAATACAATTTTCATGTTCACTGGGAAAAAAAACTATTAATATATGTTATATGTAATCTGTTACTCCCTAAATCTGTGTCATACTAAAGATCAAACTTTTGTTTTATAAATGAAGCCCCAGTTATGAAAAACTTTTTAACCTGTTTTGTAATCTATGTGTGGTATTGGAAATAGATTATACTGAGCTGAAGTAGCTCAATAACTACATTGTTTTGTACTTGCTTGGCATAATTCACTGTTAGTACAAAACGATATACAGTAGAAGAATCAGCATTTCGTTGTGCTGAAGTGTGAGTGAGACTCTGCACACTTAAAATGTGCACATAGATACACATAGCTGCAAGAAAGGTTGAAGCGCTGGTTCCCATTTACTTGCTGGGTGAAAGTATTTAAATTATTCTTTGTATTTGTATTTTTCAAAAACTTTCCATTTGCCCGTGAAATGTCCCACCCCCGGCAGCTTTAAAACGCCCTCTTTGGTTCAAGGCGCTCTGAGCATGAAGACCTAGCCTGGAGAAAAGATAAGAGAAGAGGAAGATACTTATTCGGATGAAAGCATGACATGACATTAAAGAAGTGGGGAGCAAAGAGAGATGTGAGATGAAGGAGAAGAAAGGCCCTGCAGCTCACAGCTTCTCTACAACATCAAGCCCTGAGTTAGAACCGCTGTTGGAGATCACTTTACTGAGCGGTAACAGCCTTTCCCTCTGACGTCTCCCTCCGCTTCAGGGAATAAGACAGCCGTGCGCTTATTCAAAGTTACACTATCATCCCCAGCCTGCCAAGGATCCATGCTTGGAGAACATACAGCAATGAGAGTTATCACTCGACAAACTGGTCGTCTCAGCCTTTGGTGAAGCTAAATCAAGAGCTGTAGTCAAAACCACATTAGCTGAGTCTGAATCAAGTATGAAAATAGTTTTTCTTAAATGAAAATAATGCTTTAGAAGTTAAGAAGCTGAGTCTACAGAGACGTAGCTATCCAGCTGTGATAAAATCTCTGATTGATGAGGTCAAATACTTCATCAAAGGTCTCCCAGCCTATTTTTCTGGAGTAAATTTAGACCCTTGACAGCTATTACGTGGCGGATTATGTGCTTGTTATCCGTTACTGTGGCCTCATCGAGCGGCGCTGGTCCGATAATCAATGTGGCCAAGCTAGAGAGGCAGACTTTACATATCAATCTGTCTGTCGGCCTGACAGCTTCCAGCCGCACCGAGAGATGTAACGGTCTGGAGATCTGGCTGTGAGACAGAAGCCAAAGATGAGGCTTTGATCAAATGTTTTTCCCCGGGCGTTTTAGATCTGAAAGACAAAAAGGGCAGAGAAAGGGTTACGCTTTCATTTCATTTTAACTTAGTTCCATATGCAGTCTAATTATTCACTTATTCTCAAGGCTGCGGATCAGACACCTTGTACAAAATAATTTTTTCACGTTATTCATCCTGCCTTTTGACCTGTTCTGTCTCCCGTTCTCCTCTCTCTTTGGTGAACAAAACTGAAAGAAGTGTTTTGTTCAGAGAGTACCTCATTTCACTTCATTAGTGCGGAATCACAAACAGGAGGGAGGAAAACGTGTCGACAAATCAAATATCCCCTGTGAACAGCACAGTCTGAAACAAGGCAATCTGCTATCGACCAAATGCTGCTAGAAAGCACTTATACCCTTTAGCACAGATCCTTTTTTATGTGGCTTTGCAGTTATATCAGCTTGATCACTCAAATAATCTCTTGTGTGATCAAATATTTATATTCAAGGAGGTGTGTTTGGGTTGAAAACACTATATTATAATTATTTGTAATAGGGATATGCTGTATATTTACTCTGACATAACATTTGCAGACCTGGGGTGCATTAAAGTTCGGCAAGCAGAGTGTTTATTGGTTAAAAGTTTCCTGTAAAAACAGGCAGCTAGGGAGGGACATGTTGCAGACGTTCACTGGCATTCACAGTAGCCAATAGCGTTCAAGATTGTGAAAAAATGATATGTGCTCCTGTAGAATCCACAAGTCTGTATGATACCAGCCTTGTTTTAAGAGAAATATGTTTCATTTGCGATACCATGGAGAAAATGTTTCATGGATACATTTCGTCTTGTCTATGCTACAGTAAGAAGGTGGTTTTCTTATTGGGTTTTTCTCCCAACACCCCTGGGCTGAGTCACAGCTAACTGAGCTAACAGCACAGTTAGCTAACTCACTTTAGCAACAAGTAGTGCTATAGCTTTCCATCAGCAAACTCCGTAAACAACCTCAGGACTGTTTCCCTGTCGGTCTTAGAGACTGTATTCGTCCCAGTGCTGCCTGCTAAATGCTGCTAACAGTTACAGTTACCTTAGGGTGACCAGATGTCCCCGTTTCCCAGGGACAGTGCTCATTTTTGTTGGCTTGTCTCCAGCTGGAGCTGTCCCCTGAAGTGTTCCTGTTTTTAACTGTGTGTTAAAGGAGCCCAGATAAGAAGAAGAAGAGTGTAGGAGATGGAGGAAGAAAGGTAAAGATGATTACTGAGCCTGACAATTTATTATTCCAAATAATGTTTTTATGATGAAATTAAAACATTTTCATAGTTGATTAATTGGTCCATTATTTCCGATTGATTGAAAAATAGTTGTTTGGTTTATAAATGTCAGAAAATGGTGAAAAATATAAATTAATGTTTCCTGAAATCCAAGATGAGATCCTCAAATGTCTTGTTTTATCCACAAATATATTCAGTTGCATTTAAAGGTTGTTTTTGACTTTGTGAGAACTTTAAAATGTGGATTTCATGAGTGTCTGGATTGTATTCAGTCCAATGCACCAAAAACTAAATGACTCTGGCAAGTGTCATTATGCATCCAGTGAGTGTGGTGAATTTAACTGTCAGCCTGAGCCCCTTTCACCTGTTTGGCGGCGATGTTATTCTTTGATTGTGTTACCGGTTGTGACAAGCGTAGCGGGACGTGACACGCTGTAGTTTCACGTTACTCTTCATCAACAGCGAGCCGCTCGCAGTCAGTCACTCGCTTGGCCAGGGGTCACGTAAGGACGGAAAGAAGAAGGAGGGAGACAGAGATAGAGGGGAGGATATTTACGGCTCAGACAGTGGCGAGGGTGAGCTGCATCCCAATGTCTGCTGCTTTACTGCCTGGCTCAAGAACTCTCTCAGGAGAGGAGGAATAAGCTTGTGCAGAGAAATTGCAGGTAATACTGGTCTCAAAGTCTCCAGGTGTGTGAGTTTCTGTGCACTTTCAATAACAGAAAAGCCAACCATCACCCACTTGGGAGGTCTTACAGGAGAAATCCATCAAATCAGACTCAGTGTTGGACATCATCTAACAGCTTATCTATCTGTGATGTTCAGTACATTGAGGTCTTTGTGATGAAGCGGCGTAATTTAACTTTTTTTGCTGTGCTTTCTTTCTCTCAAACTGTCTCTTCTATTTTTGTTTTAGTTGATTTTGTGATCTTCCCATAATCGCCCACTCCCTTTCTTAAAAATGTGCCAAATGAGGCTTTTGTTGGTTGGATAATGGATTTCGCTGCGGGTGATTGTTGAACTTTGGTGCAAAATAGTCTTTACTCTTTGATTCTAGCAATAATTCTCCCTTGTCTCTAAATATCATAATGTAATGTCTAAATATGTCAAGACAGACAACAGTTTTGGGCACAAAAACACAGGGCACATCACAAGTAATGTTTTGCCTTGTGTGCTGATGGCGTGTCGGGTTTGACTTCAACAGCAGTAATCAAAGGCACCTACTGACAGCACTCCTCCTTCAATCATTCCAAGTGCTTGATATTCAGTCTGCGGTGTCCTGTTTCCAGTGATATAACGAGTCTGTCACAGGTGCTTCCCTGGGGCTCTGTTACCTGTCTCACTTTTTGTTCCACTGATTCAATCCCCTGCCGAACCCGTCAGACAGTCTGGCCTTCCCTTGGTCTTAATGACTGCCCAGTGACGATGCCTGAGTCTGACACGTTCTCTTACAGTTTTATAGAACATTGAAAGCGCTGGCTCGACTTGACTTGAGATTTTAGATCAAGCCTGATTTATGTCATAACATTGAGGACTTGGACTTGACTGCTGTGAGACTGGACTTAATAAAGCCTTTTGTCTTGAGACTTGGTTTGGACCTTGATAAACAAAATAAAGACTTGAGATGTGAATTAGACCAGACTGCTCTGAGGCATGATTAGTTTAGACTTGACACAATAAAGACTTGACAAGGTAAAATTAAATCAACAAGATGAGGACTTGAGTCTCCCAGTGCCTGAAGGGTGCCTGAACTGATACTTTTCAAAAAAGAAACCATAAAATGACAGTCATGACACCTCAGGTAAAGCTTTCTGTTTGCTTATCATTTTACTGTGACTGGCACAGCTGTTTCAGAGCTATAAGACCAGTGATGTGACTGGCTAAGAGAGAATTTAATAATCACTGCACCCGCTGATCTATATTCACCTTCACCCTGCCCAGTTGCACATTGTACTGCTGCGCATACACAAATCAGAATAGAAGATGCGTGTGAAGATGCACATCCGTGCGCCCTGACTACCAAAAGGACATGTACACGGACAGCTGTGGACTCCATGGATGTCTGACCTACCACCTTGCGTTTTGCATTTCAAATGAGGATGCAAAATATTAAATTGAAGTTGCAGTGCATGCTTTAGCACCCTTGTAGAACTGAGTCTGCCTTAACTTGGACATCTGTGAGATTTGACTTACTTGAGACTTGACTCAAAGACTTGAAACTTGGACATAGTTTCAGGCAGGACACAAGTCACAGCAGTTGAGACTTAAGACTTGATTTGGACTTGACTGTGGTGGATCATGGCATACTTGAGTAGACCAAAATTTGAAAGCAAAAGGTTCTGTTTCTAATTTAGAGCCTTGCTTTGCATATGACTTGACTTGGCCCTAAAGGACTTTAGACTTGGGACACAGTTTCAGGTCAGACTCAGGTCACAAAAATTAGGACTTAAGACTTGATTTGGACTGTCTAACGAACTTGAGACTTAGATACGAAAGCCTCAGTTTCTGACTTGGTAATATCTTACTTATGACTTGACTTGGACCAGCCCTAAAGGACTTGAGACTTGTCAAGACAGAGTTGAGACTCAGACTCATCCTAAACTGCAAAAGACTTGAGTCTTAAAAGCAAAACCCTCGGTTTTTGACTTTGTAATATCTTGCTTTTGACTTGACTTGGACTGGCCCTAAAGGACTTGAGACCTGTTATGACAGAGTTGCGACCTGATTAGACCTGCTCCAAAAGATGTAAAACAACTCTGAAGAGCACAGGAAGCTCATACTGTGAAACTTTCTTCTTGTGAAAGGACCCTGTATCAGCTGTGCGAATGGGCAGGAATTCTACCTGACCACCATTTATCTCTCTGTCTGTGTCTCACATGTGTTCACACACCTACAGATAGGGCTTCGGCCATGCCTCCTCTGATGAATTGCTTTAGTCATTGGTCCTGGCTGTGTGTGAGCGTGTTGAGTAATGAAGAGGCCGGTGATGCTGTTCAACTCCTCCTCAGTTGCCCCTGAGCACTGCTCTTCCTGAGTGGGAGTTCTCCACTGAACGAGTTAGAGATTCATTCATCCTGTGAGAGCTACAATAGGTTTTCATTGTTGATGCGATGTGAGAGTGAAGCTGAGATTCTCTGTTTTGTCATGTATGACAATGAGGATGGAGGACTTCAAAGTAAGATAAAGAAACACTCCCACTAATATCTGAGATAAGGTAGTGACTAACACATACTCAGAACAGTATGTTCCTGCTCTTGTGCTGCGCTCTGTAGCTTCAACATTAATGTCTATTGACAAGTGCATCATCCTTTCATGCTACACTATCCTGCTTTCTCAGTACTGACATATAAAATATGTCGACCGGGGGCCTATAGCTGAGACATGGATGTGAGCTGACAGCTTGCTCACTGAGCACATTACATCTATCTGTATAAACATGATGCCGCCGTCGGTGACATATGAACACAAACCTGGAGGCGTTTTACTTGTTGTTGTTAACTGCTTCATACCTGGAGATTTGTTTGTAGATGCTTTATGGGCATGTAGCAGAGCTTGGTTACCTGGATTCCCCTTTATTCTTAATAAAATTTGGTCCATATAGCTAACTATCCTTAGCTCAAAGTCAAGATGAAATGAAAAATGTTTTTTTTAACCTTTTTAAATCACCCAGTCATATAACAAACAAAACAACAAAAAAATCTACTTCATTGCATTTTTGCAACAAAATGATGGAAAATCTGTTCATTAAAATGTTACGCATCCTTATGCAAACTAGAAACAACCAATTTCCACCAATAATATCATGACATTCACCTGTCAATCATGCTTCAACTTTTAGTGGTACAGAGTTGGCCAGGATTCATGAGTTAGTTAGCAAACTAGCAACAGAAAAATAGATTTTCACCACCTTAATAAACCTTCAGCTTCAGAAGAATCAGTTCAGTTACTTGACATCTGTAGCTGTACGGATGTGGTGGCGTGGCGTTCATGCCCTCCCTAGCTAGCACTCTGCTTTCAGCTTCATGTGGACTTTAATAATCAAACTGACCTGCCATTTCGTTTTACTTGCCTATTAAATCTGACATGATGTTCAGGTTTTCTGTTGGAGGAGGTTGTATTGACATAACCGGTCAGAGGCAGGTGTGCATCAATCCAACATAATTTCAGTCAACACAGAAGCAGCTCACTTTGAAACATTTGCCAATTTAGGAATTGGTGTTTCTGTACAGCTGCATCGATCTCGACCACACTGGTCTCACTTCTCTTGGCAAATTGTCTGTCTCTTATTTTTTTTTGGCTCCAATACAAGAGGATGGTGTATCCATTCCTAATCCCACCTACAAAGCTTTCATTCATTACCTGTTTGTCTGATAAAAGAAACAGCTGTCAATGGATGCAACACCAGATCTAACTGAACTAGGGCTGCAACTAACAGTTTCTTTCATTGTCACTTACTCTGTTTAAAAATGTTGTTCAGTTTCCCAAAGCCCGACACGACGTCCTCAAATGTCTTGTTTTGTCCACAAACAGTAAAGAAAACAGAAAATGAAGCAATTTTGACATTTCTGCCACATTCTGCCAGTAAATCCCTGTAAATCTGATACACCGGACCTTTAAAAAGAATGGATTTCTGTCATGCTGCTTCATGTAGGATCTGTAGAATATGTAGTCAGCTTGGATTTACAACTTTTACAAAAGATTCCAACAGTGACCCAGATTCATATAGAAAAATAACATGAAATTTTCAGTAGAAACTTCTGAAACAAACACTGCGGCAAAATCTGCTTCTTTGGTGTTCATCACTGTGCTCAGTATGATCCAAAAACTCATATTTTTGCAGAAACTTTAAACAGAAAATAAAAGAAATTGAAACAAAGTTAGAAAAGACATGAAGTTGAATAAAATATGCTTTATTCCTCTGAGGACCATACAGCTTGTGCCACATGTAATTATTCAGTAGTAAAGAACATTTTGCATCCATAACAGCTTTTTTAACTCTTCAATGTTTGTTTAAAGATACAATATTTGAAGCTAGTATCATATAGGCTTATGTTTTCTGCTTTTATGTAACCAAATGATGTATAGTAGTGATTGGCTGAGGCGGGGAGGGTGAGTGAACGGCATGCTGGGAGCCTAATGTTCTTTTAATGGCTGGTGTGTTGCTGTACCGCGGGCAGGGCCTGGAGCAGAGTGGTGCAGCTGATTGATAACCTGCTCATCCTCTGCCAGCCTTCATGACGCAGCACCAGCAACTCATCCTGCCAGGTTTACCATCCAGGGCCGCGACTGACAGCGCTCACACATACAGCTCGCCACAGTGACTCAGCAATATGTCCGCCTTCTGGGATGGAGGGATTTCGAAAGCTCCCCGGAAGCCCATTCCTGCTTTGTAGTCTTGCTGCTTGCATTTGATTTGGGCCTGTTGTTGCATCAGATCAATATTTGTAACCATTCAGTTGTTGTGTGTATCCTGGCTGGACAATTAAGTTATCAAAGCCTCAGAGTCTATCTTGTGCTTGAGTCACTGGCACTGGTTTTTAACGCTCCTGCTGACGAAAAATGGTTTCATAACAGAATTGTTCATAGTCAGTAATCAGCTTCTCTGTTGCACAATAAGCCACAGTCTTATGTGGCTGGTGCCAAACAGTTGGTTGTTTTGCAAGGTCACCAAGATGGCGTCAGCACCTTCAAAGGTAAAGCTGAATTACAGCCACAATCTCCGCAAGGTTGGGGCCTTATGAACATGAATGCAAGAAACACATGGACAGAGCAAGACTGCAGCCACAGCGCTATCAGGGAGTGTTTGCTGATTTCCATTAAAGGGTAAAACAACATCAAAGGAAAAATGGACGCCCTCTGTGTGAGAATGTCCCCTGGGTCACTGTGGAAGGGCAGGGCTGTGGGAAGTCGGTTTCACACAAGTTGAAATGGAGCTGAACAGTCTGAGATCACAACGAGCCCTCGCTTTGATGCAATGAATTCAGCAATGATGTAACCACATTTTGTATGATCCACTGAGATCCTACTGTAAGTGTGCTATAAATGCTGAAAGAAGAAATTACGTTAAAGGGATAGTGTGGATTATTTGAAGCAGGCTTCTTATCTATAGCCAGTGTGTTAGCTACAGTAGATGGCGTTCAGCAAGCCCCCAATTTGGAGTCTCAGTGTACGAAGCTACAGTAAGAACTGCACTGATATGGACAGGGTCAACAGCAAAATGCATTTTGGCCACCTTATATATGCCCACCAAAAATAGTTTATATTATTTGAAGTGTATGCTATATTCATAATATTTTTGCTGTTTTACTTTGCTGTTAGTCAGCCTTTTCCAACGGGAAACCACAGTTATATAAGCCAAATATCATTCTCTTCAAAGCCACCAGACTCCTTTGGGAAGAACAGTAATTGTACCTCACAGAATATTTGAGTTGCTGATTTACCACTACTTCGATTGGTAAGTTTGTGTTATTGTGTGACTTAAGTGTTTTAAAGGGCTAGTTCAGGTTCACCAAAGTCCCACAATAAAATAAACAAACAAACAAATAGATCGAGGCAGTGTTAGGCCAGCAGCTCCCCTGTTTTGCAAAGGAAAATTGCTGTTTTTGCTAATGGAGTCTGATTATTTGGCATATTATGAGGGTTCCCTGTCAGAGACTGGGGACATTTGCAACGTATATATTTATGTGAGGAGAGTCTAACTGAGCATGTGCAGTATGAGGATCATCATTCTAGCATGTTTCTGATTGGAGTAAGACTTGTTGCAACTGTCCCATGTTGCAAACATCCCCCATTTACCCTACATTTTGCTGCTGACTCTGTCCATAGCAGTGCAATGATAAGCGTCATGTACCAGTACTCCTGCTACTCCAAACTGGATGATGTGCCAACCACCACCTACTGTAGGTAATACACTGACTATAAATACACATCACACAAACTCACTACAAATGATCCAAACTATCCTTTTTAAAAACAGGACCTCATTAACAGAGAAATAGTTTTGCTGCAGTTGCCATTTATCTTGATCTTTACACATCACAAAATTTTGCTGCATGTATCCGTCCAATTATTCCAAAGCCGCGGTTCTCACACTTCACCTCTCTCCACTCTGAACCTCCTCCCTCAGATAGAAGCTCCGTCCAGGTCAGAACGCGGAGATAAACCAAAGCATGAGAGCGTGGCACCGCAGAAGCATCAGTTGGAACAGTTGTGATTGCAGGTCCAGTTATCAGTTGACTGTGAGAACACAACAGTAGTTCACACCCGTCGTTGTCGACTCCCACACTTCCCTTCCTTCTCCCTCCTCCTCCTCCTCCTCTGTTGTTATGGAAAAGCTCTCAGGCTGCAGCCGTTGTGGGCAAGCAGCCAGCCCGCTGCCACAACTCCTATACATAACCGCAGAATCGAGGGAAGTCCAAAATTAAAAGCATTGTTATCCCTGCGGCTGGTGGCCACAGAGAGATGGAGTGACAGGCTTATTTCATTGTGACGTCTCGGGTGACCTTGGCTTTGGCCTCCAGTCTGCGCCCCCTCCAGACACACTATTCAGAGCTGCAGTCTGGGACCTTCGGGGACCAGGGCCTGTCAGCAGGACCACATGCATAAAGCCTGTACCCAGAGTCCCAGAGACAAGCAGATTGTTCCAGGATTTCTCACTCTGCCTATATGGTTTCTGTAATTCCAAATCTCCTCCTTTTTTCTTCTTTCCCAATTCTGTTTGAGGCCCGAAATGTCCTTGTGAATGAATATGAATATAATGTACTATTAGGGTTGCCATGGTGATGGCTGCCGTCTGTGTGCATGTCAGTTGCCATGCAATATTTTTTTTCCCTCTTCAGTAGGAAGCTAAGCGCTAAGTGCTAAACTGACGCTGTGAAGCAAAGGAAAAGTATGATGCATTTTTGCATCTGTGAATCCTCCTATCATTGGTCAGTCCAGTAGCCTAGTGTTTGACTCATTCATTTAAAGGGACAGTTCACCCCAAAATCAAAACTACATATGGTTCTGTGTGAGATGCCAATTTTTGGAGATATCAGTTGTAGAGATGTCTGGCTTCTCTCAAATATAATAGAACTAGATGGCCTCTCCTCCATGAGTGGATGCACACTTCCTTCTGCATAATGTGCAGTTGCATTGGAGCACAGAGCAAAAGGGGGCGGGACTTAAGAAGGGTTAATTGGAATGCCAAATTCCTTATGCTCTGCAGTCACTGCTAACACTGTTGTTGACTTGGAGTGGGTGTAGACATCCATCTGCCCTCGCAGATACAGATGAAGTTGCCTTCTTTTCACTTTAAAGCATTAAACTTCAAAAGTGCATTAACACATACTGTTCATGAAGTTTCTCACCTCCAGGTCTCACAGGGTGTTCAGACCAAACAACAGTGAGTTTAAAAAAAGACAAAGGGCAGCGCTGGTGGGAGTATGTTCTCTCAGATGTCAGTGAGGTGATGAAATATGATCCTGGAAGTCTGTTTTGAGTAGTTTGGGTATCAGATGCCAAAGAGGTTAAAAAAAAGATGCTTTTTCAACTATGGAAAGTTATTGTGCGGTGAACAGTAGGGCTGCTAAGTTTTTCCTTGTCAGCTAATAGTTACTAGTTCAGGTCATTAGTCGACAATTCGGCGCATGTCTCTGATGTTGTTTTAATTGTTAAAATATACTTCTTTGGGCTATGAAGAAACTGTACATGTTAATTTTTTCAACACAATTTAACATCACACAAGTCTTTTTGTTCAAAACACATGAATAAGTAACTGCCAACTTCACAACAATAAATACTCATAGACTTATTAACATGACAGATGATGTGTACTTGCTTCTCAACTGCTTCACGCCTCCTGTCCCTGCCTGAATCCACCTTGTCCTCATTATCTGCCTAGTCATAGTCTTGGTCAGAGCCACTGCAGATCATCTTGGTACTGTATTCTTGTCCTCAAACAGTCCTCGACTGGTCTTGGAGGCTGTGTCCTAGTCTAATAAGACCGCTAACTGAGCTAACAATTAACTTATTGATGTAGATTAGCTTGCATTTTGTATCTTTGTAGGTTATGTGTTATCTGAATGTATAATAATGTAATTGTTGTCAATATTTGATCTCTCTGCCAAACTCCAGGGAGACTAGCTGACGTCATGGCTTTAGCTAATGGGAATCCAAATAAACTGTTGGAGTCCTTTGTGTGTTAGCACCCCTGCTGCATCCACGCAGCGGTGTCATTGCAGTGAATGAGGGGGCTGCGTTTTTTTAATGTAACGTAGTGGTAATGTCTGTGTGAACAGACCAACTCCGCCTCCATGTAGGGTCTCCATCCACCAACCCAGGAGGAGTCCCTTGTGCAGCAGCAAGAACGTGATCCCTCACCAGCTTCCCGTCTGCTAGCAAGTCCTGGATATGAATCCATGTTTCTGTGTTGGTGGTAGAGTGTTAAGCATCGCAGCAACAAAACTGTCAGCAGCCACTAGTGAACCTCTTTGGTTATGGCAGTGCTGCGACCCTGACTGTCATCCTGTATTATCTTTTACCTGCATGTAAAAGCAGAGCAGAGCTGAACCATGATTCAGCTGCTCAGCAGGAGGCCCGAGCAGCAGCCTGTCTCTTGTCCATGCAGCTTGTGCTCCTTTCTCAACAAAACCCTGGCTCTGCACAGTGATAACAAGCATAAATGAAACACTCCCTGTGACTATATCCACTCTCCCCCAACCCACCTTCCCCTAGCCTCACCCCTTGTGCCCTGCAAATTAAAGAGCGTGTCTATGAGCCTGCGTTGGCCTGGCAGCGCTGATGAGGTGTAATCACCGTGGAGAGGCTCAGCTGCTCTCTTCGCACCCTGCCATTGAGCTCATTAGGGCAGGAACATGACACTAAAAAAATTAAAAGCACAGTGAAGCTGCAATGGTGTCTGTCACTGCAGCATTATGAGTTGCTATGAGTGGATGTGAGCAGGGGTTTGGGACGCTTGCAGCTAGTATCAGTTCTTCAGATGTGACTCTGGGAAAAAACTCATTTTCTGCTGGTACTACTGTATTCTTGCAGCCTCATCTCTTTTGCAATTACTCGCACTATATTACAACTGAGCCCACGCCTTCATAGTCAAAGCTGTGAGTTAAGGGTAGCACAGCAGCAAGCATCTCTGTTTTCATTTTCTAAACACTTGGAACAAGTGCAGAATTGTGTGCATTCATCATCCAAAAGTGTGCCTTAATAGCCAGTTTAGTTGCTTATTTTACATTATTGTTTTCATTCATTTTATTCTTTATTTCCGTGTTGTAATAGGAGAATGGAGCCAGGAGGAGAAATGAGCTTTCCAATTTGTTATTTGATACAGTGCTGTGCCCATTATTTCATGCTTTTGATTTCCCCTTGTTAACAGGCAAATACACCAGAGGTCTATTAAAATTTCCTGCCTGTTGCATGGTTTATCTAGTTATTCAGAGAATGACAAGATAGATAGATAGATAGATAGATAGATAGATAGATAGATAGATAGATAGATAGATAGATAGATAGATACCCCACTTATGACATGGTTATTTACTAAAGAAAATCAATAATTTGATACAAAATATTGATTTAAAATTATGTTATTGCTCCTCTAGTCTATGATCAGAACTGCCTCCATAGCAACAGTCTGTTCTATACATATATGTTGTGAATTTTCTGCAAACTGCTTTGGCAGTAACATTTTTATTAATGCCAATAAAGCTATTTAAATCTGAATCTGAATCTGAATGAAGCAGAGTATTCAACAACGCCCAGCACCTATTACAGAATGTGCAATATTGTTCAGCAGTTATACCTTTGTCATAGTCGCTGTTGTATGCAAATCTAAACATTTTGTCATATTTTTCTTTGTGTGCACAAGCATGTTCATCTGTTCTTTCCACCATTACTCAACAAAGTTTTCAAAAATCTCAGAATAGTCTGGTCGTGCACGGTTCAGATTTATATGCCCACAGAGTTTGCAGCCATTAAAAGGTTGCCACAATGGCAGCAATATAAACAGGATGACTCAGATGTAGTGTGTTGCCTCCTCTCAGTCTCCGGAGCAAGGCTGCATTTATGAGAAATGAAGCCTTATGAAAGGATCAGTACCCTACTACCCTTTGCTTTTGTTGTCTGTCCCTATCCTCTCACACAAGTCTCCCACTGAAATACAGGTTGCCTGAAACCAGACCCCTCGTCCTGGGGGGCGCAAATCCAATTTCACAAGTCACACTCACAACAGATTATTCATGCAGGTAGGGTGAAGGGTGGTTAGGTGTGTGTGTATGTTCAAATACTCTCCTTTTGAAGTGGTGTGGGCACGTGCGTTGCCCAAGGGCATTTCCACAAAGAGAGGCAAACATGCACACACACATGCATGCACACACTCTTCTGGGGGTGAAAGGAGATGTGTGTGTGCCTTTCATTTAACAGAAGGCCATCAGTGAGTCATTCTCCTAAAGAGCACCCTTGGGTACTTGCCTCGCTGACACACATGCAGTGGCTGTCTCAGAACAAGGCTTACTGGTCAATGTTTAATGCTCCATAATTGGTTTTACTGACCAGCACAGCCTGCAGGATGCCAATGCTGATTTGAAGCCTGGCAGCTGAGGCTGACCGCCACTGCAGTCCGACCTGCTCTGTTATAGCGAAATGTTAGTAGATATAATTCATATCATCCGCTGTGAGAGTTGTAACTGTTGTCTGGCAGTCATTACCAGGATTAAACTGTCAGGGTTAATCCACACAATCATGTCTACAATCCCTTCTTCCTTCTCCATGTCTACTCGACTGAAACCTGCCCAGACATAATCGCGGTATATCACACGGATGCTTGACCATGACTTGAATAATTATGATTTTTATACCGGAGTGCTGAGTGTTTCCTGTCTCTTCTCTTTACTAGATAACCATGAGCACTGTGGAGGAGGAGCCGGATCACATGATACCATGAAGACAAGCCTGCAGGTCCTGCGCTGCCAGCTGCTGAGTGAGTAGACCCAACAGGGAGACAGATGAGGGCATCAGCAGGGTGTCCTGGCTGTGCAACCAGGAATTCAGGATGCAAGTCGGCACTGCAGATGCTTAAAATAGTTAAAATAGACAATATCTGTAAACGTCTGTGTTACAAATATGAATTTAGAAGAACTGAACACAAACAATGTACATTTTTATTGGTATGATAACCAAACATCTTTACTTGAAGAAAAATTAACATAATTGGTTTATTTTTGAGAGTTTTGCATTACATGTTACAGTTAACAGTCATTAATTGAGTTTTAATGATTGTGAAAAGAAAAAATCAGGCAGTGGGAAATTTCCAGTGAGTAGTAACCACATTACATGAAACATATTGCAGATTGGGGCCATTTTAAGTTGAAATTTCTAAATTCAGCCATTGTTTAAGGTTGGGATTGCTTAGTATTTATGCTGCAGTCACGTCATATGGGATTGATGATAGAGATAGGAATGATGCACATGTTTTTGACTGGCAAGCATTCGCGTCATCAGACATCTGAAGTTAGTTGTATGATTGCAGAGTGTGAGGGTTAAAAATACTGCGCATTGACAATATAACTCTATACTGATTAGATTTGGGTTCAGACGACAGACTTTGGCTGATGCCAGCCATCTATTTTGTTTGCTGCTCAGGCATTTCTATATTATTATTAAATGCCAAGTCATATATATTGGAGCTTTCAGTACAATCTGATTTTCCAGAAATAGTTTGACATTTTAGCAAAGAGGCTTACTCTCTTTCATGTAGGGTGTTAGGTGAGAGGATCAATACCACACCCAAATCTGTCAGTTAAATAAGAAGTTACAGCCAGGACTTAGTTAGCATAGCTTAGCATATAGACTGGAAGCAGGGGGAACTGGCTGCTTTGTCAGGTAAAAAACATTTGCCCTCCAGCACCTCTACAGCTCATTAATTAGGACATTATACAACATACATGTATAACAGATAATCCCAGTTAAAACCATAATTTATGTACAGGTTAAACAAACAGGATATAAGATGCTAACTGGGGAACTTTAAAGATGTTGGGAAACTGATTTTTTACCTTTGACAGGGCCAGGCTAACTCTTTCTCCCTGCCTCAAGTTTTAATGCTAAGGTAAGCTAATAGTCAGCTGCAAGCCTGTTCAATCAGAGGCCCAAGTGTCAGATACGGGACTCAAGAAGCTGCCGGTTATTTGTAGCCTTTAATAAGTATTCTGTGTGGCCCATGACCCCCCAGTGATTTTCCTATTTGGCCCACTTGCTATTGAAGTTGAATAGCTCTGGTCTTTTGACTGTAGCTCTATATTTATTCTATATTTATGGACAGATATGAGTGTTGTATCCATCTTCTCTTCTGTTTTCCAGCAAAACAAATATGTGTATTTCCTGAAATTTCAAACTAATCCATTAATGGTGCTACGACATTCAGCGACATCTAGAGATTGCAAAATTTGCGGAACAAATAAATCTGGTCTGGGAAATTTAACATTATGTACCCATGAAGTTACTTATTTTCGCATGGAAGACAAGAGAAGCCAGGTCTGAGTCGAGTTAGAGCCCTTTAGCACCTTTAGAGTTCACATTACTAACATGCAGCAGCTACTAAAACAAAGAACAGAAAAGCTTGGATTACAACACACATGGGTAGTATGACTTATTTCTCTGCACAGAACACCATTACTCCACTATATATTTACATAGCAAATAGTTGTTTGCTGCTATATCAATGTTCAAAATCTCATATATATATATATATATATATATATATATATATATATATATATGTATATAGAACCTTTTAATAATGCTGCTTTGTTCTCTTGGTGTACAGTCATGCCTGAATAAAGGAACACTCCTTTAAAGCTGGAGACCCTGATGGGGAACCTCAATTTGTAGACCTTAGATACTGTACATACAGTGATCTATCCCCTTAGTTCTTGTTAAAGTTGGAGTTTGTGCTGCTTGAAATTCAGAGGACAGGATCAAGGCTCTGGGAGTGGATGTACAGAGCTTTGGCAGGCTACCAGCGCAGAATGTCACATGCATATGGAACATGGGGGTCAGACTGGGACCCACCAGGCTCCTGGACAGTTAGCTAAACAGGCTGATGATATCTGGTATGCACCCCGAAGCTCCACCTCAGGGCAGCGGAGCCAAAGGCTGTCTGCAGACAAATCTGCCTCAATCCCTCAGAAGTGATAAACTCAGACTGGACTGCTGTGAGCGAAGTGCTTTAAGCTGTAGCAGAGGTGGAGCGGGGTCAGACTCCAGCAGTTTAATATGAAAAAGGGAAGTGTGAGTCGAAGCTGCGGACTAGCTTTGTGTAGAGGTTATACTGAGACCATATTATAGAGGTTCTTCTTGGTTTTGTTCAGTTAGATCCAGTCTTTGAAAGCATAGCACTCCCTTTCGTTTTGCATATTCAGTTGATCCAGCAGGGGCCAGAGTTACCTCAGGCACGTTACACTTCCATCAGGGTTCCCTTTTTACAGTGTGCAGAGCTGAAAGGCCCTTCTGAAATCTCTGTCTCTATGCAGCACAGAGACATTTCTCATTTCTCTCTCTGGACAAGCCGATAGATGTGCCTTAACATCCTTTAGCTGCAGGAAAGAGAAGAGATGCTGCAGATAGAAAAGAACTAAGATGGATGATCCACATCACGATCTTAGACCACGTAATAAATAGTGGATGGAGCTTCCAGGTCTGAAAAGTGAAGCCAATGCAGAGGTGCCTTAAACCTGTAATCTTTCTAATGACCAGCAGAGGGCAACTCTACTAGTTGCAAAAGGAAATCAAAACGCTCATGAGCCTACTTCTCAATTGATGGAAAACTGAAAATTTACCAAAAACAACAGCATTTTTAGCCATTTTTACATGAAAAATTACTTTAACAACTAATCAGTTAAGAAAATAGTTATGTGCTTTTTTTACCATTTGTTGGGAAAAATGCTGGACGTGGCATTTCACTTGCCCCAGGCAAGCGAGCAATCTTTACTGTTGATCTCTGCCTTCTGCGCTGGTTTTTGTCCTATTTTCTACCTTTTCTGTCAGTGCTCCCCATGTACTTAAGCGAACACTGAAACAATGGGGAGAACTTACTTGTTTCTTGCCAATTATGTTTCGTCTGGCAGCTCGGTCTTCAAAGCAAAGCCTGACAAGTAAGGCAATTTCTTGCAAATTGTGTTTTGAAGTCAGCTCCCTAAAAAATGAATGATAGCTTGAAAGACCACTTGGTGTGAATTGTAAATGATTACACAAGGCTTGAGTAATCTTCCCAATCTGACTTTGTCTCGTCTCGTGTGATTAAAGTGTGGTGCTGCAACAGTTTGTGGTCTTTTTAAAGTGGCAAAACAACAGCAAGAATGTCGAAATTCTCAGTATGAGGAAAACACTGTCAGTGTCGGTGACTTTAATGGAGCTGTATATCTGCAGGCCTGTAATTTAGTGCGCTCCCCAGATTCCAGACAACTTCCTGTTTAACGTTTCTCCTTCCTGTTAGATCCTTTGCCGCTGTCACAGTCGCTACAGCTAAATCATTATCCCAGTAAACAGCACAAGAACCCTTTGTTGTTCTTGTTTTCCCGTTCTCCCTCCACCTGATCCTCTGATAAACACGTCTCTGTTCAAAGCTGCTGTAACCTGACAAACAATTTGTAGAGCATTCAAACAGGAAGCCATTATCCTGTTGCGAAAGCTTTCCCCTCTTATCGCTGCGCTCACATCTGTAGGGCCCTCCCCGCTCCGCCCATGCAGTAGTCCTCCTCCACCAGGATGGTTCCAGCGGGCCACAGGATGTGCCCTATCTGTCTGTTTCCCCCCGTGGGACAGACGCTCTCCGCACAGTGGCAGACGAACACACCCAGGGGCAAACCAAAGGAATGTGTCTGTTTATGTTACTGTAAAGATGACACTCTATTTATACACCCACGACACATACGTCTCTACAGTAGGAAGATTTCCAGAAGGATCTGTCAAATTAATCACGAAATCACTGTTACATAACTGAACAAACTTTGTATTCTTAATTGGGAAGAGCGACATTCATGGAAGCATTTCTGTAGAGCACAACACCCTTTGATTCACCCAGTTTTTATAGCTTCACACTTCATCGTTTTGCATTTTAACATTTGATTTTTTCTTTATAACCCAACTGTTACTAGCAGCAGATGTCCAAATTAACACAAATGTATGCAGCTACAAGCTAGAAGCAAACAGTAACAATTAAGTCAGAGTGACAGGAGGAATAGGAGGATCATTACCACATCAGTGGTAGTAGTAGCAAGAACAGTGTCTATGCACACATTTACAGGAACTCAAGCCCCAACAGTGGTGGACAGGGCTGCCATCAGGGCTTTTGTGCCCTGTGAAAAGATATCCCATTGGGCGCCACCACCATAAAACAACCCTGCATACACCACAGAAAAAAAATCTTGCAGAATATTGTGTATCACCACCACTAGATGTCAAGTAAATGATCATATTTCAGTCTCCATCAAGGTATTATTTTAAAACTGGTTGTCACTCAGACTCAGTCACTAAATGCTTATGTCATAGTGCTGCAGTAGTACTGTTAGTTGTATTAATTGTAGTAGTGATAGTGGTACATGTAGTAGTACTGGTAATAGTACTGTTGGTAGTGGTAATAGTTCAATAGTGCAGTGGGTCCACTGAAGTGAGTCAGGGCCCATAGCGCTCTGTCCAGGCGTGATAATCCAATCTTAGCAGCAGTTAGTCAGACAGCTCTCCCGTCGGCCTGCTGATAAAGGGTTTTGTCTGCCTGAAGCTGATGGATCTGATCTGTTTCTGACGGCACGTCAAAGCTTAAAATTAAAGGCTTGGACTACCTTCAACAAAACTCCCCATTTAAAGCTTATGATTACTTTGGTTTGGGTCTGTCAGCCTTTATCCTCAGACGCGAGATATGAATTCATTTTGTGTTAGGTAGCAGAGCCGCCGCGGTGTGTGTGCCGGTATGATGTGATAAAGCCTCATTGGTATTCTGATGAGCACGGTAGATAAAGCCTTCTCCACTTGCCCCGAGGGATTTGGGGGAATCCCATGGAGGTTTGTCCGCTGCTGTGGAGTGGTTGCGATTAGCATAAACGAGGCTAAATGTGATCCATGGAGAGCCGACGGGGCGGTCAGGAGGACATCCTTAATTATTGGTTATGCTTCAATGCCCTGGGGCTTCCAAAATAGCACTAATGTGTGTTTATCCCCTTAGATAATGAGCTGAACATACAGTTATTCCCTTTAGTTCTCATACATTTTTATTTCAGACATTAAGTTAACGATTTTATCCAGAGCAGTACATAAAAAAAAAAAAAATCTGCACTGGACAATTGTAGGTAGAAACAGACAGATAAAAAAATTGTTACCATTTTGGACACTAAAGGTCATATAATTTCTGGGAATTTCAAGGATGTAGCACATTTGCCACCCAGCCACTGGGCATGCACAAGACAGTGCATTACTAATTGTCCGTCCAGAGCCTGGATAAATGGGGAGGGTTGCGTCTGGGAGGGCATCGGGCATAAAAACCCTGTGCCAAATCAAATATGAGGATCATAAAATCAGATTCCCATGCCCGGTTTGCCAACAAGACACAGATGATGCTCTGGGGACAATTGATCAGCTGCGGCGATCCCCAGTTGGGTATCAGCCAAAAAAATGAAGAAGAAACAACCTGACGAGAGTGTTCTACAACTGAATATCTACTTTTAGGTCAGCAAAAAAAAACTTAAAGCTCAGACAGATTACTTGCAAGTTGCAGGGACATTGACCTCCAAATTGAATCTAGAAAGCAGTATCAACAACTAACAAAGAAGTATTTCAGTTTAGCATGTTTCCTTAATCTCTGATGACATATCATGTTCATTTTATGATTTAGTTCAGTAAATATGTTACCCATTTCTCCTTTAAATATTTCATAAGCATGTAGAACAATATTAAAAAGTAAATATATCATACACAACATAATTCTGCTATATTGGTAGGTATTTAATCTTCATGAAGCTTGCAGTTTTAAATGTGACCTTGTCCAGATTGTCATTGGACGTATGTATTTTGTTCCCCTGTATGCGCTGCTCTGTCATCTCCCTGCTCAGGCTGCATGACGGTGAATAAAGGAAGAACTGTAACAGTTCAGAAGTACAGCCTGACGAACCCTCGTTGATGGATGATTTTGCAGCTCCTATTTTTGGCTTCCTGTAGAGCCTCCAATTCGAAAAGTGCCACTGCCAGCTGCCCACTGATGATGCGACACAACCATCCCGGCTGGCTCACACACTTGCTTCATAGGCAGATTGTCGCCGTACATTCAAACCACATCATTCTCCATGTGCACGTAGAATGAGGTGACCCCTGGAAAAAAAAGATAAATATCCCACCCTCCACGGAGAGCAGCCCCCCCTCAGGATTGATCATGCAGGCAGGCTAGTGCATAAGCACTGATAGCCTGCGTACCGCACACTAAGTGCTCTGGTATGATTGATTAGGCTGGTAGACTCATGATGCATGTGCCTGAGCGATATTGTTCTTCTGGAATAGGGTCTTAGCTTATGGCAAAAACATAATGCAGAGTTTCATCAGCTGGAGTAAATGTAGTGATGTTTTTTTATTTCAGCAGTGTAACTTTAGATTCAGTGACAGCCACTCTGGCCCCTGTCCCCTGACATTGAGTCTAATAATGAATGATTGGTGGGACAAAGCCTGCATTGGATCAGTGCACAGGATCCTGCTTTGCAACATGATTTATTGATGTCCCTGATGGCATCAATGGAGGACTTCAACGAATGTCACCGGCTCCCTATGCATTCAAAAGAGCCCTAATTCAGCAGGTTTCCTGCATAAATTGCCCCTCCCTCCACACATCCTGAGCTTAGTTAATGGAAAACAGGTTGACGCCATCAGTCAAATAAATGGGGGCATAATCTCACAGTAATTCTGGGTGGGTGGTGTTTGTCTCCATGATATTAGCATGTGCTTTTCTGAGATGATCGGCTGGGTGATATAGATAGAGGGGGCAACAGGTTGGTGTGTGTGATAACGGAGAGAGCTGTGTGTCATCCTACAGTCCTGTAAAGCCTCAGTTTCCCAACGTGGGGTACAGGCAACAAAAATCACAGGAGGACCCCAAGGCTTTTTCTGCTCTGAGTTGATCAAAATTAAATTAGCACATTACAACTAAAGTCACAATTTATAAATGACTGTATACAGAGCTATTTAAAAACTATTTTTTTCTTTGTTTTCAATCAAAAATGGTTACGTAAGCCCAACCTCTGTGACCTCTCAAGCTGTGTGATAATGAATCATTATTGTTCTTTTAGTGAGGATGACTGTGTATCCACCTACTCTGTTGAGTTGTTAAAAGAAAATGTTAATCTTATACTAGAAAAGAGACATTTTCCAAATGAAAAGATTCTGAGAATTTAAACAATTTAATTGATGTTAATTTTGGACTGAATCAGCTTTGCAATTGATCACCTGTTCCTTTGGTGTGTGTGCACCAGCTGGTGGGGCTCAGCTTTTCATAGATACAAGCTCCAAGATAAAAAGATTGGGAACCACTGCTATAAAATATGAAGAAGAAGGACAAAACATTTAGTTCAGTGTCACATACTGTGACAAAAGAGTCATTAATTCTAGTTAGTCAATAAAATGTGCAGCTATTCTGCACATTTTATTGTTCATGCAGGAGCCACCAGTGGAAAATATCTTTGTCCAAAAGTGGACAAGTGCACACCATTGGATTTTTCAAGAAAAACAGACAAGTTCCTATTTCTTCTTCTACATGAACGCCAGGATGCTCGGTGTGCTCACAGCACCTTTCAATGGTCAAAGAATATAATATTCAGTGCCAATGTCAGACTCATCATGGTGCAAAATTCAAGAACCACAAAAGATAACTGAGACCAGAGAAAATAAATGAGGCATTGGCAGATTTGAGGAGGAACAGTGTGATTTGTCAAAATCGCCGTCACTAACAGTCACTGGTATATTCGCACAGATGTGTCTGTCCTCATTTGCTCCTAAAACATGAATGCTTTCTGTTTTCTTTAGTCCTCTCTGACAGTAAACTGAATATCTTTGGGATGTGGACAAAACAAGGCATTTGAGGATGTCATCTTGGGCTTTTAGTACAATACATTTTATAGACCAAACAGTTAACTGATTTAGCGAGAAAATAATCAACAGATTACTTAGCTATGAAAATAATTGTTAGTTGTAACCATAGCTGGGTACGTCACCTATAGCCAATATATTCGACCAATCATCCAACCCTAGAAAACAGCAATCTGTTTTTAGTTGTAGCCAAGAAATTAGCCATCCACAGCCAATTGCCTACTCTGAGGATGAGTTTGTGGAGACATGCTGCAGGCTACAGAAATTGTAAGCCACAACAAATGGATGGTTCATTAATTGTGAATATTTTCAGAATGTACTTGTACTTATTTACACTAAAAGAAAGGGGGAAAATGGAGGTGTTGTTATTTTTAGGTAATACAATGGTCTGTACTGGTAATACTGGTCTGGCCCACTTTTTAAGTCCTTTATGCCTTTATTGGGTTGTACAACTGAAGGATAGGAAAGGGGGAAAAACAGTCTGAATCCTCTGCAGTGGTCATGTGTTTGCTGCCTGTTGTCCACTGACTAAGTACACGAGGCACACACTCGACCAGCTGAGCTACCAGGCTGCCCCTGGTTCGTTCCACTTGAGATCGAATTTGGCTGGATATGGTTCATGAACTAAAAGGAGTTGACACCCCTGGCACGCAGTGAAACGACTTGTGAGCAAAGACTTAGAGAATTCTTGTGTGTTCGCCTCCTCTTCTGCGTCATCACTACTGAAAATGGACTGGCTCTTTCTGTGGGTGTTTTTTGTGCTTGTGAGAAAATATCATGTCAGGCCAAAAACAGCCAACGGGCACAATGGTGTAAAAATCGTGCTGAGTAGACAAGAGTTGCTGAGCAAGATGAATGTTTTTTTTTTAAAAAGTGCCTCCATATTCTCCTATCTCTTACACCTTCTTTTCCTTTTAATGTCCTTTTTGGTCCTTGGTCTAATGTGTCTAATCCAACCTTTTTGCTTTCATCCATGTCTTATCAATGATGAAACACCCACACATGTGCCTCTCTTACTCCCACTACACCTCTGGCCTCCTTCCTGCACATTTTCCCACCCTGTCCGACCTTGCTATTCTTCCCCTTTTCCATCCAATTTTCTCATGTTCTTCCCAGTGCTTCAACTCAATAATGGATGTTCATAAAGCTCAATTCACTTCTGGAGCCTTTTCAATCATTTCTCTGGTTAATTCACTCCCTGTGCACCTGCTTCTCCGCTGCATGTCTTTGTGGAGGCAGGGCCGGTCTCTCTGTCTGCGTTCACACTGCTTACACTCTCACTCCATCAGCCAGACACCCAACCGTTGTGACAAATTACACCCATTTGCTTCAGTGTGCAACACAGTGCACGTGTAAAACACAAGGATACACATGTAATCCCTGCACACACACACAGGAATTCAGCAATATAACATATACTATATAGGCCAAAATGGATGGATTTCTTCTTCACGTTGCCACAGTGTCATGGCTGACCGCCACGATTAGCATGTTTCAGAGAAAAATTAAGAAGCTGTTGCTGCTTGGCACCACTTGTCTCCATTTCTTTTTGCGATTCATGCAGCCGAAGGCACTAAAACATCTCCTCATTAGCTCTAAGAGCCTGTTTACACCTGCCATCAACATGCATCTTGGGTCTACTGATCACAAGGATGCAGCTCTAAGTACGTCAGTTCACACTTGGCATTACAATGTGTCTCCACATGCATCTCAAGTGACCGCTTGTGATCAGATCTCACTTCCCCGCTCTATATGCAAATAAACACGTACCTACATCATTTCCATTTGGAAAGACGATGTGTGTTGTTGTTTTTAGCTGGCGTCACAGCAGCCAACACACTCCACAAACTGACACAACGCTTTTAACTCAAAAGATAGAAACAACTTAATGCTGAACATTTGCAGAATTTATAAGAAAATCCCGAATGAGAAAGACTTTGTGATAGATAGTGTTTCATAAAATTTTAATTCTAACTCAGAATTCAAACAGTTAGGTGATTTTTTACAGAAGCCTGGGGACTTTCTCCAAGGGCAACAAAGAAGTAGCCTATATTGTTACAATTTATTGTTTTTTGTAAAATTTGACACATTTACTATGAATTAAATGTTGTCTTCTTTCATAACTTTAGTGCAAATGGTGAAAGCATTTGAAACAGTGTGTTTAAGCAACTAGCTGCTAAATGTTGGCAGGTAGAAGCACAGTGATCCTGTGACAAACTAACACAACATAGGCCACATTCAGACAGAACCAGGCGTTGCAGCATTTAGCCGCAGGGTTGTGTGGCAGTGGGTGTGTGTGTGTGTGTAAGAGGGTGTTTATTTGTGCTGACAGCGTAACCCATCCAGTCTGTACCTTGATTGCCAACAGCCGCACACTTTTCCTTTGTCCTTCTCTCTTTGAAACACACAGGCGCACGCCAAAGTCAGCTTCGTGGTGTTGCTATTTTGCAGCATAAACTGCAGACAGACGCAGAAATTTGTGTTGGGTACCTGAAATAAACCAAGCGAGGACAGAACTGTAGTGTCATCATGAACTCCACATGAATAGCACCCGTTTTCAGTGATTTTTCATGCTGACTGTAGAGAGAGTCTAATCACTGGCTTGTGATTGGTCACCCAGTTTCTCAGCTGTGGTTCTTTTTGTTTGTTGTTGTTGCTGCGGCGCCCGATTCTGTCTGAATGCATCACACTTAATGACGCCATAGGGGTTTTGTTAAGTTTACAAAATAACTCCTCACTCAATAACTCTCAAAATTATGTGATTTTTTTTTAAGGGAGTCTGAAGGATGTTGCTGTTAATAGTTCAGTGGTGAATTCAGTTCACAAAGAGCTGCTGCTTGTCTTGGCAGGTCAGAGAGCCCAAACACGTTATTTGCATTACAGTGAACCAAATGGAAATCAGACGGCTGTTTCATGTGGACTCATAGAACATCAGTTGAGTAGGCTGTCCTTCAGTTTGGATCAGGAACCATTGCATAGACACATATTGCTCAAAAAAACGCAGTCGCAGTTTTCTACCCCTCGAGTTCGTGCACAACACACTCACACTGAATTCCCTTGTTATTATGACCTTAATAATGAGATACTGTTATTCTTACTAAAGTCAAACAAGGAGTATCACTGAAAACTAACAAGAAGTCAATACAGCATTTGATACAGAATCTAAAAGCCTGTGTTAACCTCAATATATATTCAGCACTAATAAATATACAAGCAGCGAGATGTCTGAGTGCAAACGTACTTAAAAAGCAGATTCTCCTCTTTAACATTTTAGATGCAATCTTTAATAAAATATGATTTGACTAAACTGCAAAGTCCCCGAATGAATATTAATCTCCATGTTACAGATCAGGGAGAAACGACATGTTTCTGATCTCCTGGACAAATCAGAAGAATATGTTCCTGTTTGTGTGTGTGTGTGTGCCACAGCATTTAGTTTACTCATTTCTGATGTAACTTTGTTTCTCAGGGGAGTGTGGGTGCCATGTTTTATTCAGTAGGAGCAGGCTGCCGGGTTGCCAGGTTGTGATAGCCAGGTTTCGGCACAGATTGAAGGTATGGCTGAAGACAGACAGAGGTGGAAAGTAACTGTGTACAAATACTTTGTTACTGCACTTAAGCAGCTTTTTCAGATATCTGACAATTTTTATCTGTACCTTCCACTCTTATATTTTCAAAACATTAATGCATTTGAAGACAATTGTTGATTATTTTTGATTATTTATTTCAGAGCCTGTACTTTTTCACTTTTACTTGGTTAAATAAGTTGAATCTGTACTTCTACTTGAGTCAAGTAGTAGTTTTGCCACAGCATTGTTAACATCTACACTCTTCCTTTATTATCTGGTTTATCTACTTTATTGCATTGAAAAATATAATTATTCCTCTGAGGTACATTTGCTATCTTAAAAGTTAGTATTTGATATATTGTACCTATGATTTTGCTATTTATTATTTAGACATAATTCATTCTTTGGTCTTGTTGTTTCTTCAGTAGAGAATAATTTATGTTTTGTGAGCATCTCAAAGGGCCTTATCCTCTAAATCTGTCCTAATGTGACGACTGTTCACATTACCGATGGTCAACAATAGCCCAGATACTTAAGCTTTGATAAGTTGGATCTGTCTGTCTTCCATTTCCCTGCTTAAAGGATCATCTTAGGAGAGACGAGCAGTCATAAATCAAGGATGGCCATGTGTGTTATCTCCTCAGATATGGGTCTGGAGTGGGCTCCGTGGATTAGAGACGTGACAGGCTTGGTTAATGGAAGACAGGGCTTGGACCCTCTATCCTGGTAGTCTGTGTGATTGAGTATGGAGGAAAATGATTAATGATTCAGAGGCTGAGTTTAAATAGTCAGTGCTTTGGGGTTCTACTGTGGTGTATTTTAAATCCCCCCGCTGAACAAAGAGGAAACAGGATGGAGAAGCTTTTCTACGGCGAAGAAATTTGAGATTATTGATATTGACTGTTGCCTGGGTGATTCTCTAAAATATTATGTCCCTTTCTACTTGTTTTCTTTTGTACAGCTTTCTTTTCTCACCTCGTCTAACATCTCGTTCTCTTTTGCTCCGCTTGGAAGTGGAAACTTGGTTTCCATAGTTACTGAGGGAGCACCACAGTCAAACGATGGCCACAACATCTAGGTCACGTTGACGGCTTTAAACTCTCTTTTCTCTGACTCTGTAATTTTTGGGTGTTTTTATGAATGCCAAATAAGGTACCCTTAATCACTATGCTTAATTCTCTCCCTCCAAAGATTACAAAGACCTCCTGAATACCCAACTCTGTGCATCCAGATATTTAAACCATTTCTTTGTCTGTTTGATGTCGGTGCCCTTTTTGCTTCTTGGAGGCTTTTCTTAGACTGAAGCAAGACATCTGTGTGTGTGTGTGTGTGTGTGTGTGTGTGTGTGTGTGTGTGTGTGTGTGTGTGTGTGTGTGTGTGTGTGTGTGTGTGTGTGTGTCTGTATCAATATGGAAAATGCTTTAGAAGACTTCTATGTCTCATACTATGACACATTTTTTCTCGTATTACATAATTCTAACTAAGTATGACTCAAACATTATGTATGTTTTTATAAGTAAGTACTCATTTTACACACATGTACTGGAGATTTTGTATTTGGTTTGACTGTACATGTTATATTACATGCACGTTTCAGATAAAACATTTAAGCATTTAGTATAAAATTATCTTGGCTGTATCTTTTCTATATGGGCAAATTTGTCTAGTAGGGTTGGACAATAATACCCCCAAAATATTTCAATATGGCATTGACAATATACTGCAGACTATCTGTAGTATATGACTTTGGATTGGTCTTGTTCTACGTTTTTCTTATTTTCAAAATATCTTATGAAAAGGCCAAAAGCAGCAATGACTTGACTAAAGGGTCTGTGTATCCAAAGCTTAAACTTATTCCTCCTTGACCTAAAAAACACAACAGTGCGCCGTACTGTTGCACAAGGTGTGATGTTCCTTTATTACCGTGATCACATAAACTGTCCTGCAGCCATAAACACACAGTAGCAAACCAAATATGCATGACTCCTCAGCTGAAAATAGTCCCTAATTAATGCACTATTTCTTCCTGTGTGGAAAAAGTTTGCCAAACAGAGCCCAGCTGTCTTAGGAAGTTTCTGAGCCGTTTTAATTTACATCTTCATTAGGAGCGAATGGCCTCGAGGCTGAGTGTCACGGACAGGTTTGAGAAGTGAGAAAGCATCAGAAAGGGACGGGCCTAAACCAGTGTCGGCTTTGGTCTTTTCATGCCATTCGAAGATCTGAAAATTGTAGAATATTTCCAGCTTTATCCTTCATACACTAAACCAGTAAAGTAAAAAATAAAATGCAAAAATGTGTCAAAACAACCTTGAGCTTGAAAACATGCCATATAACCTTGTTCAGACAGGAATTTTGATTATGTTAGCTTCGCGTTTAATGCATGTTCTGCTCTCAGCTGAATGCGTAGAGACCGCCCGCTGGGAGCTCTGTTAATGCGTCACATTAGCTGTGTTTAACAGTGTCAATAAGGGATGGAGGGGAGGGAGCAAAGGGGAAATTAATAAGCCTTTGCACGTTCCTCCCTCTATGACTTTTCTTGCTGTCTGGATAACATAATAGGACCGATATTCCCCACAGGCACCTGCTAATGACTTGTCACTACTCAGCCTCCTTATGGGACTGAGCCGGAGAAAGTGAATCTGTCAGGCTCTCTGAGATGGTTTTAGCATGTTAAGTGGGCTATTTGGACGCTATGACTGCTGCTGTAAAAATATCTTTACAAGTCATTATTTTGTGTGGTATTGACAATTTAACTGTCTGTAGATGCATTTTGACTTACTTATTTGTTCAGAAAACGTGTTTATTCAGTCTGCTGACATGTTCTTGGCTGGATCTTAATAACAAAGACACCTTATTTCAAAGTGCTGAAAACGATCAAAGCTTTTAAAACTCCATTGGAAAAGTATGAATACATCTAATCCTATTGTGACTTGCCTGATTTTTAGACCGAATTCTAGACACTGAATTACCTTTTTCGGTGTTATCTTGAGATTAGAATCAAATAATTGCTTGTTATTTTATCATCTCAGTGAAGTAACAAAGCAGCTTTGTTTGAACTCTGCATCTGAAGGCAGAGACATCCTCGCAGTCCTGACTGCACAGTGGAACTCGTCTAGTGAATAATGCAGTTAATAAAGCGCTCACCTAGTTAAACTAGGTGAGTGACGAACACAGCGGTTCAGTAGATTAAAGGCTGAGGAGCATAATGAATGCAAGACAAGGCTACGCATCTCCTCTCAACACCTGAGCAGTCAATTACAGCCGCCGGGCTGCACGCTCATCTAGCCTTGTGTAACAAGATCATTAAGAGAAATTGTCTTTAGGCAGGCAGATATGTTGAGAATACACTCTTATTTACTTCGCCTACAAATGAAGAGATTTACTATTTTTTGGGTCACAAATTGTGTGCATTTTCATTATCCGAAAGCTGAAAACGTTAACAGTCCATTAATCAATAATAATAAATAAGACACAAAAGTATATTTTTCTCATTTCGAGTTTTATTTAAACGTTTCTAGCATCACATTAGTTTTGTGAAACATTAATTAGTGAAGCACAAACAATTTAAACGGACAGAATAATGAAACAACACTTTCTCGAAGCAGCTGCCCGTCTGTCTCGTTCTGCTAATCAACACTCTCAGGTGATGCTGCTGTAAATTATGTGTTTGAACTGTTTGCACAGACTTGAGGTGAACAGTGTCGTCACACAGTTTGATCTCCTTAACCACCTTTTTGTCTATTTTCACTGTAACTAACCAGGAGTAATGACACTACAAACTCTGGCTGTGTGTGCAAATAATAGATGTAAATAGATGATTTTGACAGTTTTGGTCACAGGGCGTCCCGACCGAGGAAGACGCATGCTGATCCAAAAGTCCTGTGCTGTTTCACCCCTAGTTAATGCACATCTTTCTTAGAATAAAACCCTCTTTCAGAATGTAAAATAGTCCAAATTTGTGCAAAGGTGCAAAAGTGAACATTTTTTTCATTGACTATTTGAAAATGTTGATTCAATGTTCAGATGTAAACCATATTTCACTGGGATTTGCAACAATGACATTTGTCTGCAAATAAATAGCCTCTGAAAAATAGCCTATCATCACTTTGGAGCCTAACCAAGAAACTACATCTAAAAATCTGCCCTACACAGGACTCACACCCAAATTTACTTGTTTAAACTTCGCTGTTGCTCTTTATACTCCCAGTGCATATATCCTGGAGTAGTCGAAGTTGTAAGTAGTATGCTGAAGTACTTGAGTTTGGCTACACCAAGAAGCAAAATGTCTTTCTTTTACATGAAGAACCTCTCCAATTATAATGTCCTGAAAGCTTCCCGCTGGCAGCGCACAGTCTGTACAGTTCATATATATGACATTTTATATGAAACATTGAATACATTGAAATTATGTCTTTGTGTGGCAAAATGTGTCACCTCGCAGTGCAATATGACTTTGGGGAAATGCTTTCACATTTATATCATCTCTCTTTCAACCTACAACTGAACACATCATCAAAGTTATTTGGTTTTTGTAACATGTTGATGTTGTAACCACATTTTTGCTGGTTGAAAAGAGGTAAAATGAAGCCTTAGATGTTCAGACCGAATATCAAATAATTTTCAACAAGCAGTCAGTGTTGAAATCCTGGTTGGTGCTCACTGGCTTACAAGGAAATGATCCAGTAATTCATGAAGCTAAAAAGGATATTCTTCGTCATCATGCACTAATCATCAGCTTTCTTTCTGTTTCTCTGCAGGTGTTCTAGCATTCCTAGCACTGTCAGTAGGACTGGTGTCATCAGCACAGGAGCTGTACCACAGCCAGACATCCCAGGACCCTGTCTCCATGGCAGCCGCCCACAGCAGCCCCCTGTCTGCCCCCAAACCTCCATCCCAGGACTGGCATCAGGAGGGCTCCAGTAGCGGGGAATGGTCACCCAAAGGAGGCATTCAACCTACAAACATCATCCTCCCTACTGTCGCCCTCCACCCTTTGGCCTTGGTTCACACAACCCAAACCTCCAGCCTGGCTCATGACGACACAAATACCATCACCCTAAACACTGTGAGCACTGAGCGTCATGTGTATCAGCCCCTGGAGCCGAGCTCTGATATTGTAAACCACATGCACAAATCGGTCAGGGTACCTCAAGTCCATAACCCAGTCACTGTCAGCACTAGCCAGGCCAGCAGCAGCAGCAGCAGCAGCAGCAGCACAGAGCTCCCAAATATAGATGTGGAATCTACTGCCAGACGGGCTTCAAACCCCCTGGCTCTCATGTCCAGCTCTGGATTAGACAGAGGAGACACACTCGCTGCACACCACGTAGAGCCTCAGAAGCTGAGTGTGGAGGAACCCACCGAACCTGGCCGGCAGGATGTTCCAGATCTCTTCATTTCCTCTCCGTCACTGGATGCTGACCCAGCACTAGGTCTGAAACTCAGGGAGCACGCTCACCACGCCATCACCCTGAGAGAGGTGAACGCTGCGAACGAGCCCCCCACTGATGGACTGGTGACAGAGCTGAAGGTCGGGTCTGTCACTTTAGTCCAGACCCCACCAGAGAATCTAACTTCCACTGGGTCCCCTCCAGCCCTGTCCACTGAGCCCAGCCTCAAGACACAGAGTCCAGCAAATATCCCAAACAACCACACTGCAGCCAACAAGGCCACCACTGAGGAGGTTCGGGTGGTCCAAGCTAATGGCACAGACAATAATGTCCCTCTGGGACACCAGTTGGGGAATGTAACAGAGTTTGGAGGGCTGCTGTCCAACAGCAGCTCAATGGAGGGGAACAACTCGGAGCCCGCAGACAGGGGAAACTTCCTGAACAGACAGGTGCCTGCCACCACCCAGGACCCCTGGACGCCCGACAACAGCTCAGGCCCCACTGTTGACTCCCCGCCGTCCCGCATGACCATCTGCTTGAGCAGGATGGACATTGTGTGGATCGTGCTGGCCATCAGTGTGCCTGTGTCCTCATGTTGTAAGTAATGTCACAGCAGCTTGAAGAGGGTGAATTTAATGAATGTAAAAAATAGGGCCGCACAATTCGTTGAAATATTATAAAATCACAGGCTATCAGATGTAACTGTCTAGCTAACGATTGATGTAGATTGCATTAACTAACTTGAGGGCGTAATTTAGGATAGGTCAATTACAGATTTTTTGTGTTTGAAGATAGCTGGAATCATTCAAGATAATGTAACTACAGAACTAGAATATTTAACATAAGTCTAGCGTTTTTAGATCTGTTAATATGGAAATGTGACGTATTATAGCTTTAACACACAGCTATGAGAGCGCTCAATCAATCTTCTCATCTAACTCTCGGAAAGAAATCACTCGAGGTCACAGCTGAATCATTTCGTAATAACATGTTATGATTTACTCATTTCATCCCCTCACTTTTTGTCAACTCTCCTGGTTTACACTCGCCTCAGTATGTGATCTCCCTCATTTTTTAAAATGGTTCTTGACAGCCTCCAGACAGCCTTCAGGGCTTGATCTTGTTGCATTAAATTGGAGAGAGTGCAATAGCAAAATAACAGCAAGGAAGGAAGAGGGGTTTTTTTCACCTTAGGCAAAACACTAATAATTTTTTTTTGCATTTTGGTCTGCTGGAGACGCAAGGATTTCTTCCCCTTTGAAATTAAATCATTTTCTTGCATGATCTCTGAAAATTTCCTACTGAGAGACAGCTTTATTGTTTTAGATAGCTCAGAATTACTCCGAGGCACAGCAGCAGTAGCCGTTTCTAACAGTATTTTAGTGTGGATTTTATTTTTCCTTTCAACCACAATTTCCTCTCTCGGTGGCATGTTGTCGTGAAACATGACAGCCTCTACCTGAGCAGCCGGTGTGGGCGCTCTTGGAGCCTATTTGAAGCAGCAGCTCCTCCAGTACCCGTACTAACCCTCGCTTTCTTCTCCTTGTCTGTGCCCGCTCTAGCTGTGCTTTTGACGGTGTGCTGTATGAGGAGGAAGAAGAAGTCGTCAAGTCAGGAGAACAACCTCAGCTACTGGAACAACGCCATCACCATGGACTACTTCAGCAGGCACGCTGTGGAGCTGCCCAGAGAGATACACACTCTGGAGAGTGAGGTACAAACTACTGGCACACTGACTCTATTAGAGTGCAGCGCTGCACACACAGAAGTGGAGGGACATTTACTTGATGTTTCACCATCAGTCAGCAGAATGCTTTTAATGAGTACGGAAACAACAAGAGGATCCATGTCCTATCTCGCCTGTCAGCAAGCCTCGGGGCCTGCTGGAGTGCACTTGAGCATGACACTGTATTACTACGATTTACAGGGATGCTGCTGGGAACAAGCAAAAAGAGAATTTTCCTGCAGGGTATCTATTAAAGGGACAGTTCATCCCCAAATCAAAAATACGTATTTTTCCTCTGGCCTGCATGCCTTTTTATCCATCTGCACTCAACAAAAATATAAATGCAACATTATTTGCTCCCATATTTCATAAGTTGAGGTAAGAAAGCTTTTATGCGCACAAAAGGCTTATTTCTCTCAAACTTTGCTGACATAGTTGGCAGTCGAAGATTTGAATCATCATTCTGAGACCCTTCGGTTAACTGAGATTATTCCTGTTGAGCAGATGTTTTTTTCCTTTCCTTTCCTTCCTGAGAGAAGGTGAAACGAGTGCTTGGTAAACAAGGTTCATCATCTTTTTAGCTGCGTCACTGTACACAGATCAGTGCAATAGTATGACAAGCAGTAAACTACAAACCGAGTGTCTGAATCACCACAAACCACAAAACCAACTGTGATGAAAGCAGAGAAGAGTGATAGAAATGAAGCAGAGGTGATGCGCTGTCAGCCATTTACTTGTGCTCAGATTGTTATTAAAAGTGTCGGACAACATTATTGCCAGGATCGCTACAGTGACAGAGCTTTTTTAAAGAGTAAGATACAGCTGTTTCATTGCTTTGACCAACTAACTCCCTTTCAAAAACTCTCATTTTTCCGCTTTAGTCAAACTTCACTGAAACAAAATAAAACTCACCAAAAAACATTATGGTTTTGTTAAAATAAACCCTTGATTCATGAGTTGATGGAGTGTAAAGCATGCAGGGTAGGTGGTAAAACATACTCCTGTAGTTAGAGAAATTTAGTGTGGCGCTATAATGAAATAAAAAAACATGTAATATTTTTATTATATGGCCAAAACTGAACTGACTGAAGAATGTCCAGGCAGCCCTACAAATTATTTTAAAAAATCTGTGTTAGAGATCTGATTAGACAGCAGGGTTGTTGTACAGGTGTGACTTGGACTGGTCACAATAACAGGGCACTCTCAAATGTGCAGTTTTATCCTGAAAAAAAGACATTTATTATGCACTAAACTATGGCTACTTCACATAGGGCTCCACATACCTTTTTTTCACAGGAGGGCAAATTCATGACCTGTCCTACTCTGCCTCTGATTAGTATTTTCCACCAGTACATGAATGTATAAACTGTGAAATTCTGTGATTTTAGTTTGGTTGGTGGCTGGTCAAACATTTTTAAGTGCGGGTTGCTCTACAGTGGACATTTGGACGCACGTTATATTTCAAAAGTCTTGCCTTTATAGATTGATTACAATAGATTATTAGTCAGAATGTCAAGAATATATGTAGAGAGCTGTTTAGATATTCCTTTTAAATGTAGGAGCTATATACAAAATAACAAACAACTCTTAATGCATGATGCATTGATTGTACAGCACTCTGGTCTAGTGTCATTTTTAAAATGTGCACTATCGATAGATAGGATTGGCTTTTTGATTGATTGATTCCAATTAACAATATTTGTCAGTCTCATGAGCCTATCTATTGTGCACTTAGTGCCATCTTATCATCGATAGTGTTTGTCTGTTTGGCATGCTGCATGTTGTTATGGTCCCTAAAATATTTAATTATTTAAGATGAAAGAAGCTTTTTAGTCTGATGTTTGTGTGCAAACTCTTGTAACATATAAAATCTCTGAGCTGACAAATGCTGCCAGTCGGCTGTTTTTGCAGTTGAGATTGTGAATTTTCCCATTATTTTTTTAGTCGCTCCGCTGTATATTTCTGCCAATTTTCAAATAATATTTGGTGTCTGTTATAGTGATAAAAAAATGACAGGATAAGATCTGGATTAAGTGCATCAATTTGTGTTAAATGCAGTGCATTACAGCACCATCTAGTGGAATTGGCAGGATATAACAATGGTATCATTTTCCCAATTTTGCCATCCACTGCATGCTCTCTCACATATAATTCTGAGGGACCATTGCTTTGTTCTGTTTGCATGTTTTTGCCACCTTCTCCCCAGTGACCATTTCACTGTGTGTCCTTTTTTGTTCCTCTTCCATCGCTCGTTTTGCATGCCTCTGCCGCCTGTGGTTGGCAGCGTCAGGAGAGGGAAGCCGAGGGTGGATCCTGTGTGGGATGCCCCTGGTGACACCCAGGTGTTGTTTTCCCTCTGCTTTACCTGTCTCTGTAGAGCAGCAGTCTCATTTAGCCTCCCTGGTGCTCTAAATGACAGTGCTCTGGGAGAAATGATCATAAAAGCCCTAAAATGATTTGATTTGATTGGATCGTGCTGATAAATTTGTGCTGATTGATTTCTGCTATAAAACAGATAATTTTGTTTCTCACACCTCCCTCCAGCACTGACTTATTACTGCTGACTCACCATCAGCAACCGCTTCTACATCACCCACCCCCCTACATGAAGTCCCCCTGTTGTTGCCTCGTTTCTTCTGAGTCATCCCTCCCTTTTGTCTCTGCGCTCGCTCGTGAAGCTTTTACATCTTACCCTCCGCCTCCTTCTGTATCTCCGCTCATCTAGCTTTGTCAGATATCTTTGTTCACCATCTCCTTAAAAGCCCTGGGGTGCACCAAACCCATATTTTATTCCTTCCACACTAGACTGTGTGCTCATTGCCTGTAGTGTGACTTAGACACAGTAGACTGCAGCTAATGGTGAAGCCCTGAAGCGCTGATCGTGAATCACAGCTGTTGTTTAACAGTTAGGCCTCCTCTGCTAAATTTCTTCGGTTGCACTTTATTTTCACTGCACTAACACAACACAATAAGGCATTCTTTGTATCAAATTAGACAAAACTAGAAAAATGTTCTTTATTAGACAGTAGTTATACCCTGATTAGACACCAGACACCTAACAGTAGACTAATAAAGTGTAACAAGACATATTTTGTATCAAATTAGACAAAAGCTAGAAATAATAGTTTTTTTTAGCCAGTATTAAAACCTTTATTACACTTAATAATAGGATTTCTAGGGACACATTGAAATTGAACTGTACTGTAAACTAAAGTGCATAATTTCCCATGATTAGTCCCTCATTAGTCTTCATTTCAAGGTAATTTGGGACACATTACAACAGAACTGCACTGTAAACTAAAGTGTATAATTTCCCATTGTTAGACCCTTATTAGATTTTCTTAGAGGGTAATTGGGGACACACAACTGAACTGCAAGCTAAAGTGAAATCACATATCTGCTTCTTTGGCTGGTCCAGTACAATTAACAGAGTAGCCAAGACCCAATCAAATCCCAGTATTTGCCCACAGTATTACAATAAGTCTGTGCAGGAAGTAGCAAATATGTTATTTCACTTTAGTTTACAGTACAGTTCTGATGTTATGTGTTCTTAATTACACTCTAATAAAGTCTAATAAGGGTTTAATATTGTCTAAAATAAACACATATTACTTGTAGTTTTTGTTTAATTTGGTACAAAGTATGGCTTGTTACGTTTTATCAGTGTACTGCAAATTAAGTGCAACTAATTTTCCTTTATGTGTGTGTGTGCATTTGCAGGAGCACGACACCTGTCTACCCCCTAATGGAGACTACAGTGGCAGCAGCGTGGTCCTGGTGAACCCCTTCTGCCAGGAGACCCTCTTCATCAACAGAGACAAAGCATCTGCCATCTAGAGACAGAAAAAGAGACACACTGTTGGATCCTCCTCTTCTACTCCCCCTGCTGTTGTCGTCTATTTTATATATGTGGTAAATATTCAAGAGACTTTGACTTTATACTGTATATGACAAACACAAAGAGCAACCAGAAAGAAGAGTGACGTAAAACAGACACTATTTACTATGAGAATGCACCCGCATATTTTTCTGATGTACATTTTCTACAAAAAGGCTTAATTGTGATAAAAGGTTTTTATTGTCTTTATAAAATACAGAGTATATGTGGTTTTGTTTTCATTACAGTGGCTTGATGGTGAGTGCACTGTGGATGTTGCCACATGAAATCTGCTTTAGAGAGAGAGAAACGTGCTATGAAAACATTAAAGCTGTTCTTTGTAGTTTTATTTTTCATTTAAAATCAATCCCAAAATACTTATAGCCTGTTGAACTTGAATATAGCACCTATGTCTTGAGGGGGAAACAGCAATTCGTGGCAAAAATATTTGTGAGATCAGGGCCCATATTCATCAAACTGGGAATATACTTCTACATCTACAACCTCACCAGTAGATGCCACTAAATCCCACACACTGGTCCTTTAGAAAGAGCAAACTTTGGAGTAAAAATAGTTCTTTTCTTGCTAATAGTGAAGAATAAAAGGCATATTTATAAAGAGACTTATTCCTATATATGGGGTAAAGTAAGAGCAGCTATCAAGTGATCACATGATCAATAACATGGATGATCTGAGCAGGAGCAACCAATCAGAGACACAGATTTACTGTTAAGTACATCTGTCCCGCTGGTCATTCTTTGTTTTTAAATCCACCTACATTTTACTTTACGGAAGCTGAGAACAGCCATGCTCGCAATATTTTTTTTTGATGCCGTTATCTCAAGAATTATTAATTACTTCCTTATCTCTAGAAATCGAAGCTAATGTTCTTGTGATAATGGGTAAATTTATCTCAAAGAGGCAAAAGACGACAACAAGGTAATTTATCATGAGACGGCGTAGTTATGGAGAACTCAAAAGTTGATGTCTGCTTCGACCTTGATTGAATTACAGTCTGATGTATTTATCAGTCCTGGTAGGCCGATTACTTGATCTGACATTTGATCTGACATTTTCAGCTTTAATCACTTCCTACAGTTGTCAAGACGTCACCTATGCATGCTGGCATGGAAAGCCGCTAACATATATACATATATATATATATTATATGTAATGAGAGGAACTTTATAACAATAACTTGTAGTCTTGGGATAACGGCATTAAAAAATTAACGTTTTGATGTAACGTTTTGTTATCACTCACTGAAAAATCTGTAAAAACCATCTGTACACAGGTAGAGACTAGCTGGTGAGTGTAGCAGAGCATTTAGCAGCTAAAGCACCAGATGTTTCTCTCTGGAGTTGGTGAAGACCAAAAACAGAGTGAATATTGGACACGTAGCCAAGAGAAATACAGCTCCAAATGAATGATAATGTTTGCTAACAGGTTCAACATATCAACTTAAAAGCTGACGATATGTCAATGTGTGTTGACAGCTTGGTTCTGTTGCTCCCAAGTGGCCAAAAAATATATATATTTAAAGCAGTTTTAAAACTATTATAAACATTTTTAAAAGGGATTGAATAATAGGACGTTTGATTAAATGGAAACAAAATTAACTGGAAAGTTAACTGCAAATTTAAGCAGGAAAGAAATTCTGCTGCTGGTAGACAAGGTACATCAGAGAAATCATATAATAAGGAGAATTTTGAACTCAGAGATTGATAGATGGATGCATGGAAAGTGATTGCAAACAAAAATCAATGCCAACTTTATTCTTGTTGTGTGCACCCCTTCTGGTTACTTCTGAAGTTCTCTTAAATCTGAGAACAATGTCAAGTCATGAGAAATCAGCTATTTACCATAGCTTTTATTCTTAAGTTTGCTAGTAAAAGTGAACTTTAGCACAAATTTTGACTCATAGCAGTATGATAAATATGGGCCCAGGTTGATTTGAGCAGAATATTTGGACGATTTGGGGTTTACAACCTGCAGTTTTGACTGATTTGAAACGGTTTTCCCCCTCATGTGTCACCAGCTTCTCTTAAGAGGGACCACATAGATGTCTTAATTCCTTATGTTGGCCCTTTATATATCAGTATGCGTGCGTGTGAATGCCCTGTTTGTGCATGTAAGCATACAGTGTGAGCGTGACTTAAAAGTGGATGGATGAGGTCAAAATGTGCTGCCCCCCTCAACCAAATATCACTGTTACTTTAAGTCAAATAAGACTTTATATCACTTTTCAGCTCAGTTTTATCTGTTTCTCTGTGTGTCTGTCTGTCTGTGCCTCTGTATGTGTCTGTCTGTCTGTCTGTCTGTCTGTCTGTCGTCTGTACCGTGGAGTGGCTACTGGTTATATCCCAGTTCAAGAGAGAGTTTCTCAGCGCTGTAGGCAACATTAGACCAACCTTGCTACTGTAAATGTCTCCCTCCATAAAATACTGTGTTAGTCCATCAATGCAAACTGTGTTTGTTGAAATGTTGAATGATTGTGAAATTAGTTGCTGGACCACATTATACGTGTTAGAGGCTGTCAAAGATGTTGACCAATAAAAACACTGAGATAAATAATGTATGCTGAATATTTACTGTGAGCACATACAGAGGCGGTTTGATTAAAAAAAAAAAAGTGTGTTTGAATATTTTGTTGAATTATCGAACCTGTGGTCCTTCTATCATCTGTTTCACTTTGCATTGCTGCAGTTTTCTTCAATAATCGATGCTGCCTGCCTCTATCGTCGCTAAAGATTTTCTGCATTGTGAGATGTTGTTCTGAAGTCGCCGATTCAAAAAGGTGACGTGGAATAACGCGGTTAAACATATTGATATTTCCTGCATTGGATGCTCACAGCTGGGCTTCTTGTTTTGCACGCTCAAAAGTGGATATTTTACAAAGCGTTCAGTGGCACGGTGGAGCAGTGTTCAACATTATGTATTTTTTGTACTGTAGTATACACTGTACTTTTTACTGCTGAGCAATAAAACAAGGAAAAAACACACTGACTGATCTGTTTGTTTCATATATCCTCCTTAAAACAGTTTTTAACTTCATAATAATGATCAAAAATTATTATTATGTAACCTACTGTGCTTTATTGTTTTTAGATACAGCTTTGGTTTGCTTTGTGCGGGTCAAAATGGGTTCGGGCAGGTTGACAGAAATTGGTCTGTTGTACCATGAGGCTTTAAAATACTATATCTATTATTTATTTATTATCTTATCTTAAATTGTATTGTTTATTGTAGATAATATTTGTGTGGGTTTTTTTTATCAGTTTGGATGGATTTTGACCAATTATTGAGCTGGAAAATATCAAATCAATCTAGCAACACTGGTTAGATATGATGCTTACCGGTTTGCTGTATAACAAAGCAGTGTCGCCAACCACAGCACATCCATTGATGCGGTGTGCTGGAATTTTCTCTTTGTGTACCAGCGCTGCGTCTGGTCAGGTGACCTCCAGCTCTGGGCATATGACATCAGTTCAGTAATCTGTTTACAAACCTGTTTTCCTGCTGGGGAGAGGCTTAATTTGATGTGAGTGTTATTAACAGATTTGTCTGCCTATTCGAATATGGCAAAATATGACAGCGTCTGTTTTCAATGTCCAGATTTGTAATTATTTATAAATTAGTAGATACACGTTGTTTGGTTGGCTCTGTCCAAATGCATTTTCAAAGAGGCAGTGTTGCAAGTGTTTCATCTATTTAAAAAAAGATTTTTGGTTATATTCAGCCAAAACAAGATCATGTAAACAATCTATGTAGAGTTCCTGATTTATCCTCTGTAAACAAAAAAAAAAAAAAAATCAATTTAAATGCATTCAATCCAGCTGTGTACTTGTTCTATAAATGGTTATGCTTAAAACAAAATTAGTTAATAAACTAATTTAAAAAAAATCAAAAATCATAGGAATATTCAAAAATGAAATCCTCAAAGAATTCTTCTGAGATCCACTAGACTCAAAGTAACTCCAAATGATTAAATTGTGACATTTGAAGTCACAATTGAAATATTTTTTAAAAAGTCTAAATGCTAAGATACTAACTCATGACTTAGTCAAAATTGTGAGATGCTAAGTCAGTGGTAGGGAATAATAAATCAAAGATGAGATCACAGTAATAATTTGCATTTGCAATTGCAGCTTCACTGACAGAGTATGTGTACACATACAAGGAATTCAACTTTAAAGCAGCTCTCAGTGTGCTGACACAGTTCCAATAACAATTTTCAGGAAATACAGAAATAGACACACAGCTAAAATAAGGCCAACAAAGTTAAACAAAGATAGCTGAAGATAAACAGAGAACTGTTATGAAGGTGAAGTAGGTGAAAGAGTAGAGGTATATATAAACATATACATAAAAAGTAACAATGACCAACAACATACAATATAAACATACAAGTGAAGTGTTTCTGTGAAGTGTAAACAATAAAAATAGAGCAAAGAAATAAATACTAAATGTTTATACATCAAGTAGGTGGTTATGTATATCTGTCTATACTGTGCAGGATTTATATTTGACAGTGATGGATGATTTATGACAGATGATGAAGTTATTGACACTATGTGACTGATTATATCTGATGAGACACATTTAACTGTTATTGTATAATTTTATAATTTTCTATCATTGACTGAAAAATTTCTTTTACTCCTCTTTTACTGTAATTTGTATATATTAATTTTTTTTTAATTTTTTTTTTTTTTGCCATATAACTACTTGTTATATAGCAATAACAGGAATTTTTATTAGAATGGAACAAAAACAAAATAATAAAACAAATACTTTTTGAAAAGAACTGAAGTTATATTTAAGTTTAAAAATAATTTTAGATATTTATAGAAATCAAAATTAAATCAAAATAAAATGAAATATTACTGATATATATGAGATAGTTAATACTTTTCTTATCTGTATGTTGTTTGAGCTATACAGTTATGTTTAAACATAACATATGTAAACAATTCAACAACAAAAAATGTTTCATATATATATATGTACTTTTATTTGTTTCGTTTTTTAAGGCTCATAATGTTTCCGGTTCAGGGTGGAAGTATTTCCGGGTTACGGTACAGATTTGTCAAATAGTCCGTGCATGGCATGGTTGACAGAGTGGCTAACGATTCGGCTAGGGTTCCAGGGTGGACATATTTATCAGCCTCTAACAGGAGTTAAATCGTCAGTTTGAGGAGCTCCTCCATCTTTTCTGACCGTTTGAACAGCTCGTCTCGTTCTCTGAAAGCAGATTTTCACGTTTGTCATTGCTCGGTTAGCTAAACTAGTTAACGTTGCTCTTTGAAAATGGCGGATGTACAAACAGAGAAGAGCCTGGACGATTTCTTTGCCAAGCGGGATAAAAAGAAGAAGAAAGAGAAAGGAAAGGGCAAGGAGTCCGCCGCCGGGGGGCCCACGTCGGCTGCGGTGAAAAAGACGAAGAGGGAGAAGGAGAAGTCGGCCAAAAATGAGAATCAAGACGCACAGATTGAAAAGGTAACTTAAGCTAACCGACGATAACTTTTTGCTTCAACGTCTTTTACAGACGTTGGTGCCGTCTTAAATTTTGTACCCCCTGTCACAATCTGCTTCCTGCTTAAATCCAGCCATATTATCTGCCAGCGTGTCAGAAAACGTGTCACCAATTTATGAGGGAAAACTGTTGACATGTAGTTTGACATGAAGAGAGAAAACGCCGGGTGCTAGCTTAGCTAACATAGCATATGGTTTCCGTGGCACACATTGTGACGGGGTACAAAATGTGGCACGACACCAGTTTTGTGCTGTATTTTACGACATTATCGCTCATTTCATGTCAAAATATTGATTAAATGATAACATTTGAGGCTCATGTACGAGTTCTCACGTTGATTGTGGCCTTGTGTTCGCATGGGAAAGCTGTCATCTCTTTGAATCGTGGCTGTCCAGCTAGGCCGAGCCGCCATTTGTCACCAGCTGTAACAAGGCTGACTGCTTTTTTGCTTCAAATGACACGAAAGTTTGATTGCGTGACAAAACTAAGTTACCTATTATAGCGTTAAAAGACTTGTCACAATGGTTGGTAACCATAAAGTAACCTGTTACGGCCTGTGTAACCATTGCTTGGGAAGACTTTGCCAGAGTGCAATTTTATAACAAAGAAAAGCGTCACTAAATTAAGCATTCCCAAACAGATATACTCTTATGTTACTGGTAAGTTATAAGACATTATTAGTATAATTGTACTGAAATATTCAATGAAGTAATGCTTTCCTTTGCCAAGGAGGACGAGGAATGGAAGGAGTTTGAGCAGAAAGAAGTGGACTACAGCGGGCTCCGGCTCCAAGCTTTACAGATAAGGTGAGAGTAACATATGTATTTGGTTGTCATGACATCTTGTCCTTAATATCTCAGCCTCTGTGGGGGTCCAGCAAGGATCATGGCCCCTATAAATGGCTCCCATTCTCCAAAATCTCAAAAGTACTCTACTCAACTATAAATTTTAGGTACTTGTACATAATACTCCACTACATGTGTCTTGCGGGTTTATTTACTAGTTACTTAACTGCGTTTTTCATACCCTTCCTGTCCAGAGAAACCCATCCAAGTATATTAATTTAAAATTTCAGTTGCTCCTTTGTGTTGAGAAATTCAGAGATACATGGCACAATATTACTGCATATTGAGCACCTTTACCTTTGATACCTTACTAAAGTAAATGATCTCCATACTGACTACACTACTGCCAGTATTTTCAAGAGTTTAATGCTGTCTTACACTCACTCGTTTGTTAAACTTTATTAGACAGGTTGTTTTTATGTGGCGCTCATCGTACATTGGTTGTGGGGCAGAGTCTGGTGTGCTGATAGTACAGCCCTGTATTATACCTCTTTATGTAGACTTTTTTTTCTAGCAGAAATGTTTTGCACTGGTCAGGGTGTTGGCTGAAAAATTATTTCAAAGGGGGTACATTATTGAAAAACACTTGTGTAATACACTCATAATGCTGGAAAAACACAGCTTGACTGAAAATAAATTTTTACTTTACTTTTTGGTGTGCATGTTTTCACTTTCACCATCCCTAGTTTATATAATAGTTTCTATTTTAGATTTAATAACAAAATACTTGTAATATGTGCTGTTAAATGAATAAATGGATCACAAAGAAATAAATTCTTTCTTTTCTGTTGCTGTTTACAGTGACGAGAAGGAAGAAGAGGAGTACGAGAAGGAGGAGGTTGGTGAAGACGGAGAGATCATTCTGGTCAGTGGAGACAAAGTATCTGGTCCCTGGAACAAGTCTGGTGCTGCTCCGGCTCCTGCAGCTGCACCTGTGGGTGAGTAAACCAACCTCGGCACTCGCTGATTGTGGGACACTAGAGTCATGGGAGCTTATGACAGAGTTAATTTTTCTAGTGCATTCCAAGCTGTACACATTTTCAAAATTTAAAGAATCATGTGCACACCCTGAAGTAGTTGTAAACCTCTAATTACAAAGGTTTACTTGTGTTTTGATAAAATAAAAACAAATTTACCCCAGAAAATATGTTTATCTTCTAACTGATGTAATTTCTTTAATTACAGAGGATGTAGAGGTGCCAGAGACGAAGCCTGCTGGGGTATATCGCCCTCCAGGGGCTCGGCTGACCACCACCAAACGATCACACAACCAGGGGCCTCCTGAGATCTTCAGTGACACACAGTTCCCGTCTCTACTGGCCACCGCCAAGCATGTGGAGACACGCAAGTAAGTAGATTTCAGTCAGGAGCCCCTCGATGCTATCATTTGTTCCAGCCTCCATCAAGCTGCTGAACTCTAATGTTTAATGATGGATCTAATGTGCAATAAATATATCAGCACTTAAGCACTCAGCCATTTCTTTTTAAGCCGTTTTTATCAGGAATTTAACTATATGTAGAAAATTGCGATAAAGTATCAATACATACTGTAATGACATCCACTGTTTGTTTTCTGAAAGCAGAAGCACTCTGAATTAAAAGGAAAAAACAAATTCTATATGTCCACATCACATTTATTATTTAAAGGAGATTTTTTTTCATGTCATCATTTTCTTTGTTTTTTAATATCGTGCTAAGTTGTAACATGGACTTTTTATATCGATGTTATTGTGAGTTGAGTTTTGGGTATTGTTTTATCCCTACTCTTTGTTTTTAAGATGTTTTCATGTGATGTAACAGGATTTCACATTTTTTGCATTTTCCTTAACTAATAGTTGAAAATGCTAACAACAGATTAATCATAAATTAGTTACAATTGTTTTCTTATTTTCTAGTTTTTTTCTTTTCTTAATTCAGTTTCCTTATTCAACAAATGTCTCTGCCTTGTCTGGCAGAGACAGACAAGACGATGTTAAATGCTGTGCAATTAGTGCCATTCCTAGACTTATTAATTATTAATGAATACTTTTTTGATCAATTAAATTTTTAACAGCAATTAGCCGATTAATGATTAATCATTAATATCCCTAGATGTAGCTGTCTGTCATTGTGTCAAATGCCTGTCGATGTTTTTATGTAAGGCAGTGGACCATAACACTGCGCAAGACAAATTTCCCCTCAGGGACAATAAAATTCACTCTATTCTACTCTACTCTTGGGTTTAATGTTGTACATTGTGGAGGATGTCTGTTTGCAGTTTGACTGAAGCGACACGTGTCTGTGTTTCAGGGACAGAGAAATGGAGAAGACCTTTGAAGTTGTGAAACACAGGAACCGTGGTAGAGAGGAGAGCAGTGGCGCCTCTATGCAGCAGTTGCAGCTCGACAACCAGTACGCCATCCTTGGGGACAAGTAAAGCCGCTCCCCTCCGTCCCCCGGCCCCTTCAGCACGGTCCGGCCCAGCCCCTTGAAGGAAGCTGAACTCCAGCTGTGGTGACTGCGGTCCTGACAGAGCTCATGCTGCCACCATCACCACACTGGTTACTCGCACACAAACATAGCCTCGTATACACCCATACACAGCACCACCAGTGCGGCAAATACAGTGACACTCCCTTTGAATAAATCAGTAACACACCTCACATACATTGGTCGGCAAAACTGAAGGACTGCATTTGAAGGGGCTGTTGAAAGAGGGAATGATTGAAAAGGAAATAGCAAAAATACACCCAAACGTACAACACTGCAGCAGCAACAAAAGACAACGTAGTTGTCCTTTGTGGATTGTACTCAGAGCAGCAGTTGTGTTGGCGCAACTTTTCTCTGGACTTCAACTTGCTTCGATAAAGCCACAGAGGATCGGAGATAACTTTAGGCAAGATGATTTTACAAACTTCTGTGAAAATATCTATTTTTTTGCAAGATCGTTATAACCCAATCGCACGTGGTATTTTGGGGTGGTTTTTGAGTTGCGGTTGGGGCTTCGGGAGTGGGGGATACTACCTCAGCGATATAGCTGGTGGTGACGATGTGGACTGAGCTTTTTTTTTTTTCTCTCTCTCTCTCTCTCTTTCTCTCTCTCTCTCTCTCTCTCTCGCTGTGGTGGTGAACGGGGCAAACACCAACCCTCCCCACTTACAAGCTGGCCATCAGGCTCTTTAATTTAGAAACTTGAAGCATTGTTTTTTCCTCATTCATGTTGATGACACTCTGCAAAGATCTATGGACAAGAAGCGATAGGTTGTGGTCCTCATTTAGAATTTCTATATAAAGTGGCCTTACTGATCGAGAGAAACTGCTGTGTCATCTGAAGAGAACTCTGCTTGTTGTCTCACGGGGCTGCTGCCTGCCTCTGGATCTCACCACTCTGTGACAAAATAACCCCCACATATACAAATGAAAAAGAAAAAATCCTTTTGTTTAAGAATGTAGTGCTGTTGTAGTTTGCCTGATGATTACAACTACTAACCGTCTCTCATATCAACTGTTTGATTTTACTGCCCCTGCTTTACTTTGGTCTCAGCAAAGGAGAAATTAAAACTTGTTTCTAATCTGAAACCAATCATTTGGTAACATGCTTTACTGTGGTTTGACGCCTGGTGGTCACAGATGCTGCCATATCAAGAAAAATGACGGGAAACCACTTTAAAAGCATGTAATGAGTTTGTTTGACTATATGGAGCTCACAACATTGACATGTAAAAAGATGGATAACACAACAACTCCCCAAAAGTGAAGCCAAAACATCTGGATCACCCCGTGGTGGCTGGCTGCAGTATAGGTGATAAACCTCACCTCCTCTGTGTCAATAGATGGTCAAAATAAAACCTCAGAATACACGTCAAATGTCTCCCAAAGATGGATTCTGTCATTTTATGCATTTCATATCATGCTGATGTTTGTTCAGGTGTTCATTTTTTCAGATTTTTGGTTTGAATTAGTTATTTGATGCTGTAGAGTTTCTGTGCTCGTATCCAGGATAGTTTGGCTTCATATATGTACAGTGGGAGAAAGTGGAAACACCTCATCTTTATTCATGTCAGTGGTTCACACCTGTTTATAATTTGTTGTAAAGCGGTGCACCCAAGTTTTAAGATTTTTCATATTTTTAAGGCTTTTCCTCATAAGTAAACATGCTTTGTCAGCCCTCGTTGCAGTTGCATAGAACAGGTGTGCATAACTTAATTTCCAGAGTTGCAGCAGCTGCTTATCTGGAAAAACAGTCACGTAAACCAAGAGATCCACGTACAAAATAGTTGTATGCCCAGTTAAAATCAAATGGGTTTTTACTACAAGCATAGGTATGTTTAGAATCGGTGAAAAGGAACTGGATTTATGTTTTATGTGTCTGTCCTCTCCATAAAAGATGTCCTGGAGCGTTGATCCCTGCTGGGACTCGTTGAGTGGACATAGATAATATTTGTGATGAAAAGACAAGAGCCTAACAAAAAAATAAAGTGATCCTTGTGAATGAAGTCTTGTCTGAATTTTTAAATGTTGAAAATGGACATTTCTACAGTGTCTTTGTCCATAAAAGGTGGTGTTGTCCATGTGTTGAACTGCTGTTCCTCCCACAATCCCTTGCTGAATTTCCTTGGTGTCACCTCCTGTCAGAGTAAGTGTGAAATTTGGCAAATCGTGCATAAATTATCAGAAGGTCCTGGTCTTTTTTTGGAAAGAGTAGGCACTCCATTTGACCTTATACCAAACTTATTAACAAATAAAAAAAAAACTTTTCTCACACAACAGGCTTGAAATGTTTATTTAAAGGCATCAGTAACACCAACAGAATAATTAAATGATCATTTGTGTCTCTTTTGGAATTTAAATTGTGGCCGTCTCTTCAGTGTCGCTGCTGTTTGTCGTCTGCCATTTTTGCGTCCCCTGAAAGGAACGGATCATCAGCATTTACCATATATATCTTAAAATATGTGTAATTAATTGCCACCCACATGCAGTTTTCAAGGTTGTTCTTCAGACAAAAAGCCACTTTGCTAAATGAAAGTTGTCCTGAGTGCTGAATAGTTTACCTGGGTCACAGTTTGGTTAGGCGCTTCAGTTGCAAAACCCGAGTCATTACCAAAAGGGTGCCAGACAATATCAGGCTGAAAGAAAAGAGAAAAAAGTAATCAGTGTGATAGCATTTTATATCGAAAAGGTCAAAGGTTGACTTCACTGTAACATAATGTTCAGCTCTCTTATCAGTCATCTGTTCTTCACTGTTTTCTGGAAATCTATCTTTGTAATATCAAGATTTACTAAGAAGCAAGGAAAACATTTTATGCATTTCATATCATGCTGATGTTTGTTCAGGTGTTCATTTTTTTCTGATTTTTGGTTTTAATTAGTTATTTGATGCTGTAGAGTTTCTGTGCTCGTATCCAGGATAGTTTGGCTTCATGTATGTACAGTGGGAGAAAGTGGAAACACCTCATCTTTATTCGTGACAGTGGTTCACACCTGTTTATAATTTGTTGTAAAGCGGTGCGTCTCAACCCAAGTTTTAAGATTTTTCATATTTTTAAGGCTTTTCCTCATAAGTAAACATGCTTTGTCAGCCCTCATTGCAGTTGCATAGAACAGGTGTGCATAACTTAATTTCCAGAGAGTTGCAGCAGCTGCTTATCTGGAAAAACAGTCACGTAAACCAAGAGATCCACGTACAAAATAGTTGTATGCCCAGTTAAAATCAAATGGGTTTTTACTACAAGCATAGGTATGTTTAGAATCGGTGAAAAGGAACTGGATTTATGTTTTATGTGTCTGTCCTCTCCATAAAAGATGTCCTGGAGCGTTGATCCCTGCTGGGACTCGTTGAGTGGACATAGATAATATTTGTGATGAAAAGACAAGAGCCTAACAAAAAAATAAAGTGATCCTTGTGAATGAAGTCTTGTCTGAATTTTTAAATGTTGAAAATGGACATTTCTACAGTGTCTTTGTCCATAAAAGGTGGTGTTGTCCATGTGTTAAACTGCTGTTCCTCCCACAATCCCTTGCTGAATTTCCTTGGTGTCACCTCCTGTCAGAGTAAGTGTGAAATTTGACAAATCGTGCATAAATTATCAGAAGGTCCTGGTCTTTTTTTGGAAAGAGTAGGCACTCCATTTGACCTTATACCAAACTTATTAACAAATAAAAAAAAAACTTTTCTCGCACAACAGGCTTGAAATGTTTATTTAAAGGCATCAGTAACACCAACAGAATAATTAAATGATCATTTGTGTCTCTTTTGGAATTTAAATTGTGGCCGTCTCTTCAGTGTCGCTGCTGTTTGTCGTCTGCCATTTTTGCGTCCCCTGACAGGAACGGATCATCAGCATTTACCATATATATCTTAAAAAATGTGTAATTAATTGCCACCCACATGCATCTTTCAAGGTTGTTTTTCAGACAAAAGGCCACTTTACTAAATGAAAGTTGTCCTGAGTGCTGAATAGTTTACCTGGGTCACATTTTGGGAAGGCGCTTTAGTTCCAAAACCCGAGTCATTTTCAAAAGGGTGCCAGACAATATCAGGCTGAAAGAAAAGAAAAAAAAGTTATCAATGTGATAGCATTTTATATCGAAAAGGTCAAAGGTTGACTTCACTGTAACATCATAATGTTCAGCTCTCTATCAGTCATTGGTTCTTCACTGTTTTCTGGAAATCTATCTTCGTAATATCAAGATTTACTAAAAAGTGAACAAAAAAGCACAAGTGTTTGAATTAATGTTCATTGTTGCCAACATTTATGTTGATTAGTGCCAGTATGGAGGTCATGATTATTTTGAAAGTAATGTAAAAGTGCTATTCACTTAAATAATTTTGTGTAAATTTCTGTTATTCAGTTTCAGCGTTTATGTGGATTAGTGCTAATTTATGTTGCCTTGTATTAGAAATGTCACAGTGTACCGGTACTGGTGATGTTGCATATCATATTATTTGTGGCCCCACAACACACACACCTTTTCACTATCCATAAAGTGTAATTATGGTTACAGACACTAACACCACCTCCCAACACTTGTATTTCAAGTGTAATTCATTGGACAAAAAAAGCGACAAAATGCACAATAAGGTTAAAGATGAATTTGACTAAGAGGATCTTTTTTTACAAACTCTTCTACAGATGTGATAACAGTTACTGTTTTCTTTTGGCCTTGATAATCATGTGACAGTCCCACTTGTATACACAAGTATACAAACATAGTGATGTAAATTTACATAATTTCTGGAAGTAGCACATTTGAACCACCACTTTGATCTCTCAGAACTGTTTACATGTTATAGGGGAGACTATTTTGAGTAATTAACATCAAATTTTTCTGTTGTAATTAAGTATGAGAGTTTTTGACAGGATCACATTAAGGTGATTTTCCAAACTTTTCTTTATACGATTCCACAAGACTTTTGTCTCTCATTCAAAACATATTTTGGATGACATAAAATCAGCTGAGTTTGTTTATGTTGCAAGTTGTGTGAGGTTGATCCACACTTTTGGTCAAAATGCCTGGACTGTTATTACCGTCGCCGGCCACAAGGTGGCAGTGCTGCTGCTGCTGCTGCTGCTGCTGCATTGAGGCTAATCCGGTTGTAAATGAGATTAATTTAAAATGGCGGGCTAATCAAATTTAGAGTAAATTGCAAGAAACTGGCAACATATTTACAGTGAAAATGGAGAAAGTAGAGACACAGACAACCTCAGTACCTCTGGGGAAGAAGGCGAAAACACTGGTTTTGAGAACAGGTCGAGGGACAAAAACAGCAAGGTGACGGAGGTAAGCTAAGTTTCACTGACGTTGATTCTGGAGCTAAAGTTGATGTTAGCTAATGTTAGCTAGCCCCGGAGGTGACAACCGCTGTAGGTGGTCACATTTAACTGGAGTAACCTCGTGAGCACTTAATTGCCAACTTGTGATATGTAGCTGTGAATGACCACTGTGGCGTGTTTGCTCGTTTTATCTCTTCGGCAAGACACCGCTGGCTAACGTTACACGGATTTGTGACCTCTGCAGTTCGGTCTAACGTCCACGTGGGAACCCCAGATTTTACGAAAATCTCACGAGATTTCACGCAATGTGTTTTTCTTTTTCACCGTCGAACTTGTACAACCCAATTATGTTTCATTATGTGACAACACTGCTTAATATCTATTTAGGACAAAGAATACAAAAACAGTCGGTCACAGGGAAAGATGACGGTTTGGTTTAAAATGACCACTTTCGCGGGTCTGGGGTTACCTTCTGGACACGACCGAAAAAACCGTCATTTTTTTCCTTACCACGAAGGTACCATTTGAAGGAGGAAATAACGGCAAGGTTTTAATTTACATATTATTATTATGTTATTTTATTATTTTTGTGAAAATTTTCCACTAAAAAGAGTTGCGAGACGCTTGAGACTTACTTGTGTTGTAATCCCTCTTTGGGATTCCTGTAGTTTGGTGCTGAGCTGCAACGATTAGTCGATTGATCCATTTGATAAAAGGGTTAGTTGCCAGCCAGTTAGGCCAGCTTTTTGAAGCGAAAATATAAAACACGGTGGCTCAGCTTCTTAAATGCAAGGATTTGCTGGTCCATTCAGTACGTTCAGTGATCCCTTGGACACTAAAAATCACTTTTACCTCCTGCTGCCACTTTTTTCACCTACCTTATTTTCATTTGTAACTGGCACTGCCTCTTCTTTAGGCAACTGAAATTGAAGTGTAGCACTTGAAGTTAGTAAGTATACAAGACATAAGGCACAACATTGGGTATTTGCATAATATCCTTTTTGTTTATTCTGTTTAAGCAAAGTCATTCACTTAAGATTACAAATAAAGCAGCAAAATCAAGTCTAATTCTGCAACCTATGTCTAACACTAACCTGTTAGTAGTCCTACAATGCTGAATATACAGCACAATAAATAACAAAGTAAGAAGCAAAGTGCTGTACTTTTATTTATTGGGTTAGACTAATACGTTAAGCATGATACGTAAAACATGCGTGTCATACATCAGCAGTGTTAATTATTTTGAATCGATCTTAAGATGTTTCTTTTTTAGGAAATCTGGAAAAATGCACCAATGTTAGCACCCTGTCTTACCGAGGCTGCAAGAATGAATCCCACCAAACACAGCAGTATAAGCCCTCTCATCTTGAACATAAGTGACACTGATCTCATACACCTGCTTTATAGTGTCCATATCAGTAGGTGGAGTCTGTCACACTTCTGGACTGGAGAAAGTGTTGTACTTTAGTTCAAGTTTACTGTCAAAGTCCGACTTGGTATATTTGTTTGTAAATGTGAAATTGTTTACCCAGGCAAAGTCTACCTACAATTGATGTTTACTGCGTCCCCTTTTAAAGTGCTCACATCAGGCCACTGGAAGTGAAGGGCCTAATATGTAAAATAAAAAAAAGATTTCAACCTAATCCATATCCAAAAGTGTAAGTGTAATTAAAAGCTGTTCCTAATCCAAAAACATTCTATTTTTGAGGTTGATTGCTTTAATAATTTAGTCACATTTTAACCCTAATGTTTTGTCTGTTTTTTTGTGAGGGATTTTCCATATAAGTGAGCACACTGAAGCCTGAAACATGCTTACAATTATAAAAAAAAAACTTAATTTATGTTATTGTTCTTAACATAAACAATGTCAGAGAGCACTGATCCCTGCTGGGTTTATTTAGATCATTTAGATTATTTTTCAGAACAGCAGCAAATCTTCACATTTAAGAATCATAAATCTAGAGAATGTTTGGCCTTTTGATTTAAAAAGGACTTGCACGATTATCAGAATGGTTTGTAATGAACTGTCTGTTTATTGATTAACTGACTAATTGTTTCTGCTGTATTGTATTAAAAAGAGAAGAGGCTCGAAAATAAAAATTAATCCATGTGAATAACGTCGTATCTTAATTTTTAAACTTTAAACTGGGTACTAGAAACGGACATTTGGTGCCCCATTCATTAGCTTTACATATAGTGGACCAGTTGATTCAACTGTTGTACTTTTATCAGCTTGCATTAATTCTTGCCATCTGCTATCCCTTTCATAAGTGTGATCGCTTTGTTCCCAATTAAAAGGACAAGGCTCTCAGCCTATATTTTTCTACTTGTTAACAAATTCCCTAAATTTTAATATTATGTTTGACGATGTCATCTTGGGCTTTATGAAAATACTGCTCGGCAATTTATGGACCAAACAACTATTTAATTAACTGAGCAAATAATCAACAGATTAATAGGTAATGAAAATAATCGTTAGTGGCAGCCCTGCAGACAGTAACTATTAATGCCAACCGTGCAGCCCAGTCAGAATTTTTCAAAGCACACCTAGCTAATGTGTCACGGTGCGATGCCTGGGCTGATTGCATTCATAATGGTCTTGAAAAGGTCTTAAAAGTCTGAAATTCAACTTGTTGAAACCAGCAGAAACCTTGAATAAGAATGTTGCCAGCCTTGCGAATCTGTACCGAACATGACAAATCGTTATCATTTCACTGCTTCCCAATTGATCAGCAACTGAAAAGACGATGGATAGTGAAAACCTGGAGGGATATGTGGTCATATTTAATATTTTTCATATTTTTCATATTTTCATATTTAGTGTTCTACTTTCTAGCAAACAGTACTGTTTGATAGTTAGACAGTATGACAGAAAAGTATGAATTAATTCTAAAATATCAACATCTGGGACATATTTATTTAATTTAGTCTGTAAGTAAACCACACTGGATTAAGCTTGTAATGTAGGCTAACTACCCTGCTGTCTCTTTTCCAAGTATGTAAGCTCAAAATAAGAAAACCAGCATTTTAAGCTAAAAAACCTAATTTAAACATTTGTAGTTAATTGCCACATCCTATTTTGAAACACATTTGGACATACTTTGCATAAAATTTTAAATTATTTTTCAGATTAGACACTGTTAGTCTGTCAAAATCAAATGCGAAAATTAGAAATATTTCAGGGTACTGTGTATGCATTTTATTTTCCTTGCTCTCTAAGCAGTTTTACACTTTGCATGTTAACATTATGTCTCTGAAATTTACAGGGATAGTTCACCCAAAAATGTAAATTATCTACTCGTCATTATCTACTCACTGTCATGCCAGTTGAAAGTCAGGTTTATTTTTTTAAGTCCACAAAACAGTGCTGGAGTTTCACAGGAAAACAGCACTACAGAATCTCCCAAACAATGCAGTTTGGAGGGATTTTATGTTTTTATTTTGTTGTTTTATTAAGTCTGAAAACTGGTGACATTCACTTAAATGTTTGGGAGATTCTGCAACACTGTTTTCCTGTGAAACTCCAGCGGCATTTATGGACTAAAAAACTAAACGTGACCCTCCGTCGGCATGAGGGTGAGTAGATAATGACTGAATTTTCATTTTTTGGTGAACTATCCCTTTAAACTACATTTCATTTATCCTTCCTCTACAGAAAACTACATTTAATCATTTATTTACTTGATGAAAGTTAAGTCTACCCACCAGTCCTCTCACGTCATTTTGTCTGCCTCCCTCTGTTGACTGAAATAGAAAGTCATTGCACTTTAATAAAAAAAATAAATAAATAAAAAAAAATTGTACATATTTACTCTAATCCAGTGACACAACAGTAGTTGTTTGCTTGTTCCTGCAAGGTCATCGACTTTGGACTTCAAACAAAGCAGCAAAATAATCCAAAAATTAACCTGTTTCATAGAAATAGCAACAGTGTGATACACACAAGCCTTTCTCCAGCCTTTTCTTTGATTAGGGGAAATTAAAAACATTAATAAAACTTGCTTCTTTTACACCAGAAATCCTTGAAGACATTATCAAAAACTTGACTGTGAAAGAACCAGAAAATCCTGTCAGCCCCACCACACTTTGTCTATGTGAATTTTTTGCCCACATATATATAGCTTTAAATTTAAAGCAAAATATAGTAGTTAAAGGTACTCTGCGGACATCTTAACTTCATGTACATCTAATTTTTTAAAAATTATTTAGGTGTTTGATGGAGTTTCTTGTTCTCTAATTCCTCTTAGTACAGATCATCCAGGTGGTTACTGTTGGCTGATTTTTTAAATCCAATTCATGATTTGATATTAACCATGGCCCTATGGCCTGTGGCCACAAAAAGTTACTCTGTGGTCACCAAATATTCCATGCATGCGCCACCAAGTTTTATCTCCACACTGTGAGCCTTTAAAAACACACATCTTTGCGTCTGCAACATCGCTGACAAGCTACAGAAATGTCTCTGTTACTGATGTATGGGTTGTGTAAGCCTTCTCAAACTGCTAACACGATCCTCACAGAAGAACCAGAAACACAGAAGGTGGACCATGAAGAAACAAAACTGCAACAAAAATTAGAGTGAATGAAACCAGAAGTTAAAGTGACTACAGTGAGGGCTGGAACTCTTCTACCAGTATGGGTGTAAAATTGGTCTTAAACTGCATTCATAAGTGTCTCAAATGGTCTCAAAAGGTCTTATAAAGTCTATAATTTAATTTGTTGAAACCTGCAGAAATCCTGATTAAGAATTTTTTGACAGCCTTATCCTTTAAACTGTTGTGTTATCTGGGTTTGTCAGTGTCAGTTTTGTGGAGTGGGCATAAATTTCTTAAAAGTGAATGCATTACTGAGGAATAGACCTGAACTGATCTTAATTAACTAACCAAGTAAGGAAATGAAAGGACATTTTCACACAGTGGTTTTAATAAAATGTTTAATTAAAAGAAGTAGAATGATTAAATCGTCTGGTAGCTCCTCATTCTGATGGTGGTACTTCTCCATTAGGACTGTTGAGTTGAGCGCTCTGCCCTGTGTCTTCTGTCATTCTGTTGTTTCTCCCTGGAAAAAATAAGATGACCAGCATTTTAAGCTTAAAAAACAAATTGCCACAACCTCTTTTGAAACACATATTGTACATCCTGAGCAGTGTAAATGAGACTTGTAATTGTGCAAAGTTTTTAGTTTATTTTTCAGATTCGATACAATTTGTCAGTCAACATCAAATGAGAAAATAAGAAATATTTCAGGATGCTGTATGTATTTTGTTGTCCTTGTCTATGTTGTCTTTTTGTTGTCTTACCTGGGTGTCCTCTCCATCAGCAGGTGGTGGACCAAACCCCAAATTATTATGAACCGGCACCCGAGTACCAGGCGGCCACTGAAGGAGAAAAAGTCAGCGACACTTGACGGTGAAGTGAGCATGATAAACAAATAATCAATCAATTAATGAAAACGATGACTTAATCTGAAGTTGACATTATTGTATAGTCACACTTGGTGTCTCAATCTTGAACTTTATTTATTGAAGTAAGTTTACTCACCTGTACTTTCACAACATTTTGTCCGCCTCCCTCTGTTGCCTGAAATAGAGTCATTGCACTTCAATAAAAAAAATATGTACATATTTACTCTAATCCAGTGACACAACAGTAGTTGTTTGCTTGTTCCTGCAAGGTAATCGACTTTGGACTTCAAACAAAGCAGCAAAATAATCCAAAAAATTAACCTGTTTCATAGAAATAGCAACAGTGTGATACACACAGGCTTTTCTCCAGCCTTTTCTGTGATTCTTGAAAAAGAAAAACAACTGCAAAGGGAAAGGGACAGTTCACTCCAAAATCAAAAATATATATTTGTCTTCTGGCCTGCAGTGCTATTTATCCATCTAGATAATTAAGGTGTGAGTTGTAGAGTTTTGGAGACACTGGCAATAGAGATCTCTGCTTTCTCTTGAATATAATGGAACTAAATGGCATTTTGTTGGTCAAAGTGCCAAAAAAACAACAACAGATCTTGTTGTGAGCACTTTGAAGTAGGAACATTTTTCTTAATGGTTGAAAGAAAAGTAGTTGCAGTAGATTCTACTGTAGAAAGAAAGTATTAGGAAAGTCAAATGTCGTACTGCTGTGTTCCAGGTTGCATCTTGTAAAAACGTTGTGAATATCAACATCTGGGACACGTTTATTTAGTTTAGTCTGTAAGTAAAACACATTGGATCAAGCCTCATGTTCTCCAAACCTCTCTATCACAGACTCAGTGCCAAACTCAATACTCCTCTGGTTTATATTATAGAAAACACTTGTCCCACATAAGATAAAAGCCAGTTGTGTCAATATTAATCCCTCTCACCAGATCAGATGTAAAGACACATTTTGTTGTGGTTTAAATCTCTTTCCTCCTCTGCAGCAGCAGCCCTCACTTCATCTAAACTGAAGTTTAATCGAAACAATTCACACTGTCCAAAGCAGGCGGCATCATTTTGATGAACATTTAATCCTAAAGCCTTTTGAGAATAGTGAAATCATGTTCTGGTAAAAAGTCTACCCACCGTAGTTGAGTTGGTTGTTGTGTTGGTTGAGTCAGGCCTTGTGCCATTCATTCCAACTATGCTCCCATACAGCCACTGAAAATTGAAATTTTAAAATCATTTAACTGTAGTCCAAATACATACTAGTGTTTGCTTAGTATCCATTTAACCTGAATCTGTTTGTCAAATCCTGCAAAGGACATGGACATTGGATTTCAAATAAAGCTGCTAAATAATCAAATGATCTTTTTCAAAGAAAAAGTATGATGCATGCTGTAGAGCTCTGAAATAAATCAATAAATAATAAATATCAACTGTATTTCTAGTTAAGTCTTATGTCAGTGTCATATTAAAATGAAAATTGAAATCTTTGTGGAAACAAAGAAATGCCAAATTTGACTTTTACATGTAACCAAATACCTAAAGTCTTCCTTTCTAACACTAAAATATTTTGTTTCTTGGATCACATGACTGATAGAACATAACCTGATCAGACAGATCGATGGGACTGATCATTGACAGTTTGGATGTTCAATTTTGAATTTCTCATTTTGAATTTATCTGTCAGAATGTCATTTAAACAGTTTGAATTATTAGATGAAAAATGAGCATGTGATTTGATGAACTTGAATACAGTTCTTTTCTATTCTCTGAATTCATGAACCTTAAAAAATAATTGAAATCTTCTTTTTTCAAAGTGCACAACTTGAAAATCACATTTCAGGGATTTGATTTCAAAATTTGAGACCACATAAATGAAGACAGAGGGTTTTCAAAGTGAAATATTTGTTGTAGGTTCAGTAGTTGTTAAATTTCAGCATTAGCATTGACATTAACTGTGCAGTTGTGAATTAAAATTTAACAATTAGGTATCCATTAGTTTGCAGTATTCAGATCTTTACAGCTGTGTTTTGCTTCCATAAATCTGAGGCCTCGAAAGTAATTAAAGTTGATTTAGAATGAGAATAATCAATTTTGTAGTAAAATGAAAAAGTAAACAGAAATGAAAATTACAGAACATTAGCAGCATTTCTAATCAATTAAAGTTATGTCCTTTTCAGTACCATTGTTGGTTTTGGTGTAGGTCCCGCAGATCTTCCTGCAACTGCTAGAATAAATCCAGCCAAACAGAGCAGTATGAGTCCTCTCATCTTGAAAATTAAATTAGTCTCATATCTGCACATACACCTACTTTATAGTTTCTATGTCAGTAGGAGGAGTTTGTTACAATCCTTGTATGCACATGTTTCATGCTTCACTTGCAGCTTAACATCAAAGTCCAACTTTGTTTGTTTTTTAAACTTTTCTGATATTTTATCTGCTCGCGAAAGGACACTTAACATTTTTAACTTTGTTTATTGTACATTTTGTCTGTTTTTGTGTAGGGAGGTGGAAAGAGAGTCTGTTACCATAACTCACTGATATATGAATATACAGTATGTTTAAGAGGCACTGGATTATTTACATGATGTTATCATATGTGTGTTATTAACATGTCAATATTTCATTTTAAAATATCACTGTTATTGTTAATACTGGTATATCACAACACCCCTATATGTAAATCATATTAGTTAAATAAGAAGTATATTAAAAGAGCAATGTGTACCTATTGTGTGTGCAAACATGAGTACAGCAGTCCAAATAGAAAGTTGGAGCCAAAGACTGTACATTAAATAGGCTGTTTAATATGTGATCTATGGTTGAAGCAAGTTGTTTTCTCGCATCCCTTCCTTCCCAGATAGGCTCTGCAGGAGCACAGGATGCACGCAACGTCTGCTGTGAAGATGTTTCATAATATATAGACAAAATATCAAAAACAACTTTTCTATTGCTTCATTTAATGAATTTTTAGTTCTTACTGTAGCTTTTACGTTATTTTTAGATCTATTTATTATTTTATCCAAATAAAAGTAATAAATAACTGAAAGAATATTTAAAAAAAAAAATCAATAAAAATATTCTGAAATGCACAAATTGTTCAGGGGTTAGCTCTTTTGCCATACAATAACCAACATGGTTGCACAAAGAAATGCAGTTGCAGTTGTTTTGTGTTCTTTCAAATTCAAAGTTAAATATATCACTTATAATTAACCATTTAATGAAAACATTCCCTATAGGCAGTATATGGAAGCACATGTCCACTGATGGGGAAAAAAGGACCTCGTTAGTCATTACCATGAGAAACTCTCAAAATAATGACTTTCATTAGTTTGTCATTATTTTAAAAAACTGATGCATTTTTTGATAAGTCATTATTTTGATAATGTTCTCATTATTTTGAGATAATATATCATTAATTTGAGATTAATTCGAAAAAGTTAGTCAGGTGGCACAATGCGGCCACGCGCTCTGCCTCCGTAGCCGTGCGCGCGCGGTCTCGGTCGTTGCCATGACGATGAAAGAGTAGACAAGAGGTGAGCCGAGGAGCTGAGCTAAGGAGCTGATGAATCGAGCTGAAATGATCCATTTTCGCGTGAGAACACCTCGTTAAAGTTGTGCGGGTGGATTTATTTAATTTATCTGTACAGTCTGGAGCAGTTGACTTGAGTTAAGTGATGTTGTCGTCGTGTTAATGACGGAGGTGTTTCAGTATGAAGGGTCACAGCACTGAGGTCAGAGTGTTTGTCCGAATCAGACCAACGGCAAACTTCGCCAAAGACCTCATTCAGTGTCTTCCAGACGGACAGGTAACTAGCTATAACTTTGAAACGTTTTGACAACACTCACCAGCAGCTACAGCCACATACAAATCCGGGTAACTCACAGGTGATTGTAACGTTGAGTTTTCGCTGAATCAGTCAGTTTCTGTTTTCTTTGGTTAAAAATTAAACTTTAAGCTAACGTTAGCCATCCTTTGCCAGCAAACATGAATGATTTGGGTCATTTGCAAGTCAAAACAGTTCAGTTGTCTATAGTTTAAAGGTGATTAACTGGTGAAAACTGGTTTAATCCGATTGAAAATTTGTGGTTTTGAGGCTACTGTATATATACTGTATATATAACAGTTATGGTTTTCAGGCTACTGTATATATAACAGGGATAAATGGTAAGCTGTACTTAGCCGCAAACATTTGCCGAGTTTCTATCAGGATTTCTTTTGACCTTCAAAGCACTAAATCCATGCTTTACTGTGTGACTTTATGAAAATTTGCACATATCCGACTTTTCTAACCTTTTCCTAAAAGACCCTTTTCAGGGTCGACATTTTGACATGTTACAACAGAAAAGGCACAGATGCTATTTATTACATCAGTTATTCTTATGTGCTGTTTTCGTAGTTTTTTTTTAAAACAGTAAATTAATATCTTTTTTGTTGTTTTGTTTGTTGTTATTTTGTTTGTTTTTCTTTGATGCACAACAAATATTGGAGCTGATGAATTTTTGGCTGAAAACGAGAAATTAATTTATTATTCTAATGATTAAACTATAGGTGATAAATAATGGTTATTGGTTACTGTATTTGATTTGACAGATTATAGCAAAGCATTTAACTTGTAATTCTTAGGCAAAATGCTCTGTGAAGGCCAACGTATATGTGAATTTTTTTATACTTTACTTGAAAAAGTGACGATGTAAAGAGTCACCCCTCTTCTTTGTTTTTGTTGTAATAGGGATGACAGGCACTGTCTTAACCTTTCTTACAGTCAGGTTTGCTTAAATCACGTTACATGACGTTTTTTAAAATACAACAGTGTGAAATTATCAGCTATCAGTATGAGAAGCAGGTAATTAGAAGTTAATATATTGGCTGAGGAAAATCTCACAGCCCTAGGTTTTTACTGTTGGTTGGGCAAAGCAAGCAATTTGAAGACACCACATTAAGCTCTGGGACTTTGTTATGGACAGTTATTACAGTTTTTCAATGACTCAAAACATATTTTTGTGTCCTCAGACAGTGAATATCTATCACAGGAAAATCTCCAAGAAGCCTCTGGACCCCAGGAAAAGTTATGTGAGCTCCTGGTCATTCCGACTGGAAGGCGTCCTGCAGGATGTATCCCAGGAGGAGTTTTATGCCCAAGTGTGCCGGCAGGTGGTACTGGGAGCACTGGATGGTTATAATGGTAGATCTGTTTACTTACATAAAACTGACAGATAGCGGTACCCAATTTAATGTCAACACACTAGGGCAGAATGATATGCAAAAAAAAAAAAAAAAATCATATTGTGATTATTTTGACCAATATTGCCATTGTGTTGAGTCATGATTGTAGTGGGAATGTTAATTTTCAGTAAAGAAAATTAAAATAAATGAAAATTTTTGTTGGAGTCTGGACAATATGATTTGTAGGCTGGGGTGTCTCTTGCTGATAATATTTCAGTTATTTGCTCATCTCTACAACACATTGTATGTTTGTTATTTTCCAGTTGTGTTGTGACACTTATCATAGCTGGTTAAAGGGACCCAATACCCTTGATAATATTGATCAAAGTATTTTCTTTTGGAGATTTTCATCATTTATCCCCCAAGACTTTAGTGTATTGTTTATAGTATTTTTATTCTTCTGTTGTGTGTTTTTCAGGTACTGTGATGTGCTTTGGGCAGACAGGTGCAGGAAAGACCTACACCATGACAGGATCCACAGAATCATATAAGCAAAGAGGCATCATTCCTCGGGCCCTTCAGGAGGTAACTGAAATTTTTTTCCTGTGAAACAGACTGCTCCACTTTAGAAAATATGTTTTTTTATTTACATCTATAACATGTTCTTCAGGTGTTTCAGGAGGTAAAGAAAAGGACAGAGCAGGCCTTCACTGTACACCTGTCTTACCTGGAGATCTACAATGAGACAATGGTGGACCTGCTGTCATCGCTGCAAGGCTCACCACACCCGTCTCCTCACAGTATGGTGGTGATGGAGGAGCCAGGCAGAGGGGTATTCATCAAAGGTCTGTCTCTTCACCCTGTCCACAGCGAGGAGGAGGCTCTCAACCTGCTGTTTGAGGTGTGTGGTTTTTGACTAAATAAATAAATACCTAATAAAAATTTTAATTTAAGGCAAAGTTTATACATTTCTGTATTGCTCCCGTTAAGGGCCCCCTGCTCATGTTGCAGACCACGTGTTTTTTTTTTTTCTTTTTTACCCCTCAGGAGTCAAGAAAATAAAGCAGAAATTTGTACATCTGTAAACTGCAGTTTTAATTTGAAGGGATAGTTTTGATTGCCAGTTGGCAGTCCCCTAGTTTGAAGAAGCAAAGAGAAGTACCAACACATAACAATGTACTGTGGACAGGTCATCAACAAAAGGTATTTTAGCCACTTATAAGAGGTTTATCTTGAAAAATATTTTTAAAAAATATACATTTAAGTGAACACTATATTTAGAATATTTTCATTGCCTTATTTTACTGTCAGATAGCCGTGTCTGACAAAACCACCATTATATAAGACAAATATTGCTCTCTCCAAATCAACTGAACTCCATAGATGAAAATGTAATTTTACCTCAAAGATCAAGGAAGTTACTACTGCTGCCTTGATCTGTTAGTTTTTGTTATTGTGTGTCTTTGGTGAATCTAAAATAACCTTTTAAAGCATCAAATTCACACAGTAAAACAAACAAACAAATCCAACTGAGGCAGGTGTTGACAAGCAACTCACTTGATGTGAGAGAAAATAATTGATATAACCTATGGAGTTTTGTTGGTTTGGAGAAGGCAATATTTGGCTGCTATAATGGCAGTTTCCTGTCAGAAAAGGCTGTCTGACAGCAAGTTGAAACCATGAAAATATTCTAAATGTAATTTATACTTAAACTGATGTTGATATATATATATTTTTTTTCTCGTGTTCTTTAGTTGGACCTTTTTTTTAAGTGGCTAAACTACCCTATGTTGCTCACCCCATCTACCCCACTTCAAATAATCCAAACCATCCTTTTAATTTTTATCTTAGTTTTTTTTGCTTATTATGAAATACAGTTGTTTTTATATGTGCCTTTTATTTTGTGCCTATTTAATTGGGTGCAATAGGGTGGGAGCACCCTTCTTGATGTATAAATTGAAAGTTTGACAGAGCTGTTCCTTCTTTACTCAGGGTGAGATGAATCGCGTTATTGGATCTCATGCTTTGAACAGGAACTCCTCCAGGTCTCACTGTATCTTCACTGTGCATATGGAGGTACGAGTCCAATCCAACCTTTATGGTTTGCTATAATGTTTGCTGTGGTCTCGGTGCTCAAACGTGCCTTTTCCTGTGTGCAATTTTCAGTAAGACAAAACACTGGACAAAATATATTTTCTCCTTCACAGTCTCACTCACGGACTCTATCTGACACCAAGTACGTCACTTCCAAGCTGAATCTGGTAGATTTGGCTGGGTCAGAAAGGCTGGGAAAGACAGGGGTGAGATTGAGATGTCCAACTTCACTTCACTTTACTGCTCATAAAACATGTTACACCGTTTGAGTAAGGCAAAGTCAGGGTATGATATCACTGTAGAGTGCAAATGTGGCTGCTTTTATTACAAGTTCTTTTTGATTTTTTTTAAATTCTTTAGTAAAAGTGAAAAAAGAATACATATATCACATTTCTCTACAATGTCTCAAGTCACTTAAACTTTTCCCACTTAATGTCACTACCTCTTCTTCCAGTCAGAGGGTCAGATGTTAAAGGAAGCCGTGTACATCAATAGGTCCTTGTCGTTCTTGGAGCAGGCCATCCTGGCCCTGGCAGACCGTCGTAGAGACCATGTTCCCTTCAGACAGAGTAAACTCACACATGCCCTCAAAGACTCACTGGGTGAGGCTGCCAGGTTTGCGTAAACTCAGCCTTAAGCTTTTATTTCAAGTCAGTTTTTGTAACAATGTGCTTGTAAATGCAAGGTTGGTGCCTAATAATTGAAGACATATTTTTATCAATGTTGTAACCTTTGTGGGTCAGAGTGCTCTAGAGAGAGCAGCTTATTCTGCTATGGCTTGACTCTCCTTTGGCTTTACCCTGGAGCTGAGAATCAAGACATGGGAACTTTCTGAACTTTCTGAACATTTACTGCCACTAGACAACTTCACTGCTTCTGCTCTTTTCCATTCTTTCCTTTGCTCATCCAAACCCACCATGCAACCATACTGCTGTGATTATGCCACAATCATATGCATTGTGTTTTGTGGAAATAGAACAGGAATATTCACACATCCAAGGAAGCCAGAATGCACAGAAAGTTTGGCTGCTCATTTACTGCTGATGCTTTGAAATGTGCAGACAAGAAAGATCCTGTATAGACGGATAACTTAGTGTGCCGTGAATGCTGTCGTCACACAAGCATGTTGATGTGACGTTTGTGATCTAGACAGGGGTAAGTCTAGCTGTGTAGTAATACTCTGAAACATAATGCATTTGTCTGTGTCTGTAGGAGGGAACTGTAACACTGTGCTTGTGGCCAACATCTACGGTGAGGCTGCACAGATAGAAGAAACAGTAAGGAGTGGAATATATAACATGAACCAAAAAGTCTCTTTCTAACTGTACATGGTGTCATTTCAGTTCTGTAAAATAATTGATGTTCTTTGCAGCTCTCTACTCTGCGGTTTGCTGGAAGAATGAAGTGCATCCAGACTGACCCTGTTGTTAATGAACACTTGGATCCAGCAGTGAGTTCACATGATGTTGCACATACTACATAAATGACAAGATCAAGAGTTACTGGGTTATAGTCTGCATTGTGTTGTACTCTCTGTGTGAGTCATGAAATGTTCTGTTGTGATTAGGCTCAGATCAAGAAACTTCAGAAGGATGTAGAGATGCTGAAAGAGGAACTGTCCCTCTGCAATGCATTGGTGAGTAGAGCTAGCAGAAAAATGAGAGACTGTACGTATTTTATTATAGTGTTTTAGTTTGTTTTGGTTTACTGTTGAACTTGTATCGCAGATCAAAATTCACATTTTAATAAGTTTCCAAGGTGTTGCTCATTTTATTTTCAGGAGAAAATATGTAAATTCAAAATATGTCATGACAGTTCTTATTGAAAGAAAAGGAAGATATTGGAATTCCACCTGTATTAAAGTGAATGCAACTGTCAATACCAGATAGTGCTTTGTAATGTGATACGAAACAGCTGAATGTGTTAATACAGAAGTTTAAATGCCTATTATTCTCCCATCATAAGACAAACCGGTCGAGCATCACAGGCGAGACATTGTCTGAAGCACAGCTTGCTGAGATCAACAGTCAGGTTCAGAGGTACTTGAAGGGGAGCCTCGAGGAAATCAGTGTGAGAACATCGCAAAGATCACAGTCATTAATACTTCCTCTGCCAATATAGCAACAATTTTGGCTTGAATTTCTCTCTGCATGTCATCTAATTACAGATCCTAAGCGTCAGGCAGGTCCAAGCAGTGTTTGCCCAGTTCAAGCTTGCTGTGCAGTGAGTGTTACCTTCCTTTTGTAATGTGCAACTTCAAAATGCAGTTTTGAGTCAAACTAAATTTGGAACAAGGTTTTATTTGTTAATGGTGACTGATTGGTGTGAGTGATGTGTATAAGCAGAGAACAAGAGCGGAAGGTGAAGGCTCAGCTGTGCCAGACCTCCAAGCTGGTGAAGAAAGACCATCGTGCTAGCACAGCTGCTATCAAGGTCAGTCCATCTCTGATTCATAGTTAAAGGGACAGTTCACCCCAAAATTCAAAACAGATATTTTTCTTCTGTAATGGTATTTATCCATCTATTTTGGCGTGAGTTTCCTAGTTTTGGAGATACTGGGGGTAGAGGTGTCTGTCTTCTCTCCAGTGTAATAGAACTAGATGGCATTTGTCATGTGGTGCTCAAAGCACCAAAAAAGAAAACCTTGGTACTACGTTCTTTCTAATAGAAAGAAAGTTGTTCCTACATCAAACTGTTCAAAATATGGTGTGTGGATTATCTTGAGTAACTGTGTCATGAATTTTTTCAAACTGAGTGCCATTATGTTGTAGAGAAGGCTGACACCTCTGTGGCCCATATCTCAAAACTCAACAAAAAAAAATCTAGATGGATAAACAGCACTACAGGCCAAGGAGAAAATATCTATTTTTGATTTTGGGGTGAACTGTCCCTTTAAGGGCTCATCATTGGAACTAGCAGTTGCAGTTTGGTTTGTCTGTTGTAGCGGTAACAGTCCATATAGTGACCAGTTCATAATGACCAAGCGTTGAATCATAAGATGTTGCTTTGTGAACTGTTGAGGAGTGGGATACCAGAGGCAACACTGAAGATGGAGAGTCTCAGTCATCAAAAAATGCCTATCGCCCAACTTCGACTAAAGCCAAAACTAAGAAGTCCCGGGAAAAACAGAGGTAAGTGAATGTTCTAGTTTCTAGTTTGTTATTGTAGTCCCACCTGTTCATTTGTCGGTTTTTGTCATGTTTGCCATAATAAAAGCATTTAAATAACAAAACACAGGACTTTTATTGTGAAAAATTTAAGGAAACTGCTGTTTGTAGATGTATATACAAACCTCTGCCGTGCTAGGCTGATGAGCCAAGTCAACCTGAGTCGGGCCAGGCCAGCTCTGTCTATAGAAAAGGGCCAATAGTGTACTGATTGAAGCCTGCAGGACTGGATTAAGTTAAATGCATCAATTTGGTTTTTCAAGGAAGCATTTGGAGAGCGCCTCCAAATCAAAGCTGAATTCTGTCCGGACACCTGAGAGGGAACAGGAGTCACAAGAACCAGACACTGAGAGCCAGGACACCCATGAATCACAACTGCCTGGCAATGAGTTCTTACACCCTGAGTGAGTATGACATGAATATAGCCTTGTCTATTAAATGGTCTGCTGAGATGTCTGCGGCGGGCCTATAACTGTAATGTGCACACTGTTATTACTGCTGAAAGGCTTGCTGTCTCTGCTCAGCTCTCCTCCACCAAAAGAAGAGGCCTTCGAGGATTTCAAGGCGGGACAAGGCAGCAAGATCAACTGCATCCTGAAGGAGAACAAGGCCGTGCTGCTGGAACGCCGCAGCCTTCTTCGACAGCTCGCTGAGGAGGTAAACGCTGTCAAGAGAGATATCGACTGCACCACAGCCACCATACAGCAGCAAAAGGAGCAGAGAGGAGCCCAAGGTACTGTTTATATCAAGTAATACTTCTGAAAACTAGATTTGATTTTTGCTTTGCTGCTCTTGCATTTCCCATTATATATACAAGTTTCATCACGATTTGCTGATATCACAAAGTCTGCCACAAATTAACTTTGCTTCAATCCGCCCAAAGACAAAGTAAACTAAGCGGTGCTACCTATACTCATTTATTATTTTCCCTTAACATATTGAATAAATGTAGTATTGTTTCACCGCATATTTTGTCTTTTAGAATTAAGAACCAAAGATGAGTTAAATACTTAAATTTTCCTGGCATCTGTGCAGCCTTGTTGATTGACTGTGTCTGATTTGGTTTTCTGATGCAGAAAAGATAGTCTCGTTACTTTTCTGATATCTACATCACTGCATGAACATAAGTAGATGTAAATGAAAATGTTGCAGGCCGTGACGTACAGGAGTAGAGGCAGCTCACACAGCGGTAAACATTTTTCCGCGCTCGCTGCCTGCTCCAAGTGAAATGAAAAACACTGCTTGTATGACCAATTGATTCCTTATAAATTCTGATTTTTATATTTTAGAAAACATAACCCTTGGAAAAGTATTTTTTTCCCAACAGTTTTATTTATTTATTTCTTTATCCAGACATGGAAATTATAAGATCAAATCTTATGCTTTATTATACTGCGCAGAAACCCTGACAGTCAGAACTGGTCTGCACAGTGTGGGTTTGTCCTGATGGTCCTGCCAAAAGGTCTGTGAGATCTAAGAGTTTAATGTATTTTTCATTGTGTGCTTTTGTGTGAAGGTCAGTATTTGGTCATGGAGGGGGAGCCACTGCTGCAGGAGCCAGATGCTACTTTATTGATGCAGCTCAGAGAGCTGAAAGTCCTGTACCGCCAGAGATATGAGGTGCTGCGGGACATCAAGGCAGAGGTCAACTACTGTCAGCACCTGGTGGATCAGTGCCGGGTGCGCCTGCTCTCTGGTCAGTCCTCCAAATATCTACGTCTTCCTGACACAGTTTTGAGCTCTCATAGCTGAAACAACCTGTACCTTAGAAAGATGAGACATAATTAATTGTTCATGTTGCAGAATTTGAGAACTGGTATGAGAAGTTTTTCCTGATGCCTGAGAAGGAGCCCCTTAGAGACGTAAGTCTGCCTCACATTTACAACACGTTTAAGCTAAATAATGATTATGTATAGTTTCACATAATAACTCCAAGACATAAAGAAAGAACAAGTGCAAGACTCATGAATACAGGGAATTATATATTTTCTAACAAGTCCCAGCCAGCTATAAGCAATGGAAAGGAAATCTTTTTTTTGTTTGACATGTGGTCATGAGTTATTATCTGCTGATCTTAGGAGGAGGATGCAGAGGAACAGCTTCTTCCTGACAGCCCCAGCTCCGAGTCCTTCTACAATGCTCACTACAGAACTATGAAAAGGGTGAGTGTCCCATTCTGTTTTATTATTGTTGAAATCTTTTTACTGATTTTACAACCAATTTTATAGAGAATAAATGGTAACAAATCCAGGATGCCACCCACTCTGCTCTATATTCTAATGAATGACTGTATACTTGAACCAAAAAAAAAAAAATCAAAGAACATGAAGTGAATGATGGTGGTGGTGGAAACATCTTTACTTGCTTATTTGGCCATGTCACCTCACCAATCACTTATCGATTGCTTATTGGACACTATTTTCATGTGTTTGACTAATGTGGACAACAGTTGTTGAAACTGATTCAGTGTTGAGGGAGAGTGCTGTAGCCGGCAGAAGTGAAACTTGAGTTGCATCTTAATCCCTCTGGGCAACTGTGCACTATCAAACACATCCACAAAAAGTGCTTATTTTTTGCTGATAACAGGATCAGATTGTTACTTTAAGTGTCTGACAACATTACAGAAAGGATCACTACAGAGAATCACCTTTTTGTTTAACCAGACAGCTGTTTTATTGCTCTCGCTGAACTAACCAGATTTCTTTATGGAAATTAACAGAAACAAAATAAAACTCAACAAAAACCTATTGGTTCACTTTAGCACTGTTCCAACAATCAGCAAGTCTGGTTTGGTTGAAATAAACCCTTAATTCACTGCCATACTACTATCTAAGTAGATATATATTAATAATCAATATTCCGTCTACAATTAACCTTTTTGATTTTTCTGTCTGTACAGAGGAACAGCAGAGCGCTGGTCTTCACTCCAGTGCAGAGGAACTCGTCTGGACAGAGGAGACTTCCTCCAATTCCACCTGTTACCTAAAGTGAAGTGAGTTTTACGTACAAACCGAAGTTTGTGAACTACGGCGTCCACGTGCTAAATGTGATGAAATGTAATTTTCATTCAAGCACAAAAGACACAACACAATGAATCAGCTTCTTAAATGAAAAGTAAAATTTATTATTCCTGAACCACAAAATAGACTTCTTTGGTTGTACAAATTCACTAGTTACAGTCTTGTATGAGCTCTAACCCTCGACCCTAGGACTTCTGATCCCTTCCCTCCGACCTATTTGCAAGTAAAAGCCCCCAAAGAGAACTCAAGACAAAAGAATAAACACAAAAACTTGAAACACTGCATTAATAATGTAGTGAAACCCACCTGGAAAAAAAGATTTACCTACTGTAAGTTAAAAAAAAAAAAAAAAAGGATATCAGCCATTGCAAATGTTATCAAACAAACTGAATTTCAGTCAGTGAGAGCAACATGGAAAGCTATTATTAGAAGACCCTACATTAAATTAACACAAATGCTACTATACTGTGATTCTGCAAAAATACCCATCAGATACATAGACTGACAGTATGTCGAGCAATGAACTGAAATGAGATCAATGTCTTGAGAGGGATTTCTAACTGGCTCTCCCATTAACAAACCAATATACATGCAGAGAGCGTCCCAATGCCAAGCCTGTCCAAACCCAGACGCATCAGCAGTCCAGACACTCGCTTGGGTCTAGGTCAAGACCGGCTCAGTTTCAAACCCAAAGTTTGCTTTCCTTTCAGTATTTGTACATTATTCACACAATAATAAATGATTCTTTTCAGTGGCATCAGATTTAAATTAACCATAGACAGAAAAATAAAACACCTGCTACCTTCACGCCACTCTGGAATACCTCCAGATAATTCAAGGATAGATATGAATGATTCACATTGCTAAAAAAAAACAAAAAAAAAACCCATATCAGGGCAGGGTAAGTACCGTTAATTAGTAAATGATGCTAAAAATGTTGCCAAATGTATTATATATTTGATAATGTGAACTGTTTTCTGTCAGGTCAATGCTGCTGCCTCCAGTGTAGTTATTATCTACAAGGGGAATGTAACACAGTCAGTAAGTCTGGGCAGTCACCAACATTTCAGTTTAACCCATGATGATGTGCAACAGCTATCTGTTGTCCTAGCAATCTAATTAACTTCTCTCAAACCCCCCTGGGGGATTCATAATCGTATATAAAGTAGATTCAATGATATAAAGTGATATGCAGTTCATAAGATGAAAGCTTTGATTTAGTGAGCCATAACAATCATTGTTTTGTTGTTTTTATGATAAGCTATAATAAGCCTTAATCATGCTCTTAATGTCCAAAAGAAGTGGATGGGTTAAAACAGTGTAAAATAGAAGGCCTTCAATTTCAATGATAAAACAATAAATTACTTAAGATATGTTTTTTTAAAAAGCTGATGAGTGGCAGTGCAAAAAAAAGATATGTACTGTTTCTATTTAAAAAAACAAACTCTCTCCACACTGTGACTGTGAAGGTAGCAGGATGTTCCCTCCTCAATTAATATATACACTCCTGTCCGTCCAAGTCTCAAGAAACCCCTGACATTTTACAATCGAGTCACTGAAAGCCTAAAAATATCGTTAGTATAGCTATGACCCATTTCTTTTGTTTTCCAGTATGTTTTTTAAAACAGCAAAATCATTGGAGGTGTGAAAAATAAAAAACTAAAAACTTCGGTCACCTTTTTAAAATAGCTTCTACTAGGTAAACCGAGCGTAGAACAAAAAAAAAGAAAAGAATGGTCTGTAAGTAGCGATCCTAGCTAACCACACTAGCTCTTTCTTGCCCTTCAGGGACTGTTGATCAACTTGCCAACTCATCCACAGACTGTTTAGGCAAGACTGGCACGCAGGATATAAGTGAGTGTGTATGTGTGGTGACTATTGTAGTCTCCTCAGTGGTTATATATAGGAGAGTTAAATCTCACTCTACTCACACTGTGTGTAGTGTTTTAGTGACTCTGCACCTCTTATGGATGCGCCCATGTGTTACCAGTGTTCCACAGTGTGTTTCAATGATTGTGTGTGTGTGTGTTTGCATTTTGTATCCGGATTTCTTATCTCAGTGTGAGATGTTACGTGGGCACGGCGGTTTCCAGGCTGCGGCGGCCCTGCCTCAGTTTGCGCTTGTTGCTGTACAGAGCCATCTCCTCCAAGGCTGAGGTGGCAGGCAGCGCGGTGGGTACCTCGGCCTCGGGGCTTGCAGCGGGCCCTAGACAACAACAAAAGAGACAGGTCAACTTAAGTCACTGCAACACATCCATCATGCTACTGTAATCACTCCATAACAGCAGCTGTGGAGTATCTGACTGATGAGAAAGCGGGTTGATCCCCTAAACCTGCGAGAGAAGCCCCACATTCAGATCAGCAGCTGGGAAAAAAAGCAGGACCCAAAAGTGTCGCAGAAAACTGAAGCATAAATTACTGCGTGTTTAAACCAGCCACCTCAATGAGCTCTGTAGTCACACTTAATAAATATCCTCCTCAGTCTTTTGTCCTGGAAGCTCAGAAGCATTTCTACTTTAGGTGTCAAAGAAAAATAACAATGGCTTAATTTTGAGTGAGAAATGTAGAATTTAACTTGTATTGGTATGGACTAAATTTCTGGTATTGTGACATCCTTAACATATGCAAGACAAAAACTTCTACACAGTTCAATTCTTTGATCCACCTGCTCTGCTGGCATAGCAATACATTCTCCGTCTGAAGTGCAACTTGTGTCTTCTATTGCATCACTACAACAGTTAACATCAGTAAACCACGCTTCCAAAATAAGGTCAGGGAAGGCGAACCTTTGGTTGTTGCATGACTACATTTCCCAGCACCTGCATGACCCGGTTTCTTGTGTGCTTGTAAACACACTTACTGACAGGCTACTTACACACTGCAACACTCACTGCTGAGATCCAATTGTTTGGCTGTTCATGTTATCTTTTTTTTTAAATGTGGCCAGTACCAGACTCCAGTGTGAGCTGGACATAGTCCTGAATTTGGTTCTTTTGGAATGCACAAAAGAACGGTAACATGTGACACAACGTCAACAGATGTCACTGAAGTTGGAGTTTGATTTGTAAGTTAAAGTGCAGTGGAAGCCAGCAAGTTTGTGAGCAGATGATAACAAGGACAAGGAGAAAGAGACAATTCTTTAAATTATCGCTTTTTGTGCAGCAATGGCTGCTACTTCTGCGACAGAGGTGGGTGTGTGTGTGTGTGTGGATGTTGAGTAAGAGCTAGGAGTGGTAGGATTGTGACATGAATGACACCAATGAATCCAAAATTTCAGGATGTCAAGGGCCACGTTTAACTACATCTGTCTGTGACTCTTTAAGAAACTCATGGCAAGATTTAAAGTGATGTAAAAGTCACATGAATTCAGATGACTGTTTACACTGAGTTGGATTAAAAAGAACTATCTGATTTAGAAATATGAAAGTTGCCCAAATTCAGTTTGAAAAGACCAGATTCTATGGCTTTGTTTAGACTGCAGGCAAATCAAATTTATTTCTAAAATCGGATCTTTAAGACAGACTGTACACACTATTATTTGCAAGTGACCAGATCAAATTTGTATCTCATGACATCACCAACCTATCTGTATGGGTTGTTCTAAGGACACAGGTGTCAGTAACTGCTTACAATAGTGACATGGCTTTCCAACATGGAAGCATGAGAAACAGATCCATCATGTTGTTATCAATCAGTCACTGTCAAGTCACAGTGCAGGATTGAAAGGTATGAATTGCAGTTGCTCTGATGCACTTCTGTCAGTCTGGATTTGATGTTATCGTTGTGTGTTGTGTAGCAGTTGACACAAAAGTTAATCTGATTGGAACATCTGGACTGAGACACATTTGTAGAAATCCAATTTGAAGTGCATTTCAAACCAACTGTTTTTTTTTCTGTCAAGGCTTCATAAAATCTGTCTGGATATGCCAAAAATTGGATTTGAACTGGCAGTCAAAACAAAACCTGTGCAATTTATGCTGTTCTGAACATTACCTAACAAGATGATTAGAAACACTTAGAGCTCCCTGTAATCACTACTTTCAGTCAAAGCTTTAAACATTCATGCACAATCTGGATCACGTTTTTTTGTGAGATTGTTAGTTTGGACAGCAAATTTCTCCTCCACTTTAGACTTTGTATTTTGCGGGCAGCAGCAGGCGAAAGCACGTCCAGCTAGACACCCGTTTTCATACCTGAACCCACAATTAAATCAATTTGTCACACAACCAGCAGGTTAGAGTATAAATGCACAAACCAACACACGCTCTCCCCATAAATACAATCACAAATAGACCCAAAGACACATGCACACAGGATCCTACCAATAAGAGCTGCTTATCCCAGGTAGTCACCTGAATCAAAAGGGACAGAAGAAATTGAGATAATATATTTTTCTCAAAGCCTGTTCTAATGCAGTAACACACCGAATAGCTCTAGTACTCACCTGGGTTGGTGGAACCGTCGTCGATGAACTGCGTGTCATCAGCTGTGTCTGGGGACTGGAAGGCAAGAGGAGACAGTCAATAACTAAGCAACAGAGGTGTTTTAGTCACCTGCGTCCCAGGGGAAGCCGTCACCATGTGAGCAGGGGAGCTGGCAGCGAGGGAGACTGTGAGAAGACGTGCCAGCCGCTCACTGCCGGTTTAGCAGACAGCACTGAAGCTCCCAATCTGTCAGAGCCACTAAAGCCAGAGTATATCTACTCGACTACTCCCCCAGGAGAGATTGGCATGTTAAAGGAAAGGGAGGTTAAGTTAGGTCATCAGTTCCGGGGTTGGTTGTGTAGTGTAGGCACATCCACAAAGAGACAGCAAATAGGGCAACAGTACAGCACCAACAAGAGTCACCGACGCACAACGGAAAAACCAAGCAGCATGTTGAAATGTTCTGTATGTGTGCTGATGATGCTATATACCAAATAAATTCCCCTTTACTCTTTATCGTTACCAGTGTTGAGCTGTTTATTCTACATGGGGACACTCTCAAGGGGCTGCTATGACCTGCAAGCTGAAGATCATGTGACCAACGTCTGCTAGCTTGTTAACTGTACGACACAAGAGACACTAGCTGCTGATTTAACAGTGTTGAGTTGCCACAAAATGTTGTAACTGAAAGATTTCAACAAGAATGAAAGAAAATAACATTTGTCGTCTTTTTCCTAGAACAGCATTGAACTGTATCCTCTTTATTAACTGATATTTCTCCAGACTTATTTTTAATGTTTTTGGGCGACAACAATCTGATGGCAATTCTTTGATTACAGAACTGATGCAAAAATTGTTAATTGTATAAATAGCTTCTTCTACTTCATCTTTTCATTAATCTTACCAGCTCACCGGAAGCTGACAGGATACAAGATACAGGATATTTATTCATCATTATACAATTAAGTTGTATAGGGAGATTTTGGTGTAATTCAGTCTTTGATTGATTAGATTGACTGTAGAGATTAAAAAATAAAAACACCACCAGATCCATGCATTATGTTTTTCGACTGTGGATTGACAGAAACAGGACGGGACAGGAGTCATTCTTCCAGGAACAGGGACAAGTCACTTGCTAAAATATTAGCCTCTGTGGCTTCTACGTATTGACAGCTTGATGTCTATGTTGCGGTTGACTAGCAGCAGTGTTCTCATGACCTAACCACTTGAAACGCCAAGCATATTGTGTATCGACCCATGTCACGACCACAGGCTCAGTAGTTCCATTTGAAGGCAGCAATTGTGTGATAAATTCTGCTGTCATGTGACCTTCACCTTGCAGATCATAGTGGTTGCTTGATTCTCCTTTTCTGCATAATTACGGTTTTTAGTCACCTTACTGACATCAACACAGCATTTAAACACTGTTTTTCTAGGTTCATACGCAGTCTGAAACATTCTGCAAACACAGAGATGTCAATTAAATTACACCCACCAAAGGGAGAATACAAACAAGGAGAGGAGGTCAATGTGCAACAACCAAACCACACAAGATCCCACGCTCAGAGGAGCACAGACTGACAGTGACACAGACGACCACAGATACTGGACCCCATCAAATGAAAAGACCACTTCCGGACAAGCTCTGCTCACTCCAGCACCCCTCCAGGATTCCCCTGCTTCCCCTCCCGTCTCAACTACTTCACACAAACCTACACAAAACGTCTAGCCTAATGTCAGCGCAGGAGGAGGAGACCCTTCAGCAGAACCGGAGCCTGAAGTTACCCCTCTGCCTGACATGTGACCCATGCGTGGAACAAGACAGCCGATGGAAGTGAATGTGAGAGTGGATGAGATGCAGAGTTTGTGGCCATTTTCCCCCGGAACCAATTCTGGTTAGTTAGTGGGATCAAGAACCTGTCTGTGATTGATTAGTTAGCTGAGAGGTCGATGGCTGTGAATGGTTATTGCTGTAGTTGCTTTTACATTTGTGAGTGATAAGTGGGAGGCAGAACGTGAGAACGTGAGGGAGACCCAGGGCTGATTTTTTGGTGTCATTTAAGTCTACCTTCATTGTGCGAGTGAGAGTTAGTGAGCCACACCACTATAGTGCAGAGCAAGAGGTGCTGATCAATCACTGAGCCAAAACCTAGTCTTGAGTCGCACTGATGCCTCTTGATTAACAGAGAAACTAGAGGTGGGGAGGCAGCAGGGAAAGCCAGGGGGAGGGGAGGAGGCCGGGGGCCCCGGGAGCTCAGCATGCAGCCAATACCTGGATGTCGTATACGGGTTTGGAAGAAGGAATGGCGGCAAACTGTCGGTAGTCAAACTTCTTTGACGACAGGGACTAGAAGGATAGCAAACAGGAATGAGCAGAGGTCGAGGAGGGAAAAACAAGGACAGAGAGAAAGAAGGAGAGTGGGAGAAAGTAAACAATGGAGGAGAAAGGGTGGAGAGGTGAAATGTCAAGAAAAGGAAAATGAATAACAAAAGGATGAGGGGAAAAAGAAAACAGAGAGAGGTGGGAGGCAGAGAGGCTAATGGGTGATTCAAACAGCTAGCTGTGGCCAGCTGTAGCTGATTGGTTAGAGTGACAATGGGCAAGATGGTGGATTAATGCCAATGTGTTTTGAAGCTTATGCACTTTTCCCCCTTTCCAGCTTCTAAACCAACAATCTTACTTGTTGCCGTTCTCAAATAAAGCTCCTAAAATCAAAACTGCAAAGTCAGTGTTACAGCATTGTTCAAATATTTGATGATTCGAGCTCTTCAGGTCCATAAAACGTTCACACTGACACAAAAGCCAGTGGAAACTTCAGTCAAAAGCAAAGTGGGAAATTAAAAAAAGGTTCAGTGCTTACCAGTCTGCCTGGAGAGGTTAGTGCTCGTGGACTGAGCTCTGTTAGAGGAAAAAATAAAATGTGAAATTAGAACAGAACGGCCAAGGGAGATAGGAATGAAACATCAACATGTCATCAAACACAGTCATGTAATTAAAAAAATAAAAAAGAGGCCTCTGCGGCTTTAGTGACAGTAGCTTCCTACCTTCCATAGGTGTGGGAGAGGGCGTGGGGGCGGGTGAGGGCGACTCCGTCAGCTGGTCTAGTGTGCCGCGTTTCTTCCCGTCCCGAGACTTGGCGATGACCATCTGAGCTTTCAGTGCATCCTGCTCCAGAGACTTCATTCTGCAAGAGGAACCACCACCATCAGATAAATGACGGTAGAAAATAAGCGAAGACTTACATACATACAGAAACAAAGACTGATGGAGGCACACACACCGCTGTAGGTGGGTGTGGTAGCCATCACTACTAATGCTGGGTGCTCCTTGTCCTGGTTTGCTGTGACAAACGACTGGTTTCATTTCATCGCACAATAAGAGGCATTCCAGGAAAAGGACTGCCTACTGCTAGTAGGCTTACCCTCAACTCACAAACAGCTTGCAAACTGTGTGTTAGTACAAAGAATAGATGAAACTCAAGAGAACAGCAAGGCGCAAATGAAAAGAGCGCTGCAGAGAGGGTGGAGACAACACAGAATAGAGAGGAGGGGGACGAGAGGAAGCTAGAAACAGCAAAGACGTGCAGAAGCAAGACAGCACTAGAAAGGCAGTGAAGCACTGTCACAGAGTCGCTGCTGCGAGTGCTTGCTTGGACCTTTCTGAACTCAGCCTCTAGCAAAAATACCCAAAAGCACCCCAGCACACCCCCACGATGCCGTGCGTCTGGCCCTGGTGGCTGGGGCCGAGGAGCAGACCTGAGCTGGGAGGCTGCAGAGGAGGAGGTAGAGGAGGTGGGGGGCTGGGGGGCCTCGGGCGTGCCCTGAGACGCCCTCACTCGGGCCTGGTAGAGCCTCTTAGCCAGGTCCTGCTCATACTGCCTAACATCCTCCTCTAGGCCATAGGGCCTGGGCCCCACAGGGCCAAGGAGAGGGTGACAGAGAGGAGGAGGAGGAGGAGGAGGAGGAGGGACGAGGATGACAGGTACACCAGGGTGGAGGAGGAATGAGGAGGAAAGAAAGGCATACAGACAGAAAAAAGAGAAGAAAACCAAAGAATGGAAGGTAAAACACCAACACATTTAGAGAGCCAGGAATAATAAATAAGATCCCATTTGTAGACATGAAAACAATATGAAAGGAGACGCACTATCCACACACAAACTCAGGATGATGTCACAACACAAAGTAAACTGTGACATCTGGGCAAAAACCTGAACCCTGTTATTGACCAGTATGACAGGAAATCTGGGACACAAGTGTCACTAACCCTCATTATCCTTCATCAGGAATATACACTATGTGAGCTAAGCTTTAGTTTTAGTTCATCATCAACACGTGTCAGTGTTATCAGCCCAGTCAAGGTTTATGTCACGTGCTGCTCAAAGAAAACAAACTGTCACCCCTCTCTTCCCGTAACTGACTCCCGCTTTGGCAAAAATTAATGCAGAGCAACAGAAAAGGCTGAAAATATTTATATTAGCGTGGAAAGATGCAAAGCCATAAAACGATCAGGTACCACAACCAACGTGAGCCTCTGCAGGAGACACTGTGGACGACGTTACAGTTTGCTCTTGTTCATTAGCCAGAAAGTTACTCAAAGCCATAAAAGTTTGTTTGCAAAAAGTGTCTCCAGATAACATTAATTCTGAACTGCCAGATTAATTAATTAGAGGTTTAGTCAACTGGCTAGGTTTTTAAATAAACTTTTAATTAAGTCAGTATTTCAGTAAACAACATGGATGAAACAATATACTGAATATTGAAATAAAAACGTCTGTACCAAACTGTGACAATATCTACTGTAATATTACATGATTAAGTATTTTATTTTCTTATTTTTATTTAATTTTTTGTTTTGCAGTTGTACATACAGAAATCAAGAATTCATTGCCACAAAACAATTAAGGCTAATTTTTTGCAAATTCTTAGGTCATGGCTGGCTACTTTTATTTTATTAAAGTAGGAAAGCAGAAGAACTTTAACTTAGAGGGACTTTGAAATGTTTCATCACACAAACAGTTTTGGTTCAAGTAAATTGTAAATTTGAAACATTTTGAAAACGATGATTCATCAAATGATTTACAGATCAGTGAAAAATAAAAATAAGTTGTTGCAACAGGTCTCATTTTTTATTATGTGTATTAAGATAAGAAATGATCATAAATGTCAAGGAAGCCACTTTGATATAAACTTGTTTCTGACTTTACTGGATTTTTCTTCTAAACAGCTATCACACTGGATTACACTGCATTTACAAACAATTTAATAATAATGACAATAATAATAACGAAGAATTTAATTTTTTTCTTTTTTTTTTCTTTGTCACATCCCTGTTAATATCATTGTACTAGTAATACAAGAAATGCAAAAACAAAATGTAAAGTAAAAAGCTAAAAAGACCTTTTATCACCCTGGTCAGAGTGTGTTGCGTGTCATATTTACCGTGCTGCCCTCCACATGGCTCTCTTCTCAGCCTCCAGAGCTCGTTTCTCAGCAGGGGACAGGTCCTTGTCAAGGGCCACAGCCAGCTCGGGGCTCTGCATACGAAGCCTCTCTTGATGTCTGCGCTCTGCTTTGGCCGTGCGGATGGGAGCCGCTGACTCCCCTTGGTACACTGGGATCAGACTAATGACACACAGGCAGCAGCGATGACGATGAGTGAAAACGGGACTAATATTACATGGAGACATCATGTGATTTAGAAATCATCCCATGTCTGAGAAGAGAAGTCTGTATTTTCCTTGAAATTGCTGTGTAACAAAATAAAATCAGAAACAGATTGTTCTTCTGCAGCTACATTAATAATGTAGTAGAGGTGCACAACTAAATGATCTGTCTCTGTATTTGGCTGGAAAGCAGAGAGGGCGTGGTATGTGCCAGAAGTCACACTAAATCAAAACACTGTATTGTTCTGTGCTAACATTCATTGGCAGTGCCTTCAAAGCATGAAGTTGATTTAATCAGCATACAATAAATTATGAAATATATTTCACCATCCTCATACTGTACTTTTCATCTCTCTTTTTTATGTTTTAAAGAAAGTTTTATTAACTGCAGATATAGAAAATATCTTTCAGTTGAATACTCTCAAATTGCAATGACACATATTTACATTGTAATGTAACATTAATGTGTATGTACAGTTTAATATTCTAGATTTATTGCATTGCATTCAATATTACAATTAAGTGCTTGTGTAAAAATGTACTAAGATAAAAGTAAAAAACTACTATTAACATTACTGCTGTACATTTTGGAAATTATTTTTTCACAAATAATAATGAGCAGAAATGTCTCCACTGCCTTATTTGTGCTTTCCTGAATAACATAATCAGATTTGGGCGCATCGCTATTGGTAGAGTAGTTAAGCGTTCCTTTGCCCACGTTCTGTATGTGTTATAAGCATAAATACATATTTGCAACTAACCTTGTCATCATCATTACTCATTTTAAACATAAAAATATAGTCAATCTCACAGCACAGCTGTTGACTGCTGTTTAACATATTATTGGCCACGATCAACTTTCATTCGTGTTCAGTTGCCCGACCACAGAAAAGAAAAAAATATATACCCCAAGTCACAAAGATGCCGATTCGAACAGGACTAATATTATAACAGGACCTCAGTGTTGGGGAAAAAATATGGCAGATAATTAACAGAGGAATTTTTACTTTACAACTTTCGGGCATGACAGATTTGAATGGGATTAAGATCACAGATGATCTCCACAGTTATTACAAAAACCCTAGACGTCCCCAGGTAAGAGCAGTCCTGTGCAAATCAGAATCAGTTTACTGATGCCCGGGGGGGAAATTGTTAGAAATGAAGATTAAGAGACATTTGAACATGATTTGTCTGATGTAATTACCCTGTCATGGAGTTAGGCCTCTGCTCCAGCCTGAAGCTGTCCTCCAGTGAATTCCTCTGAGAGTCTCCCTTACCATCAACAGAGGAAGGCCTACACACACGCACACACACAAACACACACACAACAATTAGCTGAAGAAATAAAAAAAAAATTAAAAAAAAAAACACATACAGAGCAACAGTGATATGTGACTTGTTACCCTGAGCTGCCACAGTAGCTGGGTGGTGTGACGTTGTAGCTGGGCGGCGTGGAGCAGTGCTGCGATGGAGTGTTTACAGGCTCCACCTTGTACTCCACTCCGTCCAACAGCACTTTACCAGTGACCTTCATCTGTGCCACCTGCTTAGCCAGGTCCTCCTCCTCATCCTCATCGTCTTCATCCAGCAGGTACTCCCGCGCCCGCTGCTCGAACTTCCTCTCTGGGGCGACAAGATCAGATTTCGAGGGCAGGTTAGTTGAGTCGGATGTTTTTATTAGTGATTGTTAAAGGATGCTCAAGGAGAAACAAGCAAACCTTCTTCCTCTCTCATTTTCTTGAGGTCATCCTCTCCAACGAGAGAGACTCGAGGTTTGGGTTTGTCTGGCGTCTGCTGCTTCACGTCAATCTCAAAATACTTCTGTCGGTCCCTGAAAGAACGCTGCTCTGGGCTGTCCTTACCACCAGGAGAAGGACTCTGTAAATTAAAAAAAAAACAGATTACAATTTATAAGATCATAGCAGAATGTGACAGATGACACAACGGCACAATAAAGGTCGATATTTGTTGCTAAAAAGCTAAAAGGAGCGCAGGTTATCACAAGAAATGTCAGTGGGGAAAGGTTTGACAGGCCAGAAGAAAAAGGAAACGATGAGCCATTAAACCAGAACCCAGCACCATTTTACAGATTTAAGATCAATTAACTGGCATTCCTATTATTGACAGACTTTCTCCCAGTCTTTGGGAGCAGAGACACCACCACCGGTCAAGCCAAGCACACCGCAGCCCAGGTTAAGAGCGGGGCCGCTCAGCTCTAGACATGGCGGAGGCGGTGGGTACCTGCAGCTCTGCCGACGGCCTGGAGCGGCGAGGCACTGCTGCCAGGCTCATGTACTCCAGACGGGGGGAGAGCTTGTTGGTCAGACCCTTACCAGCTCCCTCCTGACCATCTATGTCATCATCAAACACCTCGTTGTTCAACTCAGGCTGAAAAGGCCACAGAGGTCGTCACCAGACTGTCGGACTGAGAGAACTCAGAGCCAGTTTTTGTTTTGTTTTTTCCCTCAGTAAGCTGGGAACAGATCTAAACATGATTTGATATTTTGCTCTTGCAGCTTGAGAGTCGATATTCCCTTCTTAAACACTGTATTGGCCGGATTATAAGACACCCGTCTTTACTGGGCAGTCACTTTCCCCACATATCTTCATAAAATTCTACTCCTGCAGTTACATTTTGTTAAAATAGCATCTTTCTCAAAGTCATGTTTTTCGTGAAATGCAATCCGATAACTATTTCAGATATAAACATTCTTAAAATGTGTACCTTTATTTTTAAAGTGACACACATGAGTTTGCTTTCTTGCCAACAGACAGCTTTGCTTTTAATATTCTTTGGGTCAGTCAGTGTGTTCACTCACCTCTGGAGAAGGCTGCTTTGGGTGAAAGTTGTTCCTCACACCATACAGATCCTGTTGAACACAGCGGAGTGTTAATAAATCTCAGTAAAGACAGACAGAGGACAGAGACAGAGATACAGAGCAGGCAGACTGATTAGCAGAAAAAAAGGGGGATTGAATATTAGTACACGAGCCACACATGGATGGACGAATGGATCAAGACTCAACACCAGTATGACAGATGATGGCACTGGAGTACAACGATGAACGCATTCCACACGTCACAGCACGTCACAGGCCCACCGACACAGCGCAGGCTTCTGATAGGACAGCCTGCTCCAGTCAGGAGTGGGCGAAGGGAGGGGGGGGCGAGACCAACCAATCAGCACAGCATGCTTTTTTGTCGTTGTGACCCGGGCGAGTCCGGGCAGCACGGCCTACCTGCGGCGGCTCCAGCACTGCCAGTGAGCGAGGCACGGCGGCAAACGCCTTGTATGCCTGCTTGACATTCATGGGGAACTCGTCGGGCGAGGTGGGGGAAGGGGCGCGAGGCTGCAGGAGGGGGGGAGGGGGTGGGGTTGGGTGGGGCATGGAGGGTTCATATGGTAGAAGGAGCCGAGGGGAAGTAGAGGAGGTGGGAAGGACGGACAGACAGAGAGATGGAGGAGAGGGCAGACGATGAAAAAAACCAGCAAAGTTGAAGAAGACTGTGGAGGAGAACAGGTGAACAGCATGGCGGCTGGTTTCATGTGACGGAGGAGGGGAGTATGCCAGAGAGAGACACACAGTAGGGCCTGGAAAGTTCAAAGCCATGACAGATTTCTCTAGGGCTGTGACGATAACCGCATTACCACAATACTGTGGTCATTTGATGCCTACTGCAGGGCTGAGCTCATTATCGTCATAACGGCAAATTATATTTTGAAGGGTCAATCTCATGGTGAGAGCATGGATCTATTAATATGTCTAAGGACACAAGTCAGGAACACAGCCTCTGATTAGTTGACAGCAACTACACAAGGCATCTTGGGAAGGCAGCTAACAGCATGCTAACAACAACAACTTTTCCAGATAAAAAAAAAAAAAATCAGAAAAAATTCAGTGTTTGGTTTATAATTACAGAATTATTTTACGATGTCTCCAAAAAGACAGAGCAGTTCAAGGCTGATTACAAAGCTTCTGAAAGGGATACGATCGCACAGAAGCCGATGTTGTACAGGTTACATAACATTAGCATTAATTAAACGTGAGCCTTTCCTGCCCAGCTTACATAGAGGCTAACCCCTCACTTTTTCTTAACATTAGGGAAATAACAGACAAGACTTTTCTTGGTCTTGAGAAGGTGCAGCGTTTATAAATTGACAAATGTAACCTGAACTGTACATTTTCTGCCACACTGACAACTTACTGCTAAGTTTCTCCTCTGCTGTGAGAAACACAGGCAGTCTGCTGCTCTCCCTCCCTCACTTGCACACACTGCCCTATGCTGTAGCTATGCTAATGACACTGTGCTTCAATTAAGCCCAATAAAACTTAATTATTAAGGCAGTTGTTTTAAACCACCATCTTGTTTTGTCACTGCGGTAAGAAAAAAATTCATACCGTCACAGCCCTAGATTTTTCTGTATGAGACGTGAGATGAAATCACAGCTTCTTTGGTGTTTACCAATCCAGCTATGCTGCTTGCCAAAGGAAGAAATAAGCGGAACATTTCAGAAAGCTGCAATTATGAGAAATTATGTCTGATTCAGGAGCTGGGTGCTCCGTTTGCAGGTGTGGCTCAAAGACGGTCGACCTCCAGGTGTGCCCGGGGGTCACAGACAGCATCTCCTGCACAGACTCGACTCCCCTGTGCATTCAGGTATAAATGTTCCTGTCTTTGGTTCTAAAATCGTTCTCGTGTCTTAATGATCTGCATCTCTGCTGTACTGCTGTGAGACACCGGCTGGGTGTTTCTGGGCTGCGCAGTCTGAGCGGGCAGCACAGAGCTGAGAGTGGAGAGAACAACAGCGCTATGTGGTGGTGAGGGGTCTTACAGAGGTCTGGGAGTTGAAGGGGGAGGGGCCATGCTGGAAGGGGTTGGGGCTGTGGCCGTCCGGGGTGGCGGGGGAGGGACTCTGACGCACGCGCCCAACTGGCTGGATGGCACCCGGTCGCGTCTGGAGAGAAAATAAGTTACATTTTATTTTCACAAGTTATGTCAGTTTTGTTTTTTCTTTCATTCAGACATGAAACTTTAGGATGAATGACAACTCAAAATGAATGGAAGCTGTTTCTGTACCAAAAACAATACTTAAAATCCAATCAATTGTTTCTTTACACCTATTTTTTTTCTGACAGAAATTTCTAAATGACTTTAAAAAAATAATGTAGATTATGTACTCTAATCACTTTGGCATATCTGTCTGATAACAAAAAGTCGAGTATACTGACTCGACATATTAGTAAAACCAGTGTGATTGATCCAACTTTAATTGTTATTTTGTGAACAGCTTGTTTGTTTTCAAGGTCCACAGACACTCACTGATGATGAAGTGTCATCCTTGGCAATGGGAGTGGAGGAGTAATGAATGTTTGCCTGCAAAAAAAAAAAAAAAATGAAAATAAAACAATGACAGTGAAATAAAATGCATGAATCTGCAACATCTACCTGAGTGAGTGCATACAGTCACAAAATCTTAACTACTGGCTTCTTCAGGATGATGCCAGGCCAAATAAAGACACTTTCAAACAATGCAACATAGGCGGACCAAGTCAATGTTTTTCTTTCCACTCAAGTCCCAAGTCAAGTACCAAATCAAGACTGACAAATCCCAAGTCCTAAACAACAATCAACACCGAATCTAAGGCCATTTTCTGCCTCCTTTTTATATATAAGTATTTTTTTTATTTTTATTTGAATACAGATTTCTGAGTTTACAAGGTGCACTTGAATGCACCATGAAGTCCCTTAAGGTATCAAGAATTTCAATTCAAAAGGCTCAAGTTCAAGTGAAGTCACTAGTGTTTAAAAGTGCAAGTGGAGTTGCAAATGTTTGTGATTTTGTCAAGGCGAGTCTAAAGTCATCAAATTTGTGACTCGAGTCGAAACTCTACAATGCAACACCACTCAGTTTTACTTTAACCCAGTTTGACCAATTGTAGGCCCTTCGTCACATTTTGCCAGACTTAACTCTCTTGTTATTGTCCTGTGAGAGAATGTGAAGCCACAGCCGGTCAGTAGAGACATTAACAATTCTCCAATGAATGCACATCCAGTCTGCACGAGGCAAAGCATCAGTAATCAGCTGGCCATGGAGAAGCAGTCACATGCTTTTCAGACCGGCAGGACTGTGGCAGACACAGAGGCTGAACTAGTTATGTTTTATTAACAGAAAGAAGGCTCAGAGCAGCCGACGAATATGCTAAAAAAAATCCAGGCCAGAGCAGACAGGGCCACAAGACCCACTTACGAAGCGGGTCTCCCTGCCTGCACATGGAGAGCTGTTGGAAGAGTGGTGGCTGGGCTAAGGGTGGGAGGAGAGGTCAGAAGGGTCAAACTGTAAAATACCTCCTCTACAGTGGAAGAAATGACTCATGGAAAAGGAGGAAATAAAGTAAAAAGATGGTAGGAGAGGAGATGGTGGATACTGAAGAGGAGTGCTGGGTGTTGTGGCTGCTCACCGGTTGAATCGTGGGGGAGTACGGTGCTTCCCTGATCGGGCTGTCCGTCCTGGTGGTGAAATCAGAGGGAGGCGCCTGGAAAAACAAAGATCAAACACCAGAAACACACTTAACAGCTGCTCTTACTTTCATCAGTGCAGTGAAAACGCAGTGTAGTGAAGAAACACCAAAACAAGATTCACTGGTTAGTGCCGTAGAGAATCGATCTTCCAGTAAACTCAACCAACAACAAGCTCCTGCTGATAAACATGCACGTTTCGGTGCGTCTTGCAGGTTGTGGTCCTTCCTGACTTATGACCCCCCTCGCAGCTGTTGGGACAGACATTCCAGTCGATCCTGACTATGTACAGGCGATGTGCATGAATACCTCACGAGGTGCCACAAGCTCAGAGCTCACAGCAAAAACATGCACCACTTCAGCTGGTTGTAGCACTCACCGTAATGCACACAACCTCTGGACATGCGCAAAAAACACCCAAGTGTGGGGCATTTAATGTCCAGTAGGGCCAAAACTGATGAAAACGTCTGACCCAGTTAGCCAGAGCCCAAGAGGATATTGTTAAACCTGGAGTAAAGAATTTTGAGCCTCTTGTGGTCAGAAGAAACAAATTATGAACGCAACACTGATATAAAACCGCCTTTAAAAGCCTGGATCATACTCCCAAATAGATGCGACACCACAGACGGGTAGTAGGTCTGTTATGCACCGTGCCTCTGCATACACCCTCTGATGACAAATTTTCCATCCCGGAGACGGTGACTAGTAAAGCCTCGTGCACTCACAGATACATAAAGTATAATCCAGGTTTAAGCTGATGATGAACTTGTTATCAAACTGTTGCTTACTTACACATCCAGTAGCTACAGAGCAACATTATTACTGGCCACCCAATCAATGCAAGTCCAATTTTCAGTCTCTTTTAGCTCCATTTTTGGTCTCCAACTCCAAAGGAAATATCTGCCTCTTTAGCCGCTAAACACTCCACTATGTTCACCTGGTAGACATTAACTTTGTTTGTCTGCTGTTAAGTGCTGAGCAGGCAGTGTACAGCTGGCTGACTCACGAGTCAGTCTCTGGACACTTTGCTCAATAGAGACTGGGGAGAGTCTCCTAGCTGTTGTTGCAAGAACTGTGTGGAAACAAGAGTTTGAAAAAACCCTCCATTGCAGAACCAATCCAATGTCTTCATGGCGACCCTTCACATTTGGTTTATGATCTCTGTGGAATAAGTTAAAAAACAAAACTTTTTTTTTTACTCCACATAGATCATAAACCTATGTTCCCCTATGTTCTAAGCTCCCCAGTTTAGATGTATGTGTTTATAGGTTACCTTTTCAATATGGCAGAAACACAGCAACAAGCCAAAGCAGTTAATGCAGCATCTATGTATGATATGTCTATGTTTACATCTGAGAAGACTGAGGGGCAGAGTGTTGTTTCTGATAAGTTGTGTCCTTGAAAAAATGTAGGGGTCGTAGGTTGCTCGAGGCCATTCCAGCAACTAGCCTGCATTTGGATCATGCTATATCAATGATGCTATAAGAGCAGCGAGGGTGAACCAAAACTGTGACTGGAACCAGCCATTTAAAAAACAAGAACATGCACATTTGTTACCGTCTGGTGCTTTAGATGCACACAGACAAAAAACGAATGCCATGTTTCAAGTGAAAGACATTTCTTCGGTTTAAAGTTGAGTTAAAACCTCCACAAAGTCCATTTCAAGTGACAGCAGTGAGCCAAACAACAAACAGTGCGCAGTAACACACCATGCTGCCTCCAAACCACACTCTTGCCTTGCTGAACAACCAGGGCTGCAGTTGGCCGTGTCGCCCGTAGCCCACAGGAGGCCCAGACAGGATCTGCTCTCCAGGCGGACGGCCCTTTCCTTTGCGATTGGCCACCAAGAAAGGGTTCTCTTTGAAGCAGATGGGCTGAGAATCCACCAGGCATTCCTCTTCTTCTTCTTCTGCTACAAGTGTTGATGAATTTATGGTTGTCGAGGAGCTGGTGCTGTCAGTAGTGGACGTCCCATTAGGAGGGAACTGGGATCCATGAAGATAATCTGTGTGTTCAGACTGGAGCACCTGCTCTGTGGTCAGACTGGGGCAGGACTCAGGGTCCACGTGGCTGAGGGGGTTCGCGGGGTGGACTAAGCTGATGCCCAGAGGCTCTAAAGGGGCTCCGTACTGGGCCTGCATCGGGGCCTCCATGGGAGCAGTCAGACTTACAGAAGTAGAAAACTGGACAGGAGCAAAGAAAGAGGGAGGACAGATACAGTAAACAGAGATAGAAAGGAGTGTCAGGAAAAACTGAACTCAAAGGAAATTTATGCTGGTGAAGTTTAAAAGAATTAAAGTTTTAAAAATAGAATAGAGGAGAAACTGAGAAAGGATCACAACTTTTATTCTTTTTTCATGGATTTGGTCAATATTTCTATCAGTTATATCAACGCTGTGCTCAGTTTAATTCCTCCTTGCACAGCAAAAACTGTTTATGCCAACCATTCTTGTGCAGTGAGTCAAAATTAAAGAAGGAAGCTGGTCTGTTGTGTAATAATCGTGTCTTCATTTCCAAATAAGCTTGACTAACCCGTGGTTTTGTTTACAACCAGTCTGATCTTCTTACTGCTTGTGTTTTTTGTCGTGTCTCACTTCTGCAAGTGGCACGCAAGTCTCAAGTCTTTGCACTCAAGTTTCAAGTCAAGACAGGCGAGTTCTGAGTCAGATCCCAGGTCAAAACTGAGAAGTTTTAAGTCACAAACAAGTAATAATCCACTCTGAGCCAAATGTAATCCCATTTTAACAACAGAGCCGCGACTTCTGTTCTTTGTGCAACTTCAAATGTGAAACAAGGTTGGATGTTGTTGCATACTGCAATTGGGTTTTTGTTGACCAACTCATAGTCTTTGTACCTGAAAAAAATTATCTTTGGCCTCATTTTTTTCCCCCAAACTGGAGCTCAGTAACATAACGTTAGTTCTTACTGGTTCTCTGCTACAACTTGATTGGATGCTGTTTGGACTGGTTCAAAACAAAGCAGGTCTCGGGGATTACATGTCAGCTTGCTGAAAATGAATAACATTAACAGCATTAAGGACATGACTCGAGTCCACACCTCTGCCTCAGCAATTAATTTAAGATGGTGAGTGCAGTGTTATCATAACTGATAGCCAAACCTACAGAATCAAGTTTCAAGTTATTTTTCAAGAGCAGTCGTAAACGGTGAGGAAATAGTGACTAAAATAGATCTCAAATCATTTATACTTCTTTGTCAGTCTACTGGAAAAAATAGAGCAACAACAACGTAAAATATTTGGTAAATTCAAAAATACAAGTATCCGATTACAATCCCCCAATGAAAGAAATTCTGAAATAAGAAGAGGATTGAACTCTCCATGTCTTCTGCTGTGCTTCTGTAAATAGACACTTGACACAGAAGCCTACAGCTGCTAAAAAGAGTTCCTCACATCACTAAATCTTTCCTGAAGCCTTTAAAGATAAGTTTCTCGGTGTCCATCATTCAAGACTTGTTAACTGCTGCTGTTTGCTGCTACCAGACACATTACTACAGCCCAGCCTCTCTGCCTTAAATAACCACATTATCAGATCAGTGAGACATTCAGGCTCCAACACACCTTCAGCTTCTACTGTACTCAGCACAGAGGGCAGTTAATGTCAATGTAGGAGAGGAAATGCTATATAATATGCAATGTTTAACCTAACCCATTTAAAGAGACCTGATACTGCAAGTGCAGCCATAGAAGTGTGATGTTTTTACAACCCCAACGCTGAAAAATACCTCAAATCAACCGAGATAACTAACATCGCTTTGGAATTTATTACACGTGACCTGGACATATCTGCTGAAAATCAAAATAGCCGGACTAAGAATACAACGAGCATTGTGGGGCAGTAATGTGGCTCTCTACATGCTGACTATTAAGAGTCGGTGGTGTGATGAGGGTCACTGGGATGGAATGTGAACGAGTGCCCTTTTGGCTCCGACAGACTGTGAGGGACAGCTGGGGTTTTGGTGCGAGGCTGCTGGTTCGACAGCATGCCAACACGCTGAGCTGGACATGCTGGGAAGGGCTGTGAGTCTAAGGAACCAGGAACTCAACCGTTTTTACTTTATACTCATACAATGGTGTAGTAATTGCTTCTAAGACTATTTAATCAGCAGAATAGATAATATAAGCATGAAAAGGAAGTTCTGTGATCTTGTCCCTGCAAAAAAAATGTATTAACTATCTATTTTTATGATTAAATGCTCTAGTTTTATGGTTCTTATATGATATCTCTTAATGTCAGACACAGGATTTCTACAGATTCTTAAGAGTAAAATTCAAGCACTTTAAATGTACTTAAACCCAAAATCCATGACATCTAAATTGTAACTATAAATGCATTGGTAAAAAAAAGACTTTAAAGGATTTCTACAGCAATCAATATCGTCACTTTGTTTATTTTACCAGCTGTTCATATGAGCTACGATTGTTTGTTTTGATCATGATTATTTAATGCTTGCTATTTTCCAGAGTAAGGGATCAACTGAGGACGAATCTATGAATGACAAATACATCGACAGGATCATTTAATTTCAAATATTAGAAGATTTTGGGTTTTCATGAGGAGTAGCGTAAATGAAACACCAGATTGGATTGAAAACAAAGCATTTTTCTTTCAAGGAGTGTACTCAAATTCAAACATATTGCCAACCTTGAAAACGCACTTTGAAGACTTTTTACGAACCCTGCAGACACTGAACGCCTTCTCCGTCTCAATAAAAGGTTGATGGATTGTAAAGAGAACAATGGAAAGAAGTCCAGAACTCCATTAACCTTGTCATTACAGTAAAGATATGTTGTATTTTATGCAAAAAAAATGACAATGTTTTAATAAACCAAACTAAAAGTTCCTTCCAAAACAATACTACAGTACCAACCTGCTCCTTTCCAGTAATGTTATAAATCATAGCTGACACCAGGTTAGCCAGCATATGCTGTTTTTTGCCAGAATCACGAATAGTTGAACAGCAGATGTTTGACAGGAAATATGCCACACAGATCATATAAAACATCTAAAATAAAAATAGCATATATTAAGTTAATTATTTGTGATTATTTTCTATTTATTACTGAATTTTGCTGCACACTGGCTAAGCAATTTAATTGTTGAATTAGAAATTAATCTTTTGTTTTGTCACATATATGAAAGAAACGAACTTGACATATGTTTATTCTGATATTTGTTCTATATGCCTGAAATGCAGAAATATTAATGGCTACATTAGCATAAACTCTGACTGACACCTCAATTCTAATAAATGACAATAAACCTTGGCCTGTTTATACTAAAAATCACTAAAACATTCGATTTAGTTTACTTATCAACATTTCTAAACCACCGTTTCAAAAAAGAACCGTCTATTTTTTAGCTAAGCCTTTGGTAACAACTTACAGGCAGTTATAAAGGGTCACTGTGATACAGTTTGAACAGGACCACGTGTGCTGGAGCAGCAAATCCAGCTCCTTAACACACCAAGCAAGAACAGCTGCACATGAAATGTAGGTTAACTTCTTCCAGACAATCTAACAGGCCAGAGATCTAAAGTAGGGCAGAAAAACAAAGTCATAATAGCCATCTATTTAAAGTTAAGTACTACGTCTAGAAATATCTTCAACCAAACCAAAATCATATCTTCTAATGCAGACACACAGTTGGATAAAAATAAAACAGAGAAAGAATGAACCATGACAGAACTAAGAACAAACAGAAGACAGAAAAATAATAAAGCTACTACCTGTAGGATGGTAACAGGACAGTTCTGTATGTCCACTCAAACTTACTCCTCCGAGGACTTTGGGAACTGAAACACTTGTCTGTTTCTCTTAGACGATACCCTCCCTCCTCGTCTGCCACCCCACCCACCCAAGAGACTCCATCCAATTCAGAGCCAGATGCAGGTTTAAAATACCACAGAGGATAGGCCGTTTGATAGTGGGCAGCTGTCCCCTTCCCCCATCTCGCCACTTCCTTCACACACACTCACACACTTTATTTATCAACCAGGAGAGTGCCTGCCCTCCGGCCATGGCTTCTTTCATTTCCACCTCCTTTTGTACTTCAGAAATCCCTCCAGTCTTTCTTCCACAACTTCTTTCATTTCTTCTTGAATGCGTATGTTTCTCTGGATGCGTTTGATCTTTTCCCAAACTTCCTGATCAGTCCATCGTCTTCATGTTATTTCTTCAATCCAGGCGGGTCGCATTGACTCTTGTTAATTGATGTAGGACACGGTTACATCATACTGACATACTGAATGGGTTTAGCCTTGTAGCCACTGTCTGTCACGTTGACTTGGGGGTTATGCACATGGAGGGAGGTTAACATTCCTGCTCCTGGAGGGGCAACTGGTCGACACTGGGTCACTCGGTTTCCCAGGACATAAAAACAACGTTCCATGAAGAGGTCTATTCTGAGCCATGAAGGCCATTTTCCAACATAGCCCGCGCAGAAATACGGGTAATTTACAACACGAGGGCAGCACACTCTTGTTTCGAACAAGGTGAAAAGTAACACGATTTGTAACATTAAGTGTATCTGAGAACATAAACAGAGGCTTACCCTGTTGAGCTTCTGCAGACTGGTGGTGGGCAGTGCCGCCAGGGTTTTGTAGTCAAGTTTTAGAGGTCCAGTGCCAATGTTCTACAGAGAAATAAATAGACAACAGAGGTGAGGAGGGGGCAAGGCTGAGGTTTATTACACAACAAGCACAAAACTATTCAAAGTGACTTAGTTTTACTGGAGGAGTCTACTAATAGACTTGTGGAGAACCATTCATATGAAGCAAAGGATCCACACTTATATTGTAAACGTCAACTGGGTAGAGAAATTCCCTAACGCCCAATATTTGATATGTTGTTATATTTAAGGATAAGACTGGTGATATTCTACATTTTTTTTGTACTGTCAACAAATTCAGCAAAAAGACAGAAAGTTGGGAAAGGGGTTAATATTCTGACAAAAAAAGTGGCCCTAATGCGCTGTTGTAATAGATCCTATCCCTGATGCAGGTTATTCTGCTGTGTCGCAGAGCTTCATTGTTATCCAAAAACCAATCAAGAACACTGACCGTTCCACTCGGTGACACGTCCCTTCGTGACAATGAACATGGGCAGTGTAGTTTACTTTGATTCAACTACATACCACAAAGTCCATGGCTGAAAATAGTGCCCCCAATTTAATCCTTCCCAGTACCTCGTGTGTGTACACTCAAGTTAGCCGAGGCTGAAAGTAGCCTACAGTGTGTTGTGTGTCCACCAAATACACAGAGTTACAATTTCCAACTGTTTGTGAGGAGTTTATTATCAGAGCATAATGTTCATGAAACTCTGAGCTACCTGTTCCGGATCCTCTTGCCCACCTTTAGCCTGGACTAACCTGTAAGGAAGTGCCACCCTGCTGGTTTGTCACAAACTGAGTAAATCAGTCTGTGTTTACCTGGATTTGACTTTTTCCAGTAAAACTAAGGCAGTTTGAGTCTGGCTCAAGACTGAGGATGAGCATAACAAGATAAAATCCTGTGGAGGTGGTGCTGTGGTATTTTTGTGGCCCTTATGCGCAGACAGGAAGGTTGTCTGCAGACCTGCTGATGAGGAGGAGTGTCTCACCTCAGTCTCCTCTTCTAGCAGGCGAGTTGCCTCCTCTCGCTCCAATCGCATACGCTCCTTCACCAAGAAAGGAAGGGGAGGAAGAGGAGGAGGAGGAGGAGGAGAGTACAGGATGGAAGACACCCAACCACACACAGCCACACAATAATGCGATGAGAGGTGATGAAGGAGGAAAAGAAGTGTTACAGGAGGTGAGAAGAAGTGGGGAAAAACAACAGTGGGGAAGTGGTATGGAGATGATTGGATGAGTTTGTATCACACCAAACACACCGAAGGTAAAGGAGAGGTGAGGGAAAAACAGAAGGGAAAGAAAGGATAGAATCCGCACACATTAGAAAGTTCTCTAATCATTAGCTATAGGAGCAGAAAAAAAAGCATGCAAGGCGGGACATTGTAGGAACGGTTCTCAAACACGATACCCACACGGGGTACAGAGGAGAAGCTTCATTCACCCAATAACAAACCAACCTGAGCTTCTCCCTCTCAAGCTCCACTCTGACTTGAGTTCTGAATTTTTCTGAGCTAAAAATTTAATTTTCTTCTTCTCTCGCTGTACTGCCATTTATCTGCTGATCTTACAGACGCGACTTCTAGCCTTCCCAAAACAGAAGTGGATTTTTCCGTTTCACTTACCACTTTTTCCATCTCTTCTCGCTCCCACTGTGACGTCTCTCTCACCATCTCAGACTCCTGGAGGAGAGATTTAACATCCTTACAATTCCAGTAAATGGTTACTATTCATCCTGTAAATCTTAGCACAAACACTGCCTGCCTGAGTCATTTAAACCAATGCAATCTCTATGTGAATTATTTTGTCTGCAGAGGAACAACAGAAACAAGCATTCAACAAGCTGCTACATTCCTTTGGAACGGGCAGTCTCCCAAAAGCTAATCTGGACAAAATAAACAACTGTGCTGGCGCTTTCTGGGTGCTGTAGTGAAAAGATGGGTATGTGTGGTGCTGTGCATGGCTGGAGTGAATGAAACTCCACAGTCGGTGGTTCAAAACTCCACCTGCTGACACCAAACTGCTGAGTGCTGCTGTGACAGAATCGCTGAACAAAACATCTGACAACAAAATCGCCAAACCGATTCCTGGTATGTAGATGAATGGCGTGCACTGTGCTTCCTGGTACACAAACCAACAGTGTTCATATTTATTATGCAGGACTCGTTGGTTTTGTATGTCCTAAACAGTGCATAATTGTAATATGGACAATAACCTGACCTTAACGGCACAGATCATGATAAATAATTAGGACATAGGTTTTCAAAGTGGGAGGCAAACAGCAAATTACCACATTAGTTATTACACTAGTTTTGAAAAAGGAGATCGCATAGCCTAAATGTGTGTGATTTGGTTAAAACAACAGTCCACAGACATACTAGTTTTGGAGACCTTTTTTCCCCACTTTCTCAAACCCATTAACTAATAGATGCCTTTGGACAGACTTCTATCAATGTGCTGTAGTTTGTCTATGGGATCAAATTACACAATCATGATCGCATAGACATACAGAAATTGAGCAAACTAAGTAATTAAACTCAGGGGGTGCCTTTTTCCAAGCTTTGTCTGAGGAGAGGCTCACAGTCTCACTTTAAAAACCTGTGAATAAAGATTTATAATCAGTGCAGATAAATGATCAGTCTATAATACAATGTATAATCTGTACTGCACCTTCTGCATGATGTCCATCTCCTCTGGGCTCAGGTCTCGGTCTATAGAGGAGATGCTTTCCATGCTGTTCTTACGGACGATGCCTGTTGCAAACGGGTTGGCGATGATGCCAGGAGACGACTGGAAATGAAACAAAGAAACAGAGTTTTGTTTAAGAATTTGATCTAAATTCATCGATCATAACCCACTCATATTCGTTCTAAAAAGTTTGATCAGTGTTTTTTTTTTAGAAAAGCCAATCAGAAGAGGCAACACAGGGTCAGAGACCTCATGGTGCATTCAGGTGCACCTCGTAAACTCAAAAATCTATACTAGAATGGCCACAAAGGTTGTGTAAAGTGTGATATTCTTTTGGTATTTTTCTTTGTGGGAATACACAGGCTTACATCTGCCATTACTTTTTTGTTCTTTCATCACTGCATTTTTAATAACTAGATGCTAAAATCATAACAATATCCCTTTCTACAGAAAATATTGTTATTAGCAAATTCAGCTACATTCATTTACAACAGGTCCCCAACCACCTCTGTGATAGTTTTAAAGTTGTTTTATACTTAATATAGTTAAATGAATAAATAATGCTACATGATAAACAGATGGCTTGATGATCTGTATCGGTAACTTATTTCAGCGATCAGTGATCGGCCCCTAATTTCCTGATTGGAGCACACCACTGGCAATTTATTGACCAGGTCAATTATTTTGTAGATATTCTGACTAAGTATATACATACATACAAATGATACAACACTTTATTTGTAATTGTAGGCATAAAATGAAATTATGTTTCATAGCTCTCAGAGACCAGCAGCAATAGAAAGCAAAACAAAGGATAAAAACACAAATAAAAGCTTCAGTACTTTATTTAAAGTTATTTAAATTCACTCTGTACAGCTAGCATCCATTCTATAAGCACGTTAACCCACAGTTAGAGTATTATTTACTTTTAAGTGAAAAAAACATTTTGTCCAAATCCGCTTGCTCATATTGTCTTACCTCCACGGCAGCCACTTTTCGTGGGTCGAAGCCGTCACACACCAACATGCTGAGGGAGTCTCCTACTGCACGTAGCACTCGCACCGCCTCCGTGTGCGTCATCCCCAGCAGGCTGTGGTTGTTCACCTCCAGGATACGCATACCGACCTGCAGCCTGCCGTCTCTTGCTGCTGCACCGGTCGAACTCACCTGTCGGAATGTCAACCAAAGTACGGGTTAGTTGATGACGCTTAAACGTCGTCCTCATTCATAAAACTTAGTACCACTTTTTCTCAGTAGCAATTTGCATCATTTTACTCCTCTGCAGACAGCAGTCAAGACTGAGCATGCTCATAGTTTTCAGTAAGATGGGATGTGGCTTTAAATAAAGTGGATTGCTTCATAACTCTTATGCTTTTAGCTTTAGTTAAAGCTAAAAGGAGATAGGCTCTGATTCCTTCAAATGTGGTGAAAAAGGATTAACATGTACAAAGAAATTACTGTATTGCAAAGTTGTGGTGTCTAATATATATTATTTGAGAACCTTAGAAATGAAGATGCCTTCATCTGTGGCATCAAAGGGGTTTCCTGCATGACCCTTGGCCCCTCCACGAATACTGATGCCAAGTTTCTCTCCTGGCTGCTTCTGGATCACAATCTCCTGCAATGATACACAGCTTGTCAGGCAGGGTAAGGTCAGTATTTGCCAACGTTAGTATATTTGTTTCAGCTGACGGTCTAACCTGCATCCCAGGTGGTGAAGGGTCCCTCCGTACCAACATACGGATCTCCTGCTTGTTGGCCAGCAGCGCTCGCACGGCTTCCTGGTGTGTGGCGTGACGAAGGTCGATTGAGTTCACTTCTAATATCCTGTCTCCAACACGCAGTCCACTTTGACACGCTAGACCGTGAGGAATCACCTGGTGATGAGACGGACCGTGGACAGTGAGACACAGAGCTCATATTAGGAGTCACAAAAAACCCCAGGAATTTCACACAAGTGTTACCTTTGAGATGAAAACTCCAGGCTCATTGATGCCGAACGGGTGACTGGCATGATCACTGCCTCCCACGATGCTCAGGCCTAGAGGACCACCTGACTTCACCAGGGTCACTTCCTGTTAACATCAGAGAGTTTGCAAATAGTTCAAGCCTAAATCTAATAAAGGTGAATCCTTGGTATGTTGTAACTGAAAACATGAAAGCCTTCATCCAAACACCAAGGGAAGGAGACAATCATTGAGGCTTTATACATGAACCCCTTACCGAGGGACAAACTAAAGGTGTTTTATGCAACCAGGCACAGGTTATAAAAGTCATATCTACATCTAGAATTTGTCTAATAAACACAAACCAACCTATTGCACCAACATATTCTACTGTTTACAGGCATAAGCCACTATTTAGTATAAAGCACTATCTTTGCATTATTGACAAGAGTTGTTATTATCAGGCTACTCTACAGAACACCACTATTTAAATTAGACCAAGCCTTCATACCATGCACCATCTTCTCTGGAACTGGACAGCATTAAGGATAATGTGGGGGCCAAATGAACAAACATTAACGATGGATGCCTTAATGAGGCTTCTACAGCTCGGTCTAATAGAACTAAAAAGCTACTCAACATATTGAAGAAGTGCTGAAGTGGCTCTTAACAGGCCTCACCTCAATGGGATATTCATCCTCCATTTGGCTCAGGTGGTTCCCGTGGAGGGAGAGGCCCTCCTCTTCCTGGTCTGGTGAATCTGAGGGTTCTGGGGGCGGAGGGGAGTGGGCTCGTGCCCGGGACTGACCTGGAGAGCCCCCTGGTGCGTTTGGGTCTCGCTCCACCACGAGGGCGATGGTGGGGGAGGTGCCGGTAAGGAGCGCTACTGCCTGGTCATGCCTGGCCTCTGTCATGTCTACACCATTGATCTGGATCGACAGTAAAACCAACCACGCAGGGTGTCAGCCCACCAGGACACTCCCAACGACAACGGGCCACACTCGGGCACGATGAACAGTAATAAACAATACATGCTGGAGACAGCAAGCTGCCATCACTCTTCTCTCATCTAATTCTACACCTCATCACTCAAAATTAAATATTTATTTAAAGGCATAGCTTGGATTTTTTGAAGTGGAGTTGTATGAGGTACTTATCCATAGTCAGTGCATTGACTACAGCAGATGGCAGTTGACACGCCCCCAGTTTTGGAGAAGCAGAGTGGAATACCTATGCATTTTACTAGTGTGGACTGTAGAGTCAGAAACAGAGCAATATTTTACTTATATAATGGCGGTTTCATGCTGGAAAAGGTTTATGGCACGGTAAAGTGGTGAAGATATTCTTAATATAGCGAACTGGGGGTTTGCCGACCACCATCTATTGTAGGTAATACACCAGCTATCAATAAGTACCTCATACAACCCCACCTGAAACAATCCGAACTAGCCCTTTAACATCTCAATCATTCTGTTATTTAAGTTGTTGAGTTTGTGAGTGCACCACAGTGAGTACTGTTATTTGAGAAAGAACCAAACACCTATACAGAGCAACAGGAACAGGCAGAAGAAGGGGGAGCAGGGGTAACAGCGGGCTGCTGCAGGCAATTTAAGCTGGCAGAGCTTCCCTGAGGGAGAGAGAGACTACGAGCAAGCAAAGCTATTTTTATTATTCAAAAAAGTAATAAAATTCCCTGAAGTCAGACTGCATGTGTTGCTATCTTTTAATGTAATCAGTTCAATAGTTTTCCTCCTTTTCTTGCCTTTGTTTACTTAAAACACAAGTGGAAGTGTGTGGTTTCTCCAAAAAGTTTGATCTTAAGTCCACAAAAGCAAGCAGGGAAGTCCTGAGAAAACATTGTTATAGAGAGTAGTTTATTCATTAGTGTTTCTAAGCTTGAGTTTTAGATTAGGGGGAATCTTTCAGGCATGCACAATCTTAAAAACTGTACTCTGGTCCCAAGTGACAAGCAGAGGTCAGCGCTGACCCGACAGTACCAGCTCTTACCATTGGCTGATAAGCTGCCGCGCCCACTGCCATAGTAACACTCATACGTGTTGTGCATGTCAGCGGGGCGACAGACTCAGCCCACTCCACCCCAACACCGTACCCACCACCACGCAGACAGGGAGATGCATTTAATGCATTAGTGAGCATGCAGACGAAGAGAATATGAGAAAGAGAGGAAAAAAGAGGCTGTCTGCAGGTAGAAAAGAGAGCTGAACAACTGCCATAGTAGAGAGGAACCCAGGAAAGAAAGCAAAGGAAGCTTCTCTGTGATTTCAAGAGAGCAGTTAAAAGTAGGAGTAGTTTCACATTCAGCATACTGGGAAGAGAAGCTCAGGAGGCATCAATATCAACCATCATCAGTCGGTTCATTGCAATAGTGTGTGATAAAAAGTGGATAATAACATGCAACTAATGCTGCTAATATGCTAACAGATAAAGGAGAGCAAAGCCAAGCGTGGAGTGTGATCAGCAGAGGAAACATAAAAGCATCATGCAGGAACCCTTAAGCAGTGAAACATTTAATCTAAGTGCTGCACTATTTAAACAGAACAGCTACACAGTTTGCACCTGAGGAAGGTGAGAATTAGTGTGTTAGTATTCTGTCTCAGCTGATAAGTTAATTTTCTGCATGGGACCTAACACAGGTTAGTCTGATCGATCTTGAGTGATGAGAGCAGAGATGTGGGCACATTTACAATGGAAATATTAAGACAATGATGACATACAGTGCATGAAGGTTTCCTTTACAATGCATAAGAGCGGACAGATCCAAAACTTAAAGCTGTAACAGCAGTAATAACAGAAATGTCCCTTTATTGGGATATAGTGTATCCTCTTTCAACCCACAGAGGCAGAGTACAATGCACTGTCCTCCAAAAACCACACCCACTGGAGAGGAGAACAATCAGCTCCAAAATATGCAGGCATAGGCTGAAACACTAACAAATGCCTGTAACTAGCTAAAAACATGAGATATCAGCATGTCAAAGGAGTATTTTAGCATTTTAAGTCTACCAGAGAGCAAAAGTTATATTGAAAAACTCAACAAAAGAAATACTTTGAAATGTATAAGTATTTGCTCAAATCTAACAAAGATCTAAACTTTCATAGCGTAGTTAGCTTCAGACAGTTTGATCAAACTAGCAACCGTAATTTAGACATACTGAGTGAAAATCCCAGTTTTCCCATTCATGCTGCTGATAACTTCACATCTGTCCACCAGACAGCAACTTTTAGGTATTTTCTGTTTTTTGCTACCAGACAGAAATAACAAAGAGGCACCTTCACACAATACAAAGTCAACGTCAAACAATAAATTGTTTTCCCTTCCGGTGTGGGCAGAACTTAATTGCGCTTTGTCTTTAATTCTTAAATCCCTATTGGAGGTAATTATGGAAGAGAAAAGAGGGAAAACTAAATGATTCCCATTCTCACATCCATGAAAAGATTGTAAAGGAAACCCTGTTTTGATCATACTGAATACTTTGAGTGCCAAATGGCGATGTGGAGGGGATGTGTAGTACTCACAGAGATCACCCTGTCACCGACACGCAGTGTGCTGTCTCTGTGTGCCGCACCGCCTTCTGCGATTCGTGAGATATAGATTCCCTGAAAAGAGATGAGATACACTTTTATGTAAGTTTCAGGATAAATGACGCCAAATTACTATGAACTCTGTTTTTAAGAAGTACAAAGAAAAGAGATTTTATTATTGTGCTGTAAATAAAACTAGACGTTATCTAATTATTCCACAAAACTATTCTGGCCTCCTCTGCCTGTGTAACAAATTAGAAAAGGACGGTTGTAAACTGGTGCAACAGGCTGCAATCCTGCGATGAATCAGTGTGTTAACTGTGAAATGTCTGAAGGGGAGTCAGCAGTCACTCAGTCAGTGTGTGATACTCCACAGTGTGGATCTGAGCCAAAAATAGAATTCCTTTATTGATTACTTTTAGAAAAAGGCAGTTCTGTGACATTGCCAGGCCACTATGTCACATATTCTGACACATGAACAACCAAATCCACAGATACATTACGACTGATTAACACCATTTGATCATTAAGACGCATTAGGAATCTTTAGCACAAGCAGCTAATTAAAAAATCGTGACCGCTGAGACATATTGTCCCTTTGCTCGGACAAATTACCACAATTTGATTAACAAAATAAAAACTCCTACTCTCTATGTGTAAACACATGCAGGAGCAGTGTCTTAATAACTGCACCTCCTCCTCACATCAACTGACAACCAGCCAAGTCACTGCATCCATTTCAAAGAGCATTTGAAAGAGAGGCAAGACTTACAGTCCGACACGCCTAAATCCTAAAGTTTATGAGTCCTTCCCCTCTTTGTGGGCTCGTTGAGCTGCATGAGTTGCAGTGCAGCATTGCGCTGGCCCAAATATGCACCTCACCCCGTCCAATTACAGTGAACCTATCAGGTGTCAAGGCTGGCTATTCATATCTCCGTCTCCCTGGTGATGACGGTAAACGCTGCGGCTAGAATAGACACTGTTAAAAGACAGATTCCAGTGACTGAGACAGTTACTGCAAACACTCTGTGACCCAACTTCCATCTGCCATTTAGTGATTGTATGGTAGATTGTGTCTTTAGCTTTAGATTATCTCTCAGCATCATCTTTCTCTTGTAACCGAAACCTGCGATCTCATTCGACTAAAGACTTTGTCAGGTTTGTCACTTTGATGGAAAGCAGGGTTTAACATTAAAGTTTTTTTCCCACTTGCCCAGTTAGTCAAGTAAAAATAAAGACTAAAGTTAATCATCATGTTTAATTTAGAGCTGCATTATTCATAAAATGTCAGAAAATAGTGAAAAATATCCTTCCCAGTCTTTTAAAGTCCAAGGCGATGTGTTAAATTGTCTTGGTTTGTTTGTCCATCATCAGACATTCAGTTTAACATAACAGCAGGAAAAGCAGGAAATCTCCATATTTGAGAGGCTGAAAACAACATTTTCTGTCATTTTTGCAAAACAGTTTAACAGCTAAAGTCTTGCATTCTGGGTGTGTCAATCTCACCGTGTCTCCTGTGCGGTATGGCGTGGAGCCTTTTCCCCCGGCGATGCTGAATCCCAGCCCCTTGTCGTTTCGGATGAGGCAGGTGGAGAGCCGCTGTTGAGGCCCGCTTGGAGATGTCTCCAGGTTGAAGGCGAGGCCGCTGCTCCGCCTCTCCCGCGGGAAATAGTCGTCCTCAGGCCTCAGTGGCGTGGTGGTGATGGCGTTCTCTGGCTCCACCATACGCTCCCTCAGCACCGTCATGGAAACTGTGGCGCCGGAGCTACGTAGGGCTTCGACTGCTGTGTGATGCTCTGCTTCGTGGAGGTCCACGCCATTCACCTGAGACAAAGATGATGGAGGGAATGACTGACGTTCAGTGATTGTAGACTCTTACTAGATCTTATAACAAAACAGAGGAAACCGTTACTAAAAACAAAAAGACAAAGTGAGCAGAAAATGTTTTACCTCTAGAAGTTTGTCTCCCACTTTCACTCCTGCTCTGGCTGCAGGACCCTCCTCAGATACTCTGGAGATAAAGATCCCCTGAACACACAAACAAAAATAAACAATTTATCTATATAATCAAATTTCTTAGATTTCTTGCTCCTGTTCTGATTCCTGGTACACATTTTACCTCGTCATCTCCCTTGTAAGGTGTCGATCCTTTCCCTCCAGCGATGCTGATTCCCAGGCCGCCCGTTTGTCGCTGAATGGTCAGGGTGTGCTGCAAGTTAAGGAGTGGGGAGTCAGCACAAGTGAGACCCCTCTACACGCCACTCATCTCAGGACAGACAGAGAGGGAGGTGAGCCCACAATCTTGTTATTCGTTCATTTTTTTTTTTTTTTTATAAAGTTGATCATATTATATTTTCACTTCTTAAACTTTATAATAAAAGTTACGGGTGACCTCCCTCCTTCTGCCAGAAGGTGGCGTCAATCCTATCGCAGCAGCATCATCCTGACAACATGCCAACAGATGGATGGAGACACTTTGACCTGTCTGGAGCCTAATGTCAATTTAAGTGGATCATTTTGTGCCTTGAATCTTACCTGTAGATGAAAATCATTTGTCATCTACAGGTATCAGTGACCACTTAACTGACAGTAGACTTTAGACATAAAGTGAACTAATACAAACTGTCTGAAGGCCTCTTTAACTGGACTCACAGAGGCTTCAACCTTACTGAAGATGTGTTTGTGTATGTATGGAAGGAGGTACTTAAAAAAATGTGAGGTAAACTCTAAATAAAACACTATATATATTCTGTACACTTGCAACAAGCCATGCAAAAGGGGTTGGAATGGAGACAAATGAGGGACAGGTGGAAGGAAAAAGGGAAATGTGAAGAGTAACAGATGAAGGGACTGTGCTGTGTCCTGGATGTGGAGACGGTTTTGGAACTGTAGTGCAGATACTCCAACATTTGTTGTCATAATAAACATTGCAGACAAAGTTCATATGATGATAAATGACACTTACATGTTTCTTATGACATGTTTCAGTACATTCAGTGGAATAAGTTTCCTTCACCAAGACTAAACAGCATAGGAGAGTATTCTTATACAAAACTATGAACAAAAGCACGCTAAAAAAGATTTTGAAAATGAAAAGAAAACAATCTACAGAAGATTAACAATGCAAATAACAAGTGTCATTTCATAACATTTAAAAATTTAAGTCATGACAGTCATATGCAATTTATACAGGTTTATAATCTTAAGGGGAAACTTTGGCACTTTTCATGTGGATGTCAGTCAGTGTTGATAGTAAATGTAGTCAAATGAAGCAATAAATTCCTCAGTATGTGCTAAACTGTAGGGCTGCAACTAACAATTATTTTCATAGTAGATAAACTGGTCGATTATTTTCTTGATTAATCAGTGTTTTCCAAAGCACGGGGTGACGTCCTCAAATGTCTCGTTTGCCAACAACCCAAAGATATTCACTTTACCATCATCAAGGAGTAAAGAAACCAAAAAACTTAAGACTTGTGACTTTTTTCTTTAGCAATTACTCAAATTGATTAATCAATTATCAAAATAGGTGGCCATTAAATCAAGTTTTCTTGGTAAATACAGCAGCGCTGAGGAACTTATTGCTTCAACTGACTACATTTACCGTCAACACTGATTTGATATCAACATGAAAAGTTTCCCTTTCAAGTTAGACTAATAAGAAGTAAACTTCATCCATCTTCATTGAACTGGAGCTCCTCCTCTGGTTGGCAGTTGAGTTACCTGCTATGTACCAAAAGAAACGCCTGAAGGAAGCAGATGAAGCAGACTTGCCTCATCACATCACAGTGCAACCAGCCCATTCATTCCAGGGCAACACAGCGTGGACAATGGATGAAAAGGAGCGAAGCAGCAGAAGCAGAGGAAAGGTACAGCAGCAGAGACGTAGTGTGGCAGAACCTGATGCTGGACTGGGTTTATGCTAATTTGTCTACAGACCAAGTTTATGCTCTTTTGGTGCATTGCCAGCATTTGGGAAAAAAAATATGGCTGGATGATAAATATGCTGCCTAAAATGTGTAAACATTTTAGAGATATGGTGCAGCTTGAGTGGGACAACACAACTGTGGGAATGCAGAGGACTAATAATTACTTGGGAAGGTCAGAGTTTCCAATTAATTGATAGTATTTGGCAGTACGCCCCAAAAACAAAGTTTTTCTCGTTACAAGTGCTGTGTCATGTGCAAGGCTGCTGTTCAAGTTGAATCTGGTATAACACTGCAAGAACACGGGTGGTCGATTTTACATTATATGCAATGATAGGGATATAATACAAACTCATGGCCCATTACAGAAGGTGTTTTTGTCAGATAAGGTAAGATCAGATAAGATGCAGTTGATATTTACTGTGGACGCTTTAGTCAGTGAACGGCCAAACAAAACTCAAAGATTAAACATAATAATTCTGAACAAAAGCCTATACAAGATTAAATATTTAAATTCCTGATAAGTAAGTCTCACTGGTTGTTATATTAAAATGCTATAATCATGGGTAAGTTATATGTTCACTGTGAGTCTTTCTGGTTAAGAAATATGGTGGATCACTTTTGAAATGGATAATGTTGCGAGGGCGGTACGATAAAAGAAGCAGCTGCTGGGGTGAACTTGCAAGATGAAGAGCTGCTCCTTACAAAGTCGTTGGTGGTACACACGGCAGTCCTGTGACTGAGAACACCCACACGAATAGGACAGACTTACCACAGATGCACAAATACGGTCCTAATGGATCAAAATATTAAAGGCAATTGATAGCTTATCAACTTGCGGTTATTATGAACAACAATGAGAACTGATGCCATTATCAATTAAGCTTTCATGTCCAATTCTTTGGTGATTTCATTGTTGATTCCTGATCAGTTTTGATCAAGCCAGATGCAGCCTGAGAGCTACCTGCAGCAACAGTCTGTCTGTCATCATCTAAAGTGGATTAAATGAGAGAATATTTGTACAGCATTCATTTTCATTTACAGTTCTGAGTCAAAGGAAAAAAATCTACTAAACCTGCCTGCATGGCACTAATGTTATTATAGCATAGGATATTTATCCACAGTAATGGACGTGCTGCTCGGTTAGGAAGCAGAATGATGTTTCAGCACATTTCTGATTGCAGATTAGGTATCTGGATTAGGTGCAGATTATCCATCCTTACTTGAAAGTATCATTTTACAGACACTGTTGTCATCTGTCTTCGTAAAATGAGGTCATGCTTTGGACCATTTATTCCTCCTTCCCATGACTTCTTGTTGCAAGTCTGCAGCAGAGCAGACGCATTAGTTTGACATCATTGTCACAACTGTCAAAAAAAAACATGCTTGAAATGCATGAAAAACAGGCTGGGATTAATAAAGGGATTTGATAAGATGTTGAATAGGAACAATTCAGAACCGGTCCTAGATTCACATCCCTAATTATGGCCTTTAATGGCATCATTAACTTACTAAATAAGCAGGCTAGGTCTGAGATTAAGTCTACAAGGTATGAGGGAGAATCCAGGGAGACAAGAGTTGCAAAAAGGTCTTCAGTCAGAATCAAACGGGGTTCATGTTCATTTGTAAAATGTCTGGAAAACTAGTCAAATTTCCCAGCATGCATTAAGACACAGCACATTCGTGAATTCAAACCTCATCACAAGTGTTTAAACCTCTGCTGTCCATTGGAAAAAAAACTGAATGTAATAAAACATGGCTACTTCATTCCTGCATCAATTTCTGCCACACTGGCCGTCTCATAAATGAGCGGGTGGTTAGGGGGTCCCTAGTGATTGGCTTGGATTAACCACTGATTTTCTGTGGGTACTTTTCTCTACCTCTGAACACAGGTGGATGAATGAGTGGGTGAGTGAGGGACACAGAGAGACAGACCGGACGGGAAAGAGTATGTACAGACCTCTTCCTCCTCAATTCGAGCAGGTTCAATCAGCAGATTATTGACTTGATCAAATGACACCCCCTGTTAGGACAGGAACCAGCGAGAGGCATGCGGATTAGTCAGGCCAAACTAAAAATATGCTCACACACGTACGCTCAAAACTCACACTTTCCATAAACTTCACCAAACACACATCCAACACTCCACTGTCTGCTTGCAGGTTGTGGGGACTTCCAAGGATGGACCACCTTGAAGCAGTAGCGATCCCACACTCGCTCCCCAGCCACCAGAAGCAAATACAGGCAGAGACGGAAAGACAAGACCAAGGAGCTACAGTGCAAAACACACATTGTAGAGAGAGCGGACAAGAGAAGGCAGAAGCTCCCATACCAGAATAAGCCCAGCCTCCACACCACAGAAAACAAACTCCTCCAGTAGCAAGCTTTCGTTTAGTTTTGTAAAAAGAAAACCTGTGCAAGGTTACAGTACAATTTCAGCCTACAAAAAGCTGAGATATCTACAAGATGACTTCCCAAAAGTCATTTACAGAAAGTTCAACAAAAAAAGGTTTAAGAAAATCAAAGAATTTTTGTCTTGCTGAATTTGATCTGCAAGAATAAAAAAAAATCTTCATCTCTACAATAATTTCAAATTCCCATAAAAGGTCATTATTATCATATGACACAAATGTTGAATCTCACATTCCAGCTCTGCCCATATATGTTCTGGTTGGTCTGAGGTCAGCCACACAAACAGAAACACATTCATAAACACACACACACGCACGCACACACACACACACACAGCACAGATTTGGTGAGATGATGATGTTTGATCTCAGTGTTAAAAAGGACTTCTACAATCACCGTGATAAATCAATATCTCTCATTAAATCTCCACAAATACTACTGATCAATAAGGAGATTCATTTTTATAAGCGGCAACGGAGCAGACTTCACTCACTCCATTCACACTTACAAGCACACACACGTGTAATGTTATAAGAGCAGAGTGTGAAAATGTCATTATTCGATTAAATCAGGAGATGGCTGATAAAAATGATGAGAAATTTAGCGGTGAACTGGGCCAGTGTTGTGCAAGAAAGGCCTGCAGCTGCTTGTGTGGAAGATATAATCATTTGACTTCAAAGAAATCCTATCTGATATGTTATTTGTACATAAACAAAGATCACGGAGCTACCTCGTCTAAGCAAAGACTTCAAGTAAAACTTCTTTCATGTGAGGCAAACGTCCTGTTCAGACCTGGTATTAACACGCATCCTGAGTGGACAGCTCTAAGTAAATACAGGTGTGACCACACTGAAAGTCATCCAGTGGTTCAGTGTAATTCAAATTAAGTCTTTTGGTTTTCTTACATTCAGTTGTTACCAGTCATCGCAATATCCATAGTCTCCCTTAAAAAAAAAAAAAAAGCTATTTTGAGAGTTGAAATGCTTTAATTACTTCGGCCTTGCAAATGCTGCAAATGTTGCCTATTAAGTTTTTTTTGTCTTAAAAAAAAAACAAAAAAAAAAAACGCTGTGTCCATTTGCCTCAAAGGCAACTATTGAGCCACTGGTTAAAAACAACTCATTTTTCAAATGTCTTTTATGTCCTGATAATTTTCATTTACATTTTCAAATCCTTCTTTAAAAAGACAGTCTACACGGTATCAAGTATGATAACGGCCAGTAAGCTATGTCATGTTGGCGTTGACATTTTTTGTTTTTTTCTTCAGTGGCTAGATGCCACAAGGAGGCAGAAGTAGAGAGAAAAGACAAATATTGGAAGAATCATTGATTCTGGCTCATTTCAATCGCTTTTTAAAGACTGTCATGCCCTAAGTGTCACACTTTTAATGTCTCTGATTCCATCGTTTATACCCGTCTTTGTCATCTATGATGTGAAAACAAAAGGAACGAATAGTAGAACCTTCGTATTGAACGGAGAAATGAGCAGTAATGGACATTCAACTGACAAACCAGCGCTCGCGTTTATCTGCATATAAAGAGGGGAAGTGAGAGCTAATCCCACGCGGTTATTTGAGACGCATTTTAACGGCAGGTGTGAACTCATGTACTTAAAGCTGTCCACTTGCGATCAGATCACCAAGGACACATGTTAACACCAGGCCTAAACAGTTTCTAAACACACATGAGATATTTGAGAGGATTATCAGAGAAGACATGAGTGTTTGTAGGTGCTAAAGGACATCTCTCGTCTTTGGGGTAGACCAAAGACAAAGCAAAGTGTGAGGCGAGACTGTTGGCGAGTTTGCGGGTACACCACAAAATCAACTCCTGTGAAAAACACTCTTGTTGATTTACAGCTCAAGCGTAGACGTCTTCATTTCCACATTGACCCTGCATGCAATGCCACATCCTTAAGTGCTCCAAACTGAATGCAACTTGCAAGGTGATAAGGGCACTCTATGCATACAGTAAGTGTTTGCATAGAAGCAACAAGCAAGCAACAAATATATTCATTCAAATAGAAGATTTTAAGCATAAAATAAGCTAATAAACTTATTTGATGTGTGAGCTTACAACTTTTCTGCATACTATATGTCCTGTTGTGCTACTTATCTGTACATATTTTCTACATATGCAGATGAGGAAAATACAGTTTGTAAAAATTTCTACCCAGCTACCCTCCACATTTCTGCACGGTGCTGGGATCTCTCGTTTACCTTTACTTGACTGGAGTTGACCTGCTGCCGGCTGTCCTCAAGCTCCTCCATCCTGTGATGGTGCTGAGGGGTGCATAGATTTTGCTCTTCCTCCTCATCCTCCTCGTCCTCAGCGGCTTGTGTCGGAGAGTTGAGGCCGTCGGGACTGAAGCCCTGCAGCAGCGCAGCCACCGCCTCGGGCTTGGGCAGCTTGGTGATCTTGAAGTGCTTCTTGTAGTGTGGCGTGTCCTTTCTGATCAGACGCTGTTTCTCTGCGGGAAAAGCTGGCCTCTCGTCCTCCTCCTCACTCCTCTCACCGTCTTCCCCGTCCTCCTCATCGTCCTCATCCCCACCACGGATGATGGGCTCCTCTGCAAAGTGCACAGTGGGCTAGAAAAAAAAGACATACAGTGAATTTTCTTTCTGTTAGAAGGACCATCAAAAGGAGAATTTTATGTTTTTTATAGAAGATGTTTTGAATATTCACCTCAATGTACTCAACCTCCATCTCATCCAGCTCTTCCTCCTCCTGAGGGGAGTGACCATCTACAAGGTCCTCCCTCTGCGAGACCGCAGTCACATTGTGCCTGTCCTCATGGGAGGTGGCAGACAATGTGCTATTGGACACCTGAGAGTCATGGCTCTGATTGGACAGGTCACTGAGCCGCTTCTCCTAAAACCAAAAGCATCAGTTTGATTAATTCAGGATCAAGTGCACCAGTGAATAATGATGCAAAACTAGAGCCTAAATTTTTTTCAAATCACCTAGGATACATCGCAGACTACAGCCTCATATGTTATACACACTCCTCTCCTGTATTTCATCTACATCTTCATCTCTGTGCAGTTCTCATGCATTATGGTGGATTCTATTTGAACTGGAAGTCAGAATTCCTGGTTGGAAAATTCAACAGTATGTTGGTGCTCAAGTTTATCATAACGAGACTCCAGACGTGACCTAGTTAATTTTTAATCTCAGTGAGCTGCTCTTGTAAAGTGTGAACTTGTACAACACTGCCTACAGTAATTTCCTGTCACGAACCAGATAGATTATGACAACAAAATTAGTATCTAAATGACAACTTGACATGATAATCATTACACAGTTTGATGTATGTACCTGTGGATCAAGGGCCTCTTCCTCTCCGTCAGGTCTGGATGTGTAAGCTTCATTCCTCCTCTCCTCGATCACCTTCTTCATTACCTTCAACTCACTGGGGTGCGGTGTGGCTCTGCGCTGAAGGCCCTGAAACAAAGAAAAACCGGTTCAAAACATGAATCAAAGTCCTGCTAGGCTGGAGGGCAAAACACGAAAATCTGAGCGAAGTGACAGCGTTGTTGTGTTTTCTCACTCTGCGCTCTGCAGCAGCCTCATCGTCCTCCTCTTCTGCTTTGGTCTCCTCCTGGAACTGGATGACTGACACTCGGTTCAGGTTGCTGTCTGTCCAACTGTCATCCACACTGTTCTGCAGCAAGTTCTCTGTGGAAAAATGAAGGAAAAGTGCAGAGGAGACAAAGATGTCAAATTGAGCTTATAGCTGTACTTTACTTTTAAATGGACAGCTTGAGCTGACTTCGGTCGCACACCCTGTTTCTATTTATTACTGTCGCTTGCATTGAAAGCGTTGCAAAATGGTTGACCCATGAAGGTGGAATGAGAGTGTACCTACACTAACCCTCCTCATTTAATTACAAAAACCTTAACAAGGTGGCAGCTGCCTGGGAGGAGATCATGAGGGAGCTGGCTTATCAAGGTAATTGACCATTGCTAATAACAACCTGTTTGCTGCTGGCTATATTGTACATCATTTACAACATCTAAGTATCACCTGTCTAAAAAAGTACAAACATAGGAAGACAGCACATATGCAGCCATCTTTTTCTTGAGTGGTTACATCACCACAATCATCTCAAGCACACAGCTGACAGGGAGGTGGTTTGATTAAATGATGTACCACAAGTAGATATTTAACAGATTCAGAGCGGACAGAATCACATGTTCTGGAAAGTGGTGCAATAGTCAGACGCTCGTATTCTGTTAGGACATGGTGTAAAAGATGTTTCCTGCATGTGTCTGATGTGAGTAGTGCTCACCTAGGCTCGGAGAAGGCTGCTGCGGCAGTAAATAGCAGGTCAAAACCTTCTCTCCTGTGCGCTCGTCATCCTCGGTCTGGAACTTGAGCATTGGCTGTGACTGGTTCTCTGCGAGCCACATGGCCTTCAGATTGAGGTTTGTCAGGGCAAAAGGCAGGTTTTGTAATCTGGACAAAAGAAAAGATGAGTTAAGATGTGCCACAACATTACCTTTTCAGTGTTCTAGGATCTTAAATAGTTAAATTGGTAATCACAAAACTTTCTTGCCCAAAGTAGTTCAAAGAAACTCTAAAATTGGATGTAGTCAATAAGCATTCATACATTAAGTGTACTGATGGAAAAAAATAAATCACTGGAATAACCTCCATTATCCTGCTGAAACCTTGCTCCCTCTATAACTTTTTGGAAATGACCTTTCAACAATGATGCATTTGCTTGTGGTTTTCCGATAATATAATAATAATATAATAATACAATTTCCATAACCTAGCACTGTATATGTTTGTCACATTAAAAGGGCAAAATTGGAAGAGCAATGCCTCTGCAGCATGCTTGTGACACTAAAAGCTAATTTTGGCAAAGTCGTCCTATTTAAATGTTTAACCTTAGCACCATGAGCTGCTGTGTATTATTTACAGTTCAGGGCGTTGAGTAAGGTTACCTGTTTCCAGCCACATCCAGCACATGCAGCTCAGTGGCATCTGCAAGCTCAGCAGGCAGTTTGCCCAGGCGGTTGTCTCTCAGCGAGAGGACGTTGAGGCTGGCGCAGCCGCCCAGCTCTTTGGGCACGCTGCCCAAACGGTTGCGGTCTACATTCAGGTTGGTCAGCTTCTTCAGCTTGCCCAGCGAGCGAGGAAGTGACTTTGAGGGAGTGAGACAGACGCCATTAGTAATCAGCAAAAATGATAATGAAGCTTAACAGCCGTTAACTGGTCTAAAGTATTAATGGTCATACTTTCATCCCAGCTGGGTCAGTGCTGTAGGTGGTTTATATCTGCCTACCTGTAAAAGGTTCTCTGTCAAGACGAGTTCTGTGAGGTTTTCACACTCTCCTATTGAATCGGTCAGGTGGGTCAGTCTGTTCTGGTCCACCTTTAAGATGGACAGCTGTTTCAGACAGCCTGTGCACAAAACACACAAAAAAAACACAACACCACTTTACAAACTGCAGCAATTAGACACTAGATGTGGCATGTTGGCATCACTTTTTTTAAATGGGCTCATGCTCTGGAATAAAATAAATTCAGTTATAAATATTAAAATGACAGCAGTTACTGTTGTTGCCTGGTCTACTCCTCACTGGCATTATATTTCCAGTAGAGGGCAGTCCTGTTCTTATTTAACAGAGCACTGTCTCCTAAACTCAGCGGGCCTGCCCCAGGGTTTACTTAATCTTGTGCTGCCTAATTAAATGGCAAACTTCCCCTCCGTTCCCAAGAAAACACACTTTGTTCACAGCACAGAAAGCACAAGGGGGAAAAAATCTTCTACCAAACAAATTATTATCAGGAAAATTGTTGCTGTTCTTTCATGTCACCTAATATTATATATTATTTCGGTGCGTTGGTATGGCACTTTCATGGGTGTGCAACTGAGGTTATGAAATGTGGTTACAATAGAGAGCTATCAGCAAATATGCGGCCACATCATTTATTAATTAATTTAATTGTGTATGATGGTTTACCCGACATATTTTTACTGTCATTTCTATCCTAAATGCCATGTTCAACTAGAGCCCTCTCACTCATTTGAATGGAGGCAGTCTATCGAAAACAAAGCCACATTAGTAACATGCTAATGCCAAATGCAACGGGATACTCTACAAAATAAACACTAAAACAATACAAAACATGGCAAAAAGCTGGCATCGATCTATCACTGAGCTTTAACAGTTGCTGGCCCTCGTTGACAATGCAGTCAGCTTTTCTTCTATGCAATCTCATTTGTAAATGATGACAATTCACTTGCTCCTAAAGGACAAACAAACCACATCACAAAGTCCCAGTGCAAACCACATAAACCTCAAAAATGCAAACACTATACATTGCATCGCCATTATTCTTTTTTTATGTTCAGCAACATTTAAGTTAATCATGTTAATTAAGTGTTCTAAAGTAAAAGAAGAAAAGAGACTTGGGGTGTTTTTTGTTACAAGAGACTAAAGTTTAAGTCCAGCACTCTGATACATGTTATGTTCATGTTGTCTATTTAAAGCTGTCTAGACAGCAAACATCACAGATGGATTTTTTTTTTACTCGAGCGTCTAAGAGCGCAATAATGTTTTTGATGAATAAATAAGAATCATGTGAGAGAATTATGATCTAAGGTCTTAGGGAGAAAAATTGTGATTCATAGTTTAGCCAGAATCATGCAGCCCTAGTTCTGAGTAGAGGAAATGTTCAGTAAATAGCTTCTCACTCGAAAATAAAATACATCAGGTCTGTGTATGTCCCACCCCCGACAATAAAGGAGTAAGAAGTGCCTCTCTTCTTCTCAAGTGACCAATTGGAAAAACAACCACAAGATGTCAACCCTTCAAAAAAGTTAAACCTGGTTCAACTTTTGCTGCAACACAAGGCAGCATCGTCTGGCAGTGTGATGTGTTGGCCAGTCAAATAGATGTAAGCACACATTCTGGTGGATCACTATCGAACATGAACGCCACATTTCTACTGTTTATCTTGCAATCGTGGTGATGAAATTAAAATAGTTGTTGGCATGATAACTTTCCTGAGTTGTAAAATCCTGTATGTGAGTATTATTAACTGGTGTGAAGTGTTTTGGCACATGATATGCCATCAAACTTCCTGGATCCTACTTCATGTCTCACTGGTGCCTTAAACAACACCTCATCAACACTTTTTTTTCTGTCTGCATCCCTGCTAAGTCACTGTTCCTCTCTTTCCCCCTGTGTTTCTCACCTATGCTGTCTGGGACGACGTCCAGCAGGTTCTGTGTGAGCAGCAGGTCAGTGAGAGCCAGGAGGCCATTTAGCTCTGAGGGAAGCTCCTCCAGACGATTCTCTGACACATCCAGACACACCAGTCTCCGGAGGTTCCCCAGCTCCTACACACACACACACACACAATAAATACCACTTACAGTCAGCCAAAGAGGCACAATACAACCATTACCGTCACAGCAAAAACCAAGGGAAAGAAATCTACTAGTGGGAGTTAATTCTGCATATGTGTAAACTAGATTTATAAAAAAAAATAAAATGAAAACACACAGAGTTCTTGCTTTAAAAAAACATTTGTACTAAAGTGTACTTACTGGTGGTAATGAGGACAACTGGTTACGATCCAGCCACAGCTCCCTCAGGTTGGGGAGAGCACCGAGGGTGTCCGGCTAAGAGATTAGAAGAAGTAGAGAGAAGGAGAGGAGGCAGCACATAAGACAGGTTGGTTATTGGGAAAAGGAAAATTGATTATTTTTGTTAAAGGTTTAAAGTGCAAAGCCAGGGACTGCATCTGAGGGAGGAAATCTGCTCCATTTGATAAGTGTCAGAGGACACATTTAACTGGTCTTGCTCATCAAGCTGGTGCCACAAGAAACTAATAAATAAAATGAAATAAGATATTAAGTCAAAATGAATATTAGTTTGAGTTTTGGCCCGTTTATGTTGCTGTAACATTGTTGTGTCTACAGATCAGAGAATATATATGCCTGAAAGTCTGAGCACACGTTCATTTATGTTAAGCATTTGAAGAAAAAATGGATCCATTTGATAAGAATTATTGCGAACACAATTCTGATTCTTGTAAGCGCATCAATGTGAATTCCCATTATCTGTTAGCATCGAGCTAACAGACTCAGCAATCCAAAAATTGATTCAGGAATCATTAAAAAAAGGAAAAAAAAGAAACAACACTAAAGAGAATTCATTTTTTCTCCCACCTCTAAGGACATTCAAGAAACAGAATCTTTAAATCCATTCAACAAAGAAACTTTATTTATAACCATGGGATAACAGGGTTAAAGACCTCAACCGCCTCAAATTTCAGTCTCAAGTGATACAGGACTTTAAGGAAGATGTTATTGTAGCAGCTGCTTGTGACAGGCATGCAGGCAGGTGAGGTTTCATCACAATGTCAACCATTTGTTCAGCCTCCGCCCTTGTCAAGTCATGAGGCATTGTTTACACTGTCCTATTGAGACAGGTGGGTGTACCCAGGATTACTGTAGGGTACAGTGCACACAGGGCCTCAGGTGTGACAGACCGTCTCTGTGGCGCGTGGTGAGATAAACATGTGGTTTGGGTCATAATTATTGTGGTGAGAATGTGAGATGGCTATTTATGGTACATGTCACTGTGTGTGTGCTGCAAAATAGGTTATTTGAAGGCACAAACGTAGGCGTTGTTTGAGCACATGACAGTAAAATTGTCTACTGTATATTATATTATATAGTTAAAGAGGATGAGACGAGTTGTTGACTCACCAAAACTTCCAGTTCATTGCTGCCCAGGTCCAGCTGTTCCAGTTTCACCAGGAAAGAGAGCGACCTGAACACACACACAAAACAGCACATGATGCTGTAAGTCACTCAAAAATGCGCCCTGAAAGCCCAAAGAGCAGACATACCATTCATTCACACATGCTGACGTCTGAAAAGAATGTCTTTAAACATACGTCACTACATGTAACTCACAGTTTCTGTCACCTTCTTTAACCCTGTCATAAATTTTTCCTAAAAAGGTTACATTTGTACAAGAGGTTCTAACTCATAGAGCCCGACCAATATATCAGCCAACTGATATGCCCGAATAAAAAGCCTTTTTTCAATTCCTGGATCTATTTTTAATTGCTGAATTGATTTCTAATATACATTAATAACTAGTGCATGAGCATGTGCTAGCATGCTCAATGCTAGCACATAATTGCAATTACTATTAATGCACAAACAGAAATTAGCATTGAGCTAGCAGTTACATTACTTGAAACTGATCTCGTTTACTTCACGTTTAACATAAAATAATATGTGAGCTCATGCTTTCAGGTATTTATGTCCTCTACTCTGTGGAAACAAACTAATAGCTGCCGACTTCACACTGCAGCTTCGACACTCCACCCTATTTTATGGGCAGCATTTTATCATTCACATTTATCATTTGATAAATTAATTCATGTTTAATATATAGTAACCATATTTGAGGGATCACTGGAAAAAATCTGCTGTTCGTTTGTGTATGCAGAATATTCCATATAAAGAAAACTGTCCAATATATCAACATTTTTTTACTCCCTGAAATCAATATCAACCCTGAAAATCAGTCAGGCTCAACTAACTGGTGTAAGAGTATGAAACTGATTAACAAATATAAAAGTAATTTTTAAAAAAAGCAGCAACAGTTCCTCATACATTGACAACAGGCGCATAATGTGCTTAATGGTGATGGTGAGGAATCAGATAAGAGGCAGAGCCCTGCTGCGTGTGTGCTGGAGGGAAATGTCTTACGTGGGCAGAGACTTCAGCAGGTTCTCCCTGAGCTCCAACGTCACCAGGTTGGCGAGGCTGTAAGAGGAGGAGTGGCAGTGAGAAGGAGGTGAGTAAGAGAGAAAGACGGGTGGGAGTTGGCAGGCACCGAAAAGAGAGGATGGGGGAGTAAGAGAGGGGAGAGGAGAGGAGAGGAGAGGAGAGGAGAGGCAGGTTGGTTAGTCAGATGGCAGGTCTGTTCGTCTGGGCTGCCTGGCATGTTGAGGGGCTTCTCCATCTGTCTGAGCGCAGCAGTGGCCCGGAGCCCAGAGACTGGCTGCCTCAGAGCCCACCGGCCAGCAGAATTACACTCCTTAAAAACCTGCTCAGTTTCATGTTGTTACAAGGATCTAACCAGTGTAATGGCTCAATTTTTACAAAAATAATAATGCACAACAATTTGTGAAAATAGGTGAATGCAAATCTACATGTTTGGACACTACTTGTGGAGTCGCACAGGGATCAACACTTGGCTGGAGATATAATAAGAATTTTTTTGCATTTGTGGATGATACTGGGGCTGCAACTAACAATTATTTTCATATTCAATTAATGGGTCGATAATTTTCTTGATTAATCCATAAATAGTTGTTTGGTCTATAAAGGGGCAAAGTATCACATTTAAGAAGCTGAAATCAGAGAATATTGACTATATTTCCTTAAATAAATGTCTCAAACCAATTAATTACCAAAATAGTTGACAGATAATTGAATAATTGATTAATAGTCGATTAATCGTTGCAGCTCTACATGACACAAATATTCTCTTTTCTGGGGTAAATTTACAGCAGCTTTTGGAGGTGGTCATGAGAAAAATTAATAAAGATTCAAAGAAATGATTAAATTAATTCAATTTGAACAAAATCAAACTTCTGTTGGAAATAGTAAAATAAATACACAAGTACAAATTATTGAAAGAGTAAATGAAAATATATATGCACATGCAAGTTGGGGGCGAGCACTGCAGTTCTGGGCTCTCTAGTATATTTGAATATTCTGCTGACGTATGGGCCAACAGCTACAAAAACAACCTACAACAATTCTACATACTACAAAAAAGTGGCACAAAGATGGTTAACGATATTTGGTATTGGGAACACACAAAATATCTGTTTTAAAGTCACACTGAAATTCAGGGATCTGGCAGAAATTATTTTTACGCGGTACAGTGATGAAGAAGGGGAATGTAAAGCATGTTAATGGTAATAATGTGGTTATTGGTTCTTGTCTTTCTTCACATTCTTGATTATGGAGTGTTGTTGATTAGATATGAAGAGGACGGACTTAGTGGTGTGACTGTGGGGATAAAGGCTGGGGACGACAGAGGGTTTTATATAGTTGATTGATTATTGATGGATAAGTATAGATGAAAGGTAGACCCAGACAAGTATGTTGCTTCTTCCTTTTCGGACATGAAATGTTCTTGTCTGCTTCCCTAGGCTGCAACTAACAATTTCTTTGATTATCAATTAATCTATTGCTTTATTCTTTCAATTAATCAACTAACTGCTTAGTCTGCAAACATCTGAATATAGTGTAAAAGGCCTTTTGCAGTTTTCCAGACCCCACATGACAATTTCAAATTAACTGTTTTGTCCAACCAGCAGTCAGAAATAGAGCAACTGTGATTAATTGATTGGTTGTAAATTATTAAATTAATCTCCAACTATTTTGATGTGGAAATTTTCTGTTTTCTTTACTTTTCTATTAAAGTGAACTAACTAGTGAGCTTTAGGAAACACATACCTACATTTTTAGCTATTTTATAGACCAAACAACGACTCGATTAATCGACATAATAATTAAAACAAACAAAAAAAATGTGATACTTGCAATCCTGGTTAAAATCCAAAAAATATTTAATTAGGTAATATGTAACACAGCAAATCCTCTCATGTTAAAAACTGGAACAAGAGAAAGTTTATTGTATTTGCTTCATAACTGACTTAACCAATTAATCAAAAATATTTCTAATTAATTTCTGTTGATCAACCCATCGATAAATTGACTAATCATTTCAGCTCTATTCACAGAAGATTAAAGATTAATCATTCTGAATGATTTGAGAGCAGAATTGCAAATTTAATGTGAAAAAAATCGGTACCATAATCAAAATCTGACATTTTACACTTATGAAGATACAACAGTTTCTTTAAAAAGCACATTTTATACCATCAAATGATCCACTATGAGCCGCTGTGTGTGTGTACATACTTTCCAATGTCGTTGGGCAACGTCTGCAATGACACGTCGTTGAGTGCCAAGTGAGCCAGCGCTCGGAGTTGAGTGAAGCCATCTGGCAATCTGAGGCAGAGACACAGCAGGGAAAATAGTGGAGAGAGACTCTTGTTGTACAACGCATGGGATCACTTGACTCTCTCTCTCTCTCTCTCTCCCACACACACACACACACACACACACAGGAGACTATCAACCCTTTATATATTCCCATCTGTTAAAGCATTCAGCATCAAAACTCCTGTCAGTCATTTCATTGCTTTTCTATAGAAGGAAGTTAAAAAGTGAAATATAAACTTAGACATCACTGATTGGTGATGTGACAAGAGAGCAGTGCAACGCTGACATTATACAGGGACATCATACGGCAGGCCCATTCAACTGGCAGCCCAAATCTGTCTGTTTAACAACCTAAATATGACCCTTTCGTAATTTAGAAATATGAAAAAAGTTTGTTGTTGTAGTTTTACTTAAATAACCTGCTAACATTATACATTTAAAAGTGTTTACATTGTTTATTTGATCACCATTTCATTTGTGAGCTAATTAACCCATTAACCCTAACCCTATTTTTTACAGGTTTTAAGCAGAGGGAATATACAAGAGTCAAACTGAATGAAAAAATATTGCAACATTATGTTTATGAAAACAACAACCTACAACTAAAAATTTTACTTTAAAATAAAAAAAACAGTAATAGAACAGGCCTGTTATAAGGATTAGGTTAAAAATTAATGTGACACATATGCTTGTTTGAGCAGAAGCATGTTTTCATACAAAGCATGATCTCTTCCAGGTGATCAGCATAAAGTGCAGACTGTACGTTCAAACACACACACACACACACACACACACACACACACACACACACACACATACACACAGTCGTTTCATGGCACATTTAAGACAGGAGAGCAAAGTAATTAGAGCACACAAATGGCACTTATCATGCTTTGTTTCATTTGTACAGTTTCTCTCCTTCTTTGTTGCATTTGGCCAAACATCACATTTTCTCACAGTGATGATGAATAGACTCATGGCCTGTTCCCATTCGCTTACCTGGACAGGGGGTTTCCACTGAAGTCTGCGATCTCCAAAGCCCTGCAAAATTTAATGCTCTCGGGGAGTTCAGAAATGTCTGCAGGAGAGAAGAGGAGGAGGAGGAGGTGGTGGGGGGGAGACAGCAGTCAGCACCATGGACACACAGATACAGATGTAGAGTGGGGGGGGGGGGGTCGTATTCTACAGAGCGAATCATTTAAAGTTGCTTGTAATCACAACCAGATGGCCAGAAGCAGGAAAGTGAGAGAAATGGAAGGGAAAATTGAAGAGAGAAAGAGATGGAATTCGTACCAGGGAGGATGTGGTCTAAGTGTACTATTACATCTCTCATAAAATTTACAGAGCAATCATACATTTATAGTTATGTGCTTTCAACCAAGTCATAATAAAGCTTATGGGACCCCTGTGTCTGTATATAAAAGCATCTGAGCTGTTATTTCATTGCTTTAGTCTTAACAGGAAGGTGTTCAAATTATTTGTAAAAATTGATAAATTAAGGGAAGGTCAAATAATGCTGGGCAAGTTGATTTTTAATTATGATTTTGGCTTCCAAGGTTTATGAAAGTAACATAATCAAGATAAAACAATATTGTGACGCATTGCATTTAACTGCAGTCAAGTAAGCCATTTGTGAAAACATGGTCACAGCACCTTCACTTAGATTTTGAAGTACTTCTATTCGTGCCGTTACGGTACTGGTGCTTGGAGCGTCCAAAATGGCGAAAGCGACACAGGACGATATTTCCAATTCAGTTGTGTTATATAATTGTGATCGTAAATAATCATGTATTGACCAAAATAATCTTGATTAGGATTTTTGCCATAATTGAGCAGCCCTGGTGTCAAATAGAAAGAAAAAAGGAGGAAAAGATATTTCTGAGAGATAAATAAAATAGATAAGTCTACAGCTGGATGGCTTCAGGCTTTTTTGATTATAGGGCTGTTTATCTATTTTGCCTCTTTTCTGTCCTTCATAGTTTCACTGCATTTTCAAATGATACAGATTCGTCAGTGGTCTGTGTGACAATAAGTATATTGTACTGCAAAGCAAAGAAAGTACTGCAATGCAAAGAAACGACAGACATGATTTACTTTTGTGTAAAATTTATAATTTCTTTACTCACTCATTACGAGGCAGGTAGACAACTGCATCTTACACCTTTATTAGTTAGTACTGGGCTCCACACTGTGACGATTTAGTTGCATTTTGAAGCCATTTGTGATGACAGTGCTACAAATATGCACCCTATTTTTTTGTTTTTTTTTAATTTATCATTGCACATAATGTGAAACATCGGGGGGAGCAAAAATCTGTGTGTTTGTGTGCAAGATAGAGAGATTAGAGTGGATAGATGTTGCAATGAAAAGAATAAAATGGATTATATGTATATACTCCTCTCCACGAAGCCCAACATTTGCAGGGAAAACTAAGTTTGACAACCCATCCGACCGCACACTTCAAACATGAAACACTCATAAAGCACAAGAACAGCTTGAAGCATAAACTATGTGGGAACCGATGCACTGATGGGACTGCAGTGGCTCTGCCAACAGCATTTTGAAGGATTACATGTTTTAAAAAGCACCACTTAACTTAAGCATTTTTTATCATAAAGCACTACTTCACTTTGTGACTTTGTCCTTTAAAATAAAACAGGATATTGTCATTTCTGTACATTATATATATTAACAAAGAATTTAACGGTAATACAGTTCAGATGGAAAACATTCTAAATATGCTGTGCTGCATGTCGATTTAAGGGGTACTCTTGAAATTTTCAGCAGGGAGCACCAGTGCTATTAATGGAAAGTTGGCCTGCAGCCCTGTAACTAATAGTTTAAAGGGACACCAGCACAAAAGCTGAGCAAAGAACTACTATGGATGGGATTAGCAACAACAAGGTATTTAAAATATTTTCACCACTTTACTTTGCTGTCAGACATCCTGTTGTGATGGGAAAATGTGGTTATGCAAGCCAAATATCGCTCTATCCAAAACAACCAAACTTCATAAACAAACACCGTAATTTGACCTCACAGAGCACAGGAGTTACTGGTCCAAAACCAAAATTTGTTTTTCAGAACAAATGTAATGCTTTCTAAATGCAGAGTTTCTGTCAGCTCAGTAAAGCAGTGCATTGCTTAGCTTCTGTGCCTGTACACCTACAACTGGGGGCGTGCCATCCGGCATCTCCTGCAGCTTATGCACTGACTATCAATAAGTATCTCAAACAACCCCACATCAAATAATCTGAACTATCCCTTTAAAAGAAGGAGCTATGAACTCAACTTGTTTGCCAGCTCAGTCTGGTGCACATATACAGTATAAAGCACAGGAGGAAATGTGACCTGCTGGCTTGACCAGGTAAAGAGCTACTTCTACCACTGGATCCTGCAGGTGCAGGTTAAGAAATCCCTACTGAGCCGAGCAGCCTGTGACGCTTATCAGGCTCAGCGTTGTCCTGCTGCAGGAGCAGGAAAGCAGACAGATGGGAGAGGCCCTTACAGGCCAATGCACATCGCTCCCACAGCACTTGATGCAGTATGTAGCAGAGCAGATGTCTCATATCTACCATATAGGCCCTTCCTGCCACGGAGTATCAGTGTACGTGTGTGCAGCATGCAAGGACACAGAGAGGGCAAGACTTTCATGTGTTGTGTCACAGCTGATGAGTTGCAGATATTAAATAGCTGCATCAAATGAAGTGACATGTATGTAATGTTACCTAAGGCTGCATTGTGGTGCTGAATTTCACTTGTCTTATAGCATATTTCAAGGACATGGAGATTCATGTATGAATGTCTGCTGTGCCTGGGGGTAGGCTGAATAATCTGGCAAAGAGGGCCAGCAAATATTTATCTAAAGGCTGCTGCTAGCGTGTTGGTTCTCCAACCGATTTAGCTATGCTCCTGCTGCTCAACACCACATACCAGATATCATCTTTACAGACATATCACCCTTTGTTGTTTGTTGTTTTTGGGGGTGGTCGAGACGAGAGCGGAAGGTTATTTTAAAAACAAGCCATTAAAGTAATTGTGGGTTAATGGGTGGTTCTACAAGCAGAGATCATGGAGCAACTGGCACAAGTGGACACTGAACTTGTTGGATTTATGTTCATGTACCGTTTCTGGAGATGTCCAGTTCCACCAGCTGCATGAAGTTGGCCACCTCAGGAGGGAGTCTCTGGATCTCATTGTCACTCAGGCCGAGCTTCCGGAGGTTCAGTAGTCTGAAGAAAGGCTGTGGAAACAAGTGAGACTATGTTAAACAAACTCATCCAAACCTGCCAGGATGCATCGGGGGGCAATGTTCAACAATCAAACTTTGCCAATAATGTTATCAAATCTATAAAACCTAATAAATAAGTAGCAAGCAATGTGGTGCAACAGAGATGCTCCAGCCTACAAATGATTTTCTCCAGACATTAAGGAACTTGCTTGTTTGCTACAGACATCAGCAAAAATCACATCATCGTGCTGCAAAATCTGTTCTTCCTTAACACAAAATATGTAACTGTGATGGTGCTGGTGCTGAAAAACCCCCCAAAAGATTTGAGTATGAGCACAGCTTTCTCAGTCAATATAACATGCATTGAGCAATTATTGCTTCAGTTGACTACATTTACCATCAACACTGCCTGGAAGTCCACATAGAGGGAGTGCATTATGCTTTTAAACATAATATTTTAAGATTCCTGTTTTAAATGTTGCAGACATTTCTCTCTGCCTAAACCACAAATGTAAGTGAACACACAAAACATCCTGTTTATTCATATGAAAGCCGTCTCAAGAAGTGGTTTTAAAAACATTCCATCGTCATATTCCCAAAAACTCCTCTTCACCATAGCAACGCCAACCAAACAAAGTGGCTTTTCGATAGTGGGGCTGAGCAGAGTGCTGCGGCTGTGGCCATGCCAAGTGCTTTCACAAGAGCCTGGTTGTTGGACGGGCCAGCGTTCAGAAACATTCCTCCGCCAGCCGCGCTCTGTGTGTGTCTGTGTGTCATCTGCTGTTAGGATGGACAGACAAGACAGGCTGGCGGGGGAACAGCAAGAGTAACAGGCCAAAACTATGCAGTTATTAACCCCTCAATCAGTCCCTGGTCCTGCAGCCCACAGAGGATCCACTGTCTGCCCTGTTAAAAGCCAGTTCACTTCTCAGGCGCTCTCGGGGAGGAAGACTCTAGAGGAACTTGCCGACTTGTGCTTTCTGGGGCAGGAATTTGAGTAAACTCATTATTCAGGGATGATTTTTGAACATAGAGTGCACAGACGTCTGCAAGCTTGGAGCCTAAACCTTAATTCAAATTAAACCTCGGGCCGTCGGCAAGGCCAGCAGCTGAAAACAACCATTGTGTGTCAATTAGCAGAGATTAATACACTAAATTGAAAAATTCAGACAATGTCTAAGCTCCTCCTTCATCTCTGGGACTAACATTTTAAAAATGCAGCGCTGTTACACTCCTGTTTCCAAACTGTTGCATAGACATGTAGCAAATCAGACAACACAAAACCTTCTTTGATGTGTGTATTGTCAGGTTTTCTGCTTGACAAAAGTGTGAAAACACACATGTACACACTCTACACACTCAAATGCTGGGAGACAGCTCTACAATTATCCTGCCAAAGAGAAGAATGCTGCAGTTCAGCTCCACTCTGTTCCTCGATGACAGACATTTCCTGCTCTTAACTGGTTATGTGTATTGTGTTTGGATCGAGAGAGAGGCGTCTACAACAAGGTTTTTCTTTTCGCCAGAATCTGTTCGGGGGATTGCTGGCAGTGCAAGACAGAGCTTGTTAGTACTTTCAAACATTTCCCAGAATCTGACTGAGAGTTCATACGAGTGTCCGCACCTGATGGAGAGTGTGACAGAGTGGGCAGGACAAGAGTACAGGAAAGGACAGAGCCACAGACAAAGAGGGTGTTGGCTCCCTGACTAGCAGGTGACAGCAGGTATCAGATGGCCAGAGCAGGAAACAGGAGCTGAGGGTGACCATGTGACCCAGGGCCAAGCCCAGATGGGAGCCGGCCCCCAGGAGGGGAGGCAACCTTGCAGGCAGAACAGGTGACACTCGGAGATCAAGAGCCTCTGAGAGAAAGGGTGTGTTTAAAAACACACACCTGAAAACTCATGCTGTAGGGATCTAACAATATATTGAATTTCACAATTAAACAAAGTCTCAATACGTACCAGACTGTCAAGATATCTACCATGATATTGCATGATTAATTATTTTGAATTTTTATTTTTTTTATTTTTTATTTATTTTTTTTTTTTGGCATTTTTGCCTTTATTGACAGTGACAGCTGAAGGTATGACAGGAAAGGGGGGTGAAGAGACAGGGGATGACATGCAGCAAATGAGCCGCAGGCAGGATTCGAACCAGCGGCCGCTGCAGAGGACCAACAGCCTCAATACATGGTGCGCACGCCCTACCAACTGAGCTATAGGAGCGCCCAAATTTTTATTTTTTATTTTATTTCAAAAAAGGACTGCTAATGACTGATGCATTGTTTTTGTTTTGCAGTTAGTCATACATAAGTCACAGGGGTGTCATAATTTCAATATGAAATTGAAATTGATCGAAATGAACTTTCAACTTCAGCAATCAAATCGAAAAAAGTGTTTGCTTTTCGATTTTGTGATAAATATCAAATTTTTAATTTTATATGGTAATATTATCAGACGTCCCTATCGTGCTTAGGGCTGGGTACAGGTAACAAGTTTTTGTCTGTTTGAACTCTTTGGTTTGCTGTTTCACCAACTTTGGATTTTTCCACTCAGAAGTTTTACAACAACAAAAAAACAAGCATAATTTGGAGATTTACTCTAAGGTATCGAAATTTGGTACATGATGGTAATGAAGCAATTCAATCGGTGCCATAAATATATCAAAGTTTGGTATCCCCCCTAAACATGCTTTAAAAACATTATGTTAACTCTCCAAAAATGCTGATGAGACATCAGCTTCTTCTCATATCAAAGTATGTGAAGCCATATTACTGCTAATGGTCAACCAGCAATTCCTCTACTCAGACTAAACCGATCACCTAATACAAGCTTTTGCATCAGTGCATTCCTCTCCTCTCTTGATATCGTCCAGAGCTCGATCAGTGATGAGGGGGGAAGCAGTAGACGGTAATGCAATCATGCCTGTGAACAAGCAGTTATGAACACTCACAAAGATGGCCATTCACTCCTGAGTGGCCGCTCGCAGACAGGCGCGCCACTGTTTTTCTAGCAAACAACAGTGTTGCTGTACCCCGTTCTAGAACCAGCTTTACTCCTGCATTAAATAAGACCCCAGAGACTTGATTAGCAACATGTTTATCCGTCTAACGTCTTCCTGAGAAACTGTAAGATGCAAAATAACTTGTTCAATCAAATACTGACATTTTACAGAAGTAGCATTGAGAAAATCTGTTCTGTGATGAGTCCCATTATTTTTAGAGCGGTCAATAACTGCTAATTCAATCCATAAATACTGGACCTGGTGTCCCTGCCATTTCCCACCGACTGGTGTACTTTCAAATTAAACAATGGAGAACCAACAGTGTTATACGGGTCAATGGGTCATTTGGAATAACAAGTGGGAGCAGTGGGATTTAGTGTACCGCCACCGTCTCCTCATTGTATTAGTGAGCCACAGCAGGCTGCACAGTCACTCAGGCAGCTTTCACAATAGGACAGTGCTTGTGTGTGTGTGTGTGTGTGTGTGTGTGTGTGTGTGTGTGTGTGTGTGTGTGTGTGTGTGTGTGTGTAGCCATTTACAGCACCACGTCGGTGTGAACCAGTGTGTTACATTTCCTTTATAACTTTGCAACTTGGATGTTTTAATGAGCCCTTGTGAGAGCTGTTTGCTTAAGGAAGGGAGTGAAGCTATGAGGAGGATTTAGTACAGTGCAGAGAGCAGTGATAGTAAAGGTGGGTAAATGATAGCCATATCAGCAGAGGGCAGTGTGGGGTCTCAAGAGCACTTACACTGTTATACAGTACACCAGACAGCACAGCCCATGAAACTACCATTATGAACTAGTTTTGCTCACGCCAAATGAAAGTGGATAATCTAATTCAAAGCCACAGTACTCAGAAATATAAGTAGGGAAAACAAAACAAAGTTTCATGTTCCAAATGTGTCACATGTCTGTAAATAGACTAGGCATCATATGTACCATATGAACCAACAACAGGAGAAATACATTCAATTTCAATTAAATCTCTGTCATTTTTCTGTCATTTTTCATTTTCAAGCCAAGGCTCATTGAAACAGCAACCTCCTGGCATGTCTGTCAGGGTTGTGGACAAAACAAGACATCTGAGGACATCATCTTGGGCTTTGGGAAATTCTGATTGACATTTTTCACAACTTTATGACATTTTATAGCCTGAACAACTAAAATGAAAATGATTGTTCAGTGTAGTTATACGACAGATCACCCTAAGTGCAGACAGCCTCATTTTGTGCAAAATACAAAGGGAATTAAGCTCTTTTCAATGTATTTTGTTTCTTTATCTATTTATTGTGAAACTAATGGAAAAACAAAGCCCAAAATGATGTCCTCAAATGTCTTGTTTTGTCAATAATCCAAAAAATCTCAAAATGACTAAGAGATTATCAAAATAGTTGGCAATTACATACAACAACTAGTAAATTAATCAACTAGTCCTTAAAGATATAATTAAAAGCATGTTTTTAAAGAAATTGGAGTAAAGCAAGCATCAAAACTAGAAATCAACACTGACCACTTGATAACTGTAAGTCTGTCGAAAGCAGTAGGCACTGTTTGACTACTTTTATGAACAGCTTTGGCAACTGAAACATCAAATTGTGTGTGACCATTTGAATAAAAATGTAGTGTCAAGACTGCCAACATGTTCCCTCTAAAACTGCTTTGAATTCCAGTCAAGAAAAGTATGTAAATTACATTAATGGTGGTTAAGACGACCACCACACTGACACAGCTGCACAGATTCTGCTAGACTACGATAAGGTTTCACACCAGGGAGGACTGGGTCTGTGTAACATCCACAGTGTCACCAACTTAAGCTAGTGTGAAATGGGTGAGATATCCCCCATTATTACACAGTGAATGAAGCCTCGTCACCCATGAGCAACCTGTGACACAGAGCAGCATGTGCGTGTGTGCGGAGCCTTGTAAAACACTCTGCTTTGTCTTATCTACATCGCCCTGTTTAGCTTAGGCAGTGTGTTAATGTGCCTAAGGATGTGTGTTTGTACGTGTGCTCGTCTTTAAGTCGATCCTGTGCTGTAGGTCTTAAAGTCAGCACACACCACTGCTTACATAGTCTTAGTTTTACTTTCCTTATGGTTGCCAAGACCTCTGGCTGCAGTAGTAGGACTCAGCATGTGTGTGAGTGTCAGGGGGATAGCACAGTATGTTAACGCGCAGCATATTTGTGTGTTCATGTGTATTAGCAGCGGTGGGTGTTTGTTTAAGAGTGTTTACGAGTGTGTTTATGTGCACTGGAAGAGACTGTAAATTCACAGGGTGGAATGTTAATGTTTGTGGACCTCACATAACTCTACAGAAACCAATTAAAATGTGACTACAGATATCCAAGAGGCAAAGTGTGTGTGTTTGTGAGACATGTGAGTAAACTGTATGTTCTGTGTAAGAGTAACGTTCGGTGCAGTGAGCCGAAGCTTGATGTTCACAGAGGCTGCAGTGTTCCAGTCAAGTGACTCCATTTAGCTTACAGTTTCCCTCCAATCATGCCATCAGACTACAGATGGAGCAGGCTCCTCCTGCCCTGCAAACACTCACTCACACACTACATTCAACCCTCTTCTTACAAACCACATTTAGTGTGCAGGAGACCGTAGAAAAAGCCCAGACGCTCAACTCCATGTTTTCCCTTAATCATTAACCTGAGGCCAGGTTCATTGTTTAAAACTGCTGGTATAATTTGTGCAGAGACAAAAGGCCTTTACACACATACAGCGACGCAATTGACTGCACGAAATTACGAATAATTTGGAGGCAAATTTCGAAATGTCTGATTATTCACATCAAGTGTGACACAGCTTTCTGAAGAATTTATTAAGTTTCTTGAAAAAACAAAATCTCACCATGAGAAAAAATATCTAGCCTAATCAATGATGACCTGGTGCTCATTTTACTTAATAAAAAAATTGCACAATATTGAGAAAGAGAGGAGAACTTGGTAAGTTTCATGACTTGGTTTAGGAGGTGAAACTGTATCACAGCCACTTCAGGATGTATTTCACTGCTGCAACAGCTGCATCAAGCTTGAAGAAGCAGAGGAGTAATTTCAGAGTCAGTCGACTAGTAGTTGTTAGTTCAAGCCAAGTTTCAACAAGCTGTTGCATGTTTATGATAAATTTAATTATTAAAAAATCATATTTTTGGTGCATAAAGTGAGCCACATATTAAATGCGAATGGAAAAAGTGGTAACGACTCTGAATGTGTCGGAACAATCAGCAAGAAGACTGGACATTTTGTTAATTTATTTAACACTGTATAACCGCACAAGTCCTACTGGGCCAAATAACTTCCAACTTCACAAAAACACGTACAGTTATCAACATGATCAACAAATTCACTCGCCAACCATTTGACAGCACCTTAAACTGCCACGTCTTCATCGACCTCAGAATCCTGTCCATCACCGTGGTAATTTCACTGTATTCATCAAACCGGTCTCCTTTGGTCTCAGAGGCTGAGTCCCAGGCTAGTGGGAACATTAACTGAGCTAATTAGCTAATGGCAGCTACAGCAGTTAGCAGCAGTAAACCAGTGACTACAGTGAAAGTAAGGGTCCATGTTGAAAGAATCTTCTGGGCCTAATGGCGAGGCACAGCTCTCTCAGTGAGATGACCTTGGTTCAAAAAATAAATAAAAAGCCACAACATAATCTTGTCATTGATGTGAAAGGTTGCATTGAATGGATAAAGGTAAAAAGTCCAAAGGCCTAAAGACAAGTCTTGGTATTTACTGAAACAAAAACAAAAAGGGCTAAGCCAACTTGATCAGGTCTTAGCTCGCCTACAGAGGCATTTAATCAATGGACCCACACAACTCCCCATTTGCTAGAAAGAGGAAGTCAAACTACACACCATCACTAAACCTCTCATCTATTCTTCCCATAACCCTCGTTTTTCTGTTTTACTCTAACACACTTCCTTTCCTCTGTAAGTGGAATTCCTATTCACACATTCCAGAGCCTCTTAATCTTGTGCCAAGTCGGCCCAGTAGGCCTAGTCTGCATGTCCCCACTCTTCCCAATATCAATTCCCTCACAACGCACACAAACTACACACACTGCTTCACGCACACTACTGGGGTGAGGGGCTCAAAGAGAGGGGAGGGCAAAGGAGAGCGCATGCTTTTGTGCTGGCCTGGACTCTTTCAGTGTCCGGGGAAATAAAAAGCAGAGAGGATTTGGTTGACTGAGTAACTTGGTCGGTCACTCGAATGGCGAGCCTCATTACTGTGCACTCATTTCTATAGATAGCTGCAGTCTTTGTTGTGGTATAAACTCAGGACATGAGTGGCCAGAGACACAAGACAGCTCTGCTTTTAAACTCAGTCTTCTTGCTCTTACTAAACTCAATATCTTCAGTGCAGACTTAAGGCACCAGCAAGACTAATGCTCAGGCATTTCAGGGCCAAAGCTAATCGAGTACCATGGGCTGAGGAGTGCGTCCCTTCCCCCTGCAGAGCACTGTATGAAACCCAAAGTTACCAAAACTTCTACACATGAATGACACCCTAACTGGTCCTCTTCCCCTCCTCCTCCTCCCTGCTCCACCTCTCTGAGTTCCCTCCATTTTCCTTGGCAGAAGGACAAAGGCCAAGCAGCCAGCCCCACACAGGGCTGTCACTCACAGGCCCGCTCTCATTGCCCCCCCCTCCTGGCAGCCCAGGCCGGGGATTCCTCCATTGTCCGAGAGGGCACCGCGGAGGAGACTGAGAGAGAGGGAGAGAGGGCTGGAAATGGAAGGATGAAGACTTGAAAGAGGAATGTGGCAAGGGATAACAAAAGGCAGGAATGACTAGAGAACAGAGAGAAGAAAAGGAAGATTGTGTATGATGTAGAGAGGAGAGAGCTGAGAGAAAGGGAGTGACGGTGGATTATTAATGGAGAACTGAGGGTAAACAATGGATTCCCACAGTGCTCTGGACACTCTGCACCGCTAATGGGGACAGAGACTTCAGCTACTGACCAACAAATTATCTCAATGGACTACAGACTCACTGACCTTCTCTCTTGCAGATGAATAATGTCATTTATTAATCAAAACACACAGCAAATCAACAGACCGTCATTAATGTGCGGTTTAGACTGGTCCACTGCTGCCTATAATGCAGTGTGGAGTACAATCCTCCCACCGGCCTCATCAGAAAACCTAAACACAGACCGACAATACAACCATCCACCCACCTACAACTATAAGCCTACATCCCACTTCCTCTGCATTCATCCACTGTCTCCCACACACTCGCCCCTCTACTACAGCTAAGGTGTGATTTTGAGAAAGAAACAAGATAGAACTACCAGATCCACAAATGCAAACTACAGGGTTTCTGCAGGTTTCATAAAATTAATTTCAAGACTTTTTAAGATCTTTTTAACACAATTATGAACTAGGGCCACAACTAACAATAAAAATTGTTTGATCAAAAAATGTCAGAAAAAGGTGAAAAATGTCGATCCCCTTTTCCCTGGTTTTGTTTTGTAATAAACTTCTATAACTGTTGTTATGAATAACAGACCATTGCAATAAAGAAGCAATTTGCCATGGACGCAGTTCTGATCATAGACTCTGGAGGAGCAAAAAATAATTTTTACATTACTATTTTGTGTCAAACTATTTTTCAGTAGCCATGCAATAGCAATAATAATGCACAGTAAACAGGTCATTGCTACAAAATAAACTCCAACAGACTTTTGAAGACTTTTTAAAGAACCACAGAACCCTGAACACTGCTAAACTGCGTTAGTGGTGTCATGTGTTTCATTTAAGACAGCTAATTCAATTAACTTCAATCAAACATGCTTGCACATAAAGAAAAGTAGGCATGTGTGTTTGTGTTTTACTTAAGTGGTACTTTCAACCGTGACTACCCTTATCCGGCTCCAGTCCCTCAACAGGCCACACAGAGAGAAGGGCGTGGTAAAGCCGGTATGACTGACAGCAGAGCCAGCTCCCATCTACTTACACCTGTCCCGCTAACTTTGATCTGTGCAGAGAGCAAACACAGCAGAAAGTCAGGCCAGGCAACGTCTGAGTCTACGACTGCATGTTCGCGGTTCTGAACTACAGCAGCCAAACCCAGCTCTGAAGATGAAACACTGGGGGGAGATAAAAGCTGCAGCTAACTCATAAAAACACATTTTGGTTCTTGTCAGTATAGCCAAAAAACTATTTTTCTTTGGACTGGCTTATCAATTAATCGACTTATCGTTCCAGCTTTATTTGGTTTGCAGTATAGCAAAATAAGGCAGCGTTCATTGACTTTTTGCTCTATATGCTGGTAGGAACTTATTTTGTGTCACTAGAACTCTTTGTTGAGATAGGGAAAGAGATTAAACACTAGTATGGTATTGAAATTAAAAAATCTTGTATTTATAACATTAGTAAGGACACAGACTTAAATTTGCATCCTCAAGTAAGACATTTGAAACACCTAGGGCAACATGGTAGTAAGTTATAAACTTGGTGGCATAGATAGTAACTTGTTGCATGTTTTCCTTGATGAGCATGAGTCAGTGAGGAATGGCTGGATGGTCCTAGCTGAAACAGGGGGCTGAAAGGGCTGAACATGTACACAGTTTAGGTATGTGTGTTTATGATTGTGTATATGAGAGTGAACTTATATATGCTGGCTGGTTTACAGGATCCACGTCTGGATAAACACGGGGAAGACTTTTGTGGAGGAAAATAAGACCTGCTGAGGAAAAGAGGAAATCCTTGATTCAGGGCAAACCAAGTGAAAGAACAAAAATGTGGTCTATGATGAACACGTCAAACTACCCACTGAAAATGCAGAACAGCCAGATAGAGTTTCCACTAACTTACTATGAGTGCCAAAAAACTTCTTCCCAAAGTCAACACGGTTAATAAACAACCGCAGTGACAACAAGGGCTTTTCCCCCTTTGCCTCCTGGGAATGCTGTTGAGTTGACACCGATACTATTATGTTTCAGTGCAGCCAAATGAGCAGCCTGGAATGTCGAGCTTATAGATTCCTAATTGACAGCTGTATATACGATGTCTGCGCACACTGTAAAATAAACAGAAAGCCTATATCACACTTGTGTCTGTTTATGTAGACTCCAGAGGGCTGAAGGAGGAAGATTGAGAGAGAACAGGTGGACATGGCCCTGTGTGGCTAAGAGGCTCTTCCACTGACAAAATATATAGTACATGGCTTAAGGGTACTGCTGTGACACAGGCACATGTGCCACAGTGGGATTCTGAGTTTAAGTTAATTCAGTACTAAAAACAGAGACAGTTTTCCATCTGTGTAAATGCAATAAACTATATTAACTTCCCAAAGACAGATGTATAATAGGGTTAAATTTGGTGGTACTCTTGCATATGATTTCTGCACCAAAGAACAGCGTTAGCTTGGTGCAGTAAACCGATTTCCAGTCAGCCTTTTAAAAATAGATAAGTAATCCCTCCACTGTTGCCATATTGGTGGGCTAATCACTGCTTTGGTTACTAAAACTATCCCAGAGGTGGAGAAGCTTGCAACACCAGTCCTGGGACACCACATGCATAACTTGATTAACACAAACACACAGAAAGATGGTGAAAGGGAGTTAGCACTGCAGTCCCAGTACAGATTTGCAATCCAAACCAAATTCAAAGCAGCAGCCCGGCTGAAAGCAGTGAACTTGATCTTTTCAAAGCTCTTACACCTGCCTGCAGCTTGCTTCCGTTTCAGGTTTCATAAAGCCCATCTTCCAGCTGACTAAAACAATCAGAACACTTAAATATGATCAATAGGCTGGTATTGACAACACGCATTAGAGAAAGCAGGAAACAATATAACAACTTAAAGCTACAATCTGCCAGAGGTAATGACTGACCAGACATGTTGGAGGGTTCCTGTAGTGATGAAGCAAATCTAAAGGCCTCTGTCCAAAGAGAGTGCAGCATAATAAACACCAACACTGCCTGAAAATGTAAATGACAACAGGTCCTGCAGGTGTCTGGAAAGCCACAGATCATGACCACAAAATGAACATCAAGGGATGTACGTCAAGTTCAGCTTTTGCTGATATGGTAATAGTTTGCTGCAAGAATGAGCCCTACAATCAACAAATGATTTGGCATATTAGCACTTCCAGTGCCCTCATCTCTAAGTCAATGGATTTTTGGTTTGGCCTAGATGCTTAAAATCATTCCATTCACATGTGGTATAAACATGCAATCTGTATCTGGATAGGTTGTCCAGATTGTTGTACAGATTGTATTCACATCTATATGAGATCCAAACACAATGCAAACCAGACTACCTCCAGATGTGGTCAGGTGGATCTGATAAGGCATGTGCTTAACACAAGCTTAAGAGATTTTCATCCTTTGTTCTACGACATCACATGTGTCAGTAAATCCTCCACTCGTGAATTTTAAAGCTTTTATGTTTCTTAAAAAGGCAGTTGCTAACAACTGGCTAAATGGCTTTTTGAGGATGGAACCAGAGTAATGGCAACGTGTGGGTTGGCCTACAAAAATCCATCAACCTTGCAGCACTCTATGGTCAAGCAAGCACACACTACTCCCATTCAGACTTTTCTATTTGGTTGAACTAGTGGCCTGAGATTCTCCAGCCATGCTCTCACACAGCAGGAATGAATGAGTTCACAGGGAAATTCAGAAACTGTAGAGGAGGCCCTCCACCTCCACCTCCACCCCCTCTGCCGGACTTCATCACGTGTTCTCTCATTCTCTTTCTGTGTTCCCACAAACATGACACAAAACCAGAAGCTCTATTGTTTATAGTCCACAGAGGACGTTTGGCTCTTTCCTGGATGGGCTGGATCCGGTATGTGCTGCCTGCATGTCTGCCAGCTCTCCGTTTTGTCCCACAGTGAGGCTCTGCAGCAGGGGACCAACATGGCAACCAGGGCCTCTGGCACTGCATGGCCCCAGACATTGTATATACAAGTAATTTGCTGGCTAAGTTAGTATAATGTCAACATATAACACGATCAAACACATGAGCAAGAGTAAGAGGAGAACTCTGGCTTTACAGCTGCTTGATTCAGCACAAATAGAAAGAGGGGCACTGAACAGCATCTGTGGAGGATGTGCATACATAAATACACAGGCAAACAAAGATGGTGCCGAGATGCTTATGATGATAAACACTCAACTCCAGCTTTCACATCAAGACTCTCAGACAAAAATAGAGGATCTGGTCCCCAAGTGCAATACAATATGTGAAACTACTCATCTACTGGAAACAAGTAAGTGAGAAATACCATCAAAACTTCTCTTCATGAAGCTAGATCTTTTTCTGTGGGGACAATGTTACACCTTAAAAAGCGTACTGAAAGTGCTTGTATGTGTTGTGAGTGCACGAACAGCCTTGGTACAATTGATGCTTTGTATGTGTCCAGGTTGTGGCCTCCCTCACAGGATCATGTGGCTCAGTGTCTATCGTTTTCCAGTAACGGTCTTGGCATTCTCCCTCCTGCAGCAGGCTTCACACAGGTCTCTGCCTTCATATAATTCTCTCTCAGGAATGTTCCCTGACCGTTTGAAACCGACATGGAAAGAACAGCCGTGGACATACCATAGCTTCACTTGTTTTTCCTCCCATACTTTGCTAATATTTGGTTGACCCGGGCAGGTAAATTGACAGCCTGCCAAGTATGAGTTTATTTTGAAATTTAGAGGTTTTAAGTGACATAGTTTTCCAAACAATCACAATTTAATGCTGCCAAATTTTGACACACAGCACTAAGATCATTATTCACACAACATTTATTAGAGCATTGTTTCAAGTCTCTGCTGACAGACCAAATGGCGAGAGAGTCTGATGGCAAGGATTGATAATCACTAGGAATTATAATGGCTAATGTTGTAATTACCACTGTATTATTCTACAGTGAGAGTGATTTTGGTGCTTGAAACATTCTTCTTGAAATTTTGAGCATGGGAAATCAAATGCAATAACCAGTTATCAATCCCACCCCATCTACCAAACTTAAAAATTAACCTGTGTAAAACTCAGTGGTCACATTAATTTACTTGGGTCATTTAGCGCAAAATACGGCCCACAGCCGCTCTCGATTGAGCAATTTTAAAGGGCAGCTCCATCTGCATTTGTTTCCAGGGTTTTCAAATGGAAATGCTAGGCCATTAGCAAAAAGTGGTGATGTAGGTTATAATGCTGATGCCCTCCCAGGATTCAACAATGAAGATTGCCTGCTTGCCCAGGGCAAGTACAATGCCCTGTCGGGTAAGTAAATCTGTTAATCGTTAAAGTAATCTTTAATGCAATATGTCGGAAAATGCTGTTTTGAGCTTCTCCAATACAGATATTTCCCGCTTTTATTCAATTATCATCACATTAAACTGAATATCTTTGTGTCTTAGACTGACAACATGAAACATTTTAAGACATAACCTCGGACTTTGGAAAACTGGGATGGACATTTGACACTACTTTCTGACATTTGTCACTACTTTCTGACATTTTACAGGTGTTAAATGTAATAACTAACTTTAGTCTTGTTGTTATTTCACACCAGCTAGTAAAACAATTTGCACAGGGGCAAGTAAATACTGACTTTGGGCAAGTACATTTCTGACCCACTTCCCTGACTGGGCTGGTGAAGAAAAAAACACATTAACGCTGGGCCCTGCCTCCCCTCACCTCCGTCAACAGGGGGTTTACATGTAGCAACAACATCATACAGAAACCTATGTCAGGTCACATGAGAAACGTTTTCAGAACAGCAGGGTAAAATAGTATTTTGAAGCTAAAACATATGTACTTTAACCAGAATTTGATTGCTCGTATTTAGATACATAAGGAACACTACTAGGTACAGATTCGTAGAAAAACTTTAAACAAGAGGTAGTTTTAACAGATAACAGTCCTTCATATCATTTAATGACTCACTCAGGCTGGAATGAAAGTAACCCTATCAGGTGGCATCAGCAGCTGGCCGTGTGCTGCACAGACATGAGCTGACAAACAACTGCCAGTTTTGCCAGGATCCAACAAATCTGGATTACACAAGGACCCTCACTGTTTTTACTACATAGATTAAAAAGGTCAAAATGTCCAACTCATAAGCCACCAAAAGGCAAAACAGAAAACAAATAATTCAGTTAACCTGCTTAATCTATGGCATGAAGCTTGTTTTTAATTCATGACATATATGTATAATTCTAAGCTTTGAAATTTGTAGTGTTAGTACAGATCAGAAAAACATAAGCCTTAAACACAAACTTCAATAAGTGAAACTTCACAAGTGCAGCACAAAGTCACTTCTATGTAGTTCACTGATGGAGCAACCCAGCCCCAGTGGAAAAATAACTGCTCCACTTTAGGTGTTGCTATAAAGTATCTCTGCCTCGATGCTGCGGCTTTTTCAAAGCCCAAGGACAAAGTGTGGCTTTGAGATGAGCAGGTCTGCTCCTCTTCTCTGCTTCTGTATGACGTTTTTGGCTCGGGCAGGGGCCAAGGTTGCGGTGTTGCAAGCAGATTTGGCACAACGATCTATCGCCAGGGCCTCAGTGTACACACACACACACACACACGGAAGGTACAGTAGGTCTGCAGTGACAGGGAAGCCCCAGCCCATCTGGTGTCTCTCCTTGACAACACAGGGCGAACGCACCCCCGCATCAGGCAAACCACTGGCCCTGGGAGATCCATTACCTTGGAGACAGGCGTTTGTTCAATGAATTTACCAAGGGAACAAGGAAGCAGAAACCTCCCTAGTGACGCTCGACTGACGGCGAAATGAAAACTAAGCCACACTTGATGCAGGCACACTCGTATCTGCTCGAAAATAAAACACAGTATCTGAACATCTGCACTGTGTCATCACAAGAACCATTACTCTGATATAATCTGGCTTTACGTCTGTTATCATTTCATTTCTGTGTTTGCGAATCTATAAACGCTGGGCCAGAAGAGCACTCAACACTTTGGCACAAATGCTTATCTTCAATACAAGACAAGGATGCCGTTACTTAAGATTACAAGCCAAACCCCATTAATATGTCATGGAGACAGCATAATTACAGAGCTGTCTGCACACCCCTCCCACACGACTCCAGAGAGGATCAACGTCAGGAACAACCAAAACACTAGCCCTAAGCCCACAGGCAAGCACATGCTGATCCCCCATGGCCGTCTGAAACACTGCTCTTCCACACACCCGGCATCATGAACCAGGTTTGTGATAGCAGATCTAAAAATACACGATGGGGGAACGTGATGATGCACATGAAAGGAATCACACTGTACTTTACAGCACAGATAGATAGCACATTTTGTACCTTTGCCAGCGTGCCATGTTCCTCGTCTGACAAAGCATAAGAGGTAACGGAGTCTGAACACACATGGTACACGTACACTCAATCAGCACTTGTCCTTGACCTTAGATGACATGTTCCTGTGCTCAAAAGAGTCGTTAGACTGCTGAGCTGCAGCAAATGTCACACACAAGATCACTGCTCACAGACTAACATGTGATAATACGACACTTTGCAGCCTGTCCAAGCAGTCCTCCTGCAGTCTGCAAACTCTTTGCTATCAGTCATGCAAAATTAAACAGAAGTGATTTTGTGAGTTGTCAGTTGTAGATAATAGGAAATATAAAAAGGTTCTACTTGCAACCATGAGTTGCAAATGCTCACAACTTTAAGCTGATGTGCCATGACATTTTAACACTCACACACACACTGGTCGTGAATTTAGCAGGCTAAAGCTGAAAACTGCAGAGTTGTACACTTGAATCCCAACATTGAAACTTTCGTATCATTTATCTTATTAAAGCTCTAAAAGCAACTGCAATAGTTCTCCTTTTTGTAAACCGCAAAGTGGAAATAAAGCAAAGAAAAGGTGAAGTGAGGTGGAAATGTGTCCACTCATCCTTAACAATTTGCATAATACAGTTCAGCAAAAGTCTATGCATGTTGTTCTGGCAAACATCTGTACTGCCAAGTTCAGGAGGAAACATGAATTGTTTTTTTAGGAGCGAAGACACACAAAAGGCAAAAACACTGAGCAGGACATTTTGCAGTGGAAAAATAAATGTTTTAGGACAAGCATACTATGTGATGGCATCACTGTGTCTAAACTACAGCTAGGCCTGCTCATTAAGGTTGGGCCGATGGACGATGCCATCATCAATCTCGATAGGTGACAGTCATCAAACCTCAAAGGCCTTTACTATCGTAACATTGTGATTTAAAATCCCTGCCTAAGTTCCCTGTTTAACATGCAGGACAAAAAAATAAAACAAGCTGTTGCTGGTGATCACTGCACTATGTCTCGATGGCCCATTTATTATTCTCTTATTAAATACAACTAAGTTACAAGCATGTGGTGCAGAGACATCATCATATGCCTACTGGGTAGACATCACCTAATCCTAACGCCTAATATGTTAAAAATCACATTGAGATTATTTTGACAGATACTGCAAAGGCAATATAATTCATGATTAGTGGAGATGATCATTTTTGCATCACAATTTTTATTTTCAGGGGGGAAAAAATCATGATGATGTGACATTTGTTGGGCATGTTTTTGACAGCTGGAAAACAAGATTTGTATGCCAGGGCATTTCTGCAGCACTGCAGTACTTCATTAAAATGCTGTTTTGTCACACATTTTCCCTTTATCAAAAAATTGGATATTGCCCTTGATATTGCACCTTCACTGCCATAATATTACAATTAATTGTGCATCCCTACCTACATCAAATATGTCCTTGGCATCTCTGTCCTGCAACTTCTTGTTGCTTTTTGAAAACCCACACCAATAACCAAAATATCTACAGTAAGATAATATTAGCCCATAAATCATCCTAGCCCATCTGAAAGTTTATGCCTATGACTGTTAAATGACCTAAATCACCTTATTGAAACCTGACAAAATAGGCTAATAAATTAGGGCTGCATGATATGGTTAAAAAAAATCATACTGCTATTATTTTGACTGAAATTGCAAAATCTGATACAGTAAGTGGAAATCATTTTTGCATTACAATTTTCATTTTTACAAAAAAATAATAATAATAATAAAATTGTGATGATGTGACATTTGTTGGGGTCTTTTTAACCAAGGATATCTATGCTACTCTACAGTACTTCTTCATAATGCTTCACATATTTTTCTTTTTTCAAAAAATTGCAATTTGGTTCTGGTTCTGCAATTTGGATATTTCACTTGGCCACAGAGTGATTTAAATAATATTGTGATTAATTTTGCAGTCCTAATATGAATACACATGCAATTCATTGAGAAGTGCTACTGATGTGTGATACATTCTTTCAGCAAGGCTCCTGCTCAGTATTCCCATCTGCGTTATTAGTCCCAGAAGTTTCTTGGCTAGCTTAATTAAAACTGAGTGGAAACTGATTCTTAAACACTAGGAGACAGAAATTAAGCTTGATTAACTCGCAAATTTAACTGAAGCAAGATGTGCATGTGCATCATGCATGCTTCAGTGTTTGTCTAAGTATAGTGCCTGTGTGTGGGCTTCACCGACAGGAATGCGAATTGAGTAAAGTTCAAGTGTGTGTGAGAGCGAACAGCGAAGGGAGTCAGAGCAGCTTCAGGAGGGCAGGGCAAACTCCTGGAGATTCCAGGCATGCCTGTGTTTCCTCGGATGTCACGTGCTGCAGTGCAAACACAGCTATGTTGAGTTAATTACACAGAGCACACCAAGCTTTGCACTCTTTCCCAAATGTTTCATACTCAAGCAAAACCATTATTGAGGGAAAGTTATGGTTAAGTTGCTGAAAATAAAGACACCTATTAGGGGTGGACGGTATAAACGTTATAGAAAGTACACCAGTATGACTTTGCCATACAATATGAATTTTGATTATTCCACACTGTGGTTAAGCCCTCACTCTGCTTTCAGAGTCACATTACATCAAAATAGGAGTAAAATGACTCAGTCTCTTTAAATTAAAGACAACAAACAAAGAGAAGTTCAACCCCAAGCTCAAAAGATTTACTAAATATGGTTTTGTGACGTTTGACTCAACTCTCACGCAGCAGCAGTGATGGAAGAATTATTATTAGAAAGCCGCCTGATGGGAGAATAAAGCAAAGAGAACGAACACAAAGAGTTGCATTGTGAACTGCTGCAATTCTTCGAGTTAAAATAACTGACCTTTAGCTGTAAACAATGCCCTAACTGTCAACACTTGCTGAATCAGTCATCAGATTTGGCTGTTCTGTTGACTGTCTTAAAAGCAAAGACATCAACACCAGGAAAAGCAAAGGAAAGGGTTAAGTACTGAGAAATATATTCACATGAAAAAAAAAATGGTGAGCAGAAAATCAGGGCATTCTAGCTGAACTAGAGATGAATAGATGTGCTTGGGGGGCCAACTGGTAGACACGCTGATGTGCGCACACACATGCTCTCATAGTGGACACGAACTGCTGCCATCTTCTTTTCTACAGACCTGTGACTGCTTTGTTTGTTATTCGTCGTTGGTATGAGCATGACACATACATGCGTGCGTACCGCTTTGTTGTCTCAAAAGAACCCTGCTGTGCTTTCTACTGACCTCTCTCATCTATTCTCTGTCATACATACAAACAGTCACCCATCAGCACCTCTATTAGAAGCCTCAAACGGGCCATGTGGAACAACCCACACATTCAACCTGCCTTATATTGTGTTTGCTCAGTAATCAATTAGCCAACCATGACTGTCTATCATTGTTAATTTCCAAGTGAATAAGATGTTCCCAAATCAGAACTATAGACTTATTCCACACAGGTGGCCCTGACCCACTTACATCTTTAGTAACAGCAACAATATATTAGCCTGCAGACGGCCTCATATAGCAATTCACATGCTTCACAAATGTTTTGTTTCTACTTTTAAGCAGCTGGGGGGTTTAGGGTGTAATTATTCAAGATCTAATTTTTATCTGTCAGTTTATGATTGTAGCAGGGCTGCAAGAAAGTGGCTGAACTGTTTTGTACAATATTGAGACTACTACTATTTATCTATTTTTATTCTTTACACGTGGATTGCTTAATTTTGACTGTCCTCATTTCAACTTAAATTGACAGAAAAATACCTTCACGTTTACACTTGTCTATCAAACTAAATTTATCAATAATAATAATAATCATCCATATAGAACTGATATGCAAAGGTGAGAGGAGAATCCATCACAGCAAGACAGTAAAACACCATTCACTATATACACAAACACACTACATGAGAAAGTATCTACTTTTTATTCATTCTATTGGACATTTTATTTATCACTTTCATATGCAGTCAAGTCCGGGGTTTCGAAAGGACAATTAAAGTTCAATTACATATGTGAAGGATGTTAAAGGCTCACATATGTTCTATTATTCACTATTTTCTTTTGGCACTATCTGAGCAGAAACAACTAAAAGCTTTTTTTATTTACCACTTTTATATGCAATATTTACATGCAGTATAATGCTGCAGAAATAAAACTCAAAAAGTCTGGCTGACATGTGATTTGCATCGTTTTCTGAAATATGAATCATGATATAGTCTCTCAAAGTGTATGATTCAACATTTTCCCGTGGTCTAGTGTTAAAAAAGGAAACAAAAATCACAATAAATCATAATATTGAATCGCGATAGACCTACATATCAAATCGGTGCCCAAGTATCAAGATAGTATTGAATCAGGGGATAAGCATATTGTCCCAGGCCTAATAAAGGGGCTACAATAAAACAATCAAATCTTTCAAAGACATCACACTTAAAATCATTACAATGACCATACTTTGTGAACTTTTTCCAACATTCTTCCATGTGGGCAAAGGTGATCACACGAATGCCCTTTTACAGTACTTCTCGGGATAAACATGTTGGAATTTGTTGGTGAAAGGAAGACAAATATGATAAAAGCTAAATAAAATGTTTGGAAATAAAATGAGTACTAGTGGTTTCATCTGTGAATTAAAACACAGTCATACAACCTTAATCAGTACTGGCATTACAGCTGAAGACACCCCTAAAAGCATTAATCCAACATATGCAGCTCAAAAGTCATTATAATCAAATACAAAATGGCACCTTCCTCGCATATAAAGATGACTAGTTTCCATAGCAAGTAATTCAGTGATACTGGCTAATGGTAGACAAAATCAATAGTGTGATCAATAAGGAGGATAAGTAGACAACACAGCAATTTAGATAAGTTGTGCATTATTATTCAGTCAATGATAACATGAGTGATCAGGAAACTCAAAACACTGAGCTTTGCAATAAAGCTGTTACTGCAAAGTACACATATTCGTATTTAATCAGTCAGCAGGTAAATACTGTAGTGCATGCACTGGAAGACAAATTTGTTTTAGAAATAATGTGTGTGTTTGTGTGCAGAAAATGTATGGATGGCCACACCTAAATAGCTACCCAGCAGCCTCACAAAGGTTTTTCAACAAAACCACAAGCAAATTCTCAGTATCGCTGATTAGTACACAAGCAAATTTTAAATGTCTTCAGTACATGGTAAAGAAAGACACATATTAGCATCAGGGGTTTATTTTCAGGCAAATAAAGCTGCAAAGACTAACCAATTAAATAATATATTATAAATGACAAAGAAAGGGAACAAACCCTTATATTTAAGAAGCTGGAACCAGCAAATGTTTTTTTGATTGAAAAATGGCAATGTGTCAGCTGATATATTGGTAATTTGCAGCAGTTTTAAAAGACGTTTAAGTTTACAAGCATAGAGACTGCAGCTTCAATGGAGTCCAAAACATTTCTGTTATTCAGAAATGCACACTATAGTAGTTTGGAGACAGTCATCAATCAAAATTGGCTGGGTTGGGAAAAAATATTCCCCAAATGGAACCAAATGTGTGCTCTCTGGAGCGCTGTGGATGACAGACGGTGAGATAGTGAGTCAAGTGAGGAGTATTCAAGTGGTGCCGTCTCTTGCCATCGTGGTAGTAAACATTGCTGCAGCCACAAGTGTGTTACCATACTGCTTTATCATGACTCTTGAGCTCTTGGGCTTAACATTCCTTCATGGGTTGCTGCCACAACTTGTAAGATTACAGAGAAACAAGGTGCTTTACATCACTTATCATAAACTCTATCAGTCAGAGACACTGTAAGTGTCTTGAGTGTGTGTATGGGAGGGAGGGAGGGAGGGAGCTAGGGGCAGGAAACAAAACAGAAACACTGCTGTACTAGGAGGGGTGGCACCAGAGTAAACAACAATAAAACATGAGCTGAATTTTCCCAAACCTCCTGTTTTTAGGCTTGGACCTAAAGTTCACTGAATGCTCTACAAAACAATGTCCAGAATGGAGATGGTCTCACAAAAACAGGGCATTCCATGGCTCACTTGATTATTCCCACTTCCTGCTCACAGAGACGCTCCCAACAAAAAGGAATCAACAAGAAAAACACAGGCGTCAACAACAAATCAGCCTGGCCCAGACCTAGATGCTGACTGAGTGCCTGAGTTGCCCCACAGAAAAAAACAAACTAAGGGGCTTTGTGTGCACCCTGGAGCAGCTCTTGCCCAAGCAGAAAGTCATTCTGAACCAGCCACCTGTTTCAAAACACATATAAAAGCACAGCGGCTCTGTTGTGGTAGCTGTTGTGCGGATGAAGTGGTTGCTACCAGCCCCACTACTCCTGCTGAATATACATTAAAATTGCATTTGTCTTAAGTGGTAAAACACAGATTGTGCTGTAAAATCTAAATGTGATGGAGATAAGAGAGATGAAGGTGACGACGGTGACCCATCCACAGCCACTGGTACAGACAGTGCACTGAGTGGAGGATGTAAGGGCTATCAGGTTTCAGAGTGATAGATAGAGGCCTTCAATGGCCGTGTGTGGCCAGCAGATAAAGGGCAGCATTTGTTTGTGGTTGGTTTTAATGCCACCCCGAGCGACCTTTTCCCCCACAGGGACATCAGCACCCTGAGAGATTAGCCTCAAAGGGCCATTTGTGTGACTGAGAGTGGAGTTCCTGAGCCGCAGTATGATCAAAAGGTTCAGAAACAGCATCCTATCCCAAAGAAAATGTCACTGCTGAATTTAACCACTCCAAACTTCAAATCGAAGGCAGCTGTCTGTTTTTGAGTCTGTTGCCTATAAACATAACTTGCTGAAAATGTGCAAAAGCCTCAGACAGTTTACTCAAACAGAATAAACATCTGGCAGAAGATGACCTCAATCTGTACTGCTAACAGGATGGGAAATAACCAGCATCTTACGAGGCAATTACAACTGGCTAATAACTTTGTCTGTGTTTACAAAGCCGTATTGAGAGCTAACAAATACTGTGTTTTCAGGACTTTTCCCCTTTAAGGCAGAACTTAAGCCGTACTATGTAATTCTCAGAACAAAGTAGTGTATTTATTATTTATTTATGATTTGGTTATCATATTTAAAGTTAAATGTTAATGCTAAAAGTCTCCCACATTTATTAATTAAAATATCCCCAAAAAACTAAACTTCTCAAAGAGGTAGTTCAGATTATTTACATTGCAGGATTGTATGAGTCATGGTCATTTTATCAACCTACAGTAGATGTACATAGATAGTAGATATACAAATAAAATCAACTAGTTTTGCTCAATTAAGATTAAAAACTCTTTGCTCTTTAACACCCATTGGAGAATTTAGCTAATGTAAAAAGTGGCCACCAGCCACTCTGCCCATCTAGCACACTACTGAGTTTGCTTCTTGCTTTGCATTTCAGTGTGTTTATAATAAGGATTTAAGTGTGCCACTCCCCGGACACTCTGCCCTGTACGCCTGAGGTTTTAAACACTGGCTGCTGCTGAGAGGATGAAATCAACACATAAATACAGTGGAGCAAAAGCTGAGAAAATGGCGTCACCTTGCACATCTTGTCTGTGTGTGTACTTAATGCCTGTGGGCCAACAGAGCTCCCGTCCTATCACAGCACTCCAGCAGGGCACGCAGCCCTGCCACAGACTCTCCCCTATCGCAAACAGCTGCCACCACCACCACAGCCATCAATTATTCACCGGAGCCTTGCCTCCTTGTTTACCTTTGAGGCCTGTGACCAAGGCCAGAGTGTTAGGTCCAAATCACACTGCCCAAAGAAAGGCAGGGAATTATTGGTTGCATGTCATGTGACAGCCACAGCCCGAACAGGAAATGCTACTGTGCTGAAAGTCAACAGGACCAAACAGGGTGGAACCAACAACATTATTATAATGGAAGTGTGAGCTGTATAGCAGTGTTTCTCTATCTTATTTCCATTATCGATTAATTTGCCAGCTTTTATTAGTAATCGCCAATTTATTCTTGTTTTATTTGTGTTTAATGTTGTAACAGTGTTTATGTTACATCCTTTCGGGTAGTTCAATCCTGAAAAAAAAATTTAATCTTAATGTCCAAAAAAAAAAAAAAAACGACAATTTTATTCATCACAATTTACCAGATTCCAAACCGACATCTTGAAATTGCATCTTTGGTTCAAGCAACAATCCAAAACCCAAACACTTCATTTGCTATTATAAATAACAAAGAAAAGCAGCAAATCTTTACATTTAAGGAGCTAGAAAAAGCAATTGTTTGGCATTTTTGCTTGAAGAATGACTGAATAACTGACTTGATCAGTAGCCTTTGACAGACTGCTAGATTAATTTACTGATCGTTGCAGCTCTATTGTCAAATAGAGAGTCGAGACCCCTCAAAAAATGCTGCATTTCAGGGTCCCTGACATTGAGGAACAGGTCTGTGGCATGCACAGAAGCAGCACAGCCAGTCCACATGCAACTTCTGACCACTGTTGTGCAGATTTACATCAAAAATACTTAAGTTCCCAGTTAACACTGCTTCCGTTTCCAAGGAAAAATGCATGATTTCTCAAAGTGAAAGGGAGGGAAGGAGGGAGGGTGTGTATGTGCCTGTCAGAGAGAGCAAAGCATAAGATCCATCTACACCATGCAGAAGTCTCCAGGGGAGCGGCTGTTAGCTCTGTGACCACTTCTCTGGCTGCTTCTTTCCCACCTGACACTGCATGTCAGCTCAGACTCCACTGTTCATGGACGGATGGATGGCCCCAACACAGAGTCCCAGAGGAGCAGGGATCAGTGGAGCTCAGCTCTCCGATCACTTCCTCCAGTGTAGGTGCCAGAGTCCCCTCCCTTCTCCTGTTAATCCATCTCCGGAATAAAATACACCCCCACCACCACTACATGCTCACTCTCACACACCTCCCATTACCCCTCTGTCCCACCAGATTGGGGGAGGGGGGCAGGCAGGATGTGAGACCAGCTGGTCTTCAGCTCAAACAAAGAAACCTGCTGAATGTGCTCTTGCATCAAAAAAGAATTTCAAATCTCTCACACTGCTGTTTCTTCATGGCCCCACAAGTTTTAGATCTCTTTCGCTTTTCAGCCAACCCAATCCTGTGTGAGCAGGGGCTGCCTGATTACGAATTTTTGTAAAAAACCTCTACTTCTGTTTTTCTAACGGATATAGTCCTCTACAATCAGGGTGGGGGTAGGGTCAATTACAGCCACAAAGTGAGGAAATCTTACAGTGTGACCAAAACATTCATGTGACAAAGCATACGTTAGATCCTTTTTGACACTATTAACTTTGGCTTCAACATGTTTCGCCAAAGCAGGAAAGAAGAGTGAGAAAGAGCTGAGCCAGAGGAACGATGTGGTTTTACCGCAGAGAGGCCAGTGGCAGGTGTAATTTATCTTCGCTCCTAGCCTAGTTCAGCCAGTCGCTGGGGAGAGACAAACCAGGACTCTCCTGAAGAGTTAACTGGAGACTCAGGGAGGGGAAAAGACGGATAGCAGACCTCAATATTAAGAACACGATGTGAAGCGTACACGTCCTAGATTTTTAAACCGAACTTCTCCCAGTTCACCAAACTTTTGACTTTAAAATCCAGCCAGGCTGCATTTCTCTCACACCTTAATTAGAAATTATACAGTAGATGGGTGGAGCACCATTCATTCTCAATTAGACTGAGCCATCAATCTTCTTAGCATAATAATAAAACAAAGAACAAAACACTTGACAATTCAAGCGTGGGCAAACAATTGTAGACCATTTCATAATCAGCAAGAGCTGACTGAATGGGCCTCAATTGGGTTTCTCTTGACCCGAGGCTGAACATTCACAAGGGACTCGGGAGAAAAGGACTCTGATTTTTATCTGTGCATTTATGTGCTCGAAAAGAGACCCAAATGGCAGAAAAGCAGATCCCAGAGGAAGCGAACACTGAGACGCACTGGCGTGTATGAAGGGGGGTGGGGGGTCAAAACTGAGGTGCTGAGGGGCATTTTTACGGCCGGGTGAAGCCCTAATCTGCCCTTTAGCCACAGATCTGTTAGCGCACACAGACACACAGACACACACACAGAGAGGGCACTGGTGACAGCTGAGGATTTAAAAAGATTGCATAGTCATCCTTCCTATTTATCATGCACATATATTTCCCCTTTATTTAAACAAAACATCTACGAAATGTATTTTCCCTTTGCAGACAAAACCTGACCTCTAATTGACAGTGTAACTTAGACTTTGACGCTGGTAAGATTTATAGATTTCTTCCCAGCCCAGTTACAGAATGAAAAAGTTGTCATATATCTGGTTGTGGCAAGGCAGGAAATCCGTACTATAACGTATCAAATGCACCTGGAAGGTTCTATTAGGTAATAATACTGGGAGCAACATGCTTAAAACCTGTTTTGCAAACCACTGATAGGGACACACCCATTAGGGATTGTTCCCTATTTCAACAATGGAAAAGCAGTGGCAAGAATAAGTAGATATACTCTGCCGTGTACATGTATATTAGAGCTGCTGCTTGGGCTGTGGCTGACTACACCTGCAGCCCACCTAGCTCCACCAAAAAGGGACGTACTTCTTGTGCTTTTCAGCAGGTGGAACTGACCTACAATAAATCTCAAAAGTGATCATTAGGGTCATGATATGCTTGCAGACTTAATGTACCCCTGATCAGGGGCAGTGCAGTGCGCACAAGCAACACAAAGAGCCATGACATTGGATATGAGGAGGGAAGGGGGGCAATTGGACTTGTGAATGGACTTCTTTGTAACCTGTCATGGGACTGGAGAATGGCTAAAAAGATAATTCCCTCTTCCTCAACATGATCTTTTGAGGCAGGGCAAGTTTGTCAAAGCAGCAAAAAGAAATTCAGATTACTTTGGTGCAACATTACCCTGCTGAAAACACAGAATAAGTCTAAGGAAAAACAGATTCTGGGGCATGTATATTACATTTAACAAGGCTGTCACAAGCAATTTAGAAAACTAAAGCAACACAAAAACTTCACCCACCCACTTTACAGAAACTATGTGATCAAGGTTTTCTTAATTTCTTCTCTGACGTTTTACTGATCAATGTGGCTACAATAAAACAAGTAAACATCCTAACAGCAAAACAAAAGACTCATTACCAACTACGTGAGATTAGTTTTTGTGCAATGAGAAACCAAGAGCTGCAACACGGCATTAAGGGCTAAGGATGTATGGGCATGAGGGGAATTCCTGACCAGCTGCCTACTTAACAGGTTCTCTAAACTCATTCCATACAGACAGGTCATACTAGATGCTACTACTTGCAGCATGATGCTACTACGTGCAGTATAATTACTGCCCGAATAAGATCTTGCCCTAAAACAGACAAAAACAGTCCCTTTAAACTTAAGCAACCGAAGACGTTCTTGATGTGGCAAATGGAAACATCATTACCACAGAGAGCATAATCTAAGATTGGTGGGCAGAGTGGTGGGGGTGAGTCACAGCAAACTTAAGAAACTGTCAGGACGTCTAAATCTCCATCTGTTCACCATGTTAAACCCCTACCAACACGATCTGGACCTATACACCCCCAACAGCGCCACACTAAATACCTCTATACATCACAATTACTTTAATGTTCTTTATTAATTTATAAGGAAACAATTTAATGGCTGTATTGATTATGTCATGGCTGTATTGATTATGTCATTTTTTGGTTGTTTCAAAATGGTACCGCTCATATTATTTCACCTGACTGAAACTGCTGGACTGGTCTGTGTCCCAGGACAGTCTGCGGCCCTCCTTTAAAACCAGTGACAGTTTGTGAAGGTTTCACCTCTGAGCGGATTATTCTCCATCTATGGCATATGTTGGACATGTTGGTGCAGCCAGTAAGCCTGCCATAATTCCTCCATACTACTTGTCAGGGTTCAACATTATTATTTTGTTTGTTTGCCCAGTCTGGCAAGTGCATCAGAAATCTTGTTGTCCAAAGTCAATTCTTGCTTGCTCCTATACAAATAGATTTATTTATTAGCACTCATCAAATGCAACAACAGTAATAAGTGGAACTATTAACTAGCATTTTAGCAGTTTTGCGATTACCTGAATTGTTCTATGTTCATGTTTTTAACCGGTAAGGCCCTGCAGGAGGGATTGTCAGCTGCCCTTTCAGCTGCTATGGAAGTGAGATGCTTTCGGCTCTTGTTATGGCACTCCAATGGAAACTTGGCGTGCCATGGAAAAATGTTTTATCCGCCTTGCACCAAACTGTGCAATACATGGTTGGATTTTCACCTAATCACCTAATATGATCACTCCCCTTTGTATATCCATGGACCCCTTACCTAAATGGCAGGGGGGCATAACGCACATTCAGCACCATTGACTAATGCAAACTCTAATCAATGTCCACAACAAGTCCCTCCCTAGCTGCCTGTCTTACAGGAAACACAGAACCAATAAGCAGTCCGCTAGCCATTTCATGGGAACTGTAATTGTTTTTGCTGAAGAATCACACAAACTGTGTTTAACGTCAGGCAACTGAGTTGCTAGATTTACTATCCCGACATGGAATTTTACTGGCCCCGAGGAATCGTTATTGTTGAGCCCTGTTTCTGTAGAAAGGCGGGCTACTTCACAGACGCATGGGATGAACTGAAGAGCAAAACTGACCCGAGATGTTAGACTGATATCTAAAAATAGCCAACATCCACAGACTCATCTCTGACTTGAATACACAGTGACAGGGAAGGAGCACACAAATACATAAAGGCATTCAGTCTCTTACTCACTTATGAGCTCATTATGGTAATGCCATTCATCATACAGTCAGTGCCCTTGTTCCCAACCCTGTATGGGCCTGACCTCTCACACTGCTCCCTCGCTGAAGCCCCGCTGACTCTGAGGACCAGAGAGGGCCCATATGCTTTGTGTCTGCACGCTACGCATTCACCAAGACCACACGAGACATTCTGTCACCACCCATTTATGTCTCCTCGATGAAGCCAGCACCACACAGAGAGACTGTGTCGGTTAGCCGTCTGCACCGGAATATCTGTGTGTATCTGTCACTCAGTGTTTCAGGGACCATGCACCAGGTACACAGTGGATATGTGACAGGTATGGACTAAGTGGAGGAAACGGATTGTGTGCATGCAGTTAAGCCTCATCAGGCAATGCAGGCCTCAGATTTTGCGCCAAGAAAAGGCCCTAATTACACACCAGACGGGTTAAATATTCAGCAACTACTTTCTGTGTGTCATTATGAGTAGCTCTCTGTCCATCTGTGCCAGAAGAGTGAAGGCAAGAGCCAAGTTTGTGTCCCTGGAGTAGTTCTGCACAAGGCCATCTTTTATCAAACTCAAGGAGGACTGATCTAAAATAAACCCTCTTATGTGTAAAAATTAAAACATGTTAAAGCAGACGGATTGTTCAAAAGCACAAATGCATCCATTTCTGGAAGATGAACAAAAAAAGTTCTATTGTTTATGATTCCCAGAGGGTAACAGGCAGTAATGTCAACACCTTAGCCTTTGTTGACCCTGGCTTGTTAACAATAATCAGTGAATGTGTCACTTGTCCCTTTCACCACTAAGCTAAAGCTATGAAATGTAAGAGACTGACGATGTCTACAACTCACTAGTCTATTCATACCAACTCTCTGCTCCATCACAATTACAACCACTGCCTTGTCCTCATAATGAACAAAGCCTTGAACTGAATAAAACAAGGAGAAAGTCGAGCAAGCAAGTGCTTTGTTCCACAGCTCTGGAAAGCTATAGGGAGTACAGACCAACAACAATCCTCCTGCTCCCCTTAAAATAAACTCTTTGGCCGTGCAAAGAGAACTTTTGTCATATTTCAAATAGTGGGCGTGTGGGTGGGGACAGCTTTGCAATTCATTCCACGCATGCCTTCCCACACTGCATCCAATCCAACTGGCCACTGATGCCATTACTACAGGCAACATGTTGTGTGTGCCAGCTGTTTTGGTCATGGTTAGCATATCCACCATAACCCTCTGCACTCCTATTGACTGCCTAACATCCCACCACCCTGGTCCACTTATCTTCACAATTCATTTTCTTTGACTCAAGTTATCCAACACCCCCCAATACAACATCAGTCCATATGTATCACAGCATACCTTATACTGTATTTTGCTGTTGAATGGTTTTGCGTACTTGTCACTTGTATATTATACTTGCTAATTTTTAGATTTTTGTGTACTTTTATGCTAATATCTTCTTTCATTCTGCCTATTTATGATTTGTCAATATGTGTGGATCTTAATGTAACATAGTATTTGAGAATTATACGACTGCAATTCTGTTGTGCTTGCACTATGACAATAACTGCTGTTAAATCTTAGGTTAATTAAGGTCCCTGTGTTCTTGGAAATCAACTGCCATATCGTTGAATTGTTTGACACTGCTATTATTGTCAAGGCTGCAACTAACTTATCTTCATTATCGATTAATCTGTTGATTATTTTCTCCATTAATCAATCAGTTGTTTGGTTCATAAAATGTCAGAAAATGGTGAAAAATGTTGATCGTTGTTGCCCAAAGCCCAAGGTGACATCCTCATGTCTTGATTTGTCCACAACCCAAAAATATTCAGTTTACTTGCATAAAAGACTAAATAAACCAGAAAATATTTACATTTGAGAAACTGGAAACCAAGAATTTGACTTTTTTTCTCTAGAAATGACTCAAAACAATTATCAACATAAAATGTGGAAAAAATAAATTAAAGGTTGACAACTAATCGAATAATTATTGCAGCTGTAGTTGTTCTTAACTGATATATGTGCAAAAAACATCTCTGCCATGCATGGTTGAAACAGGGGGTACTTTTTTGCACTCATTATCTAATGCTGTTAAAGCACTGCAGGGCAGAATGACCAAACCTATTTTCAAAGAGGTACCCTCGCTGAGAAGGAAGTACCTGAGCAGGTGACATCATGAACACTTCTTCACCGCTTATGTCATCTCGTCATGACGTTTGCTTTTTAAATAGGTGAATCATACACCAATTTTGTGCAAGCACATAGTGGTACAGGGTGAATTTGGCTTAATTAAACACAGCAAACCATCCACACTGCATGCAATCCAACTGGCCACTGATATCATTACTTCAGGCAACGTGTTGTGTGCCAGCTCTTTCAGTTAGGGATAGTCCCTCTGAAAATGCAGCATATCCACCATAACCCTCTGCACTTGGAATATACTACCATGCAAAAACTGCTAGACACTGATCATAGAGCTGCAGTGATCACCCAATTAATCTATCAGTTGATCAAAAGAAAATTAATCGCTAGCTATTTTGATAATCGATTTATGGTTTCCATCATTTTCAAGCAAAAATGTCAAACATTTGCTGGTTCCACCTTATTAAATGTAGGGATTTTCTGCTGTACTGTGTCATGTATGTTGATAAACGAAGAGTCTTTGGGTTTTGGACTGCTGGTTGGACAAAAGAAGCAATTTGAGGATGTCACTTTGGACTCTGGGAAACTGTGATGAGCATTTTTCACAATTTTGATACTAGACTTAAAGAAGCAGATTAAGCAATAATTAAAATAATCATTAGCTGCAGCCCTAACTGATCATTGGATTGTTAGACACTGTTCTTATCTACTGATATATGTGCAACAAACACAACTCTGGAATGCATGGTTGAAACAGGAGGTACTTTTTTGCTTTCATTATCTCATGCTGTTACAGCACCGCAGGCAGAATAACCAAACCCATTTCCAAGGAAGCATCCTTGCTGAGAGGGAAGTACCCGAGCAGGTGATATCATGCAAACTACTTTCCAACTTATTAGGACTGTAATAGATTATAGATACACATGAATAGTGTAGTATTATAATTTGTGATACTGTATTGGTTCTCAAAAACTGTTGTGATACATGCAAAGATTTGTGGCAGTGGTTCATTCTGTGTTATGTTTAAACCTGTAAAAGATCTTTACTGCTCTGATTGTATAAAAAACTTTAACATTCTTCATGAAATTATATTTAAAAATAGAAATATATCATCTGACTTATATGCATAATATAAAAATGCAATACACAGTACTACACTGAATCTGAACCCCCTGTATTGTGATTCATACTGCATCACCAGATTCTTGCAAATACGCAGCCCTAGCTGTTATCTATTGATATATGTGCAAAAAAAACAACTCTGTTATGGTTAAAACAGAAGGATTTTTTTGATTTCCTTATCTTACACTGTAACACCCCTGCAAGGCAGAATTACCAAACCCAAACCAAGTGTGTGTGTGTGTGTGGGGGGGTACACTTGCAAAGAGTGAAGTACCTGAGCAGGTGATAAAATGCAGGCTATTTAATGCTTATGTCACCTGGCAGTAAACTTAGCTTTTCAAATGGGTGAATTAAACACTTAACTGTGTGTAACTGTATAGGGACAGAGTGAATCTGGCTTAGTTAAGCCCAGCAAACCAGCCACATAGGACCTTCATATAAGTCATGCACACATTTCTGTCTGACACAGAGGGGTCATTCTTGGTCTGTGGACCCTGCATACCTTTGGTAGCTCTTTGAGTTGGTTGGCATCGAGGAGAAGCTCCTCCAGGCTGCGGCTGTAGCGGAACACCTCATCAGGGACTGTCTGCAGGCTGCAGTGCCGCTTGTCCACCGACTCGACGTGGCGGTTGCAGCGCCACAGGGGGATACACTTCAGCATGTCCGGCCGCCGGGGGGGATTTGGTTGCCGGTGCTACTGAAATCTCCGCATCGGAGGGTGAAGGTCGGCGGGGAGAGAGGATAGCTATTTTGTGGGAGTGGGCTCACTCAATGTCAAATCACTTACTGTGTTCCCACGACGAATCCTGAACAGAACAGGAGGCCGAAATCCACTTAAGAGGCACAAAAATAATCCCTTCTTCGATCTGTTAGCGATATTCCCAGTTTCAGTCCCGCCGTGGCTCACTGATCGTCAGGTCCGTCCTCTTCTCCACCTCATCCACCCCGGAATTAACAATCAACATAAACAAAACTCAGATCTCCCACTTTTGGCTGAAGTGTTTCCTCACTTCTTGTACTCACTTCTTCACAGAGTAACGTTAGCTTGTTTTGCTACCACCACCATCCCCGTGTATGAGACCGAAGCTCCGCCGTGGCTAGCTCACAAACATGCAGCCAACAACGACCCAGCTATACAGAAACGGCGCTTCAAGTATCCCAGTCATGAGTGGCGACTGCTAACACAGATACTTGACTCAGGTTACAGATAAATTACTACAACACAGCAGCTTACATGGCCCACGGAGCGAGTCAGCAGAGATTAACCCGAGTACGGCTGCGTCCTAACCGGCTGTGTTGTTAGCAGGCTAGTTACGGTTAGCTAACATCGGCTAACTAGTAGCTGACTGAACGCCTTTGTGCCTAGCTGGCGTTAGCTAACACTAGTACAACGAATGCTACGGAAACACCTTCTTAACAGGCCAGTTGTGTGTAGTAGCAACATCCCAAAAGACGTCAAGGAAATAGCCCAGTGACTGTTGTTTCAATGCGACGTAGGTAAACCGCCAGCAGCGAGTGCAGGAGCTTCAGCAACAGCCGCGCATCCCTCCCCTCGTACAGCCGAGGCAGGCCGGTTGGCGTGTGGGGGGCTGGGCTCGGTTTGAGCTGGAGGAGCAGAGGCCACACATTACTGCTGGCGCCTCTGTAGCGCAAACCAAGTGTTACTTCATAGCGCCACCTAGCGGCGGATACCAGTTAGCTTCAACTAGCTGTTTCAGATCTCATGCTACCAAACTTTTTTTTTCTGGGAGCCAACTTTTTGAAAAATGGCAAATCATCGCAACCCAATTTAGGCTCTAACAACAAATCTTGGGAAGAGTTAATTAGTGCATGAATATTCCTTCACTGCCATTTCTGCATCACCTTGTATTATCATGACACATTTTATTGAAATCATACATATTTAAATACTTAATAAATGAGAAATACATATATATTTAGGCTAAATCATGAGGTCATCTTATTGCTTCTTTATTACCTCTCATCAGGAAAAAGTAGGACATTTTAGCCTGCCTCATAAATTAGATAAAATAAGTGCATATGCACATTTTAAAATCTTCAATTTCTTCCATAGTCTTTTATTTATTTGGTGACCCAAATGAAATTTCTTGTGACCTAACTGTGGCTCCCAACCCAGTGTTTGGGAATATTACAAGCCCCTAAAATTATGATGCTGTCTAAAACATAAATAAAAACTGAGTGTGATGTCATTTATTTTCTTTTGGGGGGCTTGATTTTACTTTTGCCTGTGTACACTGTCTTGCAGGGCTGCAACTAATAAATTTGAGTAACCAATATAATGTGAACAAATGTTTTCAGTGCACGTGTTCACTTATGAGTCAACTGTTATGTTCTACAATCCAAACATTAAACTGTTTACACTATCAAAATCAAAGGATTCTTCATTCACAACCACTCATAAAAAATGCATCACACTTTTTGTGGACAAACAATAACCTTTAATTGTAGAAAGAAAAAAAGTGTTTACATGTCCCGGCAATTTCATGAAAGAAAAAAAAGGAGCTAAAGCAAGAAAACCTAAATGTTTTACAAGGTTGGATTACAAAAAATTGAAACTTGCACCAAAAAAGGAGTCTTCACGGATCACAAAGCAAAATCTTACACGTAAATATTTTTCATGAATTCCCCCAATGGGGCGGTTAACATTAATATCAACAGCAATTTTTAAAAAAAGGAAAATAAAAACATAATTACAAGTTTCAGAGGCCCGCATCTCTAGCTGCAGTGACTGTGGCTGAAATGGTTTTGGGCAACAGGTATGGGGATGGGTGCTGGTGAACCATTTCAGATACTTTATGCAGAGAGGTCACTGCTGTTGAAACGGTCTTGGTCGTACACCTCTGCGACAACTTTGCGACCTCCGAACCAGCGGTCATTGAGGGCCTGGATGGCTTTGTTCATCTCTGAGGCCATGGAAAACTCTACAAAGATTTTGACAATGATATCTGCATCCTCCTCTTCGCCTTGCTTTTCTTGGTAGATGATGACTCTGTTGACGGAGCCAAACTTCCCGCACTCTTCTGTCACCTCACCCTCCAGGTCATCATCAATGTCCTCTGGTCCAACCATATTTCGAAGCACCATCACTGTGGACTGGAGCGGAACAAAGCAAGAATTGAATGAGTGAGAAATCCCAAGGCAGTAAACAAAAGCTTTCATCACCGTTCTTTTCCAGAATCTCACCTCCGATTTTCTAAGCAGTTTCTGCATCACCATGTGTCTGGCACTGCTGCCTGAGATGCTCATGTGCTCTTGGTCACTCAACATCTCCTGCCCTGTACCGTCCTGCAGCATCTCTTCTTTCTCTTCTTTCCTCTCTTGTTGGTTGGAGCCACCAGCTTGATTAGACAGGACTGGCGGCGATGCGAGCACAGGGTTCACAAGACCAACCTGGGGAAGCACTGGTATGGGAGGACGCACTGGAGTCACACCTTTCAGGGAAAGGCAGACATGCAGTCAGTGACGTCAAACGTATAAAAAGATAAAGACTCTTAAAAACAAACAACAGTGGCCAAGTAATTACTTAAGAGCATGTGTCAATTTGGGCTGACAATGAACCACACTCACTATGGCAACATTTTAACTGAATATCAATCATGCTGTTAAAGAAATGTTGTACAATGTGATATCAACCTATGAGTGATTTTAGCATAACAGTGGACTAGGAGTAGGGATGGGTATCAAGAATCGCTACTGTTACAGAAATACCAATAAGCTCCTGAATAATCAATACTTCTATCTGTATTTTTATAACATTACACAAACAACTGACAGGAAAAATTGTTCAAAAGTGTGGACTCGCTTTACTAAATGTGATGAAAACAAAGCTAAATCCAAAATTTAGGGAAAAAAATTACATTTATTTAAGCAAGAATAATAATAAAATATATGCTCTTTTCATGTCAGTGTTGGGTGATTGTATAAATATATAGCCTACTGGTGATTGGCTCAATCCATCCAAAGTTTAGCAGTGAAGTTGTCTAGTGACAGTAAATTTAGTGATGGTTACAGTTAATCCACACATCAACACTGCAAAAGAAATTAAAGAAGTTTCAATGTCTTGCTTCTCAGTTGCTGGGTAAAGTGAAGGCAGAGTCACTTTCTTCTGTCTAGGCTGCCAATTGTAATATTTATTTACTGCCTTTTTATTGGACATAAACCTAGTGTTTGAATAAATGCTAAAAATATAAATGCAGTTATGGCCACGAGATGCAGCTGAGATGCGAGCCTGCACAGAGCTGGTGCAGACAGCTGAATAGATTATAATAAGAGCGCATCTGCAATATGAGACATGCAAGTGAAAAACACTTCTGACATGCTTGCAATCTAGACACAGTAATTTATCTAAAGACAACAAACGATTCTCTTGAGTATTATTCATTGCAAATCAAAGCAATCGGTTGAAAAGTGGTCTGCAAAGTTGCATTGCATGTAAACAGTACTATAAAGCACAATTAACATTTATTTAACTTCTGCTTTTATAAAAAATGAGAACTCACTCATGTCTTGGTACACACCTGTGATGACCCCTGGTGCCTGGGCAGCCATAACAGCCTGAGGTATTCCCATTTGTTGACCGAGAAGTTGGGGCGCAGCTAACGCCCCCAGGACTGATGCGCCGGCTACAGCCTCCTTAAGAGAGGGGGGCCGAAGACATTAGGTAAGGGAAACACACAGAGCACAGCACAAGGCAGCACAGTCAACGATCACACAGCATGGCACAGAGTGAGCTCAACCTCGCCTCTCTTAAGTGAGAATCAAGGTCACCTACAACATTTCAGTACAGATTAACTAACAAAATCATTGACTATTCTTAGTAAGTCATAAATATACACAATCATGTTAAGAAACTTTTCAATAGTTTAACAATCTACAAGGAACAAACTCTCTGGTTATCACTGTGACTTAAAAATAGCTGTCAATGTGTTTGTGATAACTAAGAGAGAAGACTCTTAGCGTACACACCCAATCAGTGAATGGGAGGAGCTTTTATTACTTACATTACTATATAATGGAACAATTTATACTACACAAAAGGAAATTAAATCTTTATTGTCTGTTTGTGTCTTGAGCACATTAAACTGAATAAAAAAAGATTAAGCCCAGAATGTTTCAGGACTGTTAAATTGATACTGTGTCAGGGTAACTACTATTTTTATGTGATCCCTTCAAAACTGGCCTTCTCCCAGTCACCTCAATAAAAAAAAAAAATCTATGTCCATGTTATCTGTGCTTTTGGTGTTAATTCTAGCTAGATCTGGGTTATATTTACCTGGAAGGCCATTAAATCCCTTTGGAAGGGATTCATACTTGCCTGGGCCGTTATCTTAGCAGTGGCTGCCGCTGCAGCCACGGCTGCAGCAGGCGGCAGACCACCAGGGGTCGTGGGGGTCAGTAGGGGCATGGGCGGCGTCACTGCTTTGCCCACCCGTAGGTACTGACCCCCCAGGTCAAAGAGGTTCATAGAAGACACAGCGTCCAGGGCTGACTGAGGCTTTTCATACTCTGTAAGTGAATGAAATCGTAGTTAATAGCGGAGCGATAATAACATGAAGAGCACCAGCGAATGAGGGCCCTCCAGCTCACCAATGAAGCCAAAGCCTCTGTGTCGCCCTGTGGTGGGGTCTCTGGCTAACGTGCAAGACTTGATCCTTCCAAAGGCTTCAAACACGCTCTTGATGTCATCGTCTGACAGGTCAGGGTGGACAGATGCCACATAGATCCGGTTAAAGGCGCGCGCCTCCTCTGCCAGTTGGTCAATGATGGGTTGCGCCTGACCGATGTTACTTGGCCGCCCAACCTATAGCACAGATCATACCAGCAGGGCTACTGAGTAAGGGGTTTACAGTGACAACCGAGAACGCACTACCGAAAAACTAAATCCCTGCAGTGCTGACTTTCGGCAGCCACCAAGTTCAGTCAAAGCCACTCCTCCTATAATCACAACTCAATGCTATCCTGTGTAGTGTTCTCTGTTAATGCTTAGGTGCATGTCATTCACCACACTCTTTAAACAATCAAATGAAGCAGTTCTGAGATCTGAAAAGAACTCAACATTTCTAGCCTGTCAAAATACTCTACCACCAAAATACTCTAATACTTAAATTCCATCTTTTCAATACATGACCTATAAACTAAACTGTGTAAGTCCTATGGAGATCACATGCACCTTTTAGAAGTTCACTCAGACTAACAAAAAGCTCTGATCACTGTAATAACACTTGAGTTGTGCAAAACAGACAAATTGTTATCTCTAATTAAATGAATGAAAAATAGAACCTTTCATGTAATAAATATCACTCACAATTTGCACTAAAATTAGAAAGCATATTTTGTAAATAACTGACACTGTCAAACAACAAACTGCAGCTTTGTTTCAAAATACCAAAGTAAAGTGTGACAAGCTGAGCTGGTGGCAACACCGAAAGGTGAACGCATTAAATGTCTTATGCTATGACCACGCACCCTAACTACTTCCTCTCATTTACAAAAGGACTGATCTCCCTATGCTAAGACGAGCATCTAAGTGGGACTGGGATCTGTACTACAGATGGGGCGGCCAAGCAACACCAACCAGGCGCAGCCCATCATCAGCACATCATGGACACAGAGCGACGCCACGCGCCGCTGGGCATCCTACTGGAACTGGTCACTAAAATATCTTTGATGAAATCATGGAAGCATAACACACAGGCAGACAGACAACACTAAACATACACACAACACACGCACCTGGAAATCAACAGACACAGAAAAGCAAAGAGAGAGAATAATTAATCATAAATTCCACAAGTCATTTAAGAATGATGAAAGTAGTTCATTTATACATAGACTCAGTATCCCAAATGCCAGGAAGGAATCCAAATTCCGGTTTAATCAAGCTCCACCAAAAATACATGGAAAAGGGAAATATTTAATTGTTTTTCAATCCATGTGCTCGTACTGTACGCTGTACGGAGCTGTTCATCTCCAGACATCTTACCTTGATGTTTCTCCCCCCCAACATGACTGAGTTCATCTGCTCCAGTGCCAGCTGAGCAGCCTCTGGCACATCATATTCCACAAAGGCAAACCCCTGCACAGTCCGACAAAATGGAAGAAAATTGAAGATAAACACTTGAAGACACAGGCAGCCTTAAATCGTTTCAACCAAGAAAGACATTTATACCTTGTTCAATTTATTTTTTATTATTGGTACAATATGGAGAAATGAAATCTATATATTCCATGGAGGTCACAATGTTGCACCACCATGTTCCTACAGTAGCCCAAAACGGACAAACCACACACTGGCTCTACAGAGGGCCCTTTCACATTCTCTGTGACTACCATAGGTTCTCTTACAAAACTTGGCAAGGGTGTGAGTCAAGGTGTTTACAATTCATACGCTCAGCATTAGATCAGAGATAGATGGTAAGAAGTAAAGAAACAAGAAAATTTTCAAAATAATAAGCTGATATGAGAGAATTTGTCCATGTTTTCTTCAAAAAAAAAAAAAAAAAAGACAGGTGATGATTCATTGAATAGTTGGCAACTAATCAAATAATCGTTGCAGCTCCTGTCAAAATAATACAGAAAAGGACATTTAACACATCTTAACACAGCTTTCCTTAACTGTAACACTTGTGTTGTCCACTTTTCCCAAGAACTGTGATGTGGTGTTTCCTGAAGGCCTGATGAAAAACAGTCTAGGCTTCATGGCTAGTTGAGGAAACTGAAGGTATATACCACAGTATATTAGATCCTTAGATGTGAAGCCCTGATATATCAGTAGCTAGCTGGCGAGACTGACTGTTAGCGGGTTTTTTTTGGTGTTGAACTAAAACATGTCAAGGAATTGGATGTCTATGGAACTGTAACATTGTGCTGGTGAAGGCTCGCAGTTTGGGGATGAAACCTCATGGCCACAGAGCGAAACCTACAGAGTAACTTTTCTTGGCCATGGATAATGTCAAACCCCAGAGATCCCTCTTAAATCCTACACACTGATTCTTTAAATGACACTGACCTTGTGTTTCATTGTAACAGAATCCCAAGACATGTCAATGCTCTTGATTGGGCCGAAGGGGGCAAAGGCCTGTCTGATGGTGTCCTCACCAAGCTCATAGTATATGGAGCCCACATACACCCGACACATGATGGCTAGAGCACGTTGCCGTTGAGCTGCCACCTGCCAATCGGAGAAAACAACACATGATAAGCATTAGAGAGTAAAAGAAAGGAAGACAAACACACACACACACACACTAATAATAAATGTGTATTTTCTACTGTGCTTGCTTTCCCCAAAAATAGTTAGAGGCCAATTCCATGTTAGGGGGGTCTGGATAGGTAAATAGGGTAATAATGGGATAATCAATGGACAGAACTTTGTGAAAGAAATGCTAACATGTATAACAGTTATAAAATATTGATGTCACCACTTGTAATTACAATATGGCCTCTATTCTGTTACTACTGAACAGACATATGGAGGAAAACACACTGAAGTGATTGACATGCACAGCCCTCACAAATATTTGGCTTCAGTAACTGACCTGTAGTCCAGGGATGCAAGTAAGGTAACAAAAGTAATCGTGGAGTTCAAACGAAATCCATACAAAGTCTTGATGAAAGCATTTCACACTTTCTTCTCAAGTCTAAGGGGAGGGATGGTTTAACCACCAAACGTTGCTGTGTTTTACTGATGCCATTAATCAGTCTGCTTCTGCTAATTTCATTCTATTACCAACAAAATATAATACATGACATAATGGAAAGTTGACTTGTTCATAGACAGAAAAAACTTGACTTTGAGATGGCCAAAAAGATCCCTGTTCCAGCAGTTCTCTCATTTTGGTCCATTAAAGGGATTGCTATCCCTCTTTCGTCCCATGCCAAGAAGTTTCTGTTTTAAAATCGAGCAAATGCATATTTTTCAAAGAGAAATGACTTTACTGACATTTCTAAACCCCTTAAAAAGCCAGTTAACAGCCAGACAGGTCTGGCAAACTTCTTAAAAATTACTAATGCAAAAGATCGCATTGCGACTCAAAAAAGCAAGTGCTTCAAGTATTGACAACTGTTATTCATCTCACAAGGGATTACGGACATGGTCGCAGGTTCGCTAGCAGCAGAAAGCCATGTTTTCTTACAAAATATGCATTATTTGGTTAGTTAAAAAGGCAGGGGTTGTTGCCAAAGCAACCAGTAAAAGAAGGGTAACAGTCCTTTTCCATTGGGAATGCGCACAGAAAAAAAATTTAATAATCTATTGACCGATTGTAAAGGTGAGAGAGGATCTCCAAAGCCCATTGTCACTGCTGCCATCTGAAAGACAGTAAAGATGAAAAAAGTGCTGAAAAGTAGGTTAGATATCCCTTAGCTTTGCTTTTCAAAAACTGTAATTGCTTTGCTAGATAGACAAAAGCGGTTAGGCTAACACTATATTCAGACACTCCCTCTAAACAACATACAGTTTGGGGAGTTGCCTCCCCTATCTAAATTACAAATTACCACACAGCAATAAACATAAACAAGTGGCCTTTAAAAGTGCAAAGCATTTAACATGACAACCAATGGCTTCATGATGATCTTCTCCATCTGAAAAAGAGCAGAGGCAAAAGCAAGGGCACATGGTCTACACATGTGGTCTTTTTCACAGCATGGTGGGGAAGGGAATAAGACTTCCAAGTGAGTTCTACCAAAACCGACACCTGAGTCGAGAGATGTCTGATTTACTAATGTATGAAAATGCTAAGATATTCTGTCTAGAATCAAGACTCACAGACGACACGCGCAGTACAAACTTTGTTTGGAAGTGTACCAAAATATTTTACACATCTCACCTGCAGGTTGGTGAGCTGTTGTTGCTGATGGGCGATGGTCTGCTTCACCAACACACTCTTAATGCTTTGTTCCATGGCATACTTCTTTGCCTGGGAAGGAGGAAAAGTCATTACCTTTAAATTTCTCATATAAAGAACACTTGTCATAACATTATTACTATTACTAAGACTACTTTTTTACCCCATCAGCATATTTACGTGCAGACAAGAAATGAGGCTACTCAGAGGAATCAGGTTATGCAGGAATTTGGACACTGTGTTTACATGCTTGGAAGTAACCTGATTACTGTTAATTGATGCAAAAATGCAGTAAGTCAATATTTTGAAAGTAATGCCTTACTCATTTTAAGTGGAGGCATGCAGTTGTTACTTTTTCTGAGTGCAGTCTTTGCACATCCATACCAGTTAAAAGCCATTTAAACACCTTATTGTACATACAAAGAGCCAAAAGAAATGGCTTTCTCCAGAAGAAATCAGGATTCTTTCATCGAAATCCCCAACGAGGGAGGCCAGATTTCTCATATACATGACATTGTCAAAATTTGGTTACTACAGAAAGTAGGGCTGCACAATTAATCAAAATAGTAACAGAACATGACAGAACATTAAAGTGAAATATAGCAGTGCTGCAGAGATACTCTGGCCAATAAAACTTGTCCTCTAGAAGCAAAAAATGTTTATTTGGTAAAGACCCCAACAATGTCATATAAACATGACTGTAACAGTTTTCTCAATGAAAATTAACATTGTGATGCAAAAATCATTCCTACTAATCGTGTTTCATACATCTAACATAATATGGTAAATTATTTGCAACATGATTTACATTTTCCATATCTTGCCGCCCTAACAGAGTATCTAGGTAACTTAAGTACTGGTTTAATTTACAACAAACTTGATTTATAACAACACCAGTAATTACATTATTACAAAGGGTACAATAAGACAGACGGGATTCCTACCCTCTGAAGTGCCTCCTGCTGCTCTGGGGTGAGAGGCGGAAGGCCAAGCTTGGAGCCTGTGCCCTGTCCATTCTCCATCGTCAGAGCTTCACCTCCCTGCAATTCAGAAACAGCAACTTATTCAAAAGATACATCAATAACAAAGAAACAGTTAGGAGCATAAACACCTGCCTGTATGTACATCCATGACTACATTTTCCCAGTAAAGAAAAAATCCTGCATTGCAAAAGTGACATCACCTCATATAGCAAAAGATATAATTAATATGCTGGCATAAACAGGACATACACCCGGATTTAAACCAGGTGAGACCAGACGAACTCCTTACCTACGCAACCCGCTAATCGCTGGGTCCACCAGACTGAGGCAGGAAAGCCCCCAAGGGGAAGAGGACTGATGGGGAAGCTTTAACAATTCAACAAATTCTATGGGGAAATAAAAAATGCCTTCAGACTAACGTTAACAATAAGAAAAACAGGCAGCTAGCATTATTTTACATTGCAACCCACACAGAGTCAGCCCGTCTTTCCTCAGGATCTAGTCGGCTAACGTTAGCGTGATGCACATGAATGCTAATGACGGTTTAGAGCCTAACATAACGTTACGTTAGCTAGGTAAAGTAGCTACTAAGGTTAAACCTTATGAGTTCACCTAAAGTCGATATGTGCATTAACTAATATATCCTAATAACACCCCAATGAACTTAACTGCATAATTATTACAAATAGGCTACACAATTAGCAAGGCCTATTTTCTATTCGGTGTGCGACAACGTTATCTTTGTTGCTAGCTTGGAGCTAGCTGGTATTAGCAAATGTTAGGCATTCATTACTGTGGCGCGCGAAGCAAACTGTATTTTCCCCAGTGAGATATATCGTGGATTTACAGAAAAATGTAGAACATTTACATTTCTACCAGGCAGTGCGTATTACTAATACAACGACCAATGTAGCTGAAAAATGTAAATGTTTCTCTTTATCGAGGAATTTATTTACCGCAGTCTCCGTAACCGCCATGAAGCACACCTTCTTGGAGAGGCCCACACAGCACTACACTCGCGAGCTTTTCGCGTTTTCAATGAAAGGTGTCGCGATAGTTGAACGCTCGCGATGACGAAGAGGGCTAGAGTGTTCTGGAGAGTGTCTAAAGGGAAACCCAGACCTGCGAAAGATCTCGTGAGCACGACCATTTTAGCCCAAACCATGATCTTTATCAAACCGTAACCAAGTGATTTTGTTTTCAAGCATACCCAGAGCTTAACCACAGTGTTGTAACATTATTAAACATAATTAGATGGTACAAAGTGCACAATAAAGAAAAAACACGTACAAATCTCGCGAGAGTTTCACAAATCAAGGGTTCCCTTCTAGACACGACATGGTTTGAATACAACCTTTCTTCTGTTCACCTTTTACGGTTATGTGTTATAAATAATGACAGGTTTCTAATACATTAGCCAAAAAGAATTTGGGGAACTTTCCAGTCTTTGTACTTTTTTAAAACCCAGGCATAAGGGGAAAATATGAGAGGAGGAAGATTTTTTTTTTTTTAATTTTGCATTTCAAAAATAAAGTGGAAATGTTGAGAATAAAATCAAAATGTCAAGAATAAAGTCAGACTTTCAGTATTAGTGCAAGCACTGAGGAAAATAAATCAGAGGCGGAATTTCCTGCTGGCATTTTGACTTAATTTTCAACATTGCAACTTTTTTCTTATGCTGAAAGTTTTTCTGTTTCAGTTTAATCTTTATTCAGACAAGTCATATATTTTCAAAATGTCAAATTAAAAAAACACCCTCTCATTTTTTTTTTTAAATAATAATTTCCTGTTCTTATAGATGGAGTCTTTTCTAATACCCATTTCCACATTTATTAAGGCTGTGCACAAACAAAAAACATCTAAATCTACTGTTCCCTTTGCTCCTTTGTTTAATGTAAAGATAGCTCTGATATTTTTATTGTGTCATGACTTGAAGAAGTGAGTAGAATTATTTTTTTTCTATCATCACAATTTGTATTGTTAAGAAACTGGAGACTGCTACTAAATAAAAAAAAAAATTAATACTACTCACAGGGAATCCTATAAATAAACAACTCTTAATAATTTCACACATCACCAGCATTTCACACATTGTTTATTGTCATGTATTTAATTGTAGCTACAATATTTAACAAAGATTTTAAGTAGAACACATCCAAAGGCAAGTTTCATTCAACAGATTCACGGGAAGAAAAGTCATCTGACATAAAATAAGACTGATATGGATGTTTTCTTTTCATGTTTGCACAGTCTAAACATTCATTTTCTTGGTCAGGTCCCCTGTGGAGCTGAACTGTGACTGACAAAAGGCAAAATGCAAAGTCTTGAATGGTTGCAGGCTATTAAGACATGCAGCTTATTAGATCAGATGAGAGCAATAGTGGCACTGCTTTGCATTGAAACTTTGTCTAAAAGTAAACCCCTTCGATAGCAACAAACAAATATGTACACCACAGCCTCTGGTATGTGAGTGTCCACGATTCCCGTCTTCAGAGACACACTGATAAGAAGGCTTGACACAGAGTAGAGTAAGTACTGTAAGCAATGACTGTACAGCAGTTATGAAACCATGACCTTAAACAAATGAAGCAGAGCTGAGTGAGTCCAACAAACGAGAGTATACTGCTGAAGATCAATCGGACAATTCACTATTGTTTTTTGCGGTCCAGTTTTGTAAAGGAAAAATCCACCCAAATGCTTTTACGGTGCCAAGACTTAGTTCTTGACAAGAAAACCTGGCAGCGCTGAAGGCATGTTTTCTATTTTTGTGTTTGTGTGGGCTGCAGTGCAATCAGTTCCAAAGTTCATGCCGGTATTGTCTGAAATAAAACTACAGTGGATGTGATACTGGAAAATTAATGTGTTCAAAGCAAAATACTCTCATCATCTGCAGCCAATGGAAACTTCCATAGTTTAGCATTATTACTGATTACAAAAACCATACATTCTTGAAGATTTTGGGGTAGATTGTTCCTTTAAAACACCTCTAGACACATTAACAAAAAATATCCTCAGATGGTTTGGGAAATACTGTAAAAATAAGTATAGTAGTAATATTTATTGACAATATGGCAATTTTTATTAACAAGACTTACAGGGATAGTTCTTATTTTTTGAAATGAGGTTGTACAACGTGCTTATCCATAGTCAGTGTATTACTCAGTTTGGAGAAGCAGCAGGAGTACTGGTGTAGGACGCTAAACAATTTATTGTATTATTATTATTATTATTATTAATTATTATTATTGGTATTAGTAAGATTACAAGAGGCTGAAACTGAATTTCAGTTTGCAGTGAAAAGTTCAGTGTCACTTGATGTTGATGAGCAGAGTTTTCGCCACCTGGAAAGCTTGTGTAGTTTGTGTAGTGTAACTTGTGTAAGTGGCGTCCTCCAATCATTGTGGGGCACTGTAGGATTCCAGCTTGTGACAGATGGCCCTCATTTCCCATGAAGCAATGCTAGGAGGTTTTTATGTTATGGTCCCAAATGTTCCTTTTTGTCAGTGTTTGTAATGTGTTTGTTCAAATTTTTTTGAACACAATCTTAAAACATACTTCTTCAGTCTCGCTTTTGATTAACAATGGCTTAGACACATTAATTATATTATCATTATTGTTTTGTTGTTATACTTTTTATCTGTTTTATCAGTTTTTGTTTTGTCTTTTTTTACTCTATTTGATCTAGATCTTAGTCTGGATTGGACCGGTCCCACCTCTAGCAAAGATAGTCATTTTAACTTGCAGAACACTGGAGTTGTAGCAGCATGTTCCCATCAGAAAGGCTGACTCACAGCAAGATAAAGTGGTGAAAATATTCTGAATATAGCATAAACATAAACTGATACTGATTTTTTTTTAATGGTCTTTTTTAGGTGGCTAAAATATGTTTTCCCTCTGACTCTGTCCACAGCAGAAGATTGCTTAGTTTCCTCCACCTGGGGGTGTCTTGATCTACTGTAGGCAATACACTATGAATAAGTGCCTCAAACAACCCCAGTTCAAAAGCCCTGAATTATCCCTTTAAGTCACCAACACCCTCTTCCCATTTATATAGGACTATGATTTTATTTCACAAGTGTCACATGATTTATTCCAATTTTTGTACATGAGCTGCAGCTGTTTCCAAACTAATATTGACTGCAGCAGAGAGCATTATTGCCTGATCCATATATCAAATATAAGGTGGCTGCAGCTCTTAACGAAGCTGCCATTACTCGCTGTCATCTTCACATTCACACAGGCTGACTGTCTGGACTCATGATAAGACGTGTGGATTTAAAACTGTGTAAGTCAGCCTGATTGAGCTAAATTCTAATTTGAGTTTTAACTTTTGAGTCGGGTACGATGCCATTTCATTAGTAAATTCTGTCCAAAGTACATTGCCGTATCAGGCACTTTGCAAGTCTTTGGCATTCAGAACACTTTCACAGGGAAAACCCTTTAAGAGCACTACAGGCTAAGAGAGAGGCATCATCTCATTGCTCGTCACCACATTGAGGCATGGCGTGATTAGCTCTGGGAGGAGTAGCCTTTAACCCAAGAGTGCAGAGAGGTGTGTTAACTTTACGGGTCATAAAAAAATAAAAAAAAAACAGTCTTGTGCAAAGCTTCTATTGTTCACAGTTAAACAGAAATAAATAAGTCAACTGAATGAGTATTAACAGTGCATGATGGACGGAATATTCAAATTCCTAAAACTTAATAACAAACTGAAGGATCTGGATTTTAAGGGAGAGAAGTTTTAGTAAATGATCACCAATCAGAGTGGACACTGGAGTGCAAACGAGGCTTAAGAGCAATAAAATGTCCTTCTGGAAACATAGCTGCTGCGTTTAAGTGAAACATATCCGTTCTTCTGAATAGTGGCATTATGGAGAACCTAAGCTGTCAACATATCTTAAGGCATGATAGCCCTTTTAGGCAGGGAGTTTGTCAATCTTCCACTGCATTGAGGGATTGCTGAACACAGCCATGATGCCTCTGGCCCTCCAACCAGAGGGTTCCTTTCTCAGCGCTGGCGTTTCCTCCTTCTCTCTGGGATGATTTACGAACTGTTAAGGCCCAGCTTCCTTCTGTATTAGTCCCCCTTTTTTTGTCCCCAGCTGGGTCCCAGCTCCCATCGCTCTCTCTCTCAGTTCCCGGCTGTGTCACCCTGCCCGCTGCCCTCTCCCTTTCTTGATCCGCGTGGTAAACGCCCACGCCTGTCTGGGCCAGCCACTGTTGTGACCCCTCCTCACTGCGTGCTCCCCGAGGCGAGCGCTCGGACCCGGTGTCGGCTGATGGCGTCCTCCAGGAATCCTGCTACCTTCTCACTGTCCTCCTACACAAGCAACACAGGGCATGTTAAAGAATAGATATTAAATCCTAACACTACTTAAAGGACCAGTGTGTAAGATTTAGTGGTATCTAACAGTAAGATTGTAGACTGCAACCAACTGAATACTGCTTGCCTCACCCTCCCCTTCCAACCTACGGTGGCCACAAAACTTATGAGATATGCTAAAGGCTGTAATGTATCTAGAGCCAGTGTTTGGTTTGTCTGTTCTGGGCTACTGTAGAAACATGACGGTGCAACACACCCTCTGTAGATATAAGGTAACAAAAACACAACTATTCTTATTTTCAGGTGATTACACACTAATAAAAACATACTTATATATTAAATTTCTGCCATATTCTGCCGATAGACACCCATAAACCTTACACACAGAACCTTTAATTAGTTAAAAATACAAAAACCACAGTAAGATTGTACATTGTTATTGATCAAGAACAAAAGCCTTTTATATCTACCTCATTTATGAAGGCATAGTGAACAAGTTCACTGGCAAGGTCTTTGGAGGTGTCAGCTGAATGTTTAAAAAAAAAATATTTCAGTGAGGAAGGAATTCTCTTTTTCCTTATTGTCGACAAATTCCACAAAAAGACCAAACCAGCAATGAACTCAGAGGTGTATCCAAATCCTGAAAAACTCAATCAGTAACTTTTTTCAATGGTTCAGATCTGAAAAACAGTAAAGTGCCAAAGGGGTCAATGTTTACATTTCTTATGTCTGACCTGTAAATTTATGAATAAAGTAAAACAATGTACCTTTTCATTTTTTCTCCATTTTATAAATTTTCACAACTGGAAAATAAGCTTTTTTAAAAACAAAAACACAGGAAAAACAATGCAACTTTGTTTTCCTAGATTAGAAGTGGTATTTAAAAATATTTTTTCATTGATTTTAATTGGGTCTGTGAGCCACAGAAAGCGTGGGGAAGTTGGGAAGTAATAAGAGACAGACTGGCGCTTCGGTGGTTTTGGTCTTTTCATGGAATCTGTAGACGGCAACAAAAATATAGAACAATGCTGGCCTTATCTTACTTACTCGGGAGGATGTCACAGCTAAGCTGCCTATGAAGTTTGTCATCCATCTTCAGAAACAAAGAGAGCTGCGGAGAGATCAAAAAGTCAAATTTAAATCAAGCTGGATTTATGTTTAGCCACACTAACCGACAGAACTTCTCATTCCAACTTCTCATTCAACTCCATTGCTACAGAGATGCTTCTGGCAAAAAGAGCAACATGCTTTATTAGTAAGGAGCCCAAATTAAAGTGTTTTAAACTAAAATGGGCAAAGTACCTGTAACACTATGTGACTCACATGAGTTTTGGTCCCTTCTTCATTTGACTCCAAATTACAGTGCATCTGAATGACCTGCAACATCAACAGACAAAACACGCTCAGAAGGTAAAAAGCACAGAGAAATGAGGACACAGAAAAAATATTTTGAATTTGTTTTGGGTGAAAATAAACAGACATGACAGCAAACACACACAGGTCATGCAGCAACACTTATTTAATGCAGGGGCACTAAATGCTGCTAAAAGAGAAATAACCAAATTATATAATCTCAGACATGCAGTCAGGTTGTGTATCTCATGTCTGAGAGTCTAACCTTCCTGGTTTCTGTCTCTTGGGGTTCGGGTGTTGGCGTCTTGACTGTCTCAACCTGCTCCTGAGACAAGGATAGGGCTCGGGGGACGGGGTGAGGCCGAGACGAGGCGAAGTTCATCAGGGGGTAAATCCCATTCCTGAGGAGAGGAAAGGATGTTGAACTTCACGCTGCAGCCACAAAGTAAACACTGATACAAAATGAGTCTTAAACTGTACTTCCACTCACTTGACATCCTCCAGAAACTTGTCAAGTTCCAAAGGGGACACATGGGAATATCTGCAGGACACGAGGAAACACACAGAAGAGGACAGTGAGTGTTGTGTCTGACAGTAACCACAAATATGAGGTGCTTTTTGTGTGATTTTTACTTGAGCTGAACTCCCTGTCTATCTTCGTGTTTAATCTCAGCCATGACAGCATTGGGGTCAAAGGACTTGGTTTTCTCCTCCACACAGTTTTCTGGAAGCAAGTCTGTAGAGATAATACAGATTTGGACATTAGTTATCTGATATGATACAGTGCATTTTCTTTTTTTTTTTTATTATTGTTTTCAACGAGGTGCAGTGCTCGCTGAAAACATGGCTGTTCAGAATAGACTGATTGCTCAGATTTATCCAACATCAACAACCTGCAGAGTCAAAGTGCACCTGCACTTCCAGACACAACCATTCCAGACCTATAATTTTTGGACGTATGCATGCATAATTTATTCAGTTTTTATCTGTAAATAAAACAAATACGTATGTCTGTGTATGTGTATATGGATAAGCATATGGCTGTGTGTATTTGTATGTAGATGTTTGTCTGTATATATTGAATAACTCAGGATTTAAGACACTAGCTCCTCATGTGAATTCAAAATTCTACATGGATCAGAAACATACTTTGGCTCAGTTCTTGGCAAACACTTAGCAATAAAAATTGATCTGCAGCACAGAGGAACAAGTAAATCCCCTCCTGGGGACTGAAAGAGGAGACTTTGATGCTGCGAGCTCGGTGTGTGGAGGTGAGAAACTCACACTGGTTGTTGATGAGGCAGTGGGCGGCGAGCAGTTTGAGGGAGTGGACCTCGAACAAGACTCGGTGGAACAGAAGGTCGTGAGCCGTAGGACGGAGCTTGGCATCGTGACGCAAACAAGACTGGGTGAACTCCTGCAGGAAGCAAAGAGACACTGAGTCCAACACGTCCAACACGTCCAACTACAGGACTGTACAGTATGACCCAGTTTACTGAGCATCACAACGTGTTCTGGATGTGATTACTGGCATGTTTTACTCTAAAACTGTCCAAAGTCTCTGCAGGTGGTATGAAATAAACCTGTAGAGGAAAGGTGGTGTGTGTAGGCGAGTGTTAACAGAGCAGAGTGGGACAGTTTGTCTCCATGTTTCCTCTGTTGCCCTGCTGTGTATTTAGGACATGAAGTATTTTTGACACTCACTCTCATGAGAGGGTCTTCCAGAGATTGACCTGCATTGACGATGGCCTCCTTGGACACAGCAGTATCTCCGTTGGCCTGGATCTCCAGTACTGCCATCTAGGGGCACAAATAATCTGTTAACACAATCACACATGAACACACACACAGACACACATGGAGGGGTGTGTTGCAGAACAGTTTGTCTCACCTCTAGAGCACAGATACCAAAGGAGAAAATGTCTATGGCGTAATCATCTTCACCAGCTGGAGACAGAAAAGGAGGAGCAAAAGACGAGGGAGGTGAGACACACAGTAGATGAATTTTAAAGACTGAGGTTAAATGCAAAGTGCTTTCTTGCTTAAGAGATTTACAGAACTTCAGAAACCCATGCAGTCCAACCAATCCCCTGTGTGAAATACAAAAATTATGAACATAGGATCATGTAATCAAGCAGCACTGAGCCCATGCATAAACAGACAAAAGTCAATAATTAATAAGTAAAGTTTGTATAAAAGATATCAATTCATAAAAAGTGGAAAAAATTAACACAAAAAATACAGCAGTCTATCTTTTTGCAGCTCTAAAGCTGCACAAAACATTCTTTCAAATGACTCCAAATAGTGTGGAATAATAACAAATGTTTTGTGGCCAGTCGATTTTACTTTGGCACCGATAATCCTGACATTTAGCTCATTATCTCCTACAGTTACAGTCTTTAGTACACAGACTTCCCACAGGTCTCTGATTCTGCGCTCTGTTGTCAACAACAACATTTGGATTTTGCTGAAAATCTTTATTTTACAGCAGGGGTTCTCAAACCTTTGTAAGTGAAGGCCCACTTCCCAAGATTGTGACTAAACATGATTTTGTCTATTCTGAAAACAATAAACTATTAGGCATTTCTTCTTATTAAGAACAAGAATAAAACTGCCTGTCATTATCAATCTAAATTTAATGCACATTTGTCTCTACTTGAAGATGTGATATTAAAATGTAGCTGGCCATTGAAATTATGCGTCTTAATTTGACTTTTTCATTTCTGTGAAAACTTGAGCACATTTAGATATAAAAGTAACTATCTTTGTAAATCTGGTCATTTTAAAAGCTTCAGAAAGTCAAATCATACAAAGGAGGTAATGACTGAATTTTAACTTTGGGGTGAATCTTTCAGTTAAGAATGAATTAAGGCAGATTTAATTCGAAAACAAGCCACAGAAAGCTGGACGTTTCCGTCACACTCACCTTCATATTCTGGAGCGAAAAAATGAAGATTCCTCTGCTCGTCACGAAGCTGCCTCCCTTTCCCGTGGATGCTGACATCTGGAAACACTGGTCAGAAGCGAGGACACAGAGAACACGGACAGATTAGCTGGGACAAACTGATGGACAGATACGACACCAACGAAAACATATCTACAACAAAATTATCTATTCCTTACCATTAACAAATAGTCGATGCCACACTGTGGAAAGAAAATTAAGCATAATTGAGATATTTATTCTGTTTTATTAAAAATGCAGAGATTCAGTTAGTAAACCAAGAAGAAATCCACAGTCTCCACAACATGTGTGGCCAACGCCGGGTGTAGTAACATAAAAAGCCCTGCTGGGAGCAGACCTGAGCCAATCTTGATGAGGCCATTGTGCTGAATGAAGATGGTGTCGCACGTCAGGTTGCCATGGATTATCGGTGGGTCACAAGAGTGCAGATAACTGCCAGCAGATAATAAGTATTCTGGTTAATGTGATGGATTTGATAATATGAATCTCTCATGATGAAATCCTGTGGAAGCATTACCTGAGGGCAGAGAGAATCTGGGTGCACCATCTCTTCCAGGCCTAAAATGTAGCGTAACAGAGCAACATGAATCCTCTAAAGACACAAATCTGCGCCATATGAGGGCATATGGAAATTTATACTGCACTGTAATACATGAAAAGACAATTCCCCATTATTCTCTGGAGTATACGTGAAAAACACCAAATACAGTGATGATGCAGACAGAAGAAAAAAAGAGCGAGGATGACATATACAGTCTGTCTGAGCAAACTGAGTCACCAGGGTGTCCTGTTACATAATCTATAATCCTGTGTGAAATATGGATCTGAATAGTGATTGGACTGCAGTACCGTGTGTCACCACCGCAGCACAGTACAGCATGAGGCTATCACTGACCTTCACATTCATGGTCTTGTGGTTCTTCTTGGTTTTCTTCAGAAACTGCTTGAGGCTGCCCGACGACATGTACTCCGTGATGAAGATAACCTGCGATGGACGAGGGAGAACTGTTAACAAGCGTATGAAAAAGGGGGAGAGAGAGAGAAAGAGGCCAACAGAGGGGATAAAGAAAACAAACTGTACCCGTGCTTGACTCTCCTTCATGTCCAGCCAGTATTTGTGGAACTTGACAATATTGGGGTGTTCGACCTGCATGAGGTTCTCGAACATCTCCTTAATCTTCTCCTGAAAAACAAACAACATGCAGGTGGTTCACATCTTTATTCTTCAAATTACATCACGGACCAAATAAGGACAATTCAATCACTCGGCCTTCACCAGTAAAGCAAAGTTTACACATACAGGACAAGGAATTTGAATGTGGCAATAAAAACATGTTTTAATACCGTACCAGACTGACGATATTGACCATGATATCACAAAGTTATATGATGTAAAACTAATTTTATATGAACAAAAAACTGTGTACAAATCAGATTTATTATTTACTGAAGTCTTTGTTTTTTTAAAACGCTGTACAGGATCAGTAAATTAATCAGCAGCAAAAATCCTCTATTTCAAAATTCTCAAACTTGTTTTTTCTTAGTCTTCTAGGTTAATTAACAGAATATTTTTTCAGGTTTCAGCATCTTGGTCAGACATAGCAACAACGCAATGCAATGAACAACTTTAATATGTCAATGTAGACATTTTAGAGCATTTTTCACTATTTCTTCTCACCAAATGGTTAAACAAGAAAATAATCAACAGATGCATCAAAGGAGGCACAACAAATTAGGTAATCAGGTAATTATGGGTTACTGTACATACATACATACATAACTAACAACAATAATGAAAAAAATCCTATCCCTATATTATACCTATATTTAAATTTTTTAGAGGTTTTCAGGGACAGAACAAATGCTGGAGGAAATGTAATTGGAAAAAAAGGTATTTTTATATTTTATTCTCAGATTTGTTGTTTAATTTCTTCATACTGGCACAGGGCAGTTAAATGGAACATGAAAAAATTAGGAGAGAGATTGATTGCTCTTTTGTCACATTATAATCTGGTTAAAATCCCTAAAGGGCTTAAAGCACAGAATGAAAATCTCATTAAAATACTTTTTGCTGCCAGCAAGAAAACCATCACAGAGATCGCTGCAGGCAAACAAGTCCGATTTAGATTGCAACTGGCAATGAAATGAATTATACGGAGAAAGTGACTTTTATCTTGAGACTAAGATATGAACAATGATTAGTTGGAGTCCTAATTACTAAATTCTCATCTAAAACACAGAGTTTAATTAAATAACAGCGCATACGGCCTGTCTTGGCTGTAGGGGATAAGAGCAACAATACCTCTTGTGTTTTGAAGACCTTCTTGTCAGAGAAGATCACCTCGTTCCACACCACCTCCACGCCCTCCTCCGTGTCCATGGCCAGAGAGGCGCTTTCCACACCGGGGACATTTCCTTGGCTCACCTGCAGGGGGCAGACAGAAACAGATATGGAATTAAGCATAATCAGCGCTGGGGGTAACAATAGTAACGCAGTACAGTAGTAATATATTACAGCTATAATGAAGTAATATAGCACATTAGTAACAGGATGTCAGTAATATTACTTTTACTGTGTCAAGTACTACGTTATCATTGGTGCTGGATCCCTTTCAGAGGGGATGTGTGGGGGGTTCAAGTGTGTGAATTTGCAGCAAACAGCTGGTGTCAAGAGATGTAACAGCCACGTGATGACAAACACGAACAGAAAGTAAAATTTGCACGTTGGAAAGTTGAGCCTGCATGGAGCTGCAGACGTCTTTTTACCAGAAGTGTTTCAATGCAGGGGCATTTGTGGGGATAACACAATGAAACAACACTACCCTCCTCCATTTCATAATGCCTAGTCATTTTTTTTTTATTACTGTCCAACTTCTTTTCGTCTCTGCTTCCTTCTGTATGCAAAACACCTCAAGAGAGTGAAAGAGCATCCCAGTAAATGGAACGCAGCATTTTTATATAGCTGTAGCCACTTTCTCCATTGTTAATAGATTAAATAAAACAAATAATCGCAACTTTAAGAAAAACCTGGTCAACTGCACATTCAAATTCTGCAGCTACAGTTTCTTATCAAAGTATAATTGAGCTAGGACTGCCATCATAGCTGAGGTATTTATAGCCAGCTGGTGTCCCCCAAGGACTCACAGCTGATTGTGCCTTTAAACTCTGTACTGTAAAAACAAAGCAGCAGAGCATTACAGAGCCCTCACTAAAGCATGTCTAAAAATTATGATTAGACGTCACCCCTGCTGTGACTGTAATATCTGCTAAAAGCTCCATATAATCCATTCACAGAGATCTGACAATGGCAGCTCCATTAATAAAAGAAAGTTGAGCTCTATGAGGCGGAATTCCTGTTTGAACGCCATCAAATTCAGTTTCCCATCCATTAGTGCACGAGGAGGCACCAGCGTGGATAGATGGAGGATAATTCCCCGTACTGAGGTTGTGTTAAACGCTGCCAGCCGTACGATGAAGAGCAAAGAGGAGCGATAGGATGAGCAGCAGCTTGTGTAAAGAGGAAAGAGATGGATTAACAGGAGACAGAGAGACAGGGAGAAGTGAGGGGGGATTGTGGATGAGGGATTTACAGAGATGAGACACGGGACACAAGATGGAGGAGGAGGCACCGAGAACTATAAAGGAACGAAGGCAGCAGAGTGAAGAGGCTGTGGCTGGGTCTATAATCCGGCAGACGCAGACAGCTCCGGGGTGAAATCAGCGTTTATGCAACAGAGCTACGGACTGCTCATCACAGGATATTGCTGCCTCAGCTGACCTGATGTAACCGCCGGATACTTTTATGCAGCAGAGGTGGTGCTGCAATGAGTAAGGAGACTGGATACGGGTCAAAAGTTCATCGTTAATGACTGTTAATCATGACACAAGACCCCCAGTTGCCATTAATCCTGCATCTTTTGAAATTATTGGAGAATTTGCATCATTTCCAGAGGATGGCAGTTTCCAAACACTCTGTTTAATAGTGGCCCTGTGTTGCTGTGTCAGGATTTTTCCACACAACACGAGATTAAGGTTTGCAGGAACAAAATCTTTACCAACTCCAGGACGCTGACCTCTGACCTCTGACCTCTTTCAGAATTCCTCACAAGGATCAATAAAGTATAAATAAGAGAAATAAATCAGTGAATCCCAAACAGCACACAACATTTGCTGCCAGGCCTCAGGGAAACGATACGCATCAACAAAAAAAATCTTAGATATCGAGCTTTATGAGCTGTTTTTGCTGTAATTATCATGTGGCTTTCACAACAATATTCTTATTTTTTAACTGAAGGAAGTCTGGTAACCAGTCTGTCATCACCACCTTTCAGCAATAAGCAATAAAGGAAAGTTGTTGCTCTTTTACAAAATCTTTGACTTTATGACCCACATGCCTCTCTTCTTTTACTATTTCCCTCGTGTTGCTTTTATGTTTTGTATGTATTGTCAAACTGTTTTATGTGAAACTGCTCATGCGGCCGTCTTCACCGGGACTCCCTGGAGGAGGAGATCTTGTACTCTCCTCGCTAAATAAAGGCGAAATAAATAAGTAATTCAATAAGAAATCACAATGAAATACTAACAAAACAAAATGGAATTTTTGCTTATTTTTGATTTCATTCTTTCCTCTTAAATTGCACATATTCTGCAAAAGACTTTGTTACCAAAACCCATCAGTCGGCGGCTGATGTTGGTTGATTTTATTGTGTGTACACAAACAGCAGCAGAAGGCAGGCTTATTAAATCTGATAACAGTGAACTGCTCTCTCTCCTTCATTGTACATAAGAGGATCAAAGCATTCTCATCAAAGCTATCTTGACACTTTTTTGGTGATGAATGCACCCAAAACTACAGAGTTAATCACTTATTTTAGACATATCAGAGATTACGTCACAGATAGCGTTGTACATGATTGTGTGAGCTCTTGCAAGTCTTTTGAGATGGTCTTTGATCAGAAGCCTGACAACCAGTTCTTAGTTATTTTTTTAATCAAAGTTTAAAGATTTATTGACCTTCATTAGTATTTACTGGCAGTAACAGTGTTACTGAGATCTTGGAGATCTGAGTTGTTTTTTTATGAAAATCAAATCATCAGGAAATTAATGTGTGTACTGAACTTTCCTACCACACCTTGACGAGGCAGTTCTCATTGCTGGTGTCAGGACATCACCATGTCAATTAAACAATTAAAATCGATTATTGGTTGCACACAGCAACCAAACCTTGGTCTCCTGTGTCAAAGTCCGGTGTCTGACCTACTCATCCACCCTGACTTTCCTCCTACCCATACAGACTCCTAATTACTTTGAAAATCGTGCTGACTGTTACAAAAAATATTGACACAAATCTATATACTACATTTCGTGACTATACACAAACCACAATATGGGGTGATGCATCATGTTGAATGCATTTCCCCACACATAAATCATTTAAAAAGCCTTTTTTTGCATTTTGACTTGTGCACTGTCGACATCCATATTTGCTACCTTGCAGTTTTCTTTTTACTGCTTTGCTTCTGTCCATTCATGTACTGTATGCCCAAAAGCAAAAATGGGACCCATTCATAAACACTTTGCTCCATTGTGTTACTGGCGCTCAACAACTCCACAGGGTACCTTTTATATGACTGGACGTCAACAGAAACCAGACAAGGATGTTAAGTTGCTCTTTAAAGTTTCCCTCAAGTGAAAGAAGTTCAGTGGGTTTATTCATTTGAAAACCATACAGCTGTAAAGCCAATCTACAACATTTTCCTTGTGGAAACCTGCTCTGTAATATTTTCCTCCTGATTTGTTCACTCTGCTCTAACTTGAGCCTGAATTTGCATCTTGTAATCCGAGCTGCATTCAAACATTATAGACATCTAGAAAATAAGGAAACACACCTGACACGCCTCTATCATCATCACCATCATCATGTCTGTGGTCTTAAATGTCAGCGAGGCGTCTCTGATGAACAGCTGAGATCTGACATGGAGCTTGATGATGACGGGAAGCGACTGAACGACCATTATTTAGGCTTCAATCTTCCACCTCAATTACCACTTATTACTGCTAAATGCTAACCATTGACATATTCTACAGGGCGCCACTTGTACCACGCTGCATGACATCATCGTGAATGGAGTCAAAAACTCTGTATCCGGCTCAACAGGAGAAGGTCTGTTAACCACCGCCGAACCAAACAAGCAGAGGACAAACAGCAATCAGAGAGGCCACAAATGCAGCTATAAATACTTTGATTTTCATTTAGGATCAAGTGGAAGAATGTTTTTCAGCCACTGTGGTTTGTTTATCGCTCAGGCTTCGGCACAGTGCAGCTGCAGGGTTTTCTTTGCAGCCAGCAGAGGAGACATGACATATAATCTCACACCTCCCACCCTACAAGAGTTGATAATCTGATTACTGGTATTACTGAGCTGGAACACAATGCTCTGACTGACTGACTGACTGACTGAGGGAATTCCTTCACTTCTACAGCCACCATGTCAGTTTCCCTCTGATGGCGGTCAGGGCCTGGCTGTTGTTTATTTCCTCTAGATGTTGAGAAACCCTCGGTCCCCAGTCCCAGCGTCTGGGTCCCAGGGGTCTGTTGCTTGGTCGTGGTAGCGTGAGACTCGTAAACAGCAGACTGGATGCTGAGCTGCAATTGGCCGGTGGAAGGGAGGCGGGTTCAGGGTGTGGAAGAAGGATATGGGGATCGAGTGTTCATGTCAAAACAACTTCTATTCTGATGTTTGTTAACTCGACATCTGAGCCGGGTAGAACTGGTTCTTAAAAGCTGTCACACAAACCTCTCATTACTTCGCCACACAATTTATTCCTGTGTGTTCCTCACTCACATGACGGCATTCCTGGTATGATGATTTATTTATTTTTATAAGTAAAGGGAAAATGCAAAGTTATTTCAAGAAAGAAAATATCCCTTCCTACTTGCAGCGTATCACTCTGCCATGATTAAAGAATTACTAACCACTACAGGTAAGGTGCATAACATTATGTAGCTCTCATGATTCGAATTATGGCCAAGCTAAGGGAGACATTAAGGAGGAGCTCTAAAACATGATGTTCCTGAACTAAATGATAAAAGTAAAAATATGTCAATGTTGTGTGTTTGCTCATTACATTAGAATTTCCCAACCGTGGCAGCCTAGCTGTCCATGGTTCTGACACGGAGCGGAGAAGATCGATAGAGAGACAGACAGACAGACTGACAGACACAACACGCCACTTAGTTTGGTTAAGGCATGCTTTTCACGGTTGTAAAAAGAGCTTTCAGCCCTAATTCAATTCTTCCCCTGATTATAACAATCCACAGACAGAGTGGAAATGATGTGAAGATGCAGTCAGTGAGAGAGACAGATGCAAGCTGAAAAACAGCTGTGTCTACGAGTCTGTGCCTTGAAAAATGCAAGAAGTGTTTGTACTTTTCTGTAGTTAAAAACACAAGTTTGCCGCACAATGTGTGATGCAGACTGCGATTTCTGAAGATGTGTGGATAAAAAGCAGAAAAACTTTGTTTCTTGTTTGTTGCTCCAATTAATAGATGTATTCTTTGATTTTGAAACCGCAGCTTTACATTCTTGTTGTTGACTAATAGGTACAAAAAGTTTTGGGACTGGTCCAGTAGATCATGTCAGTCAGCAGCCACGAAACAGGCTGCAACGGCTGCAAGAGCTGGGGGCAAAAACGCCTGTCAAAGTATGTCCACTGAAAGTGATCATTTCTCCCACTGACAGACTCATATTTTTATTCTGACCCACTGTTATTTAAGTCTCCATGGTCTGACTGCTATGGAAAGGATCACAACATAGGTAGACCTTTTTGTTAAAGAGTAAGATCCTTTTTGTCTAACCAGAAACAGCTGTTATATCGCTCTCCTCAAAGCTACCAGTCTCTGTTGACAATAACACACAAGTGCACACTAACTGTACAGTACGAAGGCATAAGTGATACATGTGTGCATTTTGTTTACTTGTATTTACAACAGAAACTGGAAAAAAATGGAATTAAAAAGAGTATTCTGAAAAAAATATTCTCAAACTCCACTCCAATAATTCAGTGTTATACAACAGCATGACAATAAATCCTAACTTCAGGAAGGTTATAATGTTCAGTCTTAGTTGGAAGTGTTTAAGACAGGTGTTGTAACTCAACCGGTCATTTTGGACGCTGTAGTCTGCTGTTGAACTGTACTTTTTCTCCACCTCATTTATATAAACTAGGGTAGACTGGAAGCCAAAGTCCCAGCAGAGGGAAGTGCAAATCTTCACCTCTACAACATGATTAGAAACGTCGTCTGGACAGTTCACAGTGACAGTTTCATCGGCCAGAATCAGAGCAGGATCCCTTTTACATTTGGCCGGGGAATTAACTGAAAATGAGAAAAGGTGAGTGATGAGTCGGCCGGAGGGAGGATTACAGAGACGCAGAAGAGAGGAACTACAGTACGGCGGCTCTTTGAGTGCAATTCTCCCTGCAGAGGCTTCTTATATGAAAGAGCGTCTTTGTACACACTTTGTGTGGGTCCAAGTCTCACAGTGACAAAGAGCTTTGTCTCTCCTACACGTCCGTATCTCGCCTCATACCTCGACGATGAGCTGATACGCCGCACCACATTAATATTTAATAAGTCGATTCTGTACGGCAAAAGGCTACACCCAAGTAATCTGCATGACGCTGTACCAGATAGTCACTAGGTGTCTGTATTGTATGTAAATGAGAGTGCAGGCTTCTCTTTGTGCTTTCTCTCTCTGAGATTTCACCGGCATCAAACAGCAGCGCGATCAAAGAGTTGTGCGAAAAGCAAGAGGTAAAAAAAAAATCATTTCTAAGTCTGCAGTGTGGATGTGTGAATAAGGGAAAAGGACACACCCTCTTCAGTTCAAACACTGTAAATCTGATGAAAAAATGACTTCATACTGCCATTACCTAAAGAATAATGTACTCAAATTACAGATAATTATGAATACAGGTAATCTGATGATAAGTCTCTTGTTAACAATTTGATGTAGGTGTTTTTTGTCTTAAATAAATATAAATCATTAAACTTGATTTATCAAGTAGTCGGTTGAAGGAAAGTAATGGATTGTTTTGGTTAAATGTCAGAATTTGCTGCTTTTCTTTGTCATTTACGACAGAAAATGAAAAGTCGTTAGGTTTTGCACTGTTGGTTGGTCAAAAGAAGCAATTAAAAGGCTTCTCTTTGACCTCTGGGAAACTGTGATGAGCATTTTCACAAGTTTTGACACTTTATAGTCTAAATGATCTACCGATTAATTGTTAAAACAGCAGATTGATCGACAATAAAATAATTATTTGCGGCTCTGATATCAGTGAGAATCTAAACTTGCTATAGTAATATATATATATTTTTTAAATCAATGAATTAATGAACTGTTACATGCACAGTGACAAATATGTTTTGTTAGGATTAAACAGATTTGTTCATAGCCACAAAATTTTAAAGTTAACTGTAGACACCAGACCAAAACCAGGCACAACATCTGACCTGGTGGGCAGCCAGATCAAGGAGGCCGTCACATCTTTAAACAGACCCTCACTGACTCCTACATGTTCACTTGTTTCAAACTCTATAATTAAGCTGAGTTTGCAAATAACAAACTTTGTCCTTTTAATTTTCATAGGCCTAAGTACTACAGCTGCCTGGATGCTGCTGTGTACAGTATGCATACAACTGAGACTTAGTACTTTGTCGTAACATTTCACCTTGAGTTTTTATACTATGCTGCTGGTTTGCAAACTGCAAAGTTTGCTGTAGTGTTAAACTTTTTTTTCAGCTCCTTGTGGAACCACAGAGGACATCGTACACCTGGTCTCTTAGGTTGTAAAGTGCTCCTCAAGACAAGTATAATCAGCGGAGTGTACCTTTAAAACTGAATTTTAACCATAAATGTTTCCTTATCTACCTTCCTTTTCCATCTATAAAACACTGCTGTGTCACACAGACATGCTAATGAGTAAACACCAGTCTGTCAGAGTCCGGTCAGTGCTGGGGGCCTCGAGCCACTGACCGTCTGCTGACCTTCACGCTGCTCCACAGTCCACCTCCCACGTCTCTCTCTTTCTCTTTCTGTCGCCCCAGGATGTCACATGTGCAGCACACAATCAGGTCAGCGTCTCGGATATTGAGCGTGTGTGTGTGTGTGTGTGCTCAGCGTGAAGAACAACGTGATGGCACCAGCCGAGACGAGTCAAGCAGGGGACAGGAAATGTGCGACTCAACCATCTAAGTTCCCAATTAGATGACAGCGTATGTCTACTTGAGATGAGAGATTTTTAATCATCAGACAGATATTAATGTTTACTTGTCTGGAGCGTTTTTCTCTCAGATTAATTCCCTTCATATCCCACACATTATCTAAATTAAACTGCTCGACTTTATACAGCGTAAAATGATCAGCCTCTCTTTCAAAGGACACACAAGGTCACACAGGCTCACGAGCAGACATCAGACACATCAGCTCCCATCACGTCTCACTTATTCATTTTCTCATGGAGCAGTTATAAAGCTCCCCGCTAAGAGGAATGTAGGACAGCATGGCGGGTTATCAGAGCAGATGGATACAAAACAAACAGAAACAGGACACAATATAGTCAAAACACAGTGAAGGTCTGCAGGGAAAGTTACTCAGACACTTTCCTGAAGATCTGCTGACAAAAAAAAAAAAATTCAAGGGGTGTGCATTAGACTGTCATAAGCATGTCATGATTCCTATCATTAACATGTCAATGCAAAGTTTAAAGCATTGTTCAAGATGTCTTTGTTATGACAACTTGACATGATGGACAGAAAGTAGTTTACTTTTTGCTAAAGTAGACAAAGGTAAAACTTTATTTGACGGTGTGTGCATAAGATGGCCATAACACCATCATAACCATGTCATGACACCTGTCATTAATATGAGGGAGTCTTTATGGATGTTTATGACTGGTGTCATTCAGTCATTTATGTCATCTTTAATGCAAAGTTGATATTGTTTGAGATGTCTTTGTTATGACAAGATACCTAGTTTACTTGTTGCTAAAGTTGGAAAAGTTGCATAAGTTGTGCATAAGACTGTCATTACACTGTTTTAACATGTTGTGACACCTGTCATGAACATGAAGTCTTTATGAATGTTGATGACTGCTGTCATTAAGTGTTACTGACATCAAGCCAATAATGTCTTTGTTATGACAACTTGACATTATACAAGCGAATAATCTCTGTGTTAAAGACAACCTGACAACATAACCTGTCAATGTAAATATTCATGACACATAATGGTCTCATGACAGCTAGTGTCAAAACCAACCACATATGACAGTTAATTAATACTAAGTTATGTCAAGTTGTCATAACAAAGACATGCCAGACATCTCAGTGTCAACTTTGCATTAAAAATGACATAATTGATGAACGCCAATTAATTTTGTGATACTGACAACAGTCATTAACATTCATAAAGACTCCTTCATGTTGATCGCAGATGTCATGACATGGTTATGATAGTGTAATGACAGTCTAATGAACACTGCTTCAAATAAAGTGAATTATACGTCCTGTTGTGCTGTAAAAAATATGACTCATTCTAACAAAAAGGCTTGGAAAAAGTCAAATTAGTCCCACTTAAAAAACAAAAAAACAATTCAACAAAGAGAGCCAGCCTTAACCAAATCCTGAACTTTAATTTTACGTAACTGGAACATGATGAGCATTGTGAAGCCTCCACAAAAGATTACAAAATGTTTGGTTTCTGCAGATGCTGTGTGTTTCAAATTAAGCATCTGTTTTTGCAGTTGTCTCTGTCTGTGTTTCAGTCTGTACCAGGCCTTCAAGATGACACTAGCCACGCTGTCCTCGCTCCCATTGTCACAGTGACAAAGCTGCAGATTTATAAGACCAGCGGGGGAGAGATGGCAAAACCACAGCTGCATTCAAGACGGAAGAAGCTGTGCAGACTGGGATGTGATAAGCATGGGAAGTGTTGGGCAGTAATTCCCCAGAAATGAAGCTCTGATCCTGCGACTACCTGCAGGACAGAAGTAGGTGGATGAGAGATTTATACTATATTCAGTACATGTGCCTGCATGTGTCTGTGCACGTGTGATCGAGAGTAGTTTTCACACCAATTTACACTGCAAGCTAGAGCTGATAATTAACAATCCTTGAGTCTAAAGTTAGGTCTCAACAGCAAAACAAAGTCAAGTCTGGCTTGTTTCAGCTTCTTAAATGTGAATATTTTCTGGTTTCTTCACTCCTCTTTGATAGCAAACAGAATAACGTTGGGCTGTGGAAATAAAACAAGAAACTGGAGGGATTTGTGAAACACTGATCAACATTTTTTAGACCCACGTATTAATAAAAAGGTACTCCAGTATCTCATTTTCCATATATAATGCATATTTGCTGTTTAGTTCAATTGCTGCCTCAGTGTTTTGTGTATTACACTTGCAAATTAAAAATTGGAAAAGGATAAAAGATTTGTTGTGAGAATTGTTAGACTCTAAACTTAACAAATCTTTGTATTCTATTTTAACTTTTAAGTGGATCCAGATCCTCTCACTTCAGGAAAACTTACTGAATAAATGACTTCAGTGATTTATCGTTAACAGTTAATTCTCCTTTGTTTGACTAATTGATCACTAATCATTTCAGCATTAATCAGAATCTGGCTGTACTTCAGTCAGAGCATCACTCCTGTGTGACACATCTGTGCATCCTGCTGAGCAATAATTTGTCTGTGTCAGACCTCTGAACCTTCCCGGAGCCGTCAAGTCAGTGAGCTGAAAAAGCCCCGCTGCCCTTCAAACACACTCCCGCCTACTTACACCAATCAAACATTCCTGTGTTCAAGGGGAAAGACACAGCACAAGGTCAGTCAGGGCACTCAGGGGCCACTTTATCTGCACAAGTATGTTTAGTCATTTTCCTGCTCGGCCTCTTAAGACAGAGAAGATAAGAAATGACGTTTGTCACATTAACAAGGTCAAAGGTTGCAGATCAACTTCCACAGACTGTCTAATCTGCATTATAAACTTATTTGTGATCGCAAATGCATAATTTTGGTCACAAATAATTTTATTATTGCAAATTTACTTGAAACTTTTGATCTTCTTGTCCCTTGCCCATGCGCCTGTACCATGAAACAGATGTGCTAAATGTTCTTCTGTCTTCAATATTTTCAGGGTAAAAGTGGGCCAGGAAGTTTAATTTTCTTGCCATTAATAAACTTTACATTGCTTGGACTGAAAGTAAGTTTACAAAATAGAAGTTCAGCAGCTGATGCAAGACACTTATCTTTTTTGTTTTTGGTTCTGTTGAGATGCCTGTCTGTCTCTGCCAATCTGGCAGAACCAGGATGAGTAGCAAGGATTATCTGATAAGATCTGAACCAGCATCTTGGCTTAGAGCAGCGGTTCTCCAACTTTCTGTGGCATGCTCTCCTTCAGAAGATGACACAAGTTCACGTCCCAAACTCCACAGTGTTTTTAATAAATCAATACAGCAATTACGGAAGCAACACACACAAAAAAAAGGATCCAAGTTGAATTCTAGTGAAATAAGGTCAGCATGATATCCCACTAAAACCACTTAAACACTGGACAAAAAAAAACAGTTAACACTCACTAACATCTGGCTTTGGTTTTCAGTAGAAAAGGGTACAATCTGCATTTACTTCCAGGCTGAATGACTTTCTGTAGTCGTGGGTATTTATTGTCTCGAGCTCTGATGGGAACATAACACCCAGATGAACGTGCTATTCTAACCTGTTTTTCTGAGGAGGCAATGAAGGTGAAGGTGTGCGTTTACTGGTGAAGAGTTCATCTCTTTTTTTCCCACTTTTTTTGGCCTTTTATGCTTCTATTGATGGGGCAGCTGAAGACATGACAGGAAAGGGGAAAAGAGAACAGGGGAATGACACAGAGCAAAGGGCTGCAGGTGGGAGTCGAACCCATGGCTGCTCATCCATAGTCAGCAGCTGAACAGCGTATAAACATTTTACTTTATATAAATACTTCGCAATAAAAGACCTGTGCAATTTTGTTATTTAAAAGCTTTAATTATGAAGCAACAAAATCAGGTAAAAGTGTTTTCAGGAACAGTAATTTGAAAGCAAAAGCTGAAAGCAAACGTGAGACGGTAAATAACATCTGAAAGTACAAACAGGGACACAGGAGAGACGCTAAATTTCAAGCCGCGGAGATTCAGTACAAAGCTACAAAAGTACTGAGAGCTGAACGCACAGACAGTTTTAAAAACACCTTTGTCTCTGCTCTCCTGCACACATGAGCGGATTCTCAGCGCACTTCAGAAGTAAAAAACAGAAAGGCAAACAGGAAATAGGAAAAAGGTCAATAGCCTATTTTTAGTGGGTTTACCTGCATATACATGACCCCAAGCTTTCCACGTTTATTCCAAATTGTAATATGGATGTAATATTTCTGACTCACCACCATGAGCTGCACTCTCCGGTAGGATGGCTTCTCCATTGGTACGCCTTTATTTATAAAAGCAAATCTTGGTTTCCCCCCCCGACTATCTTGATGTCTTTATCACACAGAAAAGTACCACAGAGGACTCTCTGCATTCTCATGACTTCTTTATGCTCTCTGTCCCAAAATGCTTGAACGGAAATTGGAAAGAGGGGTATTTGGGGGCAGAATGACTGGAAACTCAATGGATTAATTTCGTGAAAGAATTAGCGGCAGAGTCCTTAGGTTGTTAAGGTTTTTAAATTAGCTGATTATGCAACTGACTCTGAGAAATTTCTCTTTTCCCCATGCTTGTTTAGTTTATTTTTTGTCTGTAATGATGTTTTTTTTTTTATTTATGCTGCTGACTGTCTTTGCCGGCTCTTGAAAAGTAGATTCTCAATGGGAATCTCCTGGTGAAGTAAATGTTTTACAAAAATTAAAAAAAGAGAGAGAGAAATAACTATCAGGAGAGAATATGGAAAGGCTTATGTGGGAGAAATAACACCCTGTCTTATTATCACACCTCTGCAACCACGTGGCTCTGTTTGTCTCCGCTCTATTGTAAGAGGTTAAAACTGCAAAGTAGCAAGATAAATCGTTATCTGGCTCCGTTATCACTGCAGGATTCTGGCATTTTACCCTTCAAAGAATCACTGGAAGTTATCGCAACACTGCGGTCATTCATCATTTATCTGATGGGAGTTATGCTGATTTTACAGGACAAATATGAGAGACAGAGGCGTGCAGCAAAGGTCGACAGCTGAAATCACTAACTCACAAACAGGATTATCACTTTTCTGATGCCACTGTGTGAAGCATGAGGTTAGTTTTTCTTGCATGTGTTTTGATCATGTCACCTTTATAGTCAGATGTTTTATCCCTGCACATTTATATCTTTAAATCCTCAAATCTGTTTGGTTGATACTATTAGACAAGGGATTCAGAATTCAAATAATAAAAGATATATATGTATATATTTAATCCTATTGGCAGCTAAAAAATACATACATAATCTGTCACTGGAAATCCTCTGTGTTGCTAACTCTCTCAAAACGGTGGATTGAAATTATTTTATGCTTGACAACATTTATTACAATATCAAAGGGAATCTGCAATAATATGATATTGATATTGAGTTTTAGTGGGTGATACCAATATTTGACAGATAAAAAAAATCCTATTATTCTAATAAATTTATTTGTTTTATGTTTTTTAATAATAACAATGTATGACAAAGTAAAAACATTGGCTTAACCGAGATTTATAGTGAGTTTCAGCTCATTGTTTAACTGTCCGAACCACATTTTTTGCTGTTTTGGCTCTTATAGCACCATTTTTTACCACAGCAAGCACCTATTTTCAGTTAAAAAAAAATCACAGTGGGCGATTTAGCAGCTAAAGAGTCAGATATTTCCCTGTAATTATTATCAATCAAGGCTTCTCATGTCTACATCAACATCATCAAAACTATAAAATATAATCTATCAAGTAAATATTTGTGCTTCATTTCACATTAATCCTTAAAATAATTCAGGCTCCATTTGATAAAATACTCAAATAAAATTTCATGCCTGAATAAAACATTGAATTACATGTTGGGATGAACACACTGGATCCTGTGGCAAGGCTTCTCTTCCTCCTCTATGGGGGAGTCCAAGGTTAACAAGGCTGGCCTGTTGTGCACGTCATTTTTAATAACACAAACAGAGCTCAGAGCAAAAGGGGGTCCGGACTTAGAGAAACAAGGCCCTGCAGTCGCCACTTAAAATTAGTTTGTGCAGAAAGAAAAGCAGCATGAAAAGCTTTTACATTATCGCACATCCCTTGGCATGTTATGATTATTTTATTCTTATTTATTGGTTCTAATCATTTATTGTTTCAAACAAAAGACGCTGATGGGACAAACATTCCTAACAGCAGCCATTTGTGTTTAAAAGCATTTTGTCCACAGTCTTAGAAATAAGTGCTCTAAAGGGGTTCTTCCTGAAGGGCCGGGGTTCTACCCAGAATCATTTGCTTCTAAAGAACCCTTTTTGGAGGACAGAGTTACTCAAGCATTGTTAAAAGCATGGATGTTAAGAACCTCAAATATTCTAATGTATACCCATGTTTCAAATGGTATTTTTGTGTTCTTGTGTTTTTGCCTCATCTGTAGAATATAACATGGTTCTTTGTAGAACCCTCAGGAGACAAGTGAGTTGTAGTTGACACCCTTATACAAAGGCTATTTTTAGAGCCCCCTGGGTGGGTTCTAGATTTGAATATAAAGCGGTTCTTGGTAGAACCCCCTGGCTAGGTTATAGATGAAGCCTTTTTAATATAAAATGGTTCTTTGTAGAACCCCCTGGGTAAGTTCTAGATAAAACCCTTGGAATACAAAAGGCCTTGGGTAGGTTCTAGATGAAACCCTTTCAATATAAAATGGTTCTTGGTAAAACCTCCAGGGTAGGTTCTAGATGAAACACTTGGAATATAAAAGTGTTTCTTGGTAGAACCACCTGGGTGGGTTCTTGTTGGCACCCTTAGAAGGTGCAACAATTCTGGACAAAATCCCAGGAGAGGATTCTGGGTGGAACCATTACACCCTGCAGGGGTTCTCTGTAGAATCTTTCACTGGGGGTTCTGAGTGGAGCCTTTCACACATGGTTCTAGGTAACTCTATGTTGGGCTCTAGGTAGAACCCCCTAAGAGGATTCCAATTGTACCTATAACCAGCAGTGTTCTATGAGCACCAGCCGAAGAACCCTGTATGGTTCTAGTTAGCTACTTAAGAGTGTACTTTGTGTGTCAATGCTGCAGTGAACTGATCAGATAAGTCGAAACAGTCTGACCCTCACTCTAAGATTTTATCTCCTGCAGCAGCAAAGTGCAGGAAAATTCCTTCAGACATTGTTACGTAACGCTGCAGTGATTACCCCGATTCACTAATTTCACAGCCCCTGTAGAGTTAGACATCCATGCTGAGTCATAATTGTAGAAAATCTGCATGAAACATCAAAGGCTGTCTCCCCTCTGAGCGACTGATTGATGACACAGCTGCTTTCCATACTCTCAATTCATGCGACATTCACACGGTAAAGAAAGGACGACTCATCGATGAATTGCACAGGCGGATTCGGGTAAAACGTCCCTCTCATAAACCTGTGTGTGACGTCTGCTTTCCAGCGTCTGTTTTGAACAGGAAGATGCTCTTTAAATCCTGGCTCGGTCCCAGTGTCCGGCCCTGCAGACTCACAGGCTCTGACTCAAGTCCAGGATGGCTCCGGGTTTTCCCACAGTGAAAACAACACAAGTTATTAAAGGCTCTCTCGCACTTATTTGGCTCTCTATGCTTTCTTTCCATTAGTCTGTGGTCAGTGGTGGAATGTACCTAATATGTGCATTTACGCAAGTAGTGCACCTACAGGTAATTTTAACTGACCCAGACCTTAAAATTTCTGTGTTATGAAACGTTACACTTTTACTCCTCGACATTTCAGAGGCAAACACTGTACCTGTTACACACTGCTTATATATAACACATTTTCTGCATGAACTTTTTCCAAGTTTATTTTTCTACTAATATTTCTGTACTCAGCAGTGTACACAAGACTGACATTATCATCACCTTATAAAGCTGCTTTTGTGTATGCAAAAAGTTGCATATTTACACATCCAGCAATCATGGAGCAACATTACAATTTGGAATTGTGTTTCTCTGCACTTGATGAGTGTAATTTCGATATTCACGCTCCGTATTTTAGCTCTGTTTTTGGTCTCCCCCAGCTCCTGAAATAGATATCTGGTTCTTTAGTTGCTAAATGCTCCACTTTGTCCGACTAACTCTGTCTGTCAGCTGTTTGGTCATCATGGACAGGCGGCGTACAGTTGGTTAATCTGAGGTTTTTGGCTGAAAATAGCTGCACATTGCATCAGAAGAAACACTTGTGAGCATGCCACCAAAGCATGATTGGTCAATAATACCTAGACTCCAAACAGAGTCCAGAATGCTTCTAATACCAAAATCTTGTCCCTTGCCAACAGATTCTGCTTTCAAGCTGATATCGGTTTAAAGAGATTTATCTTTTGCTAATATAAACTTGATTATTGCAGCTTCAAGTAGGATTTTGAATTCAGGGCCTTAACTAGAGTGCTGTAAAAGGTAGAATCAGTTGGATTTGTCTGAGCTGTTCGTAAATGCATTAAAAAAGGGTTTTCATTGTGTCTCATTCAAATAATGACGATCTGGGTTGGTAGACAGACAAGTCCAAAATCAAAAACTGTACTTCTTTATTCCACGAAGGCATGATGCATTTCAGTCCATTTTTATGAGACGACACCACTAATGATTTCGATCCAGAAAGTGAAAAAAAGAAACACTTTGAGCCTCATGCTGTACTGGCCACAGAAATGCTTGTTGTGAAAGTGCTGTTTCATTCCTCGCGTTGACGTCAATCTAAGTTTGCGAGGTTTCAGAGCTCGGGCGTGGGGTGGACACTGGGAGTGGGCTGCTGATTCGCTGAACCTTCAAATTCCAAACTACAATCGCTTAGTTTCATCCACAAACTCACTCAGTCACTCATCCACAGTTTTGGCATCAAAGGAAACTTTCACAGAGAGGAGAAGGTTTACAAATCAAGGAGTGTTTTGCAATTGCCTTTTTTTTTTCACGAATGGTCTGGTTCTTGGAATAGAAGCAGCAGTTCTGACTAGGCCGTTTGCCTCAACCTGAAACTGGCCCCCGTCCCGTTGCTTTAAAAACATGTGCAATTGAGTTTGTTCTTGGAGAAGCTTAACAGGCTCTGGCAGGGTCCACACCAGAATTAAAGTTCTCCATAAAGCGGGGTAATTTCTGCCCACTGGATTACCCAATTCATGCTCGTAAATCCACACACACAGCTTGCTTCATCGCTACTACAAACCCAGCGGAAGAGCAATATGTTATGTGAGCGGCACCGACCGCACCCCCACCCCTCCTCCTCTACTGCATCTCCAGCAGAGGTTACTGCAGTACAGCTTTCCAGCAAGCAGAAGAGGTGACTCAGGGTAAAACCTCAAAAGACTTGGCAAACAGCGCTAAGGCTTATTGAGTATTTGCCACAGTAGCCAGCCAGCAGCAGCTGAAAGCTCAGTTTGAGCGTGGCAGCGGCGGCATGCTCGTGCATGTTGGGACTGACATTAGCTCTAAACACTCCCATTACTGGAGGCAGGAGCAGGAAAACAACACTGTCAGGCAGAAGAAAACACTTTAGATGGGTGTGAGAATCCGTTAAGTTCTCTCTCACAGCTATTATCGGCCTCAATTAGTCTAGTAGCTGATATTGAGCTTGTTAAGACGGCCCCATGTGGCGAAACACAGTAAAGAGATATGAAAAAGATGACGGAGCAGAAAGTGTTGTGTTTATCATGCAGCGTTTATCTTCCAGGGGGATTAAGCTGAGCAGCGAAAGTCAACCTGAGCTGGCTCTCCAGCGCGTGTTCAAACAAAAGCCTGTTGGCAGACGTGCATGGAGACGGCGAGCTGCTTTTTCTGTGCTTGTTGCTCTTACGTAACATTACAGACAAAGCTCAATAGGAGTGTCTGTGAAAGAAAGCACAACGTGGGGGATAGAATGCGTTTATCCAACCCCCACCTACCTGACCACAGTTTCTGCACAACACATCAAGAGCAACAGTGTGTGTTGTCATCACCAGGGCTGGAGAGAGGATTTTAAAAACACTGAGCAGGTCCTCAGACCAAAAACAGCCGGGAGCTTTTAAAAAAAAAGATGCATTAAAAATGAAAGTCAAAGTAATTTTTTTAAGATTGCATGTTTTGTAATAATTCAAATATTCTATTACCTTCTTCAGGAGGAGACACCAGGTCAGTCATATGCCAAATAGAAGTGGTTACATCATCTGAAAGCTGAGAACCTGAAGATTAATTTGAGATGCAGTTCAGTACTTTGCATCAAGTTTTCTCATCATAAATCTATAATATAATCAGCCGTGGACGTAGGTGTCCTCACGGAGTTGAAAAGATTAAAAACAGCTGTATGCACCAGTTGACCAGCCTGGTTTTCAATGTCTGAATACCTGCTAACATGAAAGATTTTTGCAGAAATTCAAAGAATGGGAATGTCATCATTTCTGTGCCAAAAACAGAAAAAATGGCAACAAAATTGACAACAAGCATAGCATTTAAATAATAGTATGTGAGCTACATTACAGACCCCTTTATTCCTAGAAAGACACAGAGACAGAGACAGTGTCTCACTGAGAGCTCCAGCCCTGATTGTCACTGTGTGGCGCAGGGTGGGGGTCTTTTATTCACTGGCTCCATATTTAATTCATCAGCCATCTTCCTGATTGATGGCTGCTGGGATGCACTTCTAATTCAACTGTGGCTCCTGCATGAGAGTAACCTGCTTTACTTTCAGCCGCCTGAGCTGCACAAACAACGCAGGCAGACACATTCAAATCGCGAATGCAAATCAGATCTCATCTGTCACACAGGGAGGCACAGCAGCAGATTTATGAGGCACAGGAAGTCTGATTTCAGCTTGTGAAGCACATGATGTTATTCCAGCTCAGGTGGAGAAGAGCTGTCGGTAAATGATGAGGCCTCGAGCAACAACACTCGACTATAAACATTCAAGCAGCTCAGCAACTGATGGTTTTGTTCATATTTGTGTGTATATTTCATGCGCGAGTGTGTGTTTGTGCTGCTTCTTCATTTTCATAACATGAGAGATGGTTTACATTCATAGACAGATTTCCACCTGACCTACGAGAGCATAATTTTGTTTTCAGGTGTTTAAACAAATGCAGAAGTTATTGAAGTTCTCCCACAGCCATTTTCTTATTGCTTTAGGGACTGTATGGAAAATATTATGCAGAGTGGCAGTTCAGAAAAGGGGGAGGCTTTTCTTTCTTTTTAATGCAGGGAGACTAGTCTACATTTGCGTGAGAGGAGCTTTTAGTGTTTAAACTGCGTCTCTACACAGGGGCCCTAATTTGACTATACTGCAGCAGATAAAGTAAAATGTGTCAAATAAAGTTACAGTACTTTACTTACTGAATAACTGCTGATCTAATTAGTAAACAGGTCATATCATTTTGATATTTTGACCATAATTCTGACAACTGCTGGTCTCTGTTGTATTTGGAGGCCATGTGAAAGTTAAAATTCCAGTTAACCATCTTAAATTCTTTGTACACTGTCAGTTAATAATGGTAAAATGAATTACCCAGTTGTACCGGTAATACTTTGCTTTGCAATATTGAGGGGTGGATGCTATAATAACGCTGAAGAGGGTCTTTTTTTAAAAAGATTTTTTGTGAAGCATTTGACAGCAATGGGCAAAGAGACAGACAGGAAATGGGGAGATGGAGTGTTATGCAACAAAGGTCACTAGCTGGACTGAACAGGTGACAACTAGGGTTGCAAATTTGTGCAAATTTCCTGAACAGTAAACAATCTATTAATCACTAATAATTGATAAGCTACAAAACGTGTGGCTTTTGACACACAGCCCTGAGATAAGTGAAAGTGCAAAGTTTAACTTGACAAATGCCAGACTCTTTGAACAATAAGTTCCCTATAATAAGTTCCCTAAACATATAAACCATATTAATGTTCTTCCTCAAGGTCCCCTTGTCATTATGTCCCTTTTTATGTGCATACTTGGCATACACACAAAGATATCCATATTTGGTTTCAAAGGTCAAGATATAAACTGAGGTTCAGAGAAACAAATCAACACTTTGAAACCTGCGCACACACAGTTTTCATATCAGCTGGTCAACAAAGTGAAGAAAGCTCCCTTTGAAGCCATAAAAGCGTGTGTATATAGGACTTCAGGTAGTATCCCTGCTTTATTGATAGTTAAAACACAGAGGTCTTGCCGCGGAGAGATACTTGTGTTTATAGAGGATTTACGCAACCTCTCCTCACCTGCCTGCAGCGGCTGCAGCACTCTAAAGGATTTGTGTAATGTTTTTAGGGCCAATATTCACACACATGTTCCTTGATCAAAGTCACTTATAACCCAGATGTAAGGAGGTGGACCTTGACCTTTGCCTTGAAGCAGGGGGAGGGTGAAACACAGTCAATAACAATACAGCAACATCACCATGACTGCATCTATAATGTCTTTACGGTCTCTCTGCTCTGTGCATCAAGCCTTTTAAATGAGCAGCCTCAGACGTTACGGGAATCAGTCAGCACTTAGAGAGTAGAAGCCTCACAGTGCTCTATTAAAGTCTTCACATTACAATACATAACAGGAACTAGACTGAGCCTGAGACTATTATTATAACCTAATGTGTGTGTGCATCAGAATCACAAGACTATATTTAAAAAGCTCTGCAGGAAAAACCCCAAAGTTATGTCTCACGTCAGATGTTGGTATATTTCTTGATAAGAAAGGGCACATACAACAGAACAGACGGCTGCCTCACCTTTCCTGCCTCAACAGGATTTCTCAGGTTTAGGGTGTGCATGTAAATGTAGTGCATGGGCTGAAATCATAAACTGCACATAAAGATATATTATTATATTAAGTCTGTGATTGTAACTTTAAAGCTTGTTGCAATTGCAGCCACTTCCTGTTGCACCCTGTTCTCATTCCCAGTGCATCAAATACTGCAGCTTCGTCACTGCCCCCGTTCTTCAAACTAGGAAGCCCCCTAGCGTCGTTTCTGAAGGTGCCCCTTCTGTTATGTTTTGATGCGCCGAGTATAAAGAGAGAAAGTCTTTTGGCAACACAGTTTGATTCCAATTCTGATCCACAGCGCTACGATGCGATTATAAAATTATTTCTACAAGATTTGTTTTTTCTCACTATGTGAGCACTTGCTACTTTTAAAGAAAGCATGTTTTATATGACCCATAATTGGTGTAGTACTTCATAGAAGTCAAAGAGCTTCCAAACAGTCAGATTGACTCCATCTGCAGTTGTTCATACTCAGCCATCCATACCAAACTTGTTTATAATGTAAACACAATGCACATGTTTACATCTGGTATGTTTTACCATCCAAAGTTACAAAATTAATACAGGTGATCATAATGTAGAGAATTAGGTTCCAACTTCCAGTTGACTTTTGTGTATCGATTCACAACCTTTCAAGAGAGAATCACAATGCATTTAAGAATTGATTTTTCCCTCCAACCCCCAGTATGGAGGAGGTGGGGTCAGTGGATGTTTCAGACCACAGGGCTGAAACCGAGTCAACACTGACGAATTCACAACTTAAGAATCGGAAGTTACTCATGTTACTTGAATTACTTAAATTAGATTACAAGTGTTAACTTACACAACTAACAAACATTTTAATCCAAATCATCTTTTTCCAAAGCTAACCAAGTGGTTTTTATGCTTTTATTTTGACAGTCTGCCTAGACGTTGCATATTTATTACTGACTGCAGAGCCCTGCACTTCATAATTTGAAGGGTGGAGTCAATGACCCAACTGCCATATTTGACTGGTTGTGAGTAAGAATGTGTTACCTATTAGGATGTAGGGAAGTAAGTGTGGAGACTGGGGTGTCACATGGTAGACGGAAAAACAAAGTGAGCTGGAAAATACAACGTCTAAGGCAAGTGAGCTACAAAAATATTTCATTCCATTCAACAAAATACGTTCTCACATTTTAGCACAAGCAGCCAAAGAGGAACTTTGTCTCAGTAAAACACAATCTAACATTGGCAGAACTTTGACTTAGGAACCATCTGATCAAATAAAAAGTGAACAACACTGCAGTTCTGATTAGAAAATCAATCAGCTGCTTATTGACAGCTTTTTACAGAAACCAGTTCTCCTTGATCTGACTGAATGATTTCTGCTGAAGAAGCCCAATTTCTTGATCATGCAAGTATATCGCTCAACCTTTTCTCTCAGCCTACCTTATTTATTTATGTATTTTACAGTAATATCCATAATTTCCCAGCATGCCTTCTCATCCTGCTGTGGTTCAGGTTCTGGATCATGGACTGTGGAGGCTTCTGTCTCTTTATGTTTTTTTTTTCCCAGCACAATGGATTTCTTTCTCCAAGATCGTTGAATCTCTGTGCAGTTAATCTAAACAGATGCTCTTTAAGTCTGAGGAGCGGAAACAAAAACAATGTTCTTGAATTTACGTAAGCTCCACTGTTGCTGGAAATATCTTGATGTGAAGTCACAATGTTTACAGAGAGAGAGGACGAGAAATAGACCAACACACCACAAAAGAAAAAAAATCTAGAAATATTAAGCACAGCCTTTCAGTAAAGTTTTTCCTTCAGTGAATTTCATTTAACTGCAAATAGAGGCTCTAACAGTATATTCTGATATGAATAATGGCATTATGCATTTCAATTATGCAAATACAAATGAAACTGTTATGACTTGTGTTTCTTGTATTTCAAGGATGCAAGAAAAATGAAGTTTGTTCTACTAATATGCCAACATTTTGATTCATTCCCAAATGATGACTGTAGGAAACTGCCGTCTCTCAAAGGTCTTGCAGACTGCATGTAGGGCACGCTTGAGTAGGTGCAAGGCATTTCTCAGAGCCGTACATGTCATGTGATGAGAACTGCTCTGACAGCTCCGTGAAAGCCCGCAGACATGTCAGCCATTCCTAGAGAATTCCTTTTCATGCCGGCTTCCCCGTCCGAGAAGATCCGGGCAGCTCCATTTCTCCCGGCTGGAGTGGAAAACGCTGACAGATACCTCTCCGTGCATCCCTCCAGGTCTGATGACGCCCGGCGGGCTCACATTTCACAACCAGGTGATGGGATCCCTCAAGATCACATGATCCAACAACTTTTTTTCAGATTGTAACATGAAAAGGCCAAAGAGTTCAGGTATAAAAGCATCAAGCGGCAGGTCTCGTATCAGGCCTGTTCATATGTTGAACACCACAGTTCAAACCTCAGTGGACCTGACACACAGCCAACTTAATCTTAGCCTGTGGAAGGTTTTTGTTCACGTAGGACCACAGAAACAGCAACTGATTTAGATAAAAAAGCAAAAAATCTTAACATACTCAAACTATTGGCTTTGCAACTTGTATTCAGAACATGACTACTTCTTTGGTGTATTTGTCATTCTTAACTGTCCAGCATTTTGTCACCTAAGGTTATGTTTAAGCCAACAAAGTAATAGCTATCAGCTGGGGTGGTGACACACAGCAACACGGGCGTTGGCAATGCATCCTGGTACATGTAGGCGCTGCTGCCCAGCTCAGTTTTCTTTGCCAGTATAGCAAACACTGAGGAATTTATTGTTTCAGTCGATTTACTATCAACTCTGACTGGACACGCACATTAAAAGTACATAAGTTTCTCTTTAATTTCTAAGATTAGTTAATTAGATCATTCATTTACTTTTAAAGGCGTGATGTAAAGAGAAAAAAATGTTTCTAAAAGGGTTAGGTATTTTCTTGTCATGTTAAAGCCTTGTAACATTTATATTTTAATAAAAATCTGCTATTTTATGCCCTCAGTGTTGTATCAGTTTTCCCACTGGTATCATCAATGGTACTGAATGCTGATATCTTTCAAGGTATTTAATCAAAGTTAGAAACTGCAGTATCGTGACAACACTGTTGCAGAAGATGGAGATAGAAAACTTTCTCCACTGACAGTAGTAGTATAAGTGGAATAATGCCAGCCGACGTTGACAGGCAGGCCAGAAGTGTCCGACGTGCAGCTTTTCATTGGGTATTATCTGTATTTGCACTACACTGCCTCATGACAAATTTGGGACTGGTTTGTTGACACTTATGCTATTCTTTGTGCCAAGTGGGAAAAATCTCTCCTACCCACTACCTACAACTTAGAGGTTGATGTAAATGGTTTATCTGACTTGGCTGTTTGTGTTTACGGTCTGCATGATATGATCTAGATGTGGTTCAAGGGAACGAGGTCAAATTAAGTATTTGAAGCGCACAAATTAAATGAATGGAATGCAATAACTTTATGAGGCACATGATTTGGTAATTTGTGGCCATAAACTAATAATCTGCGGAAATGATTGATCTACTCAGCTCTGCAGACAGAGGACATGCTGTCTTGAAACTTTGGCACCCAGGTGCATGAAGAGGACAGCCCGCTCCTTCCTCCCCTTCCCCCTGTTCACCTGCAATAAAGTTTGGATGCCAGCTGCAGCTACCACACATGACCTCCTGGAATGCACTCAATATCACAAGCTGATGATAACAGCATACATCTACCCGAGGGTGGACATTTCCCACAAGCCATTAGCGAGGTGGAGGTTAGAAAACTTCCTTGTCTCAATGCTGCTGACCAATGAGTAATCAGCAGTTAAAACCCTCATGCAGGTGCTGCTGTTTTTGTATAAACAGTCCTCCTCCGTGCACGGCTGCCTGTGAAATAGCAGCATGTAAACACCAGAGAGTATTCAGCTTTTCCCTGAGAGTAAGAGCTCGTCTTTTCATATGTTCAAAAGTACAAAAGACTGCAATTAGCTCATGTGAACAGCAGCAAGACACCATTAATTTGCAATTTCATTTTAAACACCCCCGCTGCTGACTGAGAGCTGCTGAACAATGACAGCCATAAAACACAGATGAAAACAGCATGGTATCGCTAATGTAACCTGGCAGGCCGGGTCAGAGACGCCCAGGCAGTAAAATACAGTATGTCATCACACATGAGAAGGTAAATTACAGTGTTGTTAAATCATTCATGTGCTCAGAGGAGGCGGAGCTGCAGGGCTCTACTATTCCCATACAGACAACAAGTTCAACTGGAATTACCTTTAATAAACAGTCACACAGACATGACATTACACTTCCCTTTCAGAGGCACACCTCAATAAACATGCAACAAGAATATCAGGTCGTCTCTCGCCTGATTATACAAATTATTTTGTCAGATGATTGTGGTTTAGACTACAGATTTACAAGGGCAATTACCTTCCAGAATTAAATTTTCTCAATCCACATTTCATGGTGGAAGCTACGCACTGTTTTAGGCTACTAAAGGCCTGAATATACTCCCAAATGAACACATACACAGACAGCTGCAGACAGCTGTTTATGCTGGTTTTTGGAGTGCGCTTTTCCACAAAAGCAGCAACCTCCAGGACTGAAAAACGAAGCCAATGTGGAACTGCCAAAAACTGCAGTCTTCGAATGGCCACTTGAGGCTGGCTCCAAAAGTGAGTCAATCCCCATGGAGCTGCATATTAAAATGTCCAACTTTACAGCAGAAATAAACTTGTTTACAGTCTGGTACAAACTGGGGGTTTGCGGATGTCCACACAGCACCTATGCGAACATCCTCTGATGATGAAATTTACGTCATGAGGACCCTGGTGGAAATAAAATTTGGCTGAAGCCACAGAGAGGCCTCACGATAAATACTAATGTCTGTATGCTAACAATGACAATGCTGTTTCACATTTAAATGTAGCATGAAAACATGTTAACAATTGATAATTAGAAACTAAACTGGATATGATTCATCATCTGGGAATAACAAATATCTGTACAAAACTTTGCGCCAACGCTTCACATAGAAATTGAAATATTCGCAAGGACAAATAAAAAATTACGTGAAGGTGGTGCTACAGAAAAAGTCAGGGAGGCTCTTAAGTCATCAAGGTTCATCCCCAGGACACCATGGATATATGAAGCTAATTTCATGGAAATCCATTCTATCGTTGTTGAGATATTTCACTAAAAACTAAAAAAAGTCAAGGTCACAATGGCACTAGAAGAAAAGTCTGGGGATCTCCAAAGTCAGGAGGATTCATCCTCGAATCACGAATGTCTAGACTAAAATTTGCACCAATCCAGCAAGCAGACATTGAGACATCTAGCAGAGCGAGTTAAAACTGTTGGTGATGCTACAGAAAAAGTCGAGGGATCCCCAAAATCAGCAGGATTCTTCCTCTGGTGACCATGAATGTCTGTACAAAGTTTCATATCAATCAATCACAGATATTTTAGTCTGGACCAAAGTAGACAGACTGACCAGCAGACAAATTAACATCTCTATCACTCGAGCCCTGCTGCTAGCGTGGCTAAAAATAACCAAAAATCAATGAACTCATCTGCAGAAATCATTACTTTTGTATGCTAATAATGAATGGGTGTGAATGGGTTTCCTAGTAAAGCCCTGAGCCCTGAGCAACAGGTGGGGAGGACCTCGGTTGGCACAGCGACCATGTTAACAGGTGGATCAAAGCTGACTGTCCCTGCTCTGTTTCCCCTCCAGGGAAATCTGAGTGGATGTCATTCCTCATAGGGCAGCTGTCAAACCAGGAAACATGCCGGCACTGCTGGATTACTACTGAGCATAAGTCATTAGGAATATCCCCTCTGGACATGCAGCGCTTACTGCAAGCCACAACTTGACATGAGCTTATGAGGGGCAGCGCTGCATACTGAGTGTGCGCTTGTTCGGTTTAATGGCTCGTCTTAACAACCTCACACATGGAAAACATCCAAAAACCACTGCAGGTTTACTGCGCCACATGCTTCAGGGATACTGTGAGGTCATGATTTTTCACTGTAATAAAATTATACCCATGTGTGCGGCCGGCGTTATTACATGAGAAAATTACGTAACCAGTATAATTCTGTGATGCATTTGACCTTTTTTTATACCCACATCTACAAAAACATACTATTTATATGGTTTTCCTGACAGCCAATCAGTGCAAGTGTTCTTCGTTTTAATGTGATATGTGATTGGCCCACCAATTAATTGTGATTAATTGATTAATTAATTGTGCAGCCCTAAAATCATGTGACCCCGAGCACAACAGTGCTAAAAGAAAAGAGTTAATTCCAGCAAAACATTTTTTTATGAAATGACTTTTTACTTCTCACCATCACTACAACATCTCTTTTTTACATTATGTAAATTTTTATGAAAGAACAAATTAACATTCAAAGCTGCGATGATATTTCACACCACAAATGCTGTCTCATTAATGAGTGAAGCGCGTGTTTAGGCCATCATCTACTCAGACAGTAAATTGATCAAGAGCTGAGATGCGTCAGATGTGTCTGGGCGACATACTGCTCCACATCTGTTGTGCAGTTTCCTGGGGAAAACCCTGAATTACATAATTACATCATAAACAACAATAATCCTGTAATCAACAGAGGATCTGTTCCATTCATTTGTGCCAACGTGCACATGCAACAGAATTCAGCTATCAATAACTATTATATACACCTGTGTTTTTCACCTGCTCCACTTCAACCTATTGCCAGTTGCAACAGGCCTTTTTGAAAATGTTTCTGTGAAAAGGGCATCTTGCAATATTATTTCTTTCCATGTTGCTTACCCCTGTCTGCCTATCAGCTTCTCAGTCCTGACACATGCATGTGAGCACTAACACATGCATAGGATTTCAGTTAACACGCAAGTGCAGAAAACAGCATCTGCCCATCACATTCAACCTCACATATTCATCCGCGCTTGTGAATTAACACCACAACAAATTAATGCAGTCGTGCCCGAACCAGACTGCCTCATTTTCATCTTTCTGTGAGCAGATGGAGACGGGTCCTCGAAATAGAAGATGGAGCAATTACTGGAATGAGTGCTGTGGTGCCGCTGGTGCACCACCGCGCAGGGAAGGGTGTGGTGGACTCGCTTCAGGAGGTCAATATCGAGCCAGAATCACAGGGGCGGCAGTGTTAATCTTCTGAAAAAAAGCCCATTGTGACAGGTTTGGGCTGGGCTTTGTCTCTGATGGATGTGACTCCCACTGTGCTGTTATGACAGTCAGTCTTTAGAGTACACTGTGGGCAAAGACAAAATTGAGACAGGAACTATAAGGTTGCCATGGAGTCAGTGCAACTTGAGCGCTTTTTTTTTTTTTTCATTTGGGTTGAGTGACACCATGTAAAAGTACGCCGGAAGGAAACTTCAGTTCTGTAGTTATAAGGAGCATGCAACATAAAATTACTGATTTTGTTAATGGAGTTTGGTTGGTTTGGAGAGTGATTTTTGTCTTATATAGCAACAGTTTCCTGTTGGAAAAGGCTGTCTCACACCAAGGTAAAGTGGTGAAAATATTCTAACAGTAGTGTACACTGATACTGAATTTTTTTTTTTAGGTGGGCGTGTCCCTTTCATCTTGCACAGAGTCTTTGATTCACATCTTGCATTATAGTTAGAAAACCACTGCTTTAGAGTCTGACCTCTGGACATTTTGTGCAACATTTCTTAACAGAAAGATTAGTAAGACTTCTTATCCTGTAAAGATCATAGAAACTGAAAAGAAGAGGACCATTTTTTCATGTCTCAACAGCAATATTGTGTGAGTCACTACTTCACTTGCATGTGCAAAATGTCTTGTGATAACCTGAATGTCGCCATTCAGATGACTCAATCAAAGAATACGTGCCACCAGTCAGAAATCATGGACCTGTGAATCATGTCGCTGCTTACATGAAGCTTTGCTCGTACGTCATGTTCACAAAGAGAGCAAGATTTCAACACTATGTGTAACAACTCTCCACCCATTCTAATTAATTTGGAAAAAACATAATTTGACAAACCACCCACTTCAGTTTAATTTCTTGTGTCATCTCATGGTGTAGCTCACACCATTTTTCCTTCCAATCACACCAGCAACGCTCAGTCCCTCCGAAAAAAAAATAAAAAATCAATGCTCTGTGTGTTGAATCGAGAGGGATGAGCTGACTTTGAAGGCAGCACATTCATCCAGTTTAAAAATGTAAAACCATTCCCGCCTGCTGAGAACACAAGGCAACAATACCATGTGCTGACCATGTGACCGTGGCCCGTGTTTATTTTAAATCCTGAGCTGAATAACAGATATGGCAGCAGCACGAATTCTGAACTTTCACCCACTAACATATTTACTGGGTATTCATGTGCATTTCAAGCCTGCCGCTCAGACACACCCCGGCCTGCTGGACGGACACAGGAGCCATCCAGAACAGACACGTTCCTTTTAAAAATGTCAACGTTTTTTCATTAATTATTGTCTGTAACTACTGTACCATTAAGAGTCATTGCAAACTCATTGTTCTGTCAACACAACGGCAACTTTAAAGACACGATTCGGTTACCGGCAGATTGGTTTTAACCTGTCGGAGCAGAAACAGCCAACAGGTACTGGCACAAGGAGATGATGATGTCGCATGGGCTCATTTTGTTTGTGACCGTCTGGATCAAACAGGTACTGAAGCCTGGCAACTGATAAAGGGCTCTGCTTCTTCTTGTCTGTTATTATAAAATGTCTGTTCAAGGCCAAATCTGAACAATCACTCTGAGATACATCGAGGTGAAAGACTGAGGCATCATGTGAACGAACTGTGAGTTTTGTGAATAAATGCGGCTCAAACAACATCACCAACAGTAACAGTAATACAGACACAATATTATTGTTTATCGACTTTTGATGGTTTGTATCATGATGATAAGTCAGTCAATTAATCTACAAAAAATGCTGATCACTGATAAATAGTAATTTCATCAAGTAAAAATGCTGAACGTTTGCCAGTTCCAGCTCCTCAAATGTGAGGATTTGCAGCATTAGAGCTGAGACAGTTAGCTGATTAACTGATTTGTTTATCGACAGCAAAATAATCAACAACTATTTTATGTCATTGTAAAATGAACACCTTTTAATTTTTGGATTGCTGGTTGGACAAAATGAGCAATTTGACGGTGCCACCGTGGTGTTTAGGGTCTTATGATGGCCATTTTAGCTATTTTCTGACATTTCATAGGCAAAAAATGACCAGACTTGACAGAAACATGAGCAGAAAAAGTCATCAGAATCAGTTACTGGGAGCTCAGTTTTATTTAAAAAATGACGCTTCCCATATTAAAGGCAAACAGGGCAGAATTTTCCCAAAAACAGCACACAAACTGTTACAAAAATAATCATCTATGAACCACCAGAGGTGTGCGATGGCATCTGCATCTGCAAAGACCCCAAACCTCCGCTGTCACCTTCTTATCTCCTCATTATTCTGCTGTGCTCGGGACGCCTTCCCAACCCAAAACGTCCGTATTTGACAACCTGAAAATGAGACTCCTACCTTTAAGGATTCCAAACAAATTGTGATTAAAAGTAAATGAAATTAGTTCTTAAAGCTATGGAATAAGTTTTGTCTAGTCTACTGTAAAGCAGTGGAACAGAGTTGATTATTTTGTTACTTAACATACATTTTTCATTTCATGCCATATGACATAAAAGAAAACTATAGCTACTAACACTGTGATATGGATTTTTACCATAGCAGCCTAAATGAGCGATGCTCTCAGTGGAGGGTTAATGGAAATGTGACAGTAGAGGAAGCCCCGATAAACACACAGATGGATAATCAATGGGTGGAAAAACACCAGGGCCATGTGGTACAATGAATGATGCTCAATGGCACAGAAAGAGCAGTGAGGTCAGGTGGTCGCGGCGTTCACGCTGTGTGTGTGTTGGAGAGATAACCTTCAAGTTTAATTCTCGCTCAGCCTTATCAGCAGCTGTTAGAGGAGACGACGCCCACCGCTGCACAATTACTGAGACACTCACACTCATGGTTTTGTTTTTTGTTTCTACATGTCTCATATTCCTCACATGGAGTAGCATGGAGACAAGTTTTAGTCTCAGTTAAGTGTCACAGCGCTGCGTTTCATGTCTTTGATGTCGACGTGAAAAACAAACACGGGATTATTTATGGGAGAAGAAACTTCAACAAAGGCCACTGAGTTCTTTTACTGCTGATGTCTGGACAGTCCAACCCTGACCCTCACATGGAGAGATGGTATAAATACAGCTGTAGATCTGGGACACACAGGGACGTGCACCCCTCAGTAATATTAAAAACAGACTGAACTGTCCTAGAATTATTTCTGCCACAAACACAGACGCCTTCAGCTGCTCATCCTGCAAATAAACCCCTCCTCACGTAGTCTGAACACTTTTACCAGGCCGCCACTGAAAATAACAATCTGCTCTTAATGACTTTCTTCGTTAAATAATTTCTGTTGAGTTTCCTTCTCAGAATCAAAGGTCTACGGACAGAGGGCCTCAAAAGTTGTAGCCTATTGATTGTCTAATTGCTATGCTACATAAATCAAATAAATATTAATTAGTGCATTGAGAGAAAATTGATCAGCAGCTATTTTGATATTTAATTAATCTTTTTTTTCCAATCAAAAATTCCAGACATACCTGTGTCCCAGCTCCTTCTTCTTCTTGAGATTTTGCAGACTTTCTTTTTCTTTGTTGATTGTTAACTGAATAATTTTAGGGTTTCAGACTATCAGTCAGACAAAAAACAATTCATCAAATAATCAAGAAAATAACAAGCAGAAATTAAAAAGATTATTATATAACATATGTCACATCATCATGATTTTAAGAGATGCATTCATCATCATCATCATCGCCATTACTGCATTTTTTGTCCAACCAACGGCCCAAAACCTCTAAGTATCATCTTTATGATTGGTGCCTGACTGATATTATGGCCAAATATTGGCCTATCAAGGCTGCATCAGTCTGTATCAGCATCAGCATTTATGTATGTACTTTTTTTTTAATATAATACAGATTGTTTTTATTTGATAGATTTAAAGGCAGCATTCTCTGTATATTTGATCATTTTTCTCAGTTCAGGTTTAATATATTTATTCAGTTTGTGGTTTTTTTTTTTAATAATTATTGAGGATTATTTAAAATACCAGTGAAAGTATAATGTTTCAGTGTCCTTAACCACGTTTAAGGGATCATTGCAAAAATGTGTGTTTATGTATTCTATTTTCTGCATATTCTATTTTTTTATTCAGAATATTGGCCAATATATCAATATCGGAATTTTTGAATTTCTGAATATCAGCACAAATATCCAGTATTGATCGGGCCCTTGTACAGGCCCCAACAAATGTCACATTTTAATAGGACTTTTACAGTGAAAATAAAAACTGGGATGAGAAAATAATCACAATATGATTTTTGTACCACATGGTGCAGCCCTAGACCAAATAATTAACAATAAGACAATAATTATAAAATTTATAACAGGCAAAAATATAGTTAGGTCTCAGACTGCAACTAACAATTATTTCTATTATTATTATGCCAGCTGTTGGATCACGGTTCAACTGATTTATCATTGCTTAGGATCATCAAATGTTGTGAAATGTTATGAAATTATGAAACACGTCCATCATAATTTCTGTACACAAAGGGTAACACCTTCAAATTGCCTGTTTTGTCAAACCAGCAGTCTAAAACCTAGAAATATGCGATTTATGATGATATAGACTAAAAAAATACTCAAGCAAATGTTTGACAGGTGGTATTAGGTGGGTCCCTGAATAAAACCGAGTTGTAATTTTTCTATAAATGATGACATGCCCTTTATATTTGCTATAGTTTCAACAATGCAATAATCCTGCTGTGCTTTTAAAATGAAACGTGTAATTTCAGCCTCACTCCTCGTCATGAAGTGAAGGAGTCGGACCTGTATCACACGCCCACGGTGTGTTAGAGTGATGTGCAGCCATGAATTAAGAGCCGGTCTGCCATAAACTCCAGGTTCAGTGTCAAGATCAGACAGAAATCCTCCAGACACTGAAGTGGTGGCGTTAAATAACCAAACTATTCCCGTCCCACTGAAACAGGCTGTATGTGGGCTAAGCAGATCAAGGGATATGTCACTGTGGTAGGTTTATGGTGGGATGTTGGTGCAGGGGCAATAATACAGTAATACCTCGGCCTGGCTCAAGAAATGCATAACAGAGGATGTCCATCGGAGAGGGCAACTTCATTGATCAAACAGCTGATTGATTGCATTTTCAGGACGCACGCACACAGACACACACTGACAAACCGACCAACCTGCTCTTTCCGTTTCTGCCAGCGGCCGCAGGGGCTCTCCTCCAGGATTTCACTCTCATCCTCGCTCTCCTCCTCTTTCCCCTCCGATCCTGATTTCCTCTCCGGGACGGACATCGTCATTTTCACGCCGTATAATTCCAGATTTCCACCTTGCAGACCTCCTCCGCCTCCCTGCCTGCCTCCTCCTGAGCTGTCTGTTGTGTGGATCAGACGAGACGAGCGGTAGCGCAGAGAGACGCTCCGCCGCTTGTCTGCGCAATGAAGAACCCCCCCCGACGACACCAGCCGCTCTCTCAGCCCCCTTGGCGCTCAAAACATCTTGCAGAGGGAAAAAAAAGGTGCTGCTCAAAACAGACACTCCCCAGTCAGAGATAAAACCTCCCCCTCCTCCTTCAGATAAAAACTACCAGCGCACACATTGCAAGGTCGCTGGACGAGCCGAACAGGGTGGAAAAATATATCCCAGACTTCATGCGCCCCGTAGGCTGCATGCAAAACAGCTCGCGAAATGGCTTTCTGCTCGTCTGTGTCTTCACAGTGAAATTACCGCAGGCGCAAAAACTCGGTCGGTGAAGCGAAATTATTCCCAGTGAGTTCCCAGCGTCCACCGCTCGCCTCAGATGATCTGTTTTATCGCTGAGAGTTCATTTTTCGACCATCTTCCACGCGCGTCATTGTCGGCGTTGCTGGATCTGAAGCCGTGGGGCTCCTGCCAGGCACGGTGCGCAGAGGGATGGAGTACCGTAAAGTCGCCCGTATGTGCGCACAGTGTTTTTAGGTAGGCATAGAAACCGAGCCTGTCCGGAGGCTGTAGCAAAACTATAAACGGTATAAAGAAAACCATCACCTCAGTCTGAAGCAAAACAAACTTTTGAAAGGGGCGGACCAGGCAGTTTTAAAGAAAAATGTAGTAAGTGTGTTTCAGTCAAAAAAAAAAAAGAAAAAAGAAAAAGAAAAAAACTCAGGGGCCATATTACAGAAACTTCCTGACTTAGCCTTCCTGTTTGGTAACCAGGGTAATTAAAGTAATTAGACAGGAGAACCTGATATAGGGGGAAAAAACACATTGTAGTTGAACATTTGCTAAGTCAAGGTTCCTATCCTAATTTAAGATAGGAAAAGTGTATTACACAAGCATCCTAACCTCCCTAAACCTTAAAAATATAACATGCAACGTTTCCTATAGGCCTGAGTGATATAGCTGAAAAAGTAACTTTTGGGAACCCATAGAGAAACTAAAAAAAATCATTGGGAAACACTGGATATGTCAGATATTTTAGAGAGGGAGGAACAAAGTTGGCACAAATGCATAACATCAATAAATCTATAATATTACCTCATCCATGAACATGATCTGTGTAAGGTGTGTCAGATAGATTTTCATTAACTATGATGTTTTTTTAAAAGTGAAGGTAACAATTACCAGAATGCCGTGGCATTTCACAACATCAGAAAACTATGTTTTTGTTAGGTTTATATTTTTGTTTTTGTTATCATTTTAATTTGACAGAGACCCTCAGGAAGTTTACAGTCCCAGGTTCTTAGCAAAAACTGAAAGAGACACATAACCAGTTTACAGTCATGCTGCATGACTCTGTTCCACATTTCCTTGTGGCAAATTTGCATCACTTTCTGATAGCTGTATGCCCCTATGTAGTTGTTTTCGTCTTTGCGGTCATTTTACGTCACTTTGTGGCAGTTTTGCCCTGGTTTAGTAGTCATTTTGTGTCTCTATGGGGCTGTTTTGCCTCTGTGTTTGTAGCTGTTTAGCGTCTCTTTGTAGATTTATGCCGTTTTATATTGCTTTTAAATGTTTCTTTGGTTTTTAACCAAGCAATTTTAATTGATAGTCTGTGTTGGCACAATAGCGACCCTTGCAAAACTTGTATTGGCATTTCTATGTAGTCTTTTGGCGTGCCTATGTGGCCGTTTTGAATCTTTCATGAGAGTTTTGCTTTTTTTTAGTAGTTGTTTTTCATCTTTTTGTGGTTGTTTTGTGTCTGTTTGGGGTAATTTTGGGTATCCTTGTGGTCATTTTCCATCTGTCTGGCTGTTTGACTTACCAACAAGAAATGTCAGCAGTCACTGCATATGGAGGCTCTGATCCAGGGGCCCTGAGGTCTGTGCACCATAGACCCTTCAGTAATCCGTCCCCAGTATTAACAAACCAGCTACCTGTCACCTCCCGACTCTCGTAGGGAGTAAACCAGAGATGGCCAATCAGATCCATGTGTCACTCCTCCTCCAGCCCCTGCCCCCGAACACAGCTGTCTTTGTTATTGTGATTTTGGGACAACCAGGACCACTATGAAAATAAGTTACTGTATATTCACTTTTAAGTGTTTTTATGCTTTGGGTTAATTACATTATGTCTAACACCTTGTTTGTGTTACATGCAATTTATAGTTATCATCATCATTTTTGTCTCAGCATGTCCAGGACAGGTTTATTAATTGTAGATTTTTTTATTACAACATAAGCCAAACCAACAAAATCTCCATTCAAACCAAGAACCCTGCAACAGTAACCACCGTAAAACCAGATCTTCAACCAGAACAGGGCAGCAGAAGGGCCTGGCTGTTTAATATGTTAATAAAAAGAGAAAGGGCCTTTTGTACCTTTAATAAGGAGGGCCTGTGGTCTAATGTGGCTCTGTTTGGAGGGTCTCACAATTAATGTACTGGCTGATTTTGTGTTTCATGTTTATGTTTCACAGACTTATTGTGTTGGAAAAGCAACATCTTGTTTGTTTTTTTTCTAGTCTGTAGTTTAAGATTGCCCAAGTTGTTCAGCAGAAGGTGCTACTGGCAAGTTACAACTAAAACCTCCAGATTCATCGCCCACCATAATTTAAACCCTACAATATTATGTAACAGTGGAATTGAAGAAAACACAATAGCCAATCATTTTAGTGCAAACATGTACTCAAATGTATGTAAGTGTGTTCTTGAATGTTCCTAGATTCTCTAAGAACAAATCCCACCCAAGAAAACAGTGGTGAATACCAGACTTTTTGTGAAAACTTCATAAGTGGGAGTGAAGAAGAAATTTCTTCTTAAGAGCAGTTGGTGAATGAAGCCTATCAAACGTCTAATTTCTCTTTTTGGTCAGTAAAGTCACCTGGTCGTATCTGAAGAAGATTCTCTATTTCTGATGATATATTTTTTGGTTATAGCAGAAAAAAAATTGTAGCCATTGCACGAGCGAAAATGAGTACAGCAGTCCAAATAGCGAGTCACAGACACAGGTTGTAATCCTGTTTAATATACACCCTACGGTTGATGGTTGTTAACCCCCGCCGCCTCCTTCCCAGACAGGGCAGAGACAGGCAGGCTGCAAGAGCGCCACTGAAGCGCACGCTCATAAACAGACAATAACCAGTGACAACGAGTCATCCGCTGTAAGTTGATCAGCTGTTTATGACTGTCACTTGTCTGTCAATGCAAAGTTAAGCCTGATATCCTGAAAACAAAAGCCCACAACTCTAAAAATAAAAACTGATGATGAGTTAAGTGGCTGCCTCAGTCACTGCCTGCCAAACTTCATTAACATTTTGCTCAATTTAACAGTTATGAACATCTACGCCTTCTACAAGATTATTAATGATTGCTTACAACTCATAAACAGACACTCATCTGAACTCTGAATAATGTGAAACAGACATACGAAACAGTTATTGTGGTCCAAAATGGAAATTTCAAGTATTTCAACTTAACATGTTTCCTTAACTTCTGATGACATATTGTAGTCATTTTTTTATTTATATCAGTAAATATATTACCTAGCATACATGTTTTTGACGGTGGGAGGAAACCAGAGGACCCAGAGGAGACCCACGCAGGCACGGTTAGAACATGCAAACTCCACACAGAAAGGCCATGACCGCACTGGCATGCGAACTTGACGACCTTCTTGTTGAGAAGCATGAGTGCTAACCACTGTGCCACCATGCCGCCCTGACAGCCCTGGTGCTAGTGTAAATCAAAAACTGGTTGGGTAGAGCACTTCCTGGACTCAAATTGAGTTTGTCTGAGCAGGCCTGGATGGTTTGGAGGCAGTGCGAGCTCCTGAGGCAACGGGCTTGGATGCTCCAATCATATAGTAAAGCACAGCCTCAGCAAAAGGAGGGTTTGGAGGCAGTGGAGGTTTGGGATTATTTGTATCACCAGTGTCACCCAGAAGAGAAAACCTTATGATTTTCATATCTGAGATCTGGGTACTTCATCTCATCAGTGTCTCCAGCGTGAAGCACAGCCTCAGCAGGAGGACGGCTTGGAGGTAGTGGAATCACAGCCAGCTGGCTAAGGCTCATGAAACTGAGCACATCATCAAGAGAAGGGAACGACGTGCAAGACAAATCTGGGTAATTCTTCTCTTGAAAGTATCCCTTGTGACATGCAGCATCAGCGGGTGTCGGGCTAGGAGGCAATGGAACCTCACTAGCCATTATGTTAATGAAAAAATAATGCAGCCAACGATGGATTTAAGACAAGATGTGGAGACAATGAGCACGAGGGTATCAGAGCTGGAAAGTGAATGAACTGGAAGACGCTCAAAGACTTTCAAATCTGGGTATTTGCTCTTATCAGTGTGCCCCATATCCAAACTGAAAGTCCTCCCAATCTTGGACACCTAAAAAAAATCAATATCTGTTTATGTTTAAATATTTTCATGATATTTGGCTCATATAATGGCGGTTTCACTCGGAAATCTACTAACTGCGTTGAGCGTCCTCTCCTCTCGCTGACATCCGTTTTTTGGCTGTAGCAGTTACGGTGTTTCATTGAGCAGCAAGAGTTTGAGAGGCATCTTTGTCTCTGTATTCAAAGTCATTCTACGTTTCACTGTACCGTTACACGCAGGCGATTGGCCAATTAAACCAACATCGGTTTGGTCCTGTCTTCTGATTGGTGGACTGATCTAAAGCGGCTTCTTGGCAGTTAAAACCTCATACAGAGAGAATTACACCTGAAACAGCTCAAGGTTTTTAAAAGACCGCCTGTCTGTTTGTCTCTCTCTTTACTAACTGCTACTGTGACTATAACTTTTATTATTGTCCCTCCTACTATTACAGCAGTTACTATAATTACTGCAGCTCTTCTTTCTGTTCCTGCTGGTTCATTCTGGCTACGTTGATGTTGACCAATTTAAGGAAAAGAGGAAGATGGAGTTGTCAAAGAGAAAGTTGCTGACACTGACACACTGACCACTGACACAAAATCTGCCGTGACCCTGCTGTGTTTATGATGTATGTTGAGTTGAGTTACAGTATGACTTTGCTATGTATGTTAAAACTGTACCTGCAATCTCCTTTAAGACTGAAGAGCTATTGCTTAAACCCAGCAGGAAGATCACACAACTAATCAGACACATCAGGCGGTCGATAAAATCAGAGGCCTCAAAGATAAAACCTGCTGCAGCACTGCCTGTCAGTAGTTTGTATCCGTCTGAGCCCAATGCAGAAAGAATACGGTACTCAGTCGGTATTTCTAAGTATCAGACAGGGGTGTGTATTACTTCATGAGAACTGTTTTTTTCTTTTTCTTTTTTGTATAAATCTTGTTTGCCATCTAGTGGTTCTGGTTTGAAAATACCTCTGACAAGGCTTCATGTAGGAGCCTAACATCATTTACTTCATAATTTCTGCATATGACGGCTTGTTTAAAATAAATATATATATTTTTTCTATTTAACAAATTCTTTATCAGGGATATTCAACCTCGGGACCAAGGGGCAGCTAATAAACAAACATGAATACAATTTATAAGACAAAAAGAAAAAGATTACTACTTATTAATTTAACTTATTAACTAAATTAACTTGTTACAAGGATTGACACTTGGCCTATATGAATGACATGATGAATGATAAATTAGATATTTTACTACATTAAATGGCTGCAACTGCATTTTAGTTGTACATGTTAAAGTTACATTTGACAGTTATATGACATTCAGAGTCTTGCGGATACTGGATTTTTGGGGCAGAAGCCAAATTATTAAGTATTGATATCTTGGCAGATATGCTTTATTTATTTATATATAACCAAAATGATATCAGTTGGACCTAAACAGCACTGGAAATAATAATTACGAATAATTCTAAATTAAAAAAAAAAATACATAAACACAAATAAAAAAGAGGAATCTGCATTATTTCATGCAAAAATAAAGAAAGATAAACTCAAATAACGTGTATACCGGTATCGATATAGCTGTACGTGACACAGCCAACTTGGGCTGATAATATTGTCTAACTGATAATATATCAGTGTGGCTCTAATAACATTAAACATAGCTGGAAGTTCTTCCATCATGCAGTCACTAAAAATGTTGGATTTATAAACCATAAACTGTTGCTACTAGGGACAGAATATATAGTATATTTTAGCTTTCTTTAGTGTGTGTAGGCTGGCATGCAACTTTCCAAGGAACATTACTGAACATTTACTAATATATACACAGAAAAATAAAATTCCAACGTGAATCAATTTATTTTCATTGTGAATTAGAATCCAGCACCTTATGAACAGTTGAGTATCACTGCTCTGCTTCCATCATGAGCATTCTTTAGGATCCACTTTTTAAAACTGCCTAATAACTATTGCGACCCAGTTCACGTAGGCCTCATCAATAAATTCCGTGAAGAGTTTATCTGTGCATAAATGAAACTTCCTCACCAGTTTTACTGCCATTTCTGCTAATTCTTTCCTCTCATCAGTTGTACGCATTTTAAATGCTTTATAAATCTTGTGTTTCGTGTTTTATTTATTTGGGGGCCCAAATAAAATCTCCTGTGACCCACCTAAGGGTAACTCATGTTTTACGGCTCACTGTTCACACAGCCTCGCTCTCGGCACCTCGGTGGAAACAGCGTGAGCTCCTCACTAGTGAACAGTTCAGTTATAATCACAGATCTATATAGTAATCACCCTCCTCCTCTATTTTTAGCGCGCGGTGCTCACAGACAGCCTGTGAGTGAGCCCCTGTACTGCCAATTCCTCTCACTGTTAATGAGATTTGCTCTTGGCACAAGGAGCAGAGCAGACAATGGCGCTGTCTAGACGAGCCACGTCCGGGGCACAAAATGGTGTTTCAGGAGCGGCAGCCGTAGCAAGGGGGAGCAAACATAACAACGAGTAGTCAACATCATAAAGAACCACTGACCCCTTTGTCGGCACAGATTTGGCACAAAGTGTGAAAGTCTGCTCTAAATATATAATATAACCACTGTGAAAAGATTCCTCAGGAGTTTTTCAAAATTTCAATGTTTCAGTCTAAAACCAACCATAAGGATCAGATCCAACACAAATGATTGATTAACCTTTTTTATTATTATTATTTTGGCAGCTAATCAGAAATAGGTTTACTGACAAGTAGGTTTTGACCATGAATTTGCTCTGATATTATAATGTATAAAGAACAGGAAGTAGAAAAATTTACCAGGCAACAGATGGTGAAGCACCTACTGCAATGCTACCACAACTGCCAGATTCAACCAACGCAAAGTTTCTAATGAAGTTTTTCATAAAATATAGTGTAGTATAAGTCTTCTAATCTAGACGTATGCAAAATGTTGAAGAAATTGTTTTTGTATAGTATAGTCTGGGTGTATGTGTACACTCCTTCAAAAAAAGAGTACATTTTTAAATCAAGAACAATATAATATTCAGAGGGTTAATGTTTCAGCACAGAGCTGATTAGATTGCCATCAGTAACTGCATTTAATTCCGACAAGTAACAAGTATCAAATTCAATTTTTCATTTTTTTTAACAACCCAAATTTAATTCAAATTGGTGCAAAATTATGCGAGTTACAAGTCTACATCTCATTTGTTTATAGTGGATGATGGAGATCATGCAGACATATGGGGGAGATGGTAGTGAAACTAATAAAACTGGATTTTATTTCTCTTGTATCATACCTCACTTTAAACGCGAGGAACTCCCAGGTTAAGATTAAACTAAACTCAAGTTTTTTGTCATGGGTTTTGACCCTTTGAGCCTTGTTTTTAGTCTTGCAGCAGTTGATGACTTCACCCTGCTGGCTGATTAAGACGAGCGAGGAGTCCGCAGTCAGTATAAAACAGACCAGTCAATAAGAAAGGTCAGGAGGTCCTTGAGCATACGACTATCTTGGTTCAACTGTTGCATATCTATTGGACAAATTAATGTAATCATGATCACATAGATTAATTGAACAAAAAATATGGTGGCAGGGGTTTTTTCCAAGCTTTGTCTCCCACAAAGTCACACAGACTTTTTTTAAATTAGACTATTAGTATTAGACTCCCGGTTGAAGATCAACTTTGAATCCTTCAGTTTGAGTAAATCAAGTTCAAGTTCACATGATGGCAGACATACGAAAAGATGACGACAGATTTTAGTTTACGTGTTTTACCAACAAATTTTCAGCATGTAGGGAAGAATAATTTAATATTTGAGGAAGATTTTACTTTTTTAATGTGCAGCTGCTCACTTCAAAGAAGGTGAGGAATGTGTGGAAACAAAGACTAAGGTAGGATTAGTGTGACATCTTGTGGTTCCTCGTTGCAGTTGCAATAATTTCTTTCATTTTAACTAACTGGAGTTCCCCCCTGGTACCACACATGGTAAAACAATCAATGTACACTCCTTTAATTTGGTGCCAAACACGTGGTAACAGTTGAATTTACAGTTTTTTGAGCTGATTGGGAAGTAGCATTAAATGCATTGTTTCAACATTGTAAAATTACCAAAAACTTACTGAATTTGCAGTTCATTTGAAAAATCTGAACAGTCAGGAAAAAAAGAGATTTAATACTGGCTTAAGCTAGAGTTGGTCTGGCAGTGGACACCCTCCAACTCCCTTGTCTAGATATTTCTCTGTGGCAGAGCAATAGTTTGACTTTTGTAGAGATAACTGTATTTTTATGCTGTTTTCATTGAGGTTATATTTTTTTATGTGGTGAAACAGAAGTCAGATCCCAGTAATTTTTTCATGTATGGCAGCATTGTCCTGATAATTAATTTTACACCACTTTATTCTTTTACTGACACAGCTGAAAGCATACTTTATATATGTTAGATCTTATAAAACTGTTACTTGTGCAAAGCAGCTCTGCTGGCAAATGTTGTGGCTCAGTTATTAGACCAGCTGAATCCCCAGCTGCAGTCCAGACACCACCATCCATTTGAGTTAGAAAAATTTTAGAAGCATATTTTCTATTTTTGAAGTTATCTTTCACTTTAAAGTTAAATATATGGTTTTATAGTAGTGACAGTTTTTGGTGTTGACAACCCATAAATGGGATCTGTATCTGAGTATGTTAACCAGATTGTTGTACAGATTGTGTTCTGATCATGTAGCATTTACACCTTCACTAACAGTATTTTTCCTTATCTGGACAATGTATCCAAATACAGATCACATTTTTAATACCAGGTGTTAATGGAGTGCAAGTAAACCAACTATAACACAGTACAAAGAGATGAAAAATTCATTGTGAGAATTAGCTTTTATTTGATTCCAGATTATATAGCAAGCAGGCAGATTTAATTCACACTGACATCAAAAGATGACAAGGCAGATGACTTGCAAAGCATTCAATTTCAAGAGGTTTGTCATGTCATGACATCATTTCATAACTTTTTGCCCCTGGAGTTAGCAGAGTTCCAAACTTCCTCAGCTCCCCTGTACAGCACCAGGTTGCCATCATCGTTCAGTTGAAGATGGCACTTGCATTCACCACAGACGTATGTGTCTGTGCTCCACTTGGGATCGCCAGAACTGTTGTACATGACCAGGTTGCTGTCAGCTTGCATGCACAGGCGGTCAGCGTTTGCATCCCAGGTGTCTGAGGCCCACACAGGCTTCCAGCCATAGATGACAAAGTTGCTATCATTCTGCAGGGCAGAGACAGAGACATTTGACTTTTAACTAGACGATATCACACCAAAAGGAGAGGAGTGTCACAAAGATGCCTTCACCCCCGTCAAAGCATGATTCCCCAGGAGACAAGCTGCAGCTAGAAAACTGCTCATGATTCCTCTTAAAGAAGGTTGAGCTTCTGGACTGAACAACATCTGGTTACTCACCTGGAAAACAACCTTCCACTCCCTGTTGTTGGACATCAGGTAGTCTCCCTTGCGGAGCTCATCATTTCTGGACATGTAGTTCCTGCTCATGATTCTGCAACAGAAAACATTTTCATACATAATAGTTTTTAAAATTTTATTTGTATTTTTTTTAAACAATGCACAAGAAAAAATATGCACTGACAACACACATTTAATTTGCCAAAGGTAGTGATCCATAACAGTTAAAACCATGATGAGTGATCTATTTTCACTTTATGTTAATTTCATATCCTCTTACATTCAACCTGCTGCAATCAAGTGAGATGGCAGCAGGCTAAATGGTTTGTTTTATATTTTTAATCTCTTTGTTCAGTCAGTTTACCCTTTATAATTTTATGTTTTTTATGAGTAGCAAAGAGGGAACTCCAAAATCTCACCATACATCTCACCAACTCTTTTGTATCTTGTATCTATTATAAGCAGATTTAACAGCATCCAGTTTAGAAGTGTAGAGCAGGTTACTCACGGTCTTGAATGTTGCGCACCAGTCGGTTTGTGAAGAGAAGTGAAGGAGGTGAAATTCACAGCACATCACTCCACCTTTATATCATAAGAGCTGGGGGTGGAGAGAGGGAGGGAGGGGGGCACAATCCCATTTTTGGCATCTGAACGTTGTTGCTGGTTAGCAGTTCTCTTTCCCAGGAAACTGTTAAACTGAATCTGTTAAACCCTCCGGCAATGTGTCTTCAATAAGTACAAAGGCATATATGATATCAAAGTTTGGTATGACTTTACAGAGGTACTGCACACTAAAACATGTTTTTTTTTTAGCTGTAAATTAGATTATATCATTGTACTGTGATGAAATACATCACACTGGTCTTAATATTGATATTTTCTGATGAATTTATAAAATTTTGTGGGTTGAAAATGACACCTACTGTTTTAAACAATCATGAGCCTTGCAAGGCCAGTGCTGAGACAGAGCTGACCATTTCCTTTCCTTTCCTTTCCACACACAAGAGTCCGGCAAGTGGAGGAAGACCCTGTGTTTTTACTGATAATGCTTTGTGCGCTACAGAATTATTTCCTGGGTGTGTATGTGTATGAATAATTACATATTGCTTTATTTTATTTCATATTTTTATCATATATTCTATTCTATTGTAGGAACTACAATTTTCCTTTCTGTGTTTTATAATGATAATGATTTCAGTATTTACTTTCTTTGACATGATGTGACACACCCCTAATGTCTGTTCTAAGGAATCAATTTTCCGAGTAACTGATTCTGAGAGAAGTTAATCTGTAACTAGGTGCCGAGGTATTATGAGGAATCTTATCAACATAAACTAAATGATACATTGTTTCTGATGACCAAATAACAAATCCTTCACAAATATCCGTGATGTCGTTATCTGCCGACGTACTGACTTTCATCTTTTATCTGTTAAGCTCAGTGCCAAGTGCGGAAATGCTACTGGTGCGCAATTTAATGTGCAGTGAATGCACATTATGAGGCCATTATTATAAAAGTAGGCAGTATATTGCTCAGTTGAAAAATAATCTGAACATTTTTAGCTGTGTGCTATGGCAATGTCTGTATATGTTCTTATAAAATTGACTGGAGTATTAAAATTCCTGTGATTTTTCAATATTTTGTTGGTCCCCGTGTTTCAAAAACTGCCATAACTTCTTTCATACTCAAGCCAATCAGCATTATTTGATATAATATCACACATTTATCTCAGGGGCTGTACAGAGGAATTGGGAAGGTGTAAGCAGTGTGGAGATACATATTTTTTTTAATCTTTTAAAGACACATCATCCTACTGCATATCTTATTGGTTGATAAAAAATTCAACAATAATGTTGTGTGGCTCTTAACAACTGCCAATAGATGTAAATAAACCAAATAGTCTTTTAGCCACTGTAAATAAAGATGGAAGACGTGGCTCCATTTCCTCTAAAGAAATAGTAGTGTAGAGTAGTGATCGGAGTTGAAGCTGCCAAGTCAAGGTCACACACCATCTGAACTGGGTGTGTGTGGTGTGACAGTGTTTGCACACACACACACACACACAAGTGAATGGCATTTCTGGGCTTTAAGAGACATGTTTTCTTGTGAAACTCCAGCAGTGTTTTGTGGACCGAAAAAAAATAAACCAGTCATCAATCATCATGAGGGTGGGTAGATGATGACTGATTTTTCATTTTTGGGTGAACTGTTCCTTTAAGGCTGCTCCTGGCTGTTGTCTGATTAGAGGGAGAACATTACCTAAAACAACAAACAAAACTTTCTAACTTGACCCTAACAAAATCAAAATAAATGCCAAACTAACTAACCTAAGCTCCTAAATCAAGAAAAACAGGAGAAAAGGTGAAGGGAGGAGAGAGGAAACCGCAGCAAATGACAACAATAATCTATAAATGACCCTGGCTCAGAACAAACACTGCTTAAGTCCTTTTATGTGCAAGACAAACCAGGTCACAAATCACAAATGTACCTGAAGGGCCTTTACAGTCTGTGCAGTGTACAGCATCATCTGTCCAGGCGGAAAAACAGGAAGACACATGCAGTGTATGTTCTTGCAGAACCAGTGTAGTACTGGGCAAATCATCTCCTATCACTCCAAAGTTTGTCCTGCACAGAGCAGTTGGGGAACGCTCATCGAATATTGGCAGGGCTTAGCTCCGACTGGAGCCACTGAGCGTAATTTTAGCAAGTTTAATACATTTCTTCAAAAAAAAAAGCAAAGGAACAATCCCACTGGAAGAAGTGAAACTCTGCGTCCGAGTGTGATTTTGACTGTTTTAATAGATTTTTTCAGAAGAAGATGAGGGCATGTCTGGTTAAAAATCAAAACTATTTATCTTGATTAGCTTTTTTATCAAGTCAGAGGGGAACTAATGCGGCTGCACAGTGGACTGTGATCATTGAACCCTCTGCTTCTGTGGAGCAACATCACATAACTCCTAACAGGAGGAGAGTTTATTAGAGAGTTGACTCTTCTGAGGAATCTTATCAACATGGGTACTGATTAAAAATGAGGTGTAAGGATGACTTAACTTTTTCCTGTCTTCTCTGGAACACTTTATTTGATCTTAGACTATATACGTGGATATAAATGAAGGTTTTGGTTACTCACTTATCAGTAAACAAATTATGAGGTCACAGTTTTGCCATAATAACATTTTGCTAAGAGGTAAAAGCCCATCCATAAACGCTTCCTGGTGCAGTGTAACAATAATCTGGAGATAAAGTAAAAAAAAAAAAAAAAAAAAACCTGCATTACTGCAATTTTGTTCCTAATTTGTCACATGGACATGAAGCTTAGACAAAAGTGAAGTTTAGGCGAATGACGTTCCTCGTGTCTGTGTGCAACCCAAATTCCAAAAAAAGCTGGGCCTTGTGTAAAAGGTAAATAAAACCAGAATGCAATAATTTGCAAATAAATTTCAACTTATATTCAATCGAATAGAGTACAAAGACACCGGGGTGTCAGGTGTGACTGTGTGGCAAATGGTTTACATGGCTCACAGATCAGGTGAGAGGGCCTCTTTGCAGAATTTTGCTTAGGGCCCCAATGAGGTTAGGACCAGCTCTGCCCACACCAACGCTTACAACTAAAACTATGAAAAATATAGTTGTGAAGTTGTTCTAACTAAAGTGAGTGGTAGAGTTCACACCACAACTATAAAGCTGCAGTCCAGACACCACCATCCATGAGTTAGAAAAAATTTAGAGGTATATATTTTTTATTTTTAAAGTTATCTCTAAAGTTAAATGTATATTTTTTTTAGTATAGATACAATTCTTGGTGTGGACAACCCATGGATGGGATCTGTATCTGCATATGGTCTTGTGTTATGATTGTTGTACAGACTGTGTTCTGATCACATAGCATTTACACCGTCACTAACAAATTTTTTCCTTATCTGGACAATGTATCCAAATACAGATCACATTTTTAATACCAGGTGTTAATGGGGTTAAAAGAGATGAAAAATTCATTGTGAGAATTAGCTTTTATTTGATTCCAGATTATATAGCAAGCAGGCAGATTTAATTCACACTGACATCAAAAGATGACAAGGCAGATGACTTGCAAAGCATTCAATTTCAAGAGGTTTGTCATGTCATGACATCATTTCATAACTTTTTGCCCCTGGAGTTAGCAGAGTTCCAAACTTCGTTAGCTCCCCTGTACAGCACCAGGTTGCCATCATCGGTCAGTTGAAGATGGCACGTCTCGCATTCACCACTGACGTATGTGTCTGTGCTCCACTTGGGACTGCCACACCTGTCGTACATGACCAGGTTGCTGTCAGCTTGCATGCACAGGCGGTCAGCGTTTGCATCCCAAGTGTCTGAAGCCCACACAGGCTTCCAGCCATAGATGACAAAGTTGCTATCATCCTGCAGGGCAGAGACAGAGACGTTTGACTTTTAACTAGACGATATCACACCAAAAGGAGAGGAGTGTCACAAAGATGCCTTCACCCCCGTCAAAGCATGATTCCCCAGGAGACAAGCTGCAGCTAGAAAACTGCTCATGATTCCCCTTAAAGAAGGTTGAGCTTCTGGACTGAACAACATCTGGTTACTCACCTGGAAAATAACTTTCCACCCGCCGTTGTTGGACACCAGGTAGTCTCCCTTGCGGAGCTCATCATTTCTGGACATGTAGTTCCTGCTCATGATTCTGCAGCAGAGGACATTTTCATACATAATATTTTTTTAAATTTTATTATTATTATTATTATTATTATTATTATTATTATTATTATTATTATTATTATTATTATCATTTTAAACAATGCAAAAGACAAAGTACAATGCAAAACAATATATTGCCACCTTCCTCTGAATTTGCAAAGGTCTTTTTCCATCTCAGTGATGGGTCTGAGTCACTGAGAGAATGGTCTCTTCTTCCAGACTCACTCACACAGAGTAAGAATCAGTACTATATGTATGATTTTTATAAAGAGGAGATTTGTGGTGTTGTTGAAGTACAAAATAGTACAAAACACATATTTAATTTGCCCAAGGTAATGATCCATAACAGTTTAAAACCATGATGATGATGCTTTATTCATCCTCACCACTCCTCCATGTTAAATGGTTTGTTTTCTATTTTTAATCCATTTGTTCAGTCAGTCTGTGTTGTTTTTTATGAGAAGCAAAGAGGGAACTCACCATACAACCCTGATATAGCATAATGATAAATGACATCTCTGTATCTTGTATCTACTGCAAAGATTTAACAGCATCCTGCAACAAATCTGCACTATTCTCATATGAATCTATCAGTCAGTTCAGAGAGCGTAGATTCGGCTACTTACAGTCTTGAATGTGGGGCACCAGTCTGTCTATGAACAGAAGTGAAGAGGTGAAATTCACAGCTGGTCACTCCATCTTTATATCATCTGAGCTGGGTGCTGAAAGGGAGAGGGAGAGAGGTCCCATGCCTTTTCTGGCAATATTGCTGATGGCAAGCAGTTCGCTGTTCCGGTAAACCTTTATTATACTGTTGGGAAATGTGTCTTTAAATAGCAACAATGCATATGTAATGGTTCGGCCCTGTATTTTTTGAGCTGTAATATATATATATCATTGTACTGTGATGAAACACATCAATACTGGTGCTAATATTGACATTTCTTAATAAACTTATACATTTCATAGGTTGAAAATGCCTCCCTGCTCATGAGTGGGAGTCTGTAAAACAGCTTTCAAACTTGTAAATGCTGATCGAGACTCATCATTCACAGGACTTTACGCTTTTTTAACCCTCAATTTAGTATTTTTAACGTATGGCACTTTAAGCACCACTGGAGTGCGTTCCTTCCCTCAATGATGATCCCATGATAAACGCAGAGGTCTAAAACCAGACTGTGCCACATCCATGCATTGAAGGCATGAGGGTTGGTAAGTTACAGTTTGAAACGATGTTTTTCTAAAAGATAAGAGAAAAAAAATCTCCACACTGCTATCTCACGGCCAATTCTTCTCTTTCTCTAAATAGACATGAAGATCATCTGCGTAAATTTCACTGTCGTTGTCTGCACTTCATGTCCATGTTAAAGAAATTGCTGTGGTCTTATCATTCTCACATTTTCACTCCTTCCAGCAGGATTGAACTTGCCTTTGCATTTTCCAAAACAAATCCGTTAGAGATAAAAACCTGTTCCTCTGTTACGGTAAGCCAGCAATAACCTTAATAGTGGAACTCAGCCCTGTTGATATTTCATAAACTCTCCTTGGCTCTGTGCCATGTGAAGACTGGAGTCATAGGAGGTTATTTGACCGTTAAATAATAATCATGGCGGGGAGACAGAGCTGTTGAGCCTGAAGCTGAATCTACATCTGTGGTACCTGGCAGCAGGGTAGCAACAGTCTATAACAGTAATCCATTTCCATTTCTCACAACCTAAACTCACCTTTCTTTTTAAAGAACTGGGTGACACACCGTCTTCTAACTCTCCGCTCTTGCATTCAAGTTTTGAAAGTTGATTTATTTTTAATACGAAACGTGATGCTGCTCTACCCCCACTCCAAGTCATTCACCTCACTCCCAAGTCACTGCTGGTCAGTACTGTCAGGACTGAACCATTTCATATAAATAGAGGGGAGTGTTGGGTAATAGAAGCTCTCTGAATTTTTTATTATTATTATTATTTACAAGATAAAAAGTAAAACATTAGTTTAATTAGTTAATTATAAATAAAATACTATAACAGTTTCATACAGAAAAAAATTACCCTACCTGATCCAATCCTACTATTTTTTTGGGGCCCCTGTCAGTCACAGACCCTTAGAATCGCATATTGTGTCTAACATAAGAGGATCAAAACATATCGCGTGTGGAATTAATCTACAGATGCTCTGCCTTAAGATGAGACAAAACTATGAATGCCAGTTTTTGATCAGCCCCTATAGGCCAGTTACAGTTGTTTAAAATTGCTCTTCATTTATCTGTCTTGTCACTGGGTTTTACACCCAAGATATTTGTTTTTATCTCGTGTCTTTTCCTCCTTAGCTGCTAGTTTTCCCATGTCACATGGTGAAGTGTCTCCACCGTCTGCATTTGGGTCCAAACCTGTAATTCTTGAACTGAGACATGTTTAATTGTTATCTATACTTAACTGTAGTGAAGTTGTTGAAGAGTTTCACAGGAAAACAGCGTTGTAGAATCTCATAAACAGTGTAAGTGAAGTGTGACCAGTTTTCAAACTTAAAAAAAACAACTGAAATCTGGATCTACAGCAAAGATTTAGGCTAAAAAACGTGGTGTAAATAACATTTTTTTAATCAACTTGACATGTTGGAGCTTTAGGAGACTTGGATTACACCAAACGAGCACCATGGAGACATTTTATGTTTTTGTTCTGTTGTTTTTTTTAGTTTTGAAAACTGGCACCATTCACTTAGATTATTTGGAAGACTGTGCAGCATTGTTTTTGTGTGAGACTGCTGCAGTGTTTTCTGGATTAAAAAACTAAACCTGACCTTGAATCAGCATGAGGGCGAGTAGATAATGATTTTCATTTCTGGGTGAACTATCCCTGATGTCTGTCTTGGGCTGGAGGCTTGGGTTGAAAAACTTCTTACCTTGTTGGGATGGGGCCGGGCTAGGGCTGAAGTTTTGGGCCTGTGCAGGTCTCTCATGCCAGTGCATCTTGATCTCCCCATGGGGGCTTAATAATTAATTATTAATAGTTATCTGATGCTATAAAAAAGGGGATTCGTGTCAAGATTGACAGCTGAGCGTTGCCTGTGTTTAAGTCTGCCTGATGTATGGTCTTCACCATGTCTGCCAGCTCTGACCCTGATCACTACTGCACAGATTTAGGCTCCAAATGAGGTCACCAGCATGATAATGGCAGCACTTGTATCCAGGATATTTTGGCTTAATTTTTGTAGAGTTGAAGGAAGTGAAGCCATGTCGTCTATCTTTATTTACATTCAACGGTTAAGGAACTATTTAATTTATTTTACATCTATTGATGGTTTTCAAGATCTCCAGAACATTATAACTGAACTTTTATTAACTATAATGCAGAGGCATTTATTTTTTTATGTTGAAACTATGCGCTTCTAAAAGATTAAGAAATGTAACACCACACTGCACTCTTGGTGCCAGTAGTCCTTTTGTTCTACATGGACATGACGATCATTTATGTAAGTGTCACTGTTGTTCCTCATCACTCCTTCCAGCAGGACTGAACTTGCCTTTGTTTCTGTTGAAGATGAAAATCTGTTCCTCAGAAAAGGGGGCACGCCAGAAAAAGTGTGGGAACCACTCACACTGTAAGTCATGTTGACTCAATTCCTCAGACTGTGATTATAAATTCAGTACCTGGCAGGCACCGCCCAGGAGAATCAGAATCTGTTTTTCTTGGCAATAAAGCTGTGCTTCTTTTGTCCTGATCATTTGGTGTAAGGTGACTCTAAAACCCAGTCCGAGCTGCTAGCCAGTATTTTTCCCATCTTGACATTCAGATAAAAATCAAATGGTTAATATTACTGTAAATGGTGACCCTGCAAGATCCCCAGTCATTGCAAAATCTTACTATGTGGCTCGAACCTCTGTGACAAATTGTCTTTAGATGCGAGAGGGTGTCAGATGGAAGTCTTTAAGAAGTCTTATCAAAGTCTTCTATGGTTGTTGTTAAGCACTGATAGGAGGTCTAAAAACAGACTGTGCTACATCCATGCATTGACGAGGGCTGGGAAGTTGCAGTATGCTGTGCAGTACCAGACATACGTGAAACTATGTGTTTCTAAAAGACTGAAAAATGTATCTCCTTTGTTGTCTAAACTTCACGGCCATGTGCAAGAAAACGCTGTGATCATTCTCACATTTTCATCATTCCTTCCAGCGGGACTGACCTTATTTTTGGAACTGTTAAACATAAAAAATTGTTCGTCTGAAAAGGGGGCATGCTTATACTGTAACTCATGTTGACAAGATGCCTCAGAATGTGCTGGTAAACTCAACACCTGGCAGGCACGACCAAGGATTTTGGGCCCCATGAAAAGATACCGCAATTGGCTCCAGCATCACAAGCCACACCAACCCTGTGCTATTGCTGTAACCAAACCACCAGAACCCAATCAACCCATTCAAAGCTTTACATAACTTGCCCTTTGCCAGCTTGTAACTCTCTTGTAGTCCAATACTTATGGTACAATATTTACTGACAGTGAGCTACAAAAATATATAACGCTGTGCAGACGCGATGCATGAAACATTCTGCATACAGTGGAATTCACTATTTCATGTCTTTGCAATTTTCCAAACAAATCTGTTAAAGATAAAATATGTTCCTCTGTCATGTTAAACCCGCAACAATCTTGTGAATGGAGCTCCACCCTGCTGGTATTTCGTGAACTCACCTCAGCTCCGTGCCATGTGAAGTTTGCGAATTATTCTGGTGGAACATAGGTGTCTTAACATAATTTGAAAAATCATAATTGTATTAATTTTAATACTCAAATCAGTTTTGCAAGAAAAGTAGGTGTTGCCATAGCCACAAAACAAAAATGAGACGACCTAAGTTTCAAAACATACTCCTGAGTTTGACCTCTTGGCAGGAGGTGTTGCAACAGGCCCATGACTTCTCTGTGTTTACCCGGGCACAAAAAGGACCTTGGAACAAATAAGTTGACATTTGATTGGCCGAGCATCAGACAGTAATACAGCAGTTTGGCATTCATGTCATGAATAGCAGGTTTTGGGAAAACTTGGAAAGGCTCTATCTGTTGCATCATTACAGCTGTAACCTGTTGAACAGGAGAATCCGCCTAAAATCAAACATGGTAAACAATCATGGGATGTTATCTGCCCGTTAAATAACAATCACGGCGTGGCGAGGTGTGAACTTTTTTGGCTTCTGAAAGGGGGCATGCTGGAAGAAGTTTGGAAATCACTCAAAGAACTCATGTTGACAAGATTCCTCTGAATGTGATAGTAGCTGTTGCTGTAAATAAACTTCCAGGATCCATTCAACCCATTCAGAGTTTCACATAACTCAACCTTTGCCAGCGTGTAAGTCTCTTGTAGTACAACACTTATTTTACAATATTTATTGACAATGAGCTGTGAAAATATGACATGATGTATGAAACATTATGCATTCAGTGTAATTCACTATCTGATGTAAGACTGTCCTGATACTCTCTGTAAGAAATATACAAAATGCCGTCTTTAACGGTCTAACAATCATTTAATTTTAATGGTAAAATTTTTAAATGGAAAAAAATCTCTTTACACTAATAAGATTGTGTATCACCACTACTAGATGTCAAGTAAATGAGCAAAATGTTGCCTGAATGTTGGCAATAGTGTTACAGGCTTGGTCTTGAATGGCCTTTTCCATGTGTTTTTATATATGAGTTGTCAATAACAAGAGACAGTCAGTCTCCACAAACATTAGCCTACATCAGAATATTTCCACAAACTTCCTTGCTTTCAAAATATTGAAAATATAACATAGTTTCCCCAAACTTTTGTCTAAAAGTTCCTTTAATTTAGAGCAGTGTCTATCTCCCCAACAAGCTTTCACTTGATAGCTCTCTTGTTTAAAATGCCTCTGTCTATCTGAAAAGCTGTGGTCCAACTTTTGTTTAATTTCATATTATATTTTCACACGCTGTTGGTAAAATTATACAGATGTCAAAAAGTCTAGTCTCAATTAAATATTCACCCAACATGTAGGCAATTTACAGTACAAAAACAGAAAAAACACATTTATACATTGATAAAATTTGCTTTTATTTGATTCCAAATTACATAGCAAGCAGATTTACTGTAATTTATGCTGATGAGATTACTTGCATTTGCAGATCATTCAGTTTTAAAAGGCTTGTCATGTTGTGACATTGGACCTATTTATATTTTTTACTGCCTTTGGATGTAGCAGAGCTCCAGATTTCTTCAGAGTTGCGGTGAATTATCAGTTTGCCGTTATTGGTCAGCTGAAGATGGCACGCGTAGTCCCCACGACTGTAAGTGTCGGTGGCCCACAGTGGAAGGTTGTAGCGGTTGTACATGACCAGGTTGCTGTCAGGCTGCATGATCAGGCGTAAAGCATCTGATCCGTTAGTGTCTGAAGCCCACACAGGCTTCCAGCCATAGATGACAAAGTTGCCATCGCCCTGTGGGGCAGAGACAGAGACATTGGACTTTCATCCAAACAATATCACAACAAAATATAGAGTATTTCAGCATTTAACTTTACACATGACTGGTAAACGTGGGTTTTGATGAGCATCTGGCTACACACCTGGAAAACAGCCTTCCACTCCCCGTTGTTGGATATCAGATAGTCTCCCTCGAGGAGCTCGTCATTATTGGACAGGCCGTTCCTGCTCATGATTCTGCAACAGAGAACATTTGTGATGTTATTTCTGTCTAAAACGCATATTATGCATTGATAACACATTTTTAGTTGGCTTGAAATTAATTTGCATGAGGTCATGTTAGTTTAAAAGCACAATGAGCCTGATTACAAACTGATTTAACCGCATCCTGCACCAACTCTCCATAAACTACTCTTGCACAGTAATGCATGAATCTATCAGTCAATACAAAAGTGTAGAGTACTTACAGTCTTTAATGTCGCGCACCAGTCAGTCTGTGAACAGAAGTGAAGGAGGTAAAATTCACAGCCGTCGACTCTAGCTTTATATCGTCTGAGCTGGGGGAGGACAGGGGGAGGGAGAGGAGTTCCCTCCATAGCATGACTTTTCATTTTTTGGCAAAGGTCAAAAAAATCTCTTGCACACCTGAGAAGTGTCTTGAACAGGAAGAAGAAAAAGAGACACCTGGGAAAACACCTTCTGTAGGTATATCATATACTTAAAGAACATCCTTGTGCAGAGGATTATGTATCGAAAGTGTTCTTTATTGAGCAAGTGAACATGGTACAAATCAATCGAACCTAGTGTGAAAATGGCCCTCGTGTCCTCTGGGCTCCACCCTCTCTTCCTGATTTCACTGCTGCTTGGTAGACGGGTACCGATGATGTTCTGAAGTTTTTCTGTCTTGGGTCGTGAACATGCCCTGATGGCAGTTGTGAACAGTGATGTTTCCAGCCAGGATGCTTTCAGTCGCTCCACTCTGTAGTTGATAAGAACTACAGTTGTCCACCATACAAAAATGTTGATAAGAAGAATTTTGCCTTCTTAAGTTTGCTTAAGACATGCAGCTGTTTCTGACATTTGTTTACCAGGTTGGACATGTGTGATGTCCATTACAGGTTCTCAGTGATGTTGATTTTTTTCAGAACCTGTTCCACCTCAGCTCCACTGATGGTAGACATGGGTGTGTTTCTTTCTCCACAAATCAGCAATCAGCTGATTGGTTTTGCTGGAGCTGAGCAATATTTTGCCAAACTTCACAATAGAGTCGGTCCCCCCATTCTGCCTCCGTAACTTTTCTACAGACGGTCCTGCTTTGAACAGGCCGCGTAAAAGGGGCTGGTGAGAGTGTGTCACTAAGGTCATATCTGGCTTTCTTGTAGCTAGTAAGAAGTAACATAGTGTTGTCTGATGCACATAATGCTATGAGGAAGAAGTACTGCACTGTCGTTTGATTGATGGCATGCTTACTTTGACCTTCCTTTAGAGATATGTGAGCCACAGCACAGCTAGCAGGACTATGAGGAAGAAGTATTGTAGTATCGTCTGATGCACAGCATTCTTGCCATGGCAATGCTGAATTCCATTTCTTGACAGCTGGAGGAACAAAACAAAATATGTCTTGATACTTCCTCTACCCCGGGCTGTCTCCCTGCATCACTATCTGTCCTTATCTGATTTATATAACTTATGGAAATTATCAGCTTTCTTAAAAAATCCCACAGTCTCTCTCAAAAGAACCATTGTTTCTTGGTGTCGCTACATGACAGTGACAGGACGTGACTTTGTGTTGGTTCAGGGGGCTCAAATAGGCATATAATAATCCAAATATTATCTATATTGTTTAGAATAACACAGAACAAATAATTTATTATAATGCTCAACCATTAGAGCTTATGAAGAGACAGTACCCCCGATCAGGGTCTCAACCCCTCCACTTCCCAGATCTGGTTCTCCAGTTCCCATCATCATACCTCTCCATCCATCTGTCCATGGCCGTCTTTCCTTCCCTCATCCCTTCATCCCTGACCCCCTTTCCTTCATCCACTCATGCCTTTTTTTTTCACATATCATCGAGAGGCTGTGAATGAAGCAGAGACAAGGCCTTGCAGCTGAAGGGTGAAACGGCACTGAGGGGAAAAACGGGGGCAGTGTGACCTGTATTCTGCTTATCATTTAAGGAAGCAGATCTGAGAAATTATTATTTGATTTTGGCAGCTTTATCACTACATACCAGGAAGAGAAATAAATATTTTTTGGCATAATCAGACTCAGTATCAGGTTTCACAGACAAGGGATTTGCCTTTGTAACTTTGTCCATAAAAAAATAGAAAAATGTAAAGTAAAAATAATTCTAATCATGAAGAGTGCTCTCAGTAGTAGTAGTAGTAGTAGTAGTAGTAGTAGTAGTTTTACACAATGTTCCAACTTTTTCTGAATTGGTGTAAAAAGTAAAATTGGCGAATATTTATTTGACATTAAATATGAAACACCTACAACACATACAAAACACCAAATGGAAAGGCTGGCCTCCTTAACATTTTGGGGGGAAAGTGTGGAGGGGATTGGAGGAATGGTGTGACACACAGACACACAAACCTCTCTTCAATTATATTGGTAGGATATCTAGAATAAATCAGATACATAAAACAAACAATAATGTAGAAGAAAGCTGGAGAGAGTAGTAGTTGGTGTACTTTTCAGAGGACATCAGTGTATTGACATAAAGCATGTGCACTGCAGACACTGGTAAAACATTTCCACTGTCTGTGTCTGGCTCTGTCTGAAAAATGTAAATAAGCTGTACAGAGAAAGTAAATTGCACATCAAGGGCTTGTTAATAACATACCTGATAATCAAATAACTGCAACAAGTCGTTTTTGTATGGCGGACAAGTTAATCAGATATATGTGTTTAAATGAACGTCTGAAACATTCTGATAAGTTAAAATGTATGTAAACCTGTTTTGCCAGTGCCTCTGTCAGACACTGATAGTAAGAGAGGGTTTGAGTTTCCCTTCAGGTGTATTTCCTTCTGTCAGTGCTAAAGAGACAAAGATCATGTTGTGTATTAAATATCTATATTCAGTCATAAAGCTAGTGTTATTTCAGTAAAGTAAACTCATGTTCTCTAATTTACTTCTTTATTGTTTCTTGCCATTTTTGTTTTAAGCGTGACTCCAATTAGCGATTTTCATTTCATTTTTCATTTTCTCTGTTAATTTGAGTTTCAAAAAAGGTCATAAATTAGTGAAAACTAACATAAAATTTTTAAGCTGATGCCTTATTTTGTCTGACCAAAAGCCCCCAAAACAAAATGTTCGATTTAAAAGTCCAGTGTGTAAGATTTAGGGGGGTTATTGGCAGAATATGGCAGAAACTTAATATAACATTCATAAGTATAGTTTCATTAGTGTATAATCACCTTAAAATTAGAATCATGGTTTCTGTTACCTTTGTGTGGCCCATTTTTATCCACAGGGGGCGCCAAATCCTCTTGCACCAGGCTGCCATGTTGCCCAGAACAGACTGGTTTTCAGCCTTACGTGCAGAGATTCCTCTGGATTCTCTGAATCTTTTAATGATTAATGGATTGTAGATTCCTGTGAATGCCTGCAGTTTTGTGTTGAGAAATGTTGCCCTTTAAAGTGTTGGTATATTTTTCCACACAGTTTTCCACAAAGTGTTGAACCTCACGCCGTTCATGCTTGTAAATGACTGAGCCTGTAATGGATGGCCTTTTAAAACCCAATCATGATACTATCATCTGACATCAATTAACCTGTTGAATGTTCCATATGTGTGTTTTTAGAGCATTCCACAACATTCCCAGTTTTTTGTGTTGCCCTGTCCCATTGTTTGAGGCCCATGCTGCAGGCATCAAATTCAAAATGAGTGTATATTTACTAAAAACAATAAAGTTTATCAGTTTGAACATAAAACCTCTTGTTTTTGTAGTATATTCAACTAAATATAGTTTAAAAAAAATCATTGAATTCTGTTTTTATTTGCATTTTACACTTTTTTGGAATTGGGATGTAAAAAGTAAAACTGCAGAGTATTTATTTAACATTGAAGATGAAATGAAATGATGAAAAACACACATAACATTGAGTAGTAACTCATATATATATATATATCATATATATATATTTTATGAAAGTACGTCTACAAGAGTGCTGACACATTTCACACATGTCCAGCAGGTGTCACTGTGTCTCAGCTTAACTTTGTGCTCATTTTCTTAGGGTCCAGTAGCTTCTATTTGGCACTTAACACTGAATAAACAGGGATTAGGTTTGAGGCCACACCCTTTTTCCATCTGTCCTCTGCAATTTTTTTCAACCACACCCTTTTCCCAGTATTCATTATTTATTTGTGTTATTGAGTGATTAGCTAAAATCATGCAGCGTATCAGTGTAAAATGTTAAACATTAACTCTGTTTTATGTGAAAAGTTGTACAGAGAGCTGAGATGCAGAGACCCACTTTATCCTGCGCATAGCTCACAACAAAAAGATGGGGGGAAAAAAATTATTTATGTCAGATTTTTCTTTTATTTGATTCAGTTTACAAAGCAGGCAGGTTTACTGTTAGCTCACGCTGCCATCCAAAGATGATCTTAACAAGCAAAAGCATCACTTCTTTATTTCATGCCGTTGGAGCTGGCGGAGTTCCAAATCTCGTCACATTCCCTGTTCAACACCAGTTTTCCATCATTGGTCAGGTGCAGACGGCACATGTTACATTTGGATTTGGCGGAGTTTGTGTGCCACCTGGGCTCCTCACACTTGTTGTACATGACCAGGTTGCAGTCAGCCTGCATGCACAGGCGCACAACGTCCATTCCTGCAGTGTCTGAAGACCACACAGGGTTCCAGCCATAGACGACAAAGTTGCCATCCTCCTGCAGGCATGAAAAAGAGACATTTGACTGTGATCGTAATGTTCATTTTACATTTTTTTTAACGTTTGCATTTACTTTAACACAGATCAGTATGTATCCTGGTAAAAAATAGACGTTTTCTACGTTACTCACCTGGAAAACAGCCTTATACTCCCCATTGTTGGACATCAGGTAGTCTCCCTTGCGGAGCTCATCATTCTTGGACAAGTAGTTCCTGCTCATGATTCTGCAACAAGAAGAAAGTCTGTATTATATCCATCTAAAAAACTGATGTTGCCAAAGCTTAAAGGAGGGTTGGAGGTCTTCATAATTTTTAGAGTTGCAAAATAACGTTTTTTCATGATTTTGTTCTGTTAAAACAACCAAAGAGCTAAAAGAACTGTGGCCAAGCATCAGGGAAGAGAACAAACTAAATTTGTCATAAAAGAGGCTCATTCAGTGTGTATGAGTTTGTTTTTTGTTTTTTAAATAAAAGCAATATATAATACAGCTAATTGTATGAAAAGTTCCTACAAATAACAGAAAAACTCATCTCTGATGCAAAATTCACAGGAAATAATCTGCAGAAAAGACATGCAAATCACTTGTTTTATGCAAACTTTAATAAAAGTCAGTTTACTCAATGATAAACAAGGGGTCCTTTGAGGAAAAAGTTTGGGAACTGCTGGTCTAAAACACTGAAAATGCATTGAAAACTGCAATGTCTCCTTTATGCAATAAACTAATCCTGCACAGAAACGCATGAATCAGCATAAAAGCATAGATTACTTACAGGCTTGAGTGTCCCACCCTGGTCAGTCTGTGAGGAGAGGAAATGGAGAGAGGGGAAGGACGTTAAATTCACTGCATTTTTATATACTTTATCTGGGGGTGGAGAAAAAAAGGGGGGGTGACAAAGAGAGGAGTTGTGATGATCTCACAAGAACTCAACGTTCCAGTTGATGGATAGTCTGCTTCTGGTTAGATGAACTGACCCCCAAGACATCACACAATGCATTCATGGGTTTGGGCTTTCATGCCATGATCTTTGAAGGGGAGTGTCATAAATGGTTATGAATCAGTGATCAATACCTTATTTGGCTACCTACATGGAGGCTTGCCTGCACAAGAAAGCGCTCCAGGGGCGTCACCACAGATGAATGGTGATCAGTAGAGATACTTTTATTGCATAGGAAATAATTATCGTTATGGTCATAATTATAGGTTATGGTTTTAGTTTATCAAATGTGTTGAACTCTGTGCAGGCTCTGCATTTTGATTACCCCGACCTTTACGTTTTATTCTATTTTATCCAATAAGTAACCAGCAATTGAGGTAGCAGTGTGGTTATGTAACAGGGAGCTTTTTTTCTCTCTCTCTCTTTATAAAAAGACCCTTGTTGACTGCCTCCACATCCCCTTGGTCTGTGCATTGTGTAGAGTACACTATGTACCGTGTCGGCTCCAAGTTCCAATAGAGTGCACACAGCATACTGATGAAGTGTCTCCTGCAATGCAACAGGTGCCAGATGCAACCCGGGGAAGTGTTTTTGTATGCTATAGAATAAATTTTCTTATCTAGGTGTATGCAAAGTTTTGCATAGTATAGTCAATTTTCTTTAAGATTCATAGAATGGTATAAACCCTAATATAAAATATAAATAAAAACATGAATGCAATGGTTTGCAAATCTTCTTTAACATCCGTTCAGTTGAATATAGTCAAGATATTTAATGCACAAACTCATAAACTTTATTGTTTTTAGTAAATATACTCTCACTTTGAATGTGATGATGGTATGAAAGAGGCATCCTCAAAAGCCTCAGTCGTCCACAAGCAAGACTGAGATGGGAGGCACTACTTGGTGAAAAACTGTGTGGGCAAATAGTCCAACAGTTTAAGAACCAATGCCAAGGAATTTAGGGATTAAAGGATATTACATGGGCTCTGTAAAGCTTTGGAAAACACAGTTAACACAGTTCATCACAACATCTACAAGTTGAGACTCTACCGTGCAAAGTCAAAATCATTTATAAAAAAACATCCAGAAACACGGCTGACACATTCTGCATGTGTGACAATAGTGTGGTATCATACTAAAAGAGTTCAGGTACTAAACTGACTGACTTATGAAGCACAAAACACAACAACAGAGACCCCAGACTGTTGAGTGGACAAGTCATTTATTAAGCAAGAATGAGAAAGAATTTCACTTTCCAAATTTCCAAATCAGTGCCATCAGTTTCCAAAAGCATACCGACTGTTGTTGAAAGAAAAGGTGATGTATCACAGTGGTAATTATGCCCCTGTCACAACAACAAAAAGTTCAGTTTGACCAGTAAATGCCTTGTCATTGCATGAATGAACTGAATATAGGTTGAAATGAAAATTTATGAAGTTAATGGCGAGTCAAATTAAAATGCTCAACAAGGCCAATTGAAATGATTGACAGGGTTGCTTTACCTCGACCACATGCTTTCTCTGCCATAACCACAAAATATAACGTCAAAAATAAAATTATCTGCAGACAAATCCCTCCCACTGCCCCTTAACTGGCTAACGTGCGACTCAAATGAATTTTTCTTGTTAAAATGTCAACACAGCCTCGTTTTCATCTGATTTCAAGGAGAAGCCAACCCTGTTGCAGGCATTAAGAACAACAAAACAGCCAACTGCCTCGTGGACGTTCTTGTTTGCTTCAAGAACGTAGAGAGGCATCGGTATTTAATTGAACCTTTTTCATTACCAGTTAAAAACTCCTTGTCGTAGGTCTTAAAGCATCCCGAGTAAAAGTAGGCTATTTAACATGCAGCTGAATGGCATCTATCTTTAGCTCATAATGTTCAGTTTGTGTTGACAATATCACAGATGTGTTTATTAAACTATGTTTTCATGTTCATCTTCTATGAAACCTAAAAAACCCAACTTTTAACTATAACTAGCTGATAATTACCAGCATTATATCCTACAAAATGTGACTTATGGTTTGTCAAAATTCTGAAGATTCAACAAGAGGCCATCCAAAAAAAAAAAAAAAGGTATGAAAATGAAATCCCTCTGGGCTGCACAAGGGCTGCTGCATGTTGATACAGCTGAATTTATGTTGGAAAGTGTCTCACAGGCTCTTATTTCCTGTGTCTAAATGCCAAATACTGTGAATGGAGGTGGATGTCAGTCGTTACAGATTAATAGTGTTTGTGTGATTTTGAAGAGTATTAATTTGTGGTTTTATTATTGCTGGTCATGTTATCACAACACCCATGTATCCCACGCAGGAAAAGGAGCAGTGCCTCATGAAGAATTCGGCCCATTGACAATCTTGATCTCTAACAAGTCAAAACACAACATGATAAATGCTATAACATTTTTTCTTCTTTTATTACACGTTACACCTGGAATACAGTGAGCTCACGAGCACAGAAGACATAAATTTCTCACGACAAAGACGACCTTTACATGAGGTTGAATCACCAGCGTTTGATGAGAGCATTACTGGCAATGAGACACTTGGCTGGTTTGCATTTTCTATATTACAAGTGACGCCTGGGGGAGACATCTTTACGAAATCGGCATGTCAGAGTTACAACACTATAATAACACAAGCATGCAACTGGTTAACTACAGATGCTTTGGCTACATGTCATGAAGCAGGTAATTTCTGCAATGAAATGTTATGTTTATTAGCCAGTAGACACAGCCAGCAGCGTAGGGGCTCCACTGTTGTACGCCATTTTTTTGCAGTGCTCCGTCCTGGTTGTCCTCATCTCCTGAAACAAGAGCACATAACCATTAAAATGTCTCTTCAGGCACTATGTGGGGTGAAGAAAACAACAAAGACTACAAGGCTATCTGTTTGTTTTTTAATATAATTTCTAACTTTAAAAATACACACGTCGCACATCTCATCTCCAATAAACCAGGATATTATTATTATTATTAATATATTAATATTATTAACTGAACCAAACTGCTGTTTTGACTTTTGGGTTTCCAAGTCAGTGATTTCTTTTTCTTTTTTTCAAACAACTTTCAAACGAAATCTGAGATGCAGAGAAGTTGCTCCTTAGGAGGTGTTTTAAATTTTTCTAAATTGGGGAACCTTAAACCAAAGAGGGTTAAATGAGGAAAAAAAAAGACTCCACTGGATTACATTTGTTCTCAAAGGCCTGATTTTTGAGAACAATTGGAAGTTTATATGACCTGAATCATGGGTTTTCACTCAATTCCTGGGTGTCTATGGGATCCGGATGATGTTATTTGATCCCAGAGACACTCAACAATTGAGCCAAGATTGCCTAATATTCCTCTTTTAAAGCAGTTTTACAAAAAAAAAAAACAGTCCAAAGGAATTTATTAGTTTCTGACTCTTGGAAAGCGGGGGGGGGGGGGGGGGGGGGAAGTATTCTACTAATTTAGTATTGTCAGGCTCAACCAGGCTCAACATTGATTCCACAGAACCAGAGATATCTTCACGCATTCTCCCATGTCAAAACCTGGCACCTACATTACCTACAACTCCACCGCCAACAGTTTGGTTGGGAATTTGTTAAGCTGGTGGTGGCTAATGCAGCCTCAAACCGCTACCCAACCCTCACTTCTTTTTAACTCCACACCCTCAGATTTGTTTTATTTTATAACTGATGATTTAAGCTGATTTAAGTGACATCACTTGAGGGAATTTATCAGACTCTCAACTTTTTTTTTCCCCACAGCGGTAATACTACCCAAGACTAGAGTAAACATTAAGAGGCGTGAGAGATTTGAGTATATTGAAAGTTTTTAAAAAGTAAATTTGGTTGAGAGCATACAGGAAACTGGAAACAACCTCAGGCACCGCTGATGAAGATAAAGGAAATCAAACATGGAAGAGAAATATGTTGTGTTTTAATTTAGATTTTCTAACAAAATCCTGCCACATGAACAATTTCAAGACAGTCTGGATAACAGTACCTGTGTGAGTCTTGGTTTCTGGATGCAGTGGACGTACGGCTTAGGGTTCGATTCTATCTGGTCATTTGTTGTTTTGTAGCAAACTGCACAGTCCATCAGTGGCTGGGAAGTCATCAAAAACAGAAAACAACATGAGGATGCTGATGAGGGTTTAAATACTGTGCACAGATGTGAAATGAATGCTTCTCGCTCACTCTGTCGTTCCTGAAGGGGCACGTCTGAGGGCTTGAGTCAGTCGTTCCTTTGGGACACCTGGTGGGTTTCAGGTGAAAGTGGTGGTAGAGGTACCTCACACCGAATCCAGACTGCAACAGAACACAGGATCAATTTAACATGAGACACAAATCAGTACCGTAAAGTCTAGTCTAGTCAGCATAGAGTCGTTTTCATATAATGAAACAAATTATGTTAAAATGGTTAATGTGGTTAGTTCATACAGGCAGTGGTGGAAGAAGTATGTAAGTATAGATGTAATACCCTGTTACAAGTATGTAAATAAATTTAAAATCGAAATCTTACAGAAGTATTAGCATCAAAATATACTTTAAGTACAAAAAGTAAAAGTATCCATTATGCAGAACATCCCATTTCAGAATCATATGTATTATATTACTGGATTATAATTTCTGATGCATTAATGTGTAAATTATTTTAATGCAGCAGGTAGTAGAGGTGGGACTAATTTTAAGGGTAGAGGGGTAGCTTAACCTACAATAATATGGAATAATTTTTTTGTTGATTTATAATTTTTTTTTTAATTGATAATCTAAATTTGCAAAGGGCTAACAAAGTGCATGTGAAACAGGGTGAAGTTATCCCAGGGTTAACTCTAATAATAATAATTATAATAATAACAATCATCCTCATCATCATCATCTATGTGTCACAAGAACTCGTTTGAATTTGAGGTCCAGTATTTTTCTGATCAGGCATCTGACGTGCTATAAATAGTGCTATAACTGACACATTTAAGAGACTAGAGCAGTTGAGTTTCTGTTCCTATAATGCCTGTACTGTGATTGGCTGCAGGCTACACACCACTGCCCAAAGGTTAAGAAGAAAACACACAGGCAGTGGAGCGCCCTGGTTTAGTAGAATGTCCACGTCATGTACTAAGGATGAGTCCTTAGCATAGTGACTCTGGTTTGATCCCAGCCTGTGACCCTTTGCTGCATGTCGTCCCCTCTCTTTCTCCCATCCTTCCGGCCTGTCTTCTTCCTCCTGTCCATCCAACAAAGGCAAAAGGCCAAAGAAAATACAGGCAGAGGAGAGGGTTTCTACAGATACAGATACCACCACACCAGCACATCTTCGCCAGGAAAATCATTCGGCTGTGCAAGAAGCTTATTCCAATTTATATTTCCGCTTTTTGTTAGGCAGCGATCTTTAGTGGGCAAAGGAACGCATGACAGGAGAAGTATAGGGAACGACAAAGTCCACATGTGGTGGAGGTGGGGTGGGTGGAGGGCTCAAACAAACACAGGACTTTCACCCGCGAGAGTCACAAACACCACAGGACTTTCACCGGCGAGAGTTTCAAACAAACACTTTCAATGTATTATTTATTTCCTCTATCAGGCAGATCCTCTCCCATCTGCCTTGGGTGGAAAGCACTTTGGCTCAACACCTGTTATTAAATGTGCTATGGAAATGAACTGACTTGACTTGACTAAGCCACAAATGCAGACACTGCTCTGCCGTTTTTTATTTTACTCCCCCAGTTTGCCAAAGCTCGTTGAGACATCTATGTCAGACCTGGAATCAAATATTATAATGCTGGTTGAGGCAATCAAGGTATTTCTCTCTGGCAAATGCTCTATGCCCCCTCTATTCGGCATGATTAACGGCTCCACTATATCACCAACAACAGATTGCCAGACTCCCTTCACGAGGCAAATGAATTATATGTATTTTGCTAAAGAAAGGCAAAGAAGAAACAGTCACTAATAATGATAAATCCAAGCCTTTTTACCTATAATGTGGATTCAGACAGGGAGACCTACTGTCTCCCCAACGAGCCCCTCACAGTAGGAATCAAGGGTCACCCTGATATCAGAGGTATTACGGTAGGAAACCTGGAAAGTCTTGTTAACCTCTATGCAGATGATACAGTATTATATCTATGCAACCTTGCTCAGTAGAATTTGTTGAATCATTCAGGAAGCTCTTCGGCTACATAAACAAACGAGGTAAAAGTGAGTTTATGCCTCTATCAGACAGTAGAGACTCAGATTTCCTTAACGCTCTGCACTTTAAAGTCATAAAGTATCATTTCAGACACTCAAGATACCCCAAAATCCCAAACATTTCCCACTATGTTGATATGGTCACAAACTTAAAACTAAACATAGAAAAGTGGAAGGTCCTGCCCCTTGATATGATCGGGCCTATCAATATTCAGGTGTTTTTGTATCTATTTCTGAATTTACCAATCTTCCTCACTTCATCCTTCTTGATTCCATTGTTTTTCCATTTGTTTGGGGATTTAAAGCCCATCACATGACAAAAGCACTCCAGCAAGAATCAACAAATGAGGGAGGCTTAGACCTTCCTGTATTTAAGAACTGCTGTTGTGCAGCAAATGTTTGGATTTGTACTTGATGTATTGGTTACAGAGAGACACTCCTGGCCAAACACACAGTGCAAGCAAAAATATCATAAACTGACAGTGCATTTCTTCCCATAAGAGTTTATCTTGTCTGTCAGGATGTTTAAATTCTTCATGCTTCAACAGTTTGTGCTGCAGATTATCAGCTCATATTTGTCTTAACTGCTTGATAACTGATACTACGGTCTTGTGGGACTGAGGAGTAGAAACATATTTCTGATTTGCAGCTGTTTCATGTTTGGATTTTCTCCAAGCTAACTGAAACCATTCAATGTGAAAAAACTTACTTTACTATTATACTGCGCTTAAGCAGCGTTTTCAGGTGTCTTTACTTTTTAATTGGTGTCTTTTCAACTTTTTTAATTGTACCACCTGCATTTTAATGGATTTAATTTTTTTTAATGCATTTTAATTTTTTGGCATCATGTCACAGGATTTCGGAGTAAACAAGTTTAAACTTTTAATGCAGTTGCTTTTCCCTGACTTTTGGCTCCCATAGTGTACACAGTTGCCTTGTGCAGCTGAAAAGAAATTGCTCCGAAATGAAAAAATATTAAACATTTAAACAATCAAATCATTCAACTTTTTTAATATATGGCAGGTAAACCAAATGCACAGTGCAACACCAGCAGAACGTTTCTTCCCATAAGAGTTTATCTTGTCAGGATGTCTGGTTTAAATTCTTTATGTGAGGTTTCTTATTCGGATATCAGCTCATATTTGTCTTAATTACTTGTGATCTGATAATCTCGTGGGACCGAGGCGTAGAAACATGTTGCTGATTTGCAGCTGTTTCATATGTCAGCGGTGGATTTTCTCCAAGTTGCTGTGTCCATTTAATAGGAAAAAACCTAAACGCTGCCAACTCACAGTGATAATTTCATAGCATCCAGTGGTGGAAGAAGTTTTCAGATCTCTAATACTACACTGTGAAAATACTCCATCACAAGTAGAAGTCCTGCATTCAAAAATGTATCTAATTAAAAGAAAAACATCTCTGCTTTCAGCTGTGTGGTGATACCTTTTGCAACTAATTCAAGAGAGGTTTTAAATAGTTTGTTTAGCTTAAGAGGTAGGAGAACCTTCTCATATTCATAAAGGATTATTCAACTATTTAATCTTTATCAGAAAAATTCAAAATCACCACATTTTAGATGCATGGTTTTGCTGTACAACCAGCAGAACGTTTCTTCTCATGAGAGTTTATCTTGTCTGTCAGGATGCCAGGTTTAAATTATTTATGCCAACAGTTTCTGCTTTGCATATGAGCTCATATTTGCCTCGACCGCTTCATAAATGATACTATAGTCTTGTCGGACTGATGAGTATAAACATATGGCTGTTTCATATTTCACCGGGGGATTTTCTCAGAGCAAACAACTGAAACACTTCAGCAGGAAAATCGGAAACTCTGCCAATTAACACCAGTGGGAAAATGGGCGTGTTTTTTTTTTTTGTTTTTTTTGTTCATTTATTTAATCTGTTCATTCCATCAAAGACACACCTTATCATTAGTTTCCTTGCCAGTACTAAAGCCCTGCTGAAAACATGGTGAAACTTGAAGTGCACTTGACCTAAAGCAGATGTGAAAACAAGTATGCGCTTGAATTTCCTGCAGGCCGAGTGACGCTGCCAAAACCTAAACGCAGATGCTTCCAGGAAGCCAGACTTCTGCTTCAGATTCGTCCTACTTTCATTCACTTTTTTTTTTTAACTTATTAAGATTACAGTTAAAGATTTGGATGCTTTGTTTTAATTAGATGTTTTTTTTTTATCTCCTGAGGACTTTCAGGAAAAAGTTTCTTAAAAATCTGCTGAGTCATTAATGTTCACTGAAGTTACTATGAACAAGTTGTCACACAGAAAATGTTATAAATCAAAACATACACCTTCATTCTTCAGGCCAAGAACTGCTTAAAGAACTGAGAATTAAGTCATAAACACAGATGCCAGCTTTACCTCAATGTCTGACTTCTCCAGACTCTTCAAAAAGCGAAAATGGTGGTGCACCCCGGCATGAGAGTTGAGCTGCTCTAAAGCCAGGTTCACTCCCATCTTGTAGCTATCAGGCAGCTCATCGTATGGATCCTGGGCCTCGGCAGAGTACAGCAAAGCTGCACCACAGATCAGCAGCACCAACGCAGCAGCCATCTTCTTCCGATTGTGTGAAGAGGAAAGCAGCTCGGCTCAGAGGGTTAACACCCGCCTCTCCCTGTGGGATCAATACTCACATGCAAAACAAGTCCTATTATGGGTGTGTGAGTAACACGCTGACCATCAACAGGCCTTCTGCACCAGCTGTTTACTTTCTATCTGCAACTTCCCGTAAATCCCCGGTGGACGCAGATTAAAGCTTGTCTTAGAAAACAAATTCTCCACGGGGAGTTTTGACAGAAGAAACTGCCTGCCAGAGGAGGAATTACACTCCTACCCTTAAATGTTATTACAACAGAGTCCTGGATTAGTCACCAAATTCCTGGAAACAACCCAATGTGCCATGAAAAGCCTTTTGGCTTGAACTCATTTGGCTGCGCTTCATTAGCTCCCTTGTTGTTGCATTAACAAGAAAGTGGGTCACTTATAGGAAACGGGGTTTTTCTTACTATGTAGCTGGTAAAGAAACAGTTCATTCTGAAATGAAACTGAGTATGCTGAGTCACACTGAGTCACAGTTATGACCACCAAATCAAACCGTTTCGACACTTGTTGATCTGTATAAAGCAGAGGCATTGATGTGGACAAATGTTCATATACTTAAGTAAGATTTTATCAGTAAGACAGTGTAAATTACTACATTACAAATAACAGTCCTGCATTCTGAATCCTTAGTAAAAGTACAGGAACAGAAACTTCTTAACTAGCAGATCGTTTCTTAACTGTTTGGTGACCAAAGTTTATAACAGGTAGAACCTGATTAAGGAAAAAAACACCACAGATGAACAAGTCATTGGGCCTCAAGCAAGAATCACACGTACAAACAGATTTGTTCTTCACTGACAAGTGATTTAGGAGAACTTGTCACATTTTCTCTCAAATGCAAACCTGTCGCAGGAGACGTGAAGTTATTCAGCTGTTGTCCAAATCAAAGTTATTCACTAATGACTGTATTTTTCATTAGTTTGAAGTCAATGTGGAGCTAGATGGACCTGCTTTGTAAACAGTTCAGTAGTTTACCAGTGGTTCAAAAACCGGGGGTTTGGACCTGATGTTTGTTTATTGACTGGCCCGTTGCCTCCTGTCATTTTGTCAAGTGTCTGATGGGCAGAGCAAGTTGAATATACCTGACATACAGCATCAAACTGAAACAGATTGTGCACACATGAAACTTTAATGATAGTTAGTGACACAAAAATCTCACTCATATGTAATTTAAACATACCATACTACAGAAAGAACACTCATAAGGTTGTGTGAATATTAACAATTAAAGTAGTAATCTGCTTTTAGTTAAAGGTATACAATGCAAGGAATAAAAATAATCCCTCTTAGTCATCACTTATCATTAGAAGTCAGTGATGGTGTCTGTATCTGCAGAGACTCTGCCTGTATTTTCTTATTTTCTGATTATTTTGCTATTTTATGGTCCATTTATAAACAACAACTGACAAATCCTGCATATCCTATCTTTAAACATAATGAGAATAGCTTAAAAAAGGCACAAAGAAATGCTGAAAGGTGTCACAGTAGAAACTAAATGAGTCCTCCAAGCATTCACTCTGTTCCTATTGATGCCAGAAGAGTTGGAGCTCCACTGCTGTAAGCCATTCTGTTGCAGTGGTTCACCCTGGTCGTCTTCATCTCCTGCAGTTCAGAGGAAAATAAATGGAAACACAACAGAAACGGTCTCATTAAGTTGTGCGCCATGTTTGCGGTCATTAACACGGGTCAAAGTGAGCTCTCGGTGAAAAGACCGACCTGTGTGAGGGCCGTTTTGTGCACGCAGTGAATATACGGTTTGGGCTCCTGTTCAATGTTGTCTTGAAACGTTTTGTAACAGACTGCACAGTCAATCAGCGGCTGCATGAATGCACACACACAAAGAAACAGCACAAAGGCAAGTTAGAACAGGCACCCGCCTTTCAATCCTGCATATTACTGAGTTCACTAATCAGACAAAACTTACTCTGTCGTTTCTGAACTGACACCCTGTGGTGTCAGCGGTTCCTTTTGGACAGTTGGTGGGTTTAAGGTAGAAGTGGTGGTAGATATATTTCACATCAAAGCCAGGCTGAAAGAGAAAAGAAAGAGAACAAGGAGGATGAATAATTCTCAACTGCCTTCAGGGACTTTCTCTGATAAAGTCATCACATTCTTTGATAATTAGACTATTCCCTGAGGATTTTAATCACTAAATTCTGGGAAAACATCCCACAGTGAGCCACAGCACAACAAAATTCTACATACTGACTCTGAAAAGCAGAAATTCTGGAAACTACCTCAATGTCTGACTGTAAGACACTTCTGAAGAAGAGAAAGTGGTGCTGGATCCCTGCGTGAGAGTGCAGCTTCTCCAGGGCCACGTCCACTCCCTTCTTGAAGCCTGCAGGAAGTTGATTGTAGTTGTTCTCCTGTGCATTGGAGCAAAACAACAAGGCTCCAACGCTGAAGAGCAGCAACAAAGCAGCCATCTTTCTCCCTTGTGTGTGCAACTATGAGGGTGAGTGGGTAGGGCGTCGGACCGCCCACTTAAGTGTTGTTCTCCTGAGCAGGAGAGAACACCCAGCCCTCTTTCTCCTGGGGGGAAAACAGTCTGGAAACACTTTTCCAAGCCCTGATTGTCTTTACTTGATTATTTTGATTCACAGCAGATTTTAACATGAGATTTTAATGTGATGCCCCGAGAGCTCAGTACACTGAAAAGGTTTTAACTAGTTTCCTTTGCATTCTGTGCAAATTGCAGCACATTTCTGTATTTGGTCCTGTTTTGTCTATTTGAAGCACATTTCTTGATTGAAAAGTCAAATTCATATCATCATTGTAAAATTTTAATTAAATATTATTTCTCAAACTGGGAAAACGATCATATTTGCAGATATTTTACCTGTGCATACATTTTTTCATAGTCTGGCCCCACTTAATAGGTAGTGTAAGTGGTATTAGAAAGTAACTTTAAGCAATCAGCCTTTCCCTGTTGAGGAGCACAAACCTGAACCACTAAAAACTCCAAATTTATAGTTGAAATGCAACACTTTGCTCCCATTTTCATGAGTTAAATTTTATGCATACAGACATTGTATTTCTGTCAAATGTTCACAAATTTGTTGAAGGGATCATTATCTACTCACCCTCATACTAACTGAAGAACAGGCTTAGTTTCACTATTCACTTAAATTGTTTGGGACATTCTGCAATGCTGTTTTCCTTCAGGAAACTGTTTCTGGGCCAAAAAACTAAACCTGACCTTCAATCGGCACGAGAGTTAGTAGATAATGACTGATTTTTCATTTTCGGGTGAACTATCCCTTTAAAATCCATGTTAGTGGGCCGTTGTGGCAAATACAGGACACTCTAAAATGTGCAGTTTTATCTTGAAAAAATACATTTATTGGCCTTAAACTGTGAACGGCTACAGACCACACCACAACTTTTTTATCCAGGAAGAGAAAATCATGACCTGCCCAACTCTGCCTCTGATTGGCTGGCACTCGCTGCCTTTGCTGGTTGGATTGATTAGGTTAAGGCGTGAGGAGGTTTGAGTTAGGGTAAGAATATCAGGATAAGCCAGTCAGAAGCAGTACAGCAAGTCCTCATGGAAAAAATGTTTGCTTTTAATGTTGTTTATATGCTATACATTTACGTTGCTAAGTCTTTAAGCCTATTACCACCTTGAAAACATACGAAAATTGAATGATTTCTGTCTAAACTAGATGCAGAAAACCTTCTTTAATAGGTTTTCTATTGGACAATAGTCCAGCCTGTTAACAACAGGCTGGACTATTGTTAACGGCGTCTTCACAGGTCTGAGCCAGAAATCAATCAGAGAGCTGCAGCTCGTCCAGAACGCCAAGTCCTCACCGACGCCAAGAAAGTGGAGCACCACACCAGTGCTGAAATCACTGCACTGGCTTCCTGTGTGTCAAAGGATAGACTTTAAAGTCATTTTGTCTGTGGTCTTGGGCCTAAATACATCTCTGATTTGCTTGTACGTTATGAAGCACAAAGACCCGTCAGATCATCTGGAGATTCAAAACCAAGCTTTAGCTTTTGTTAATGCAATTTTAATGTTCTTTTAATGTTGCCTTGTGTCTGAATATATAAATAAACTTGCCTTCCATAGTTTAAATCCAATTTGAAGCATGTACCAATTTTTTGATTCCCCGAAATGTTGCTTCCAGTGTTCTTGCGCTACACACACCAAGTGTGAAATCAAATGTGTGAAGTCAGCCAAATGGCACCAAATTTGTCACTCATACATCATATCTACACATGGCCACCAAATGTGGCTGCAAAGCACAAAGTGTTCAGGATATGATATGATATGATATGATATGATATGATATGATATGATATGATATGAGCCTAGAACAACTGGAAACAAAGAGAAAGAAGTGAAAATGAAGAGTGAAAAAGAATTATTATTATTATTTAGAATTATTTCAAAGGGGGATACAGTAGTGAAGAAAGTTTGAGAACCTTTTCCAGCTTGGTACCGTGGGTGGTTGCTCAAAACGTGTAGGAGGAGTCAGAAAAACAAAAAGATCTAGACAAAATTCAAAATGGCAAACCATGTGTGCAACTAATCTGTCCAAAGACAACACGACAGAACAAACAGTCGGGATAAATAGAAAATAACTTTTTATTTGTCATCAATATTTCAACCATTAATGTACAAGGGAACATCAGCAATAGCCTCTCTGCCTTTTGTATTGCTTTTGAAATGGAACAACATTATCAGCGTATCAGCATTTTTCACGACTTTGACAGATACTTTGGCATACACACAGATTACCTTCACTCCATCCACAGGCACAATAAGCAAACATAAAAGTGACACTGCCTACTTCTCGTCAGCACCCTCCTTCATTGTCCATGGCCATGACGCAGCCAAATGTGTGTGTACATTTAAAAAACAAAAGGTTCTGTGACAAACAAATCTTCAAAAACAGCAATAATGCCTCATATTGCAACAGATAAATAATGGAGAGATGTTTGATTCATGAGTGCAAACTATTGTAACACGTGTGTCATCTCCTTACAAACATGACAGACACTTGTAGCTGATCACTTCATGGTCCCACAGGCACTTGAGATTTTGTGACACCAAACAGGCACAAGATCACAAACGACAGTCAGGCTGAGATGGGACAGTTCAGAGGGGAAAGTAAGTGTCTGAAACACACACACACACACACACACCCGCGAGTAACAGAGGACCGAAAATTTAAGGTATTTGACACAGTCAAAGCTTTAACCAATCCATGTCACACTGATACAACATGACACAAAACAAGAAAAAAACATATATATATATTTTTAAAATCCTTCCCTCTCAGCAGTAATGCATGAATATTGAGATTGTCTACACAGCTTGTGTGGAAATTTGGTCGACCATGTTCACATGAACGTGAATGAAACGCTTAAACAATTAGTCGATGCCAAAAAAAAAAGAGCGAAATCATGATAAAATAAGGAATGTTAGACTACGAAATTTACTTAATTTACGCTAACAACAGTGTTAGGAGATGTGAGATGGCTGGACTGCAGCTTATTATTCTGATCACAACGTTATTTACACGAGACATTTGGCACTTAGACAAAGAAACCAATAAATTACAGTGATTCCCATAAATCAACCACACCAAGTGAGACCTCAAAACATTAGTACATTAGTGCCCTAAACATGTGCGTGGAGACATTTAGAGTATATTTATTATTATGCCACTGTGTTAATCTTCTCCTAAAAATGTGTTAATATGATGTCATGGCATTAGTGTAATGACAAATTGCATTTTTTCTGTTTTTTTGTTTTTGTTTTTTGTTTTTTGTATTTGGTATGCCATCATCATCACAGTCCTGCATGATCTCCCTCTGCTGGTGACCTTAATTCACTGCAGATAATTTGACATAAAAGCCCAGCTATCAACTCAACTGCTGCGTTTGAGCACAAAAAAAAAATGTATTTTTAAAGAAAAACAGGCTAAAAATCACTCACAGGAGCTCATTCAAGAAGCAAACTAAAGCAACACTGATATTTAATGGATTCAAGAGGACGCTAAGGAGATAAAATGATCACATAAAATACAGTCATTGTTCAGATTTGGTGTCTTTAAAAAAAGTGCTACGAGCTTCCGGAGGCGGGTAAAGTGATCGGCTGTCTAAAATAAGACAGAATGAGGAAAAAAACACCTCTCTGTATACCTTTTTAATTCCTTCATAAGGCGCTTAGTGAGCTTAAAACATGAAAAAAGCGACACACTTGAATAGCAATAACTCGGCATGTTAATATAAAAGAATAAATCCCATTTATCCTCCACATATTCAATGTGAATCAGAGCAACCTTTCAGGGCTAAAAATTAATCAGTCTTGCACATCTATCATCTATGGTAATTTAATTTAGAGCTTGAGATTATTTGATTTGGAATCTCTTGTCCCCTGAAATATATATTTTAAAAAGTATATTATGAGTGAACTATCTGTTTGATCTCCTCAGTTGGATTTCAGTCGCCCAACAACAACAACAATCTGATAAATAGATAACAACCAGGCCTCCGACATACTGTACGCTAATGTGTCAGCGGTGCACAGTGATGTGGCATTAGATTGTGAGTGTTTCAGTTTTACGGTCGGTAGCGTGACTGACAGCTTTTGGTGTGTCCACTAACAGGAGCTGAGTGGTGATACGAAGGCGTGTCGCAGGTTACACAGGCATGTGCATCTCCGAGTACTCATCGTGACAGTCGCGCTCGTCAAACTTCGGCTCTGCGTCGTCGGCGTCCAGCTGGAGGGGAGAGAGAGGAGACATGAGGGTTAACGGTTTGAATATTTTTCATTTCACATATTACATAAGAACATTTTCTTAAAAGAATTGGTCTCACTCAGAGGCATCATGAATATATTTTGGTCTGTGGTGTGATTTGTGAGATGGTTCAAGATTATCTTTGTGGTATCTAAAAGACACATTCACAAGTATAGAATATGATTCTTCTTCTGTAACTGCAACATAATTAATTAATTAATAATAATGATCTCCTGTTATAACTTTAAACCACAGTTCTGTTGTGACACTGCTGCAGCAGAGGCAGTGGTGCAGGTGTATAAAGCGGCACATTGCGCCCTCTTGTGGTTCACTTACACATGCAATCTCTCTGGGGGTGAAGATGCGGCGCAGCAGGAACATCTTGACGGGGACAGTGAGGATGAGGACGAAGGGGAAAGCCAGCGACGCCTGGGTCGACATAACAGCCCACAGGACCGCCAGACACACCACTTGGATGCAGGTGAACAGATGCATCCGCAGCGTACGGACCTGGAGGAGACAGGTTTACAGAGTTATACAAAGAAACAACTGTTGAGAGATTTTGTTGTTCACTATATATAATTAAGACGGTTTAAGATGTAGATAGATGACTTGCATCATTTAGTCATGGATCTGTTTTTTGATCTGATGCTCCTGTCAGTCAGATTCTCTGGCGTGCAAGAACTTTAAAATTGTTCAACATAATTTAATATATTTTATTCCACACAGACAGATTTCTTAAAAGATCTTGAAAATGTTTACGGGTGACTGAAAACGCTGCCTGCATGTTTAGATTTTATAATTTAGCTTATTACTAGAAGAATTATCTCACCTTGCGTACGTAGGTGTGGTCGGGGTGATACTTTGGTGGCATGAGCAGCAGCATCATCCTCTCTGTTAACTGGATACCATTCAGTGACATCACACCCATGTAGAGGAAGATACCAAACAGCACGGCCAGGGGGATCTGACGCAGCAGGTCGCCTATCACAATGGACAAACCTGTGCAGACGAAGAAGTGGGAAATTAAGTGTTAAATACACTTTAAAATGTTCAGTAGCTGTAAAGAGCAGAAAAGAGATTTCAGTGTCACTTACCAACCAAGATGGCCACCAGGAGCCCAGTGACCCTCTGCTCCTTCACCTCCTGGATGCGAGGCTTGTCTCCGGGGGCGACGGCCTTACTCATGACAGTCAGAGCGTTGACGTGGGTCACCGAACGAACGGTGGCGGCGGCCATCCACGGCAGGCCGAACAGAGCGGAGCAGCCGCCCAGCACCACGATGAGCAGCAGGTCCAGATGGAAACCAGAACCCTTCACCAGCATCCGCTCCTTCTTACTCACTATCAGCCTGCAAACACAGACGTAAACAACAGGGTCTGGATGAGTCAACCAGACGTAAGGTCGAGTTTGTTGATGTGTTCATAGCAGACAGCTGCTGAGCCAACTGTGAGGGTTTTTTTTAAACTTTGATTTAAGAAACACATCTTCAACAAACGCTGTCTTTTCCATCTATATTCTGCACGATGTAATTCAGAAACACAAAATACTGAAGTCTAGACAATATGTTGACTGATATTATAAAACTGTGTGACTCTGCCCCAATTTAGACTTCTACTTTTGAATCTGAATGTTACAGCAGTGTATACAGAAATAATTTAGCCAGTTTTCACTTCATTGGCAACTGAATAACCAGTCGTAATATGTAAAAACATAGTGAAAAATCCTTTTTAAGTCCTTCAAATATTATTTAAAATATTAACTAAATACACTATCATAAAAAAATTGCATCTTTTTTATGTTGCAACATCAGTAACTCTAAATAAAAGCCCCCAAGTGAATTATCTTAACAGGAAGCTCAGGGTGAGGCTTGTTTTTCAAATTAAAAGCCCCAAACTACCATAGTTTGTTAACAGGAAACTAGGGATGGACCTAGAAGAACCTCCACAGCACAGCTACAGCTAGTAATACTTATTATTAATACTATATTACTATGGGGAAACACACAATCAAAATTTCTTGAGAAATTTTATAGCATATTATTATCTTTGTTAAAATGGCATTACATTGTAATTTGTTTAGGACTAAAATCTCAAAGTTTAGGACTCAGACTTGCGACTTGCAAAACAACAACTGGTACTTTAATATTTCTACTGATGTTCAAATTGTCTGCCTTCTTATTTTTTGTTTTGTAAAACTGCCTTTTTCTGGAAATTGCTACATTACCATAAGACTTTAAAATCTTGTTATATCAGTCTCAGTCTGCAGAGCAGACATTTGGTGAATGATATTTTACCTTCAATCAAAACAAACTATTATTATGGGACACAATGGTGTCATAATCTGATGATGTTCCTGCACGGTGCGAATCACAGAATAACTCACGTGGTGATCTGAGTCTCCATGAAGATGAGGATGAAAACCAGCAGAGCGGGCAAACAGCAGGCGAACATCATCCAGATGGGGAATTCACCATTTGAACCCAGAGGACTGATGATCCAGCCACGTTTACCGGGACTCGTCACAGAGAAACCACGAGGAACGCTCAGTTTCTGCACAGAGGACGACGACAGGAATGAGAGTGACAAAATGCAACGAGGAAGAAGACGATTGTCTGTGATGTCAGTATTTGGAAAACAAGTTAAAGTTAAAGGTCAAACATTTATATAAGATTAAGTGGTAGTATTTGAATCTTACCTGTGTGTATGTGTCATTTATACTGTAATCCACCAGGACCATGATGAGGATGGCAATTGGTACACCGAAATCTCCAATAACTCTGCGAAACTGAACCACAAAAGATATGTTTGAGCAGAAATGGCAACAACAACAATAAAGAAAAAGGTTCTGCTGAAAAGCTCCAGAACTACATGGACCTTGTTGTAAGACTGTTTTGTCAACTAATGGTATAACTTTTTGTTTGTATAACAGTGAAAAAAAAAAATAAAATCTTTATTATCTCCTCACCCTCCCTGGGAAGAACGCGCTGTTCTTGAACTTTCGCAGGTAGAACGCGATGAAAAACGTTCCAGCCATGAGAACCAGAGAGAGCAGCGCGGTGTTGGGCTCTCCTCGGACCGTCACCGTCACCGGCTGCGTGATGTTGCTCTGGACCAGCGTGATATTCTCTGCCGTGGCCGTGCCGTTGTCGAGGGAGCAGCGTTTCAGCGGGTGCTCCTTGAAAATCTGCAGGACGAAACAGAGGGTTCAAATCAATGCACAACATTTCACCACAGAACACACACACAAACGCGTACCCGCACATGTGCACCATCTTATTATTTATCACTCTTTTAGATACCACAACCACACTTTGTGGAAAATGAGATTATCCTGCAGCCAAACACCTTTCAAGTCTGTGCCATAAAAGCCTAAAAATAGCAAACCTTCCAAAATCATAATCCTGGATAATAGTTAAAACTTTTAATCCATTTAACTTTCAAGGCCAATCAATCTCAAAAGACTTCAGGTGAACTTGGTAGAAAAACATACTCATTTCGACCCCGAGGTTTGAACACTGTCCAAAGATCAGTCTGTTCAGTTTAGTGTCGGGGACGTGAACCTGCAGCGCGCCAACAAAAACATTTTCTAATCAGGAGTTGTTATTTCAAGTCTCAGGTGTACCCTGCCGAGCTTGATGAAGGTCTCGCAGATGAAGATGAGGGAGATGAGGAAGGAGAAGATCTCCTGGGTGAAGCGGGAGACGAAACGGACCAGGAAGCTTCCCTCGAAGGCCACGGTGACGACCACGATGATGACGAGCCAGAACCCGATCCAGACGCGGCCCGTCAGGTACTCCATGTCGTTTGCTTTGCAGAACTGAACAGGACACAGAGAGAAGAAACTCTTCATCCGCTGGAAAATTTTCACAGCAGCAATCAATCAAAACACATCTGAATTTTTAATTGAGTCCTTATTGAGCTGATTTTTCTAAAACTTACACTGTAAAAAGCTTCTTCAAAGACTAGCAGCGGTCCAGAGAAGCCCACAACGAGCAGCGGCTGCGCTCCGAGTAAGCAGAAGATCACACCCTGCACTGCAGTCGACACAATCAGCTCAGAAACACCGATCAGACCCTCCGTCTTCTCACCTAGCAACAGACAAAGACAACTAATTAGCACCATAACAACAGAGAGTGTTTAAAAGGTCCATCAATGGATCATAGAGCGAACTGTCAATCAATACATGAACGTGAAAGGGATTTGACATGTGAGACGATCAGCTGTGAGTACATCGAAACTCGACTCTTCTTTCTCATGATCAACTCACCCAGCAGGCCTCCGAATGTTATGGCTGGAGAGAGGGCAGCGAAGTAGATGAAGATAACTGCAGCCATGCACTGACTGTTCAGGGCGTCCTTGAAGTCACTGAGGTACTTTGGGTAACGGCGCCGCACGTCTCGAATCAGCCCGCCGAAGGGGCGTCCGGTGCGCTCTAAAGGATCGTCTGACTTCTTCAGAGGTGTGAGGAGGGCCTCTGTGTGACGGAGAGAGCAGGTTAGCAATCACCTGACAGCTTGCTTTAATAAGGCCACAGATATGACATGTGAGGAGACGCTGACCTTTTTCTTCGAGGCTTTTAGGCTCCTTGGCCAGTTTGTCGACCTGCTCCTCCCTCTTGCGCAGCATCTCCCTCTGAAAGCGAGCGACCGAGCGCAGCAGCTCATCACCTCCCATCTCTGACGGCGGCAGCACGATGCTGCAGTCCAGGAAGCTGTTGATGGCGTTCAGCAGGTCCTGCCTGTCGTCTGCCAGGTACGCTGCCTCGTGGAATTGCTGGATGAAGATTCAGATGTAAAAACAAATTTAACCAATAAAACAACTAACGAGGGGGTTCTAGTCTATATCTCTCTTCTAAACTACTGTTGTTTAGCTCTTGTTTGAACGTCAGATGAACAGAAACTGAGCAAAAGCAATATGCAGGATTGTCTTTTTATAAGACAGAAGGTAGAAATGAAGGAAGCTGATTCAAACTTAAGTATCATGATTCTTTTTTTTGTACAACTTTTTTGACTCCTGGATAATTATATTTTATTTTCCCACGAAAGTTGGCAAAAATATGACAACAAAAATTGCAATTAATCGTAATATCAAATTGCAATGTATATCAAATTAACAACTGTGTATTGTGATCGAATCAGGAGATAAGTGTATCATCCCAGCCCTGGTTGAAGGTGCATGAAAATGAAGGGAATGCAAACTTTTATTCCTTTGTTAAATTCTGTGTTTTCTATAATGATGAATAAATTACCTTGATTAATGACGTGAACTAATGAACTGTAATCCAGGCATAATATGGAAAAACTGAAATGTGCCAGTGCCACCTCTAATACACATTATTGCTTTATTCTCAACAATAGGGTGTGTTTCCTCGTGTGTAAATTTTATTTAGGTGAAATCTTATATAAACTTTGATAAATAAATAAATAAATCACTCAAAAGCATCTGAGTGCTCTTTCAGCTTTATATATTTTTAACTTTTCCTGGAAATGTGCATTACATGAGTGGAAAAAAATAAAAATGAAATGAAAGATGTGATCTGGGTTTCTGGGTCAATCCTTCGATGTCTCCACCTCGCTCACCTTGTCGGACATGAGTGTGGAGATGGAGCGTCCTATCTGGTGGTAGTCCATGCTGGTGGTGGGGGGTCCCAGCAGAACAAAGAGGAACCTGACCGGAACAGGGACCTCGAGGACGGACTCCAGCTCCACAGCCTCCTGCAGCCGCACAAACGCCATGGTGGGCTGCTCCAGGAAGTCCACACTGCCTGGAAGACGGCGAAACAGAACAATCAACACACAGACAGAACTACACAACAGTGAAAAATAAAGTATTTTAAGCGTGTGTGGTTTTTGATGCTTTAGTGTGAGGTAACTCACCCACAAGGACGACAGTGGCTTCGGCATTTTCAGGAATCTTCTCCAGCAGCTTCAGCTCATGTTTGGATTTGGACCGATGCATCCCGGTCACCAAGTTTGGCTCCTTCTGCTGCAAATGGAAGGAAGTTCAAGAAGTGAAATGATGATCGCGAAGAATGTTTGTAACTGAGACTTTCTTTCAGAACTAAACTCACCTGCACCTCGTTCTTCTCCATGTCGATGCGAGTGTCGGTGTCCCCCACTGTGTGTGTGGTGCCCATGAGCGGGTCGGTCACCGATGGCTCTGGCTGATGGGTGTGATTGGCACTGTGGTGATGAGCTATCAGACTGCCCAGACTGGCTGCGGAGATGTTTCTGGGGAAAGGGCTAGTGTGCTCCTTCTCATCGCTCGGGTGACTAGGGGAAGCAGGGAGAGGAACAGTGAGGGCGAGCAGGAGGAAGAGAGGCAGAGCCCAGGCATGAAGCCACCTAATAGCAGCCAGGGGGTGTGCAGCAGTGAGAGCAGTAGAGAAAGTTTAATCGCTACTCAAACAAACAAACATTAAAATAAGGGATAATGAATAATGAGTCATTATTGCAAAATTAATGCCAACAGGGTGGTGCAGGACCTGACATAAAGTGGAGGGGTCTTAAATCACACTGAAGGTGTTTGTTTTCACGGTACATTATCCCACATATTGCATGGCTACATAGCAATGGCCTGCTTTTCAGAAATAACATACCTTAGAATGCTGTAATTGACCAATCAGAATCTAATATGGTGCAATAATTTCCCGAAATCAAGTCAAAATGTCTTGTGTCATTATGCACGCTGTAATGGTTAAAAGCAGGGGCAAAAAAGGCAAAAATATTCAAAAATAATTGAAAGGGTAATAAGAGTTAAGTATTAGACATTAGTCTTTCAAACTATTCCAGAAAACCCAAATCCTTTGACTGCCAGTTTTGGCATTGCTCCAGACTCGGATTTGCAGAAAGCAAAACTGAACGTGTTGGCTTTTACTTCTGTACCATCTTACTAAAGTGGAGGGATTCTGCCCCTCCTTCCCACTCAGACTGGATTAGAGACGTTATGTCCTGCATCAATCTGGAGAAAAACCACTCGGGCAACAAATTTTACAAAGTGTGGCGCCCCACGACAGTAATCTCTTAGTATTTAATATTCTTTTATTTACTTTTTTCTGCTACTATTAAAGTATATTATAGATATTTCCTCTGTGTTTTTTGTCTATGAATTTATTTATCCATAATTTAGTCTATATCTTCTGAGGTTAGCTGTGGTTGTCTGTGTGTTTGTTTTTGTTCTGGCAAATGTGACATGGGTGAGTATTTGTTATCGACAATCAATAAAAAGGCCTTTGAAAGAACAGGAACAAGGAACAAGGGGAAAAACATTTTTGAATGCAGGGGGTATTTAATATCCTCTTGAAGAGAAATCCCTGCTTGTTTGCTGCAGTCTGGTGCTGTGAGTCACCTGTGTTTGAGCAGCAGGGCCCTCAGGACGTTGGCTCGGTCCTCGGCTTTGATCTGGTCAGAAATGATCATCTGCTCCACCACCTGGTGGGCGATGCCAGGCAGAGTCTTCTGGTCCAGGTCCAGCAGCACGGCACCTGTGGTCAAACACGTACTGAGCTCAGCACTCTACGAACCGTGTCACTGACTTTTACATCACGTCCACAATTAACTTGGTTTCTAACTTTTACCGTGTGAGATGGTCTTTCGGAGCTCCAGCAAACTGCGGAAAGACAGCGAGGCCACGTGAGGTTTCCCCCAGCGGTCGGTCTCCTCCTCGACGTCCTCCTCAAACTTGATCCATCGAGCCGTCTCCTTCCACTGCATCTCCTGGTTCTTGTCCATGGTCAGCTCATTCAGCTCCACAAACACCTGGAAACAAGGTCACAGAGTGGCACACGCAGGTGGAGGTTAGATACGGCAGAAAAGATCCACAGAAAACAACATGCACCGTTCAGCATGTGCCAAATATTCAACCTGAAGGGATAGTTCAGATTTTTTTAAGTGGGGTTGTACTCATCCATAGTCAGTGTGTTATCTATAGTAGATGGTGGTTGACATGCCCCGAAGTTGTACAACGGTGAGCAGGATCAGCACAAAAATGTATTTTAGACATAAAACAGAAAATTACCCATGAATACAAGATGAGTCATTGAAATCAACATTTTTAAATCAACAAAATCATTTTTCAAATCAATATTTTTGTAAAATTATTCATTTTTTTTGGTAAGTAGCAGTGCAATAAGTAGGATAATGTACAGTGAGCAGGTTGTAGCTGTAGGTTGAAGAAGCTGTGAAATAATCCCCTTCCGGATGTTTCAAGACCCCGCCGTGCATTGCCCTTTTGGGATTAACTTCATAATAATGACCTGATCACTGGATTATCCCTTACATGATTCTGACTGCAGTCTATTGTAGGTAATATACTGACTATGGATAAGTACCTCATAAAACCCTGCTACAAAAAAATCAGAACTATCCCTTTAATTTCTTCAAAGCACTTTGTATTTAGCCAGTTGATACACTCAAACTTTTGCAAAATTTTGCATGTCAACAAGAGAAAACAGACTCCATGCTTACCAGGATACCAAGTGATTTATTTAAATTCACTCAACACACAAAAGATAAATCTTATGTTATTACCCTACAGCAGATGTTCAGTTTAGAAAACGTTGCATAAAAACACAGAAAAACAGCCAATGAGATCTTAAAAACTTAATTTGAATGCAGAGACCGCAATCTGTTCTGCATCTCTGAGCATCAAATATCTGTTAACAGGTTATTAAACGAACACCATGCTGGTCAGTCAAATCCGCTGTCAAATATTCAAAAAACGCTCCTTAATTTATCATCCTGTGCCAAACTACACCTGCTGCATGCCCGTGAACTCATGCTCACACGGCTCAAACCTGACTCCGGCCGGTCACCCAGCCTCACCTTCTGGTACCGAGCCATTTGACCGGTGTCCGTGTCCAGCAGGACGCCTTCTAGCCGCGAGGCGGAGCGGTACAGAACCACCGGTAACGGCTGGAGGAGCAAGACGGTGCAGGAGAGGACTCAAACACTGACAGCAGCGACAGCAGCAGCAAAGAGGACGGGACCCTCACGTTTACACACATACCCACAGGTGACTCTCCCTCCCATCACACACACCTGACAGGGACCTGTTGTTTACTGGGGCTGCTGGGGGCTCAGGGCTGCTGTGTATGAGAATGTGTGTGTGTGTGTGAGTGTGTTAATAAAACATAGCTCTCCCTTTCTCAGGAGCTCCCAGTGTCCAGTTACCTCAGCTCCTCTCCCCCCTCTTTTTTCCTCTCCATGTGTGAAAGGAAAGAACTCATTCATTCATTTTTAATTGTCTCCTTCCCTGCCTGTCCCTTCCACAAAAGAGACGAGGCAGAGCCACATCTGAGAGAGGGACAGAAGGGAAAACATGTCCCAGGATTTACTACGATTTATAGTCACTTTTGGGGCAAATTAAGCAAAGTCTAAAGTAGAAAATTAAAATGAAAACACAGGACTTGTTGTTGCTGGAAAGGAGCACTTGTAAACTTCTGATTTCATAATCTACTGGAAAATATCTAAAAGATTCTAGCTCTTTGTATGTATTGTGAATCTACCAAAGTGAAATGACAAAGGACATGTTTAACAAAATAAATATAGGTACTGATGAGACCGAAAAGAAATTAGTTAAAACCAGGAAACAAACATCATCGGACTTTAATTGACACGTGTCCTGCTTTGAAGTTAGAGAGGATTGATGACAATGAGAGCCCTGGGACGTCTCACCTCATGTGGAGTTCGGTCCTGTTTACGGCTGCGAGTGGTCGGCTCTTTGTGGTCTTTGCCGATGTGCACCACTTGTCCCTTGGTGCTCTTTCTGACCAGGTGTCTGCGCACGCCGGGAACATCTTCAAAACGGTGACCTGATGGCGAAGAAGGTGGGGGAAAGAAGCGGAAGGGTGAGATTCGTTAAAGAATACATTCCAAAGAAGACAGATTAGAAACAATTTGGATCTTAGATTACAAGTGTAGGATGGTCAGTAATGTATTGCTGTGGACAGGGTCAGATATTTGGTTTATATAATAGCAATTTCTCATCAGAAAATGCTGTCTAATGGCATGATAAAGAGGTGAAAATATTTTAAATTTAGCGTACACAGCAGTCCAGTGCTTAGCTTCATACAGCGCCGCTGCTTCTACAAACTGAGGACATGTTGACCGCCATCTACTCTACGAAATATACTGACTATGGATAAGCACCTCATGCAGCCTCACTTCAAAAAATCCAAACTGTCCCTTTAAGTCACAAACGGTAAATTATAACCAAATCATCAGCATATATAACTCAATAAACATGCTCTCCATTTAACATATCTGAAAATTAAATCTCAGCCCAGTACATAAACAGTACATTTATCTCATTTAGTGCTTCTGCAGCCCTTGGCGTGCACACATCGATGACCTTGCACCCCAAGTTCAAATCTCAGCCCACCGAGTCACAGAGGGCCAGGCCACTTTGCTTTTGTTTGTGGTCCCTCAGCAGGGAGTAGAGTTACTCAGGCTGGCAGCACGACAGGCATTGAAAAGGATGTGGAGAGACGCTGGATGGCAAAGACACAACACGACACTGCGAGTAGGAATCGAGTTCAAAGATCAATGGACCGGCTGGCAAAAACTCTGCTGATTCATTCAAGTAGAACACAAAACTTAGTTTCAACTAGGGCTGGGTATCGATCAAAAATTGGTTATAAATATCTTGGCTTCAATACTGGCTCCTGAACAATACTGTTTTCAATACTAAATCCATTTTAACAACAAGAAAATAATGTGACGATACAATTACTTATTTTAAAAGAAAGAAGTTGTTCAAAAACCTGGTGACAAAAAAAAAAAAAACAAGTGTTTTTCCTGGTTAGAAAGCCAATCATCAGCATTATTAGATCGTGCTACAAGCATGCTGCATACTTAATATCTCACTGAGGCTGATTAGATTTATTCTTTAGGCACAGATATTTGGTATTAAGTGACAAGGCATTTGTGCAATACTTGATAACACTGAAGCAATTTGGCTGGTGCCATAAAAGTATTGAAATTCAGTACCCAGCCCTCGTTAAAATGCTTCGAAAAATCTCACTGTAATTCTCAAAGCTGCATCAAGCATCTGAACTTCTGTGTCCAAAACCACAATTACACAGAAAAATAATAATCTTACATCAAGAATAAAGGTAGGTACAGAAATTAGTGCGATTCCCTTCAAGAATTCCAGTTATCTTACCTTTATCAGGGCTTGTATGTCCTATGAAACAAATAATGAAGCTTTTACGGTTCTTCATCAATGTTTCAACTCATCTAAAGCCTAGGCAGTCATTGCAAGTACAAAGTGATAACTGAGCTGCTATCCTGTTCATTCTAGCTTTTATTGTCCCCCCATGATGTCTGAGGTTTGGGCAGGTCCTGGAGTAAAATGAGGCCTGACTGGCACACAGCTCTTGAAGGAAAGAGGAGGGTTTGTGGTGGGCGTTGGTTTTATCGCTGGCACGGCTGTCTGACTACGTGCCCCCTCGCTGCTCAACCTGCTGCATGCGACCTGTGCAAGTTTTGACAAATGTGGAAAAAGTTGACATTTCTTGACCGGCGCCTGACCCCACAAGGGCTGAAACCATCAGAATGCATCAGCGAGTGGAGGTGTTAAATCGCTCAGGTCGGACAAAAGGGGAGGGACAGTGATCTAATAATTCCTATTGTTGACCGGCAGCCAGAGACAGAGACACTTTCCCAGGATGATTTGCGGTGGCGGGAAGCAGATAAAAGAAGATGCAGAGAAGAACTGGTGATGAATGTGTTAGGAGGCTCGACTCTGTGTCACATAACAATATCAAACCCATGTCAAACTCATGCCTCCATCCACAGCCTCCTTATTTAGCCTTCTGGTCCACTTAACTTTCAGTCCACTAATGATTCAAGGTTGTGATCTGAGGGCCAGGTTTCACAATTAGCCACCATGTTGGCTCGGGCCCGAGTCCAGGGGCCTCAGCTGACAGCGGGAACGGCTAATTTAATAATGCGGGCCTGTCTGCCACACTCTCTGATAAGCTGCTGCTCTCCGCTGAGAGGTCGGCTCCCTGACGTAAATCTCCCCGGCCCTGAACAAGACCCCGTGCTGGGCCGGGGGGCCGGGGACGTCACAGGGCAGCGGGGAGCCGACTGCTATGTACAGTAGGAGGGACTCGCAGTGGCCCCCCAGCCCTGATGTTTCTGGAGGAATCTGAGCATCAACAAATCCAAGAGAAAACTAGGCAGTGCTGATCAAATATAAATTGAGATTCTCTTACTGCATTGTCTATTTCTCATTGAAAATGATTTAAGAAACACATTGTGGTGAACCATTTAGCTGTAATATGAGAAAGTTTGCAACCAGACATGCATGCATGCAATGCAATTGGATCCAGAAGCATCTTGGTCTGCACCCACTGATAAAACCCTTTGGAAATCAAAAATTAACACAGAGATCTTGTGAATTAGCCTAGGGATGCCACACTAGTCTCCACCAATTCCTGAAGGAAATATCTGACTTTTTAGCAGCTAAATGCTCTACTATGTTCACCAAACAGTCTCTAATTGTGACTGTCTGCCATTTGGTGCTAGACAGGTAGTTAGACAGGTAGCTGACACTGATGACTGGGTTGAGAGCGAATCAAAAGTCGTAGGTTGTAAACCAAACAATAGATACAAAAACAGAGTTTAGTGGATTATAGCCCCTTTAAGAAACAAAAAACACAAACCACAAAGCAAGTTAAACAAAAAATCTGCAAAGTGAGGATTCATATAAACTCACTCTTGATGCCGTCCAGGTCAGCAGAGGCCAGCGTCTGAGCCTCGCTCTCGTCAGTAGGGATGCGCTGGTACTTGGCCTGCTCAGCACCCGTCATGTTGCCTGTGCGCCGGCGCTCTTGCAGGTCGTAGCTGCGGCTGGCGGAGGACACCCGGGACAGTGGTATGTGTTCAGGTGGCGCTGCCTGGAGAGTGGGGCTGGGAGCGTCGGGTGAGGATTGCTTACTAGATAAAAGGAGTAAAACGAGACCAAGTTGTAGCTCAATCGACAACTAAGAGAGGAATGATTGTTTTTAAGTTATTTTTATTTTGTTGATTGGACACTTTCCCCCACAATTATTTTAAATGTGACGCTTAAAACATACAGACAAAAATACAGACTTTTAAAATCTTATTGCCACTGAATCACAAACATTTCCCCTTTACTGTGCTCCTCTTATAGTTAATTTCTTTTTCCCCCCCAATACTTGGTGATTTGGTTACTACAGGAATAACATCTCTACACTTGGGTTGGTTATAATCTTCTGACTCATGTATTAGACTCTTCTAATGCTGCTCCAAATATAATACGTTTGCACCTCTCTGCTCAAATGCACAAAAAAACTATTAAAAAAGTACACAGATGTGCCAAGAAAAGATCCTCAGCCGATACAAATCCCTCAAAGCACTTTTGAAATGAGCATAATGAACTCACCGTCTTTTAAACGTCAGGTGTCTGCAGCATTTCACAACCGTAAAACTCAATTATTTCCCCCATATATCAGAATCTTTTATAAAGCAAATCCTCTGTTATTATTAGGTTGTTCTCCGATCGACTGAAAACAAGCAACAGGTGTATACGCAGCTTTATCCGAGCCCAGATGAGACCCTCATGAAGTGGAACATGTAAATGTCATAGGGGGAGCCTGCCTGGGGCTACTGAGGTGTGTTGTGTCGTCTATAGCGACAGGTGATATATGTGTCTCTGAGGAGGGGATTACTCAGGTCCATCAGATCAAACCCAGCAGGCCCACTGGATGCCTGAGACATGGTAACGTACAGTGTGTGCTTCACTGACCAATCAGACGTGTGCCTGAGCTGCCTCACCCAATCAGAACATTTCAACAACATGGCAAAAACATGCGTTATGCAATCATCACAGCAGGTAAAGCACGATTACAAACCAGAATCTTTTTTCTTTTAATCTAGTCAAAGACTCACTCTGAGGAAGAGGCATCTTCGGGATCTGCTCCCTCCGCAGACTGCGGTACGATGTCCAGCTCGCGAGCTGAGTGGGGACTCTCTTTGTCACGTTTGGCCACATGGTCTTCATCCGAAACAAAGAACTGTGGAGGGAACACAGAGTGTGAGAGCACTGCTTACTGTAAAACCAGTAAAAACGCTCAATACATCCTGGCACACTTTTATTGACATTACGGCAAAACTTACAGGATTTGCCTTCCCGTTGGCTCATGTTATAAGAATCGATCCACCTAGAGGTGTCAGGATAAGCTAGGATTGTTTACATTGCCTCTTGTTATTTTATATTGTATTGTTTCCCGAATTAAATTAAATTAAAACAAAACAAGTTATCTCAGTCATGTTCTACTAATTTAGTGGTAGTAAATAGTATTCAGTCAGATTATAATCAGGTTAAATCTGGTCTTGTTTAGTGAAAACTAATAACAACCAAACATGAAACCTGCTGATGAATGATTAAGGCGATACTGAAATATTCATAGAGGAAAAATATGGTGGTGCTTCAACAGCGAGTGAGCAGGTTGGGTATCAGAATATTGAACAATGAACGCTCATTCATTCACATCTTAATGCAAATCATACAAAACAGTCTGACCTCCCTTTACACCGGAATTAACAGGGATTCTCATTTTAACTGGACTGCAAGAAGATAAAACCAAGACCACGGCCTGACCAAGACGTCAGAGGGCTGGTTTTATCTGCTGGTGCAGGATAATTACAAAGTGATTGATTTATTATGATGGGCTTAATGATTACAGTACTTTACAGCATATGCTGCCATAAAAAGTACTTAAATTAGTGTCATGACAAATTTTATGCTGGGGGAGTTTCTTGAGAATAATATATTTATGGTGCAACTTTGCCTCCTTTATCATAACTTCTTGACAAGTTATAATGGATCCTTGCTAAAAAAAAAAAAAAAAAAGTGCATTTATGTTGAAGCTGAAAAAATTAGTTGATTAAATGATTTGCAACTGAAAATTATCAGAAAACAGCTGGTTTCAGCATCTAAAATTTGAGGATTTGCAGCTTTTTCTAGCTTTACGTAACAGTAAACTAGTTATTTTGGGGTTTTGGACTATTGGCTGGACAAAATAAAAACGCAGAACTCGTGTACTCAAAAAAAAAAAAAAGGCAATATGAAGGAGATGACCATGTTTCAGTACAGAAGTCAGTTCCTCAGTGTTTTTACACTCACTTATAAATCTACTATAAGTATGTAAAAGTATGAAGTTGAGTTGATTACCTCCACATCTTTGACTTTCTCCGACTCCGGAGCCGAAGTTGTCTCCGTCCCCTCCTCCTCCTCCTCCTCTTCATCCTCTCCCTCCTCTATGGGGCCGCTGCTGGGAGCATGGCTGCTTTTGTGATCTTTGTCCTTCCTCCTCTTCTTGTTGCTCTTCTTCCTGCGTCCCTCGGGGGGCAGTTTGGACAGAGGTCGGTGGATGTGGTGAGAGGAGTGACGGTGGTCTGGTCAGAAGAAGATACAGGGTTTAAAGGTTACTACATTTGACACTTGTATAACAGGTCAAAGTGCCTGCTGATAAACTCCCAGGCTTGCTTGAATGTTTGAAAAACAAGGAGACCACCGTGTGCTCACATTCAATATCCTCCTCATGGTAGTTGTGGTGCTGTTCATCAGGTACAGCAGCAGGGCTGAGGATCTGCTGGAAACGCTGGACGCCCAAAGCTTTGTTCAGGTCCCCATCATCCTCCTCGTGAGGCCGTGGAGACCCGTGTAGTGATGAGGCGGCAGGAGCCTCTGGCTGCAACACAAACAATAAATGAACAAATAAATTAAAATGATATGTAACTTCTGCTGCTAGGGGTCTCTTACATCAAAACAACAGCAAAAGATATAGTTTGATGATGCTGTGAAGTACCATGGGAGCGTGAGTTGTTTTCTTCATTGCTAAACAACCTTTACAGATGATAATTAATGTTATGTTTAGTCATGACTTCCTTCCTTATTCTCTGACATGCCGAGTTTCCCCAGATGCCACTGACAGACAAACAATGACATGCACTGTTACCTTGTACAAATTTTTCTGGGTTTGAACACGCAACCAAAAAACTTCATCACACAAGTCTAGTCGTTTTTACACATTTTAATGCAGAATGTTCCAATTCCATACTACATACTAGTTGTATATATTTTAGATTCTATAAAGTATATTAATCTTTATACTCAGGATTTGTACAGCAGTAAGAGAGACTTCAAGCAATTTCAATGTACCAAAGCCCAAAATTTCCAGACTCATCACATCTTAATCGGTACTATAAATGCAAGGTGCAAAAGAGAAAAGTCTGCACACTGTTAGACTCCAAATAAATAATTTAATTCTCTTTTAAGGAAACGTTTTGATCTGGAAGGATAATTTTCAGGTGAGATGAAACATTGCCTTAAAAGACAAAAACTTTAAAGAAAATCAAATTATTTGTAACTGTGTACAGACTTTATTCCTTTGTGAGGTAAAGATGTTCTTTTAATAGGCCTATGTATACCCAATTATTGATTAATTTCATAATCTGAGCACGGCAGATTAAGAGAACTTCGGATCCGAGTAGTATTTGCAACTTGACAACAACAAAGTGTTTGCTTTGGCTCATGAAGCACCTTTAAGTTTCAGTTTTGGCCCTCCAAGGAATAAAAGTTGGGCCCCCCTGCTATACACTGTTTCTACAGTTAGTATACAAGAAAACACCCATACTATTTTTTTATATATACCAAAAGGAAATGATGCAATATGTGCACCAAGCAAAGACAGTCTTGACAAAACTGCCAAAATGCTTCTGCCAGCTGAACCGAACAGAGAGGGAGGAAAATATTTTCCCACTAAATAAATAGTTATTTTTTGTATTCTCGGGTGTTTCTGCTATCGTTTCTTCACCAGCCCCAATTAGTTGTTACTGTTTTCCAGCTGTGATAATCTTCTACTTTCCTTTTGTGCATTGCACTGTAGGAGAAAAGTGTCCATCAGCAGCACAAGCAAACACTAAGAGTTTTTGCGTCTGCACACTGACAGTTTTGGGTACACACTCAACACCTACTTAGTCTGCAGTGTAGATTTTCACTCAAACTGACACTAGAGGGAGTTCTGGCTCCACAGTCAGGACATCATATGACGAGTCCTCTCATGCATGCCTTCCTGAAAACCAGCCTTAAATTGGAAACAATAGCCATATGCATTGATCATTTTCTCTTTTTCCACGCTGCGGTGGTGTGACAGGGATCATGTGGGTGATAAGAGATCTGTTTTCTTGCAGCGGGATGCTGGGCCCTGCTGTGCCGGGCTCTGCCGGTGGGATGTTGTGATAAGGATTAGCTGGAGCGATGCAGCAAGTGGATCTACTTTGGCTAACAGGATCGTGGTGTAGCCACCTCACGGTACGGTAAATGTTGCCATGACTACTGCACAGAGGCCTCAGATCCTGCAGTGAACCCTTCCTGTGGCAAAACTCAGGGGCCACAAGTCATCTGATGCTCCCACAAATGTTTCTCAGGACACCCAACATGTCAATCATATATTAAGTTTTCTCCAGTGCTGCAGGGAGTAACTGAAAGCACGTCATGATATACAATTACTCCTCTCCCACCTCAGCTCCTGCTTATTTTTCTGGCTCACACTTTTTCAGTTTATACACTGCAGGCTGCTAAAAGAGGACACAAATGACATATAAAATATGTAAAATTACAGAGTAGTATTTACTCGAGCACTACACTTAAGTTAAAAGCATGTACCTCAAAATTATGGTACAGTACTTACCTACATTTCAAAGGGGAAATATACATTTTACTCCACTGTATTTAAATGACAGATAAAATTACTAGTTACAGATTAAGATTTAAGAGGAAACATTTCATAAGATTAAAAAATTACAATAGCTTGTTAAAGATTATTTGCTTGTAATCTCTTATGATAAAACAGTGTCTTATTGGTTATATTTCAGGTGTCTTTTAGTTGTTTACAGTTCCATCAAAGAGACAATCACTCTCTAAATATTTTAGATGGTTTAACTGAAATAACTGTTAAACTGTTTCTACTGTGTGGTACAATGGTTGTCACAATATCAGATTTTCACTACATGATTAACAAGGCGAGTATTCATATTATTGCAATATTGACAGAAAATTTTAAAAATAATAATAATTATGCTGTCAGTCAAATACATCTTTAACTTTAACTATGGAGGTGGAGAGAGAGTCCATAAGTTATTACAGATGATTTACTCACTGTTTGCATATGTGTATTATTAATATTATGATAACATTTAATTTTTTAAATGCCACAGATCTTAAATGTGGCACAAACAGTCAGTGGTCTGCAGTGTTTTCACGCCAATGTCATATCAGCTCAGCTCACTGGGAATCTCAACTGAGATGGTACCAAAAAAAGTATCAGGTTCTCTCCACAATTTTTGACGTTGGAAAACCAAGACAGGTCGAGCAGAGTTGAGTGGAGCCAAGCCCGAACCACACAGTGGTTCTTATGGTCTAAGAGGTTAAAGACTGTATAGTCAAACAAAAATTATCCCTCCCAATCATCACCCTCGACCCACCAGAAGTGTGTGGTGACGCCTGCATCTATGGAGACCCCGCCCTCCACCCAAACCTTCTTATTTTCTCATTATTTTACTGTGCACAGGACGCTTTACCAACCCAAAATGTCAAAAATTATCATCCTTGAAATGAGACTCAACAATCTACTATCTTTCTGGTTGGTTTTCCACACAGCAACGGACAAATCCTACTTATTCTGCCTTTAAATCATCCAATATTTCACAAATATAGCATAGATTACAGAAAACTGTTTTCTTTGCTACACCACTCATCATCATGACCACATAGACTCATCTTGTGACCCTTTGAGGGTGCCCATCCCCTATGTTGGGAACTCCTGGACTATCTAATGATATACAATGTAGTTAAAACTAGTTCAAACTTGATCCCCCTCAACCAGCCACAGTAAAATGCTGCTTGTGGATTAATGCATCAGTACAAACCTTTTTCATGGCAGCAATTGTGATATGAAAAAGTAGTAGTAGTAGTAGTAGTAGTAGAGTAAACACAGGCGTTATCAATGATACTTTGACTTGTTGCAGAGTAATTTTACATTGTGGTTTGCTGTCTATACTTCTCCCAACACTGCAAAGTTTTCTTTTCAAAAAGCGTGACAAACTGCATCAAGAACCAAAAATCAAGACATCACATACAGAACAAGAACTGTTAGTTACTTATACGCACTTTGTCGTGCACCAAGGTACCATTTGAATTGTTCCACTTTTAACACAATGCGTTCGACAAGAGACGAAAATATGAGCAGAAAACTCAAAGGTTCATCATGCACATAGCTCGACATGTGTTCATGAATGAAGGAATGTCCAAAGGAAGTGTGAAGAAATGGTTCCCATGACCCACAAAACCATGTGGAGTTCTATTCTCCGACACACAGGTGACAGAAAGAAGCAGAGACCCTGCACTGAACTGTGGACAAGCGGAGACTCATGAGTAAAAAGGAGAGACAGGTCAGCATGCCAGGCACTCATTGAATATTGACCCAAAGCTCAATTCCTCATAGAAATTTTTTTCCTGACAGATCAGAGAAAAAAAGTTCAATTCAGCAAAAGAAGACAATTCAGCACTAAAGACATAAAAAGCTCTGATTTCTTTCACTTTCTTTCCAAATTAAAAGTCCCTAAATGGTAAAATGTTGCTCTTTTCAAGTTCAGTTTTTCATTAAAGCATGTCACAAATTGAGAAGAGAACCTTTCTGTAATCAGGTATCACCCCATGTTCACGTCAGAATCTCAATACTTCAATATTTAATTAGATGACTGATCCAAAACCCTTGAGTACACACGTATCCTATCCAGATGTGCGCTGCTACCCTATCCGGCAGTTTATTTTTACAGAGCTCTCATTCATATCATGGTTTCACAGTGAATCCCTAGAGGTGGGAGAGATGTGTGAGGGATTTCTCAAAGAGGCGAGAGAAATTTCCACAACCGAAACCATGTGCAAAAACAAGCCGCAGCCAGGGAGCCAAGCAAAAACAAAAACTGACCAGACAATGAAGAAAATTTTCACTTTAAGAGTAGTATTTCTCAGTTTCAGGGACTTACCTCGCTCATGGCAACGTGAGCTTAATCGCAATCAGCGTTTTTGGTGGCAACAAGCGGCGGTGCCCTCCACCATGACAACACTGGAGCTCTGACCCTCAACACGTCTATTAAGAACCGCAGGCAGGAGATATCCCTCTCCTCCCTGCTTATCAAAGCCGCGTGATGCCTTAATCAGAGCCCTATCGGCCAACCTGCCACCTTCACCAGCCCGCTCATTGTGCCAAGGCAGAATAAACAAGACTCTCGTTCCCCCTTTGAGGACAAATGCTGAATGAAAGGACAAGCCGTGTTTGAACAGCCAGGAACAAAACCTGACGTTGACATTCATCTCCACGTTTTACCTTTGCAACATGAAGCCTAAATATTGACCAAGGTGCTCTTAGTAAATGCGCCTTGAAGGGCAACATAAATGCATAGGAACTAAACATCTTGCAACTTTCAAAGGATGCATTTTTTATGGCTAATATTGATGGTGGACTTGTTATTAAGTAACAGGCTGGACTGAAAAGTGACTAAAGTTTTGCTTGTGCCAGAAATAATGACAACTTCCTATATAACAAATGACTGAAAGAAACATAGTTGTGGTTGATCATTTGACAGGTGAACAAAAACTGATCTTAGTAATTCATTAACCAAATAAAAACGGTTATATGTGAAACCTTTTTAGAAAAGATTCCACCATCTTTAGTCACTTCACTTTTAATCTGCACACTGAAATGCCTTCGTGCAGACGTGTTGTACCCTGCAACAAGAGCACTCTCATCACTCCTGATAACAGTGACACTTATCCTTTACAAGCAATCAATAAGACCACAACAGAAAAGAAGTTACGTTCACTTATGGGAATTAGCAGGTAGCCGAGAAGCAAATATTTGAAATTTTAAGCCTGCAGCGTGTGCCAAGCAGAATGAATATTAGTGGGCACAAAAGAAACACAGGTAATACAATTTTTTGTCTTTTTTTGCTTAAATGCTTTGAATTCAGAGCTTGAGATCTGTGCCCAGACCCGACAGAACCCAACAGAACCCGACAGGTTTGGGTCAGACCTTATTTCATGGGCTTACATTGCATTTGAACTTGCAGAAATTACTGCAAAAAAAAAAGTATATATATTTTTTATACAACATTAACAATAGACTATGCATGAATCCATTTGCAATCATGTGAGCTAGCTAACTTACTACGTCATTGTGCAGGATCTACCAATAATGGCAAACTAGTTAGCTACATATTACTGAAACGTATTGGCCAACATAGTATCCAAAGTGTACAGACATGCTGGTGGATCATTTTGCAACTTCACGGGTGAGACTCTGACATAACCTCCACCTCAGCAATGACCGGCGGAAGTGCAGAGGGTGACGTTAACACACCTAACACTAGCCAGGCTACAACTGCTGACTCAGCAGCTACAGGTAGTCACCAACAAGAGAAGACCTGGAAATATTCAATGCAATATATGCAGAAGGGGGTCCCTGCTCTACTGCAGCTAAGGGGTCCATGCCCTGCAAAACATTGAAGACCCATGCTTTAATGACAGCATGCAAACTTGCTAACAATCACAATGCTAGCATCTGCTAACACAAAACACAAAGTAAATCTGAGGCTGATGGGAGTGTTATTACTTTTGCAGGTAACTGAGTAAATTAAAATGTTGACCTGATGATGGCTTTACATGGAAAGTTAATGGATCACCAAAGTTTTTACATACCAACAAGCACAAACATCTGCACCAAATTTCATGGCAATCTGTCCAATAGTTGTTGAGATACTTCAGTTTGGACAAAAGAGGTTTAAACGCAAATAACTCACCAGTGAGCATGAATTTTAGCCACAACAGACTGAAGAAAAAAACAAAACAAATTTAATGTTCTTTAGCATAAATATGTTTGAATTAATTGGTGCACTTATTGTTGAAATATTAGCTAGTAGTTTGTGAAACAACACAGTTTGCAAAGTTTTAAAAAGTAGTGTGCGTGTGCAGTGGTTGTGTTGTGTAATGAGGCGGACACTCGACAGTGTGTGGAGGCTGCAGAGGAGATTATCTGCTGTCGTGAGGTAGGCTCAAATCCCACACAGTCAGCACTGTGGAGGGGAAGGGGGGGAAGGCTGGCGGATGTTGCAGTGATCATGTCATACCGTGTGGCTGATGAGGAGTCATTGCATTCCTACATATCTTAGCATGAGTTTGCAAGGAGATCCGACTACACAATACGCCCCGAGTTAGTTTATGATTATTCTGCGAAAGTGTGTGAGTTGTAACCCAGTTTTGTCATCAGCCAACTGTGAGTTTTGTATGCAAGCACTGATTTTCACAACCTTCCTATGACATCAGAAATTAAATGGCTTGTTTGCGCTGCTTAAAATCAAATACAGATGTATACGTCATATACTGTGAATTTAATAAAGAGCTCCTCCAGACAGTCTGAGACTGGAAAATATTCTTTGTTTCTGCTTCCTGTCTGGTGATTATATTTGTATTGGACATTGGGCTTTCAGCAGTCAACATCTTTATCATTTCATGTTATGCAACCAGGGTTTTCAGTAGCCAATATAATTTGCCTGAGATGGTGTTTTTTTACACCTCTGTTTTATCTAAGTTAAAGATGATCAGCTGATAAACTGTCTGTTGAGTTAGGAGGATTCTGCAGTGGCTGCTAGTTGCTTGTCACAGGAAGACTATGATGTTAAACTAGTAATAAAACACGATGATAGGCTGGAGGTGTGAAACATACTCATCCTTCTATTTGAGGTTGGATGGCTCAGTACTGGATACTGGCCGTCTCACTGACTGTCACCGATAAGAGCACTATAATGTCAAAGTTCACCACTGCAGTAAACGCATGGATGGAGACGTGATGACAGCGAAGCTGGGGTGCATGTCAAGGTCTAGACCAGCAGTTCCCAGCCTAGGGGGTCCAGGAAAACTATGAGGACACAATCTGTGTAAGGAAAATTACTTTGACATTGAACCTGCATAGAGGAGTCATCTGTGGACACAGTCTGGTTTAAGGAGGAGTTAAATATTTTGGGAAATATACCTTTTTGTATGTTTGCTGAGAGTTAGATGAGAAGATTAATACAATTTTCAGGTAGACATGGAGCTACAGCCAGCAGTGCCTAGCTTAGCTTAGCATAAAAACTGGAGAAACGGGCAGAAACGGCTAGCGTAGCTCTGTCCAAAGGTAACGAAATCTGCCAACCAGCATATCTTAAGTTCACTAATTAACACCTTAAGTCTTGCTTGCTTAGTCTTTGCAAAGAACAACGTGTTAAATTGTCCTAAGATAAGGACAGCTGGTCGTAGCTTCCTATTTAACTGAATGACATGACAGTGTAATGTGTCATTGCTCATTTCTGACCAACACAGTTGTCATTTACACCCCCACATTGTGTGAGTAGTTTGCACCCATAGGTGTGAGTCTTAAAATAAGGTGTGGTCAGGCCCATTGTTGATGCCTTGTTATCTTGAGGCAGTAGAGATTGACGCGCCACTGAGCGACAAAAACCTAAAGTTAATGGTGCAATATCTTCCTGCTATTTAAAGCTACTACTGGAGATGGAAGACACAGAGGATCCCCGTCTCCTGATATCATTATACTGTTTTTAGGAGTGTGTGCCAGTTCTCGTAATGCCAGAAGACGAGGACACACTCACCGTTACATCTTTGCCTATTTCACCTCAGGAAGCTTTCCTGAAGAATTCCTGCTGCATGCAAGCAGACCCAGTTCTTCAGCAGAAAACCATTTGCTTCACCAACTTTCTGAACCTGGCATTTAAATAGCAATGTACCAGGTGTAGGAGAACCTGGCTTTTAAGGGGAATGGAAGGTAACTCTATGATTGGTTTAATTCATATTACGCCAAAAACACACCTATGATTAATTAAGAGACAAAATACATAACTTATGCCTTACTTTGAAGATTATGTGCTGTTTAACCAGCAAAAGTAGACAGACACACCTTATTTGCACCATGCACTTTAGACCCTGTGCTATAGATCATTTAATTAGAGACCAAAGACTTTCAGCCAAAAAACTGTCTGGCAGATAGACCTAACCCCCATAGCACTGCAACCTGATGTTTTTACACTTCATATTTTATATTAATTAAACAAACAACATAGACACAAAATTAATATGAGAGCTTTAGAGGTGGTGAAAGATGGATTTTGTTACCTCTGGCCAGTGCAAGGCTAGCTGTTTTCCTCCGTTTGCAGCCTTTATGCTATTTTAAGCCAACAGGGCTCTAGCTTCATATTTACAGTGCTGTACTGACATGAGTGTGGTATAAATCTTCTAATCTAACTCTCATTAAGACAGTGAAAAGGCATGCTTCTGAGTGTGTGAAACTATTTCTTTAAAGAAAAAAAAACGAATATGGTGGACACTGATGTTTTACACAGTTTTCACATAACGGTTGCAGCAGTTGTTTGCACTGCTTAAAAGTCATGGACTAGACACTGAATCCTACCAGCTCCAGTGTTTCTGTTCTGCAGCTGTCCCTGACCTTTCTGTATGAGAGGAAAATCAAAAAGGAACGGTTTTAAACTGAGATGGCAGCACAGCATGTTTCTTGATATGACTTCTTCCTGTTAATTAAAGAAAACTGTTCCTAGTGTTCTCCTGTTGAGAAACCTTTCATAATGCACCTGCTGACATTAGAGAGGTGACTATCTGTAACTAGTGACCCATTAAGACGACATTACATAGTAATTATTACCCTGGATTTCTAATGCCTGAGAACAGTCAATGAGCTGTGGGCAAAATGAATCTCACAAGCACAAGAACAAGACTGAACATTAACCAGCTGCAGAGTTCGTGTAAAGGTTAAATTTACCCAAAGAACCAAAGTAAGCAACATATAGGCTTAGAAAATCTCTATTTGCACTATTTAGGATAATGTGTAATGATCTGGAATGATAAGAAGAAGACTAAATATCACACACAGAGAAATGGAGAGGAAACCATGCGCTGGACTCACGTGTTGAGTCCTCAGTGTTCAAACTGAACAAACTCACCTTAAGTGCATACAGGTAGTCCATCAAATTACACAGAGGTGTGTTGCTGCGGCTCAAAATACAACAAGATAGCTGTATTTGCTTTTCCAAAGTCAACAGTAAAAGTAAAAAGCACCGGACACTTTTATGGAAGACGACCTGTTTCCCATTTCAGTTAGCCCCTGTCACATGACCAGGGCTGATCTTCAGGGTAGGAAGAAGAAGACATTACTTCGTTTCACAATGTTAGCCCTTAAAAAATTCAAACAGGATTATCTGAACTCTCCCTGACCACACACGCACACAAACACACATTGTTCAGGAGATAATAATTAACTATGGGAGTTGGACCCAATAGAACAACCAATAACTGCTGAGGCACTGTCATACAGCAAACATTTTTATCTTCGGAGAGCTTCTTGGTGACCAGGCTCCCTGCTGGCAAGTGCCAACTCATACTCCAGTCCACAATCTCACTAAGTTTTATGGCAGTTGACTGTCTGACGGGCTATAAATAGCAATAAAGACTCACTGATTCTGAGCGGACCTTAAAGAAAATCTTAAAATGCGTCAGTCAACTCTATGCGTTTGAGTTCAAGGAGTTCAAAGATACAGTAAAAAAAAGCTAATGGCTCTTTACATAATATTCTGCCGGGTCATCTTTACAACAGCTAGTACAACTTTTATCTTGTGTAAAGACTGTTTTGTGCAATGCATGCAACTGAAACAGAAATCAAATGTGTGGGTGTAATAGGCCATGGGCGTTCTTGGAAACCTCACATAGTTTACAGAAAGACAAAAATGTGCTTCAAATGTTGTACTTCTCACTTAATTTAAGATATTAAGTATATTTAGTTGAAGTGTTGTGAATTTGGTATAAAGCCATTAAATTTGCAGGAGTTGTTTGTGTTATACTCAACTGATGCTGATTTAATTTTGTTGGACTACTAAATTACACAATTTAATACTAACTGTCCATTACATTACTATACAAATCTTGGCAAAGAATCAAAGAAATAAACCATCCAAATGGTAAAAGAAAATATGAGAAGTAGCAGTATCCCTGGCCTCCCAGTCCCTCTCCACATCCTTCATGGATGAGTAGTTCAGCGTCATATGTCCACTTCCACCTCCTAAATACTCTGCATTCTGTGCCTGAACTAGTGGAGTTGGATTTCAAACTTGGACAGCACTCATGTTTATGTTCAGCGAGGATCCCCCTTCCAGATTGCATGCAGGTACATACAAGGGTTGGCATGACATGGTCACATAGTTGTGCAAAACTGGAAAAGGGAAGCAGCTGACCATAAATGCAAAGCTAAGGGGAATCAAGCATTTCCTACTTTGGTGTTGCAGTGAAGAATAACGTAAAAGAACACCATGACCATGTCTATAGAGAAGTTTAAAGAATGTGCTCTTTTATAATATTTTGCTTTCCTCTTGACTTGTGATCCTTGCTTTTTATATTTCTTTATGTTTGTTTTCTTACTAGGTTTATAGCACCAAAACACCGAGGCATAATTCCTTGTACTTTTAAACCTACTTGGACATAAAACTGAGTCTGAAATAATCTCTCATCAGTCCAATAAACGGTAAAGCTCATCAGAAGTCCGTCAACAGAAGTGTCCCACTGTAGCTGTGCTGAAAGTCTGTTCTTTTTTGCTCCCACTGAGCTATAAACACCACTATTTCCACTCACCTACATGTTCAACCCACAGCACAGAGAGCTCTCTTCAATTTTGGCTGTTGAATGTCACTCTAGTAAAGTAGAAATCCTTAGCTCAAGTCAAAGAACACATGAAAGGCTGAGAAATATGGGTAAATCGGTAAAAAAAAAAAAAATGCAATCCTTATAATTTCTGGAATGCAATTGAAAATAATAATTCCTGGAATTCTCGAGCCATTGCTAACTGATGATATCTAACAACATGAGGCTATTCATGGGTGGATTTTTCCTTTAAGCTTGGGATATTTTCTGCTGCAGCATCTAAATCATCCTGAGATGACCTGGATGAGAGCCTCTTAAGTTAAGGAATGCTGCTTTCTTTGGCCGCTGACCCCTCGGGGCAGCATGTTTATCACATCAATCCCTCCAGCAGCCATGCAATTATGTTTTTCATTATATGCCAGCAATATTATTTTAGTCTTTCCAACGCTGCCAACCCATCGATTTAAAGAATAGAGGAAGGAAACGGTTTCAGTTGTGGAACCGTCAACATTTTTCAGGCCTCTAATGAAAAGGGAAACTCAACAACTCTCTTAAGTGTTTTTGAGCTATTCTGAACATTTTTTATTTTTGCAATCAGAAATGCTGCATGTTGCCAGGGAATTGGCCCTGGGATGTGACTAGATTTGTACACACATAGCTCTGAAGGGAACAGCCCTGTCCAAAATACACATTCCGATGCCAGGGAGCAACTGAGGGAGCTGATGCAGCATAAACCCAGCACAGAGAAAATATGAATCAAAGTTGAGGCAAGTTAGGAGCTGAGTAACTACAGTCTCATACAACCAGAATCTAAAAAAGTTGAGACGCTGTGTAAAAGACAAAATATTTATTTTTCAGACTGATAAACCTTACACTTAATTCTGAATTTGATGCATGCAACATGTTCCAAAAAAGGGGCTTGCCAGACCTCTTTCCACAGTGCTCAGCACTAGGGAAATGTACCCTGTCTTGTTTGCATTTGTTTAAGCCAATCACTAACATCTTGGGCGGAGTTAAGCCCAGGATGCAGCAACAGTGCCACTGCAAAATAATGTTGAGGAGGACTTGTTTCAGCAGAACTTTTACACGTCGGGGGGCAAGCTTTGGTATCAAAATAGCTAAATCACCGCAAAGGAAAAAGTAGCAGCTGCTAGCTTGTTTGTTTTGTCATTTTCAGTCTGTAGATTGCAGCTCAAATGTTTTCCGGTGACTTTGAAAACGTCGATAGCGGATGTCCTTCCACCTGAAACCAAGCAAGCAATGGCAGACTTACATCCACAGTGTGCATCTGCTTAGTCAGACTGTTACCGCTGTGATACATCACCTTTCTTTTGACAACACTCAGTACGTGCTTGTGAACTGAGGACAATAAATTTGAAGTTTTGAAAGTGAAAGTTGCTTGATATACAACTTCAGGTGCTCAACAGTCCAGGGTCCCTGTCACATTTTCATCTTTTACTGCGAAGCCAAATGGTTGAAACACATGCAGAATATGGTTGACCCTAAAAAAGATGGTGTCTAGATGGCAGCATATGTTGCTCCAAAACCTGTATGGACCTTTCAGCAATAATGGGGCCTTCACAGAGGTGACAATTAGCTATGATGCCAAGGGCACCAACACATTCCCATACCATCACATATGCTAGCTATGGAAGTTAGTGCTGGTAACAATCTGGATGGTCCTTTTCCATTTTAGCCTGAAAGTCATGTTGTCCACGATCTCCAAAACTGTCTTAAGTCTTAACTTGCATTTGTAGATGCAGCAATAAACTGTTTATTGAGACATGTAGCATAGTATACAATTATGTGGGTTTTAAATGCAATTTTTAATTCAGTACTGCCTGAAGGGGTCAGAGGTCACAGGCATTCAGTGTAGGGTTTTGGCCTTGCTCCTCACATACAGAGATTTCTTTGGATTCTCTGAATCTTTTAATGATATTACGGACTGTAGATGTTGAAATCCCTTAATTCCTTGCAGTTTTGTGTTGAGAATGTTGTTCTTAAACTGTTGAACTGTTTGCCCATGCAGTTTTTACACAGTAGTGAACCTTGCCCCATCCACGCTTGTGAACGACTCAGCCTTTCGTGGATGCCTCTTTCATACCTAATCACAGTCTACTGATGACCTTGTCACAACTTTTTTGGAATGTGTTACAGGCTTCAATTTCAGATGAGTATATGTTTACTAAAAAAAAGTTTATTAGTTTGAACATTAAATATCTTGTCTTTGCACTGTATTCGATTGAAAATTGGTTGAAAATGATTTGCAAATCATTGCAGTCTGTTTTTACACAACGTTCCAATAACATAAACTGCTAATTGTGAGCATCACCTCCTCCTGATTTAACCCGGTTTGTCACCAGGTCATCAACTCTTCCTCACGCGTTTCATCATGTGACCGTCTACGCTGCAGCCTGACCTGACGGGACAGACTGAGGCTTTTCTGTATGTGGTCGTGCGGACTTACACTGTGAATAACTGATGCCACAGCAGCTGTAATCTGTTTGGGAGCGGTGGGGTTGCTCATGGCTCCACGGTGGAAGAGTCGCTGCTGGAGAGGCTGTGGAAAGCTGGTTTGGATTGGTGCGGCTTTAGCCCTTCTCTTTCTCACTGGGACTCAGACAGCTTTTGGGCAGCATAACCTTGAGACAGAAACAGATCTGAGGGTTAGTCCATATGAAGCTTTAAATTTATAACATGAGGCAAACAAGGTACTGAGATTCTGTAGCTGTGGGCCAGTAATCCCGCAATATGAAGTGCAGTCAGAAAGTGTAATGACGGTGGTGTGTTTTTCATTGTTTGGCTCTTGATCTCAGCACTTTAGATGAAATGAAACAACGAAAATGAAGTTATCCATGAGCAGTGCAGCATTTTAGTACACTGTCCTTCAGTTTTATGATACTTCAACATGTAGACAAAAACTCACAGGTTGTGTTTTGGCAGAAAAGTGGCCTGTTTTTGGCTGTCCAAGTAGGTCACCTGACCTTTGTCCAACTGGGCATTATGTTATGTTGCCTAATTACTGTGTCTCAAGTTGTAGCAAGACTTAAGAGTTTGCAGCCATGCTAGCAGCTCTGGGAAGCTGTACTACACAGCAGTTTGATGCTAATGTGCATAAGCTAACATGCTCACGATGATAATGCTTACATGCTGATGTATGCAAGTATGTTTATCACATTCGCTATTAGTTTAGCTGGTTTGTAACATTTACTAATTAACACTAAATACAAAGTACAATTAGGGCCGATGGAAGTTTAATTGGTTTTTCACTTAATTTGTCATAAAAGTATTAGATAAAAAAACATTTTGCTGTGATAGTGGTAGATGAAAAGTCAGGGGATCGACAGTAGTTCAACATATATGCATACGTTCAACATATATGCATACGTGCATATAGTTAGGAAACAACTTTCTTTTCCTACTACATGTGGATCATAGAACCGTGAATATAAAATCGACTCACTGAAATCCTCTGTGAAATATAAACGTAGAGCTTTTTATGCAGAAAAACTTCAGCTGCCCATTCACGTGTGTGTTCACAGGCCAATCTGGCGGCAACATTGACGTACTGCAAAAACGAGCCAAAGTGGTCAATGTGGCGTCTATATATTACATGTCTACTGGCTAGAACGTACTGCTGGGGATCTGGATGTCTGCTCAGCCTGCTGCCACTGTGACCAGACTCCTTATAAGAAGGGATGGACGGACAGATGGACAACTATCAGAGCACAGTTGTGTGTAAACTGTGCAGCAACACCGTCCCAACCAAAACCCATAAATCAGTTAACTTATTTTACCACCTAAGCCACTTTCACCCTTTGGAGCACACAGCATGTTGTCAGTCATGAGCAACATGAACAATAATTATCAGCATCAGCCGATATGAAACTTAACTCATGTGATACATTTTTCAGCTATATCGCCCAGGCATAACATATATATAACAAAAGGCTTCAGAGTTCAATTACTAATATTTTAATTTTCATATTCTAATAATTTATAATTCTTTATAACTATGAATACAAATCTTCTTCTCACCAGTCAAACACTATTAAGGATGGAAACCAGCTCCCTCTACAAGGGATACATGAGGGCTCCCCAGTGTATTTTTTAATTTTTTCTATCTTTTACAGGTTCCTTGGCTGAAAGAATGAGAACCTCTGCTCTGGGATACATGAATTTCTGTACAAATGGTTATGGTAATCCACCCAGTAGTTACAGATATTTTAGTCTGGACCAAAATGTTCAGTCAAGCGACAAATGTCACCAAGATCCATGCTGCTAGCATGGCTAAAATGTGCTACAATTTCTTTGTGGATATGAATACCCTAAAATTAAAACTAAAAGTCAGCACTTTGACCTCATAAAGCGCTGACTTTTTTGCTTTTCAAATCACAAGCGCAAAGCCAACAAAACAGAACGCAACATGCATCACTGTCTTAACACTGTCTGTACTCTGACATATGGTCTAACTAAGTAATCAACAGTTTCAGGATTTCCTGGAAGTCCCTCAAGTACCTCTGAGCCCTCAAACCCACTTTAGAAACACAAACGGTCTAAACTGAATGTTGTTTCTATGACGGAGTGGAAACAGACATAAATTATATTAGACTCGAGGAGCAACGATAGCAGAAGTAGTAGAGGTACATACACCAACGTGCTTTTAAAAACAATGACCATCCGACTCTTTTCACGTTCTATGATTCTTGATTTAAAGCCCTGCAGCACTTCCTCGCCGCCATTCAAGGTCATTAACCATTAAGAGCCAGATAAGGGCCAGATAACACAGTGCTACTGTGCAGAGGACCCTGTGATAAGCGGTGGCACGCGTCTCAGCTAACCTCCACCTTCGTCACTCTAGAGTCTCCGTTATACGACATAAAACCACAGGAATCCAAACACAATCAGTGGAGCTTTGCAGAGACTGCACGACATGTTAATGAAGAGGACAATAAAACACATAAATGTCATCTACAGAGACATAGATCTTGATAATCGAGCAGTCAACCAACAGAAGATTAACCAGCAACTATTTTTAAACAGGCTAGGTCCAAGATACTTTTCAAATCTCATGACCCAGTATGAACCTTGCAGACTTCTCAGGTCAATTACTGGCTGTTCCCAGAGTCCAAATTAAACATGGTGAAACTGCCTTTAGCTTCTATGCTGCACAAATCTGAGACATAGGCACTGCTAAATACTTTCAAATCCAAGCTAAAGACCTTCCTGTTTACCATTGCTTTTAATCAGGGTTGAACGAATCATTTTGCAATCATCTTGACAGATACTGCATCACATGATTTTAGAGGAAATGGTTATTTTTGCATGTTATTTTCACTGAAAAAATATAAAAATGATGTAGAAGTGATTTTTGCTGCGGTCTGTGCCAAAAAAAAAAAAAGATTTGTAGATTGGCTAATCTGTGTAGCACCACAGCTCTGCAGCTCGTGTGATTTGGACAGTGCACTTGGCCATATTTCAACTTTGATTAATTTGATTTGTTAGTAGCTTTTAAATAAATTTGATTTGTTTGTTTGTTTTAGTGTTTTCATCGCTATTGCTTGCTTGATTTTATTGTTTTTATCATTTGGTGTTGTTTCGTGCTTTAGTCTTGAGCACTCTGGCTTTCCAGTCAGTATGAACTGTGCTTTATCAATCAATTTGCCTTGCCTTGCCTTATAAAACTTCCACAAAATGAGTGGTTTTGGCTTCTCAAATGTGAATATATGCTGGTTTTCTTAGTTCTCTATGGTTGGAAGTGAATATTTTTGGTTTTCAGGCTGTTAGTCAGCCAAAGTAAGACTTGGTGTGTTGGACTGTGTTATCTGGCTCTGCTGCGTTTCAGGAAATGTGATTTTTTTATAGACCCCTGGATCAAGAAAATGGTTACTGGCAGGCTAGTTCTTAATACAATTAAGCTATATTGTAAGGCTTCAAAGCTGAACCAACTTTTGCATGAATTAATAATAATGTATATGTCAGTGTAGTCCAAATAACACTGAGGATGTATTGCTAAACATGATACATTTAAATCGGTTTGGTGCAAACGATAAAACTCATTTTACAGTTGTTAAATATACAAAGCACCCAGATAGCCGTCATCAGCTTCGACCTTTCAGACTTCTTAGTGGAATGGTCTAACCTGCAGCACTGCTAACAGAACAGTGGTTTTTCTTCACTCTACAAGTCAACGAGGGCCCTCTTTTGGTTCACTTTTCAGTGTCACGGTAATAAGAAATCATTTTTCTGCCAAAGCCCGTCTGGCTCTCTGACAGCAGATATCAAAGAAGCGATAAGCCTCCCTGATGCCTGAGCACAATCATATCAATGACCTTGTTGACAGCAAAGTACAGAGGCTACATGTTTCATTAAAGCACCATCAATGACAAGAGATTAAATACAGTGCAGAAGGATTTAGCAGAGTTATTATAGTTTTGTATTTTTCATTAGTTTGTATTTTTAATTATGTTTTCGATTCAGTTTAGTTTCAGTTCGTTTCCAGAGTGGATTTGCTTGTTTAAATTTAGTTTTTATTGATTATTTTCAGTTAGAGGGTGACCAATATTATCGGGCTGATATTGGCTATACATCTATACTGGTCTATATTGGTATGAGGAAATATGTTGACTGATATGCTTCTAAATTAAAACTTTTTTTAACAGAATATAATGCAGATTGTTCATATTTGTTAACTTTATAGGCTTTTATCTGTGTATATTTGATCCTCTATCTTAATTCAGATTTAATAACTACATATATTTTGATTTATATGCATGTTTACTGTCCTCCAATACATATCTTTGTCACATGTGTTAATCAATTTTGAGGGATTATGGCAAAAAAATGTGTGTTTATGAATATATTCTCTTATTAGAATTTTTTACTCCCTAACATCAGTATCGACATCTGCACCAAAAAACAGGAACATAACAAAATCATCCTTAAGAAAAACAATATTTTCTGAAATAAAATCCCCAAAACAACACTTTTCTCTCGTCCCCCTGCGCTGCCATTTTGGATCATGACACAAATAATGAGTGTATATTTGACTGCTGGCATCAAGTCACATGAACCGAGTACTTGACTGCAACCCCACTTCAGTGTTTCTCATGATATAAAGTGGAGCCACGTAATGCTCCTCCCCCTCACAGACTGTGAAATGACAAAATCTGCCGGGATACAGAAACCATTTAAGGGTTCTGCCAGTCTCAATAAGCATCAATTTCTCCTCCTGCTCGTAATAAAATACTAAAAATAGACATTTCGTGTATACTTTTTTTTTATTTTAGTAAGTTTTGTAGGTATAGTTTTAGTCTAATATAAAAATCTTGGTACTTAGCAGACGGCATGAGCTTGTATCTCTGGACCGAACAAAGACATCACCTGCCAGAGGGATCTGAAAGTGAGTCACTGAGCAGACTGCACAACGTTTTGGCAGCGCTCCTTGTTTTCTCTGCCACAATGGTAATCACTGCACCACATGTTAATTACATACCAGCAGCTGGTCCATTCATAATAACAACTTTGACTACACTGAGACGTTGCAATCCAGTACAGTCACAGCGATAAAGGAGACTATTGGAGGCAGATCGGGCGTGTTTGAAGGCTACTTTCTCAGTAAACCTAGACCCCCACCACTGTGGAAGAGGCAGGACCGGCTACACAGGGATAAAGTTACAGAACCCTGGGATCCTGAGCAGAAACCATGGGAACCAGCTTATCTACCTCAGGGCATGTCTGCAATAATACAGATAATAATGATCAGAAGGAGAAAACAATGACCACATTTATACATACACTATAACTTCCCACTGCTATTCAGAATATATACTGAATTTTAAACAGGTGATGTACACAGCATATTCTGTTTGTATAACGTAAATTAAGCGTCATTCATTTTTTCAATTAAAGGAGAATATCACATTTTTATCTAACACGTCCATGTGGTCTTTTTCATGTGTTACAAGATGTATCAGGAGCGAAATAAGCAGTAAACACTGAGCATTTAGTACTCTGAAACTGCAGTGAGCAAGTGTAGTCTCAAAAAATCCATTCAGTCAGGGTGGGTATATGATGTCATAAACCTGAGGAACGCCATACATATCATTAGTGGAGATGCCCAGCCCATGGTAGAAGTCGGATGTAGCTGGTTACCATGGCTAGCAAAACAGAGAAGCCAGGTGCAGCTACTTAGGTGTAGGGGTGGGGGGATTGTGTGGAGTCGATGTTTGCATTAACATTATTTTTTATGCTTTGCATGTGTTGTTTTCTGAGCCTTTGTGTTGCATGTTTTAAATGGTAAGTGTGTCCTAAATGCTGTTTCTATTAACACGAGTGTTCTCTCTCCTTGTATAAATGACAAATGATGAATAACTTTGTAATTTTAATGATATATTCTGTTTGTTTAGGGTGACTCATCTGTCCAGGGACTACAGATGACAAAAACAGCCCCTGTTAAATAAACCAATACTACAGTGCATTCAGAATATCCGTCTCTGTAAGTTTTTTTTACCCCCGTCTGTTCACAGCTTCTTGCCTGTTATAACCAAACCAACCAGTCAACAGTTTGCATGGCTGTGGTAGAGATACATGCACAATAGAAAGCCGCATATTTCTGGTCAGAGGGAGAAACACACCTACTTTTAAACATTATGGCAGACTTGGGTATCATGTGATTTTTAAATATGGGCACTAAATGCTGACTTTTTCAAGAGGGTGGTAATCAAATCAAAGATGGAGGCTGTGTTCACAGTCAAACAGAGGGAAACTGTGAAAAAAAATATTTTTTTGACACAAAAATGCAAAATGGCTCAAGCGGCTCCAATTTTCCATAATTGGAGCGTGCACGGCTGCATGTCGACAGGAACATCAGTGGAATATTCATTTTCATTAGCCATGTGAACATCTATGCAGGAAAATAATTTGGAATAAGGGCAAAAACCTGCATGTTTTGTGCACGTGCACACAGTCGATGATACCAACTGCAACTGTCTTGACTTTTAAAAAAGAATGCTCCTCAGTGATCTGCATGTTTTTTTTGTCTGTAGTCAGGTGGAATCTTTCAGGAGACTGAATAAAAAGGAACTGGCTGCCTCTTATGTAATGACCAAAAGGACAGAGATGAGTGTTGACAGTGCACAAGGAAGTGAGGGCAAGATGCTCCGTGTCAGCCCTGGAAGAAGTTCATCATGTCTTCCCAGAGACATCCAGATGCCCACTGACTCGCAAATTGTTCCTAAAAGAAGATGCAAAGTGTGGAATTTTTTTATTTTTTTTTTTCATTCCCAAGCTTTTCCATGCGAGACTTACTCACAGCTCACTCAAATGTGTAAGAGGGCAGGCAAGGCTTTGGGAAATCTATCCTCTGGGAGGAAGTAAGTATGAAAACAGGAAGAAGGCGACTGCTACAGACTGACGCCTGTCAGGAGGAGTTGCAAACTTATAAAAATATATATAGAAAAAAAAAAAACAGGGTTCTCTTGGACTCTTTCTAATGTCCATAATGTCAATGTCAGACAGAGTTGACAGAAAAATCACAAACTGGACCTATATTCCAAAGATAATCTGAGTTAATACAAAATGTCTCAATGCCTACCCTGTGACATTGTACGTTAACTTAGCCCGTCTTCTTCATGTGTCCCTCCTACAGAGAGAGAAGACATTAAGAGCAGAGTATACGATCAGGATCACGTGGTGAAGATGCTACCTTTGACCAAGGACAAAAAGGCCAACTACAGCACAGTTTCTGTTTAACTTACTGTAAATGTATCCAGCATAGGAGCCTCAGATGTCACAAAGTTCAGTTATAAGGTATGAAAATATCAGCCAAATACACTCAACTCCTTCAGAGGGTGACTCAAGCAGAGGCTCCACCACATGTTTGTCAAAAATCATTACACTTCCTGTTTTACTGACTCGGCAGCTGATAGGGAGTAACCTGTTATTTACAGTTTCTGAGCCACCAAGCAATAATTCTGAGGAACTAATACTTCATTTGCTGTTATCTTCGTGCCGGTTCTATCAGGTTTACTTAAATTGATCTAGTCTGAAATTTATCGGAATGTGTTGACATTTGTGTCATCCTGTCCCTTTGTAGGAAGGTGACAACTCAAGATCAGGCTTTTATTTGTCATTATGAAGATCTGTGACTCATCCCTCCTCCTCCATCTGTATAAGCTGAAATTAACTAATTATTTTTATTTTCGATTAATCTGCCAGTTATTTTTATTCATCTACTAATTGTTTAGTCTATAATATGAAAAAAAAAAAAAAAAAAGTGAAAAAAGCCAATTATAATTTCCCAGAGTCCAGGACAACATCTTTAAATTGCTTTATTTGTCTGACCAACAGCTCAGACTCTTCATTTATTATCATATACTGAAAAAATTAGTTAATCGTTTTATCAAAATAGTTGGCAAATAATTTCTTTTTGATTGACTAATCTTCGCAGATCTTCTCTGAATTCTCCTGAGAAGAGCATTCGTCCCTTTTTATTAGGAATATAAAAGCACATTGCAGAATGAAAAGTGAGGAAAAATGGTCAGAATTCGGTCTATTAAATGTCTTTCATAATTTCTTTCTTAATTTTCATGCACTCACTTTAAATTAACTATTTGTTTTAACTTAAAAAAAATTAGTCTTCAGCACGCTTTAAATTTTTAAATTGATTGAATTTGAAATGACAACTTGAGGTAATTTGTAATTATTAAAATTTTGAATGAATGAATGAATAAAACATGTACATTTACATTCAGTTGATTCCACTGAACTCCTGTACTTTTTTCAGCGAACGATGACAAGGTACAGAAATCTGGGACACAGAGTTCTGCATTAGGGGCCTACGGGAGTGATGAGTCAGCACAAAATGCACATTGACCCTCTCAAAAATGTATGAGAAGCAACTGTCAGGAGGTTTTTCGCTCCACTTTTTTACTGTAATCTCATATGACCTTTGGGGTTAAAGATAGACTATAGGTTAAAAATCTTTTGCTGTCCCTCCTCATAATGACATTACGGGACAGGAGCGAGACAGTCAGACGACAGGACAGAGGTTATGAGCTTCACTCGAACTCACGACACGAGCCCACATGCCTCTTAACCCGCTGATCTGAGCCAGGACACCCCGACCGGGCCCAGTTTGGCACGTGAGCGGCGGCCACAGACTGCACGCTCATCTACAAAACTATCAAAAAAAAAAGGGGCATAATTAAAGAACAGTTCAATAAAAAAATGCACAAGCTGCCAATAAAAATGCCTGTTCAGAAATAGGAGCTTGATCACAATGTCCAAACCTCAACCGACAAAAGAGGCCTGTACTTATAAAAGCAGGACAATGACAGGGAGGAAAGGAGTGGTTTAAGGTTTCATTAGAGAACTGAGGTTACAGAAAACAAGATGGTATGTGTTCATTTGTTTCAATTTAGCAGGCGATGCATATTCAAGGCATTTTTTTTTTCCCCTGAAACACTGATTGCGATAGCTCCAAGTGACGTGAGGTGGCCTTAATGTTTTATCTATCACGGTAACAAGCTGTGACGATCTGAACGCAGCTATAATTTCACAGAATAAACAGCGTTATCACCTGTTTAAGAAACATGCAAGATCTGATATAGACAAACAGGCGTGATTAACAGAAGCGGGTCGAACAAACAGTGATTTAAGAAGACAAACAATATATTTTTTGTAGCTGTGTGCGGTCAGTTCTGATTCATCCACAGCATTTATAGGGCCATCACTTGCAATAAAATGCCTTTTAAAGGCTCTAATTTAGGATTTATTGTATAACAGTGGAAAAGCTTGTGCTCCTAAAACTCTAGTGGCTTGTTTGAGCCTCTTTTTTTCTAGTGTGCAACCTGTGGAACTAAGCAGGATGTGTTTACAGTTGTTTGGTTGCAGATCATCATGGTTGAAGTCTGAGTCAGATCAACTCTCTCCTCGCATCGACTGGATATGAAGAAAGTGTGGCACTAACAGGAAGAGTCTTGTTAAGTTTGATTACACTTGACCTGACAAATAGCAGCTCTAATTGAGAGCAAGCCCTCATAAATAATGAATGAATTAAATAGATAGTAAATGAAACAGCAAAAACAACAAGCATTGTCTGTGACAAATAAGACAATAGGTGATGAAATACAAAAAGAGATCCACAATAATCATATCATACCTTCGTGTGCTTACAGCAGAGAAGCCACCGCAGACATTGTAGTGCAATTCTGAACTCTGCCGTGAAGAGAGACCCGGGAGCTCTGGTCAGAGTGCAGCGCAAAAACAAACAGAGGGAGAAAACAGAGATAGGGAGACAAAAGGAGCGAGAGTTAGAGATGTGGAGCGTGAGCCTCGGCCGATCGTGTGCAGGTCCGGCCCCTCGTCTGAAGCCGAGTGCTCTCTCTGACCAACATGCACGGACTGATAGCAGCAGCCTTCCTCCTCAGGATTATGTTTCCTCCTCCAGCCTGCTGACAAGTAGCCATGTGACTCCAGGACCCATTCAACACTGAGTCAGAGGCTGCTGCTCAGACACACACACACACACACACACACACACACACACACACACACACGACCTCAAGCTTGTGGTGGAAATTCAACCCCAATGATCAATATCAGTCTTCACCAAACCATAACAATGGTTTTGTTGTTTTAGACTAACCAGAGTCCCAATCTGTTTGGCTTGTGACGTCTAAAATAAAAGAAATGTCTTCATGCAGCTCGTCATCAAAGGTGCTTTTCAGGACTTTATTAGGATAATTTGTACAGTCCTGAAGGAGAACAACTATCCAGTAATTCACAAAAAAAGAAGGATTAAAGAAACATTTGAAAAAGATGAGCATAGATTTGGGAGCAGAAATACATTTTTCTGCTTTCCCCCCTCTGTGAATCATCTCACAACCAGTTTAGGCCTGCAACTAGCGACTGTTTCCACTGTTGATTAATCAGTTGATCAATCAGTTGATTGAATCAATCAGTTTCATTTAATCAATTAATTACTCATGTCACAATGTTGTCAGTTGAAGAATTCCAGTTGTTTCTGTAACAAGTATTTATTATCGTTCATTCTTTTGATCATTTTCTTCAATAATCAATTAGTTGTTTGGTCAGTAAAATGGAGAAAAATATTGATCAGTGTTTCCCAAAGTCCAAAATAACATCATCAAATGTCTTGTTTGTCCATATCCTAAAGATATTCAGTTTACTGTCAGAGAGGAGTAAGAAACCAGGAACCAGAAAAAATTACTTTTTTTAATTACTCAAACCGATTTAGAGATTATCAAAGTAGTTGGTGATTAATTTAATAATTGATTCATCAATTAATTGTTGCAGCTCTAAACCAGTTATTATGCAACCCCTTGTGAGGATCCTGACCCTGAAGGTCTACAATAATCAGGGGTTCGGAGAGTTTTGATGAAGCTGGCCCTGTCCCAGCTCAAGCACCCAATTTTGAACCGTTCTGAGCATTTCCACCAAAAATAAATTGGTTCAGAAGCCGAACAGCAGGTTTTTCCTCAGAGACCAAAGTGTCACATTCTACAGGCTGATGTGCACTGTGCAACGCCATCTGTTGATGGCATCCTTGATTACAACGGCTCCACTCAACACTGGTGGAGGTGTGGGCTGGATAGCACCAAGGTTCCAAGAATATTAAACGGAGAATCAGAGCTAATTTGGTGGAAAAGGGCCCTGATTAGTGACAATTTAGGGAACCATCATATGAGGGCTGCACAGGACAGGTTTTTCCATGGTGGTTTTTCCATCTCACTTCCACACTAAACTCCAAGTTGTTCACCAAAATAATACACTCAAAGTGCCACTAGCAGCTTTCTACAAGTTTCTGTTCCTAACCAAACAGATGCTTAGGGGGTGCAGTTTGACGCAGTAGCCAAGTAGTGTATTAAATGTAGGCTATTGAAAGTGAAAGTATTGAAATGCAGTGATTAAAATGTAATTTATGTATTTCATGTCGGCAGACATGCAAAATATTTCAGAGGCCTGCCCATTGAGAACTACTAGTCTACATGTTAAAAGTTGTTTGATGCTGTACTAGCATGCTAACATGCTAAAATAAGTCATAATGTGGGCTGTATGGTAAACATTATACCTGCTAAACGTAGCACTTGGCATACTGACGTTAGCATCGATATTAGCACTACGACCCTAGGCCCTGTGCCACTGAGCTATATGCTATGATCAGTGTGCTAACATGCTTAAAATAAAAAGACAAAAATGCTGACATTTAGCGAGTATAATGTTTATGATATTCACCATGTTAGCTTAGCATGTTAGCCTGCTAATTTTCTCTAAATACAGCAAGCTGGGACTAATGCGAACATGATTAGTTTTGCAGGTATTTGATCATAAACCAAATTATTGGACACATGGACATTATTGGCACAGTATCTAAAGTCCTGAATGTGTGGGGGAAAAAAATCATAGTAATCCTTTCAATAGTGGTTGAGACATTTCATTCAAAATCTCAAATGTCAACTTTATGGTGGCACTAGACTACTGACTTTATATAGAGGATGGACAACATGACTGCTCCCTAAAGGTGAAGCCACTACATCTTGATTGCCCCCTGGTGGCTGGCTGCAATATAGGTCATAAATTCTGCCTCCTTCCAGTTAGATGATGGGAAATTGGCCAAACTAAAAAGCAGTTTTTAGGTAGTTTTTATAATGCTGATGTTGATAAAGTGTTCATTTTTCTGATACAGACAATCCCTGTTATAGTTATTGATATATTTATTTCCATTTCGCAAAAAAGCATTCAAATGTCATAAATAACATGCTTCAAAACTTCTTGGCAGCAATAATGGGCCAAAACATGCAAAAACATTGTGTGGCCCTTTGACCACAAGAGGATTACAAACAGTTTCCCATATGGCAATGCTGTACGTAATCTGAAAAAGTACATCATCTCTTTGTAAATCTGCAGGAGTGACATCAGTTCATGTTGCCACACACAGACAATAGGTGACCAGCTGGTGAAGAAAAGGCTTTCAACGTCAAAATGCCAGGGGTGGCATGAAAAGGAGCGCTACAAAGGCCTTGTTTACAAGCAAGCAAATAAACCTCCTTCCAAATAGACTGAAAGACAGGCAATGAGTCACTGTGCACTGGCTTTCTTTAGAACATTGGGCAACTTGACTTCTCATGAAAGGATCTTGCAAACGTTGCCAGGAAGCTTCTGAGCATTTGTAATAGTTTGAAAAAATAATCGATATTCTGAAATAAGCAATGCCAACAATTACTGGGGCTGCATGCAGTAGATGTCAAAACTTTTTCAGCTCAAGTTGGAAATAAAACTAATACACATTAACCACATGTTTTTGGGCATGTTTACAAATTTGCACAGGATGTTTATTCATTTGTGAATATGTGTGCACTCTGTATGAAATTAATGGGAAAGCAATGACATGTTGCCTAACATATATTTAATTATTAACCAATAGTGACTCTTGATATAATGGATGCTTAAATTTCCACACTGCGTCTTATGTTTGTCATATTGGGTTTAACTAATGTTGGAGTTCACATGTTTGCGCTGGCAAAATATGTCAGTTTTAAGGTAATTTTTTAAATACAGCCTGGCATGCTACAGGTTCTTAGTGTACTTGGCAGTGGAAAAATAAACTTGTCATGTCATGGAGGAATCAATACTATTACACAATTAATCCCACCTAAAGTCAGAAAAGCTGCCAGATTAATTGTGTTTTGCAGCGAACAAAGAACAGTCCTGTGATCTAAACAAGTTGCTTACCCGTTCGCCAAATAATCAAGAACTGCATTCCACATCAGCTTATATATGAGCCTTGGGGCTAAAGAAATACCCAACCTCAGGAGGAGCCGGTGTGTATGTGTGTGTGTGTGACTGTGTGAGATATAATTGTTTGTCCCCAGGGATGTGAGCTCACGGAGGAGTCACATGCATGTCTTGCGGGGGGAAAAGAAACACAGTCAAAGCCGCAAGCAGCTAAAATTGAAGTCCACTTCAAAGTCTGGGGCTTTCCTCAATCCCAACAGTGTTCTGATAATAGCATTATCCACTGAAGTCAACTGGGCTATATAAAGAGGTGTGACTCCGTGTGTGTAAGGTCGACTGACAACTTTTTCTTGACATGAGCAACACACAACATGCTTATTTGTCATCGCATAACCTGCACAGAATAGAAACACTGGCCACATTCTTGCGTCTCTGTCACACTTTACAGGGATAGTTCAGATTATTTGAAGGTGAAGCACCTTCTGCAATGCCACCACAACTGCCAGATGCAAACTGCTAAGATCTGAAAGCATTAACAAGACCCCCTCACATACGCTGTCCCGAGCAGACACAAGATTTCAACTGAAGCAGGTGTTGATCAGAGGACTGATGAAGAGCTGAACACTATGATGTCACAGCAAAGCTAACCTTTGACCTTTTGGATCTAAAACGTTATTACCTCGTCTTTTTTTTTGTCCTGTTAGATGTTTATGTGTAATTTTTAGTGTATGAATTCTTGAGTTCTGGCCAAAAATGTGTTTAGTGACATCACTGTGACCTTTGACCTTTGACCACTAAAATGTAACCAGTTCATCCTCGAGTCCAAGTGAACATTCATCTGATGTTGACATATCGTGTTCAAAATAATGGGATGACCTGAAAACATGCCTGTGGTCATGACACAGTACCTCCTGTGTTCTGTGATGTAAAACTGCTGACTTTTCCCATCCGGTTGGTTTGGAGAAAGTGACATTTGGCTTATGTAATGGTCGTTTCCTGTCAGAAAAGGCTGCCTGACAGCAAGGTAAAGTGATGAAAATACTCTATAAGTATGATATTTATTGTTCTGGTGGCGTTTTTTTTAGGTGGCTAAATATGTTTTGCTGCTGACCCTCTCCACAGCAGCACATTGCTTAGTTTCCATGCTAGTACTCCCCTCTGCATTCCCAAATTGGGGGCGTGTCGACTGCTATCTATAAACTGACTGTTGATAAGCACCTCAGGCAACCTCACATCACATAATCCAAACTATCCCTTTAAATCATGTTTTTGGCTAAATGTGGTCAAATAGAGCAATCTGTACTGCATCCAAATCATTGCGTGTACATGTCAAAACATGTCTTTTCTGCTGAAAGAAATGCAAGTTAAAAATAATATTTAATGAGATTTCTTTTGCACAATAACATCCCGCTGCCTCCAGTTTTTCTAGCTTTTATACAAAGCGTTACCACGACTCGGAAATTCTCCCTCCAGCTTCCTGTTATTCTTCTCTTCCTTCAAGTTTAAGACAGGCAGGCCATATTCCTCCACATAAAAATAAAACACACTCAAGTGGTGCAAGCCAGGACAAAACAGGTGACCATTACAAACGAAAACTGCATATATCCAAAACTTGACGGAAACTCACCCAAAGACACCCACTCAAGTCTCCTGTGCAGCCTGGCAATGCAAAGACTGACCTTGCTGTAGCTGTGTATACCACTGATAGCTGCCCTGTTTGTGGATCTCTATGGGGATTTGGCGGTGGTGTATGTTGATAGCTGCGCCTCTGCTGCCTCTGAGTGTTTAAGCCTGAAATAGCTCAGCAGCAGTTTAGAAGTCACCCAGCCACGTCGTGAGTCTCTCAACATGCAGACGTCTCTACCTCCCCGCTCTGCTCTTCACAGCCCAGTGGCCACACTAACTTCGCTCGGGGTTTGGCAGTGTCCAACACTTCAGCATGACTGTGCTAAGTTATGTGCATGCAGTCACTGGAACACTTCCAGTCTCACACAGCTAACAGCTGCACTCAGTTGATGTGTGCCCATCTCTATCTCGCTCAGTCTTTGTGTCGTCAGAGGCTTCGGCAGCCAGCAGCAGCGGCTGTGCCTGAAGCTAGGACAGCACCTGTCTTTGGGGTGAAGAGGGATTGAAGAGGAAACTAAATCCTGGCTGCTTATATAATGCCTGCCTATTGTCCCCCACTCCAGAAAAGAAAAAACAGTCACCGCTCAAGCATTTTTATACCTTGAAGAGGATCAGAGAGTTTCAAGTACTGTAGGAGGCCAACAGGCATTTTGAAATGGAAACAATCTGCAGCATTTTTTTTACTGCCTGCAGACGAGAAAAATGTCCTTGCACAGGACATCTGAGACAGTTCAGAATAACAAGCTGTATCAGTGAGTTAAAATACGACAAGTTCAAACAGCTAAGGCCAAAATTAAGCACCACTAAATGTAATGTATTTCACATTTGTTTATTCTGTATTCCTATTTGGTTATAAGTTTGAGGGTGGGAAGTAATGCGAGTCAACATAATTTGCACTGGACTTAGTCAAAGCGACATGAACTCTTTTTTCGAGTGGGAGTGTGCCTGTAGACTGCAACTTCAAGTTGTTCAAATTAAGGCTGTACCAAATACTATTTCTAGGGCTGTAAAGCTTAAGTGAGTCCCTCAGATTTGTGGTCATTATATCTCTCATGCTTTCCTTCAACATGCAGAGACAAGAACAGGAGAGGACATCAGCCACTGTTTATTATTCAGTCGCTGCCTCATGCCTGTAGGTATAGTGGCCAGGGTGGGAAATTAACTTTTTAGTCTATGAACATCTACAAATGACTGATAGATAAAAGTTCAAATTCGCCTGTCAGTCAATAGTAAATCATAGCTTTGTGTCTGAAATCTACCAGCCACTTTCATGTATTAAGAGCACTGGACTCATGGCTGGTGGCAATTTCCCGCACTGATGGTTGCTTGTCACAGCCCTGTGCTTGTGGGACCACATTTGTGCAGGTGGAGCAGAAATGCTCCTTTGTGAGGATGGTTTTCTGCTCACGGATGCTGTTCTGTGTGCTTGTATCAAGAGCATACACCAGGTTTTTATTTTGGAGGAGGGGGTGTGTGAGACTAATTAAAAGTCACTGAGTTGCTCCATGTCTTGATCTTTATCAGTCTTACCCCTCTTTTCAGTGCAGTCAACACAACGTCTCCTTCTACTCTTCAAAAGAAAACACAAACAAAAGAACGTGCAGCATTTGATGTTGATGGATTTGGACATCGATTACCATGGCAACAGAAGGAGCTTCAAAGAAATAAGGGCCTGCAGAGCAAAATGTGAACACAACACTGACATACCACTTTTATCATCCTGCTTTACATTTCCAGCAGACACAGAGCAACTATCATTTGGGCAGCAGTGTACCATGAGATTATCAGTTTTTTGCAACTGAAAACAGGTGCCTGCTGTGGCTGAAATGGATAAGAGCAGTGAGACTGAACCAAAACAGTGAAGGTGTGAGTCATAAAACCGAAACAATTAGCTGAAAGATGCTAAAACACTCTGTAGAGCTGGAAGGAACTGTAGAGTTAAGCAGTGATTTCAGAACCCGCTGGTTCATCCCATATCGTCTGATAATTTAGCCTCTGGGGGCAACAGCCAATACTCCAGGGCTGTGAAAAAGCATGGAGCTGGAGGCTAATTTTTTTATACAAATGAATATTGGCATATCTAAAGAAAAGCTAATAATGAACTAAATTGTCATCAGATGATAGCTGATTTCGGGATTGCATTTCGCCCAGTGCTTTCTGCCTCTTTTGCTCTCCTCATAGACTGTTTACCTGCATGCGACCACGACGCTCAAACACGACTGGTTAATGCTAGCCAGAACACATCCGATACCAAAATTTTGTTCCTTGCCTACAGTGCAGATGCATTCATATACAGCCATGTTTTTTAGAGATTAGGTGGCAATTCAGGGTTTATTTATAAGTGACCCCGTCCACATTACATATAGTCATTTGATTCTAAGATAATACAAAGGTATTGATTTATACAGCTTTAAAGTCTCAATTTTCAACTGCAGTATCAGCCTCAAAAGTCTGCTGAAAGGCCTCTATTTCTGTAAATGGAAAATAAATAATCATGTCTGCAGAAGAATTACAACTCCCTGGCATATCACCCAAAGGAAATCACAATCTATCCAAGAGAAAATAAAATAAAAGGGGAATGCTAAATAGTTGGCTAAGGTCTCCTGTGTGTGTTCTTTACACAACCACAACCTGACCTTTTGTTTTAACCTCCACTGATCAGTAAGACCTTTTTTACAGACACCAGTGACTGGTCCAGTAGTGTAAGGGTGTGGCACCTTCTTGTCAAAACTGCATCCAGGCCTGCTCGGGTTGCACCAGCTGCACAAAAGGTAAAGCCATGTTCTCACAGAAACACGGTAATTGTGGAGCTTTGACCCGGTGCACTTTGTAATAACTGTATTTACCCTCATGAGATTCAGACTGGGACGGGAATAAAATATCCCCCGGGCTCCCAGAACCCAAACAAAGGCCTAAGAACTCGGTCAAATACAAATCAGCCACTTATTCATTTCCTGGGAAACAACGTAATGTGATTACGGTTTGTTTTGTGTCTGCTGGTAAAGGGTGAGATGAGGCATGAGAATTTAAACTTATAGCCTCACGGGAGAGGACGATACCAGCCAAGGAAGAGACTGGCAAGGATGCCTCAGCATGTCTTGTGTAGTTATAATTAGATGCTCTAAAGAGGCTACAGACTCCAGACAGCTTAATGCGTTTTAATGTGAGAGGACGTAGCCCAAACTATGCTGTTCCAAGATGTATTGCCAAAGCGCTTATTGGTAATTAAATGCAACTTAGTAGGCTAGAGCAGAGCAAGCCAAGCAAGCAAACTGATTGTGGACAATGATGTGACTCAACAATTTCTAATAGTAAACAGACTTAAAACAATAGTGTTGACAGACATTAAGGCTAGATGGGTTTACTGACAAAATGCAGGGTCTGTCTATCTTCAGAGGGGAAGGTAAAATAAACATGAAAAGCAAGCAGAGAGGCCATGGCAAAAAAGTGTATTATCTACCCCTTTTCCTTCCTTGCCTTCTGCATGACCAAGCAATTCACGACAGGAATGTGGAGACACTGTGCTCAGCTATTTGTGCTTCTCCAGCAAAACACGCCGCTGTTGTCACAAATCAGTTTACAATAAGTGTGTTTGACGTATTCCACTGAGGCGAAGGAAAACAAATAAAAGCTGAGATTGTGATCACACAGATAAGATGGATCTATCTGATGTGTTCAAGCACGGCGCAGGATTATGTGACAAAAGGAAACTGAACCGCTCTGGAATTTGACTGCTTTCGTTTTTTTCCAAAGATCGAACAAGGTCAGATTCACCAAGACAAACATTTCAGATTCCACTGTTGTGTGAGTCCTTGAAGTGCTCAAAAAAAACGCCACAGTTGTTTGATTTACTTAGATTTAAGACTGTCTAGGAAAAGATAATCACTTCATCCTGTGTCTCAGCTTTACATCAAAGTTCAGTGCAGTGTGCAGTGCACATGGAGATGATACTGGTGAGTCAGCAGATTAGACATATCCTTCCTCCATCCTGCCAGAGGGCAGGTCCTGACATCTATTAACCATGTGACAGTTGAACAATTCTGGGACCATGGTTCCCAAACTGGGGTGCAGGGACCTGGTGGGGTTTGGGGTTAATTCCTTATAAAGTTGCAACTAGTGCTAAAGTGATTAATCAGCTGACATGAATTAAAGGGATAGTTCTGATTATTTGAAGTGGGGTTTGGTAAGGTACTTTTCCATAAGCAGAGAGGAATACCAGCAAAAAATGTCAGTTCATACATCAGTTTAAGTGTACGCTATATTTAGATGATTTTCACCACTTTACCTTGCCATCATCACACAGCATTTCCAGTGGGAAACCACTGTTGCACAAGCCAAATATTTTTCTTTCTCAGTCAACCAGACTCCTTTAGCAAGAACAGTCGCAGAACTACAAGATTGGGGCAACAGCAGACCAGCAACTCCCATATTCTGCAAAGTAAAATTACTGCTTTTGCTAATGGAGCCTGGTTGTTTTGGAGAGAGTATTATTTGGCTAATATAATGGTTGTTTCTTGTCAGAAAAGGCTGTCTGACAGGAAAATTAAGTGGTGAAATTATTCTAAATATTTGCCTTTTTTTAGGTGGTTAAAATAAGTTTTGCTGCTGACTCCAGAGCAGTGCATTGTTTAGCTTCCTACATCAGTATTCCTGCTGCAAACTGGGGACATGCTGATTGTCATCTATCATAGGCAATACACTGACAACAAATGAGCCTGAGTTCCTCTTGTGACCACAGTTCAAATAATATGAATTATCCCGTAAAATCAAAATTTGACAAGACAGAGTTTAAAATAAAAAGTCTCTACTGCTATATCAACGGTGAACCCTCATGTTTCCTTCATGAGCGTCACCAGCTTTAATTTTCTTCCCAGAATCAGATTCATACTGTAGACCTTCATCAGAACAGACACTTTGACTTGACGCAGCAGGAAAAGCACAGGTGGAACACAAACTATGGCTCCGTTCCAGTAATTATTCCATGGCTGCAATTAATGTCATTAGTTTCATCTGCATTTGACGGGTCTGAATGTCTGCTCTGCAAACGTGAAATCAACTTCAGCCTATATCTGTCCTCCTGTGAGGGCCCAACCCCCAGTTTGGGAACAGAATACCAAAAACAAACAAACCCTCTAAAAACAACAATCACCAAATATTTGCTTGTTTAAGTATCACAAATGAGTTGAGTTGGGGTGCATTTCTGTTTTTTATCATTAGAAATTGAATATTTCATCTTTGTGACGGTCAGTAAGACTAGGAATGCCACTTTAATAAGGACACTGGGATTTTGTAAATTGTTGTAGCCATTTTAGGATTATGGGGGCACTTTATTGCATAATGCTATATTGTGCTCGCTCATTAGTCTGTCGCACTCTTTTATCTCCTCAGTACAATAGAAGCAGAGAACAAAAACCTCAAATGGAGGTTAACGGGATGAAACCTGGGATTTCTTGTTGGGAATCATAGGTTGCATTGAGTTATATTCCATCTAGTGCCGAAACAATTAGTCATTTATGTAACTGATTGAATTAATGTTTTAAAAGAATATTTTTTTATTGCAGGTTCATATCAAATACAGTCCACACATAGTGTTTGGGCTGCCTTAAAATTTTAACAAACTTTTATTCTCAAATAAACTTGTATTAATACAGAGAAAACATGTCGAATAAGCTGAATATATTAAGTTGAATCTACATCTCTTCAGTCATACTGATAAACATCACAAACAATTTTGATTTCCCTTTACATCTTCCTGTATGACTTTTTACAGTGTACAGGAAACTGCTCACAACAAGTTCTGTGGATTACCTTGAGTAACCGGGTCATTACGTCTGGAAAGAGACATTGCTCCTGAGTTTCTCAAATGTACTTTTTTGGCACTTTGAGCATCACAAATCAGGTGCCAACTAGTTCCATTATATACATGACAGAAGGCAGAGACACCTGTACAGATGATATCCCCAAAACTCTGCAACTCAGACCAAAACAGATAAATGGACGGATAAATAGCTCTAAAGAGAGACAGCATGTATTTTTTTATTTTGCGGCGAAGTGTCCCTTTAAACTAACTTGCCAGTGACAGGTCTTAATAATTATGTCACCCTCTGAACAAAAGACATGCCACGCTGCTGTTGAGCAATGAATGAATTATGAATGAACGAGCGACACTGCCCACATTCCCAGTCTCCTGTTTGAAAGCCTTGTCCAGTTAATAGAGACACGAGACAAAACCGCACGATAAAATCGATGAGGACCAAACCCAGACAACTCTTCATCACATTTTCACCCAGACGCTGCTGTCAGGAGGAGTGACCGCTAGCTTGCTATGATGAGGAACTCCTCTAACATCATCCTTTACGTCCCAGCAGTCTGTCTAAAACCTTAAACCACAACAGAACTGTAAGTCGGAACACATTTACGGGACTTTTTCCTCCTCCATTACCTGAGTAACAAGCCGAGGGACAAAGCGAAGTCAGCCGCACAGCAGCAGCACCCGCAGCAGCAGCACCAGCAGCGGCGGACACTTTGAGTGCATGTGTGGCAGTTAACTGTCAATGTCGCCTCTCCTCACAGGAAAATAAGTCAACAGTCAAGACCAGTCCGTGACCTTCAAAATAACGATTTCTCAAATCAAAAATGCGTTTTCCATAAAGCAAATTCCTTCTGAGGCTCACAATCATACACAGATTCTGGCTTATTTACTCACCGGTGCCTGGTACTCACCTCAAACTCTCTGTGAATGACTTGCTCAACCGGTGTCAACGCGCTAAAATAAAAACAACTACATTTCCGGTATAAATTTCAAAATAAAACACGTTGTGACAAAAAAACAAGCAAATGCTTTATTTAAAACGGTGAAAATATAATATCAAACTCAAGAACGAGGTTATTATTAAATAAAAGATACCAAAACATCACGTTACACCACGACGCAAATATTGATTTGTTTCAATATCTTTATTTTGAAACCAAGATTGATAAACTTCCGGCTTCACTCTTTAAATTCTTGGAAATTGTCGTCATTTTCCTCCAGACAGAAATCGCTGCGCCTGCGTGAATGATGAATCATATTTCTGATGAAGGCCGGACGGAGCGTCTCGTTCCGTTATAACACACATGACCTCCAGCTACACGAACAGACATAAAATATTAAATATCAATAAATGATTGCGAGTGGCTACTTAATGACGTCATTGCGCAGTGACGTGCTGAAAACGTGATTTGGTGTGTGTTCAAATGCAACATAATGGCAGAAAACTTGGCTTATTGTTTAAATAAAGGAAATGAAACGATGTGAAGCTGTGATTGACTCCACAGAAAACAAAAAGCTATCAAAACTATTGTTCGCAAGAGCTCTGGTGTATTTAAATTAACTTTCTATGACAGTCACGCGTTTTCACTTTTATAAATTTTCTTAGTAATTTAATTTATGTATTTTAACTTCAAATTTCTTTTATTTACTTTGTTTGACTTGTGTTGACTTTATTGTCTTCTCATTGTTGTCTATATAATGCTGATATTTATTTTTCACATTGTTTGTGTCGACATTCTGAAATAAAGAGAGAGAGCGCAAAAATAAAAATAAAAGAGGTTTGGATTGAATATTTAAAGTAAGTCAAAAATTAAAAAAGGAAAATTTCCCCATACTGACTATGAAGCTTTTGATTGATTGTGTACTATACAGTCTTCAAAAGTTTTGTGTTGTCAAAGTGAAGAAAGAACTTTTATTTTTTAACAATAATTAATAGATGATTGCAAGTCAAAGCAAGCAACAAAGACCCAACAGAGCATCGAGCTTAGCAAGAATAAACTGTTTTGTGAAAAGTTGATTACAAATGTAGATGAAGTAAATTAAGTAAAGATCAACTGTGAAATATTTAGATTTATTACTATTTATTGGCAGAATATGGCATATATTAAATATTCAATATGGTATAATCACCTGATGAATTGTTGTGTTTTTGTTACCTTAGAATATCTACAGCCCCTTACCTACAGAGGATGAAGGAGGCTGCCATGTTTCTACAGTAGCCCAGACCTGCCAGATAACTTTTTGCATTTAGTTTTGCAGCCACCATAGCTTTCTTGTCTATGCCTAGAAGGGGAGACTGAGATGAGTTATTTGCAATCTGCCAGCTCACTGCTAGATACCTACACACTGGGCCTCTTAAGTCCTACCAACTTGTTTTGAGTTCACATTTTGAAGTGTGTCAAAAAACCTTTTTGTCAGTGTTGTGCTTATATCATGTATATTCCCAGCTTTATAAACAGCATCATTTTAATTTATTTTTTACATTCTCTGGTCATTACTCATGCCTGCCAGTGCTAACTATCTACTCTCATACCAAACCATGTCATACACCTCTTGACCAGCAGTAGTCCTCAACCCTTCCTGTTCCTCTGTAGTCAGCTGACATCGCCTGTCTGCACACCTACTCCTCATTTCCCCACATTAGTCACATTATGGACTTGTGTGTATACAGTACAACTCCACTAGCTTCTTTCTAAATCAGCAATTGTGCTTCCTAGCTACAGTGGCCCACCCCTTGTTCAGTCTATCTGCAGATGATATCTGCCTGTTTTTTTTTGTTTTTTTTTTTACTGCCTTCCTGCTCCCTCTTTGAATAAACTTGCGTTTGTTGACTGCCTACGGCAGTGGACCTTAAGCTGTGGGGTGGGCCCCACATGTAATAGCCACTGCAGGTGCAGGGAGGTTATGACCAGAAGAAAAATATGGAGTGAGACCAAGTTGAGTGAACATGATTTTAGGATCCTTAATTGACTGAATACCTGCACAAAGGGTCACATGTCTCATATGTTTCTTTAAGAAGTATTTTTACCTCACAAAAAAATGAAAAACATAAATTAGTAATATTTTTAATTATTTATTTTTTATTTTTGCTAGAAAAATCTAGTAGGCCAAATCACCTTATGGCAGGCCAACATGGGCCCACAGGCCCGACTTCAGATCTAGTTATTCAGATACATTTGTGAAGTCTGCCATCGTACTCTATTCATTTGCAAGTTTACGAAAAGCTTATCTCACATAGTGACATTTGTTTTCACAAATAGTAACCTATCACCTAATATTCCTGCAGTGCATTTTAAGTATTGGTATTGAAAAGGGCTATTCAAAGTAATTTAAAGTATTTTCACTTGCCTTTAAAAGTCATAGAATCATCATATGCAACATTAAAGGAAAAGCTCTATTTTTACTTTTGTGAACCATTTGTATATTTGTTTCTATTTCATTTTTCATGTGTATGCAGAATGCCAGAGTTGACTGGAGCAATAAAGTTTTTACTCCATTGATTTGCTGGTTACAGAATAAGTGCAGAGTGCATGGTGCAAAGGTCACAGCAGTATGAACAGAGTGACACCTACTGGTGATTTCCTGCTACTGAAGCCAGGAGTGTCACCTGTTAAATAGTGTATAATAATCACACACATGCGTTTTTTTTTTCTTCTGTCTTTCTTTTTTCTTTCTGTCTTTCTTACTTTCTGTCTTTCTTTCGTTCTCATCAGTGAGTCACATGTTTGGGAGTTTCCACAGTTAACTTTCACTTTTATTCGCAGTTTAGTCTGTAATTATGCCTAAACAACAACAATCTGTCTCCACAGATTACAGTGGTATGTTCGGAGATAGCTAGGTGATTAATATTACTGTTAAGGCAGTGGTTGGAGTTTGTGTCTGTCGATCATCGAGCAGTAGATGGGATTTGTGGAGGAAATCTCTGCTGTCCTCGGTGTTGATAGGCTGGTTTCGTGTTGATATTCCGTCAATCCACAAGTCAAAGGGGGAGAGGTCAGTGTGGCTAGCATAGCAGGCTGCGCACAGACCCGACCAGGAAGTCTATAAAGTTGATTATTAGTATTAGTTTGACTTTGGTTCATCTACGTTGCTGCTGAAACATCGACATGAGTTCTGCTGCCTCTCCGGTAAGCTGCAAATGACCGAGCTGCAGTTGACACGACGCTGCAGTGTACATTAATGTTAGCCTGCTAGCTGCTTTAGCTTTAGCCTCGCTATCGTTCTCCATCAGCTAGCGCTAACTGTGATGCTAACGTTGTTTATTGACAGCCGCCACAGTACCAAAGGCACAACAACATACTAGCGTTAGCTGTAGGTTAGCTTTTTATCTGTTGTTTAGTTTGAATTCGCTGACTTTGCTGTAAATTAATGCATTTGTCCTGACAGACTGACTAAACTACAAACTTTGTGAAACAACACAGACTTAGTGTCAGAATGAGAGACTTTGAAGTCGAAACTGCTGGTCATATTCAGTCAGATGTAATAATAAAGGACGGACAAAGGCAAATTTATTTGTCCACATGTAGCCAATCTACACTACAACATAGCTAACATTTCTATTATAACCAAGTTTACTTGCAGTTGTTAAACCTGAATCAAAGCAGAGCTAATTTCTAAAACAATAGTAACATATTGAACAGTAATGGCATATATAAGTTGTTATATAAATGAGTTAAGTAATGTATAGATAGGTGTAAAGTGACTGTAAAAGGTATTATAAATGCTGCTATGCATGTCAGGTAATGCCACTGACAAACTGCAGATAGATAGCTAGATAATAGATAGACAGTAATGGTCGACTGATATATATTATATAATATTTGGAGAGCAGGGCAGCCGATGGCCGATATATAATGCCGGATATCAAGATGATAAAAGTCATGTATAATTACATAATTTATGCACATAATAATCTAATACATGGTTACCTTAGCCAGTAATATTTTCTCAATTAATTGATTTGTTCTGTGGTCTATAAAATGTCACAAAATGGTGAAAAATGTCAATCACTGTTTTCTAAAGTGGAGTAAATGAATTAGAAAATATTCACATTTAACAAGTTGGAATCAGAGTATTTTGACTTTTCTTTTCTTAAAAAATTACTCAAACCAATTAATTGGTTATCAGAATAGTTGCTGATTAATTTAATCAATAATCATTTCTCAGCTCTAAAAAATACATTGGGTTATGCTGTTGATTTCAGAGGGTGACTGGTATTTAAGGGAGAGTCGGGTACAGTATGTCAGAAGAGATGTCATTCAGTTGCAATTATTCTATGCATTATTACATGATATCTATTTTTCACCATCTTCTCAAAACTCCCAAGGGAAAGTACTAACATTTAGTAATCCATGACCTAATAACAGATTTTTAGACTTACAATTTGAATGCCTCAGATTTTTATTTTCATATTACCCACACCACTTTCTGACCCAGTGCAGTCCTCCCTATTTTTTATCTTCAAAGCAATAATGAAAGTAGAATAGAAACCATGAGCAGAAAAAAGTAAATAAAACAAGCCTAAAATGTTTTAACACATCAACAACACTAACTCTGGGTTAGTTAACCTGAGTGAAAATGTAAAGTGACAATAAAGTAATCTTGATTATCTGTGATCTGATAAACTGTGCGCCAGTAGCCACTGTTTGTGCAAACACTGATAAGGGAAAAACAACCATAAAGGTGATTTTGTCAACCAGTGTTTACAAGACGTTTTAATGCCTGTTTGATTTGATTGTTTTGCAGACTATTGGGGAGTTATTCCTCACCCTCAGTGAGATGGGTTTCACAGAGGAACAGATCCAGGCAGCTGTACAGGCGGGCCATTTTTCTGTGCCAGATGCAGCTGAGTGGTGAGTTGTCATTCATTAAATACTAATAGAATTTCCCATCAGTTTCTAATAGGCCGCTCCTTTCAGTAAATGACTTCTGTGTGTCTCTCTCATATGTCGACAGGCTCTTACAGGGTCAATATCCACGGCACAGGTTGGTCAAGCAGTCATCACAGCCAGCTGAGACAGCATTTTCTGCTTTCAACCCACCCAAAGAGACAGCGAGCACTTCAGAGACGCATACATCTCCTGACAGCAGAGGTAGAACAACAAACATTTCGCTTTGAAGGATAGATGATCATATATAAAGCTGAATTTCCACCGCATACTAGGGCTTGACTCTACTCTATTGCTTTTGATACTTCATTTTCCACTGTAGATTATACTCCCTCAGTGTAGGAGGAGCTGATTGTCATAGCGACACTATTCCAGGAATTGGGAAACAACACACACACACACACACACACACACACGAGTGCTTTGGTCTTGAGAAGCTGCAGCCTTTCCCGTTCACTGAGAAACTGTAACCTACACTGTACATTTATGACCAGTGACTCACCATTTCCTCTGCTCAGCTGCATTAACCATCACTGTGTGCCAGTCACTCCCTCACTACACAGACAAAAAGGAACTACACTACTCTTAAAACAGAGAGTATGAAGGGATAGTGTTCTTAATATATTGGTATTTCGTCAATAGAACACGGTTTGATGGGCTGCCATTTTTGAGTGAATAGAAAAGTTGTAGTTTCTGTTGATGGTAGTTTGGCTATTTTGTGTAGGCACCTTAAAGTACCAGCTAAGTTCACTTGAAACCTTGACAGAGGTGATACCACAATGGTAGCAGGTACCAGAATCTACCTGGATTAGAAATTTGGAAAACCAGAACAAACCAAGTCAAGTTGGGCTGTACCATGCAGTGGAAATGTTCCTTACACCTTGATTCTTTGTAAACATGAACTTGACATTTTGAATAACACGTAAAAAAAATGTTTTGGGGTGTAAGATTTAGTGTATGTTTTGTTTTTGTTGTTTTTTTTACTTTAACAGAACCCCCTTCACTGGTGCTGAGACCATCAGAGCCCTGCGACGTGTCCCCAGACCCTCTACCGGTCGAGTCCCGCATCAAACAGGACAAGAGTGACTTTGAGAAGCAGCAGAGACAGCGTGTTGCTCAGCAGGTCCGAGCAGAGAGAAGACAAAAGAAACAGGTCAGCGTGCTGAAAATAAGGATTTATGGTGCCAAACGGTGCCAACTCAGCTGGACTGGCAGTTTGTTTGTTATCATGCAGAAAACAACATATTTTAAGTCGGTTGCCTGATTTATAAACTCAGATAAGAACCCTGAACATCTTGTCTTATGTATGTTGGTCTGTCAGGAGCGCGAGTTGGTGTTGAAGCGGATAATTGAGGATCGGAGGAGAGTGCAGGAGAAAATCCAGACCAATGCCGCCACAAAGATGTCTCCTCCCAGTGGTCAGGGACAAAAGCTTGGAGGAAAGATTCAGACTAATGTGGATAACAACTGCGTCCTCATGGTGAGACAATGAAGAATTCAGGTTTCTGTGCGTGCATGAAGTCGATACGAACTACAGAATTGCGGTTGTTTAAAACTCGTGTTTTTTGCTGCAGATTCGGCTGCCATCCGGTGAGTCCATGCGTGAACGCTTCCCAGCTGACGCTCCTCTGCGCAGCGTTGTGGAGCACATCACCGGACGTCACCCCTCCCTACCCTCCTTCTCCCTCCTCCAAGGTTTCCCGCGAAAACGGTTCGGGGAGGCAGAGCTCGCTTGCTCGCTGCACTCTCTCGGCCTCACACCCAACGCTGCTCTTTGTATTCAGACCACTCCTCCAGAGACGCCGCAGGATGCTCAGAGTCCTGCAGATCCACCCCCTGCGCCGGGACAAAATGAGCAGGTTCCGTGTGATGTGTCTCCTCAGCCTCATATCCCTGTAATGGAGCTGCCGGGAGGGCAGGACCTTGTTCCACCTCCACCACTACCCAACCAGCTGTGGGAAGAGGCAGTGAATTATGCAGGGATACCTGGAGTCGGTCCTTCCCTGTCTGGTCCGTCTCACTTCTGGGGTAAGTATTAAATCCAGTGCAAAAATACTTCTGTTGTACCTCACAAATGTTAATACATCAAAGCCTGTTTGTTGTGTACAGTTGTATTACTGCAGCAGCCTACACAAATTATTTATAGAGCTGCAAAGTTGAAGGAGCTGCAGCTTCTCTCTCATCTGAATCACCGTTTCAAATGTTTCTTTGAAATTTAAAGTACTTTACAGTAGCATTGAAATACATTAAAAATAAGACATTACAAACACTAAAGTTGCATTTAGATAAAAAACAAAACAAAAGACGAAACAAACAGATAGAGTTACAAATTATGTTCACAAGATGTTATGTATTTACTTTATTTGAAAGCTAGAGTAAACAATAAAGATTTGGGCCCTGATTTGAATGATCTGACAGTTTCAGCAGACCTTCAATATTCAGGAAGTTTGTTCCACAGGTGGGGGACACAGAAACTAAAAGCTGCTTCACCTTGCTTGGTTTTTCATGTTGGGAACACTGAGTAAACCTGTTCCAGATGAAATCAAAGAACAACATTCTTTCTAATGCAGTCGTTCATCTTTTGTTCTGGTGATTCAGCCAGAAGAGTTTCATGTCAGTCCAAGTTGTGAAAATGCTCCAACTGTGAAATAAATAAGCAAAATAGCTCCTTCCACATTGTACCTCTATACTTTCAATATTTTAACAAACCAGAATATTAAAAATGATTTGAAATAAATACAGGGTGGCCACTTGTCCTTAAAAAGTCTTAAAAAGTCTAAAAGTCAATTTAATAATAAAAGGCCTTAAAAAGCATTATATAGTTTTAAATTCTGTTTGGGGGAGGTCTTTATATTTATTTATGGAATGCTGTGAGTGTGGTGTAAAATTCACTGCAAACTTAAAATGCCTGTACATTTAATCATTGGAGAAATCAGTATGAGTTGAATTTGAATGCCTCCGTTATCCTGTTAAAGTCTTTTAGGTGTTTGCTATTCATGTTTGTGTTTAATTTTATTGTAAAATTTGCCATTAATTGAACTAAACTGTGACAATAAAAGTTTTACATTAACTTGGTGATACATGTAGACACCTTGTAAATAGCTGTTGAGTCATCAGATGACATTCCTGGTGCTGTGTAACAGGACGAGGCCAGAGGTTGGTTCCTGGAAATGCTGAGGAAGCTGCTGGCATCGAGGTTGATGAGGAACAAGAAGGAGAGGAAGAACCACCTCACTTGCTTGACGGTACTGCTCTCTGTGTCTGGGAGCTATTGCAGACACCTCGTCCCTCATTTGACCTACATTTTGCTTCCTCCTCCCCTCTTTCCCCCCTCCATATGTCTCCATTTTTTCATCCGCATAGAACTTTTTGTTCTGCCATCAGAAACAGATGACGCTGGCTTCTCACTTCGAGCTGTTGGAGTCACTTTCATTGAGTTTCATATTGCATGTTGCATAAGTTTCCCAGGACACAGAACATTAGGCCGACTGAGCTACTAATGTGTGTCATTTGTAAGAAAGATTAGGATTAGGAAATAAGTAGGTGAATGCCCTTTTCTGTCAAACATACAGTACACAGGGTCAGAACAACGGAAAACTGAGTTCCCAGGGTGCTTACAGCCAGCCAGCCAATTATATTCTGTCTTTCAGAGCATGTGGTTGTGATATAGCATTCTGAATGTGTGCCAGAGCAGAGAGCGAACAGAGCTGAATCCAGCTGAAGCTTTAACAGAGATTCAAAGATCAAGAGCAGAAGATGTTGATTAGAGGTGTGGGAAATGAAAATGCAACTATCAATTTCAATGTTAAGATAATAGGACTAGATAAATGCTCAAAAAGTGACTTGTACTTTATATATATGTGGCTGGATTTGATGTCAGTGACTATTTTGAGTTTCAGCTCGGTGATGTTATAATATCCTCATGGATTACAATGATTGCTTGTGTCATTTTTGCAGGAATGCCGAGGCTGCCTTTCTTTCCGGAAAACCGGTTCCGAGGAGAATTTGAGCCCAGGCACCACTGGCCTGAGCAAGGCAATCGACTCAGGTGGGTGTCTACACAGATTGGCAGTAATATAATGTAGGAACTGTGATGCATGTAATGTGATGCAACTTTATGTTTGTCACAGTTCCAAAATTTTCCACAGGACTGCAATTGATTCTTAAGTATTTTGCAGCAAGTTATGGTGAATAAGTATTCATTATGGTTTATCGTTAAGTTCTGTTGGCAACTATTTTGACAACTGAATTGTTCCAGCTTCTCAAATGTGAGGATTTGCCACTTTTCTCTGCTTTATATCGTAGTAAATTGAACATTTTGGGGTTTGGGTCTCTTTTAGGACAAAAGATTTGAAGATGTCACCGTGGGCTGTTTTACATTTGAGATTCGACTGGCCGCTATTAATTACATTTTCTTGTTGCTGCCATGGTATTATGGTTTTCTGACTGAAGAATTGACACTACTAAATCTCCATGATCAACTAATAATAACTGCTTAAAGGTGATGCATGGAAACAAGAATTTCTTTGCATTTTCTTTTGCAGATGTACTTGAAATTCAATTAAAATTTGTGATACATTTGGATGGAAACGCAGCTTGTGATGGGCATTTTTATTGTAACGACTAATCGTTACAATGGACAGATGAAGTGATAATGAATTGCTAGTTACAGCCTTAATTATATTGTTATCCTGACTAATGCCATAAAAACTGGTACCAACAGTGACCTGCTTTTTTAAAAATTTGTTTTTAAGTTTGCTCCTTGTTAGACATGATGAGTCATTGTGAGTCATTAGACAGGAAGGTTGAGAAAGATGATTAATAACAGTCTTGAAGTTACAGAGTGGTGAAGTATTTTCAGCTCTTGTGGCTCAGCTGTACGTCAGAAATCTGTTCTGACAGACTTTTGGTAATTGAAAACTAGATATGATACGGCATGGAACACGTACCATATTTTGCTGGCATCTCAGAGCATCTGTGAAGATTTATATTCCGCCTATTCAGTTGGTAGCCTGTGGGCCACATTCAGCCCAAAAGCAACCTTGGAGTGGTCAGCCTAAGTACTAGTACTTAAATACTTGAATCTAATGTACAATAGGTAAACAACATATATAAAGTATGGAAGTAACTAACGAGTGACCCATCTTGCTTTCTTCTCTTCTCTTTTGAGAGATATGCAGTACCAATGAAGCAGGATATTTTTGGATGTCGTGTCGATGCCAATCATATCTTTCCCAAATCATTCTTACCACGCTTAGTAGCATTTCAAAATTTCAGGCTATTTTCAGTCACAAATAGGGAAGTGCTCTACCAAAAATACATCTGTGTCAACCTTAAAACATCGATTTGACAATGAAAACCATTTAAACCTGCCTGGACTAGCAAGTACTTGTTTATTGTAATGTTACTTCCATCTCCAAATGCCAAATTGTTGTATTTAACTGGCAATGAGTGTGTTCAGTAGAATATATTTTTTGAGGAGAGGGACACTAAATTGCAGAGAGAGCTACAGCAGCATCTGCTATTAAAAATTTACCCTTGTCACAACTATTCGCAGAGTTGCTGAAAATTTCTGGATTCAAAATCTGGCCCAGTTGAAGTTATAATTAAATAATTAAAATAATTAAACAGCCCTGATTTACATGGGTGTAAAGGACAGTTTTGTTTGTATATTTCAGGGAGGCTCCGGAGGATGACCCAGCAGAGCCTGAGGATGCTGGAGGTCGGGTGGCGCCTGTAGCTGCAGGTCTGGCTGCAGTAGAGCGTCTGCAAAGAGCTGCACAGCAAGAAGACCCCCGTGCCTCGCAGGGACAACCATCACCCCCTAAAAGACCCTTCAGGACACCCAGCGTGCCATCCCTATGTGCCTTGGCCACCCGCGCCACTGTCCACCTCATGACTGGTAAGAGACGATGTAGAACACTCAGTTGTAAGACACAGATTTTCCAGAAAATGCGTTTCAATGCTTTGTTTATTTACTCTCTGTCGTCATTCTGTCGTTGCTCTCTCAGCTCCCAGCATGCAGTACAGCAGCAGTCTGGCAGGCCTCACCCCGGAGCTCGCGGAGCTTCTGCTCAACCACATGTCCCGTGAGAGGCTCCTACGTCCACGCACACTAGAGCTCTTCTTCGGCTGCCCGCTGCAGAAGTTTGTCCTAAATTGCTACCCTTACTCCACCAATGAGCTCCTTCGGCAGCTACGGGCCTTCACAGCACTGAAGCACCTGAGTCTGGTCAACTCACCTCTCATCACGGGTATTTAAATTTATTCCCGGATAAAGTGTCTAGGATTTTAATGTATTAGTTTTGATGTTTTAAAGGGTAATTTCAGTATTTTTCAACCTGGACCCCTTTGTTTTTGTGATGAGGATTGTCAATACAATACTAGAATAAAAAATCGAGGCAGGAGTGTTTGAGTGTCCGAGCTTTGCAGGCTGTTATGTGGCTGACCGACTGCAACAGTCACGCTCAATACAGGGCCAATTTCAAAAATTGTTGTCCCCATTAGTCACTCTTGGGGGGGAAAAGGGTTCAGGTTGAAAAAGTACTTTATTTACCCTTTAACTTTGTTATTTGGTCATTGTCTGTGCTGTTTCATTCCAATCTCCTCAACTCGTTCTGTCCAGACTCTGGGCTGACAATCCTGTCCAGCCTGGTCAAACTCCAGTACCTCAACCTGGCCTCCTGTAGCAAACTCACTGACTCCTGTCTGCAGCATATCACAGGTCAGGATTTCTACAAACTGTCTCATGAACAAGCTTCTGACTGTTAGTAGAGGGGATAATGGGTACAGTAATCATAGCTACATGCAAGAACACCAGATCCCAACATAAGCTGCTCTGTATTAAGTACTTGCATTTAGCGTTCATGGCTTTTTCACGTAGTAACATATTATTTTCCTTCTTTCTGTGTCTACAAGGACTGAAAGGCCTGTGTTTCCTGTCCCTGGACCAGACCAAAGTGACGGATGCTGGGATGGTGCTGTATCTCCAGTCAGCTCCATCCTGCCTCTCTCAGCTCAGCCTGAACCAGACGGCTGTGACTGAGGCCACTCTGGTCATCCTGCCCACCTGCGTGCCACAACTGCGGCTCCTCAGCATCAAGCAGACGAAGGTACATCGACTCTCGTGGCATAGCTAACATCTTAAAGGGATAGTTGGGCTTCTTTGCTGTGGATTTGTCTGAGGTTAGATGATTAGATAGTAGGGATTCCTGAAAGGAAGAAAACAGAAAACAGTGTACCTTCATTGTTGATAAAAGATTAGAAGTAGTAGTATAGTAAGTGTATTATTTACAGTAGATTGCAGATGGCATTCCAGTAACCAGTAAAATTACTGGTTTTGCCAGTGGAGTCCGGTTGCTATGGAGAAAAACAATGTTTGTCTTATATAACAGTGGTTTCCTGTCAGAAAAGGTTGTCTGACTGCTGCTCCGATGGCTCAGTTGGTAGAACATGTGGCCCATGTACAGAGGCTGTCAGCTGCAGCTGTGGGTTGGATTCCTGCCTCTGGCCCTTTGCTGTTGCTTTGGTGTTTGTCTTACCCCCACTCTCTCCCCTATTTCCTGTCTATCTAATGCTGTCCAGTCAATAAAAAAGCCCAAAAAAAAGAAAGGCTGTCTGTCAGCATACACTTACTCTAATACATAGTATGAACTACTCATTTAACTCACAGAACAGCCAGTTTCAACAGTTTATCATTTTTATTATTCTCTCATGACATTTCTTTGTATTGATTGGTGTTTTTCTGGCAGGTCAGGGATGTGTCAGCTTTGGCACAGCTGTCCGGCCTGCAGACTCTCAACCTGGACGGGACAGGTGTGACAGAAAGCTCTCTGGAGCACCTTGCCTCCCACCCCGCCCTGTCATCGCTCAGTTTGGCAGGAATCCCCGTAGCGGACGGCAATCAAGCTCTGCAGATCATCTCAGGTTCGTAACTGGATGGGAATGTTCAAAAATAAGCAGGTAGGCGCAGTGAAACAAATCTGTGGTGAATCAAACGCTTACCAGAAGTTTCTTCTTTCCTCTCAGGTCTAAAGTTGACTCAGCTGACCCTCCCTGGACGCCACTCTGTGACAGACAGTGGGTTGTCCTTCCTCTCTAGACTGTCTCTGCTCTCAGAACTGGACCTAACAGACTACACACAAGTCACAGACCAGGGAGTCAGCCAGCTCTCCAACATGACCAGGTCACTCAACTGTTCTCTAGTACTGTACAATACATGCAGCTGTTCCGGTAAGACTGCGGCACGGATATTGACAGGATTATGAAATTGTGTGTGCTTTGTGTAGGTTGAAGAAGCTGTCGCTTAGCAACACTCAGGTGACAGATGTAGGGCTTCCCTCACTGCGTGGCCTGAAGGAGCTGCAGGAGCTCTGTTTGGACCGAACGGCAGTCACCAGCCGAGGAGTGGCCGAACTCATCACCTGTCTGCCGCACCTCCAGGTGAGTTTACTGGTGACATTCGAGTATTTTTCCCCATCTGTCAGTTGCCCAGCACAGGGTTAGTTTAAGAAATTGTAGAGAAATTATATGTGCTACTCTTTAATTTTAACCCTGGACGTGTGTTTGCGTACAGATTAATTTGTATGTCTTAAATAGTCTACATGCAACTCCTCTGCCAGTAGTGTTAATGTAAGTTTTCAGTAATGAGTTACAGTGAAATAATTTCATTTTATTTGCATTATATTTGCTGATGATGGCGGTGTTTTTCCTGTGTTTTTCAGGTGTTGGGGTTGGCCAGCACTCAGGTGGGAGACACAGTAGTGAGGAGAGGTCTGATCCGCTGCAATCACCTTGTTAAACTTAATCTCAGCCGCACACGGATCACAGACCACGGTGAGGTCAAAATCTACAATCATCAACTCAACACAACAAACGTGTTTTTCCTAAATCACTGGTTCCCAACCTGGAGGCTCAAAATAAGTCCAAATCACTTGTTTCACACAAGATTCCTGCGTTAACCTTTTGGTTAATTGTACAGTATGTCAGTTGTTCTGGACAGTTATTGTTATGCACTCAATATAATATGAAATATCCATAAAAATGTCTCTTTGTCAGGGGTCATCAGTTTACTCAATGATAGAAAGGAGGCCCCTTAAGAAAAAAGGTTGGGAACCACTGTTATTAATTTTCTTACTTGCCTGAACATTTGCATTTTTTATGTTTTCTTCAGGTCTGAAGTTCTTGAAACACATGCATCTGGCTCAGGTGAATCTGGACGGCACCGGCGTGAGTCTCATGGGTATTGCGAACCTCCTCTCGTTCACCAACATCAGCAGCATTCGCGCCAGCAACACCCGCACCATTCCCCATGATGAGGTGTCAGATGAGGAGTGGGAAGCCCAGTGAGCACGAACCCCCTCGGTTGGTCCCCACATACTGCACCTGAACACGCCTCTGACTGCTGCGGTCCCCTTTTAGCCCCTGAAACATGCTGCCGGCAGGATACTCTTAAAAACACTCCTCCTACTTGCACTGTTTCAACTGCAGCTAGTGCCACTAATCAGTCAATCACGCACGCACGCAAGCAAGTTGAAACCTTAAACAGGAGCCTTGTGTTTGAAAACTAGGCCATTTCAAATGTTTACGTATATATAATCAATCTGTATTTACTTGCATACCCTGCAGCCCTTTTGTCTCTGGAAAACTCTAGCTAACAAACTTTAAAGCTTTATGTGCAGCCTTATAGGCTGGAACTATCTGTGTTCAACCTGGTTGGCACTTTTTGAGCTGACTGGCAGGAACATATTAAATATTGGAAATGTAACTTATAACACAGCATGTATTTTCAGACTGTAATGACTAACAGACTGATATATGTAGAAATTAAATGAAAACCTAAAATAGCAAAATATGGTTGAAGAAAAAGTGTTAGGAGGATGTGAAGGCAGATGTCTTCCATTAATCATTCTGACACCAGTTATTAAAACTAACATTGAATCTTGAGCTGTGTTCATGTCATGTTGGATTTATTAGGATAAATTGAATTCAACCACCTGACATTTATTAGAACTATTGTAGTTTTTTTTTTTATATGAATAAGAAATATTAGTATTCAAGAGCATAATTAATCATGCAGCAAACCACTGCTGCAGATGTCAGTGCACCAAGATGATGAAAATACTCATTTCAGTTTGTTGTAATACTAGTCCAGAGATAGCGGATCCTGTTAGCTTGATTGTTTCTAAATCCACAAGAATAAAAATAACATGCATTATTTCTGTAAGGCAGGGCATTGTTGCCACCATGACAAAATATCTCTTGAAAATCTAACAAAATGTTACTTTTATGTACTTGCCTCACTTCCATACCAGATTGACTGTATATTTTTCTCGTTTTAACAACATGGCAGTGTCTTGTTACAAGAACACACCAGTTTGTCAAGACGAGAAATGTGTCTTAGGAGATGCGCAGATTTTGTGTCGCGGCAAAGCTCAATAACAATATAACAAGCTACATGATAAAATGGTTTCTTGCTGTATGGTTGAAAAAAATAGTAGGCTATATATAAGGACAGTTGCCAGTATTTCTAGGCATTGGCCCTTTAATTTGTTGGTCCACATGTTCTTAATGGCTGCCAAAAGGTCACGTTCTTCTCGAAATCAGATGGAACAAACTGGTTTACATTTTCCCAGTAAAATTAGTGAGAAGTATGTGAGTCATTAAAAAGCAGGAGGAGATTTTTATTTAGATATTTATTTTTTGGTTACAGTAACGCTTTTATCCAAGGGGGCCTCCCAAATCGACAAAACATGAACGTTCCTTGTAGTAGCTTCAAACTCCTGCTTCCATTCACTCTTAAATTTCTGTTGTTTTGTTTTTTTCATGGTCTGCCTTTTTTGCTTACGGTTCTTCTGTAAGGGTCATCTGAGTTTTAGCAGGATTAGTAAACTCGGACTTAAATTGTCCTGACATATTGGTAGCTAAACATGAAAAATACCTTGTTAAAACAATTTTGTTGAGAAACTCTACATTTTGTTTTGTCGTGGTGGTAGCAACACACAGACATACACTGAGATATGTTGACACAGTTCCAGTGGGACATGAACACAGGTTTACTGTAGAGCTCAAAATGGAATTTCCCAACTTGTGATGTCACCTGTCTGGATATTATTAGTTTACAGCAAACCACAACTCACCTAAAGTCATTTTCCTTTTTAAATGCATCCTGGAGATGTATTGGATTTAGTTGGTAGTTTTTAGGAGTGGCTGTCATTTTATCTTCTTTTATTAGAGTTAGTTATACCAAGAAAATGCCAATATTTTTTGGACAGCTCATTTTCAGTTACCTGAAGGACAGCATACACAGTGTAGTGTAGTGGCTGTAAGATGATGGATCTATGCAGCCGTGGGGCTCACAAGCCAGAATCCAAAGCAACTTCTTTAATCACTTCAAGTTTTGTTCTCTTGTTTACAGAGATGTAAAATAGTTTATTTTCCCTAACAACTTTTGATTTTTGGATACGAGTGTTGTATTCATTACGTTTAAAATAAAGTCTTCTCAATCTAAATGTGGTGTTTTTATGTTCTGTTTATTCAGACAAACCTTTATTGCATTACATTGTTAAATAAGGCAGAACTGCTCTTTTACACAGAAACAAAAGTCAACTTTTAAATATCATAGAATTATGACCTAAAAGCTGCTGCATACATGTTGGGATAAAACAGAACATTTGGAAAAATAAAACTTTTCTATGAGGACAGCCAATGGAATGCATTCCAAAATGCACTGAGATGCTTCATGTGAATCAGGCAATCAGAGTGCAGCCTGAGGTGAAGGGAGAGGGTGGGGGGAGTTGGTTTGTAAATACAGTACAACATGTACAAGAGACGTGTCCAATAAGATGCATAAGAGATTGTTTCAGTTCTACGTAGCACATTTCCTGCAATGCAAACGCTGCTCGTCCCCTCAGGAGGAGCTCGCAGGTCAAATCCATGATGCAAGATAAAGGAGTGGCTCAGAGTGTGATGCTGCTTTAGATGTCATGCGCCTGCTGCTTTTCGATCTTTGATTTCAAGTGCTCCTTGTAAGCCAGGATGTCCCTGTTCCACTTTGTGATGGTTTGATTCTCGCACACCCAGATTTCCTGTGCCACCTGGAGAAAAGAGATCAAGGTCACAGTGGTGTTAGCTGCAACTGGTTGAGTAAAATCTTCTGTTTAACAGTTTTTGTCATTTCCAACCAAAAAAAAAGTATTACTGAATGCTAAATGTATACCTGTTGAATTAGCCTGAAGTCGTGGCTAACTAGCATCATGCCACCCTCAAACTCGTTGACTGCTTCTGCCAGTGCATCAATGGTCTCAATATCCAAGTGATTGGTGGGCTCGTCAAGGAACAGCATGTGAGGGTTCTGCCAGGCCAGCCAGGCAAAACACACCCGGCACTTCTGACCATCTGACAAGTTCCTGATTGGACTGACCTGCAAGACATTTCAGGTGTAAATGTAGAGGATAGTTGCCACAAAGGACCAAAAAAAAAAAAAAAAACAGCCTGTACCTGAATGAACTGGATGACATTTTCCCACTATTTTGATATTTAATACAAACTGTAGCCCTAGACTAAACATGACAATTAACTTGAATCTTTTTTATTTGATAACAACTAATAAATCTGCCAATTTGCACAGGGGCAAGTAAAACTTTACTTCAGGCAAATAGATTCCTGTCCCAATGGGAAACAAAACCCATTAATTTTACCTGCTGTTTTCCTGTCAGCCCATAGCGACCGATGATCTTCCTCATCTCCTCTTTTTCCTTGATCTCAGGGAAACACTTCATCATGTACTCCAGAGGAGACAGGTCCAGCTCCAGCTGCTCTGTCAGATGCTGTAACATAAGCAGATGCACAGAAGACATTTAATTTGATAGCAAACATACTTCAAGGTCTAGCAGAGCATAATTTTTGCCCTCAAGCAGATTCCCTTTAATGCTCTCTAGTTGTTAGAAGCGTCAGGTCACACACTACATTTTAAACATGCTGGCATGATTGAATTGCTGTCAACAGGCTCTGTGTTTTACCTGATGATATCTGCCAATCTTGACGTGAGAATGTTTGCGGATCATGCCATCAGTGGGTAGGAGCTACAAAAAGAAGAGAATAAGTGTAAATACTCAAGGCAATTGCAGGTTGTTGTGTTATAAAAAGGAAACTAATATACTGTACCTACCTCTCCCATCAGCAGCTTCAGAAGTGTGGACTTCCCTGCTCCATTGGGTCCCACCAGAGCCACTCGTGTATCCAAGTCAATACCAAACTCCAGGTTTTTATATATGTGCGGCTGTGGGAAAGGTTAACTGATTGAGTATGTGTCTATATTTTAGTGACCGCAGCTCAGTTCAGGCTGTAATATCAACTATACTCACTGTGTTGTCACTGTACTTGAAGCTCACGTTCTGAACCATGATAACAGGAGGAGGAATCTTCCCACAGGGAGGAAAATAAAATGACAGAGTCTGTGGGAGACAGAGGCAGGCATTATTACCACGACAATATTCATGTACTTAAAATATGGGTCACTGGGCCAGAAGTCTAAATACTCTTGCCAAACTACAAGGCTACTGAAAGCAGTTTCCAAACCACATCACAGTACCTTGTCATTCACAACTTTTTCAGTCAAGCCAGAGGCCACCATCTTCTGCAGTGTCTTCTCTTTGCTCTGCGCCTGTCGTGCCAACTTTGCAGAGCCGTGACCAAACCTGGCAATGTAATTCTAGAGAGGGATGTAAAAAAGATCAGTAAGCACAGGTCTCGGTTCTGTTAATGACAAAGCATACTAATGAATGCTTCTTAAAAGACTTTAATGCTAAAAAAACAAAAAAAACAGGGGGGGGTTCATGTTAGGCCATGACACGGACTGAAGAGTCTGAACTATCCACCCTGTGCAGTGAAAACTTTCCACCACATGGTGTCTCTCATTTACCTTCATATGTGCTATCTGGTCCTGTTCCCAGTTGAAGCGCTTCATCTGGTTCTCTTCCAGCTCCTCTCTGGTCTTCACATACTGGTCATAGTTACCCTTGAAGCAAAAATAGATTTGCATGGTCATGCAACACAGCGGCACACTGACACAATTAGTAACAGCCTACCCCTGGTTTCCTTATTTAGCCTTATGAGATCACATATGGCAAAGTCCATTCGAGGTATTCTGTAAGGATGTTCCAAGGAATGTGAAGGCCAACTTCCTTACTAGCACTGTGCTGCTTAATTTTGCTTTAAGGCACCAGCAGTGGTTTCAGCCAAGTGTTCTCACCGTGTAGTATTTCAGCTTTCTCTGATGCAGGTGTATGATGTTGGTGCACACACCGTTCAGGAAGTCTTGAGAGTGTGAGATGAGCACGAGGATTCGTTTGAACCTGACAACAAAAAGGAGGATGAGCAACACAGATCACCCATTTGGACTCATTTCTTTGATGAAGTAGGATGTGAACTTACGACTTGAGCTCCTCCTCCAACCACACACAGGCATCCAGATCCAAGTGGTTAGTGGGTTCATCCAGCAACAGCATGAAGGGCTTAATGAACAGAGCTCTGCACAAAGGATAGTCATTAAAAATTTACATTTTCATTGTGAATTTTTTTTTTTTGGAGTAGGTTAACAGCTTAATTTCATACTCCATCATCCTCTCGTTCTTCTAAAGCTAATGGGTGACTGAATATAATCAGTTTTACATGACAATTAGGGACATTATCCAAATATGGACTACTACTCTTCCATGGGTGGCGTTGCCTTTTATGGCATGTCTACATGTATCAGTGAGTTCATTTTAACATTTTTTACTGCAACAGTTTCATTAAATTTAAAGTCAATGTTGCGATAAAATTAAACATCAAATGTGAAAACATAGCCAGACCTTTAAGATTGATTATATATTGTCAGATCAAAATGATGAATAAGGCAAAATGACTACTGATCGAGATTAAGAATATTTGTCAAAACATATTTTAATGAAAATTCTATTGTCTTTAATGATATCGAAGAGTCTGAAATGAGGCTATATTTCCCATTGCTATGCTAAAAAGTTATTTATACCACTTTTACGCTTGGAGTGAATTTAAGACTGTGCTTTACAGCAGTGAAATATTTTAGATGTTCCAAAACAGTATTTACACCCATTTAACACATGCTAAGGCCTTCCATTAGTAAGATGTGAATTAAAGACACTTTAAGACTTTTTGAACAGGACCTGTAGCCACCAGCTTTTATGACCAACAGCTTCATTAGGTTTCACAGTCTGACTGAGAAAATGTATTAATTCCACAGCAAACCATGAACCAGATTAATCTCGTTTAAGAAGCAATTCTATTAGCCCATTTTAGCTCAACTTGGCAGCATATTATATACAATTTGACTGGGTAGTGATGTTATTCAAAATGCACATTTACAAATTTGTAGCTACAAGTTACACTGTTTATTTTACTCAGAAAATTCCTACAACCTAAAAAAAAAAATGCCACAAAACTAGACTCATCACAGGACAAGCACTGATGCAGCATTTAACTAATCAAGACAAGCTCTTGAAATTCAAACCATTGAGACAGAGGAAGTATGCGTCACATTTTGTCACTGGTGTGAATTGAGGTGTCAATGGTGTGATTCTAAGCACTTTGTCTTTACCTGGCCAGAGCAACGCGCATCCTCCATCCTCCACTGAAGTCCTTCAGTTTCTTTTGCTGCATAGCACTGGTGAAACCCAAACCGTGGAGGATCCGAGAGGCTCGCACCTCTGCCTTGTCTGCATCCAGCTCCTCCAGACGCTCATACAGCTCCATCAGTTTCTCACATTCAGCTAGGCAGGGGAGAGAGAAGATATTTAGTATTATTTACTATATACACACAGACTGCTCTAGATGAGACAGGTTCCCTAATTTTTGCTGCAAGTCTGTTTGCTCAAGTCACCTACAACAAGGGTGTGTCTTGTTTATTTCAGAATTCTGTTTGCAATCTCTCAACTATGTTGCCTCTGTGACAATAAATTTTCCCCACTGCAGTTGCAGTTCTTGCATAATACATCACATATGACTCACAGTCCTCATGGGCAAGTCTCTCTGCCTCCTTCTCCAGCATAATCCTCTGTTCATCCACCTCCATGACACACTGCAGAGCGGTCTTGTCGCTGGGGGCCATCTCCCGGGTCAAGTGGTAAATATCGATGTGCTCTGGAATGGGAATCTCACGATGCCCAATGGCTGACAACAGCATGGATTTTCCTGGCAGATATAAATAGGGAATACAATTAATTTTGCTCATCATATGTGGCATCAAAAACTCATTATGTGCAACATTCATCCCATTTCTACTTGAGGGAACTGCTGTAAAAAAGCAAATGTGTGAGGTGAAACAGGTGTTAGTGTAGTGAATTAATAACATGGATGATGTTTTTGTGTTGAAGGAGTGCAGCTTTTTGGATTTAAGTTTCTGTAACAGTAATAAGGTAAATAGCATTAAGTATGGGGAAACGTACAGGCCACTGATGAGAAGAGATGAAATTACCTGTGCCATTAAGGCCAATAAGCCCATAGCGTCTGCCTGAGTTCAGCTCCAGGCTGGTGTCTGCTAGAAGCTCTTGGCCATGGAAGGTGAGTGACAAACTGCTAATGTGGACATCAGTGCTGTTGGGGTGTGAAGCCAGGACGCCTGTCACTGCCCGTGCCTCTGTCTTTGCCAGCTCAAATTCATCCAGCTCCTTTGTCAAACTGGCAACACCTGGGGAAAATGAAATCCTGTCAACCATTTTGGTCACATTTTAAGCTACACATGAACCTACTGTAGAACAGTAACATGTAAACACCAGAGTTGATGTCAGGAATGATAAATGCCTAGTAAATATCAGCAAAGCCTTTAACTTTTAGCCAAAGAGGAGTCCTCATCTTACCATTGCTCTCTGCTCCATTACGCTGGGTCTCTGGTTGTTCAGCCTCCCCATTTATCTCATCAGGTTTCTTTGACCGCTGGCGAGCTTTCGCAGCCTCCTTCTTCTTTGCTGCCTTTTTCTTGGCTAAGTCGGATGGCATGGTTGTGTAAGGCTTAACCACCAACAGAAAATAGAAAAGGACACATGTGAAGCAATAATAATAAATAATTTTATTACAAAAAAAAAAAAAAAAAAAAAAAAAAAAAAACAGGAAAGACATTACAATACCCAAACTCTCAGTTGATTGAGAATTTAATTACATTTTAGGGATACTTTAATGACACCAGTCAAATAGATGAGAGAATTTATCTGGGTGAAATTAGCTAATCGCTGACAGAAAGTGGCGTTTGAATCGAACAACTGACGACTGACCAGTGACAAAAAATGTGCCGGTAAATTAATTCACGACGTAACGCTAACTTAACAGCTGTTTATAAAGGAAGTACTAACGCGTTATTAAATACCTAACGCTGTCAAAGAGTCGACGTGAAGAAGGGTGATGGTGGTAATGCTAACCAAGACCGCATTTTGGTCCTTTTCAGTCCCACCTGCTTGCACGTTGGGCTCTTAACATTATAAAGCCTGATAGCCCAGCTGTTGCTAACGGTAGCTGATGTCTCTTATATTAACGACATGTTTATCCCTTCACGGTGAATTAGCCGACGACAGAACCCAAACTGTTGTGTTAAGTGATTAAGATAGAATGTCATACAAAAGGAAGGATATCACATCAATTTTGATAAAGTAGCTACTGACTGCGTTAGCGCGCTAGCTAAGCTAACAACGGTGGCTAGCTAGTGGCAGGCCGGAACCGCTAAAGGGATGATATTGGAACAGAACCCCAGACGCGCATAAGATCTCGCGAGAGTGATTATTTTATTAAACCAAATCATGATTTCCCCCCTCCTACCCAAGTGTTTATTGTCACTAAACCTAACCATATTTTCAACCACAGGACTGTCACACTAATTAACATAATTAATTTGTACAATGGGTACAATAAAGAAATAACGCGCATAAATCTCGCGAGAGTTTCACAAATCTAGAGGTCCCTTCGACACACAGCCCGGCTAAAGCTAACTTGACGCAAGGCCCAACTAGCTACATACGACAAGGTCTGAAGGCGGTTAATTCGGTGGTTAACGAGTCTTTTTCAAGGCTACATCTATTTTAACAGACACCTGTATATGTTATCAATTTGAGCCGTAGTTGTCAGACGCCATAAATGCCGGTCTTACCTTGGTAACGAATTACTGGTCTCTGAAGCACACCGACGTCTCGTGTCCACTTTTCGCCGGGTGGATGTAGCCGATCGCCAAACCGCCAGACGGACCATATATGGACAAACAGGGCGGTGAGAACTGAGGTACCCGCCCCTTCTCGTGGGACTGCAGTAAAATATCCCTTTACTGCTAAATTAGTAGGACATTTAATATATAAATACTGTTTAATTATTGGCTGGGACTATTTAATCATGGGCTAAGTTAATAAGAATGATATTACAGTGAAAGGCTGGTGTGATGGGTAGATGATCATCATAAGATCAACCATACTTATAATATTTTACATTATTGATAAGTATGGAAACCCATTCCAGTCATTGTAATGAAAAACAAAGAGATCCAGTTTGTCATTTAAATGTGACACTTTCTCAAAATAATAGGAAACTTTGTCAAAATAATCATTTAGTATCTTCAAATAATAACTACCTTTCCCAAAATATTGACTTAGCGCCTTGAAGTAATTAGCAACTTTTTCAAAGGAATGACTTAGTATCCCAAAATAATGAGAAACTTTCTCAAAATAATGAATTAGAATCTCAAAATAATGGGAAGCTTTCTCAAAATAGGCTAATGACTTAGAAAAAAAAATGAAAATGATGACACAATATAGAAATGCATTTTAAAATAAATATACAAATTATTAATTATTAATGATTGATCGGTTGTGAGCATTTTCAGCTATGAAATGCACAACATTTAGAGTCCTGACTGTGAGCACTGAGAGTATATTTGAAGAAACAAAAAAAACTTTTGATTGACTTCACTTCCTCTTAAATGGTTTCCTGACACCAGTACGTTTACTTGTAAATCGATTAATATTTTAGTAATGTAACAGTACTTGTACTTGAGTACTGATTTTCAGTAGTCTCTCCACCGCTGCTGACTGTACGCTCAGTGATGATGATGAGGGTGAAACGACGTGAAGGAGAGGGACGGTGTTTCTTCTCTCTCTCCGTGTGTGTGGCACTGAATATTTGAGGAAGTCAAGTGAAAGCTGAAGAAAATGGACGATGTATGCCCCGCTATCCTGATGGCTTTTTACATGTGACGACGCTGAAAAATTGGATCTATTGTGCCTTCAAGTCGGTGCTGGTGGAGATGATTGGAGGAGCGACATATCTGCACTGAAACAACGGACGTGATGCTAAGATGCTAAGATGCTAGCTTGCTCTTTGATGTTTGTTCCTCCGACACATAACGTTAACTTACTATTCCGTTTATAAATTCAGATTTAGCGCGTTGATATTTTTAAATTAGTTGATGAACAACTCTATTAACGTAACGCCACACTCAAACGGTTAACTTTATCAGGTGGCGTTTTTAGCGTCTTGCTACATTAGTTAGCTGACTTTACAAGTGGCTATTAGCCAAAACTAGTTAAGCTAATTAACTTAGCGTTAGCGCAAAAGGTAATTAATACATGGAGTAACGATCGATAGGTACCATGACAGCGACTAGCATAACCAGCTTGGTTAGTTGGACAGCTGTTAAGATGTTATAAACGTAAATGGTAAATTATTCAGCTATTTCTTGTTATTTTGTTGCTATATGTTTTAAAAAGGGAAAACAATTAGGGCTGCAACTAACGATTATTTCCATTATCGATTAATTTATTATTGTTGTTGTTTTCTCTATTAATCGAGTAGTGGTTTGATCCATAAAATGTCAGAAAATAGTGAAAAATGTTGATCACTATTTTCCAAAGCCCAAGGTGACATCCTAAAATATCTTATAATGTCAAAAACACAAAGATATTCAGTTTACTGTCACAAGAGGATGAAAGAAACCAAAAAATATTAACATTTCAGAAGTCGACTTCAGAATTTGGACATTTCTTTTAAATTAAAAAAATGACTCAAACAGTTGTTGATTAATTTAATAGTCGATTAATAATCGGTCAGTCGTTGCACCTCTAAAAAAAGTTAATTCTGTGACCTGCACATTACAATAATAATGAAGTTAAAGATAAAACAGCCTTTCTTACATTTTACAAATGTGTAATTCATTGTAACGTTCAAATATAGGTTAATCCTTTCTTAATAGGTTGATTAGAAACTTCATAAGGACTACCTCGCAGGATGGGACTGAGCAAAGAGACATTATGTGACATTTAAGGCAATTTTCTGTCAGTGTCAGCAAGTCACTTTCCCTCAACATAGGCTCTTTCTTGGCAGGAGAGCTGGCACATAGTAAAATTTTCCAGAACTGCCTCATCAAGTCTAACTACTGTAGCTCATAACTGCCAGATATGCGTCTGTCTTCCTTTTTGGCCCTGTTCAGGCCTGCATTACCCCTCATCCTCGGGCTGTCACTGGGGTGCAGTCTGAGCCTTCTGATGGTGTCTTGGACACAAGGCGACACAGACGACTCCTGTAGAGATGAACTGGGCAATGGGAGGCTTTTCTTGGGCAGAGGAGATGCCCAGGGAGACTCAAGAGATGGAGCTGCAGATGAAGACTTCCAGCCACGTATCGTCCCTTATCACAAGGATCCAAACAAGCCACACAAGAAAGTCCTCAGGTGAGTGTTGAAATCATTGTCTTTGTCAAAACCCAACAGTACTCACAGCTATGTTGTCCAAATCACAGTATTGTTTTTGTACTGGTTTATTTTTAGATTTACTGTCTTTGTATTTATCTACCATGTTCCTGTACTTATATGTTAATCTCGCACTGCTACTGTGCCTGCGCTGTTTAATCACCTTACTTTAAGTCAAGTCATTTTTTTTTCATGTAGCACAGTATCACAAATCACAATTTGCTTCAGGGGGCTTTACAATCTGTACAGTGTGGCAGTGAGGGCCACAGAGGAGGGATCCCTCTGCCAGGATGGACATACATGGAATAGATGTTGCATGTGCAGAACAGAACAAAAAATTACATTAAATACAAAATTTGATGACATTTCTGAGATTTCATACAATTATAAAATGTATGTAAAGAATGTGGATCCAGGAGTGTGTTGAACAACCTCTCTGATGTAAATAATCTTGTGAGAAGTCTGTCAATGGTATAAAGAGAGTTTTCTGTCAGAACACATGTATGCAGGCTTTATAGTCAGCAAATATAGAGACAGATATGTTAAAGAGGCATCACATTACTTTATATCTCACCAGATTTGTTTTAAGAAACTGGAGACAGTTTGAATCCAGAGGATTTACATGTTAATTCTCTGTTTAATAGGATTACATTTAAATCTCCCCAAGATAAATGCACCGAGTGGGATATACAGTGTATGGGGCCTATAGATTAGAGATTGCATAAGTCAGATCTCTTCATACAGATCTACAGTAACTCAGCTGTGGAGATCAGACCTGTTGATCCACAGATTTCATCCTCTTTCATGTCTTATTTTAATCCCTACAGCAGAGTGTTGGCTGGAAAAAGCTTCACACAATCAGAATCTTTTATCTTGTCTTTTACTGTTTGTCTTATGATATAGTTTATAAAATATATAATATACAAATATAAAATAGTTTTAGACCTTCATATGAATGAGTTTGAGGCTGTTGACGTTTCTATTTCTTGTGATGGAAACAAGTTGACCGTTGTGAGAAATTATCACCCTTATTCTGTTTGTTTTCTTAACATTTATTTCTGCTTGTCCACCTCTCCAGAACTCGATATATTCACACTGAGCTGGGCATCAGAGAGCGCCTGCTGGTGGGCGTACTGACCTCCCGGGCCACCCTCAACACACTGGCCGTGGCGGTGAATCGCACAGTCGCCCACCACTTCCACCGCACCTTCTTCTTCACGGGCCTGCGCAGCCCAAAGGTGCCTCATGGCATGACCGTGGTAGCCCACGGCGACGACCGTCCCGTGTGGCTGATGTACGAGACGGTGCGTCACCTCCATCAGCACTACGGCTCAGACTACGACTGGTTCCTCTTGGCCCAGGATGACACGTACATGCAGGCAGATCGTCTGTCAGAGCTGGTGGGACACCTCAGTGCAGGTCAGGACCTGTACATGGGCAGGGCGGAGGAGTTTATTGGTGGAGAGGAGAAGGCACGTTACTGCCACGGGGGCTACGGCTATCTTCTGTCCCGCAGTCTTCTGGCTCGTCTGCAGCCCCACCTTGACACCTGCCGTAATGACATCCTCAGTGTGAGACCTGATGAGTGGCTGGGCCGCTGCATTATTGACTACCTGGGTCTCAGCTGTGTGGAGGTGCACCAGGTAAAAAAAAAACACAGACTAATGCATGGACATCAGTAGAAATATGCGTCACACTTAGAAAACAAAACAGTAGTTTTATACATTTTTTTCCAGAATCTTTTTATTTCCAAAGGGTGTAACAAAGCTAGCACCACTGGGTAAATAGATGCATAACAGAGTACACTGAGTTTCCTCTTATCTCCCATTCCTTCCCCCCGGCCCCGTACAACCAGGTAAACAACCGAACAAACAACAGAAAAACAAACAAGCCAAAGAACAAACAACCAAATGTGTACTTAATTATTTTGTTTTCTGAGACTGCACTAAAGACAAAGTAAAAACCAAGACAGAATTGTAAATGACAATAACTTAATCTGTCCATAACTTTTTTCAGCTTTTTTTTTAAATAAGTAGAGCTTTGATGATTAATTATTTGGCAACTTTTAAATTAATCACAAACTATTTTCAGTTTTCAAACGGGTGCTGGATGGAGAGATAGAATTAATGGATAAACTTAAAATTAGCTTCCATTATTTTGTTACTCGTAAATGGGAAATGAATTTTGTCAGAAATGTTTTGCCAGTTATTTTCATCTAAAGCCATCAATTTAACATATTTGGTACAGTTTTATGGGCAGAATATTCATACTAACTATACATACTATTTCTTGTCTTTGTCCGTGTTTGTGTGACTCATAGGAGATGACTTATCGTTACTTCGAGCTCGGGAAAAATGCAGACCCAGAGCGTGAAGACAGCATTCAGTTTAAAAACGCCTTCACGGTCCATCCTATATCAGAACCAAATCTCATGTACCGCCTTCACAAACGCTTCAGCCAGATCGAGCTGGACTGGACCTACCAACAGATTCAACAGCTGCAGGTTTGTAATACTTGACACTGCTGTAAGTTTGCTTGTGTGACTCATATCTGATCTGGACTGCGTCTGTGATGATGGAGGTAGTTATGTGAGGGATTATTGTTCTTTCTCTTTTCTGATTCCACCACACCCACTTTTTGAGCCGAGGCAGAAATTCCTGACTGATACAATATTTAAACATGTCAGAAAGCCAAGACAAGGGATCGGGTGTTTTGCTGCGGCATGAAGTGTTACATTCCAGCGTCATCATCTTGTGAAAATGACTTTCCTGAGAATCCTAATTATGTCATTAAAGAACCTGCTAATGATGGTTCATTAGCGCTGTTTTGACTTAACTTGAAATAAATTCTACACCACAGAGCAATCAGACATGTCAGGAAGTGAAATATTTACAAAGTGTAGACAGTCACTGTTTACATGCAGAAATCTTCTCTTTTTTTTCCCCCTTATTCAGAAAAATACAATATTCTTAATAGGGCCTGACTGTTACTGGATTTTGGGGGCTGATATTGAGACCAATATTAGGGAGTCAAAGATTGTGATGTTATTATTATTAAGAATATGGAATATATAGCTTAATAATAAATGTTATAGTCCAGAATGACATCAAATGCTATCTGTAAAGCTAACAAATAAAAACAATCTGCATTATGTTCTGATTGTGGCGGACTTGTTTGACTGTGTGAACACAGCCTCCCTTGTTCATTTGTTCAATTACCCTCTTGAAAAGGCTGTGGTATTTGTGCATTTCCAAAAAGTCTTTGATAATATTTAATGTTGTTTCTCCTTCTGACCAGAAATGAGGGCTTTTCTTTTCAACATGCATCACTACCTCAGCCTTGCAAAGTGTTAGTTGGTTTCTTTAAAAACTGAGACAGAGCAGACTGTAAACAGGCAAAACAACGTTTCCCAAACGGTGATTAAAAACCCCAATTGACATACATTTTCCAAGTGCGCCTTTATACATGTCCAGAGAATGCTCCTAAAACCCAAATACTACCAGCTTGTCCTGCTTATCTTAAACAGAAAATGCTCCATTCAGAATATGCAAACACAATATGCTGTTTACATGACTGGTATAGTTGAAAGCAACGCAAATAGAAATGATTTTGACAGGTCTTAAAAATTGATGATATGATATATATGATAAAGTTGCATTTGAGCCTTATTTTTAAATGCGTTTTTGGGAAAATATTATATAGCTCATCCTGTAACAACCACAAAATGAAACAAGTAATATGTTAAAACTGTTAACATTACTTCCATCTAATGTAAGTGCAGCTTAAGCTAGATCTGACTTGAGAATGGTGAATTTAGTGCTTGGTTTAAGCCTGTGAAAATAATGAATTTGAAGCCCATTGCACCTTGTGCAAGAAAACGCTGAAATTATGAGCTTTGAGTATAAGGCATTAGAGGAATATGGAAAGTCAGAAAAACATAAAGCCGCTGTAAAAACACCTGCCATATTGTTCTGTATTCACACTGGGAGCTTCAGTTATTTACTTTTAAAGTAATTCTGGGATTTTTCCTCCTTATCCTTCAAACTGTTTTGCCAGTGCTGATGTGAAATGTGAACGCAGGTGCATTCTTTTAGTTTTTACATCTGACAGATTTTTGTGTTTACTCATCAGATGCAGATCAACAACCTGAGTGACCTGACACCAGAGGGTAAGGCCGGAGTCACGTGGCCTATTGGAATCAACCCTCCCTTCAAGCCAAGGACCCGTTTTGAGGTAATAAACTGGGAGTACTTCACTGAGGAGCACATTTACTCGTGCATCGACAGCTCCCCCAAGTGTGAAATGAGAGGGGCCGACCGCGCAGACGTTAACGCAATTTTGGAGATAGCAGTGGAACGTCTAAATGAACGCTACCAGCCCCAGCTACGCTTCCGCAAGCGGCGTCTGCTTAACGGTTACCGACGCTTTGATCCCACGCGTGGTATGGAGTATGTGCTAGACCTTGCATTGGAGGCCTACACACAGAAAGACCACAGTCAAGTCATCGCCAAACGGGTCAACTTGCTGCGTCCTCTCAGTGCAGTTGAGATCATCCCCATGCCATACGTGACGGAAGCGACACGGGTGCAGGTCATCCTGCCTGTCACCGCCCAGGATCAGGACTATGTTAGTAATTTCCTCGACATGTACGTGATGAACACTTTGGACACCCACGACAACGTTTTACTCACCTTCCTGTTCATCTACGACCCGTTTGATGCTCAGCGAGTCAGCCAGACTGATGTGTTCGCTGGCATCAAGGCGATGATTGGCGAGGTGGAGAAGCGCTATGGAGACGTGAAGATCCCCTGGATCAGTGTGAAGACAGAGGTACCCTCGCAGGTCAAGCTGATGGACATCATCTCTAAGAAGCACCCAGTAGACACGCTGTTTTTCCTCGCCAGCGTGTGGACGGAGGTCAACGCTGACTTCCTGAACCGCTGCAGGATGAACGCCATCAGCAACTGGCAGGTCTTCTTCCCCATCCACTTCCAGGAGTACAGCCCCGCCGTCGTCTACCGTGACCAGCAGCCCTCCGCTGCCTCCTCCTCCTTCGCCTCAGAGTCGCTGCGAGACGGACACTTCGACCGCCACGTCTTTGATGAGGCTTGCTTTTACAACGCAGACTACATGACTGCGCGGACCAAGATGGCCGCTGACATCCTGGACAACGAGGAGCTGCTGGAAAGCATGGACGTGTACGACATATTTGTCCGTTACTCGGGACTACATGTGTTCAGAGCCGTAGAGCCGGCGCTGATCCAGAAATACGTGCGACGAGCGTGCAACCCACGCTTCAGTGAGGATATCTACCACCGCTGCGTCCTCAGCAACCTAGAGGGTCTTGGGTCACGCTCACATCTCGCCATGGCGCTTTTTGAACAAGAGCAGGCCAACAGCACCTAGAGGTCAGGATCTCTTCAGAGTGCTGGGACCTCAAACATGCTGCCTGGACTAAAGGATACTCATAAAGGAATAATGTGAATTGTTATATGGTACTTTTGTATCCACACACTGGCAGAAAGAGGTCAAGATTAGCTACAGAACACCACCGTCATGCTTACGGACACTTTGACGGAGCAAATGTGTGCTGATGCATAAGTCTTTACATGTTTCCTCCAGCTGAAAATCTCTCTGCTCAGTACTTCAGAGTACATCTTTGAATCTGTCATGTCTAGATAAATTATGAGTCAGGGAGTCTTCTGGCACAACCCCCTGAACGTGGACTACTTGTATTCTGCCATTGATGTATTCTAACAGGAGCTGAACAAAAATATTTATACTCCAGTTTTTAAAAGAATATCAGAGTCTGTGTCTTGAACAAAGGCCTTCATTGTTAAAGGGATAGTTTGTATTATTTGATTTGATGTAGGGTTGTATGAGGTACTTATCCATTGTCAGTGAATGACCTACAGTAGATGGCAGTCGAACAGCCCGTGAAGTGCTGAGTGAAGGGTCAGTTACAAAAGGTGTTTTAGCCACTTAAAATATGCCTGTTTAAAAGACTCAGTGTAAGTTTAAGTGCATGCTAGATTTCTTATTTTGCTTTCAGTCAGCCTTTTGTGACGGGGAAATGTCCTTACCAACCAAACTCCATAGGCAAAATCAGTAATTTTACCGAGCAGAACACTGGAGTCGCTGGTCTGTTGCTGCCTCAGTCTGTTAGTTTAAAATACCTTTTGTTGATTGCATTACTTACCTTCCATGCTGGCACTCTCCCGTTTCTCCAAATGGAGACTGTGATCTACTGTGGGTAATATACTGACCATGGATAAGTACCTCGGGTAACCCCTCTTCAAATAATCTGAACTATCCCTTTAATGTTTAGTTGAGAAAAAACTTGAGCCATAAGTCTTCCACAGTGAAGATGTTTAAAGTAATACTGGAAACAAGCTGAAGCCGTTGGCTGCCTTTTCTTTAATATATGTTCTTTTTTTAAGAGGTATTAAAGAGTGATATTTCTGCTCAGAGTTGTTTCTTCATTCCTCCTGTTCACAGTGTGTAAAAATGCTTGATTCAGTCTCATTAGACAAAAAGACAACTGTTTATAGGATCTGTGTGCAGCATGCTTGAATAGTCGCTCCTGGAGGTATTTGTCATCTGCTCGGCAGAGCTGAAGAGAAGCCAGTATGGCAGTGATGGTGCGCTCATGCTCAGAATAATACATGTAGTAGTCCTGCCGGTTTGCCTAAAAGCTTTACTGCAGCGCCTGGAGGCAGTGAACAGTTTGTTCCGAGGCAGCCTGCCCCGCCTCGTCTCCTCACATTAAGCCAGTAATTCTCCACCCCAGCCCGGGCCTCCTTGGGTTTTGGCGAGTATTCTGTACACACATGTCTTTAGGGAGAGAAGTGAACCCAGTGCCCAGAGGGAGGGTCGCCTCTACCTAGCCAAGGTCCGCCGTGGTCGTGGCGTGGTCGGTTAACCTTCACAGCGAGATGGTTGAACAGGCTGAATGGGCCTACTTCACGCAGCCTCCTCCTCCTCCTCTCCAAAGGGGTGAGACGATTGCACTGAGGCCCACTTACCTCCCCCACCCACTAAACTTCTCCACCGGCTGGGGAGAAGAGTGCAGCAGCAGAGTGAAAGAGGCTCTTTCTGAGGTGGGAGCGGGGCAGCAGAGTCAGAGCGCCGCTGCAGTCCGCCGTGGAGAGGCCTCCACCTGCTTCCTTGTGGTGAGGTCGGTGAACAATAAAATGACTGTCTGCCACCTCTGAGGAACGCCTCGCTCATGCACAAAATTTAACCCACCAATGAGCCTGAGCACAAAATCAACACTTCACTGATGCAGAGAATCAGAGTGTTCTTTTAGTGAAGGCTAATTTAGCAGGGCTGCACAATTATTTGCATAAATGGACATAGTTTTTCTCAGAACCCACAGCTAATAGCAGAAATGTGGAAATGGGCTAATTTATGAAGGGGAGTGCTGCAGTGGTTTAAAATAGCAAAGATTTGGATATCAAAGGGCACATCTGAGTAATGTCACCTCTTAAATATTTGCCAATTCAACATTTTTTAAAACCAGTTTTATCATGTAGCTATAATTACCACATAGGTTTGTCTGACCACACCACAGGTGGTCATATGTTGCTTTCATGGCAGCGATAAAAGCTCAGCTATCTGCAGATCTGGAATGTGTGCTCATATCAAGTCAGGTCATACTGTATAGACATTTTGGCTCCTAACCTGTGGGTCCCGACCCCCACTAGAGGTCGCTAAAGCTTAATTTTTTTTTTTTTTTTTTAATTATACAGTTGGCTTACATCTCAGCATTTCATCAGTTTTTGTGAAGTTGGGGCCCCTTGTCATGTGGTGGAAGCTACGCTCAGATCATTTACTCATGTAAAAATAGCAATACCACAGTGGAAAAATGCTCTCTTACTATTTTTAGCATCAAAATGTATTTAAAATAGCAAAAGTAAATTTACTAATCATGCAAAATACCTCATTTCAGAGTAACATATTTAATATAATTTTGAATTATAATCTAATGCATGATTTTAATGTTGAAGCTGTAAAGGTGGGGATAATTTATTACTTTATACACTGTTGTGTAGCTTGATATCTAATACATCATACCTTATTTGTTGATAATATTTTGTATTAATTCAAAACAGTAAACTACTAACTCAATTAATAAATAAACGTGGAGCACAAAGTGCAATATTTCCCCCTGAAATATAGTGGAGTAGAAGTATAAAGTCAAATAAAAATGAACTACTTAATCAAAGTATAAGTACTTCAAAATTGTACTTAAGTACAGTACTTGAGTAAATGTAAAACATTACCGTTATGCCCTGACTAGTATCATGGTTATGACTGGGTTTTTGGAGTATTAAGATTGTAAGAGAAGAGATTATATTCTGCACATGTGAACACCTGATCCAGGTTTCTGAACCATCTTAAAACGACTGACATGGTGGAGAAATCAGTACTGACCTGCTGTCAGACCATCAGAACCTGGATACTGTTATGATCATGTATACATGGACATCATTGACCAAGTTTTTCATGTTGCAAGTAAAGGCCGTATCCCAAATATAATGAAATGCAGCAGAACAAGGATACTAATGCACATGTAAACAAAACGATTGCAGGCTCAGTTCTCCAGTTTGTAGCTTTTGGATCTAAAACTGTCAAAAAATATCTGAATAATCAGCTGAATTTATATCTTTGAAGCATATTTAAGCATTTCCCTGTTCAACACTTGTAAGTTATGTAGCTTAAAGATGGCTCAGTTTAGCACATTAATATGGACATTTTTGCAGCAAAACACAAAAACATGACATTTACCTACAGGGGGAAGTTGTGATACGTCAAGTTTCTAACTATGGGCACAAAAAATGCCCACACATCGACATAAGGTGGTGATAAAAGGGGGAAAAAAAGACACTTTAGATTTCATGGCATTTACAAACTTTGGCAAGCGCTTCTTTATTTACATCCAGGCTGTCTCGCAATGTCACAGCTGTTTTCCCTTTATTTCTTTATTTTTTTTTGTGTAGAATCACCAAACGAGTTTGCTCTTTACAGATATACAGTATTATGTATACTATGATCTCCCTGTTGGTGACGCTCTGACAACAGTGTGTAAACAGAGAGAAAGAGCAGATCCCACTCTTCACAAACACATGCAGGGAGTGGGACAAACATGTCAACAGTATGTCAGGGTTGTAGGGAACAGGAGACACAGTAGTCTGTTAACATTTCATCAGCTATTCTTCTGATAACTGCAGTGCTCAAAGCTGAGGTCACCCAGGAGTTGCAGCTTCTAGTTTCCTCCACAAGAGGGTGCTAGTGACTCAGTGACTGTATGACAACACTGTGAATGCCCTGGCCATACAAAGACACATCACTCCAGGTCAGACACAGGACTAAAGATACTACCAATGACTACTGTTTCTCCTCTAATGAGTGCAGTTAATATAACTTAGTAACAAAAACACAGTTCAGAAAAGATCACACCTACAGTTAGTTGCTGGTAGGGCATGTCATTTTTGGCAAAAAAGTTTCCAGAAGGCATTTCAACAAGTCTTTTTCTTCTCGTCGTCACACAGACTGCTATGCCAGCTTCTTGTATTTACACACACTGTCTCGTCAGATGTATTAATTTACGTCCATGGAGCATGCATAGGTCATCGTGAAGTCATCCAATCGCTTTTTGTGTTTGCTGGGATAATAAAAAGAGGGTCTCACCCGTGATGAAAGAGAGTCCCGACACAGAATTAACAGCACAGTGCAAAGAAACCCAGAGAAAAAGGTTCCAGCTAAAAACTGACTGCTGAGACAGAACAAAAATCCTCCATCTGACATTACAACATATACATACAAGTCGAGTGTCATTAAAAAAATAGGGGTAATAAAAGGAGACGGGTGCAGATTATATCATGTGGTACAGCTACTGAGACTGAAAGCAAAGGGAGGTCGTCTTTGTTGCAGCTCCCACGATAGTTAGCGGGATGGACCTAAAATAAACCACCCCAACCCAAGATAGTACACAGAGGAACACTAACATTCCTGCCCTACTAATGCAAAACTCATGGAGCTCCCATAATGCACCATGGACACTCAGCCCCTCCATCCCACCCCTCTCCCCAAACATCCCCCCGCCCCAAAACAAACACACACAGATAGTCTGTCGTATACTGTACAGCTGGCCCTCTTCAGGGGCAAAAACATATTTACATTCACATCTCTAGAAAAGAAAAAAAAAAACTTCATTTTCTTCTTCATGTAACATAAAAAGTGTAGAAATGGGCACAATCCTCCAGACCTGGGTTTAAGACTTAAATACAATAACAGGTTGAGGGTTCTGATTGGCTACAAAAGACAAATGTTTCAGAGTAAATTCCCTGGAAAGACACAGTTCACCCCAAAATCAAAAATACAAATTTTTACTCTTACCTATAGTGCCATTTATCCATCAGTTTGACACATGATCTACATGGAATAAGAAAAGAAGTTTTTTTTTTAAAAAACTTACTTCTAATAGATCATAAACCCTTGAGTATAAAAATGACTCATTGAAATTGGTTGAGAAATGTAAACATTAGTGTTTTAGTCTGTTTTTTCACTTGCTTCTATTTGTTTACATGCCAGTCTTGCCCTGCCCAATATGGCAGCGACGCTGGCACACAATCAAAAGGCCGATGCAGCGTCTGTGTGTGTGTGTGTGTCTAAGGATCAGAGGTTACAGCTCAACCAACAAGGACGCTATTAATGTTTACACTAGTTTCTACGGTAGTTTCTGTGTTGCGATGCAGTCGGTGGACTGTAGGAAGAAAGCAGTTTGTACGTAAAACTGCTCACAACAAGGTCTGTGGATTATCTTGAGCAACCGGGTCATGATTTCTGCTGTCGAGTTTCAAATGTAATTTTTTAAGCCGAGTGCCATTTAGCTCCATTATATTCGAGAGAAGGGAGACGTCTCTCCTCCAAACTCTGCAGCTCACACCATAACAATCTAGATGGATAAATAACAGTACAGGTAAGATGTTTTTGATTTTGGGGGTGAACTGTCCCTTTAAGAAGAAGACATTTGTGCATTTTCTGTTAAACCCAGTTGGGGATTTTTTTTTTTTTTAGCCCATTTCTATTTCAGTGATCATGTTCATCTCTTCTTCTTGTTGCAACCTTTGGTAACACCTTCAGGACATAAAACTGGCAAAATACGACACAAGGAAGAGGCAGTGAGTGACTGACAAAACAAATCCCAACACGTAGAGGCATATTCATCATTTTGCTATGATTAAGGGAAGAAAAAAGCTATTATCATGATAATCAATACTTGTTTCTCCTTCATTAAAACACTATTTTTGCTATAAACAGACACAGAGCTGTTAATGTGATAATACTTCAGTTCAGGTAACTAATACTGTTGTAGTAATTACTGTAAAAAGACTGTCTACTGGCGAATAAAACCTGAAAATGAATTAAATCTACACCTCAGGTTTATGGATAGTATTGATTCCCTGCAACCCCATGTGTCACACTGTAATCTCGACTTTGCTGGTGTAATTAATCAATCTTTAAAAAAACACTCCTAATGAGAACAAACAAAAACACACACTCACAATCACACACCCCCTCCGAAATAAAACAAAAAAAAAAACAGTTTCAAAAAGAATTGGAAAACATAAAATATGAAGACTCATCCCGGGCGAGCGCTGCGAGGATCGACTGTGACACCGGGTTACATCATGTTACATTTCTGTCGGTCACAGTAGCAAACAACTCTTTGAGATGAGAATCCAAAAACACAGCGATGTGTGTGTGTTTGTGTGTGTGCGTGAGTGTGTGTGAGCGGCCGGTTCAGAGTTTTCTCTTGACATATTTACAGAGCAGAGAGGAGCGGATGGAAGAGGAGGTTTTGTTTATTAGGCAGCGACTCTGAGGATGTCTGTGGTCTGAGGGCTTGACCTCCGGGGGTGAACACATGCAGTTAATGATGATGTCCTTGCAGTCCTGCACAAAAAAAAAAAACGGGATGCAGTGGGCGCAAATGTGCATCCAGATCCGGCTTCCATACATGCACGTCGCTGCTGTCGTGACGAAAAAAAAACTCCTCTTCTAATTTCAAAATGGTGGAAAATCCTCTGAAACTGCAGCCGTGTCCAGCATTTTTACAGGTTTAAGGTTTCACCAGACTGCAGCGATGGCCTCACACACATCCAAATACACACGCACAACACACACACGCAGCTCTGAAATCAGATGCACAGATTCAGGAGGGTCTTGGTTTAGGTGTTGCGCACAGCTAAGGCCTGTTCCAGCTCCTGTCTCCTCTGCTGGATCTGTCCAGGAAAGAAAAAGGAAGAATAAAGCACATTAATATGTCATTTACAAAGATAGTAAGTGTACACTATGTTTAGAATATTTTCACCATGCTGTCAGACAGGAAACGACCACTAATACAGGGTTTCCACAGGCCTTTAAAAAGTCTGAAATCCAATAATCTGAATTATAGGCTTAAAAATGTCTTATAGCGATTCTGACAGGTCTTAAAATGATTTTATTATGAAGTTAACGTTTCACTAACTTCAGTTGTGCTTTTAAATGTGTTTTGGGGAAAATTTTGCATCGATCACACTAATAATTATGAAACAAAAACTAATATGGAGCCAAAACCACTGAGAAGCCTGGTCAGAATTTATTGAAGCAAACCCAGCTAACTTCATGCTCCACCATGAAGTGCAGAAAGGCCAAGAAGTCTTTTTTGGCAGGTTTCATTAAATATCGCTCTCTCTGAAGCAAAATCAGTAATTTTACCTCACAGAACACAGGAGTTGTGTGACTTTGGTGAATTCAGACTAAGTTTTTAAAACGCTTAAGTCACACATTAGCACAAACAAGCTAACAGATCAAGGCAGCAGTAGACCAGCAACTCCCAGGTTCTGCGAGGTAAAATTACTGATTTTACCAGTGGAGTTTGGTTGATTTGTAAAGAGCAATATTTAGCTCATAACGGCTGTTTCCTGTTGGAAAAGGCTGTCTGACAGCAAGGTAAAGTAGTGAAAATATTCTAAATATAGCGTACATTTAAACTGATATTGCTTTTTTTTTCAGTGGACCTTAGTCCCACAATACCACACGATCAAAGATCTCAGTTTAACAATCGTCTGAGGATTTCTAAATGCAAAATAGAGAGAACTGCCGCTTATAAACCTACACTCCTTTCATTTTGTCAAGGCCACGCGTTGCCAGAAATGACGCTCTCTTCTCATTCTCCTCATTGTTAGGCACACATCTTCTGAATGTCACTCCAATGTGAAGGACCGCCATGAGGATTCTGGAAGTCTTTCTTAACCTCTGTTTTCACCCAACTTTAGCAACGAAATCTCAAACTCTACTAAGTGAAGCGTTTACAAACTCATTTCTGGGTCTAAGTGGATCCTAAATACGTTTTGCTGCTGACTCTGTCCACAGCAGCAGATTGCGTAGCCTCTTTCATCTGTACCCCGTGCAACCCCGCCTCAAATAATCTGAACTATCCCTTTAAGCGTACAGAAGCAGAGTGTTGTTGTGAGGTGAGTATAAAAGATAATTAGAAGTCATTTCCTCACCTTGCAGTAGAAATAGCGGCTGACGGCCTCCTGGGACCAGGGCTCGTGGTAAAACGCCGCCCTCCTCTCCTCTTCAGGGTTCCCCACCACGTCTGTCATTAGCTGCAGCCAATCAGAATGAACATCATTAATGATAAGACTAAACAATAACCATCATTAATATTACATGTGTCTACTGTGCAGTATGAATAATGTTTGAGATTGTGTTTTTTTTTTCAGGAGTTTTTTTAACAAACAAAATATTGCATGCAAACTGCAGCAGGCAGTATTTCAAACCAGTTAATCATTTTTCTGTGGAGGATTCTTAATTATATTTAAAAATTCAAAGCCAACCTTTGGGCTTTTAATTCTGTATCGCTAATGGGATGAAAAGCCAGACTTTGTTTATCTTTAATAGTTACCTCATGCTTTCTGAAGTGTTAATAAAAATGTTTTCATTAGTTTAAATTCAATTCATTCATGACTAAATAAAAAAATAAAAGGCAGAGAGTTGTTTCAATGTAACTTGAGTTACGAAAGTTATGAAGGGAAATGATTATGATGATTATGAATGCACATGCGTATAAATAGTAGAATCGAACCTTAAGGTCTCGGCTCTGGGATTTGAGCCAGTCCTGGATGTAGCCCTTGGGATCTCTGGAGAAACTGAGCATGAAGTCCCTCTGGATCTTCAGCTGGTTGATGGACTCGATGGTCTCGTGGATCTGAAAGAGGAGGAGCAACATACAGTAAACTATACATCAGTATTTCCTTTATTAATCTAACATAGTATGTAATGTCTTCTGTAAAGGGAGCAAGCACTGTTTTGCAAAGCCAAATAAAAAGGTTTCTGTTTGAAAAAATAAGACCCAAACCTACTGAAATGTGCCAAATTTTCCAAAACAATACTTGTTTCTAAAATAAATGAATTTTCATAGATTACAATGTATCAGAAATGATACAAACAAAATATCATATATGTAAGTGATGTAGAAAAAAATGATTTTGTCCTAAGGTCCAATAAACACTTAGATTGAAAAAAAAAACTAATTTTCTGTTAATTACTTCCCTTGTCAGGCTTAACAGGGTTAATAACAGCAGTGATATTTGTTGTCAGCGTGTTCGTCCTTCCTGCTCACCCACAGTGACCCGCCGCTCTTGAGTGATGACAATTTAAAAGTTAAAATGTGTTTGTTAAACATAAATCTTGGTCGAACATTAACAGCAGCTCCCACATTTAAAACAGCAGGCGTGACAGCTCCTGCAAGCAGAACTACTGCAATAAAACAAAAATTTAAAAAAGCAATAAACTCCCCACGAGGCAGCTCAGAGAACTTATCACGTCGGTATGATTTACAGCATCAAAAGGTGAAGCAGAATCAATCCAGAGTTTGTGTTCTGTGATGTCGGCGGTCTCACCTTGTTGTCGAGCGAGGCGATTTCCTGCTGGTTGGCGGTGGAGAGGAGGAAGCTGCTCATCTGGCTCTTCAGGGGGTCTTCCACCTCCACGTCGATGTCGTAGCAGGCCGTCTTCTTCTGGTCGTTTGGGTCCACGCTGACAGGGAGCAAACGTTCACGCGGAAGTGAGACACGCATGAGAAAATGTTTGAAGAACCTCGAGAGAGACCTTTCAAAGAAAAGACATCTACTGCCTGCAAGAGTTCGGATTACATGAAACACGTCTGCACTCTGAGAAATAAAGGTTCTAAAAGGGTTCCTCCTCAAGGGCTGAAGTTCTACCAAGAACCATTTACTTCTGAAGAACCCGTTTTTTAAGACAGTGTCAAGGGTTCTTTGTAAGGCAACAGATTTTGTGAAGAACCAGAGATCTTCAAGGATTGTTGAAAGCCTTGAAGATCTCTTTAGTCAAAGGTATTACAATATAAAAGGGTTCTCTGTAGAAACCCCTGGGTGGGTTCTAAATTAAACCCTTGGAATATAAAATGATTCTCGGTAGAACCTTCTGGATGGGTTCTAGATTAAACCCTTACATTATAAAGTGGTTCTCGGCAGAACCTCCTGGGTGGGTTCTAGATTAAACCTAAAAAATAAAATAAATAAAAATAAAATAAAAATAAAAAGGTCCTAGGTCCAAGAAAAATATTTTAATGAAAACTATTTGGAATTTTTTTTTTAACAATTTAAAAAAATATCTCTCCATCAACGACATAAACACATCATGGTTCTAATGTCAAAGAGAACCTCACATACAGTACATGAGAACATGTGCAACACATACAAGGAAAACTCAGTGTTGAGATTTGAATGTCTTGATGTGAGGTTTTCCTGGTTCAAGTAAAAACAGTGAATCTACCTGATGACGTGGTTGATGACGATGGGGTCGGGGGGTAAGAGGAGGTTGGTGAGGCGCTGAGGGATCTCAGAGAACTTCAGCCGAGGGCAGTCAAATATCTGTGGAGGAATAAAGAACATATGTGAGAACATGTGAGACACATGGTGCAATGTGCCAAAACAGCAAGGATGAATTATAAACATTAGTGTTGATAAATTTTTCTTTTTGTATTTTAAAAAGAAGTTTTAAAATACAAAAAACACATTTCAACATGTGTGGATGAAAATATCTTAATAAGTTGAACTGGTTTTGCTAAAAAGGTGCGTTCACAGACTTTTCTATCTTCTATTTTCAGTGTAGGTTAGAAGAACACGTCGGATCATTTGATTCATGTTTGAAGTTTTTCTCTGGTAGCTTGAAACATAGAAGACTAATTTGTTTGTGTGGAGCGTCAGTCTGCAAGATAGATTTATTTCACATCAATCATATTTTAAGTACTTGTACTTCAATCTTGGAAACCCTCGGCTATCACTGACAATGATTTAGCCTCTGGGGGCCAACGGCCAACGTTTTGGTGTTTCCGGTGTAGCCAGCTGAGCTGAGACTTCCTCTTCTATGTGCTGATTATTGTTTACAGCTCGGTAAGCAACTTGAGATTCAAGAATGGAGCTGCGGTTGAGAGACAACTAATATATTATTGTATCTAACAGATATCTGCACATGAAGTTTGGAGCCTAACTACCAAACTTCACTGCATAAGAGAGTTAAAGCTGTTCAAACAATAACTGCTTGTGCATTGACTCATCAGTATTAAAAATCCAATAATGTAAAATATAATTATACTTTTGATACTTTAATTATTTTAAATTAATGAGTTTACTTGTAATGGAGTGCTTACATGTCATGTTACTGGTATTTAAAGCAACAGATCTGAGTACTTCTTCCACTGCTGCATACTTTCAGCCACACTGACATTAATATTCATGCATGGACAGTGTGATTTATAGCACACACAGAGTCTCATACCTGTTGGAAGTACTTGTCACAGTTGATGTACTCCTTGTCATGGGAGTCCTGCAGCTTGTTGGTCTTGACGTACTGCCAGAGAGCCTGGATGATGCAGGAGCGGGTCTGAGTGTGAATGCCAAGCAGGCGAGCCAGGCGAGGGTCCAGCTTAAACTGGGGAGGCTGCAGAGACGACGTGTAATCGCATTACGACACTTTATTTTACAAACGCCCACTTCGGAGCCTTTACATCAGCTTCATCACAATCCGACGGCCTTATCGTACCCCCCCACCCACCCACCCCCCGGCCAGGAAACAGACGTCAGGGGTCTTAATGCACTCTAATGTTTGTGTAGTCTGGTGATTATCAGTGACGTGAGGCCTGCAGGTTGTCACTACAGCAGCTGATTACATGCCGTGGATTAGTCACAGAGTTGTAACAGACGAGAGTCTATTTCAGGACACAGTTGTGAGCCCCCCCCCACCCCCCCTTCACACCCCACAATGTGCTCCTCTTCCTCACCTGGTAGTCCAGCATCAGCAGCAGAGTGCAGCGCACGCTCACGTCTCCCGGCCTCTTCACCTGGAAGCCGTCCGTCTCCTGGGTGGTGGGCGTGCGGTGCCACTGAAAAGAGCAAACCGCCACATATTGACTACACAGACCCCAAACTGAGCTGCTTTATCCAGACTGAAGGATCATTTTGTAGGTTTCACACTTCATTTTCTGTTTGTCTCACACTTTATTAATTAGATTCTCTCATTAATTCCTGCTTTAAAGTCCCGTTTTCTCAATCAGCTTCTTATTATGAGCAGGATTAGATGGGATCCCAGGGTTTCTGCAGACTTTTTAACACTACAAGAGTAAAGACAGTCATTTTGACTATTGTTGAATTAAAAAATACAGTGCTGCTGGTATGTGACTTTTCCCACAAACGTCTGTATTTCCATTTAAAATGGTTTTATAGAAATTACACAAAAGACAAAGAAAGTGTGATCATTTTTACCTCTTTCATCAAACTGACCACACGGAAACTGCGGCTGTTATTTATTGTTACTTTTTGCAGTCAGAGATGCATCTTGGTTGCTTAGCAACTATCAATGTCTCTGTCAATAAAACTTCACAAGTGGTCTTGATTTCCAATTTCCCAAAATTGAAATACAAATAATTACTTAATTAGACTCAATTAAAAATTAAGTAGGGGAGACCTGGGACAGTTGTAACACGTGTCAGCACCTTTACCTCACTGAACTTTTGTGTTATTACAAATAGGACTTTTTTTTGTTTTATTTTTGTATCAGTTTCCAGCCTTTTCCCAGAAGCTATGATTATTTTTATTGACGGTTCTAGGTGGAATTTGTTATTATTAACATTAAGATAAAATACAATCTTATGAAATACATTTAACGGTGGCCTAAAATTCTTAAAACTCTTAGATTATTGGACCCTTCAAGACACTTTTTTTCTGCCAAAGTTTGAGCAGTTTTGGTTATTTTACATGAGAGATTTCTAAATATATCTCTTCTGGTTTCTCTCTGGCTTGAAGTGGGCAGGCTCAGTTGGAAAAAGGTAATGTCACATATTTTCCTGCACCGATCAGAGTTTTAATGACATTTCACTCAAAATGTGATGACAGTTGTGTGGTTGTTTACTTATGTTGCCAGCAGTGTGAGTCAAATGTGGTCAAACCACAAAGTCCTGGTGAAGGAGATCAAGTTTTTTAGCCACGCTGGCAAAATGGCTCTAGGAATAATGATGTCAGTTGGTCGCCAATCCACCATTTTAGTCCAGCCTGTAATATTTCAACAATTACTGGATGGATTTCCCTTAAATTTGGTACACATATCCAGAGTCACTAGACAATTTATCTTCATGACTTTGGTGAACTCCAGATTTTTCCTCTTGTGTCAATGTTGGGGAAACTACTTTAAACTGTAGTCTACCAAACTACTAGCTACTTCACAATGAAAAACAGTTAAACAACATCTTACCTACTCTCAAAAAATAGCCTCTCAAAAGTAGAAAACTGCATCCAAACTACATCACGGGAAATTACCACAATCTGAGTTTGGAGTTTGGAGCATCAGCATGTTAGCATCGCTGCAGTTAGCCTTATTGGAGCGATGGTTGTGGCCATGTTCCAGGGAGATTACACATTAATTCAAAATATACAGTTATATATCAAAATATAGTTCTACGCACACGGTAGATTTGTTTTTCTGTCTGCTATGACAATGGCAGGATATTTAAGAACGGCAGAAAATAAAAAGAAATCATGGTTGGGATAAAAATAAACAAACCTCGGTCTGTCGTATGAAAGTCTGGTGTTTGAACCATCCATCCTCCTGACAGATTTCACTCTTTATATTACTTTTCATCCTTATTGTTGCTTATTTTTACCCAAACCATGATATTTTGCTATCTCTAACAAAGTATTTTTGATGCCTTAACCTCAGCAGACTGCAGCTTTTTCACATAGCAATGTGCAGGTGCAAGCTCCATTCTTATCCGGTTCTGAGCACAGTGTTCTCAGCAGCAGACATGCCTCCCTTGTTGAGCGTTAACCTCTTAATAAATAATACTAGCAGATGCTTCTTCCTGAACTTGAACTTTGATTGTTGCTAAAAATTTTATATTTTAGAGAAATACTTAAGATTTCAAAACAGAGTCTTTGAGGAAACTGCAGACTTTAGACAAGAAAGTCACTTGAGTGCACCTTATCTGCTTTGATGTTGACCTTCAGTGCTAAAAGTCTGTGGTTTGATGAGGTTAAATTTTTGCAAACTAGCCATGCACAGTGTACAGAGATAGCAAAAGGTTAACCATGAGGCTGTGCAGCTGAACGATATCACACTCGGAGAAACAACAGAAAAACTAAACACCAGCTCAGCCAAATACAACAACTGCAATAAGAATCTGTTTTAGTCTTTGTGTTTTTTCATTTATCAGAACCTCCTCTGTATCTGACCGCTGATTAAATATTATTTACATCTCTATTTTATCTTAACTGCTCAGAAACTGAAAAGAAAAAGCACTTCATCCTCAGTACAGTGGATTGCAGTAACTTGGCATGCAATACAGAGTAATGTTTTCCTCCAATCAATGGCTGACTCAGAACAGATTAAGTACTGATTGTACCTCAAGGTAGAGAAAAATTTCTTTTGATGGAAAATCATTCAAAGCGAAGCACCTGAGTGCCTTGCTAAAATACCCTCTTAAAAGGAGGAACCTTGAGAAGTCATAATTTTCACTCTGAAACTCTTAAAGTGGGTTTTTTAAAGTCAATGCATTTTGTGAAGATACAAAGTGAAGGGCAGCTGATGATTGTTTTTTTTTAATAAGTAAGTTCTTGTTTTTTTCTCTGGATCTCACATTTGCATGTTAAAACAACCTTGCAATGTTGAAAATTAAGAAAAAAAAAAACCTCTCCTTTATGTTGTTACAGAGGATCTATTTATTAGGAGAGAGGGCAGTCCACTCTTTTTGTCTGTATTATTTTGTATTTATCCAATGAGGCTGTAAAAAGGAGCAGGTGAGTCGGGTGATCGTAGCTCGAGACTAAACCAGACATCACAAAATAATTTTCAGCCAGTGTCTCTACCCTGCATGATGAAGAGGCTGTCACTGACCCTGACTGCATGGCTGAACAGATTCACTGATTTGTGCAGCATACAGAACCACTTTATCACTAATAGATGTGATCTCAAATGAAAGCACTGACCTACGAAGGGACCAACAGCCAAGCTGCCCAAATGAGCTGAAGAGATAACACTATCTTTGAAGCTATAGTGAAGTTTGGTAAAGAAATACTTTGACATTTTGGGAGATATACCCGCTGAGTGAGAGATTACAAAATATACATTATAGCCACTTTAAGAGGAGATCTAATCAGGCAACGTAAGTGAAACCACCTGTGTGAGCCGAGCCATCGTTAACGAAATTAGCTTCACCTGTGCTTTTTCCTCCATGACAAGTCTGCTGTGAAAAAGCTCTATTAAAGCTGAAACTCAGCACTTCATCACAATAATCATCAGTTAATTTCAAATTCAATGAGATGTAGAAGCCAGAGCAAAAACAACAAAACAAAAAAATCTATAACGCTCTCTTATCCGTTTGTTAAATATGTAGCTAGCTTAGCTTGACTGTGTATAAAGATTAACAAGGAAATATCACCAAAGCTCAAATATTAACATACAGACAAACTATATTACCTAGCTAGCATATGAGCATGTTAGCATGTTTGCTATTTGCAGCTAAAAGTACAAGATTATATAGAGCATGAAGTGATACCGATCATGAGGAAGTAGGAAACTATGGGGGTCTGACAAAATTTAATTTACTTTAGTTTATTGTCTAATTTCTTATTGTCAAGTTGCCTTTCTTCTTTTAGTATTAGTCAGTCTTACAAATAATTTTAATTTTTTTAGTCCCCTCTGTCTGGTGCTGTTTGGGTATTGTGTTCTGTTTTGATATGATGTGGTTTCCTGTTGTTGAAATTCAATCAACCTTGAGCCATAAAAAAATCCTTTTCTAAAAGCGGGTAAAAGGTTGATCAGATAGTGGTTGTGTAGTGCTTAAACAAGCCTCTTCCTGTGTGCACAGGATGTAGCAGCCATGTTTTTAACTGACCTCAACCAGGTGGTTGTCAGGACCGTAGAGGTCTTTGTCCAGCTCGATCACCAGGCTCTTAAAGAACGAAGAGAACTTCTTCTTCTGTTTCCCCGGCTGTGAAGCAACAGACACGGAGAGAGGTGGTCAGTTAATGTCTAAAATCGGACACATACGAAACGCATAAACAAACACTTGTCCCCATGCCTTTGCTTATAGAAACGTTACTCATCAAAAACCCACAAAAGGCCGAGCGAGATCAGAAAGAAAGTGAGACACTAGACATTCTCAGGGTCCACTTCCTCTGAGCTCAACCAGAAATATTTGTGGTTTGTGAAACTTAAATGCTTCCTACCGCTGTGAAATGATGGCCTTGCCCTGGACTGCTGAGAACATCAGGGCTTTTTGAAGAGAAACTTATGGTGCAAAACTAAAGTTGAGACCATTCTGCTTTTAATGCAGCATCTCTCTAAACAGTCTCCATAGCATCTGTCATTCATTTTTTATTCTGAGACAGACGGTACTTTTCTGTCTGAAGATTTCATCATCACCAAGTGTTAGCGCTGGCCAAAAAGTCACTTTCATACTAAATCAGAAGATTATGATCTCAGTTATTTTACAGACTGAAACTGAATTCATCCACCAGAGAGATGAGTCGCTCAATATCACGCTAAAAGTTAATTCACTTTTAGTCAGTGTGAATGTTCTACACTAATGTATATTTAAGATTAACAAAACTCACGTCATCCAGCAGCTTTCCCTCTACTCGCAGTTCCCATGATGCAATGCTGCCGTCTGAGTCATCAGCGTCGGGTCTGGCAGGGTTGAAGGTGTTGGATATGTAAAGTCTCAGTTTACGCTTTTGCTGCTGACACAAGGGCACATGAAATAGCACAGTTTAAACGGACGTTTCACAAAGAATCTAATTAAAATGTCGTGCTGCAGGTGTCCTTTCTGAACTGATTAAAGAAGCGCTTTAATATAGAGCCTTATATAAGAGTCAAGTAGTCAAATGAGACTTTAGTCTTGAAAAGGGACTTTTTTGTGTGTTTTAAAATGACATGAAACTAGAAAAAGATGAAAATAAAACCCTATGTGAAAAGATATAACAATTTTATGACCTTTAAGTACCTGATGAAGTGTAAAAAAAATGTTTAAAGGGATAGTTCATATTATTTGAAGTGGGGTTGTAGAGGTACTTATAGATAGGGTTGTGTCAACATGCCTTATTGTGGAGAAGCAGCAGGAGTACTGGTGTAGGAAGCTAAACAATGTACTGCTGTGGACAGGGTCAGCCACAAACTTATTTTGACCACCTAAAAAAAACAATATCAGCGTACGCTATATTTATAATATTTTCATTAACTTACCTTGCTGTCAGACAGGAATCCAACATTATATGAGCCAAGCATCACTCTACAGACCAACCAAACTCCATTTAAAAAATCATTAATTTTACCTTGTAGAAAATGTGAGTTGCTGGCGTACAGCTGCCTCGATCAGTTTGTTTGTTTGTTATTGTCTGACTTTGGTGTTTTGAAAGGTTAGTTTGCTTTCACCAAAGTCACACAGTAACACAAACAAACTAACAAATCAAGGCAGCGGTGGACCAAAAACTCCTGTGTTCTGCAAGGTAAAATTACTGTTTTTTTCTATGGAGTCTGGTTGGTTTGGTAAGAGTTATATTTGGTTGCTTTTTTGTTGGAAAAGGCTGTCTGGCAGCAAGGTAAAGTGGCGAACATATTCTAATCATAGTATACACTTAAACTCACGCAACCTCACTTCAAATAATCCGAACTGCCCCTTTAAATATCGCATTTGTTTTTCCGCATATGGATAAAAGGACGGCAGGGCCCACTGGCTCGTTTTCTTGTCCTTACCTTCATTGGTCTCTTCAGTGCTTCCTGGATGTCCACACGTTTGCGCATGATGGTCTGGTCCAGTTTGCGCTCAAACGCCAGCAGATCCATGTAGGCCTGAGACTCGGGGACCAGCTCACGAATCTGCTCAGGGGGGAGACAACGTGACATCAAAAACCTTCAGATTAAGAAGATTTCTTCACATCTACGATCTGAATATCACTAAAGGGCTTAAGCAGATTAGCTGTCCCCTGTGTGTGCCATCTTTAGTGCTGTAGGGGGTCCAGTGTCTTGATTCAAGGACATTTAACCAAATAATATACTGTGTCCTTACAAAGCATGCTATAATATATGGAGTGTAATATTTGTGAAAAATTCTTGTTCACTTTCTTAACTTAGCATAAAGACTGGAAACAGGGGGAAACAGCTAACCTGGCTCTGTTCTTAGGTAACAAAATCCACTTACCAGCACCTCTATGGCTCAATAATTAACATGTTGTATCTCTGTGTTTAATGTGCACAAGCACTGAAATATTAAAAAGACACATTTACACATAGTCCCTCTAGTTTAAGGCTGTTTCCAGTCTTTATGCTAAACTAAGCCAACCAGCTGCTAGCAGTGGCTCCATACTGAACAAACAGATATGAGAACGATATCGAACTTCTCATCTAAACTCTGCAACAAAGCAAATAGGCAAACTATCCCTTTAACTTCTCCTTTAAGAACCTTTAAGGCAGTGGTTCTCTCTGGATAAAAACAAATGAACGAGAAGATGTTTGTTTCACTAAAATTCAACTCGGGTGCTTTTTTTTAAATTATTTGCTTCCATTATCATTGTTCATGATTGATTAAAATACATGATAAAATAAAGAATGATATACTACCATGTGCGGACATCACAACACTCTGGTCTCAGTGAAACCTGCTAATCTGACAGTTGCCAATTCATTATCCCATTAAAACGTTACCTACACAGACCGACTGTTAATGTTACCCCTACCGACCATCGGCTAATGTTAGCTACATAGAACAACTGCTAATGTTAGCTACGCAAACCAAACTCTAATGTTAGATATACAGACCAACTGCTGACCTTAGAGGTAACCCAAAAGTAACGGAAAACTAAGTTACAATACTCTAATATTGTGATACTCATTTTTAAAGTAACCCTCCCAACCCTGCATATATTCTGTATCACCTGACACGAAGAGTAAAATCATCAAAACCAACACCTTTGCTGCGCCTCCCCCCAAAATTCATCCCGACATATTTGCTATTTTCAGGAAGTTCGTGACTGTTTAAACAAAGTTTGCAGTACTGCATGACTCCGTGCTGACCGACCCACTGAGAAGTCAGTAGGGTTCATAAAGTAGATTAAACTTCAAAAATCTCTGAAAGAAGAACTTTTCAGCCGTGGCTCAAGGAAAAGACAGACACCCTTTACCTTGAACAAGATAAGGTTCTTTGTGAAGAGTAGAGAGTCACAGTTTAACAAGATGTTACCTAAGAAACAACTCAAAGTGGACGATCCTCGTGTAGTCGACCGTCCATTATTACTTTTCACCTTTTTTATTATTTCCCATGGCAACCTGCCTTGTCATATACCACATACTGAGCATAAAGGGAGTGAGAGTAAAGAGTATGTTTTCTTTTTATCATTATTCACGTTGGATCTCTTGCTTTGTTTTTCTCAAATGAAAATGTAGACTGCGTTCTCCGACCCTTCCTCAAGGTACCCCGGTGGTTCAGGGGTTTAAGGTGTCCCAGGTGCCGTTTCCACCTCTCTCTTCTCTAATCGCTCTGGTATCAGCTCAAAAATACATACATTGTTCGGCTCCAGCCAGGGACTTTTCCTGCATGCTGCTCTCACTATGTCTGTCCCTTAATCTCACCATTATCAGCTATCTGATGCACAAAAACACTTACATACAAAAAGAAAAGTGAGGCTTGACTCTCAGTTCATGCTGGAAATACACCTGTGATGTTCTGATTTTGAGGAGACTAAGGACTTAATATCTTTTAATCCCATAATAACAGATTCAAGTTATTACAGCATATAGAGTAGAACGAACCGTGACGGATTAAAGATGTCACAAGTATTGATACTTCATCCTTAAAATTATACAATATCCATTAATTTTAGTATCCAAAGTACCCACTGAGGAGCTGTTATGTTATGAAGTTTTGGGGTCTTAATTCGCTTTTGTTCATTTTAATAAAGAACAGAAATGTCTGCTGAAACTTTTGGTTGATGACGATCTGGATGATATATGCAAATGAATGAATTTGGAGCAATATTAGCAAATTTTACTGATTTTATATGCATATAATTTCCTGATAAGGTTGTCAAAAGTATCCAAGTATCGCTACTTTTCTGATACCACGTTTAATATATGGTTATAATATGAAATTTAAATTATCTTAGTGCTAACTCAGTCTGTATTGAACTGATTTGCAGTCTGTTTTTCTTTATACTAGTATAGTATTAAAGTTTAAAAGTTTAAAGTATTTGCTGTCTCCAGAAGCTTTTATATTCTTTCGTATTCTTTGACAGGAGTAGAAATGTCCCTCCGCTGCTGCCCAGTCCACCATTAATACGTTGGTCCACACCATCCTGGAGACACTGGGGGATAAAAATGAGATGCAGAGTGTGTGTGTGTGCAGCCAACCAGCCAGGACTGGAGACATTACCATACCGATGAAAGTCCTCAGAGCATCAAGGGCTGCTGCTGCTGCTGCTGCTGCTGCTTACTTACCAAACTGTGCACACACACATGCACTCCTCCAGTTCTCTCCTTCTCCTCCTCCCTCCCTCCTCTTCCTCTCTCCTTCATGTTTTTGTCTAAATGGCTGCCTTCATTGTTCCCTCTCATTCCTTCCCTATCTCCATCTTGCTGCCTTTCACCGGGCCGAGGTGCCGGTGGAGCAGACGGAGAAGTGTGGCAGACATTCCCTGTCCCTGAGTCATTATTGTGGAGTGGTGGCGCCCTCAGCCAGCCATGTCCACTGCTATCTCCCTGTCTGGGTTATGTTAGGGGATAAGACCTGAGCCAGGACCTCCATAGTCTGAGTGTAAAAGCCTTCTGTGAGCTGGCCAGGACGTGGTGAGGTGATGGCGTGGCACAGGGCCGAAAAACTGCGACCACGGGGTGGAAATCGCAACCTCAGTCGGCACAGACTCACCTGTGGCAACGCCGGTTCTACTTGTGGTTGCGTCCCTGCCATATCCCGCTGACTCCTCCAATTTAAATCAATGAGCCACCATCCAAATAACAGGCTGAAACCCTAAAAGAAAACCCCCAAAATCGCTCCCCTCATCCTCTCCCTCTCCTCTCATTTGGAAATAACACATAATCATCTGGCCCTCTGCGCCTTCCAAGAACCCCTGACATCAAAAAGCGACCAGGATTTTTCTCCTCTGCGCACAAAAGATGACACACACACAGAAAAAACAGAGCAACAAAGGTAAAAAATATGCAGCCTCACCCTTTGCGGAAGAATCTTGTCTGCCATTTTCCTTCTCTTAGCACTAGAGAGAGGGAGAGAAAGACAGGGAGAAAGAGGAAAAAGAGAGCATGTTACTATGGTGACTGATAGCGTAGCACCCAGGCCATCTGCTAAAATGCTGGGCCATATCCAGCACCCCAGCATCCCAGCTGTGTGTGTGTGCATATGTGTGTGTATGAGTGTGTGTATGCGTGTGCTCATGTGTTTGTGTGAAATGCAGCGGTCCACCTGGAGAGGGAGAGCCTCCAACAGCCAAAAAAGTGTCACATCACACACATCTCTGGCCTGACATGTATTCATTGCACACACACACGCATACACACACACACACTCTGCAGCAGGACTTGGATGTGTGTGTTCAGGAGCTTTTAGGAAAGCACGGTCTTCAAGATAAGGAGAATGCGTGTGTGTTTGTGTGTGCGTGGATGTTTTCATTCATGAATTCCTGGCATTTCCTGCTGTGTGAGAACAACATTTGTTTACCAATACCATGTTGTTGTTTTTTTATCTTATACCTACCAAGGAGAGACCAAGAACAATCTTTGCCAAGTTGGTGCCTTTGTCAGAACTTTTTCTTACTAGGCGAAACACTACAGCCTCCTTCTGTAGTCCTTAAATATTCAATCAACATCTGTGGACAGCTGGGATATGTGGAGCACCCATGTAAATTCATGCAAGTGGTCTGTTGTGGGTGCCTGCAAGGACAAACTACCTGGATGCCACTACACTGCAAAAAGAGCAATAGAGAAGTCAAAATAACGAATTTTAGGATGATTTTATTGTATTTTTTTTTTCATTAAAATAAACTATTTTGCCCTATGGGTGATACATCCCATGAAAAGGTGCAAAAAAGCACTGTGGTTGTGTTTTAGGATATTAACAGAATTGAGCTCAATTAAAAGAGAATCTACTTGAAAGCGCCTCTATTGTGGGTTTGTCAAGTTTAACAGCTTTTATTAAGTTGTTTTTTTCCAAGAGTTAGGATTTGAAAGGATTGATACCACTCTCATATGTGTCTGCTAAATGTAAGGCGACAGCCAGGAGGCGGTTAGCTTAGCTCAGCATAAAGAATGGAAAAAGGGTGAAACAGTCACACTCTGTCTGAAGGTAATAAAATCCACCTCCCAGCAGCGCTACAGCTCAGTAATTCACACATAATATCTCCTTTGTTTAGTGCACAAAAAAGTGAGAAGTGTAAAAATGACAAGTTGTGGTTTTCTAGACTGGCCCTTGGACTTATTTCACCGATGTCAGCAGCTATAACCCATCATTTATTCATAATTTATAACTTCAACCGTACAATAATACTAATACCCAACATCATCATTTTTGCGCAATTTTTCCACTGTGCAAGAAGGTATCATTGCTATGTTTTATTGAATTATGTTTCTGTTTATTTATTTATTTGTCTGTTTTCTAATGCTTTTGCTATTTTGCTATTTATTTATTTATTTATCACTATATAGTTTTTTTTTTTTAACCTATTGTTATTGTGTTTATTTCTTTTAATCTGATCTCTTTTTGTTGAGCACTTTGGGCTGCATCCTTGCATGAAATGTGCTATATAAATAAAGTTATCATTATTATTATTACTAGTGTATTCAAAATGTATAATTCTTTTTATCTATAATATTCTTGCATTTTACACACACTTATTTCTAGACCCCATTTTTCAGCATTACACAGTTATTACATACTGCAGAATGTATGCACAGATTTTTCACATACCTCTCTTTTATATATACATATAAAAATATAAAAAGATATAAAGATATATAAATTTTTATCTTATAAGTTCTCTATGCTGACATCTATTTCTATTCTTGGCTGGAAGCAACTGTAACTGTATAACCCGATTTCCCCCTGGGGATCAATAAAATATTTCTGATTCTGATTTATAGCCTGTTATCATCATGGGGTGAAGTACTGCTCCAAACCATGAAACAGTCTGGCACATAGCTCCCTGTAAAACCACAATTTGTCATTTTTACACTTTGTTTTTGTACAGATTTAACAAACAAGATATAACGTGTTAATAAAAGAGCTTCAGACGTGCTTGTAGGTGGATTTTCTTTCCTTCAAACTGAGGCAGGCCAGCTGTTTTCCCCTCGTATCCAGTTTTTGTGTTAAACTAAGCGAAGCTCACTCACTGGCTGCTGGCTTAATTTAACAGACAGTCGGTAACACTTTCTATGACGACCACCTTGATATTATGGGGTAATTTACAGTGAATTATAATGCAATCATAATTCTTTATGACTACACTCATAAACACACATAAGGCCTTCTGAAGAGCCATAAAACATTATAGATACATAAAGACTACCTATACACACACCTGAATATCACCTGTGGTAAAGAATCGTACAACACTTTAATAGTCCACGCAGCATCATAATTTATCTTTGTATGTGTTTAGTAAAGTAAAGCACATATTGATGCATTGATGCACATATCAGTGTTGGTGCTAAATAAAGTGTCATGCATTTTAATGCATTTAAAAGAATCTATGTTGCATCATAAGTAATTATTATGCATTTTAAATGAACCTTTGTGCGAGTGGTTAATGGGTGAAACTATTTTAGTCACTGATGGTTTGTTAAAACGCCCCCAGTCATCGCTCTAATGCCATAATGAAAACAAAGCTCAAAACTTTATCAAATGCATTTTGTCTTTCACTTACTTTGATATAGGTTATATCTTTACCTTAAGGTTCCACTCATAAAACAGACACATTGCAATTGCTATTCTTTGCATTTTCACACATAATTTTCACTTTCACATGCAGCAAAGATTCTTTTAAATGCATGACAAAGCATTACACTTCACCTTTATTGTTACTTTTAAAACGAAGCGTTATGAAGAAGCATGCATTATTCTAGATGCATCAATCTGTACTTCACTTTACTCAACACATACTCTGATAACTTATGATATCATAAACCCCATCAGTCAACTTCTACATATTTATAACATATATTTTATTTATAACCAGTCAAGAACATCCATAAGGAACTTGAACTTATTATTCATTCTAAGTCACATCTATAAGGTTTTATGACTATTGATATAGTGCTTCAGAAAGCACTATAGTGTGTTTTATGAGTGTGGTCATAAAGCATTATAAATGTCCCCATAACGCACTTCAGATGTGGTTTTTCATAGAAAGTGTTATCAGACAGTGGAGCTGGGCAATATATTGATATTATATTAATGTCCCTCTAGACTTTTGGATGGTGATATGACATAAGTGTTGTCTTTTCCTGGTTGTAAAGGCTGCATGATGTAATTTTCTAGCAGTTCTTTTATTTGCCTTTACCCGTTTAGTCAATATATCCACATTATTGATGATTATTTATCAAAAATTTCATTGTGTTACCGTTTTTTGAATGCACCAACAGTCATCCCTACAATATTGTTGCAATATGTAAATATTTGGTAAAAAATATTGTGAGTAATTTGATTTTGTCCAAATCGCCCAGCCCTACCAGACAGTTTATTGATCTTCTCATCTAACTCTCGGCAACAAAGCCGATCAGTCCATTTCTCAAAATGTCGAACAATTCCTTTCAAAGTAGGTTTGCAAATTTAGAGCATTTTCACAGCCGATAGTTGACAATGTTAACAACAGATTAATTGATTAATTTTTCTCATTTTTTTCCTTTCTTCTCTTCATTTTAAGTTTAAGTTTCCTTATATCTAGACTATCAATTAATACATGTATTCAGTTGAATACTTAACAGTGATTAATTGTTTATTGATTAATCATTAACATCCCTGTTCAAGGTAGATAGTCATTCTATCCATGCAAACCACAATGACCTAAGAGAACAGAGCTATCGCAAGGATACATTTCTATCGCCTCGTGGTACAAATCATCAAACTGCCAAACGCTTTTTGATGGTGGAAAGTTTCTTTAGGTGACATAATATTTTTCTTGTTCATGAAAGGGATTTTTTGCAGTGTAGATAAATTTTATATCACAGAGCTCTGCAACGGTCTGTGAAGCAGTATGTTACATCAGCATGCCAAGTACTGAAACAAGCCTGCTGCAGGGAGGATTCAGATCCAGGGGTGCATTGCAAAGGAAAACACAAACCTGCATCACAACAACCTGCCATTTCAAACTGATTTAAAAGGGGGTTTAGATTGGATTCTAGTTTATTTATCTGTTCCAGTTGAAAAAAACTGTTCCCATCATGCCATGCTCCAGTCCAAAGCATGCACCACTACATTTTCAGGGGTCAACTTTCTAGGCCCGTACGTACAACTCATTCAGGGAGTGCTGGGCTCAGGTGAAAAAGGCTACAAAGGCCAGAGTCATCAAACGTAAGAAAACGGACATGCAGCAGAATAAACTCCTACTTTGATCCGAGCGTGGGATCTGATTGGGGCTCTCTCATGTCCATCTGCCTCGCCGGCATCTCATTGGCTCCGGGGAATCCGACTGGCTTCCTAAGAATTGGTGAGGATTCGAAGGTTGTCCGATTAGAGTTGTGGCGAGACACACACTCAGTGGCAGCATGTACGATGTCAGAGGGGAAACACCTGGTGCTTCTGGCTGTTTGTGTGTCTGTGTGCGTATGTGTGCGTTGGATGTGTGTGAAGTTCAAGGGTCTGTTAGTAGGTGCAGACTCTAAAAAACTCAGACAAGGGCAGGCACTGGGATGGGTGTGTAACTGTGTCCATGCACAGCCGAGGAGGACCTGGGAGGCGTCTCATCTGAGGGACACGCTCATTCAACAAAGTTTCTCAGTGAACCAAAACAGTCATGCTTCACACACACAGACAGACAAACAATACACCGATGATGGACACACTGTGAACTCGTGTATCACAGAGAGGGAGGAAACAGAGTGCGGGTTTAGCAATTTGGTTCGACTTTGAATTGCAAACATGAATGTTGCATTGATGAGGTGATGCGCAGATGAAGATAACATGCATGCTACTCACAACTTTTCGCTAATTTTGCAACCCAAAATTTCCACTGTCCAAAACTAGCTCTTGGCCAGATAATTCCAGCTGACACGGAGCTAGCGATGTTCCAAAGCAATCCTAAGTGTCCCAGTAACCACGTGCCATGAGCAGGAATGAACGTTTTGGGTTACTTCAAGGACAAAGACCGAAATTAACAGCAAACACCAAGGTTCAGACGTTCATATAAAAGATCAAGTCTTTATAAATAATGCAGCACTCATGAAAAATAAAAGATGCCAGGTTTGAGGCAATGTTCAAGGTGACAGCAATCACAGCAAATTTTTGTCAAGTTTGTTGTTTGATTACACATTGTCAGAGCAGCTTTCTTAAGTCAAGTCATTAAATTGTGCTGTGTGTGTTTTTGACAGGGAACTTCCAGATTTGTTAGCAATAATTTGGCTCTTAAAAATGTGAAGTCGCAGAGGTTTTTGCAAAGTGTGAGTAAAAGGCACCAAGTTTTCAACTAATTTTGTGCAACTGAAGAAGAACCTCTGCCTCTGTGATGCAACACTACATCTACTTTGCATGAAACCAATCTAAAATGTAGGTTTTTGGTTAACAATGAGATGAGAAAAGCTACTCAGGGCACAACTTTTTAGACATTTTCACATGGCATCAACTTTGCAAATGAGTTTTATGTTATGCACCTGAAACGTTATGCCTGGGATGATGAAATTTTTTCATAAAGCACACATGAGAAATACTTATTTTCTTATATTCTATTTTTTATTAATCAATTTGTGCATTTTCTGCATCAGTTTATGGTGGAAATGTCTTTATTTATGTAAAGGAAAAATACAAAATTCACAAATCTATGAACAGCTGCTGTGTAGCTAATGCTAAATTAGCTTGTCTGCTGCTAACTTAGCTAGCTAGCCAGCTTTAATTATGAGCAGACAACAATACTTTACTGTTACTAGCAATTATAATTTTTCAACCGATGATTTTCATTACTTATGCACTTATTTACATAACTTGTGTGCATTTTGTTGCATATATGAACTGTAAGTAATATACTTATTTTACCCCAAATCATGATCTTTTCCTAAACCTACCCGAGTAGTTTTGTTCTCTAAACCTGCCAAAGAAGTTTTTGTACCCTTATTTTGAAAGTCTGCTCGGACGATGCAAATTTATCATTGCTAACCTGACCGTGGAGCCCTGCATGTGCAAAACCGATTATTGCAAAGTTGCAACTTGTGTTTATAATATATAATTAGGAACCATTAATGGTAACGGTATAAGTGGTTAATAAATACAATGTGATGAATCCATAAATGTATATTAACATTACTTGAATATTTGTTAAAAGTAAAATAAGTAAATAAATAAGTAAACTTTTATTTATTAAAGTATTACCCCAAAATCTTTCCAACCATTTCTCCTAGAAATTAAATTTATATACTACTAATTTGCCACAGCAACGCGTGTTTTCTGTTAACATAGTGGGAAAATATTGTAAATTACTACATTTTTGAAGTTGTGTGAGCACACGAGGGACTCATCATGTGTACCTCGGTCTCTGGTGTCAAAATTCCTGTGCCCACCATCTGCCTGAGTTATGTGCAGTATATAAATATAGTGCTTCCTACAGCACACAACACGTTTCCCCACAAAACATATTTGGGAGGACAAATTAGTAATATACAAACGTAATGTCTAGGACGCGGGGTTGAGCATTAATAATACTTTATGCAAAGCAAACGGGAATTAAATCCTATTTTTAGCAGCAGCAGCTTTGCGTAGGACAGCGTTTGTTGTGCAGAGGGAGTGTATGTGGGACCATAAGGTCTCAATGACACTGCAAACACAGGTGGCCCGCCCTCAGCTGGCAGCCACGTGGGGTCTGAGCTGGATGGAGTGGAGCGAGCGGGGAGCCGGAGCATCAACTTGTCTGCCAGAGGACACACACTCCTCCTCACAAAGCGACAGAGAGAAGAGACAGAGACACCTGGACGGGTCACCCTGGACCATCGATCAGACCCTCGGCAGCCAGCCGGGCCGCTCGGGGGGTGGAGGCCCCGACGCAGGACAACATTTCCCCTGACCTGTTCGACAAGCCTGCTTAATTGTAAGTGGATCAATCGTGCTGCAGATACTGAGGGAATGAGACAGAGAGAGACAGAGGTCCACTGAGTGCGCATATTGATCTTCTTTCTAATGACCATACCTGCCACACACTCGTCTCCTAATAGACATCCATCCACTGTGTGTGTATGTGTGTGTGTGTGTGTGTGTGAGTGTGTGTGCCAGGGATACTGATTTTCAGCTCTTTTATACATGCTGGTCTAATAGCAGACAATAGAAAGTGTAACAATAAGCCAAAGCAAGTACTAGACCCTGAACGCCTGCAGACAGCAACCACACAGAAATGACCATGGGAACAACCAGACGACAAAGGGTGGAAGACGTACGAAGAGTGAACAGAGGAGGAGCGCTCAGGCATGACAGCGGCTGGGATGATGAGAGGTGTACGCACAGAGCAGGGAGCGAGGCAACAGATGCATGGAGTGGAGCCGTGAGAGAGAGTCGAAACAACAAGTGAAATGAAAGCTGTGCAGGGGTCATGGTTTCACTTCTCATCGATGTGATACTGGAGATCTGATTCAGCTTTTAGAAGATCACAGCTGTTAGCTTTAGTTTTTTTCCACTGTGGCTTTCTTGTACTGTTGGGTAGCAAAGTATTATATTTTTTCTTGTCAGTCCATGATCATTTAATCAATATATCATAAAAATAGGGAGGCACACTGTTGCTAAGGAAACACATCAACAGCTGCAGGCACTAACTCACAGATAATTTTCAAAAACTACCACTGTGTGGCCTGTGTGTTCAACCGCAGGACAGGGTGTGGGACTTAATTAACTAATGGGTCCGGACACCGAATTTGTCGGTTCTGAGTCCTCATCTTGACAGGTGCAGGTTTGCAAAGCTAAAGCATGTTTTGTGAGCATGTTAGCATTGCTCTTGGGGGTTTGTTAGCATGCTGCCATTAGCATTTAGCCCAAAGCAACCCTGTGCTTAAGTACAGCTTGACAGAGCAGCTAGCATGGCTGTGGACTCTTGTTACTGGATAAATCACTTAAATGACTAATAGTTGATCAGTTATCTGAATTGTTGTCAGATAACCTACTAATCGTTTAAGCACTATTCTAAAATAAACTACACATCTTAATAACAGGACTCTGTTGACAGCACAATAATGTTATGTTTTTGTGACTATTAAAGTTAAACTTTTTCCAATATCTCCTTTCAGGAATATTAATTTCTTTTTTATCACTTAACAAAATAATCCAAACTTCTCGTTGCATTGTGTTTAATGTTGCCTTCAGACAAGCAGCTGTATGAGAACATTTTTCCTCAATGATGTAAAGTCTAAAAACAGCAAAATTATGAGTTTAATCTGGTACTTGGTATGGTAGTGATAAAACATATTGTGGTTTGATGCCCAGCTCTTACTACATTGCCTGCACATGATTCATCAGCATCTCCATGTTTGGTTTAGAGGATCCATGCCAATATGAGCAAAATCAGATTTTTTACTAGTTAAGTTCAAAATGTAACCACAGCTGCTGAACCATCACACACAAAAGCAGACAAATAAGGAGCTCTATAAGCGAGCCATGCAGTGTTTAGGTAGGAGGTGGAGGTCGACGGGGTTCGGACTCACTTTCTGGCCCGGTTCTGGACGGCCTGCTGCTGCTGCTGCTGCTGTTGCTGCTGCTGCTGCTGCTGGACCTGCTGGGAGGGGGCAGGCCTCTTGCGACTGGGCTCCATCACCGGGGAGGGCAGGCCGGGCCGCACCGCCGGGCTCCCTCCGTACGGTGGGCCGGGGGGGCCCATGGGAGCTCCCTGGTGGGGCATCCTCGCTCCAGACGGCATGCCAGGACGCTGGGGAGAGAAAGCAGAAGAAAAGACTGGTCACATACATGCAAAAAAAAAAAAAAACAACGCTCTGCTGTTTTTTGATTCATTATAATCACAAATTAGTGCTTCTAAAAATACAACAAAGGAGACATTAGATCAACTGAAACTTTTATGCACTTTCTTCTGTTGGATTCAAGGTGGACAAAGGAGTTTTATCTGACAAGATCATGAAACAGAGCTGCAACAACAGCTCCTAATTCAGAGCTCATAGATTTTTGCTATTTAGAATGAAACTGTGGGGACGTATTTCACAAGCGTCATATCTTTAGGGGTTAAGTTAAGACAGGAAGAGTCTAAAACAGTATTTTTACGAAACTGGTATTATATTACTGAGGCAAATCCTAACTTATTTTAGGAATCATATCTTATCTTACTTCATCCTATCCTATCTGAGATTAGAGAGTCTTAAATACTCAATTTAACATCGCTTATCAACTTTAATATCTGTTACCTAGCAACCAACACTACTTTTCTCATCTCGCTGAGCTAGACAACTTTTTAACCACGAGTTTTGGAGCACCTCAGTAAAATTTCAGGTGCTGGCAACATCTGTAGAGAAGATGACGATGAAGATGTTCTTGGGAGATAAAGTGGGCTACGACAGCAGACAGTCTCCAACGAATGTTGCGCCCATCGAGTAGAAGCAATAAAAGAGAAGCAAAATAAGTTAGGTAACGCTAGTCCTTTTGCAAAGTTACTGACAGCACACAAAGATGGCACCTGTTCCCTCTGATACGAATTGTTCACCTCACACGTAAGCCAAAAAAGTTTTCTACTTCACGGGTTTTCTTCCTGGATATACGGCCTGATGAATCTCCACTGTACAACTAAAGAAAACTTAACAGTTTTCCTGAAGTTAGGAAAGTTCAAATAGGACAGATAAATAAAGATGTTTCAGTAATACGGACACAAGTCTCTGTTCTGGTTCTACTGAAACTCGGGACTCTCCTACCTTTTGTAATCTTTGGAAATCTTTCAGTAATCAAACAACAGCTACGTCGGTAAACATGGACACGCTCTGACGTCAAATTTTCATGATTTCTGTTTTGAATTTTTTCCATCTGTGTCTGAAAACATTAAATAAACTGTCTGGTAAAGCTTTAAAAGACATGCAATTCAATATGGGATTTGTTTCTCTTACATAGCTGACATTAGAGACCAACATGAAACAGGGAGCATGTAAGTTGTGCGACTTTTGAGCCCTAAAAGTGTCAATTAAACCAATCTGATAGTGGTGTGAGATACAGTCATTTTAGCTGAACCCAAATTATTCAGCATTTTTAAAAAAAGTAACTGATACTAGAGCAGTGATCTGCCTTATTTTGTCTCGTCTAAAAACACTGATTTACATAAACAAGAACAACTGTGCTGAGAAAAAACAGCATTTCTTCTGTTTCTCTCATCTTCTTCTCTGCTTTAAACAAAAATCAGGTTTGACAGCTGAAAAATAGACCAAATGAAGATTGCTTTGCAGTCTGCGCACACACACACACACACACACACACACACACACACACACACACACACACACACATACTCAAACACTCCTCCTAAACAATGCAAACAGTGTCAGAGTCCACAGTCCCACACTCCCGTCTTGACGCCTGGGAACAACTGGGGAACTCTCACCTGTGCTTGTCACTCCCATGGCAACAGCTGCCTCCCGCCTCACTTTATTGTCTGAAACCAAATTGGGGTTTGTGTGACAGAAAGAAAGAAAAAAAGAAAGAAAGAAATCCTTTGACTCCAGCTAGAGCACAGACAGATAAACAGTTCCTCTAATTACAGTTTTATTACTTTAAATGCATCAGTGGTGGAAGAAATATTCAGATCCTTTACTTAACTAAAAGTAGCAACACTGCAATGTAAAACTGGTCCAATATAAGTAGTCCTGTATTCAAAATCTTACAATAAAGTATATTAGTTTTAGCAGAGACGTGTATATAATGCAGGAGAATGGCTCCTGTCAGTGTTATAATCTCATATATTATATTACTGGATTCTTAAAATAAATTATTTATTAATGAGAGAAAAAAGAAATGTATATACTGTTGGAAAGGATTGAACAATTAATTAATCATTAGTGATTTATAGGATACAAAACTGAGGGCTTTGATACTTTTTTCTAATTTACTCTCATTTTAAGTTTAAGTTCCCTTATTCAACAAATGAGTCCACCAGACAAAACTATGAGGCCATGTCTAGACTATAGATCAATGACTGATTAATATATTTCTTTGGTTAAATTCTTAATGTCAACTAGTCATTGACATCCCAAGACAAAGTGAAATAAAAATGACATTTATCTCTTGTTACATGCTAAATGTTATGAATCAAAACAAATAAATATTAGTTTTTTTCTTTTGGTGAAGCCTAAAAATATGTTGAATTACTCATCTTGAATTTAGGTGCAGTTACATGAATGAATCCTATCAAATGTCCTGTGGAGTGACAAGCTAACGCTAACACTCAAACTTGACCATTAGCTAGTAATGGTATCTAGCAGAGCATCATAAAAAGAGGTGTGTTTTTGGATTTCAGCTGACAAAAACTTTCTGTACGTTACCAAAGAATATAGTTCAAAGTCCAATTTTATCATTTAACCCCCGTTCCTCCTCCTGATATAGCAGAGCTGTTGAGGGAGGGTTAAATATTATATTCATACTTGTAAAGGGAAAGGCAGTACTCCCTCTGTCGTGGTATTTGTATATCATTTTGCCAGCTACTTTAAATCTTTAAGACATTTATGTCTTTGCCCTTGCTTTTTTAAGGTCTCCTACCTCGCTCCATTGTGGTCTCCTTTTGTTTTATGATTTGTTTTTGTTTTAAATAACTTTTTTTCTTCTGATTTTCTGCATAATGATTCCTCTCATGTACGCCGTTTGTATTCTGCTGTGCTGCAGAGTAATTTCCACCACTGCTGATTGAATTCTGTCCTCCATTTCTGTATATTTATTCCCTATCTTGCTTTGTATAATTTGCTTGTGCTGAAGGAGGGTGAGAAAAAAAAGAAGAGGGTGATGTGGGTGAAAGTAAACAGTCCAACAGCTTTGTATTGTGCTACATTCACTCAGCCATGTCGACTTTTTTTCACAAACCAATCAAATTTCAAGGATTTGATTTAAATAGCTCTTGTTACTAAAGCACATACACAGTTTTCAGTCTGGGATACGTCACATCAATCAACTTTTAGCAGTACAGAGCTTTGTTAGCTAGCTAGCTGGCTAGCTAGCAACAGCACGGTACATTCTCCATGTTTATTATGACATCACGTCCTCCCTGCCATCTGCCTATCCTCTTTCACTCGGAAAAACAATACAGAAGGGTAGATACTCTCGAAATGGTTTCATCGAGACTTATAGGTTATCTCATACAGCCACAAACTATCACTATCAACAGACATTAATAATTGCAATAATCAGTTTAATTACAGGCCAAAACTGTTCACGCCATTTGTGTGCCTATTTATTTTTATTTCTATTCTTGAAGACATTTAGATATAAAAATAACTATAGGTCACATTTACAAGACTGTCCAAACAGCTAACATAACCACTGATCATTTGTGTTATTTTTTGCTGAAAATAACCTTTTTATGCATGTTGTAATAACTTAATTTTCCTAATTGTCCAGAAGCACAAATTCAAATCAATCATATTAATTTCATATATCACCCAGCCCTGTGCTGCATGATTTTAAATAATTTAGCATATAATCTAATTCAAGCTAACTTGGGAAACCCAGGGGAAAAAGGCAGGGTGGGGGTTGTGATTAGAGGCCTATGGCTTAGTTTTGCCCCGAGGCCGCCTAGCAGCCTAATCCAGCCCTGACTGCTGATGTATAAATATGTATTTTTCATAAGCTCATCATAAAAACTCTTAACTTACGTAAGTACCTATAGCACTGTCGATAAATGTAGTTAAGTACCAAGTTTAAAGGCGTATAAACTGTACTTAAACACAGAGCTTGAGTGACATTCCACCTCTGAAATGCATTACAATCATGAATTGATCCAAAAATATGAAAATCAATGATGGTTTCTCAGTTAATACAAAACTATAAATACTCTACAAAGGACAGACAACTTGTCACGTTGAACATTTTAAACCATAGAAGATCTATTCTTCCTGTTCTGCCCCTTTATTAGTCAAAAGAACATCGAAACCTTGTTGTTCAGCAGAGCTATGATTTAATAGACCCGATATTTAACCATCACCTTGCAATAAAAAATTAAACGTTCTTTTACAATTCGGCACAGAGCGCCTGCTACATTTTGTAACAGAGTGGGTAAATGTTGGTGAGACAAGGACAGCTGAAGGATACAAATCAGGAGTTTCATAACCTCACGTTTTATACAACATTTTACACTGTTTGTCACTTCTAAAAGTGGATTACTGCACGTATGTACACACATCTGATTCTGATCTTTAGACTGTCCACAAACAGACGTGAACCTCCCCCGAAAACAAACAAAGAACGGGGTAATAACGAGCAAGAGAGGGCACAATAAGAAAACGAGATACCGAACTGCGTGCAAATGTAAATGCACGTATTCACAGGCAGATTTAATAAGTCAGAACAGACAGACAGCGTACGACAGGATAAGACTGATGTATTATGTGCCCTTTGAAATGGTGACCAAGCAGAGATCCTGTGATAAGAAGCCCGAGCAGGCGTTGCTGTCACTCTGGCGGGGAGTTTGCTCGGCGAGGGGGAGGGGACGCCGGGAGTAAGAACAACTGAGAAGGGTCTCAAACGGGAGAGGATAAGACAACATATGGTGGGGGCCTCCTGCTCGGAGGTTGTCACCTTGAGGAGTCTTAAGAGACCCTGTCTTTTTCTGTCCATACTCTGAGAAATAAGGGTTCCAAAGGGGTTCTTACTGACGGGCTGAGGTTCCACCAACAACCAATTGCCTCTGAAGAGCACTTTTTTTGAAGAAAGGGTTTGTCAAGGGCTTTTTGTACGACGAAAAGTTCCACTAAGAACCCTTTTTATCCAAAGAACTCTTTCATCAAGGGTACGTCAAGGGCTTTTTGTACCATAAAATAAAAGGGTTCTTAGCAAAACCCCCAAAGTGTGTTCTAGATAAAAACCTTGGACTATAAAAGGTTCTCCACTGAACCCCCTGAATGTGTTCTAAATAAAACCCTTTGAATATAAAAACATTCTTGGTAGAACCCCCATAGTGGGTTCTAGATAAAGCCCTTGGAATATAAAAGCTTCTCAGTAGAACCCCTTCAGTGTGTTCTAGATAAAAACCCTTGGAATATAAAAGCCTCTCAGTAGAACCCCTTCAGTGTGTTCTGGACAAAAACCCTCTGCATATAAAAAGGTTCTGAGCAGAACCTCTGAGGGTGTTCTGGATAGAACCCTTAGAATAGGCTATGAAAAAAAAACCCTCAGTAGAACCCCCTTGGTGGGTTCTTGTTGGCATCCTTCAAAGGTGGAACGGTTCTGGATAGACCCATTACACCAGATAAGGGTTCTCAGCAGAACATCTCATGGTGAGTTCTTTGCGATTCCATTCAGAGATGGTTCACATTAACACTTTATGGTGGGTTACAAGTAGAACTCTCTGAAAGGGTTCCAAGTGGAACCTTTATGAAAGGTTAGGATCACCATACCAACCAAAGAACCCTTTATGGTTCTAGTTAGCGCTGTATTTCTCAGAGTGTACATTCCACCTAAGCTGGATGATAAGACCCAAACAGACTTCCAGCAGACAGACAGTCAGACTTCTGTTACAAGCGTCTGTCTGGAGAATTTGAGCCTTTCAGATAACAGATACAGAGAAGCATCGCTGGATAATGTGTAAGATGAATTTCCCCTAAATCCACACACACTCGCACACACACACACACACACACACACACACACACACATGCACACACACAATGAGAATGAGTGGTACTCTATAATCTGACCTGCTGAACTGACTCCAACACTCTGCCCGCCCGGAGCTCTGCCAGCCAGCCAGCCAGCCAGCCAGCCAGCAATCGAATCTGCCATGTGGATGGATATCTGAGAAGTGTGTTGGCATCTCTGGAGGGATTTGAAGAGGCCAAACTTAACCCACACTGAACTAAACATATGAATCTGTGGGTTGTAACGCGGACGGCCCCTTTAAAATCTATTAAAAACTGGTGATGAGGGTCTTTGAAGGGCTACATGAGTCACTTTTTAGGGCTCAACCTTTAGATAAATTATCAGTGTATTGTTTAGTTTATCAAGTATACCAAAGACTGTTGCTATGGACGCCGCTCTGATCGACTCTGGCGGATCACGTCCTGTCATATCAATCCGCAGAAAGACGTCCACACCCTACGTCTACATCTCACCACCAGATGCCACTAAATCCTACATAAATCAATAAATGGTGAAAATAAAAAGCAGATGATGATGAGTAATGAAAATAACTGTGCAGCCCTACGTGTAACCCGGTTTATTGGACTGAACATCAGTTCGATCAATTTTAAATGTGATTTTGCTCATACCAATGTCAGAAATATATGCATTAATCCTTAATATGACAGTACTGATAATATTATTGCTAATATCATCCCGTCCTAATCAAGATAATTTTAGCCTCTAAGCTGATCCTTATCTGTTGCAAAGTTACTTATCAAATTACAGGACTGATTGATGGAAAAAGTGTATATTTATGCAGACGATGTTCTGTTAGTTATGGAGAATATTCACTCACATTTAGATTATAGTATAGTATAATATTTAGATTTTCCAGAAACGTAACGATAGATCGGACTATACAACAATACAAAACTACATCTTCTGTAATAGAGAATTTCTTTTTTTTATATATATATATATTTTTTTGGCCCTTTTTATGCCGTTATTCAGATAGGACAGCTCCAATACCTCAACAACAGAAGATTTCAACCATATTACTCACTCCTACCATTAAATACAGGATGATGGATTTCTTTTAGCTCTAGTGGTATCTTAACATACAGTTTTGTTTTTAAGCAGAGCTGTTCTACCTTTTTTGTCTTCCAGAAACTGATGCTGACACCTGAACTCTGTGTATTGGCCGATACTGAGTACTAATCCAATACCAGCGTGTTTTTAAAACTCTATTTTATTTTTCAACATCTGTAAACTACTACCTCTGCATGGCCTGGCTCTGATAAAAAAAAAGATGTGGCGTACAGGACACTGCCAAGAAGTTAGGGGTTAATAAATTTAGTGGTATAGGAAAGGTGCTCGCCGATTACCGATCAAGCATTTTAGGCTGTATCTGAGGCATTTCTGATTCGGGTATACTGGAATGACTCTAATTTTGTGGTGAGATTTTGACATATCTGTCTCAAAGACATCTACCTTCATCACAGTACAATAAAGGTAAATGGAATCTCATTTGCGATGCATGAAAACGGTGAAAAATTACATTTAATGAGATTAAACAGCTTCTTCTCTTCCCTGAAACACTGCAGGTGTTACTCAGTTTTCATAGCAGCTGTTTCTTTGGCCGAAAGTAATTTCGATGAGAACTGATCCATGGCAAGGTCTGTGGATTATCCAGAGTAAGCGGGACATTGTGTTTCGAAAAGACAAGTGGCTGTTGAATTTTTTAAAATTTCACTTTTCAATGCTGCGAGCACCACGGACGAAATCTGTTCTGTTGGTGTGGCAGAAAACTCTGATATCTCAAAAATCTGGGCAAACACACCCAAACTTCAAAGTTTTTGGTCAAATTTAAGTGAACTAACCCTTTAACGTTTTAATGACAAACCAGATTTGAGATTAAAGGTGAAGTTTAAGTTCAGAAGTCCGCTCAGACACACTCACACAAACATTTACAGATGACGAAGCTACAGTGCGTCGCATTATGTTTTGGCTTATCGGGGTTTCCCACGCAGAACGCTGGAAGGCACCACGGCCCTGTTGACCTCCACACACACACACACACACACACACACACACACAGTATCACAGCAGGAGGGGAGGAGGTGAGGCAGATAATGAGAGAGAAAAAGGAAAAGACCTCAGCCAGGCCTTCAGCCCACCCATCAGTCCTAGAACCAGACCTCGGCCAAACACTCTCCCCCACATCACACACACACACACACACACACACACTGCTGCTGAGAGGAGGGAACACCACGACCTTCGGAAACCACAACAATGTTTGCATATAGTTTACTTCTATATATTCTAGTGTGTGCGAATGCTTCTGTACGTGCACGAGCTCGCTTTCGCTTCATTCGCCCATGAGGGGAAAGGCAACGTCATCCCTCGCCACGAGCTAACAAACTGCGCCGAATCATCCCCACATCCCATAGTATAAATATTTCTCCATTCTGCAGTATACACAGCGAGGAACCTGCCGCAACTATTATAACAAGACTTTTCCATCTTAAAATGTGGGGGAGAGACAGAGGAGAGAGGAGAGGGGGAGAGGCAGGCATGAAAGAAAATAAGCAGAGGGAAATATTTGGCTTGGAGCAGCCAGAGCCTCATCAAGGTTAATTGGTCTGTTGAGAGGACACGCTCATCTGGCTCATCAATCACCTGGTCCATTGTTTCCTAAAGTCTGTCTCTGAGCGCAGGGCTTCAGCTCCAAAGCCCCTGTAATGACCGCTCCTGTCAAAGAGACAATACCTCATCTTGTTCCAGTGTATAAATCTACCTGGTGTCAGTACGCCCAACGTCAGCATGGATTAAAACTCAACTTCGCCTAAAATCGGAACTCAGTCGAGCCACTCCCGTGATTTACAGACCTAAAAAGATGTGATTTACAAATATGTCACAGTCCTTTTTGACCTTCTCAGTGTATTTGAGGATTAGGAAGTGATGCCAAGCTTCAGAATCTGTGCAAAGGTGAAATTCAGTTCAGCAGAAAGTAGGGCTGCAACTAGCAATTTTTATAATCATTGATTAAGGCTAACATTTCACAGTTCAAATGTCTAAAAACGCTGGATATATGTTACATATTTTGTTGGGCTGGGTACTTATATTATCACAAATCTTTCCAACAATGATCAAACCCGGAGAAATCCGTGATGAGTTCATGGTAACGGCTTGGGTGCAGATTCTGGAGGGGACAGAGGCGACGCGTAGACCCTAATTACTAAAACACATGATTTATTATTAAAATAATTTCAAAATTATGTACTTGGAGCAAATTAGATGAGACAGGTACGTAGGAAAGAGTAGCAGTGAAAGTAGTAGACCAAAAAGTTGCCATAGAGGCCCTGCACACTGTTTAACTTGCAATATAACATTTATCTGGGATGTTTATTTCTGATGAAGGTCTAGCACTGAAAACTTGCGGATAAATGATATATTGCAAGTTAGACAGTGTGCAGGAGTTCTTTTTGCGAAATTGTATAATTGAAAATATATATTTAATCAAAGTCGACTCAAGTTTTGCAGTAATTCACACACAAACACAACACTTTTTTGAACCGCACGCGTCACTTCCGTCTGGTGAAGACAAGCGCTGTAGTGCTGAGCCAGTCAGTGCGTGACGTGTACGTCAGTTATTCCACGATGCTACTGAATAAATGACGTGCCGACTGTGTTTGTTCATTGACGTGAATCAGAAAAAGAGTCTTAGCGATGGTGTAAATTAAGTTTTTACTGTGAAAAAATATGTCTATATCTAAAACGCCTGCCTTTAGATCAGAGTTTAGTTTGACAGTCTGTCCATTCAATTATTATGATTTACTGTGTGCTTAATTGTTTTTAATCTTAATGTGGACCCTTGGAAGATTAGCCGATGGCTAGAAGAGATCTGAATAAAATCAAAATCAAATCATTCAAAAGACTGCTGGGAGCAGAGGGTATTTTAACGTGAAGAATTCACAGTAATTGAGCTGTTTTATGGTGCAATAGTGTCTGTAAACAGGAAGTGGGGTTAAAACTGACCCATTTTTTCTGCCAGCTCGTAGTGAAACTTCACGTAATAATCCCTTGGATCCCTTGAAAACACGTGATACGTTGGATACATGAGAGAGTCTGGAAGGAGGCCGAAATTATGACTAAACATAACCCGAATAAAAATTAAATTGTCTCGTCCGTAAATATGATTTCTGCCTGAGTTGTTAGATAAGTTTTCTTCAACAATGGTGGCTGTTTAACAATGAAGACAATAACTTCCATGATCCCACACTTCACGATTATTGTTTTACAACCCCTAGCAACTGTTGATTGTTTCCTTGATTATTCAATTTTTGGCCATAAAATGTCAGAAAATGGTGAAAAATGTTGATTACTGTTTTCAAAAGCCCAACATAACGATCTCAAATGTCTTGTTTTGTCCACAACTCAAACATATTCACGTTACTGACTAAAACCATAAAATGTTCACATTTGAGACGCTGAAATGTGAGAATTTAGATGTTTTTCTTTAAAACTGACTCAAAACAATAAACTTAATCAATAATCAAAATAGATGGTGATAATATGATTATTTTATTCAAGAAAAGAGCTTGATTTGTCAACTATAATCGTTCCAGCTCTAGAAGAAACTAAAAACCACAATGAGACATTCATGATGTAGTAATTAGGTCATTATTGATTATTTTGTGTGTCAGTGTCAAAACTTGCTTGTTTTTTTAAGCTGAAACCTCAAAATATTCAGTTTGCTATCACAGAAAATGGAAAAGAAGCTACATACAGTTAATTTTTTGACCATAAACATTAATCGAGCTCTGCTCTGCGAATCGTTTCAGCTCTTGAAGCTACGCTCCAACCTGAGGGTCCGGACCACACAGAGGGTCTGTGTACTTTTACCTCTTCAGGCCTCTGAAAATTATTGAAAGAGGAATCCAAGCACCGACAATGAACCGCAACGTTCCTGGTTCAGGTCTGCTCGTTCCACGTCTGTCTATCCTTTCATTCCCTGTCATCTCAGTACTGTCAATTCTCTACTGGAGGCAAAAAAAAAAATCCCCCAAAATATTCATTTATTAACATGGAAAATCATTCTTCGATTCTACAAATTGATCCCAGGAAGTTTTTGACCCTCTCCATTTACTTGAGGATTAGATGAGGCCAGGTTTCAGAATCTGCACAAAGGTGACATTCATGATTATTGAATGGGATTTTTCCATAGTGTTTGTGCTTTTATTTTGAAATACTGTGTTAGGCATACAACCAAAAAAAACAATGTTTTTTCAAAAACATTACAGCTGACACTACAAGTTGGTTAGTTTATCAACTTTTCAGGCAATGAATAAAATCTAAATAAAAAGATTATACGTTCTGTTTCCAACTTCTCCAATTTGATGATTTATGGTTTTTCATTGCTATTTATCACAGAAAACTGAAAATCATTGGGTTTTGGTTTTGGGTTCGATAAAACAAAACATTTGAAGATGTCACCTTGAGCTTTGGTGGGTATTTTTTCACAAGTTTTAACACTGCAATCGCAAAAATAATTGACAGTTTGATTGATAATTAAAATCATTGTTAGCTGCAGCCCTGATGAAAAGAAAAAATATCGCATTCACTTTTTTTTTTTTCAGTTTTCTGTAATCTTGTTGGTTTTATTGTGAAATACTGTGTGTTTTACCTCCTAAAACTATTTTATCTCGAGCATGTCTCTACTCTCAATTCACTAATAAAAGTCCAAAAAGGAGAGCTGAAACATTAAGCAGATTGGTTCATCAATTTTTGGCAATTTGATAACCAATTCATAGTTTCCAGGCAATACGTAAAAGGTAAACAGAGAGGTCACAAATTCTCTTTTTCCAGACTCTCAAATCAGAGGATTGGTTGTTTTCCGTTGTTGTCCATCAAAGAAAACTGATAATAATTGGGTTTTTGGATGTTTGGTCAGACCAGAACAAAACATTCAAGGATGTCACCTTGAGCTGTGGAAAGCAGTGGTGGGTATTTTTTCACAATGCAGTGGACTTTTCTGTATTCTTTGTGCTTTTATTGTGAAATACTCTGTGTAACACCAATGAAAAATCACCTCTTTTGGCCAAAAGGTTTCAGCTGCTGAACAAAACTTGAACCACCATGTCCCTGGTCAAGTCTGTCATCTCTCAACTGCTGATTCTCAAATTAAGGTGCAAAAAATAATTCAAAAGCTACATTCACTGACTCATGGTTTTCAGGCAAAAAAAATCTGTAAATAAAAAGGTTATACATTCTCTGCTTCCAGCATTTTTAACTGGAGGATTTTTCTTTGTTATATACAACATATCAAAGAAGTCTTTGATTTGCAATGGATATTCTTCACAATTATTTACACCATAGTCACAAAATATGGCAGATAAATCAATATTTAAAATAATTGCTAGCTGCAGCCCTAATGAAACAATCTAGAAAGAAAATATCACCCTTAGGTTGAACTCATGGATGATTTTTGCAGACTTTTTTGGCTTTCAGCTTCTCCAGTTTGAGGATTTCTTTATTCTTTCATGTATCAAAGAAAACTGGAAATCATTTGGCTTTGGATTTTTAGTCGGACAACACCAAACATTTGTGGGTGTCATCTTGAGCTTAGGGAAGCTGCTTTGGTTATTTTTCATAAATTACTGACACTGAAATAACAAAAAATAATAAAATTAAATAAAAAAAATGATAATTAAAACAACTGTTAGCCGCAGCCCTCATGAAACACTCAACAACACTGATTAGGTTATCGATTTCTGATATTTTGGTAATCAATTCATCATTTTCAGGCAATAAATAAAAGGTTACACATTCCCTCTCCTGTTAATTACTTACATCAGAAAAGACAATTATTGGATTTTGATTTTGGGTAGGATTTTAGACTTTTATCTCCTCATTCACAAATCACCTTGTTGAAGGATTTAAGCCCACTGTGTAAATTCTCTAATAAAGGTGCAAAAAATATTAGATCTGAATCAGTAAATTGATTAAGTTTATCAATCAATCAATTACTCGTTTTCAGGCAGTGAATTAAAGGTAGTTAAAAAGGTTAGACACCCTGTTTCCTTCCTTTCTTTGTCATTTGTCAAAGAAAACAAAAAAATATTGCGTTTGGGGTTTCTGTTCGGACAAAACAAAACATTTGACAATGTAACCTTGAGGTCTGAGAAGCTGTGATGGCGATTTTTCACTATTTTTTGACACTGCAATCACAAAAATAAATAAATAAATAAAATCATGAATGACAATAAATAAAATAACTGCTGGCTGCAGCCCGAATGAAACAATCTCACTCTCTGGTCTTTCAGCCTGCTCATGGATAAAGGGGCACAAAGCAGACCCATCGCATTAAGACTGTGATTCAGTGCCATAAACGACCGGTTTATTTACACACTTGAGTCAATGTCAAAGCCACACCTGCTCAAACTTTCAAGACTTTTACATCATCCTCAGCCCTGTGAATCACGCAGCTCATGCCCAAAACAAACCCCTGCCTACATGTCCTGTTATTAATGCAAAGTCTGAGCCTTATGGCAATAGTTGCCTAACCTCTAACCACGAGCAACACTTGACTTGACATTTCGGGCTAGCTGCACATGAATGGACTGATTGTTCTGCATGATTTCCAGGATTGGCTGTCTGCCTCGGCTCCGTCCGTCTACGCTTTACTACGTCCGTTTGTCTCGTGACCTTACAGGTTCAAATCCTTCCACCATGCAAGCACCAACAAGGCTGCTCTGACTGTGTTGTTGTCATTTCCCCCCCTCATGTCTGTGTGACTCCCAGGGAGGCAGTGTGCTCCTCTCCTCTGTTAGCCAAAGGGGGAGCTGGCTGCTTTCTGCTGCTGCTGCTGCTGCTGCTTAGCTCCTATTTCCACAATTATTCTTTTTGTCTTAGAAACCCTCTCCTCCACCGTCCCCATCCTTCTCCTCCCATGCTCAGCTCCATCCATGCATCCATGCTGCTCCACTTCTTGTTCTCTCCTGCCATCTCCTCCTAACAGGCTGGGATCCAGGGGGCTGGAAATAACCTTCACATGGCCAGCTTTACCCAGCTATCTCTCACACACAGACCGCCGCTGCTGCTGCTGCTGCTGCATGCACACACACATACACACACACACACACACACACACACACACACACACACAGATGCATGCCAGAGCCCAGATCCCTCCACAGAATGACGGACAGCGCCACTCACCACTCCATGGACCAGGAACTCAAACAGTTTGCTCTTGGTGGCTTTCCTGGCTCCCCCCGCCGTCTCCTCCGTAGCCATTTGCTCAGTCCCCTCCGTTCACCCTGCTATGTCTCCCCTCTCTCCTTCTTTTGTCTTTCCCTCTCCCTTCACCCAGCCTCCTGTTCCCCTCCCCTGCTCCACTTTCCTTCTCTTTGTGCTCTCCTTTTCAGCACTGCCTGTCCCTGACTCTCCTTCTCCTCTCTCTCCTCCTCTCTCCTCCCTCTCCGACTCTATTTTGAATGTGTGCAGCAGCCCTGTGCCGAGTCTCTCACTACACTGTCTAGCTCACTTTTTAGTTGAGCTGCCTTTCAGGAGCCCGGCACGTCGCTTGGAGGTGGTGGTGGTGGTGGGGAGGTGGGGGGGTGGAGGTGGTGGTGGTGGTGGTGAGGAGGGGGGGTGCCGTGCTGAGGGGTCTGGCAGGGGGGTTTCAGCCAGCCCACCCTGACGCTCCCCCGCACAGCTGTTGCATTCCATTGGTAGATAAGGGCATGCGGCGCGGCGACGCTGCCGTTTGGTCTGTGAACGGGGTCTGCACGGGGAGGTTAGTGTCAGTTGGCCATTCCTCTGCTGCAGGCTGCCCCCCCCCCCCACCCACCCCCTCTACCAAACCTCCACCCCCGGTGACCAACCCAGAGGCCACGGTCAGCACACACCGAGCTCCAAGTCCTGCACTCATTCTCAAAAAAAAAAAGCAAAAAAAAAAAAAAGCAAAGGACACCGGGCTCTTAAAGGGGCCACGCTGCCTCACATGAACACGTGAAACACCAGGAAAAAAAAAAATCTTGAGTGTTTTTAACATTCATAATTCTATTTTTAATATTTTAATAATTAATAATTTAATAATAATAAATATATCTAGCAGTTATTCCATTAGCTCAATGCTAACATGTAATGGGAATTACTATGAACACGCTAACAGAAATTAGCATTACAATATGAAACCTTTCCATATTAAAATGTCTCAAAATGCTGGACAAATGTTACGTATATTATGTATATTTTGTTAAGCTGTGCACTTACATTATGCCAACAATGTTCAAACTTATTCATGGTAACAGTACAGTAGTTCCTGCTAATAGCTGCTAGCTAGTTGTTTTAAGTTTTGGGAGAATATGTCAAGGCAGATTTTCATCAACTATGGTGGTTGTTTAAAGCTAAAGGAAATAACTCCCATGGTCCAACGCCATCATCAAATTACGCCATTTTTACTACTTTAGTGTCAGTTTTTTTTTTATATACATAGATAGATTGACTTCTGAGATTGTATCTCTCTAATTATGCATCTTTACAACCCTACACTTTACTTTAACAACAACCAACAGCAACTTTCTTAATGGTTTGTTTCCTGTTAGCTGCTGCTAGCTAGTTAACTTTCAGGAAACAACACATTTGATAACCCTTAGCTATTTTGAGACAACAGCTAATGTTAGCATTCAACCACTTCCTAGCTACGTTACTGTTTGATTGGAGGCTATTACAGAATACGATAGGAAAGGTGTAAATTCATTCTGAAATATCACATTTTGGACACATTTATTTAACAGTAAGCCTGGAAATAAAACACACAAAATATAATAAAGTTTATATAGGCTAACGTTAACGTTAGCTATCTTGCTGTCTCTTTACCCGATCTCATAAATGTTCTGGTTTAGTCAGTAATGTTATGTGACATTATGTTCACTAGAATACATATTTCCATGTAATGTTTATACAGATTACATCCAACACAATAAGGAAAAACAATAAGGAAATCAGACCGTTATTTTGTTTGAAGCTAGCATACTGGTAACCCTGTTTTAGCTGCTTAGCTTACATACTTGGACAAGAGACAGCAAAACAGAACTTAAACATTACATGGCAAGCTTGATTACATTCAGATGTTTTACTTCCAGGGTTAAATAAGTGTACGTTGATATGTCAGAATTAATTTATGCCTTTCCTATCGTATCATGTAACATGATCAAACAGTAATATTAGGAGGTTGGAAGTGGTTGAATGCTAACGTTAGCTGTTGTCGCATGGTAGCTAATGGGTTATAAAATCCATTGTTAGCTTGAAATATAGCCCAACGTCACTTTAAGTTACTGGTCAATTGGGAAGCAGTGAAATGATAATGTGCGTGCCCAATGTAGGTCACTCTACATTGTATTTTAGTTTTTTATTTATTATTCTCACTAGTTTGATGAGCAGGAACAGCAACGTGTAGCAATTTACTTCAAAAAGTATTTTATTTACCACTTTTATATGCAGTAATGCAATGGTGGTGCTGATATAAAACTCAGAAAGATTGACTGAAAGGTGATGCAGATGTTTTTTTTTAGAAAACAAGAAGTGTATGTTTGGTCTTGTGTTGAAAAAGCATCAAAAACAGCAATAAATCATAATATCAAATAGCAATATGAGAGTTCAATACATATTAAATTGCCACCCAGTGCTAATAAACCGCCATATAGGATGAAGTCATGCCGTGGTGATGATGAGGATGAGGGTGTTATTTTCTCAACTGAAAGCACACGAGTCAGAAGAATTATATTTATCTGTTTGCCGTTGAGTGCACAAGTCTCACAATAGGCGGGTAATGTGCTCTGAAGCCACTTCACAAGAAGAGAAGGCCACGTCAAGAGCACCTTCATTTCCTGTGTTTTTTTTTTTTTCTGCTCTGGCCTTTGTCAGAGTGCATTCATAGGTTAGGAGTATTTCCTCCACTCGCCTCATTAGCTTTACCTTTCACCCACTAGTCGGCCCAGAGGCTACATTCAGGCCGCGGTGGCTACAGAGTAATGGCAAACAACAAGCCGGCTGGTCTGACTGCACTGCAAGGTGACTCTGTGTGTTACTTGACACGTGAAATTAGTTTCTGCTGGGATTTCTGCTGCTTTTCTTTAAGATTTCACCTCAAAATGCTGAAAACTGAAAGACCTAAAAAAGAGTGGAGTAAAAATACTCTCCAAAATTAAAAAAAATCAACCTGTATTTAAATTTTAATAATCAGAATCTGTAATACATATAACCAGGTAAACAAAATTGATTTTAATCTGGAACATGTTTACTTTTTAAGGTTTACACCACTTGTTCTTCTGCAAAATGTCCTTACCGCAACATTACAATAACTTTTATTTTACACATTTTCCTTTTCTAAGTTACATAAAATTTTAAGACATTTAAAAGTAGTTTCATCAAGCTTTGTGCTTCATGGTAAATCCACTAAAAAAATAGGGGATTTCTTGATTTTCTTTATGCAATGGAGCATTTTGAAAGCAACCTCAGACCTCAGTTGTCCCCATTAATCATTTAGACACAAAATCATGTAAATCATCAGTAAACAACAACAACAACAAAAATAATATTATGTGAAGTAATATTTATGCAAAACACTTTAATTTGAAATAATCCAATATTGTAATTTAATAACTCGTTTTACTTAAGTGAACACTGAGACCATAGTTGTGAGACATTAACAAAAGAGGACCCACAAAATACTTCATAAATGTTATTAATTCACATTATTTAGATTTTATTTCTTATGTCAAGATGTTTAATAACACTGTGTATATATTTATCAAGAATCATTTGACAAATTTTAATCCAAAATTTCACTGCTAGGATTACATTAACCATTGTGCTGCTTTGCTTATTTAAGGTTTGCTGAAGAATGTACCAAAACCTTTCACAATATGTTTTCTGATATATTTTTGGACCTGAGTTATGTTTGTTTTTTAACAACTCAGTCTCGATTTACAGATTATTTAAGTATTATTTAACGAGATGCTGCTTCCTGACGAGTTTTATGTGAACCAAAAAAAACAAAAAAATGCTGTGTACATTTCTTTGTTTCGTTTGTATACGTGTCTTTGTTGTTATTATAGTGATAAATATAATTTTGCGAGTTTTTACTGTGGTATTATCGTAACTTTGTAACTTTTTACTATTATGTCTCAAGGATTTTCAAAAGACAATTTATGGCTTTTTGAAATTTTATTCGCTATTTTCTGACATTAATGCTAAACAATTGATCAGGTAATCTTAAAAGTAATAAAAAGACTAATTGATTATGAAAATAATAATTAATAATAATTTCAGGTTTAAAATCCAATTATTTAGTGGTCAAATGACTGAAAATGTGCAATTACTCGTCATAAACTTCCAATTCAAGAAAACATTCAACAAACCTTCAATCTGGACCCTTTTTTCTCTTTGTATGGTAGTTATTATTAAATACCAACAAAAAACAAACTGTACACAAAGTATTTGTTATTTAATAAAGGACATTTTTTCGTCATTTGTCTTTGTTTTTTAACATTGTGATAAATATCGTATTGTGAGTTTTTTATATCATTATATTCATATTATTCTGTCTAACAGTCTAAAACCCCAAACCCCGACTCTTCATTTACTATCATAAATAGAGCTGCAACAATTAATCGATAAGTTGTCAACTATTAATTAATGGCCAACTATTTTGATAATCGATTAATTTGGTTGGTAATTTTTCAGAAAGTCAAAAAGTCAAAAATACTCAGCTAATCAGCTTCTTAAATGTGAATATTTACTGGTTTCTTCAGTACTCTATGACAGTAAACTAAATATTTTTGAGTTGATTGACAGTTTTCACCAATTTCTGACATTTTATGGACCAAATAACTAATCGATTAATTGAGAAAATGATTGACAGATTAATCAGCAGTGAAAATAATCGTTAGCTGCAGGCCTAATCATAAAAGCCAAAGAACAGCAGCAAATCTTTGCATATAAGAAGCTGGAACCATCAAATTTACTGACATCTTTGCTTTAAAATGACTGAAAGGGTGATAATTGATTATCAAAACAGTTGGTAAGTAATTTTTTTTAAACTGACTAATCGTTGCAGGTTCTCTGACTCTTTCTGTGTACATGTGTGTGCTGTCATTTTTTTAGATTGTGATGATGAGACTTGCTGTCTCACCCCAATAATTACACACAAGCCCGAGCTCCGGCCATCGCCACACAGGTCATTACTCCGACTACAACCACGCCACGCTGAAGATTATGACTCTTTCATGTCTCCCTCGGCTCCAGCCCCTCTTTCTCCTGCAGCCGTCAGATCAGGGGAGTGAAATATTCATGAGGTTATTTGAATGACAAAGGAGGTGAAGTGGGGCAGATTCAAAGGGGGCTCGGCTTGTGACACATGACGGCAAATTGTCACCGTTATTGTCCTTTCTTCCCTCTGTTCCTGCCGGCGTGAAAACGTCGGAAAAGTGTCAAAAACCAGGTGTTGAATAGGGAAGGAAATAACCCACAACAGTTTAGGGGAATCTTATAAAAATCTGTCCTTCCATTATCACGTTCTGATTGGTTTGTTCCTTAAAAATGGCACGAGGAATATACGTTAGAGAGAGGACAGCTGGTTAGTGGGTCTGTGACCTTCAGGCCAGAGGTCATGACCTTCTGGAGGATCCCTCAGAGACGTCTAAAAGGGATCCAGGCCGTGTTTATGCGTGCATTTTGACCACTGCACTTGACTTTAAGACACCATTACATGCATAAAAGTTAGCAAAAGCAGCAGGAAAAGAAGCCAAACATATGACCTTCACATTGCTGATTATTGGAATTGACTTATTGATAGGCAATAGCTGGCCCTCCCATGTGTTGCTGACAGCATTGTAGCATTAGTCTGCTTGGTGGCGACCCCTGCTGCTGAGATACGTGTACTGCTGCTGTCATTAATCCAGTCTGGAAGGCTTTGAGGAACATAAGGAACCCAAACCTCCACTGCTAAAATTTTCACTGCCGCCTCAATCCATCTGCGTCCTCCCTGCAGTCAAACCCTGCAACAATATCACTCCACACTGACACTATGCATTAGATTAACCTTGCATTACATAACATGTGACGCAAGCTTCACATACACTAATCACACACACACAGAAGACGCGCGTCTCAGTTTCCTGCAAGGTCAAACAGCTCAAACCTGGATTCTGAGATTGTGCCAGTCTGCTGTTTCTCCAGCAACGGCACGTGGGTTCAACGATAACAAAGAGATCCAGCAGCTCGGTCGCTGCAAAAGGGAGCTTTGAGCGCAGGAGTACCCCCTGCCGGACCCCCACCGTCTCCCTCACCAAAGCCAGTCAGTCTCACCAAATGGTAATGTCCCAGTGTGGAGCAGACAGGGGGGTAGAGGGGGGCTAACAGGGGGTAAAGGAGCAGCAGCAGTATTATTGATGACCAACAGAGGGAGCAGCCAAGCAAGAGGGAGGGGGGGGGGGGGGGGGGGGTCCTGACTGTTTGAATGGAAGGAGGGGTCCAGGTTCAGAGAACGGCTGCACAAATGGATGAACAGAAGGCGACATGAAGCATAAAAACACTGATCAATCTAACACTCTAATCACTGCTCAGCTAATTATATTCTTAAGCATCTTTTTATGGGTTTTTAAATTCTTCACTTCTGTTTCTGGCCACGAGAGGGAGACAAAGAGCTCATGCAAAGAGTCATGCATTGTACAGTTCAGTCTGCAAACTGTCTGGCTGGTTTTCTAACCTGCATCGTTACTGTAGACCAAAGTAAAAACCTGAGTGAAAAATGACTCTGTAAAGAACTGAATACTTTCTCCTCTTCAAGCCTCCATAAAACCCTCAAAATGATGCAATCTGTGAAGCAGGGCTGCAACTAACAGTTGTTTTCATTATCAGTTAATCTAGAAAATAGTGAAAAATGCTGATCATAGCCAAGTCAAAGTCTGATTTAATATATGCAGCCCAACATTACAAATCAAAGTTTGTCTCAGAGGGCTTTACAATCTGTACACAAAGCCTATTCAGCTGCTGGCTGAATCCGGCTCTTTAACGACCTCTATCTGGCCCTTTGATCATTTAAACATGAAAACAAAAAACTATATCATTGTGATTTTTCCTGCATTTTTGTGCACAATCTATATTTTCCAATTGTGAGGAGAAAAAAGTGAAACAGGGCATTGTTAAACACAGTTAAATTCCTAACTTTACAGGTCAGACAAACGTCTGGCTGGAAGAAACCTCAAAGAGCCACAGGGGAGGGATCCCTCTCCCACTACGGACAGACATGTAATAAATGCACACCATGAAATCCAAGGTTAAGTCTTCATCTGACATATTTGGTCTGATGATTAATCTAAAACAAAAAAGATATTCAGTTTATGGTGACAGAAACCCGAGAAAAGCTTAAAACACTCACAAATTATACGCTGCGATTTTTGGCATTTTGCTCAGCGATTAATCAACAATCAAAATAGTTATTGTTATTTTGCTGTGAGGAGGTAGAGATTTTAAAGCCGCTGAAAGCTTCTCTATGACATGAAATATTCATAAGCAAAAATCAAAGCTACAGTTCATAGATAAACATCTGTGGTATTATTTATTATGAATTAAACACCCCATTTACATCTGGTATTAATGTGATCTGCTGTTGTGTGCAATATATGCAAATGTGCTACTGTTGCATAATACAGCATATTTATTATTTTTATCTTGCATGTACAGCATACTACAATACCAAACATAATAAATAGCATAATGCAACATACTTATACTGCATTATTTTTACATTTATTTCTAAATAATTATTGCACTTAGCCGAACCTTTTAACTTTTCTTGTTAAACTGTGCTGTGAGTCCAAGTCCTGCGTGTGCTGTACATTTGGCAAATAAAGCAATTCTGTTTCTCCTTATCCTTACTGAAATCAGATCTCTGTCCTCCAGAAAAAAAAAAGAAAAAAAACCCTGTATGTGAGTAATCTGAGGTGGCAGCAAATCAGCTCCAGACCCCCTTTAAAGATCACAGAGGTTTGTGAGTGGTTGAGTTAAGGGAAACTTTATAAATTTTGTGAAGCACTTTCTTTGAGAAGTTTTTAATTATTTGCCCCTTCTTGTAAAAACGGCAAATGTAAAACATTAAGTTATTCCTTTCTTTAAAACTATTGTGTCAGTTTGTCCCTGCGTTGCAGCTCCTCTGCAACTACATAAACCTCATGAATTGTTAACAGCAGATTATTGCTTTAATTTTTCATGCGGTTCTATTGAATTATAAACTTTCTCTCTCACGTGTAGGACAGCATCATCCTGGAGGCTGTTTACACCTGGCATTAACATGCATCTTGGGTATTTTAAACACACTGCTTCAACTGATTTCATCATTTACACTAAATTTATGAAAGAAGAAAACATTTTATTGATGGAAAACATGTTAAATTTTACAAATACAATAGTTAGGAGTTAGGAGAAACTTTTTAAACTTTATGAAACATTCTCTACAACACATTCTTAATTATTTGGGCCTTCTAGTTACAAGAAGTTATTTCTTTCTTTGTGTGAAAACATTGCGTACGTTTGTCGCAGCGTATTGGCTTCTACTGTTGGGAAGCGGGTTTAAAACAGTGTATTTTGTCTTTGCTGTCCACTGATCAGATCACCCAAGACGCTTGTTAATACCGGGTGTAAACAGCCTCATAGTAAAACGCTCATTGAGAAAATAAGTTTACAGGGGTTTCAAGCAAACAAGATTGTGAACTTCTGAATCACAGTTACATGAAAAGATGCTTACTTATTTATGACAGGTCAGACTTTTGATTCATTAAAGAAAACAGTCATCAAATCTTCAATCTGGATCCTTTTTTCCCAATAAATGATAATCAATCTTTCATAGGAACAAAAAAACGCTACATCATCAGGTCTTTAATTAAATAAATGACATTTCTAAAAAGTTGTCGTGGACTTTTTTATCGTGGCATTATCGTACTTTGAGTTTTTGATATTGTTACAGCCCTATTCTTTTGTCCAGCAAACAGTCCAAACCAAATTAATTGCCAACTCTTCTGATAATCAGTTAATCAGTTTGAGTCATTCTTTAAAGAGGAATAGTCAAAATTCTCTAATCACAGCTTCTTAAATGTGAAATTTTCTTGTTTCTTTAGTCCTTTAAGACAGTAAACTGAATATCTTTGGTTTGATCAACATTTTTCACCATTTTCTGACATTTTATGGACCAAAAAACTAACAGATTTGCTGCTAAAGGAAATAGTTGCAGCCCTAATCATCAATGATGGAGCAAATCTACATTTTAGAAGCAGGAGCCAGTAAATCTGCAGACCTGTAAATCAATCAAGTGGCATCTCTGTAGTCGAATTTTTCTTTCTAAAATGACACATTGTGTGGATCAATAGGCTGAGAAGAAAGAAAAAATGGAGGAGGGATCCATACGGTGATGGTTTTGTCCTCTTTATCCGCAATCTCTGAACAATTAGCTCAGGAGAGGAAGGAGAAAGAGGAAGAGAGAGAGAGAGCACACAAAGACTTAAAAATTCTACCGGTGCCGAGGTGTAAGGCACGACTCCCAGTGGTAACGTTTACATACCAGAAAGCAGGAACCTGCCCTCGTCAACGTTATTGTCACAGACAGATGGGGTGCAGTAAGGGGAATATGAACTGTACCGAGGGCACGGAGTAAAGTCTGACTCCCTCCCACCGCTGGGCCCCTTTCTCTCTCTTTTTCTCTTTTCTTCAGTTTAGGAGCTGCACACAAAACCCGGCTCAAGCTGCTTAAAGGCCGGGGCTCTCCGAAAGCTCCTCAATGGCCATCAGCCACCATCAAAGGGGACGTACAAAAGCACGCAGACCTGCACCTTCACCGAGGGGGGGATTAAGGAGCGGAGAAGTACGTTTCAGGGCCGATTTCTTGCGGCTCGCCGTGTGTAATGAAGAGGAACCTACGGAGGGAGCGAAGTCTCCCGTGGCGGCTGAAAATAAAGGGGCATCTGCTGATATTTCGTGATCAAAGTGATTTGGTACAATGTATTGTGAGGAAATAGGCGAATGAGGCTGCACAAAGATAAGGAGTTTAGGGTCGACCTTGGATTTCAGGGCTTGTTTGGGACAAAGCATCTTTATCCAGACGGTGTGTATGATTCAGGAAAAAAAACAGGAGGCATTGTGGGAGCAGATGGAAAAGACGGTGCGACAGTAATGAGCCGAGTTTTTCCCCCCGCAAGCATCCAGCGACACACCGGAACAAGGCCTGAAGCGGTACCTGCTTCGGGGCATTTCCTGTTTGCTGTAGCCATGACAACGGGATAATCTGCCTTGCGTCCAAAGCTAACAGCCAATCGGGCGAGAGGAAACGCCGACTGCAGAGGCTTCAAAACTGGAGCAGCAGCTGGTGAACTGAGCGAGGACCTAAAAAAAACTAAGAAAGAAATCCCAGTTTTTTTTTTTTTTTGAGAGCAAGAGAAGGCTTCAGCGGGCTGTGTTAGTCAGAGTTAAGGTCGCCGGGGTCAACTTTGACACAAATATACAGTGAAAAACAGTCACTTTCCATGAATAAACCCGACCCAGCTACCATGTAAAATTCCACGGGAAGAAAAATAAAACTGGCAGGAGAATTCCTCCACTACAAACTCCCTCCCCTCTCCTCTCCTCTCCCCTCGTTCTTCTTTCCTACTCCGCGTCCAGGCTCGGCGTTAGCCCGGATCTTTCAGCACCACTCTGCCCGTGCAGGATGGCAGAGAGAGGCGACAGAACGAGGGCAGGATTGGTGTGTGCGGGGCCGTATCGAGATGAAATCCAAATCCAAAAGGGACGAAAATCAGACGGTGACGACCAAGGAATGAATGAAATTAACACATTTTTATGACGAAAGGCAGATCCACTCCCCGAGGATCATTAGACACCATCCAAGAAGCAATTAGAGATATTCAATCAAGTACAGACAACATTAGTCCCAGTTTGTGCCTCTCATGTATTACATTTACATGTGAGTCACAGAGCTGAGCATTCATTTCCCCTGAATATTAAAGGGATAGTTCAGATTTTTCAAACTGGGGTTGCATGAGGTACTTATCCACAGACAGTGTATTACCTGCAGTGATTGCCAGTTGGCATGCCCAGGCGGTGTAGAAAACTAAGCAACACACTGCCAGCAAAAAAAAAAAAATCAATATCAGCTTCAGCCAATGCTATATTTAGAATATTTTCTCTGCTTTTTTTTTTTTTTTTTACCTTGCCTTCAGACAGCCTTTTCCAACAGGAAAAGGCTGTTATATAAGCCAAATATCACTCTTTCCAAACCAACCAAACTCCATAGAGAAAATCCATAATTTTATCCAGAACAAGACAGGAGTTCCTGGTCTACCGCTGCCTCAATCTGTTGGTTTGTTTGTATTATTATGTGACCTCTGTGTTTTAAATGGTTAATTCAGATTCACCAAAGTCACGCAGTAACACCGATAAACTAACAGATCAAAGCAGAGGTAGACCAGCAACTCTCCTGTTCTGTGAGGTAAAATTACTGATTTTGACAATGGAGTCTGGTTGGTCTGCAGAAAGTGATGTTTAGCTTATATAACAGCAGTTTCCCATCTAAAAAAGGTCTCCTGAAAGTGAAAATATTCTAAATGTAGCATACACTTAAACTGATAAAGATTTTTTAGGTGGCTAAAATAATACAATTTTGCTGCTGACCCTGTCCACAGCAGTACATTGCTTAGCTTCCTACACTGATGCTCTTACTTTAAGGATAAATACCTCATACAACTCCACTTCAAAACATCCTAACTACCCCTTTAACACTAAGCGATCTTTGAAAAACCCAGAGGATAGTTTATCAAGACTTACTGCTACTCTGAAATTATTTCAGAATACAAAAAAACTCTTTTCCTAATCCAGGTAGCCTGAAATACCTTATGTCACACAAGCAACAGGGTATAAAAAACACTCATTAAAACATTTAAAATGTCGGTTTATATTGTACAAATCAAGCAAAGACATGTTTCTGGCTACCGTTTTTTGTTTGGATCAGGGAACAGAGTTGAAATTTAGAGGATAGGTTTTAAAAAAAAACACTTTTAAATTGTGCAACAGATGGAATATTTTTTACATCCAGATGGTTAAAATAGTCTTTAAAGATTTTGGAAACACCTTCAGAACAGTGATTAAGTGTTGTTAAACTATGGAAACACATTTCTGCCAGTGTGATGAAAAAGTAAAAAGATCCTGGAAGTCATCATAATTAGAAACTCTGTGGGAAAAAAATAGTATCTTGAAATAATGAGCTAGTGAAGGACACCCCACAACAGACGCACATTAGACTGCAGACCCACAGTTTGAGAGGATTTTGTCTTCAGGAATCCCCTGAGTATTTTTTTTTTTAACTTTTCAGTTTGAATATAATAAAGTCTTCAGTCAATCAGTGGTCAAAACAGGATCAGTTCATTTACATATACCTTCATATTCCTTCCTTTATTGTTCTAACTTTCAAAAATGTGACACAAGTTCATATATTCGACTCTGCTACAGGGACCCCCTACAACCCACGCTTGGAACCCTTTTGGTCTCCAGACCACTGTTTGAAAACCACAGCATTTTAAAATGATGAAATGGTATGACTTATTACTTAAATCGTTATTTTGATTTCTCATTTTGAGATACTAAGTGACTGTTTCAAGAAAGTTTTTCATTATAACGAATAGGACTGCACAATTAATTTTAAGTTTATCGAAATCGCACTGTTGCTTTCTGCAAATTTCAAATCACAGGAGGTGCAATAGAGGACAAAATGTGTGTCAAAAATGACTGTCGTGAAGCAGAGATGTCCTGTCCTACAGATCATATATTGGAAATCATATCACATTTGCAATATCAGTTAAAATAATCACAATTAGATATTTTTCCAAAATCTATCAGCACTAATAATGACTGGATCTGTTTTTTCATCACAGTGGCAGAAATGGGCTTTCAAGCATCAGTTGATATTTATTTTTAACTGGATGATTAGAGGCACTGTATGTTCACATTAACCTAAAAATAAACTGAAGTATAGAAATGTATGTTATGTAATTAAAGTCAAAGAAGCCATTATAGAAACGGGCAGGTTACATGTTGTCTCTGAGGAGAAAAGCCTTTGTGTGTTATGTTACTGAAAGAAGAGACTAAAGCTCTTTGTTTGCAATGTAATGTTGTTCCACCACTGCAACAGTGTTTCTGGTTTCTTCAAACTCCGTGTGGTTTGGAAAATTGCACGTAAACACAATAAACAACAACTAGTACTACTGCCACATGTCACCTCATTGTAACTATTTCCATTTGCTCCCGACAAGACAACGTCCTGAACAGCTTCACACACAGGTTATGGTATTATGAAAAACACACACACATGCAGAAAAACAAGCACTTTCAGTTTCATGGACAACCACGCAAATGTTCATATTCCTCAGTCCCACGGTAGCAACCTGTTCCAACACATACAGGCTGAATTGCAGATCTTCCTTGTACATATAGAAAAACACAGAAGAGCTGAAACGATTAGCCTTTTAATCTACAGAAATTAATCAGCAAGCATTTTGTTAATTGAGCTTCTTAAATGTTACGATTCGCTGCTTTTCTTTGTCTTATGTGATAGTACATTTATTATCTTTATGTTTTGGGCCGCTGGTCTGATAAAACAAGCAATCTGACGATTTCCCCCCTTTGGGCTTGATTATTTTCTGGCTGATTAATTGAGAAAATAATCAGCAGATTAATTGATAATGAAAATAATTGTTGGTTGCAGCCTGTAAACATATTGTGAAAACCAGTGATACAGACATTCATTAAGGCCTGATACAGAACAGGACAGAAAAAAAAAATCCTCATTAATCTCTCTGAAATCATTTTGTTGTTGTTTTAATAAATTATTTAAAGCTTCTGCAGAGGAGGTACATTTATTTGCAAGTGTGAGCCATGATCACATTGCTGCATGTGTTATATTGGGTTATATTGAATCTCTCCAGCAGAGTATGGTGCAGTATTGAGCGTTAATATCTAAATGGGTCAACCAGCCGCTCGGTGAACTGTAGCACCATTAGGACCCAGACAGTTCGTCTCTGAGTCGAGTGCAAAATCTCATTAGACAACTAACTCTACATTATGAATGGGAGTAATATGCAACTGAAAAAAGAAACCCGCAGCTAGTGCTTTAGGTAAGATAACAGTGATTAAAAAACAGTGTTATAATCTGTTGGTAGGCAGATGTGACGACGTGTTAATTAGGTTACAAAGCGCTCGACTTAAAACCATAAAAATCTATAATCTCGCTGTGGAAATGACACAGTGGAGGTTCAGAGGGCTGCGTGAAAGTGGTGTTTATAGGGAGGAAGTAGCTGCTCCTCTGTACACAGTACAACATAAATATGTTGCATTGTGTCAGAGTCAAGTGGTGCATTGCTATAATGCAGCATTATAGACATTATAATGGTAATAATGGAATGAAATAATAGTGAGCTTTCACAATATTTTGTAGGGCTGCAATTAATTAATATGTTCATTACTGCCCATAATGACACCATGTTTATAATGCATTATAATGCATTGTTTATAACACATTTCAATCAGTTTGAGCAATGTATAAGTATAGTTATAAGCATTCACAAATATTACTAATGCTTTGTAACACTTCTAATGTGTTATACTGCAATTATAGCAATATGTAAGTACACTTACAAGCACCATGAATATTAATAATGCTTTGTAACACTTAATATGTTATATTGTGCTTAAAGGAATGTATACATACAGTTATAAACACTCAGATATTCATAATGCTCTATAACAACAATCATAACACATTATAAAGCATTTTATAATGACTTAAGGTCAAGTATCACAATACTTAATAATTGCTGGCTACTCACTGATATTTTTTGGCAGGGCCCATAATGTATTATAATTCTCATAGTTGTAATACTCTATAACCATATAAGAATTCCATTATAATCACTGTAACAATGCATTATAATGCAATTACAATGTATTACAACTATGTTTTTGGGGGGTAAACATCATTGAGTTGTTAAATATCAAAAAGTTGTGTAAAATTGAGGTTCTAAATTTCTGTTATGACCGATTAAACAAATTAATTAATTTCACTGCGTTTCTAGTATTAGAGCAAAGCAAATTATAATACATGATGATCCTTGCCAAAAACAAGTCAGTGAGTTACCAGCAGTTATTAAGCATTATGATACCTCACCTTATAAGTCATTATAAAATGCTTTGTAATGTGTTGTTATTGTAATTATAAAGTGTTATTAATATATATCGGTGTTTATAAGTATAATTACAGCTAGAAGCACATTATAACTCATTGTAAGTATCTAGTTTTCTATTGTTGTTTATCTCTGAGAGCTACAAAGCATAATTTTGTTGTTACTACTACTGTTGTTTGACTACTATGACAAAGAGTCTTATGTCTTTTGTCTAATGTTTATAATGCATTATTGGCAAAATTGTCATAGAAAGTGTTCCAGAATATATCTTAGAATATGGCATTTTAATATCATATGAGATAAAGAAAAGTACATCAACACATTTCAGAGGCTGGAACCAGCAACTGTTTGCCTGAAAAAATTAAAACAATTACTTGATTATCGAAATTATTGCTTATAAATTTACTGTCAGTCGACCATTTATTTAACTGCAAATCGTTTCAGCTCTAATATTCAGTGAAATAAACAGCTTTATTGTAAGCTCTTTTGTTTCCACCATTGAGCAAGCACATTCCTCACCAGCCAAAAAAAGGAAGTGCTCCATTGTCCATTTATCCCTGCAAAATAACACAAAACACAAAGCCAGGGAACATTTAATTGGGTGACCCGCTATGACGGAAACAAAGCCCAAAATGTGTACAGCAGCCTCCAGTCTGTCTAATCGATCTCACTTCTGCTGGAGAAACTGTGCAAAAAAAAAATAAAGTTTCACAGAAACTCCGGAGCTGAAACCGCACACTCAGTGAAACATTGATTGACCTTGATGAGTCTCCCAAACTAAATTTCAAACATGACTGAACAGAGTGACCAGGGTGTAAATGTGTGTGAGTGAGGGGAGCGAGGAGGGCTGGGGGGGTGGGGGGGGGTTCCTGTGCGGCTTTCCTTAAAAAGCCAGGTCAAGCATTCAGCAGACTGTAAAAGGAGCTGATCCTCTGATCCTCTATCAGACCTCAGGAGCTGTGACGGCACCTTGCATACTAATGGGACTGCTCTCCTTTTCTTTATACTGAGGGGAATATCTGTGCCAGCAGCTGGGTCAGGGAAGACTGCGGTTTGAAATTTAGTTATTTTTGGCCTATTTTTTTCATAGAGAGAACGCACCTGTATCGCCGAGAAAGATCAACCACTTCTACGGAAAACATCGAGTTAAGAAAACATCTCAGTATTCATGCCACAAATCACAAAATCAGGAAACGACTCAAGTGAAGAGCAGCTGAAAAGCTTCATATTCAGGCTATAATTTAAAGCAACACTGAGCAGAGAGAAAAAACAGAAGAGGTAGGACATTTCTGCACCACTGTATGGAAATTTTATACGGAAAAAGGTGCAAAAATGAATGAAATTACTCCCGAGAGATGTAAAAACCAACACACAAGCATCAATTTTCTGAAATAAGAGTGGTTATGCAATATTCTTTGTAGACTAATTGCACTCAAATGCCTGTCTGTGCTTTTTTTCATATAAAGCATCAAACTGAAGTGCATCTGATGGAGCTCTTTGAGATCAGCAAGCAGCTGAGTCACCAAGTCCTCCATACCTCAACAGCTCTGCACATGAAACCAGAGCAGTAAAAGATGGAGCGAGATAAAGAGGCTGGAACCTGAGAAAACCTTTAAAATGTGCAATGAGTGCAGTGACAACACATTTGCAGTTATTACACAACGATGGATGCCTCGTTGGAAGAAAACAATAGATGTTGAGTTAAAGTTTTCAGCATTTTCAGGCTCCTCTAAGCTTTTAGTGTCACTGACTCTGACATGCATCCAGACTGTGGGAGCAGGAATGAGTTGATGGTGTAAGCAAAATAACAAAATGTTTACTTTACCTAAAGAAAACTGTGAAAAACGTTAACAGAAAACTGTATGATAGCAAAAAAGCAATGCAGTGACTAAACCTACATGTGATTCATGAGCAATACCAAATATAATAGATTTTCTTTTAAACGAACAGCTTGAAATACTGGAAAAATAAGCTTTTTCACAGAGTTAGATGAAAAGATTTATACCACTCTTATGTTTGTATAGTAAATATAAAAGCTACAGACAACAGCTTGTTAGATTAGCTGGCAACGTGGGAAGCAGCTAGCTTGGCTCTGTTTATGCTAACAAAATCCACCTACCTGCACCATTAAAGTTCATTAATTATGACGTTTTAGCTTGTTTGTTTGATGATTCACACCAAAACTGAGGTACTACACGGGCTGGACTATTTCTTGCTCAGAGCCCAGCCAGGCTATTTCCTCCTGTTTCCTGCCTTTAAGTTAAATTAGTTAAGTTAACCACCTGCTAACTGTAGCTGTTTTACTGCTCGTACTGAACCACTAAACTCTCTATTTGTGTTTTTTTTTTTTTTTTTTACTTTTTGAGATATCAGTCTCATGTCTGTATGCTAAATATGAAGTTAGGACTAGTAGCTGGTTAGCTGAACTTAGCTTGAAGTCTAGAAGCAAGTGGAAAGAGCTAGCTTGGCTTTGTTTAACATGAGAAAATCCACCTACAGATATCTATAAAGTTAATTAATCACACATTATATTTCGTTTGTTTAATCTGTATGAAAAATTAAGTATAAAAATGATACTTTTTGGTAATATGGGGACTTGTGGACGGGACTATTTCTTGGTCACTGCACCAGCCAGGCTAGCTGTTTCCTCCCCTTTCCTGTTTCCTAACAGGCTGCTAACTGTAGCATCAGAGTTAGTTTAGAGACATTAGAGTGGTATCATTTTACAGAACTAGTAATGTATATAAAATCTTGACATTTTGAGAAATTTTTGGCTTTCCATTTACCTCAGAAGTTGGCATCCATAGCTGGGAATGACGTCACACCCAAGTTGACCATGTTCTAGTAAATCTACTCGGAAAAAAACGTATTTGTGCTGGATACCAACGCATTAGGCAACAGCAACATGTCCACTGATGAACAGTTCTGTGTGTGCGACTGATTTTATGAGCCTCAAAGACGTAAGTGCTAATAAACAGATTTCACTACTATCAGCCATCTTGAATTAAAAAGCTTAATTTAGACACTGGTGGAAAGGGCTAGCAGATTTGTACAGATTAAATGAGACAATGTGTTAGTGAGAGTTAGCTAGAGGTTAGCCAGGCTAGCAATTTCTTGTTTCCAGTGTTTATGCTAAACTAACTGGCTGCTATCTGTAGCTTTGTAGTTAGCATCATGGAATAGCATATCCACCAAACTCTGTATGAAATCGTCTGACATTTTGACAGCAACGCTTTTTAGCTTTCTTGCCAAGAAGATCGATAGCACGCTTATATCTTTATGCTAAATATTAGCAGAAACTGTTTGGGGAGTTGTGTTCACCACTAAATAATCTGGCATAAACCACTTAATAGGAACATAATGTTGTTTCTACACCTTGGGTTTTGAATTAAACAAATAAGATGGCATGTTAGTGAGAGTTTTCAAGAGGTTAGCCAGGCTAGCTGTTCTCTGTTTCCAAACTGTCTGCTAGCTGTAACTTCATAGTGATCATACAGACATTACAATGGTATTATGGCATCAACAACTGACTAAACTGTAGAAAATGATTTGTCATTTTGGGGAATTTATTCTTTAGCTTTTTCCTAAAGAGATAGAGGATAAGATCATAGCATCCTCGTGTTTGTACACTCAATATGAAGCTACAGCTAGCAGCTGTTTAGCTTAGTCATGTCTAGAAGAACACCAGACCCATGAGAGAAGAAAGTTATAATTTTAACCCTCAACAAGTGTTTATTTTTTTTCACTGAACCTAAACAGATCATAACCACAGCATTGATGCCATTTTAAACAAAATTAGTTTGTACAATGTGCACAATAAAGAAACAACTTGCTAGAGTTTCACACATCTGGGTTTCCATTCTAGACATGATTGGTCAGCTTAAATAAGAATCAGGTAGAAATGGCTTGGGCAGGTATGTTCACCAAGAAATAATCCCGCACATAATACATAGAGTTGTTGTTACACCTATATAAAACAAATGAGATAAATTTGTTTCCAGTGTTTATGCAAAACTAGGCTAACTGGCTGCTACAGATATGAGAGTGGTATCAATATTTTCATCAAACTCTCAGCAGGAGAGCACAAATGTAAACTATTCCTTTAACACGGAGTTTGTGGCTTCTCTGTGTGGACTTTAAGGCTCTATAAACAGTCAAAAAGCAGATTTACTTCCAACAGAAGTGAATATATTGCAGCTGGAATATAAAAATTAGATTTTCCCCTGGATCAGCAAAAGTAGATCTGGCTCTCACTGTACACCCCAAAAAATTCCTCTCCTGCTGCTGTGTGTACCCACAGTCTGCCAGCAGATTAACACACTGAAACTGAAACTTTTCCTGCGAGATCCAAAACACACTTGAGCAGACTTGCGGGGCACTAACAGCCCTACATGAAGCACCATTATATGACTGTGTGTGCGCCCTAAATCAAAGAGGGAGGGAGGGGAGAGGAGAGGAGAGGAGAGGGGAGGGAAAGGCGGCGAATGAATTAAAGGAGGCATGCGTAAAGAGGTAACGGAGGATGGTCCGCACTGGGTTTCACCGCCGCCGCCGCCGCCGCCGTGCATCCCCCTTGTGTTACTCCTCAAGTGTCTGTTTCCCACACGAGTCAAGGTTAACAAGCCGCGCTGCCTGGTGTCTGCGTCGGCTGGAAAACGGGGAGGGGTGGGAGGTGGAGGTGGAGGGGTGAGGTGCTGCAACTATACAGTGTGATGATGCAGACAGAAGCTACTGTAGCCCCTTAAATATTCCCAACCACATCCCCGCTCCCCTGCTCAATAATATCCCCCAATACATTGTGCACCATGCGGCTCGACTCAGAATGAGCCCAAATACAGCAAATTAATCCTGCCAGCTTTTTCATTTTTTTTTTTATTTTAGATACACAATAAATTAGAGCCAGACGAGGAAAAAACTCCGGTGCGCACTAATCCGGCTGGCAGCGCGCCTCCAGGATAAAGAAAAATATATAAAGAATAGTTTCAATGGTGGCTGCGGATACTGAGCAGCGCAGACTCAGCGAGGCAAAGTGATGTGCAATAAAACAAATGTGCTAATGTATCACAAGGTAGCAGAGGAAGCAGCATCCATACCTTTCTCTCCATCACTATGCGCTTTTTTTAGGCTTCTCAACAACAGCAACTGTCGGATGATACTGTGTCTCTGTGGAGGTGTCCGGTCCGGCGCGGCGCGGAGCTTCCCCGTCACTCCTCAACTTCCTCACGGCTTCTCAGACAGCAGCGTCTCCCTATCACTTCCCCATTACTGGACAGCTAGGCGACTTATTAGCACTGGCCTGTGAGACGCCGAGCCGGGGATGGAGCCAGAGCCAGGATTGGTGAAGCCTTGTTCGGAAGGGAGCAGGAGCGCAGGCGCGGTCTCTGCTGGAGAGTCGATATAATGAAAAATTACCCAGTGGCAGGGAGTGTCAGCAAATTATCCTCGGGAGCGGGGTTTTTAGGGGGGTAACGTATACTGTCCGATGGTGGATTTAACAAAAGGAGTGTGACATGATCACCACAGGTTATTCTCCGTCTGTTCAGGTTGTAAATATATGTGCACTGCCATAACAAAGACAGAGTTTTTGTTTTTGAGATGTAGGCCACAGTGATGCACTGAATAAAACCTGTTTACTACAGAGGAGCAGCACCATCAGCTCCCTAACCAAAACAACCACAACACTCTCTTTATAAAGATTTATATAAAGGTTTTGCGAATTATAAACATAAAGCGTTTTATAATTTGTAAAGTGTCTCTGAGTACCCTCATAAATAAAATATTATTATAGTTATTAGTAGTAGTAATTTCATTTTGGTTTATAGAGCAGTAATGAGACATTGATGGATTAAAGGACAACTTTTGGTTGACAGATTGAGAAAAATCATAATGGCGACCAGCCTTGTGGACACTGGTGGACTCAAAATTAAAAAGTATTTCAGCTCCTTAAATGTGAATATTTTTTTAATTGCTTTTTTTTTTTTTTTTTTTTTTTTTAACTCCCCTCTCTCTGAATATCCTTGACAAAACCAGACATTTGAGGACGTCATCTTGGAAAACTGATCAATATTTCTGACATTTCACAGACCAAACGACAAACTGATTAACTGACACAATAATCAACTTGATTAATCAATGGTTAGATGATGGAAGATGAAATACAATAATCTGGGGTGTCTTGATGTTCAAGACAACGTGATAAAGTACCTCTGAATGGTCAAAAAGTTAAAATATCCTTGTGTGTTTTATTACAGAAGTGTAGCAGTTACTGTACTTGAAGCTGCATTAAAAAGATTTCAGTGTAAACCAGGCATTGGGATTGTTTGACCATGAATGCATCACACGCACTCAGGCTCTCTTTATCATTTTTCACCCCTGCCCCCCTGGATCGCCTGACTCCACCACTGCTTATGGAAAAGGGCTGCAAAGGATCTGACATAATTCATCTAGTAATCGATTACCAATATTAATTAATATAATGGGGATGCACATAATATATTTGGAGTGGTAAATTACCATTCGATAACAGGAAATTTACGGTATTATTTATTATTCTGATAATGAAAATATAGGTGATAAATCTTGGCTATGATGATATGTGATTTGACAGGTTATGTTAAAGAATTTAATTTGAATTCTTAGCAGGGGCATGAATAAATGAAGACGGTGCAGGCAGTGCGGTTGCACTGGAGTGGGGTGAGGAACCGTAGAGAGAGTGGACCCTCCAACTGAGTAATGTGTCTGTATACATTAACTGCAGCTCCAAGCAGTAATATAGCAGTTCATCTGGCATCAGCATCACTGCTGCCATCATTCGTGTGTCGACAGCCATGCAACACGTTAACATCAGGACAGCAGTGTGCATGAGTTTGCTGCAAAACAAGTATCTAGAGTGCACCGGGGCCCATCATAACTACCTTATGCCATTAATTTCAAGACAGAACGCTCTATAAAAGCCAAAGTATGTTTGTGCTTTTCTTAAAATGTGCTTTACAATAAAAATAAATGAACATTTAAAGAGTAAAAAATGCACATCATCTAGGCTATTGGAATTATGTTTTAAAAATTCAAAAAATATATTGTGCAAAAATGGAAAATGTAAGCAGCGCTCACGATGTACGTGAAGACAAACTGCAAGTCTGGAAGGGTCAAATCAGTGCAGGACAGTTTGTAACGTCGGCATATCTGTATTTGAACTCATTTAACCCCTCCAGCTGCAGAGGTGCATCAGCTGGACAAGAAGAGATTAAAAACAGTGAGACTGACCACTATCCTCCTTGTTTTGTGAAACCGACCTCAAAACTCCTTCAGGTTTTTTATCAGGGAAGAGCTTCGAGAAAGTGCAGCTCAACATCTGGGTCAGAGCCGCGTTTCAAACAAAGCCTTCTTTCCGCAGTGCAGCCCACTCCTTACCCACCCACAATCTCAATCAGCAGAGGTTTACTACTGAACTCTTTGGCTCAACACCAGCAGAAAGAACAAAAGATATCCCGTGGCTGATTTCTGGCACTCTGTTTGAGAATCTTAAAGCACAGAGCTCAATCTGACAGAAGCATCTAATGTGGAGATATGAGCTGGTCTGAGGAAGAATTCACTTTTTATTAAGTTGGGTTCAGTGAGGGACTGGTTGCACACAAAGGAGGCAAAGAAAACAATCAGGAGCTTTTCAGAACAATCCATCTTCAGATTCTGACTTTAATATCTAAATTCATGGGGAACACTTGACTCGGCACTTGTTCAACTCCTCTTCCTGGTAATACGTGGGTGTTCCCAGGAGATGATCACATCTGAGAGATAACTCCAAACATAATTTTATTTGATTGTGAAGCCAGTGATGAACTCAAATTAAAAAAAGTTATTCATGCTTTTTGGCAAATGTAGACTCGTGTTTATGTGTAGATCCTGAGGGTTTTTTTTTTTTTTTTTGGCCTTGTTTTTAGTCCTGGACATCAAAGTAATCTATTACAGGCTCTTCTTTAACCATCTTCGACCAGGTGCTTCCACTGGTGGCCCTGAGAGGAGAATGAGATGAGAATTAGTAATTTATTATTAATAAAGAAGAAGGACAAGCAGCCACATACAATAAAAAGTTGATAATTCAATGTGATGTTCACAGGCACCTGAGCAAAGGATGTGGGGGAGAAAACGTTTGCTCTTGCACCCCCACTTTTTGATCCAACAACTTTGTATGATTAAACAAAATGCCTCAAAATGTACCACAATCAATCATTTTTTATTGATGGAAAATAAAAATATAAAACAAAATTAATTTATTAAAATAGGGAACTTGGGTTTGGAGGTAGAAAAGAAATAATTGGTTGGTCATTTCTGCTCTATAGCCTGGGTCTCCTAGCAAATAATGAAATGAACTTAAAGTGTGGAATCATTAAAATATTGCCACATATAACTTTACTTTGAGATTATGTCTTCAAACTACAAAAGCAGCTTATTAGCCACATCATACATCTGTTAATCATCTCTGTTGAGCCAAATGATGTGTTGATATCCACAGCAACAAGTGTCTTTGGGTCTTTTAGCAAGAATCAACAGAATAGAGGGATGGTATGATTTGTTTTTTCACATAAATACCATCATATATCATATACACCCCGGTGAAATGTCAAGAAGATACAGAGGCATGAAAAAATAGATACAGAAATACAGTTTATCTCTATGGATTATATCGATGCTAAATTAACTAGACAACTATCGACATATGACGCCCCTTATCTTGTGTTTCTAAAGTTGTGTTTTTACAGACACATAAGGGATTTTTAAAATATCATATTTCTTACAGGGAGTTTGGTATAATGGACCGTTGCCACGACAACAGAAACACTTGGTAACTGCTGAAGTATGATAAGCTTGTCTTGGTCACGAGTGAAGTCATACTAATCTTGCAGACATATTCTTAACTTCAACGAGGCGCCCATGGTGGTGTTTAAGGATACTTCCTGTGACACTTGGCTATAGTGGGGATCCCCTAGATTCAGAACAGTCTCTTTAACCACAGAGGAAGACTCACTTGCTGCTGTGCTGTTTGATATGAGCGATGGGAGGAGGCGCCCTCGCAGCCGTCTCTCGCTCTATCAGTGATGTCAGCGTCGAGTTCGGACAAGCCGACTTTCCCCTGAGAATAAAAACACATCTTCAGACACACAATCGCCACTTGTATTTGTTATGAGGGTATCCAGGCTGCACGGATTTGCTAACATATTCATGTTTTACTGTTTGAATGAAGTCTTACTTTAGGGCTGTGATGACCACGTTGCGTTTGGGCTCGCTGTCATAGCTCACGCTCTCCACGCCGTAGACCTCGGCCAAGTCGTGGATGATCTTGCGGTGCTCTCTGTTCATGGGTGGGAAACAGTGGCTCCTCTTTGACTGCTTTCCCTGCGGACGGATGTTGTGTTAAAAATGCATCTCTTATGGCCTTTTGTCAGGATATTTTGTTCTTTTTCACTTAAATTCATCTGAAATTATTAGGTCACAAACACAGGAAACAGTGAATGCATCATGCAGGGTTTGTAAAAGGGATAGTTCGCTCAAAAAATGAAAATTCTGTCATTATCTACTCACCCTCATACTGATTGAAGGTCTGGTTTAGTTTTTTTAGTTCACAAACATTGCTGAAATTTCACAGGAAAGTTAATGGCGACCAGTTTTCAAATGGAAAAAAAAAAAAAAAAATTCTGGTCACCATTCACTTAAATTGTTGGGAGATTCTGCAACACTGTTTTCCTGAGAAACCCCAGCAGTATTTTGTGAACTGAAAAACAAAACCTGACCTTCAGTCAGTATACAGGTGAGTAGATAATGACTGAATTTTCATTTTTGGGTGAACTATCCCTTTTAGACTAAAATTCGATCACTTTTCAAGGCTGAATTCCTTTATACCCACTACAATCAATATATATAGTCAGTTTGTTTGATTGTATGTTTTGATCAGTGTTGATGCATTTCGAGAATAAGAGATTCATTTAATTTCAAACATCAAAAGGAGGATATCAGTGAGTATATTCACATTCGAGTGTATAGGGAACCTTGAAAACAGTTTAAACTGAGGATTTTCCAAGTTTTCAAGACTTTGCATGAACCCTGAAAACAAATCTCAGTGGGAGTAAGATTATTAACACGACAGAAAAGCAGAAAAAAACATTTCTGTAGCACAAAATCTGTAATTCACAAGAAAAGAACAACGATTTTGAAGAACGGCTGACAAAATAAATCAGTTTAATTTTACCCTTTCAACCTCTAAAAAAAAAGTACTCTGGAAACAGCAGGTGGCAAGTAGCGCTGCTTTGTTTGAAGGGGTCACAAGCCAGAAAGACTGTGAATGACTGTTCCAGTGTGTTCACAGTGAATCTGACCCTCGTGTCTCCAACAAGCTGCATAAATGGGCGCAAACACTGAAGGTAAGAGTCTTTTCAATGCCATTATAGACTCAAGTTTATCCATGTACAAAGCCAGGTCCAAAAAGAAATGGTTCTCAGCGTAAGTACGTTTGAGAAGATTTTTTTTTTTAAAGTCGTGTACACATGGAGAAGTTGGGAAAAACAACAACTGGCATGAAACCGGTCCACTTTCTCTGCCAAATACAAAAGCATTACAGCAAAAATATCGATAGGGAATTAAGATTTGATAACCTTGGTTTGGAGAAAGTAGAAGCCCACACAAGAATGCTAAAAGTAGAAAATGGAGTTGGTAAAGGCAGCACATTTAAAACGAGAGAAAATATGATGGAACCTTTCATAAGCAGACTCCGAGGTAGAAAAGCTTTGCTGCTGACACGATCTGTGGTTAGAAAGATTCAGTCGGTGATAAACAAACCTTTACATTTAGTAAAGAAACCAAGGCAACAGCGACCTTGAGAGTCTCCTGATAGCTTCAACGCATCAGACAAAGCTGAAACAAGAACATGGAGGCTATTTTTCCAACTGCCCCACGAGGTACCTACTAATTTAGTCTGGCTTAGAAACAGTCACTGTCACAAATCTACAAGCAACCACAGCTGGTTCCATCTCGCAGGTCCACTGGAGGACTGACCGAGCTCAAAAATAGCTGAATATACAACAACTGGGTCAGAAAATAATGTAAAAATTATGTAAGTTTTGGGTTTATGTTAAAAAATTAATGCCAGGGCTGAAAGTGGATTTACTTTGTTTTCTACATTGACACTAATTCTACGCAGCCTGTGTAAGTGACAAATACTGTACAGTAATGGATCATTAATTAACTTACTAACGGTGAAATACAAACCAGACTGGGATGCATCTGAACCTCATGGTTTGCATTAAAGAGTGATCTATTATAGGAGAAAAAAAAGGTGCAGCACATTCTTTATACAGCAAATATGAGCGCTGCCCTCAGGTCAGTGGTCCTGGGTGCTGTAGCTTCGCATAAATTGTGCTTAGAATTACAATTTTTAAGACATTCAGGTGGTGAATATATTGAAGCTGATTGGCAGGTGGCTACTGACCTGACCAGATCCACATTTACATGTAACAGACTGAGGGAGAGTCTCCACAGGCTGCATGTCAGCTGCATTTCCATTGCTTTTGGGAATGTAAACTAATTTCCAGATTCTACACATTTATTTCTGAGGTAATTAGTAGAATATTTAAGGGAGAAGTTAGCCTGGTGTTTTCCTTTTCACCTCATCTCCCGGCACCACGTTATAAACTCTATGAAAAGCTACTTTAAATTCTTTTGCACACTTGGATCAAAGACTTACAGCCCAGAGTCATCCTCTGGTACAGGGAAAGTTTTAACGCCCACCTCAGTGAAAGGTTACAGACTATCTTAAAAGGAAAATATCATCTGTTTATGACTATTTACCTGCAAACCTGAAAAACCTACTTTCAAGAAGATGTTTCTATGTTTCATTTTCATATGGTCTTTTATCAAATAAAAGTAAGTAAGTAAGTAAGTTCCTCTCTGAGTGGACATATGCACAGTATCTTTGTGCATCTTGGGAATTTATTCTAAATTATGTGTCTACCTTACAGTGTTGTATGTGAACTGACATGCTATGAATTCCACTGGGAAAAATAAATATATACATATGTAATGTTCAAACAGATATTAGTGATGTTGCATGAACATGAGGGGATAACAGATCACTGAGTTTTATATTCTGTGTTGTTGTCTTCTTAAGGGAGCTAATCACATGGTTGCAGTCTTTATAACATTATTAGCATACAGGCTAATTCTCCTAAACAGGGAAAACCCACAGCCTCCCTGCTATACTTTTTGTTTAAAAGGGGTTGCACAGCACTTGAAAGTAGATGAGCTCAGTTTATACTTTGTGGCTCTGTGAATAATCTGAGCTGAATCTAATCTTTAAAGCATTATGCAACTTTCACGCCTATAGTCACTGTCATTTTTTTAAAATGTACACTGCATCAAAGAACTCTTCTCATTTATGTCTTAAGCTACTAAACCCTTCTTTCTTGTGTGTTTTTGTTTTTAACCCTCTGTCAATCATTTATTGATGTATATTTGTTGTTCCTCTTCTTGTTGGAAAACAATAATACAATAATAGAATTAATAGACCAATAAACACAATAAAAAAAAAGGCAGGACTGACTGCTGACAAAAAAAGTTGCCATCATCTTAATGCAAAATTCAGTAAGGTGCTTCTGTATTCAAATGTAATGTTAAGGCTATCAATGAGCAACTTTTAAAGATTTTATCAGTATTTCCTCAGTCATTGCTGCCCAGTGTAGTGGTAGTAGTGGGCTCCCAACACGTCCACCAGAGGGAGCACCACACCACAACAGCTCACCCAAACTGGCACAATCGATTCCTTGTATATCATCTTACCTTATTAGCAAGCTCGACAAGATTCTTGATCTCCTCTTCCACCTCTGTGACAAATTTCAGGTCTTTTCTGAAAGAGAAGACGAACAGAGAGGCTTACAGGGAGTTTTCAGAGTGCTGAACAGACTGCACAGACAAAATTTTACCAACTTGTGCAATTAATAGATGAAGTATAACAGATGAGAGTTGTAATAGGACAGACCTGGCATCCTCTTTGAGGCTGTCGCTGTACACAGAGGCAGAGCGGGTGTTGAAGGGGTCAGAAGACGAGTCGATCTGCAGCGCCTCAGCCAAACGCCTGTTTCTCTCCAGAGTAGCACACTCCTGGTCACATTCAAGCCTGACAAACATGGAGGCAGATTTTACATCGAGTCAGATTCTCACTTCATTTGTTTCAATTTGCTGAACTAAAATAATATGAAACGTATACTTCTGGGCCTGTTGTCATCCATTAAATGCATCACTCTGATTGATTTATTTAAATATTAATGCACAAACAAAAAGTCATTAGTCATGGTGAACAGGAAATCCATTTCTATGCGGAAGAACGTTTAAATAATGCTTCACTTTTGATTAAAAGTATCTGCACTGTGCCAGGTCTTCTGCATAGCACCAGGCCTTGCAACACCTCATAACTGTATTAAAATGGTCTCTCAAATAACTTTTAATTTTGAGTTCAACAGAAAATCATCATTTTCCTCCCCCGTCACTCTACCTGCTCAGTTTCATCTCCTTCTTGGTGAGGAACGGGGCGATGTCCATGGAGTCGCCAAGCTGCATGTCAGACAGTTTACTGGCCATGGCGATGGCCGCGTACCTGCAGTACAGAGATTGAAGGATGTTTCAACCACTTCACATTTAAAAATTTAAACAGCTGAATACAGAAACAGTTAGACTGACCTCTGATATGAACTGGCCGCCTCTGTGCAGACCACCGTTTCCTTTCTTCGACCACAGTCACACTGTACAGCCACCTGTGAAAAGGATGAAGAATTAAATTCCACTACTACTGTAAAACATACGAGGGACTAGACTTCAACCTGGGATTTTTTTGTGAGCAGACTGGTTGAATTTCTCCAAGTAATTTTATGTGCATTTTGAAGTATTGCATTAGTACAGATGAGTATTAGGGCTAGACATGAGTGAAATAAATAGGAGGAGGAAGATTTTTATTTTGCATTTCAAGAATAGTGTTGAAATATTGAGGATAAAATTGAATATCATTCCAACTTTAATCTCATAATGGTTTTAACTTAACTCAACTTTACACTCGGAATGCAAAATTTAAAAAGCAATCATCTTCTTATTTTTTTCACTATTTTTTTTCACTAAATGTCATATTTTCTACATTGTTTTTCACAGTTTGAGGTTCAACTGGTGCACTTTTTATTAGTAATCTTGTGTCTTCTTCTTCTGCAACAGTACAATGATTTTCTGCTCGGTAGTGGATGGAAATATTTGTTTTTGCCTATTCTTTGAGAAACATCTGGATGGAAAGATAGCTAATATATTGTTTTCTGAAAGTTTACTGCAGCTAATGTGAGAAAATCCTGCAACTTTGAAAGGTTTCATTGTTTGTTGAGTTCTTCAGATTGGAGGGCTGCCACTGAAATGTTATTATTTCATCCAAGTTAAGAATTTATGATAGTTAAACACTATTACAGCAGATTTCATCAGCTGCTGGGAGCCCACATGTAAGCTAGAAAGAACATAAAAGAATAGACAGCTAGACTGTTAAACATTACCTTCAATAATTGGGAGGTGTGACACATTTATTGACTAAAAAATATTTTCATGAGGGTAATAAGTTATTAAACTGAGGAGAAACTTTTGATGGTGGGAAAATATGCCTCAACTCCCTGTGAGTCCAAGCCTGGATGTAACAAAGACCATCTGCACAAACTTTGTAACCCATACTTCACAGCTACTGGAAGTCCAGCTGCTCTCAGCATGTTGTACTGTACCTTGGCAGTGCAGGTGGTGCGTGGGCAGCTGCTGCCTTTATGACAGGGAGCGGCGCACGGGTGGCCGCAGTCTGGACGAGGCAGCACGCAGGGCTGCTGGCAGCCGCCTTCTGCCAGACACTCGCCTCGGTGGCAGATGCGTTTGCAGCGGTGATTTTCACATGGCAGCGTTTTATTACATGTCAGGCCGCAGGAGATGTCTTGCAGGTGACACGGGATGTTGCTGCGTTGCTGTGAGACAGAAGAAAAGAGTGTCACTTTAATGACAGTGATAACAAAACAAAGGAGGTATGCAAATAGTCGGCTCAGGGAACGTTACCTCATGCTTTCCCATGCACCATTTCTGAGTGAGGTATGTGCAAGGTGGACACTTCTCTTCACTGTGGCAGTTGTGGAACACTAAATAAAAGACAAATGTTAGGACAACATTCACACTGACAGTTTTTTAAACTGCAGTGTAAACATTTACGGCTTTATCTCACCTGGGTGGTCACACTCGTGTCGTCTTGTACACGGGTTTTTGCACTCTGGTGGCTTCGTGCCACAGGCGATGGGCGGATACAAGATGCTGAGCCCGCAGTGACACGTCAGCTCGTCGAAACCTGCAAACAGGAGGAATTAGGAGAGGATATGAGCTTTGTGGCAACATAATTGAATCAGCATCAGAATCAGGTTTATTGCGATGTGTGTTTACACTTAGGAGGAATTTGCCTCTGTGATTCTGATGCTTAAAACAAACATAGTTAGCAGAAAAGTATAAAGAAAAAAAAATAAATTACTTCAAGTCATGAAGCACAAATAGAAAAAATAATACCACAAAGGAAAGAAAAAGGCACAAAGATGATGTGAAAACCTCAAATTATTTTTCCTTTGAATGGCAGAATAAATACATGGTACTTCAGAGACTTGGCTCATAAATACAGTGCTGTTGGACTCACTGGACTGCCAGCAGGGCTCACAGTTTCCACGGTGACAAGGCTCCTGGCAGCGGTGGAGGCCACAGTTGAGCTTGTAGCCGCAGATCAGGAGGCACTTGTGCTCCACATTCTGGATAAAGAGACAAGAAACAAGTGACACCAGCTCCTTTAGTCTCGCTCTGTCCCAAAACCCAGTGCAGAATTCAACAAAGTTGTGTTCTAATTACACAAAATATAAAGTTATTTTAATTACAGTGTATGTTTCTTGTTTAAATGGTCTGTAAGGAACAAATTTACTGAAGAAAGATGAGAGAAAACAGACTGCTTACAGTAACATACGTACTATGTGACTAGATGTCACTTTACCACTGCAACTTTCCTGCATCTGTTAAGTTTATTCATTACATAATGTTGTAGTGTTTGCGACTGATGTTGGAATTCAGTCTGTCACTATGTAGCCTGTGTCCACGCTGCATGAAAAAACTCACATAAAACCTCTTTTAAGCTAAAAATAGAAAAGTTTTCATTTATGCATATTTGTCAAGTTAACTTGCCTTCAGTGTTTAAGGCGGACATAAAGCACCGGTTCGTTCGGTCGGGATTTTTGGGGCCGATTATCGATCTCTTGAAGAAGTCGATCACAGGGTCTATTTGAAGCCTTTAATTTATCAGACAGCAGTATTTATTTATTTAATTATTCTTAATAGCATTTTATATTCATGAACTGTTGTGCAACAATGAGTTTGCAGATGACAACGTGATAAGATTTTTTTAAGTAGAAATTTTAAAATCTACATGTATAAATTAATTAGATATTGTTATGATTTTAATACCTAATTGTTAAAAATACTGTGGTGAAAGAACAAAAACGCAAAGACAGATGTAGGCCTATGCATTTTAACCAATGAAAATAAGAAAATAACAGAAACAAACCTTCATGGCCATCAGAGTACAGGTCTCTTCAGGTGCATTTACACGCCAGTGTGGCGGACTGACCTTCAGAGATTTATGCACCAAACAGAAAACCACTGACCAAACTATCTGTTTGTCTGTGCTAAAATACCTTCTTTCCCCTTTTCTCTTTATTCAATAGGTATTTACTGGTTTCATATATTGCTCTCTTTATCTCCCGCATACTTTCGTTCCAATATGTTTGCTCATTGCTGATTGTTGACATTTCTGGAACAGAGTGTCTTGGATTCTTTTGATTGTGTTCTCCAACACGCTACAGATGCTTTTTAACAACGGAGACAAACATTTTTCTTCTTAGTGCATCTGCTGGTAACAATCGCAGTTTGCCAAATGCTCAGTGGTATAAAACCTTTTTAAATGATTAAACTAAGCATCACAAGTAGCTGCTACCATCACAACACAAACACTGTCTTTGTTCTTTTGCCACTGTTAGTGAGATAGTGACTGTCTGAATTCCAACAACAGTCACAAATACTACAGCCCGAGCTTTGGATGGTATAAATTAAACAACACTGACACAGGCTCACTAAATACTCACCACACAACACAGCTCGCCGCACTTGTGTCGGCCGCAGGAGCGTTTCTTGTTACAGCGCCTCTCACAAGTGAAGACGAGCTCCTCTGTGATACAAAGAGTCAAAGGTGAAATACCAGAAAACATAGGCAGGTGGTGATGGTACACGTGATTACTTTAATCCGGATTTGCTTAAATCTCACCTTCTTTTTGGATTGTTGCACACGGTACCTCCTGAAAAGCAAAAAAGGACGATTTTAACTCTTGGCTGTCGTAGATGGAGCACAACAAAGAACAGCAACACAAACACTGTAGACAAACCTTGGTCTTGGAGCCACATCTGCAGCTGATAGTGGAGGTCAGGGAGCAGGGCCCGCAGCTGCCCTCATGACATAACTTCTCACACAGATGGATGGTGTCTGAAAGAACACAAGTTCATTCATTCAGTCCTGACAGACTGTGAGAACAATGCCTGCAAGCTGGACATAATGTACATCCTGTCTATAAACAGTTTCATTGTCTCAGGACTGATGAAAAAGGGAGGCAGAATAAAATACGTTACTCAAGAGGAGATAAAAATGGGATTACATGTTCGTAAAACAAGTTGCAAGAATCAAACGACGACACACTTTGTCCCTCTTCCTTACCGTTGGAGCCACAGGCGAGGGGTTTGTTGCACGTCTTTCCACAGGAGGGGATGGGATCAGAGCAGCTTTTACGTTCGTCGTAGCCCAGTTCCAGCAGTTTGGTCAGTGGTGTCTGGCCACAGGGACACGTCTTCACCAGGTTCGGGGAGCGAGGGCATGGCTGGCACCGACCGTGGTGACACACCTGCTGGCAGCGGTGAGCTTCACAGTTTAACATCCTGAATGGAGGAGAGTGAGTGTCAGACAAAGGTGGGATGGTTTAAAAAAGAACTTTACTGTTAATGAATGATGGACAGACTTACGTCCCACATATTTTTTGACATGAGAAATGTCCCGAACCATCAAATCCTTCTTTATCTGTCCCGCAAAGGACTTCACGTGTGGTAACGCCACAGTAGCACACTTAAGAAAATAAAGAGACAAAAATGACCAGTTTATAAAAACAGACTTCTATTTGTCAGAACATTTAACGCAGCTGTGCCGACAAAGTGAGACTCACCCTGCTGAACCTGCAGCTGGCAGGGTTGACAGGCCCCACTGTGGCACACCTGGGCGCAGGTGTGTTCACCACAGTTTAGTAAAGCACCACACACTTTGTCACACTGCAGCACTGTACCCTGACCACAGCGCACTGGTTGACTGCAAAGATATGGAACTGTCAATATTATGACGTGAACATCACAGACAAATGAACAAATCTCTTTGAGTACCACAGAAATACATAATGTCCAGAGATAAATACAGAGGACACACAGATGGAAAAATGATTAAAGTGTACAGTACCTGGTTTTCCCACAGGTGCAGGATTTTGTTACAAAGGCAGGACATTGTGGACAAGGTCCAGGATGACATAAACTGAGAGGAGATACAGAAAGTATGTGGGAAATTTTACAACTTTGCAAACCAATCTAAGCTTGCTTATAATAAATTACACTGTCCAACATATATTATATGCAAGTTAACCCATAGAATATTGCCAACAACATTTTATTCAATTACATATTCAAATGCATTGCACCTCCTGCAATTTGAAAATTGCAGAAAGCCATACAAATTTTGATTTATTATGCAGCTCTAGCAAAAATGCCTCCAAATCAAAAAGACAGACACATAAAAAGATTGTTTCCCTGTGATTTTCTAGGCTCACATGTTACAGGGGTGGTTGCAGTCCACTCCGCTTCTTTTCTTCCCACACATGTTACCACAGCTGTGTGGAATCTCACTGCGCTGCCACTCTGGGTTCGTCACCTTACCTGCCAATCAAATGCGGAATAATAGAGTGAGAGCCTTATTTCTGTGTCAGACTTGATGGGTTAAAGGAAACCTAATCAAACCAAATTACATGTTAATTTATCTTATTTGATTACAATTATGTTACTTTTTATAATATGCATTAAGTGCACGAATGAAGCAGTCACTCACCACAGAAGCAGGTGTAGGAGGTCGGCTGTTTCAGTGCAACATTCTGGCAGGCCGGACATCGCCAACCTTCAGCTGAATCTAAAAAAACACATCTGTTTTAGTATAAACACTTTTTTTTATATATATATAAAGAGAACAGCAGATATTTCCACTGGCTCAAACTGCAAAACAACACTCAATACACTGTTGATGCAGCAGGAACTTCAAAGCCTGAGAGAGCTGTGTTTTGTTTGTTTTTTTTGTTAATGGGGCCACAGTGTGTAGGTATTGTCCATCAGCACAACAGTGTTATGCATTACAGTGTATTATGGCGAGGTCCTGTTTTGTAAAAGTACTGAGTGGAGTGTTGGTCAGTGCTGGTAAACATCCAGATGTTGTATAAGGTCCGTACCGTCCGCCTGAGAGGCCGGGGATCGGGCCCATTTCTTGATGCAGTTCAGGTGGAAGACGTGGAAGCAGCTCTGACAGCTCCACACCGGCGCCATGAGCCGAATGATGTCACAGCAAACCATGCACTCGTACTTCTCCTCAGACAGCTGCTCAATCAGACACCCTGTTCACGGACGAGATCAGAGGCTCAGGAGAGTTTTAGACAAATAAATCCCCTTCTTTAACTGAAAGAACTCCATCAGAGAATAATTATGAGCTGAGAAACTATGTTTAACCCCACAGATTATGATCACAGTGTTATCAAATATATTATGCTAAATTGCTGGGTAACTTTATGCCCACAGCAATCATACAATGCCAGTTTTATTTTACCAGCTGCTCAAATTAACTTCGACTGAATGTTTTGATCATGACTGTTCAATGTTTTCTAAGTTCATTTTAAAGTGTTAAAAGATTTTTCTGTAGATGAAACACCAGATTAAGTTGAAAGATTAAGCATTTTCCATGGAGAATATTCAAATTCAAGCATATTCCCATCCTTGAAAACATAATGGTTAGAATTAAGTATTTTCCAACCTTTCAAGACTTTGTACAACGGGAAAAGTCAAGAGAAGCTTAAATTAAGCACTGCGCATAAAACTCATCATGACACTGTCTTAACCATGTCATGAAGGAGTGTAATTTGTTAAATTATTGTCATGACAACTTGACAATATCAAACTTAAAGAAACTGTTTAGCTTTATGTTTTAATGTTACATTAAACTGTCATGTGTGGTTGGTTTTGACACCGACTGTCATGAGACTATTCTTAGTGTGTTTTGAATATTTTCCTTGCCGGGAGCTAAACAAAGCAAGGAACCCACACTGTTACTCTATTTCCTGTCAAACTGGCCACCGTAAGTCTTGGAGGCCGAGTTCCATCCTGAGCTAGACGCCGACGACTCTGGCATGACGGGGGAAAGTGCTGTTCAGTACTTTGCATTTCTCAACATGTGTTTAATTCAGAATAATATCAACTTTTTAAAAACAAGTTTTCTTCTGGATGCAGTCTGTTTTAAAAAAGTAATTCATATTGATGACAGGTATCATGACATGGTTATGACAGTGTAATGACAGTCTTACACACAACCTTTTAATAAAGTTACCAAATGGTTAATAACATGAGGTGTCATGTAGGTTAAAGGCTCCAAACATGATTAATTTTGGATCATTAGGAAATTAGGTTAATATAAACACAACACCTGTCAAATGATGAGAAACGTCTCTTGTGGCTGGAAGATTTCTTTTAGTGTGAAACAGTGAAAGTGATCTGTGATTTTTTTTTTCTGACTATAACTGAATCTTTGGTCTCCGTAAGAGTTTACAGTGAGTCTAACCTGTCTGTGTCTCTTTGCTCTCCGGCATCTTGTCCCAGTTCCTCGGGCCTGGCCGGTGGTTTTGATGATGTGTTCGTCTCCCTCCTCTGGCCTGGAGGGGTGCGTGTCTTCCTGAGCCTCGTCCAGCTTTACTGGCAGGATCCTGAGATGATCGGCCGTGGCCTGACTCATCTTGGACACTGGCCCGCCTCTCTGAGCCTGATTTGTCTTCAGATGGTGGTTTGGGCGGTTTGATTGGTCCTTGTCGTCTCTTTGCCTCGGTGTGTTTCCTCTGGTGATCATCGTGTTGAGAGTCCGGACCTGTCCTGCTCCTCTGAGGTCTTTCCCTGATGTCTGAGGGTGGAGTTTCTCCTCTGGTGTCATTTGACCTCTGACCTCCTGCTGTTGGGTTGTTCTCCTTGAAGCGAGCACTCTTCTCATTTTGCTGTCCTCTCCTTTGCTCCTGATTAAACTTCCTGGGTTTTTTAGCCCGGGCGTCTTGGTCTTCATTGGTTTGTTCTGAATTCCTGCCCACATCGTCTCTCCTCCAGTTGGGTCCATCAGGTCCATCCATGGGCTGTGCCCCTGAGTGACAGGCCCCTCCACCTCTGTTATTACCACTGTAAGGTCCAAAGTCACCTCCAGGTCTTTGGCACCAAGAGTTGGAGCCACCAAAATTCCCATTTACACTTCTGTTCCCTTCTCTCCTCCCTCTGCCTCTGCCTCGCCATCTGGCTCCATCCTCTTCTTGGTTGGGGGGATGCTGGTACGATGCATAATTTGAATTATCATGGCTAAATGGGGGCTTAAAGCCCTGATGAAAGTGTCCATATTGTTGAGAACGATCATAACCATTACTACTCAGGTTTCTGTCATTGTTGTGTCTGGGCCGGCCTCTTCTGGATTTGTGCTGATACGGTTTTCGATGAGACGCCTCATCTGGATTGAGGTCTGGTGGGTCTACAAAACGAAAAAAGTGACAGTGTTGAAAGCCTGAAGTTTAGTGTGTCACATAATTACAATAAACATGCTTAATAGGCTAAATTGCAACAACAATGACTCTTCACTGACTTCGTGCTTTTCAACACTGACTCACTCATCAATTACTGTGTCTGTAAAAAGATAGTTAGAATTTTTCAAAGTGGGGTTGTATGAGGTAAGTAGAAATACTGTTTTTGTGTAAGTAGTCTTGTTGCATTGGAGAAAGCAATAACTGACTTAAAATATTGACACTAAAAATATTCTGAATATAGTGTACACTTTAACTGAAATCATTTTTTTAGGTGGCTAGAATACATTTTGCTGCTGGTCCTGTCCACAGCAGTACATTGCTTAGGTTCCTTCCCTGGGACTGCAACTAATGACTGTTTCCATTATTGATTAATCTGCTGATTATTTCCACAGTCGATTTATTGAAATGCTCAGGTTGCTCTACTGAGTGTCAAAAAATTGTGAAAAATGGTCATCACAATTTACCAGAGCCCAACGTGACATCTTGAAATTGTTCCTTTTGTCCAACCAACAGCCCAAAACCTAAAGACTCTTCATTTACTGCCTGGGGGGCGTGACAACCAGCATCTTCTGTAGTAATACACTGACTATGAATAAGTACCTCATACAAACCCACTTCAAAACCTGAACTATCACTTCAATCAGTCTGTGATAAGAGTCGTCAAATATAAGGAGTAATCAAATGCTATTACAGCTCAAAATAAAATCTAAAAACGTAATTAACTAATATGACAACAGCAAAAATGAACCAAAAATTAATAAATGATGAAAACAAACATTTTTGTTACGACTGAATGTCTAAAATTATTATCGGTTACCAAAATTCAGATCGATTTGTTTGATTTATCAATTTAGCATTCTTCTGTCAATTTACTGCGCCTTAAAAACAATTTATTATTATGCTATAGTTATTATGTAATTATTAGCTAGTTGGCTTCAACCCAATTTAGAGAAGGTTCTCACTAACACACGAAATTCACATTTTAAAACTATTAGACGCACAGACTGGTGCTACTACGAGCTAACAGGTTAGCTACATGTTTACTAGCTCTTCATATCCGATATCATGTGAAGTGTTAGCTTTCAAAGTTCACTGTCACATGTTTTATCACGTCATATACGGACAACCTGACCACACTGATGTAATGCTAACATTAGGAGCCATTAGCAAGCTAATCGAACATATAACAAGATGAAAGATCAGCTGCTAAGTCAGTCTGCTAGTGTTAGCTGAAAGTTCATCTTAGCTAACGATAGCTACAAATCAAGCTAATTTAACGTACAACAATGACAGAATATGTAAGACGTGGGCAGACCAATCCAGTTAAATTTCAACAGTACTGACTTGTTTACACATAGGAACTAGCTTAAAGCATGGATGAGTTATTTGACAGCATGTTACTAAACTCACCTGAGTTCCCCTCAGCCATTCAGTGTGAACTCTGGTTGTTGCTTCTCCCACGCCACAAGTTTGAGGACAGCAGGCTGTTATATCAGAGATGACAAGCGTGTAGAGGTACTCGGAGATAATGTCCACCTTTTCACCCGTGTCCTGGTTGTTAAAAATGACACCAAGTCCCTTTAGACCGGGAACTATCTACCCCTTCAACTCACCTTATCAGCACTAGCTCAAAGCTAACACTGGCTAGTTAAGCTAGCGAGAATGAAAAGCGGAACTTCCGGTCAGTGCTTTTAAAATAAAACGGAAAATTATTGAATGCCAAAAATTAAATGCTATAAAATACTGGGGAAAATAACATAACATAAGTAAATAAGTAAATAAATAATATGCCCTACAGAACCCCCATTTGGTAAAATGGCAACTATTAAAGAAATATAGTTTCAAGCATATTATATTAACCAAAATAACGGGTATAAAAATGATTGGTTATTAATCATCCACGGAGGACAATGTAGGTTGTATAACCAGTGGTGGACGAAATTCTCAAGATATTTTACATGAGTAAAAATAGCAATACCATGGTGTAAAAATACTCAGATAAAAGCAAAACTGCTGCATTCAAAATCTTATTTGAGTAAACGTCCAAAAGTATTACTATCAATATATACTGAAACTACCTAAAGTAAAACTATTCATTAGGCAGAGTGGCTCTTTTCAGAGTAATATAAATTATATGATTGTATTGTAATTATTTATGTATTAATGTGTTCATCACTTTAATGTTTCAGCTGGTAAACGTGGAGCTAATTTTAATTACTTTTTTATTTACTGCCTGGTAGCTGTATCTAAAATAAAATATCATAATTTATTTCGTTATATTTTTTATTAACTGAATGTGCAAAGTAATAATGTCAGATAAATGCAGTGGAATGAAAAGTGCAATATTTTCCTCTGAGATATAGTGAAGTAGAAGTATAAAGTAGCAGAAAATGGATATACTCAAGTAAAGTAAGAGTACTTAGATTACATTCCACTACTGCATAGAAAACATTCAAGAATCCCTTGAATTCAGGGATATTTAACAGAAAACAATACTATAAAAAGGCCACAAGGTGGCGCTCCGTGTTTGGACTAGTGTAACAGGGACTACAGAGGCTTCTCTGACTGATAACAGGGAAGGAAATCAATTATTTGATTATGTACCTGTGCAACATGCATCACTGCGTTGCATATAATTGTTTAAAAAGTGGGTATTTAGTAATCTGATTGAGAGTAGGGCTCACTGAATTTGTAGATACTATGGCAGACGGATAGAGTGTTTTATGTTACTTTGTGGCAAATATCCAACATGTTTTTGATTTATACGTTAACGTATTGCATAACATATTTTTGGATGTGTGGTTATTTGGCTGCAAACCCAATTCTCTTGGGGATAATGAAATTTTAAATGAATTAAACTGTATTTATTTAAGAGGTCGATTAGCACAACCATACACACACACTTCCTCTGGGCCAGAAATATGACAACCTGCTACCACAGAGATGCATTAAGACCTGAATTACAATGACAGACCTTGCAAACTCAAAATGATTCTTTGGACACCTAGAATAAGACATTCATAATTTAACACTCAATTTCCAGAAGCCCCATTGAAAAGGTCACCATTTCTCCCAAGTGACAGTCAGCTGAAGTAGTAAACTGAAATAAATTCATCTGACAGTAGGGGACACTAGTGCAAACCCACTAAAACCAACTGTTCTGTTTTATCAGCCCATGTTAGACTAGGAAAATGAATGTAATGGCCACTCACAGCTCATGATGATTCATTTGGTTAGCTGATACTACCTTCTCACTAAACTCGGACTGAGGCCGTTTGAAAACCACAAAAAACCCCACTGTGACATTAAGTGCAGAAAATAGAGATAGTGTGGTGAAACAGTTGTTCAAGACAGATACTCTCAAAGTTTTGTGTCGTCACGTTAAGATGTAACGTCCTCACGGTCGATTTTTTTTACCGTCCAAATTGGATACAGAAATAAGCTTTACGTTGAATTTTGTAGCTGTTGAAGGCACCGAGGTTCAATTGACAATATTTATGCGGGTTTCTATTATTCTGATGATGCTCGGGATTGTAAATATCATGTTAGAAGTCGCTTCAAGTCAAACAAACGGCACATTAATGTATTTTTTTATGCAAATCGTTGTTAAACCGGCCTTCAGTCGAATGGGGTTCTCCCTGCAGTCAGAAAATCCAGATCACGCATGCGCAGAGTGGGCATCAGCCCCGTCAACCCAGGCGAGGTGGGTGGGAGTGAGGTTGCGTCAAGTTGCCACCGATGAGAACACAAGACCAGAAAACGGGTAAATTTGTTTTCAAAATAAAATAGCACAATTCAACCGCGATGAGACCCTCTTGTTGTTTTGTTGCAAAGACAACCATATCACAAAAAACAATTTAAATCACAAAAAGCTCTATTTAAATGTTTATCGCGTCATAAAATAAACTCAAATAATATTGTTATTGTTCTTTCATTATTTGCCAAGATCCTGGGATCATAGGGTGGGTATACAGTACCTATTAGAAAGGTGTCTGATGCTCTATTTTTATTTTTATTTTTTTTTAGAAGTAACCAGAGGGAGGGACCACAAATGCACAAACTGCTGCAACTCTTAGTTAGATATAAGTACCATTCACTGTACAGTCTCCAGAGACATAATAAAGCAGTGCTCATTAGGACACCTATGTGCATGTGCATAAGTATAAAATTCTCACCTTTTCCTTACTTTGTGGAGTCATATGGTTCTCTCAGCTTTAACACACATCTTGGGCAATACTAAAAAAATGAGTTTTTAGACAGTGTCAGTATGATAAAACTAATTAGGAAATATTTTTGACGTGTTTATTTGCCCGCTACATGTAACACTAACATTAATATCACTTTTTTTATTTACTACATATTATTAAAACATAAATCGTTTAAACATGAATTTTGGTACTGATATTAAAAATAACGTTCTGGGTTTTATTTTGACAACCGTGACCGGAAATTACGTCTCTCCTCCCAGCTAGCTTGACGCTGGCTATGTGAAGCTCGAGCGCGGCCGAGCAGGAGAGAGTGGCAGTGAATGTGTCTGCGGCAGCGTTTACCGTTAAAAAACACAAACTACGGCTGAAGAAGAGAGGACCAAACCCCGCTGCACTTCGAGACGACCTCGGCAGACCATGGACTATGATAAATTTTAACAAGAGGCTGGTAACGGCGGGCTGTTTTGACGACAAGCGGGTTATTGCACATCTGTAGAGCATAATGAGGGCATCCGCTATTCTTTACGGTGGTTTTTCCTCCGAGGTTTAGTTAGACGCAGAGTGACACTATTTATAAATGCGTCGCTTTTAGACATCCTCCGAAGGAATAGACACACCGAGGGGACACAGCCTGCAGATATTTAGTTAATTCCCTCCTCCCATGGCCCCTGGGGAACAGTGAAGTCATTTGAGAAGTCACCGGAGAAGAAGAAGAAGAAGACACGTCTTAATCATCTCGGTAGTTTTACACAGTTTTTGCGAGGAAAAAAAAAAACGGCTTTTCCCCTCCAACGGCTAGCGCTCGCACCCAAAAACTCTTTGCTTTCTCGCTGTTTTTCTTTGCATCTTACATGGTTTTGTCCTTCTGAGCATTCATCGCCAACCCTCCTGTGGGCATTTTCCCCGTTAAAGGATGCCGGATCAAATATCGGTGTCCGAGTTTCTCTCGGAGACAACAGAGGATTACAATTCCCCGACAACATCCAGCTTCACCACCCGACTGCAGAGCTGCAGGAACACAGTGAACGTGCTGGAGGAGGTAAGGCCACTGTGTCAGCCTGCATGATGGATGGATGGATGGATGGATGGATGATGGAAGATGCCTCACAACCAAAGAGACTAGATAATATACGTTTTTAATGGAAAATACAACAGGCTTTAACGGTGGAATCCAGTTTATTTACAGCCAAGGCTTCATGCAATCAATCCTAAATTCAACTGGTGATATCTGACATTATTTCAAAAATCCGTAAGAGGCCCAAATGCATGATTATGTCGCTCAGAAAAGAAAATAATTGCACCTGTTGAGCTGCAGTTGCTGGCAAAGTGCATTTATTCTTATTCTAGCTCACCACTTGATGCAAAAATGGACATCACCTCCACATACATACACAGTTAGAGCTGCAACGATTAATCAGTTAATCGATGAGTTGATGATCGATTGAGTCATTTTATTTAAGAAAAAAAATCCTAAATGTGAATATTTTCTGGTTTCTTTAGTCCTCTATGAAAGTAACACCGAATATCTTTGAGTTGTGGACAAAACAAGAAATTTGAGGACGTCAGCTTGGGCTTTGGTTAAATGTTGCACACTTATTCTGCTTCTCCACCTGATGCAAAAATGGACATTTCCCCACACACATACAGCTAGAGCTGCAGCCACTGGTCGAATAATTGGTTAGTTGTGAACTATTAAATGAAAAGCCAATTAATTCATAATTTTGAGCAATTCTCTAAGAAAAAATGTCCAATTTTCTGGTTTCTTTAGTCCTTTATGGCAGTAAACTGAATATATTTAGGTCGTGGACAAAACAAGACATTTAAGGACAACACCTTGGGATTTGATCAGCGTTTGGCACAATTTTCTGGCATTTTATGGACCAAACAACAAATTGATTAAGCAAGAAAATGACTGACAGATTAATCAATACTGATAATAATCATTAGTTGCAGCCCTGCATTTCTTTTCTGTTGCATACTTATTCTGCTTTGATACCTGATGCAGTGATGCACATTTCCCCACACACACACAGATGGTTGATGCAGAGCTGGAGTGTGTAGGTGAGCTCTCATCTTGTGTGTTTGTGTATCTGCAGCTCTTTCTTGCCAGATATGTAGAGTAATAATAGAGAGGGGGTGGATGGCTTTGGTATTGGAGGATGTGCACTCAGGCCTGCAGCTCTCTGTGTTCACTATTACATAACTCACAGCTTCAGAGCATGCTGCCAGGCTGTAGCTGTGTGTGTGTGTGACAGGGAGAGAAAGACCTTCTCTAGTCACTGGCAGTCAGATCTGGATAAAACTGTTTCAGGATTATAGAGATTCCCCGCTCTCACACGGGCCAGATTGCATTTAAAAAATGATAGATTATAAGTACTGCACAGAAACACCCAAAGTCACACTCTGTGATGCTGTGTCACCTTCTATCATCTACAGGAGAGTGTAATCAGGTCAGGCAGGTGGGTTTGTTGTGTGTGTATGTGTGTGTTTTCCCCAACTCCCCACCCCCACGCTTGCCCTCCACTGGCATCTTTCCCGCTATGATTAAATAGAGCGTCAAACCAGGGGAGCGCACACCTTCATTGCTGTCCGTTAATGCCAAAACGTGACCTCATTTCCCGCTTTGAAACACATTTAGCTGAATGACTTCAGGCTCACAGGATTTAGTGTAATCTCTCATGTAAAGCACCGAACGTGATTCCCAACTAGCCCTGCAACTAACGTTTATTTTCATCATCAAATCTGTCAAACATTTTCTCAAAATTGAAGGTCTGGTATGTAAGATTTATGAGGATCTATTGGCAGAATATGGCAGGAATGGAATGTATTATTATTAAGAATGCATTAATTCATGTATAATGACCTGAAAGTAAGAATTGTTGTGTTTCCCGTACCTTAGAATGAGCTGTTTATATCTACAGAAGGGTGCGGAGGTCCTGTTCCATGGAGGCCGCCATGTTGCACTGTTATGTTTCTACAGTAGCCCAGAATGGACAAACCAAACACCGGCACTGACTCAAGGGAGAGTGAGACCAGGTTTCAAATGCCAATAAATTCGACACACTGGTCCTTTAATCAATCAGATGTTTGGTCCTTAAAATGTCAGAAAAGTGTGAAAAATAACTGTAGAAATAGAAATAGAAAATATTAGTCACATTTGAGAAGCTGAAATCAGAGACATTTTTTCTTATAAAATGACTCAGAACACTTGATTGATTTTCAAAATAGTTCGTTAAACAACTAATCATTGCAGCTCTATATGCAACTTTTCATTTTGTTGCCTTAAAGTGACTAAATGGGGTTTACTTGTAATTAAATAACAGCGCAAATCACATGTAAACATGAAGCTGAGCAGGACAGTAACCAGAGATGTTTTGTTTGAAGGAAAAAACACAGGCCTCGACCTCTCCTCAACATCCAAACAGTGCACCCCATCACTTCTTCTAACATCAATCCTCTGCAAGCTTATTATAACACAATAATAGAAAATCTACCAAAACAGAGCTGGGGCCGTGTTTACTCTGAACCCGGAGCTCAGTTTGTGTCTGCTGACTGTAACAAGGAAAAGGCTCGCATCATGAATCACCTCTCTGGCTCTGTGCCTCTGAACCGAGAGAGAGGCTGCAGCAGCACAAACGAAAAACATCTGTTAGAGAGGGCCGCCATGTGCGCTGGGCTTCAGTAGCCGCTCTGGAATTTTTTTGCAGAGATCACATGACAAGGAAGACCATTATGCTGGTACTAGAAGAGCGAGCAACATGCTAAACAAAGGCAAGATGCCCCTGAAACATTAAGGCGAGGATAAGTCGGCCTTGAACTGGGATACACCCATCAGACGCCGGCCTAAAGCCATGAATACTGTTAGATTAGTGTCTGTTTCATGAAATTATCTCTCTGCGTAGACATGTGAGGACTTACCTGCATCATACACCCGACAGAGCTGCTGCAGTGAAGTAAAAACTGCCTTCAGCGTCACTTCTTTGCCTGAAGAGGAGTTTGTTTAAAATGTCCCACGTTTCTGCTGAGCTCTGGGTTCCTACGCTCAAACTTAAAGCCCTCTCTTCCCTCCAAGTCATTTCCTCAGTATGTTGACAAGGTAAATTATGCAAAGGTACGGCTTGAATATTTAATGCTGTAACTTGAGGGGGTGAGTTGACCCACAGGAGTAGTCACTCTCTGAGTCATCTGGAGGTGCAAAGAAAAAAAAAGTTGTTGCAGCATCATATTGTCTTAATTCAGCACCACACATCAATTATTGATCAGTGCATAATGACACAAAAGTATTCATGACTCACCGGCCTCCACCCTAGAACTTCTTCCCCTCTCTCTCTGTGGCTGCAGCAGAGCTCTCAGAGATGTTTGCTGTTTACTCTTGAATGAGTGCAGTAATATTGAAAACAATGAGCAGCAAGATCGAGAGATAAAGGCTTAAAAATAACGTTTCTGCCTCGCTGGCTTGACTGCTCGAGACACAGGAGATGGGGGCATTGTGTTTGTGTGTGTGTGTGTGTGTGTGTGTGGGTGGCAGACCGGAAGCCCGTTGGTGTGTCTGGGTTTTTATTTTGGTGTCATCTTGGGTGTGAAGCAGTCATTGCTGTGGTGTTTTCTCACTGCATTTCCCAGAAAGCAGTGCTGGATTTTCTGTTGGAGAGGTTGTAGGTGGTAATTATCTTTTGTTCATCCAGATTCCAGAGATTATGGCTGCAGCTAACGGGTGTTTTCATTATTGAATATTGTAAAAATAACGACAAATGCCCTGGAGCACAGTCTTAGAATTCATTTTCCAAGAAAAGCAATAAAATCTTTGGATTTTAGACAATGCTACTCATAAATACTTTGTGGTTTTGATCTGCTAGCTTCATCTGGAACATAAGGATAGCAATGTTGCCATTGGACTTTGTTTATTAATTCATCCTCTGAACACCTGATATGTAGTTGGCAAATAACTTTTACTAGTTAACTCCACTTTTGTCCTCAAATTGTCACTGAATAGTTTTCTCATAAACAATGTGCTAATTATTATGACAGTATAGGAGATTGCTGATAATTAGGGATTGAGCTGATAAGATTTTACTGACACCAATGCTTTATCAATTCTGCTTATCAGTCCAATTCTTTATTGATTGCCTTATTGATTCGTGATCAGTTTTAGTTGAGCTAGTTGTAGGCTAAGAGCTAGCTGTAAAAACTGTCTGTCATCATCTAAAATAGATGAAATGAGAGAAGATTTGTTCAGTGTTCGTTTTCATTAAGATTTTCTTCGTCAAAGAAAAAGCCTGCCTGTGTGGCGCCACTGATAGTATAACACAGGATATTTTACCTGCTTGGTGGGGAAGCAGTGGCGCAAATACATGGCATTCCTGTAAAATTAGTCCATGTTGTGTAGAAATAAATTCACATTTTATGTTTTAAGAAGTTACAACAGGCACTGTAGTCATATTTCTTTCTATTGAAATGAAGCCACACTTTTCAGACTCCTTCTTGTTGCATATGATTCACATTTTCATTCAACATTTTTAACACCACAGTTTTAATATGCTGTTTGTCACATCCTGCATTTTTAAGCGCATATTTTGGATGATGCATCTGTTTTTTATTGTCTCTGGCTGGCAACTTGTAGTAAATAACCCTGATGTGAAAATAGTTACCGAACAGTTTTCTGTAAAAGAATTGACTAATTGTTTTGGCAGTCGTAGAGATTGTTGATACTGGTTATTACTTTGTTTTACTAACTTTAGAAACACACCAGTATGATATAAAAGTTATATTTCCTTCTACGAACTTCCTATGTTCTGTACTATATGACAACATTGTTCTACTCTATATTATGTTTGCCATCACAAAAGTATAATTTTTTTGCTATTTGCAGTAGTGGAAACATTTTATCATGTGTTTGAGGAGAATGTCAATAGATTAATGTAACTGCCTCAGTAACACAATTAATTAGAGCTCCATCGATTGGTGGCATAATTGATTAGTCAATAGATAGAAAAATTAATGGGCAACTATCTTAACAATTAATTCACTGTTCAGTTATTATTTATGCAAAGCTATCGACAGATTTTTCAACATAAGGACCTGCTGCTTGTCTCTGTTTTATGTCATTGTAAACTGAATATTTTTGCGTTTTGAACTGTCGGTCAGACTCTTAGAATGGGCGTGACGGTCATTTTTCAGTTCTACAACAGTTTTTCAGTTCTACAATAAATGTTTCATATGTATTTCAAAACACAAAATTATCTTAAGGCTGCAACTAATGATTATTTACATTATCGATCAGTTTTTTTTTTTATTAATCTGTCATTTGTTTTGTCCATAATTAGTCAGAAAATGGTGAAAAATGTGTTTTGTCTTGTTTTGTCCACAGCCCAGAGATATTTAGTTTACTCTCATTAGAGGAGTAAAGAAACTAGAAAATATTCACATTTGAGAAGCTAAATAAAGAGAATTTTGACTAATGGTGCAAAACAGTTAATCAGTTAACATATTAGTTGACAATTATTTCAAAAGTTGACAGCTAATTGATTAATCAACTGTTTGTTGCAGCTCTAAAGTATGTTAAGACTGGCATGTCTGAAACTGTAATCTGATTTTCTCCCTCTCTGTTCAGATTGAAACAAAAACATACAATATAGCAGCAATACATTTCTAATTTGTTCCACATAAACCACAACCCATAACATTACACAAAACTCCTGAACACCACAGAAGAGCAAACACAATAACTGAACTCACCATAAATACAACTAAGTGGATTTTGTGTTTCCATGCAGCAGCAGCAGCGAACGGCAATTATGACATTTGCTTGAATGAATATGTCAGGGGTTATTACTCAAAGTCTTAGATTTTCTCCGATATAAATTAAAATTAGCAGCGGCAGGCACTTGTTATTCCCCCGCGGGGCATGTATTGTCTCCCTCTCTCCCCCCACAGATGGCACTTTGCGTCATTGGGTTTGCTTTCCTAAACCACAGAGAGCCAGAGCAGCAATACAAGGGAAACCCTCACTGCATTGGCATTCCTTTGAGCATGCCTCTCACACCACATCACATGGGCTGGAGCAGAAAAATGTTGACTTTTCACAGTCATTCTATTCAAGCATGGCTGGGCCTGACCTAATAGGCTGCGGCCCTTTATATTTTTTACTTTTATATAACAGCCTTTTCAGTCGTAGCATTTCAAGCTTCAGACACTTTAGAGAGTTTGATTTTATCCTGTATTTGGGAGGAAAAAAAACTGAATGAGGAGTTTTATTCCAAACCACTGCGTATTTATAGTGAAAGTCATTGCCTGAAGTTGTCAGAGAGTAATTCTAAGATTGCAAAAGATCCCATAACTGTTGCCAGGAAAGGACTTAACATTCCTGCCATTCTTTTCAAAGCTCTGGAGTTTATTTATGTCAGTTTAAATGAGTTCGTGTCACTCCAATCAAATGCTGGCTGTCTCATTTTGGAAGAATCTCATCGTAAAACTATGGAGATTGTGACCACTAATGTGAAGCCGTAGAGCAAGATAACAAGCAGTGAGACACACAGTTGTGTCACATGCAGAAAGTGGTTGTAAAAGCTGGAAAAGCACCAAGAAAAAGGAATAAAAGACTAATGTGAGCAATGCTAATTTTAAAACAACAAAAACGGTTTTCAGAAATCAGTGTCATGTTCACAGTCTGTGCACAGTTGGTCTGATTGTTCACTATTTCTAGTCAGCCACGCCATTATTCACCCACTTAGACAACAGAGATTGCTAAATGAGCACCAAGCTCGCAGTTACACTAGGGCTGCAATTAACCTGCTGATTTTCTTTGCAGATTAGTCCAGTAATCGCCTAATTAGGGTTGCAATGGTATGCGATTTTCATGGTACGATAACATCTCAGAAAATATCATGGTTTCACTGTATCATGGTATGCCAAATGACACAATTTTTATTAGATTATCAGTTACAGTGACATTTATAGGAAAGAAAACAGAAGGGTTTTTTTTAGGTTGAAGAAACACTTTATTATAACTTGACAAAATAATGCATCCTATATGAACAGAAAGTAGAATTCAAGTAAGCAAATGTGCATGGTGGCATGATAACTATAAATTGTCATTCATCGCTGCAGCTCTATGCCTCATCTATAAAATATCACAGGATATTTAAACATGCCCATCATAGTTTTGCAGAACCCAAGGTGACGTCCTCACATGTCTTGTTTTGTCAGACCGCCAGTCCAAAATATGCTAAAATATTCTGTTTACTGTCATGTAAGACAAAGAACGGCAGCAAATCTTCACATTTGAAAAGTTTGAACCAGGGAAACTATGGCTATGGCATATTTGTAACTCAATTTGCCAACTGACAAATGACCTCTGCCAAGGAGGTTATGTTTCCAGTTTGGTTTGATTGTCTGTTTGTCTGCGGGGGTACTGAAAAACTCCTGGCCTGATTTTCATGAAACTTTGTGTAAGGGTGCAGCACGAGCCAAGGAAGAACCCATTACATTTTGGGGAAGATCTGAATCACAGGGAGGATACACAAATTATTTTATAACATTGCCAGGTAGAGCATGTGGCCTTGGCGGAGGCAAGAGTGGTCTTCTATAGAGTTGTTTGGTTTCAGCCTTTAAATACAGCATTAGTGATTGTAACGTTCCTTTTTTAATCAGCTTTCAATAGATGAAATCATGTCTGATACCGTCATAATTAAAGTTATCAGACAGTGGAAGTTAGAGGCGGTTGCTTACTTGCAAAATATGGGTATATTATCTAAAAAAAACCCAAACAGAGTAGCTCAAAACCTGAAATAGAGATGCAAACGATGGTTTCAGAACACACTAAAATACTCTGCCATGCAAAATAGGGCTGAAACATTAATCAGAATGTTATTGACATAGCAAAAGTTAAGAAACAGAATTATAATGAAGCACTGAAGTGCTGCAGAGATGTCCTGGCCTACAAATCTGCTTCCCCAGGTGTAAGAAAGCATGTTTGTTTGTTTACAGACCCCAACAAATGTCACAGCATCATGATTTTAATCATCTGCACCAATTGTGATTCATATCGCAATCTCAGTATCTGTCAAAATGAGAGCTATATGATTGTTTTTCACCATAAAGTGCAGCCCTAGTTCAAAACTATTGTTGTATTGTGTTTGTAAGGCCTTAAGGATACACACAATGAGCTGTGGTGGAAAAACTCTTCAAGTAAACAGCATGACCATGTTTGTTTATAATAAAACATCCAATGGGTACTTTTTAAAGACTGTGTTTATGAATCAGAAAAGAATTGTTGCTTCTTCTTGTGTTTAGAATGAGAGTGTTTAGTAAAAGATGCACTATAGCTTCGAGTTGTTTGTCTGAGAAGCACCTGAGGCCACATCCTGGACGACATGTTGTCATGTGAGGCTTCAGCTTCGTCACATGTCCCGTCCTGTCCACCAACAGCGAGTCACTTGTGACAGTGTCTACACAGATAACAGATCGTTTTAGCTTTCGTTTCCTCGCATACTTTGTCATTTCGCCTCGGAGTTGACTGGTTCGTTGATCATTCTTCACCTGGAAGCCACTTAAAAGTCATATTAAACCAGCGAGTTTCATTTTCACTTTTGTTTGTCGCCGTCTATGTGTTTTGCCTGTTGGTGAATGCATTCTGTCATATATTTATACTCATTAACACTGAATACATTTGTAGGTATCATGTGCCTGTCTGTTGGTGAGGTGTTGAGCGCTTGAGAGGATTAAAAATCTCATTAGTTGTTATATTTTGCTGTGTAGTTGGTTAAGATTTGAGTTATTCCTAGATAGAAATAGATAAACCACACCATGAAGTTTATTTATTTTTTTCTCCATGTCCTTGTTTGCTTTGGCTCCATATTTTTTGACCGCTTTTAGACCCCCTCCCTCCTCCAGAACTGAGGCAAAAATGATGAATTATTCAAAAGGACGAGATGAGTTTTATCATACTTGGCTTTACATAACAAAACTGAGTGCTGGCTATTTAAGGCTCCATTCTGCAACATTTGCAACCGAGGAGCACAGCTGTGTCAGATTCAATTATTAATGAAGTTATGGCTTTTTATTCATCATTTGTCCCTTGTGTCACCAAACCCAGTGAATCATATGGTGTGAGAGAATGGGAGCATTTCTTGTCCCTTGGCACCGTTACTCACATGACATCTTGTTCCAGTTAAACTACACTGTTAAAAAAAAAAAAAAGCCAGTTTATGTGGTCATTTCCAAGATTCTCAGTTTTCGTTGTGACATTTTCATTGCTGACTAAATCGTGTTTCAGACATAATTTAGTAAGATGACAGCAACATTAGTGCTATGAAGTTAAATTTTCTTGGATTTCTTTTTGTAGCTGTGGGGTTTTTTGACCCCTTTTGACCTGTTTTTTCCACCTGTCAGCAGTGAAGTAGTAAAACTGACATATTTTTGTATGAAAATGCTTCAGACTGTTGCTTTAGTGCAGACTCCAACCCTTGGTTTAAAATGCTTACTGAAGTCTGTAGGGCAAAAAAAAAGCCCAGCTTGAGTTCCTCAAATTAAATTCTTTGCCTTGAAGCGTTCATATTATCAGTAGCGCCATTATACTGGGGTCAAGTGATGCTCATTGACCACGCAAGTTGAAAGTAGAGCAAAGAGAAAAGGCAAAAAACATGAAAAGAAGAAAAAGGATGTTGAATTGTTAGAAATGATCATAGAATTAGGAGAATTTCAGGCTGAAAATGATTCCACTGCTGCTCTTTGGCTGTTTCTACATCCTAGCAAAGGTTTAGTGCTAATGCAGTAGTGCAAGCTAAAGGGTTTTTTGAGCTAACTGTGCCAACTTAGCTATTTTACCACATTGGCTTTATTCATGCCATGTCTTCAGCATGTAAAGAACTGCAAAATCTTTGGCCATTTTGACTTGGAAAAGTTAATGCATCATTACATAAATGTAGATGAAGCCTATATTAGCTTACATATTTTTTTTAGCAGTTTGCTAACAAGGGACAGCAGAGACAAGCAGATTTGCTCTTGAACTAGCTCAATTGATTCTTTTTCTGTTTATGTAGGATTTTATTTAGATGCAACCACCATCAAAGGGACATTTTAAGAATTTACTTTCAGCAAGTAGAAGATACCAGGGCTCAACACTAACTTTTAAAAGTGGTTGCCAGGCTGGAGAATTTGCTATTTGCTTACTACTGATTACTGCAGCAATATTTAAATACCACCATACAACAAACACTAAAACTTTTTTTTTTATTGTGGGGTGCAGGTTTTACTGTTTGCTGCTCTATTTTATATGTTAAAAATGTTTGCCACTGATGGCAATGAAAATCCAGGAATTTGTTGGCAATTTATCAAAATGGTTGCCAGTGGCAATATCTATAATATCAATATCTAGTCTCATATCACAATATTGATATAATACAGATAATTTGCCCAGCTCTATCACAGAATTGTGATACGTAAAATAAAAGAGCATTCAGGCAAGGGGCCATATTTCTTCAAATCCCCCTCTATAAATACTAAGAAACCTCAGGGCCATTTTCTGATTTGCTCCGTCTCCCACAGCAGGAGGCGAGACTCTGTTGTGTTGCTGCTTGTTTGTCGGCTTGTTTGCCGTCTGTGGCTGAAATCTGATAATCGGTCTGTGGGCCACAGCTGTTGGCCTACCTTCCTGCCACAGCTGCACTGCGTATATCATCAAGGGCTATTAGTCGGCAGCGGATTAGGCCTGGACCAGACTCTGCCCTGACACCCTGATCCCCCTGCTCTTCCCCAGATTTAGGCGAGGAAGAGTGGGTCAGTGTTCACACATCTGTCTGCAGCCTTCCTCACACGAATAGATGGTGTTAAAGACAGCCATTTTAATCACTGATGCAGTGCAGCTACCAAGTGTGAAACATTCACATGACACTTTTGGAAGTCTAGAATATCTGTAGAAATTATGTCTTACGCAAGTTTAGCACCTCGCTTTGTTGAATATGAGATTCTGATTGGGCAATTATGGCATTCTGTGGCCTGTTATTTCTGAATAGCAGGCCTCTGTGATGACTAACAGACCATTGGTATAATTTTAAATGCAAATTTTTGTCAAATGATAGATTTTTTTTTTAGTTAGTAGCTGTGTAAACATGGGTTAATGGACAGCTTGTGGATCATTATTGATAAATAAGCTGGCATGATGTTGAAATCCTCTGCTTCACATCAGGGTTCTGCATCACCCTGAGCCTTACTATATTATCCCTTACATGTCAGATTTCAAATAAAGATTAATTACAAAAAACATTTATTTTCCAAATCAAGTATTCTGCTGAATATTATCCTGAGCAGGTCTTGTGTAGGTCTCTTTTAAACTTAACAGTTACTACTTTCCTTGTACAAAAATGGCAAAACTAGTGTGGCTTCACGGATGGTACTTTGGTGACTGACATATCTCAACAACTATGGGATAGATTACCATAAAGGTCAAACCTCGAGTTTGTCTTGTACACTAGGACCAAGGCATAATCAGAATAAAACACATCTGATCACACTGACACAATAAAACAATAACGTCAGACAATAATAGTCTATTCAAAATACTAAAACAGAATTTGATATAAAAGTGCAAGAGCACAAGTGACTTGCTAAGAGACCTGCATGTTATACAGGCTGATGGCTTGAGGAATAAAAGAGTTCTTTTTGTCTGGCTGTCTTTGAGTTTTGTCTCATTTTGTGTACAGGCTGGTGGCAGTTTCTCGGTCAATACCTATAATTTTCTCTGCGGCCCTGATCTGTTCCAGCCTGGCTTTGTCCTTAATGCGCATGTTACCAGACACATAGATAAGACCAAAGGACAGAACACACTGAAGTGTTTGATAAAGGTAAAATCTGGCACAACATAGTATTATAAATAGAGCTACAGAGATGCCTTAACCTGAAAATGATATTCTCTAGATGTAATGAGACGTAATGTTTTTTGCACTGACACTAGCAAACATCACATCATCATTTTTATACTTTTATAAGTGAAAATGAAATGCAAATTTCCCATGAAATTTCCACTAAAATCAGGATTTATATAATGATCACAATATGATTTTTTTGGCATATTAATTATCCCTAATTGTAAGATTGTTAGCATGCTAATGTTAGCATTTAGCAAGGCCTTTCTGTGCTTCACAGAGCTGCATAGCTCTAGACTCTTTCAGTCTTGTTCCATATTGATCATCATCTTTACTGTGGTTTAGATTAAATGCTAAAGTACCATTAATGACATTTGAATATTATGACAATACCGATGCCAAGAAAACAGATTGAAAAAGATGATATTTTCTTTTGATAATAATATGTAGTCATGATTAATAGATTGTTTTTCGAGTGGACTGAAGACACCCTAACATTGCTATTCCTTTTATAGTTTGTCTCTGTTGCAACAAAACAACCACAGATCTTCTTTCTGCTCCTCTCTTCATCTTTTGTGTCTCTGTTTTCTTCTTCTATGATTTATATCAGCGCAGCAGTGGTAACATTGTTGTCCTCAAGGACTGCCCTGCAGAACCAGAAGACAGTGTTGTCCTGTGACGGCTGGCTGTCTTGTTGTGGCCCGAGGGGTAAACAGTGCATCTCTGTCTGTGAGCTTTGATGGTGTTTGGCCCTGGACCGTATATGTGTGTGTGTGTATGTGTGCCGCAACTAAACAATTGATGCAGCTTTTCAATGTCAAATTTCAATACTACCTTTCCCAGAACAGCCAAGTGCCTGCTGAGGTCATTCAAGCCTGGAGGAAAGGAACTGACAGTCCTTCAAGACAAGTTGTTTACATCTTTTTCTAATGCTTTTTAATGTCAGAGAAAGCCGTTCTTTTTCCACATCGTGACACCAACCATCAAAGCTGCTGTCACTACTCTTTGAATGTCATCAGATGGGAAATCCAAGTAGAAAGTGGAAAGAAGTGGGGTTGTATGAGGTACTTACCCGTAGTCAGTGTATTACCCGCAGTAAATGGCGGTCAGCATGCCTCCAGTTTGCAGAAACAGCAGGAGGACCACTGTATGAAGCTAAGCAATGAACTGCTGTGGACAGGGTCAGCAGCAAAACATATTTTAGCCACCTACGAAAATCAATATTGATTTAAGTGTATGCTATATTCATTGCCGTCAGACAGCCTTTTCCAGGGAGATGCTGCCATCATATAAGCAAAAATTCACTCTCTGTAAACTAATCAGATCATTTTACCTTGATGAACACGGGAATCGCTGATTCAGTCTTTTAGTTTGTGTTCTTGTGTGACAACAGATCAAGGCAGGGGTAGGTCAGCAACTCTTGTGTTCTGCAAGGTAAAATTACTAAATTAATTATATAATTTAACTTAATTAGTTTATTGAGTGAACTTATTAAAGTGAAAGGATTCAAATAATGACGAACTAGGCTCACAGGACACTGAACAATTTCTGAAATACAGAATTGTTTTGGCTTTTAAAACTAAATGATTCAAGTTTATCTAAAGAAGAAAAGTAAATTATTTCAACAAAAGATTATATGTTGAAAAAACTTTTTTAGTTTATGTTTCAAAACCTAAGAAAGACAGTTGCAGTGAAATAAGTTTTCTCAACTTTTTTTTTTAACCACCATTGTGATAAAGGCTGTCTGACGGCAAGGTAAAGCTGAGAAATATTGCGTATACTTAAACTGATATTAAATTTCTTTAGATGGGCTTTTGTCGAAGCTTTGCTGCCGTGCTTGTGCTCCTCTCTGCTTCTCCAAACTCAGGGCATGCCAGCCACCATCTTTGCTGGGTGTTGCAGTCCAGTTCTGTTCTTCTGCATGTCCAGTTGCTCAAACCACTGAACATACAAATGGCCTGTGGGAGTGGATACACCTGTGGTTTTGGAATAGCCGGTCTCTCACCCAGCGGAGTCCCATAAAGTGTGAAATTCGAGACTCGTCTGCTGAAAAACTTCAAGGAATGCTGTAAAGCGCTCTGCTGAGCCTGGACTCATGACCGAGCGCTGTGCAGGAACGTTACTCTGAGGCTGGAGAAATAATTTTACCTCTGATTGTGTGCATGTTTATCAAGGGAGCACATTCTTTGGCGGCGTGCCCTAAAGATTTACAACAAGGCGGGCGGCTAGTTGGTAGGAAGTGGAGCTGGCAGGCTTATCAGCTGATCAATGATAAGTGAAAGATTAGAGATAAAGCTTGGAGTAGTTTATTTTAGTTTGTCTTTGATCGACCTACACTGCGCTGGTTTGTTACACAAGATAAATGTTGGTCTTTTGCCAACTCTTCTAGTGTAGTATTTCTTTACTCTGTTATAAATGATCAATACTCAAACACTCAATGTATTTAATGTTGACATAATAAGCCACATTTTCTCTCATTGTTTGACCCGTATTGAAACAGTTTAACCATGCATTTGTTATTAATTAACAATATGATAACACTTAAACACAGAGAAATCTTACCACCAGATCCACTCAGTAGGCTGCAAACAGTGATGATTTTCACTATCGATCAATGCCTCCATTAGTTTATCAATTGTCAAATCAATTATCAAACCCAAATTGCCATTTTTTTACTGCGATTGTCAAATTCGCCAATGACAGTGACCAGTGTGTATCTGTTGTGTTGCGTCCATTTGCACTCGTTAAATGTTGTGTCGGTTATTTGCAGTTGTACTCAATAGCTAGAATACCCAGCTGCCGTTTCAGAATAGAAGCTACTGGCTGGACGTGGCTCTGGTGTGACTATGAGGGCAAGGGTTGCCGTGTTTTTACTGTGAAGATTTTTCTGTTTCCCTGGCACAAAAGAAAATAATAACAAAAACAAAATAAACACAAACACATCAGTATTAGTACTGGCCCAGGGTTTCACAATCATTGCATCACCACTAAGAGGTCACTGTGGTGAGATTTCTTTTTTCCAAGGTCAAACTTTCAATCTCAGCTAACACCAGGAATGCCTTGTGAGTCTGGAATCCATATCATACAGTTGTGTGAGCGCATAAAAGCCAAACATGTGACTTGGGTTTCTTATCTCAAGCATCATCGTCGGTTAGTTTGCTCAGGTGGTGTAATAGTTTCACATTATTGAGGTTTTGCGGGTGAACAAGCCTCCTTCTGGTTCACTGGAAGTTAATAGAAAGCACCGGCTCAATGATGAGAGAGTGCATCTGTGTTCCCAGAGTTGAAATCAGTATCAAGTTTATTGCCAAGTAGATTTTCAAATATGAGCAAGTTGGTAAAGAAGAGATGCAACATAGCTTCTTAACTGCCACTGTTGATTTTAGGTGTTGTGCTGAAATGATTAGTCAGTTATTCAATGTTGATGAGTGATTAATTGTTTTAGTATTGTAATAAAACCAAGCATTTCCTGGTTAGAGCTACAGATATAAACGTGCATTTTTCTCAGCTTTGTTTTATTATGAATTATTACTTCTGGTTTTTGGTTGTTGTGTCAGGAAGACGCCAGTTCAGCCTGGGTCTGGTCATGTTGTGACAGGCATTTGTCATTAAATCTAAAACAATTAGTCAATAAATTGTTTAATTGTTGGATGGGAAGTTGGCTAACATTTATTGAAACACTCTACTGATTGTTTTGAGTCATTTCTTGAAGCGAAAATGCCAAACATTCCCTAGTCCCACCCTCTCAGTTGTGAGTATTTGCTGCATTTCTTATCTTATGTCACAGTAAACTGGACATCTTTTTCATTGTTTTCTGTCATTTTATAGGCCAAATGAATAATGAGTTAATTTAAATTATCATTTGCTGCAGCCCCATTTGTCATTATTTGACATTTCAAGGACTAAATGATTAATCAAAACCATCATCGATAGAACAGTTTAGTTTGTCACTGCCCTGAATTGAAAGCGATCCTCTCAGTTTAGAGGTTGCATAACAGAAAACTCTCTTCTCTCTGCTGCTGGTTGTTTTCTCACTGATGTCAAACACTATAAGAAAAAGGATGCTAGCTGTCATTGTTTAATCATCAGCTGCGAGTTCCTCCCACTACTCTCCTGTTAAGAGCAGTACCGCTGAATAATCTTAACAGCTGCTTCACATGAATAATGACTCTCTGACTGGTAAACACAATGCAGATAAAGGTATGCTGCGTGTTTGATGTGAGGTGAGTCTGATGCAGCAATGTGTGGGTGTGATTGTGAAAACATGTACATTGCTCTGGAAACAAGTGGTGGGCTGAGTGAGAATGAGCATTGCAGAGGGAAGCCGCCAAATGAAGTGTGAATGTAACAACCGCTGCATGTATGGCTTGACTTTTCACCGGCCGCACGCATGCGTGTCAGTTCCTGTACCGACTCTCCAGAGATGTGCAGCAAAAAGCCGACATCCTCGCAGCTCAGCAAGTTGGCCTCATCTACTGTGTGGCCTCACCAAACTCACCACAGAGGAAAAGCAGCTCATTTCTCTCTCTGAGAGCAGAACGCTAATAGCAGGACTAATGGCAGCAATACATAATGGAGTAATCTCTCTGACATGTACTGTAGACAGTAACATTAGCAGGTCAGGTATGCAAGCTAATTAGAGCAGGTATCTAGTAAACTGCCAGTGAAGAGGGGTTGTAGTTCTGCATGTTGTTGGGCCATGAATAGCAGGTTTGTGACACAGCAAAAATAATAAGAAAATAAGGGAAGTACAGGCTGAGTGCAGGGTTTCTGCAAATAATGACACCACCACACACTTCTAGTGGGTTATAAGTGATGATAGTTATGTTTACTATACATTGTGTTTTTAGGAAAATGTTGCTAAAACATGTAAAACCACTGGTTTAGTCCATTTGAATTGCTTTGCTATTTTCCGTTTTGGCCTTAAAGCCTTTTGCAACACTGTTCTCTCGCTCCTGAAACTATCCTCCATCATGAACCAGTAAAGAAATGTGAGTAGGTGGAGGGAGGTGTATAAAAGTGTGGACTAAAGTGGGCTTTGAGTTGCAGAAATGTCAGTATGTGGCCAAATGATGCTAAATTACTGCAATTGATTGACAACACTTGAAGAAATATTATGTTGTTTTTGATTGTGAGGAGGCTTTAAATCTCTTCTGCTCATTCAGAAACAGACTATTTCACGTTTAGATTGATGTTTTGGATCCTCATCAACTTGAAAACCCTGACAAAGACATAGCCTCTCTTGTCATTTTATTCGCCTTTTCAGATTCACTACATCGGTCATGTGGTTGTCCTGATACACCTCTTAACCAAAACCAAAACCACTGGCAGTCGATCACTCCTTCTCCTCTGTGTGTGTGTGCGTGTGTGTGTGTGTGAGAAGTAGGCCATCCGACCTCAGCTGCTTTTGGAAATGTTACATCCTCTCATTTTTCCCATTCCACTTGGAGAGCTGAAGGCCTCTCCGGCTGCAGGCCCAGAGAAAGGGATGTGCATTTGTTTCCTGCCAATGAAAACGGCTCCCCACCCTTCCTGCTTGAGTCATGCCACATAGACTCAACAGATGGACAGACAGACGAAATGACTTGACAGACAGACCGATCTCCTTCATGACTTCTTCATTCAGACAGAAATAGAAGCAAGCTGAGATTTATTACCATAATAAACATAAATATATACACTTATGTGTATTTCTATAGTGGTTTCTGTGTAATTGTGAAGGGAAATGAGAACTGTGAAAAAGGAAGCAGAAATAAAACATATGATCTGTCACTTTTTCTCTAGAAACAGCACTGCAGATGTTTTTAGCCCCGTGTCCTGGCTCTGGGGGAAGTCCTTTGATAACTGTGCCCTTTCCTGTTTTCCTCTTCTAGGAAATGATTAGCATATTAGGAATTCTGAGAACTCGGGTGTCCCAGTCTGTGCTGGGTGACGAGTCAAATCTGCCAAAGTGGCACAGCTGAGTCCCAGTGTTCTGCTGACAAACAGGGAGCTGGCCAGTTAGTCAGAGCAGCTTCCCACAATCTCCACAGCGAAGAATGTCGAGCCGACGCGTGAGACGGCCAGATCACATCTCCTCGGTAACCGCGCAGCCAACCCGATGCCAAATGCCGAGGTGGAGGAGAAGAGTGAGGTTCAAGGAACTGGGAAGGATGAGCTCAGGGAGGAAATGAGAAAGACGACTAACGTGCCATGAAAGTGACAGAGCAGGAGTCACAGCGAATCAAGAAAAACACTTCCCAGACTGCCAGAAAGAAGCGTGTTTGTTCCTCAGTTGTCAGCGGAGAGCAGTTGGTGTCATTAGACGGAGTGCTGCCGACCCGGGACAGGACACTGACAAGCCTGGCCGCTTCCTGCTTCCTGTCAAAGGACGGCTGCAGGGGAAGCGACAGGGCTGCTGAGAGAGGATAAGGCCTCGGGCAGGAAGCATGAAGCTGAGACAGCCTCCAGTCAGTCATGCCCAGTCACTTCAACCAGCAATTATCCCCCGAGGCTTTGACCTCCTGGGCATGACTGTGTGTTTGTGTGGTTGTTTGGGAACCAGGAAGTCGGCCCCCATTAACCCCATTGGTCACATGGGTCACACTTTGAGGGCTTTCTGTCATTTTGAGGGTTATTTTTACTTTTAAAGTTCAGTCTGTAAGATTTTCAGGGATCTGTTGGCAGAATATTGTACAAACTGAATGCAGTATTTAGGGCTGCAACTAATGATTATTTTCATCATCAATTAATCTGTCCATCATTTTCACGGCTAATCGATTCATTGTTTGGCCCATAACGTGTCAGAAAATGGTGAAAAAAAACCCCCCAAAAAACCCAAAACACCAATATATTCAATTGGGACTTAGATAAAATAAAGAAAAGCAGCAAATATTTAAATAGAAAAAGCTGGAAACGATTATTTTTTTCCTCCCATCCCACCTTTCCATTGCTGCAAACTGGTGTCACGTTTTACAGAAAATTAAGGAGCTTTTCTCCTCCACTCTGTTTCCCTTCAAGCTTTTGATTACTGAGCTTTTTTATGGTATTTTTTTGTTGATGAAGTGGTTTGTGTGGCTGCCAGCTGTTCCTCAAGCTGCTGAACTGCAAGTGATCGAAACCTGCTTCAATTTCTCATTCAGTATGCAGCAGAAAGAAACCACCGGTCAAAAGGGAAAGATTAAGATACTACAAAATCTGGTTTTCATACCAAGTAATATCAGCACACTTTATTTATTATTAAAAGTGCTGTATGTACTTGCAAAATCCACTGCTTTCCAGCCTTTAAAACTGAATTTGTACATATATTTTTAGTCTTTTATGATGATAAACAAAATACCTTGGGGTTTGTTTGCCAAAAATATGTTAACTTGTGCTTTAGGAAATTTAATTGTATATACAATCAGTATTTTGGTAGTATTTGCACACTAAATTATTAATCAGTAAATCAAGAAAATAATTGTAGATAATGAAAATGGTCATTATCTTCTCCCCTAGTTTAAGTCCTCTGAACTAACAAGGTCATGGCTATTTGCGTGCAGACAATAGCAGCATTTCTTTGCTTCGTAATTGAATATTTATTTCATGCAACAGGATAAAATGAAATGTTTTTTTCTGCCTTGTGATTTTTCACTTCAGACATTTTTAAACTTTCAAGGACTTTCTTTTCTGACCTTGATGCTCATGCTGGTTACAAATTCTGCTCTTGCTGTGGCACCACGCACGGCCACCGCCCTTCACCTCTCTTAAGTTGGCCCTTGACCTTTTTGGCTCCATCTCTGACAGACCTCCACTTAAAAGCATTCTAACAGAGACGTGCTGACTTTCACAGTACAAGTGGCTCTTCATGATAGATATTTCTCAGTGGAATAACACGCGGCCATGAAATCTTTAGTCTTTGCTTCTTTTCCTCAGCGGCACTGAATAAATCGTCCATATACATCACTTGCTGTTTGGGTGGAGAGACGAGCAGCCGCAGATGTTTTGGCATTGTCATGCTTGTTAATCCCCTTGGGTTGAGTGGGAGCTTGCCATTGGTTTGCTGGCAGATAAAAACAATCCTTTGACTATATTCAATAGTTGTCGGCCTTTTGGAGAGCAGAGTTTGGATGCATTCTTGCCTGTTGCCAAGGGTTTGCAAAGACTGCGTGCCAAGACAGCGCTGTTTCATTGATTTCATTGATTTTTTTTCCTCCTAAAGCTGAGAGATAACAGCTTTAACAAACCATCTCTCCAAGTTACATTAGTCACATTTACACATAGCCAATGTGTTGATATTTATTGTTTATCCTCTCTAATTTGGGATTTTGACTAAATGTTCTTAGGCTTGTATCTAAAACAAACAGCATAAAGCATTAACTAAATCAGATTTTTACTCAGCAATGTATGGACTAAGCAGTCTAAATAAAAAGAGCTAAGAAAGGGAACCTGCTAAGGCTTGTTCATGTTACGGCTGAGTATGTAATTACGAGCACAGACATAGTGGATTATGGGTGACCCTTGGGTGGCGGTGCCAGCTGCTCTCAACATGAGCACCACAAAAGTCAATCTGCCTGCTCAGCCTCTGTTTCGTGCTCTTCATCCTAATCAGCGCACCGCACTACAACCTCTGAATAATCACAGATTTACTTTGGAGGCGTTTAAACTGCAGGCCGACTCGAGCTGAGTGACGAGGGCGGGGTTTGGTGTGGTGCAAAGAGGCGCTTTGAGAGGAAACGCAGCTTGTTAGTAAATGCGTCGGCTGTTATGGGGATCTAATCCATGACTGTTGCTGTGTAACACGATGTGTTGAACCATTTAGATGGCGTCTGCTTGATATCACAGTCAGAAGAAAATGATTTATTACCTTTCAACTCATAGAACTGTATCGGTTACATCTCTGAATACATATAAAAAGTCTGTCACAGTTCCCCAGAGACCTTGGTGATGTTTTCATTTAATGTTATGTCGTCCAAAATCCAAATATATTAACTTTACTCCAGTAGAAATCACAGAAAAGCAGCATCACACTGAAGAAGAAGAATGGTTGGCAAAAAAAGACTGGATCAATCAATTGATTATCAAAATTGTTGTTGATTTGGTTTCTGTGGATGAAGTATAGCTAATTGATTAGTAACTGAATGTAACTCCTACACAGTCCATATGCTGTATATAGACATGTATGCATGGATATACTGTGCATCTTTATCCACTCCATGTATTTATGTCCTCTGTACTAGAGTTGGGCAATATGTTAAAATGTTCCAACTGGCCATTGTCAGCCCATCAACTGGTGGTTGTCAGTATGTTTGTCCTCCCCTCCCGTCCTCTCGAGTCTCAGCTGGGAGACGTGTGTGCTGGATGAGAGCACACTGCAGAGCAACAGCTGTCACTCTGCAGACCATTACCTTATCAGGATAAAATGACAAATATCACCCAAAAAGTCTGCTACTTGCCTAACTTTACTCTGCACAGCATTGTAATGAAGTCCTGTAGTGCTGCAGAGATGCCCTGACCTGAAATCAATGACTTTTTTACCATATAGTGCAGCCCCAGTATATATATTTATACATACACCTATTTTTTCACATTCCTTATATATATACACGTACTTGGCCAATAAATGCAGATTTTAGCAGTGGCTTATACTTGTTTAACCAACAGTGGTACTTGTTGTACGGTGACAGCAAAAAATCTCGAAAATCCTACACTGTTGCTAAGCAGCTAACAAAAACAGTCCAGGCTAGCATCTGGTTTGTTGGCGTCAAGCTATACACCAGTGGTGGAGACCACCAAAGCTACACAATATTAGTGCATTTGTCTATTAAAATTACTTAACAGAACATGTTTCCTAATTTGAAATTGCTTCAGAGTGTAAAGCTACTTTTTGTGAAGTTGTATCTTTAAACAAAAGCATAGCGTTTTAGCTTAACAACTTCTCTTGTGGAATAGCTTCGAGTAGCTTCCTTAACAGACAGAATTAGTTCGGTTAAACTAAATATTAATGTTATTAATGCACAAGGTCAGTTAACTGTTGCTACTGAGATGTTATACAGCCACCTGGCAGGTGACAGCCCCACCCTCCCTGCACTATTGGCTGGATGTAAACCAGCAAGGTGGAATGAAGATATCTCATAAATCAGCATGGTCTGGCAGTATTTAGATCTAGAAAATCAAAATAATGTTGTATTTAGGCAATGTAGCAACATGTAGCCACATTTAGCATACATGTGTGGACATTAGCTGGCAGGGACAACAGGCTGCTGGTGCTAGCGCTGCTAACGTTAGCCACACTCTGCAAACCAATGTGACTTTGTTTGCCCCCCCAAGCTGCAGGTGTTGTGATCCCGCTTGGTCTGAAAAGATAAAGTTGTTTTCTTGAGTGTTTTTATTTTAGACTAGTTGACTCATGAGACTCAGCAGTCAACCATCTTTCTCCAGAGTTGCCTGTAGCCGCTTTATATGTCTGTTTAATCGACAGGGATTGTTTTGAACATCCCGACTGGTGAAATAATGTGGTTTCTGAGGACAACATGAATGTCTCCAATAGTGAGGCACCTGACTCATCAGATAACAGGGGTCACAGGATACGTAGCCTCAAGTTTTGAGTCAGGCTTTCTCATCATCGAAAGTATGTTTTCATACCGTTTGAAGATTTTCATTATAGTGATTATCATGATGATATATACTGAGGCAATATTGAGATAATGGTACTATAAAATTGTGATGTTGGTGCAGGCCTGTTTGGGCCACCATTTAACCAAACAGACACAGGGCTCAGTAATGAGGCAGTGAGGGGAGGTACGGGGCAGCAGAGTCTGTTCCCATGTGCAGGGGGATCAAAGGGTCCGGCCCCTGCAGAAAGGGCCCTGCGGCGACAAAGCGCTGCTGCCATAATTGGGGAAGAGCCATGTAAAACTGTCCAGGGGAGGCCAAGGACAGCTTAATTATGTTGTGAAATTTAATTAGCCCACTGTTGCATGTGTGCGTGCGACTGCTCTTAACCGGCTGACCTTGATGTAATGGTGTTTTTGCTGGTGTTTATCATCTATTACAAGCAAACATGACAGAGTTATGGTTCCATTCCCTCTGGTTAAGATGGGCCGAATATGAAATCATTGCACTGTCAGAATAAATTATCATGAAAATCACCAAGACAGGCTCACATTTTAAATCATTTAGTCCAGACAGGTGATTCAGGTTTGTCTTGTTTGTGTTCACTTTTACTGACATAACGAGTCTTACAATTATCTCAGCTTTTCCTGCAGTAAATTAAATTATATTAGATGTCACGCAGACAGATGCACTTCAGTATGACAAGTGATTTTCATAATGTTGCTGGGAAAAATCTCCTTGTTATTTAGCTCACAGCAGGAATAAATGCTTGACCTCCGATACTGCTGCTCTTCACTCTCTGTGTGTGAACTCAACAAATGAGCATCTTCCTCTTATTTTATCACACTGTCATTACAGATTGTAATCAGGGGAAAACGACTGATAAATAACTGCCAGAAACTTCATCACAGAGAAGCTGATGTGTTGCAGCACTCCAGGCACTTACCACTAGATCAAACATATGTTTTGAGCACATGGCGATGGTGGTCAAATTGAATGCAGTGTTGTATTGATACCAGCATGATGTGCAACCGATTGATCAGTGTTCAGTGTATTAATTGGATGTGGTGCCATTGTGATAGAGTCTCATTTCTCTTCCACTCTGGGATCATTTCTAGTGGGTGTTGCAGGTTAAAATGGTTATCCTTTGGTCTATAGCTAAAGGATTGTGTAAAATGGTTTATTCACAAAATTCCTATTGCAGCTATAGCACCAGAGTAATTTGGATCATTTTTGTAACTGAAAATCCAACAACTGGCTGTTCACCAAATTATAGGATAACAGTGCTAAATGCATAAATCACACTCGCTGGATTTGAATGTGGTTTACACTGTCACCAAACATGTAATGAAGTGACTGGAGGCATCGGACACAATCTGCTAAGATAGAGGTGGTTTTGCACTTTCAGTTTCTTAGAAGCTTTGTATGTCCTGGTGGCAAATCATTGTATTGTTATTCCCATATAATATTAATAATCTTTGGGTTTAAAGGGGTTGGTCATAGTAGGTGAAAAATTATAATGGATAAATATTGAACTTGTTTGTAAAAAAGACAGTAATTTACCTTACCCTAGCTTAATTTATTCTTATATTATGTTTTGTAATATTGTCTCACTTATCTCAACAAGATTTTGCTCATCCAAAAGACCTTTTTGAGAATGATTATCTTTGCTAAAGGATGCAACTTCAGAAAATACAAACTTCTATTCATTTTTTGTGTGAACATGTACCACACTTGTGTGTTCATGTATAAATATGTACATGTAAGTCATGACTTGCCTCGTGCTTTCCAGGATTTTTAAAGGCTTCCTCAGACTTTTCCTCATGTAAAGGAAGGATAGTAAATAAGGGAAAAAGTAGACAATACAGTAAAAGCTGTGATATGTATAAAAAAGTAGTGCAAATGATTATTGATATTTATATAGTGGGGGTATCTTCATAAGACAGTTTTTGCTTCCAGTCTCCCCTACACAATGTCTTGTAACATAAATAAAATACACAAGTGTGCCATCAAATGGGATTTAAATATGCTGAATAGATAAGGTCATGAGCAGAACACAGTATTGGAATGAAAATGAAAAGCAACAAGTTACTTGAGGAAGATTATTACAAGTCAGGTTGATAAAGGCAAAGCAAGGCTATAAAAATTAAAAGCCTATAAAAATTGAGTTAAAGCTTCATTAAAAATGTGACACATAACGTCTCCCTTGAATGAAATGTACTTATGTTTAGGTTTAATCGCACCACAAATCAACCATGTAGTGTGTCAGATGCATTTGAATGTGCTGTGACTTCAGATGTAGCTGATATTTTCTCTGGCAGGGAGCGAGCTGAGGCCATAAGGGCACATGAGGGGGTTTTCTTACATGCGGATGATGTATATGATGATGGATTTTCCTTATGTGAAGCTGGATTTCAGGGAGTGATGGGCCAATCAGTTCAAGGGTCACACTAGCTCGGCTTTGTAGATTTTTTTTTTCTAAATATAGCCATGCATTGTCGTTGAATGAGTAACCACTAGTACCATGATCTGTAGCGTGTGTGAAGTGTTTTCTGTTTGTATTAGTCATTACTGTAACTCCCCGTGCTTTTGATGCTAGACTCTGAGCATTAATCTCTGAAATTGCGAGGAAGTGAGACAGATAACTCACAACAACAATAGGTCACTAGCAGTGTTTTTTTTTCTTTCTGGCATTTAAATATTTCACTGAGAGTAATTATTATAATAAATAGCCTAAATGTGATCAAATGGATATATTGCCTATTTATTTTACCTAATAGAGACAAAGGAGACAAATAGAGTACAAAGGCTTTGCTCCAGCAGTGTTGAAATAATGATTTATGCCATATTCAGGATAAGCACTGTATTGTGAGCACTCACACTCACATGGAATATGCATGCTTTGAACAACTGAGCAAGTTTTGTTCTTAAGTTTACTGAAGCTTTTAAACAAAGGCTTTGAAAATTTAAATCCTCACTGTCTTTTCACGTGAATGTTTTCACTGTGTTCTCAAAGGATGAAACCAGTTCAAGGGTTTTAACAGCATCCTTTCCTCCTCTTTTTCTAGGCGTTGGACCAGGACCGAACCTCCCTGCAGAAAGTGAAGAAATCAGTGAAGGCGATCTACAGTTCAGGACAAGGTGAGACTGTCTGTTTCTAAATATATCATGCCTGACTGCGCTTTTGTTGATGGTTGGGTACGTGTTCACAACTCTCTCTCAAAAAAAAAAAAAAAAATCTCCAGAGAAAAGCCCAGGGTTTCTTAAATATCTTTAATAAAAATGCAGACTGCTTTTGTTGTCTGGAACATTGCCTTTTGTGGGACAGATGGTGTTTTGTGTGTTTGTACTCAGGCTTGTCCCAGAAACCAACACCTGAGTTTGTTTTTCTCGTTGCTGTGACATGGATCCTCAGTAATTTTCCACTGAATACTTTTGAGAGCAGCCTCCTCCCTTTAAATTGACAGTTTCAGATGTTTGACCCACAAAAAAAAAGTTTGTTTGTTCACCACAAAACAGACAGTTGACCTTACCCTCATTGTTACTCTTTGGATGAGAAACTTCAAAAGTCTCAAAACGACTGGAATAACTCCTAAGTGGAGTGTCTAATAAGCAATAGTTAGTTACTTTAGCTAGATGTAGTTATAGTGAGATAAATACTGCATGCAATCTAAAAATAGAAATAAGAATGAGATGTTTGTGCATCTTGCAAATGTAATGAATAGATAGACTCAGGGCTGTAGCCAGGAGTTTAGAAACACAGAGGTCATGAGGCCTTAAGTTATAATCAGTCCTGGTTGATTTGGCGACACCTGTGGTCACTGGTGGCAAAAGCGAGTCCAGTTGACTCATCGAGCGGCTACTTTGTTAGACATTAAACAGAAGAGCAGCTGGTGTGTCTGTTTACACTTCAGCCAAACAAACACACATTGTCTTAATAAAAGAGGCGGTCAATAATTGGCTTTTTCCCATCATGCCATGAGTAACCACAACTTATTTTTGGCTTAAGTAGTTTTCCACTCAACAGCAGGACACAGTAGAGCAGGCTACCTTGCTGAGGAGTTAGATGTGTGCATCCTGTTTCTTGTTGCCCCACATCGAACAGCTCACTGTGGTTGCTCCCTCTCTGTTACTCCCTGAAATATTTCTCTTTTTTGCACATCCTCTATTTTTCATGACGGCTGTAGGAGCTTCGCTGCGCTGCATTCTTTCCCTTGATGATGATTGCATGACAAAACAGCAGAGTTTCCAGAGTTTCTCTGCAGACACAGAGAGTCTGACAGCAGCTGCCTGTAGCTGGTTAGCTCTGAGTGCTAGCTGTTACTGCTACGCTAAGCGGTCTTACTTCCCCCGTCACACACTTCATAGCCACAAGGCCCCGCCCCCTCCATTGGCTGTCCTGTGTACCCTCAGGCCGTTTCCCTCCTCAGTCTCTTTGCCCACTTTTCAGTACTTTTTAATGTTATGCAGTGGTTGGCTTCAGGCTCAGACCTGGGGGTGCAGTTTCACTTTAAACTGTTCAAGCTTCTGCTGTTCTAAAGACATTCCCCCCCTGCAAACAGGGATAAAATTTGAGAAGAGAAATACTGAGTCCTATATATATTAAAATTTTTGTTGGCTCATAAAATGCATACAGCATGTCGGTTTTACAGTTGTTTGATGTAAACTTCTCCCCTGTTGTTAAAACCCCCAAACTTCCAGAAAAGATAAATGAAAATACAAAGAAGAAAAATACAGAAAAACTACAGAGGACATGGCTTCAATGTCGTCAATGGTAACTGCAGCCCTGTTTGGACTGGATTTGAGTTTTCAGTATGACAAAAGTTCAGAATGGCTGCAGCAGGAATAAGCTCTACGGGGTGCTTGTCTCACCTGACCTCCCTCTCAGGACTCCCCTTCAGATTTGGCAACAGTTTTAACGTCGCTCCCCGTTTAGCTCCGCTCCATCTCTCAGTTAACGATAAGGACAGATGGATGCTGCTGTTTGACTGACAGCTCCTGTAGGGTTTAAAGACCTGGAGAGCCACACATCTTGTTATGCTGACATTATAAAGATGACTTACTGTAGTCAAAATTTATAAAACAAACGTCTCTCTGGAGCAGCAGTGATCAAAAGTCTCAGGTTAAGGTCACATGTGTCTGTTATTGCACTGATGGAGTTTCCCACTGTCGGATCTGTTCACTGTTTCTGCCACATCTGTATTATTATGAACATTAACCTGTTTGGGTGGTATTGGGAACCAAGAATAGTGCATCACTGAAAAACACTCTTCATCTGTAGCCTTTTTTCTTTAACTTTAATTTGTCATAAAACGAATCTTGCAGCACTGGTAAGTTTACATTTGTTTGATCTGCAAAACGGTAAGACCATTTAAAAAGAACTCCACCGATTTTGGGTTATTTTTTTTAAAAAAGGACCAACATTGATGCCGCAGAATCTTTTTTGCTCGACAAATTCTTCCTTAGATCAAAACCTGATCAGCCGTTACCCACAATGCAACTTGACCACAAACACTTTTTTATATATTTGCAGTGGTGCTCCCAAACACCAGTAAAAGTTATAGATGAGTTTTCCTTTAACCCCCTATTGAATTTTTCCACTCTGAGGGTCGTTGAGGTCACAGTTGGATTTCAAACAATTGCAATTTATTTGATTGTAATTTGTAGTTGCTGGGACTCTACTGTGGCTTGTTTTGTGCACATATACACACCGTTCCTGACACACTATTGCTTATATACAAATCATTTATAAAGCAGAAGCAGAAGGTATAATTTTATCAGTAGCAGAAGGACCTCTGAGCTTTCCTGTCCATTGCACAACTTCCTCTTGGAATTAATTCACTAAGATCATTTGGCAAGAGTTATCAGTGAGTGCCATACATTTATGAAGCTGGGTTTTTTTCTTGAATCCATTTAAATAGAATGCATTTTGCATCTAGCAAAACAAATGTATTTTGCAATGAAGAGTTTTGAGTGTGTAAGACTCCAGCAAGAACTGCCGAAGATCTTTATCTTGCAGAAATGCACTCAACTCTTCTGCGATACAGAACCAGAATGTAGTGTTTTCAGAACAGTCCCATCCTTCCACAGAACATCCTTCTCATCAAACTCTCCCATCACTGCAGTTAGATATGTTCTTTCTACCAGTAAAGATGAAACGTGTTAATGTTTTTAATCTTTTAATAACTATAATTTCAGTACTTAAAAAAAACAAATCACCTTTTAAAGATAAATTTACATTTTTATAAACAAATAGCTTTTCAAAACTATCTGATCAAATAAGTTATCCAGACTGTGAATCTGCCTTTTGGATTTTGACAGTTTTCAGGGATATGGACAATTGGTTTCAATTGGTATTAAAAAAGTATTGAGGTTCAGTACCGAGCCAACCATTGAGAGTCCCTTGGTGGATATGTGTTGATCATTTTAATCATGCATGTGATGTTTGTTTGCACCTGCTGTATACCCCAATTAGGATGCTCCGATGACTGCTGGCCACTTCCAGTTCTAATCAGGCTAATCATCAGACAGAGTTCTGTACAGATAAACTGACTGGTTGTTGGCCTCTCATCTCTGTTTCTAACACAGATCACGTCCAGAATGAAGAGAACTATGCCCAGGCTCTGGACAAATTTGGCAGCAACTTCATCAGCCGGGACAACCCTGACCTGGGAACAGCCTTCGTCAAGTTCTCCTCCCTCACCAAGGAGCTGTCGGCCCTCCTGAAGAACCTGGTGAGTTCAACATGTCAGCGCTCATACATTTACAGCTCTATAATGTCATTAAAAGGAATAGCCTGTCCTACAGAGTGCTCTCCGGTTGTCTGTGCTCTTATCCTCACATGGATAGAAAGAGGAAAATTCTCCACAGAGAGCTTATTTTTCCTGTCTTCACTTGTGTAAGTGGTTTAGGATTTGGGTTTAAGGTTAAGATTAGGATTAGGTGAAGGGTTGACAGTAGGCATGTAGTGGAGAAGTTGAAGAGGTTATTGGTCAGTGTGTTCAGTGAAAGTCCTCATAAATGCAGTGATAGAGACGTCTGTGCTTACAGGCTGCAAAAGACATGTTCATCAATCTTTACACTTGTATTAAACGGTATAAAATCAGCCTACACAGTCAGAACCATCATCACAGTTAGACAGTATAGCTGACTGTGGCTATATCTACCTCCAAGCCTTTTTTTCTTCCAGTCGCGGCTCTTATCTGCCTGCTGTGGATTTCCCCTGACGTTTCTGTTGAATAATGTGTCCTGTTTGAATCCTCTGTGAGTGATTGTTGTTGGAAGAAGAGCCCGTCCCGCTCTCTGCCTCTCTTCCTGTGTGGCTGACAGCGAGATTAGACTCCATAAATACACTTGGCAGCACCAGGAACAGTGTGTGTGTCCAGTCAGAAACCTTCTTAAATCACCCACCTGTCGGCGCTATCTGCATATTGTGGGAAAGTGAAATTATCTCTACTCCTCTCTTCATCTCTTGACTGTTGTCTTTTCCATTCTGAGCCTTTTATTGAGTGAGTTTTTTAGACTTCAATAGTTGCGCCCTGAGGGCTGCTGGTATGTGCGTGCACTGCAAATGACTATTGATGCATAGTGCTTGTCCTAGATGTCCTACATCTGTTATTGGCATAAATGTAAGGATTTTATGTACGAATCTGACCAGCCTCTCTGCAGTTTTCTCAGTGTTTGTTTCCTTATTGAGAATCACATAAAGAAAAAGCAAAAGAGACAGTGACAGTTTCCAGGATGTGCTGTTGGAGCACACAGACCGACCGGCAGTCAGCCAGTAGAAGATTGATTCTGACTTTGGCCATATGCAAGACAGGCACTTAAGAAGCACATTAGCACCCATTAAGCGTTGTTTACTTCCTTGACCGCTGCTGTGTGTCTGTGTGGACTTGGCTAACAACAACAGGGGCTTAACCGCTTAGTACTGTTGTAAATGACCTTGCTGATCCTAATGGTTAGAGCTGCTGAGCACAACTGTAGCAACCCGAGCTGTTGGCAACGTCAAGCTTTTGCTAATTCTTCAATAGACGAACATGCACGTGTGCTGTTTCTGGCAGCACTGTTACAATATTGCTGATGTCTCCAGTAAGCAGCAGCATGACTGTGTTGATGCATTGCACTGCAGGTTAAAGGACAAGGCCGTGTTACTCTATTTATCTTATTGTCAACAGATACTTTGAAAAGATCAAAACCAACAGTGCATTTGACCGTCTTTCAATACTTAACAACTTCCCTTCTTTGTCTGTGTTACTCAGACATGACTCCATTCATTCACACTGAAGACGTAATTCTGGAAAGCTGCACTAATGAATATGTTTTTATTAGCAACAAATCAAATGACTGTGTAATGAGGAAGTAGCCGCTTGTAGTGATTTATCACCTGATTCTGCAGTTTCCTTCATCTGTATGTATTATTTTAGCATCTTTGAGCTTTAGATCATTGTTTTCAGCATTTTTTTTTACCAAAAAAGCTCTGCTAAAATCCAATGGACAGCACCAGACTGCAGACAATAAACATTATGACTTTTTAAAAACACATTTAACGTCCTCTGGATGCAGTCATCAATAACATTTTGAAATAAATGTATCATTTTTTTCTGGAGCCCATGATGCAGATAGGTAGTGAACAGTTGCGCTTCCTTGCATGTCTGTTGAGAAATGTTAGCGTCATCAGTGTCTAGCGGAGTCTGGCAGGATATAATTGACTGAATGACACTAATGACAAGAATCATAAACATTCATGTTCATGACAGGTGTCATCACGTTTTTTTCCCTCTATTTATTTATTTTCTATCTATTTATTTTCTATTGACGTTTGTGTTATATAAATTATGTCAATTGTGTTTGTTTTATTTACAGTGTATTATCATGTGTTGTATCAGTGGATTGTGATGAGTAGTGTAAATATGTACTTTTGTATTGTCACCATGTAAACTGTATTGACTCCAAGAAGAATAGCTGCTGCTGTGTGGAAGCTAATGGGGATCTTAATAAACAAACAAAAACTTCACCCAGTGCAACGATGCAGATCATTGATGTGTTTTTAATAGTTTTTTGGACAGTGGAGCTTTGCAGCTCAAAGCAATAAACAGGCTTGAAATACACAGAGTGCTTGTTAGTAAGATCAGTTTATTTTTGGGTTTGTTGACTGAAAGAAAAGTATTGAATGTCCTCTCAGCCTTATCATATAAAAATCTGTCTCCAGACTGGGTTTTGATCTGTTAGCTATGTTGTCTTGTGACAACAGCTACATTCTGACTTTTCCTTTTCTTTTCCTCTTACAGCTCCAGAGCCTGAGCCACAATGTGATCTTCACTCTGGACTCACTGCTGAAGGGCGATTTGAAAGGCGTGAAAGGGGTAAGATTTACTGTAAAACAGTGACTCTCTCAGCCCCCCCATGACCAGGCTCAACAGCGGGACGGAGAAAATAGATGCCTCGTCAGCACATCTCTCTATTAATCTCTCAACCTCTGTGCGTGTGCCTGTAGTGTGTGTGAGACCCGGGGGGGACGGGGGAGAGCTCTCTGTCCACAAGATCTCACTGTAAATCTTGCAGAAGTAAACACTGCCTTTGTGTTGTGCTTGAGGCGAGTGGCGAGTAACTGGGTCACGAGCCCCTCACGTTCGGGGTACGAGAAGGGGCGTGGTCAGCCACTGGCATAAATTGTGAGCAGAGTGAGGCAGCGATCCAACTCTGCAAATAACTCCATCCCCATGGTGACCTCTTTGTAGTTTGCTGATGATTGTTCTCCTGTGTTTCTGCAGGACATAAAGAAGCCCTTTGACAAAGCATGGAAAGACTACGAGGCCAAGTTGTAAGTGGATAATTAAAGTGTGCTGTTGTAATACTGCATGTTTGCATCATCTAGCTCATTACAGAGTCCTGAATAATGGATCAAACACTGTTGATTATGTGCAGCAATATTGTTTGGACCCTCCAGGAGTTTTTTTTTTTAGAAGATATTGCACATAACATAGCACACAAACTTGCACGGATGATGTAGTAGAAGCAAATCCATTAAGTAATCACCCTCTCTTTTGTATCAGTACAAAGATCGAGAAGGAGAAGCGAGAGCACGCCAAGCAGCACGGGATGATCCGCACAGAGATCACCGGGGCTGAAATCGCAGAGGAGATGGAGAAGGAGCGACGTCTCTTCCAGCTCCAGATGTGCGAGGTGGGTTGTGCAATGAAGCTGTAGGACATTTTTGGTCAGCTTCTCGGCAGTGATCAAGCATTAGAAGCAGGTTGTGTAATGGTCACAGATTAAAGGACCAGTGTGTAGGATTTAGTTGCATCTAGCGTTTAGGTTGCAAAGCTAGGGAAACAAAAACGCAACTATTCTTATTTTCAGCTGACACACTTATGAATATTATTTTCTATTTTTGCCATATTCAGCCAAGAAACCCCCATTTAAATTCCTACACATCCAACACAGCATTGTGCACAGTCCAATTGTCCTTGTATGAATCTTCTATGCTGCTGTCTCATTGTAACTAACTTGGGATTGTAAAAATTCACAATTCAAATCATATTTATTTTTTGTTGGGTTATGGTCAGACATTTTCATTGTGTGAAACAGCATGGCCCCAGCCTCCTCGTTTATTTCAGTGAGACAGGCAAAAAAACACAATGTTGTCTGGCAAAACAGCTGAACCCTGCATAGTGCATTGTGCAGTGTAAACAGAGTGCTGCAGGAATGAGTCCTAAAATCCAGATATTAGTCAGGATTTCTGCACTTCTGGTTTCCTTGTTTCAGAGTCAGTGGGTGTTTGAATTTTTCTTTGGTCAAATGCCTGAAATAAGGTCTGTGGTTAACAAAAGCTTAAGAGGTTTTCACATATATACCCAGCTCATATTGTAAAAACAGTGGTTGCTACTAAGTGGCTAAAGGAGACTACAGTGGTTGCTGGTGACATTAAATTTAATCACACCAAATACTGGTGACTTAGTGGTGGTGATGTTGAGTCATGTGACCATAGTGTAGTTTGTTTATAGCCTTACATTAGCTTTTTACTTGTGGCAACTGTATTTATGCTTCAAAAATCATAAAAGTAGTGTTTATTTGTGAAAATTATCTTGCTGAATAAAACGTAATTCAAAATCCAAAAAGCCAGTCCCATTGCTTGATAGGCAGGGAACCAGAGCAACGCTATCTTCCGGGTTGGCCTATAAAAAAACGCCATCCCCAATGCACTCTGTGTAATCTGACATTGCCTGCGTGGAATAGAACCATAGAAACTGCAAATCATGGTCAGCATCTGAAACCCCTCGGCCACCACAATGGCCCAGCTAGATTGTGTTAAAAAGATTGTCATCATGATAACCCTCTGCAGTTCTTAAATGTTGTATTTTAATATTATTAACCAATATGGAGTGTTTTAGCTTCTCCCAAGCCTTCAATCTCATAGGTATATCACTGTTCACACTGTTCTTCCTGGGCTGTATTTCATCTTTTCATCGGTACCTGTAGCAACACCAACGCAGCTGCTATTTTTGGTTTGCACACCCACATATTAAAATCCCACAGTATGTAAAGTCTTCCCTGCCAGCTGCATTTAAACCAGATTTGAAGCTTTAGTTGACTTTTTCTCTCAGATGATTTGAATAATTTATAGAATAGCTTTAACACTCATGCAGCTCCACATGTAGGGATAAGAGCAGCCCCAAAAGATACAGCTGCACCGACATTCATTCATGAAGACTTGTTTCGGTCTCTGACTGTCTGCCTCAACACTAGACTGAAACTGGTTGTTACAATGATTGGATGTCAGTGAATAGGATTTGGAAAATATAACACTAATTATGTTTTTGCAGCTAACCCCTTGTACTAAAGACTATTTTCGTTTAATTTAAGTGTTCTCAGATGTTCCTTTGGTTCTGTAAACTTGTTTTCTTTGAAGCACGATGTGACACAATTTAAATTCTCTTTGGTATTAATGCTCAAAGGCTGTACTTCAAGACATCTGACAGCAAGAATTAAGTGTAAAACAAATGTGAGCTCTCTTTATGTGCCCAAGAGAATCAGAACAAACTGTTAGAGCTCACTCTGCTTTGCCAAAAACCTCTCTAGTGGTGGGTGGTGACGCCTACGCCTTGTTCACTGTTTTATCCTGTTAGGATTTTTGACTCAAATTACATAATGGACCAATGGCTGTTGCACTGCCGCTGCTTGTGTGAATTATTCACTATGAAACTCGCTGCAGTCCTTTTGTGCCCCGCCATGCTGATCTGCCCTCTTCTCACACTGACTCAGAGGTGTTTCCTTGCCCACATTTTCCACCTGTGTGTGGTCAAACTTCTTATTCTGTTACACAGCAGGCGAGGATTAATTAAGTCACATGTAATGTTTTATAGAAAGTGTTAAACATGAAACAAGGGGGAACAGATAAGAATACCACAGATGGAAACGTGACTACTGTCATGCTGGCTGCTCTGTGAATCTGTAGTAAAGAACAATGGTGCTTTGAGCTAAGTGCTAATGTTAGCATGCTAACACGCTCACGTTGACAGTGCCAGCATGCTGATGTTTAGCGCATAAAACAGTTACCATTTCTTGGTTTAGCATGTTAGCATGGCAACATTTAATTACATGCACTAAAATACAGTATAGTTTAGGTTGATGGTAATGTCATTAGTTTTCCAGATGTTTAAATCATAAACTAAGAACAGTGTTATGCCAGGTAACTAAAATTGAATGCAACAGAGTTAACTGAATAGTAAGAGTATGAATCTGCTGGCATCCAATATGAGGCCCTCGTCTAAAAATAATTTTTAGTCCTCTTAGTGATAGCTAGGATGCTTGGCTGCTATGTTTAAACCACTTTAGTTGTTTGCAGTTATCGAACTCTTGTCCTCATTGGCACTTTTCTTGACAGCTACCCCAGCACATAGTGTTTTATAGATATATGGAAATGTGACAATTCATATTAATAGATTTTGATTCTGATTTCCTGTTAGGAGAAGTAAACAGAAAGAATAGTCTCACTGTGGATTCATTAAGTTATGCTGTGGACAACAACCTGAGCCCTGAGTTTTAGGTTAAATTTGTTTACATTTTGTCTAATTGGCATGATTAAAAGTATGCCAAATTAGCTATTAGTAGTCCAGTTGTGTACAGCAGTGCACTGTGACCCAGATATGCAGAAAACAACAGTATCACTGGATTCCTTTGATGCTAAAGAAAACCTTTGTTGAGTTTTTACTAACAACTTTTTCTGTGATTTCTAAGTGGATTTATGGATGTTTGTTCAAGATGGACATGGAATCTGGACATGTAGAGCAGCAGACAGACTGGATACCATGATGAATGTCAAGTCAAGGGATTATATTCATTTTCTATGGAGAGCAGGCCCCGTGGTGCATGATTGATAAGGCCACGGCAAGTTGACAGACTGTTTGCTGCATTTGTATACATAAACATGACTCAGGTTTATACAGTTCAGCGCACCAGGCTCACAGAAGACAGATCAAACTGTCAAACTAAGCAGTGCTGATCAAATATGAATCAATATTCTGTTACAGCATTGTAACGCATCACTGAATTTCCATTGTTTTTAGGACACCTTTATGGACCTGTTCCTTTCACCTCACTCGGTCCCTCTTTGCCTTCCGTTAAAATCTCACTCTGTCTCACCGTTTGAAACCTTTCCCCTGGTGAAGTATCTTATAAGTTCACTTTTACAGGAAACATTACTGAAATCATATAGTTTAAGCAAGGCAGTTTATTTTTTTAGCATTCAAGTTGAAACATTTAAGTTTGAACCTAAACTTGAAACTGTTTCATCTTTTCATGATTTCAGAAGACTCGACAGTCACTTCATTATCCATTTTTTGCAGCCCGCCTCCAGTTGGTGCAGGATGCCAAAAAACGAGTTGTAGCTCCCACGTTACATTAGGACTGGCTTCCTCTTTAACTGGTTCAGATTTGATTATACATTTCTAATCATCTGCAGAGCTTGTGTGTTCGTGCTCTGACTTACAGTACAGTATGATGCTTATTTGTTGTGTCCTTGTAGGACTGCACGGGTCATCTGAGCAGCGCCTGTTGCCACTTGTAACTGAAACAGACTCTTTGTACATAATAATTAGATGACTCTGTGGTTTGAAGAATTTGCCCTAAAAAGTATTAAAATGATCTTTTTTGAGAATATAATTGACTTGTTTCTATACATATATGATGTGATAGTTTCAGGCCAAGTGAAGTTAAGACTTGAGGCCAAAACTAATGAGCTTTTGAAAGCCAGATGTCTCAAAAGCTGCTGTTGTTTTTGTAGAATCATTGCTACTGATCCTCAGAGCTGTCAGCCCACTTCAGACAGGGTATGTTAGGTCACAGGAATTTAAATCTTAGTCATTGTAGCTTTCAGTGTTGGTCCCGTGACACCATTGTCCGTCATGATGGCTGACAGTCATTGACCACTGAGTCCTCTGCCGTTGTAACACTGTGATTTAAAAGGCTTCTGTATTTGAGGTAGTGTGTCCCCTCAGAGTTGCCATAAGGCAGGAGTTGTTGGCGAACTTCCATTTTTGACATGTGGGAGAGAAAATAAAAATAAGCTGTTGCTGCTGGGACTGGGGCCAGAGTCCCAGTCCCCATATCTGTTTATTATTTGGTTATTAAACTCGCCTAGTTAAGCAAACCCAAGAATCATGGTTATATTGGTGACAGCAGTGTTTCTTTTCTGCGGTTCAGTGTTAGTGTTTCCAGCAACAATGATGTTATTGTCCATTGCACTGTTTCAGTGAAGACATAGTCATATACTAGTTCATTTAGTTAGTTTGCTAACTATTACTTTAATGTCTTGAATGAAATTTGGCTGTTGTTACCACCAATAAACAGGACTGTTTTATGGCAATGTTTGATTAAGGGCTGCAAATAACGATTGACATTTTTTGCTTGGACGTGAAAGTAACTTGATTTGTCAGGTATTTAATTATATTAGACAATTAGACACTGTGTGGTTATTTTATTCATAAACAGTAATGGATTTTCCAGAAAAGTTACTGAGCTTAATTAAGATATATGAGCTGAATCAGTCAGGTAATTGACTGAAAATTAATTGTCAGTGATTTTGGTAATAAATCAACCTTTTTTTGGGAAAATACCAAAATAATTCTCTGGTCCAAATATGAGAATTTGCTTCTGTAGAAACATAGTGGTGCAAACTGGGACCTGCATCCTCTGTAGATCTAAACAGCTCATTCTAAGATAATAAAAACAAAAAGATTCTTATTTTCAGATCATTATACAGAAATTAAAACATACTTATGAATATTATGTTCCATTTCTGCCATGTTCTATCAATAAATTCCCATAAATCGTACACATTGGGCCTTTAAGATGTTCTATAACAATAAAAAGAATAATCACAAACATCAGAGATCTCCAAAATCAACAATCATCACAGCTGGAAACATCAGCGTTGCCGCTGCTGCTGTTGTGTGTTTGTGTGGGGCAGTTGCTGCAGTCAGTGGTACAATCTGTTCATCCCACTTAACCTCATTTCTCTGTGTGTGCGTGCACTCTGTCGCTCTCACGCTGCCTCTCTCTCCATGTTACTCAATCACCAGATTACAGGATGCTCTCACTCTCTCACCCTTTTCATCCTCCGCCGTCAGTGAAGGAGTGTGGAAAGGCAGCGCTCAGCAGGCTGCATTATGTTGTGCTCAGACGCGGCAGCAGTGCGAGCGTTGCTGCTCATTCACACAAAAGAGCCCGAACACACACATGCGGCAGTGTGAACCCACACAGGGCTCAGACAAAATGTGGATAATCTCCCATCCAGTGGGGCACTGTCAGGCAGACAAAGGGACAACACATGCATGCATACACACATATATGCACATACACGTGCACTCATGCATGTGCTAACATACGTGCATCCACACACGTGATTTAAGGAGCAAATTGAAACCGAGTGTCGATGTCAGAAGCTTCAGAAATCTTTTGTGTAATAGATTAAATTTTGCTGCGGAGCTGAAAGTGGTCTTTAGCTGTGACTCTTTGTAAATCTCTGTGGATTGGCATGCTGCGGGATTAGCTCAGATTATCTTTTATTCATTTGTTTGCTGTCTGAAGACTTTGCCGTCGTTTGTTTTGAATCCTCAGACACCTAGACTGAGCAAACAGTACACAAAGCACCTCCTCTAGAGGCTATTCTCTCTTTTTTATAACGCTAATGTAAAAAATCTACCAGCATCCTTTTGAAATTTTATTTAGATCAAGGCAGAGGCAGGGCATTCTCTTGTACTAGGAGTGTGTTTACCATTCTGGTTCCCTACTCTCACAGTGTCAAGGCAGTCCTGGCTCATACATCAAAGCCTTAATAAGACGTGTGAGTACTCAGATATGATTATCATAATATAGTGTTCATACTCTTAAGTGTCTATGGCAAAGCAGAAGTCTTTGTTATATCACCCGTGCAATAAACTGTGTGTATGTGTGTGTGAGTGCATGAACACCAGCTTAATATTTTTAGTGCAAATGTATGACTGTATGCTCAAGGACCTCTCGTGGTTGTGGTGATTCACAGTTTTTGAAAAACATATTTTATTGACTCCTTTGTTTTATGCCGACTGCTGACTCCTCACTCCTCTTAAACAGCCACAAGTCATCAACAACTGCTGGGCTAAAAACAAGGCTTACCTACTAGTCTGTTGCAGGCCACATTTTGGTCTTAATGAAGTCTCAAAAACTGATGTATAGAAAAGATTGGTGTCATCTTAAACTGGAGTGTCTGCAGGTTAATTCCATACCCAATATTTTATGATCCATTAAAGTTGGGTAGAATTCAAGATCAAGAAATCCCTGTTTTGTTAGATCTGCCACCATCTTGACTGCTGGTAGCTGCTATGCGTCTGTGCAGTTGCCATATTGGAGTCTAAAGATGCTGTAAACAACATTTTCTACCTGTAGAGGTTGCAGTAGACCACCAACATCTCAGACCGAATCAAATGCTAGCTTCATTTGCTCAGTATAGTTGGGAATGATCCTATGTAACAGCTCTGCCACATTATACGTCATTAACCAAAAAAAAAAATCCTTTAAACACTGAAAAAACCTGAACTAAAACTGAACTCTGCTCCTGTCTTTGCTTTGCAGTACCTGATCAAAGTAAATGAGATCAAGACCAAGAAAGGAGTGGACCTCCTCCAGAACCTGATTAAGTATTACCACGCACAGTGCAAGTAAGTACCACCTTAATCCCCCTGAACCCTGAAGTGTGAAGCTCCCCTGTTGTGTTATGTGCATCTCACCCACTGAGAAATTTATTCCAAAACACAGCAAAGAAAAAGGCTGTGTCTCTCTCCCTCTTTGCAGCTCTTGATGTCAATTTTCTACATCCTGTATGATTCACAGATCTTGGGGGTGCAAACAGTCATATATATAGCCCTCATAAATATGCACAGGTCATCATACAGATATGTTGTGACAGCTGTGGGGTTTGGTGGGTAAATAAGTGGGTGCTCTCCGTGCCAGAAGTGCAGCTCCACGACGGCCAGTGACAGAATGACAAATTTTCTCTCAGCGTTGCTAGGTCCTGTCATAACACTGGGACAAAACAATATACTTCCCCGTTAATCTGTTCAACCTGGGCCTTGATGGATAGGAAAGCTGCAGTGGTGATGGATTAGAAGTATAAACACAATCGATGGAGACCTGAGGGAAGTGTGAGACTGACTGCTCGCAGCCTGAAAGAAGAAAACAATTTGTGTTCCTTTTTCCATCTGAACCACTTCATTCAACAAATTAAGGACGGTAAATTTGTCAGCCACATCATTTCACTCGCCCAGGGGAACATGGACTCTCGCAAGCACGACATTGATCAGGGCAAGATGCCCTACAGCTTTCCAAAAAGCCCCAAAATGACAGAAATCATCTCAAACACTCTCCTCTGCATCCAAACATTAACACAGAATCTTAAAAAGCAGCTGTTGCGGCGAATGGCATCACAATTATAGAGCAATTATGGCATCAGTATGCTCCAACTGAGGTCTGATTGTCTGAAAGCACCTGAAATCCCCTCCACCCACTAATTTTCTGACAGCCAATTATTTTCTTAACAGTTTTTTTTAACTTTCCAAAACAATTGGCTAGGTGTAGAAAAGTGAGGAAGAGGACAGGCTTTGAATTTCTCTCTTTTCTTCTATATTCACTCTTTGTATACAAACGAGTACAACACAATGAATGTTTTATAGGAGAGAAGTATGCAGTGTTATCCCGATATTTAATCATTTAACACGTCTCACGTCTCTCTATGATGACAGAGTTATCACATTTGAGTTTGGCTGTTCCAAACACTTCCACCTGCTGACGTGACTAGACAACCTGTTGTAGGACTACGTCTGACAATTTCTGTAACTGTCTGAAACACAATCCAAAAGTGTATGGCGTGTCCTTGGGTTCTCAGTCAGATCCAATCATGACGGAGGCGAAGCAACGCATATCTCTGGTCCAAATAAGGTAATTTCTGCCCCCCAAAAAACAAGATGGCAATGGCCATATTCAAAACAGCAGTTCATGAACCAATGCATGTCCTCGCAGTAGCTATGTCAACAATCTGTTTTGCTGTCTGTGCTTCAGACGTAGTCATATGACCTTGTTCCTATCAGGCATACACCCTTTAGCCTCTTTCTTTATCATGTAGTGGCAGTCAATAAAAACAGCTCAGTTTGTTTCTGGTCACTTTATTATTAAGTATCTTTTGGGATGTTTTGTCCCTTTATTTAATAGGACAGTCTAAGATAGACAGGAAAGGGAGGACAAGGAGTGAAAAGTAAGACACACAGCCACAGGGCCACAGGTTGGAGTTGAACCGTGGGCTGCTGCATGAGGACTCAGCCTCAGTATATGAGGATATGTGCAACCAGCTGAGCTATCAGGGTGCCGAATGTCATTTTAGTTTTATAATTCAGAAACTTACAGACACTCTGCAATCATGCACACAAGGTACATCGAAAGTGATCCTCAGCATAATCAAATTCACATATGTGCATCAAAACAAGTATGTGAGCTGGTGGGTTAACCACAATGTTGCTATGAAGTTTGCTACAACATCTGCAGGTTTTTCCAGTGCACTGTGTCTAACTGAGAAGATTTCTGGTAAATTACTATAACTTTATAGTACCGCTTAATGTGCAGTAAGTCAAGCGAGGTGAATCTTTTCAATGCCTGCTACACGAACACTTTAACTACACATTCTGCAAGGCCGTCAGCACTTGACATGTAGCGCTGGATGGAGTGGGAGTAAAGATGTGGGATCCTACATGCTCAGATTGAAAGAAAACAAGCAGAGCAGAGATGTGACAGAGAAAGTGATGAGCAGAGGAAGGCAGAGACATGTTCCAAGAAGAAGAAGAAAGTGGTGGGCAGTGGGGGTGGTGAGTAGGAGGTTATTAGTGGTGATTTGCTGCTGCAGCGCTGCATCGAGGTGTGTAAGGCCGACAGATCTGTAATGGATTTCAGGCGGTCCTAAGCACCTCTGCAAATCTGCTGTGGACGCGGCCAGCTACGGTTTCTGTGCCAAGAGCCAGAGGGGGCCAGATTGAGCCGAGCTATACATTAAACATAAACTGCACCAACCTCCTCTCCCTGTGTGACCATACTGTAACACCTGACATTTGCAAAGCAGTAATTCTCATTAATGACTTGACTCTCATATTTATTCCAACACATGTTAATGTCAGTGAGATTCACATGTACCTTTGTTCTGCAGTTTCTTCCAAGATGGCTTGAAGACAGCGGATAAGCTGAAGCAGTACATCGAGAAGCTGGCAGCTGATCTCTACAATGTAAATACTCACATCTTCACCTTTTCAGCTCTTCTTATGCTTTCATTTTTGCTTTTATTGCAGAGCATCAAAGCTGAACTTGCACATCCGTGTTTGTGTTTTTCTCTCTGAATCAAATCAATGAAGTTGATAATCTCAAGGTCCACTTACTAGTTTGCTCCCCAAATCTTATGCATCTCTTATTCAGTAGATGAAGTCTGCTCATACTTTTGAAAAAAGATGAGTCTATATGCTCACTGTTATTTCTCTTTTGCAGTACTACTGTGTTTTCTCTTGAAGCAGCAGTTTTATCACAATATAGAGTAATGCTCCTGCAGCTGTTGTATGAGAGGAAGTAGTACATCTCAAGCAACTGTTGTGATTCAGAATCTCCTGAAAAACTATTAAACCTCACACATCCAAAGATGCTAATGCCTGGGAAAGTACAAGTCAGACAAAAGATTCTCACACCACACTGATTTCTCCAAATAAATTTAATTTATCAGAACAGCGTTTCAATCGTCAGGCGTTGGCATGACAATAGCTGACAGCTGGAAGCTGTCAGTGCAGCATGTGGATTTTTTTAAAATGTATTTTGCATGTTACTATGTTATTGTGTTGTTGTGGTGGTGTTGCATGCATTGCATGTTGGGTATTTTTCACATAGGTCTATAAAGTCTTCATTTTACATTTTTCTTTCAGTGACAACATTCAAGGGGCATAAAAGAACATATAATTAGAATTATTTGCTGCATTTCACACATCTGCTAAAGCATCACAGGACACATATCAGCATCATAGCAAAAAAAAAAAAGACGACGTCAGAAAACAAGAGCAAACTCAAAGAGAGCAAAACAGTGTGTGGCTCTTTTGTCTGACTTCTGCTCTTTGTTTTTTGAATCAGCCACCTTTCTCACAACTCTATATTTGGACACTAGGGTGAGAGATGGCTTGTAAATGAAAATATCTTGCCAGAAGAACAATGAGCTCATAAAAGAGTATATATTCTAAACAGAAAGTTAAGTTAGCAAATTGTTGATTTCAGTTGAGGTAATTTTATTAGTGCAATAAATGGCTCTATGTAAACACAGCTTGTAGTCTCTCAGTTCTGCCGGTGCACCTTTTCCTCAACCTTTCATTTGTTCTCCTCAGATCAAACAAACTCAGGATGAGGAGAAGAAGCAGCTGACGGCCCTACGGGATCTGATCAAGTCCTCCCTCCAGCTGGACCAGAAGGAGGTAGGCACACGGACTCACCGGGCCAAATTTAAACTTGTAGCAGGTGAAATTCTCAACAAGGCCAGCCCTCACTCGGCTGTATAGGGCTAAACACAGCAACAGCAGCCAGGTGGGGTGCAGATATGTTGTTAGAGACATATATGTTTTTTTTTTTTACCACACACCTCCTCTCACTCTGGCCACTACCAGGTTAGGAGCTTGTCTCCTGCAGCACAGAGCGAGTGCCCAGTGCTGTACCATGCTGGTAGCCAGTGTGTGGTAGGCTTTGCTGGTGACCAGTGTTGTGCCTCACTGGCTGCTCAGTGGAGAGCCACTCACTGCCCGACTTAACACCACATCACACACACTGCCAACTTAACTCTGAAAGATAGCCTGCTGTAGCTTGTTTTCACACATTCACACTCTGTTCTGCATGACAACAGTCTATCTACACGGGCTTTCACATTTTATTTACACTTTCTTTAGCCTCTCTTGCTAATAGCACCCACGGTAAGCACTCACATTCAGAGCTTGTTCAGACCTGCTGTTAACATGCATCCTGGGTGATCCAATCACAAATGGACACCTCTGATTACATGAGTTCACACCTGACATTGCAAAGTGTTTCCAGATGTGTCTTCAGTGAACACATGTGATCAGATCTCACCCCATTTAATATGCAGTTACTCTGGATATTTTGTCAGGTGAATGTCCATCATTGTTCATTTGGCTGTTCAGTACAAAGATTTGACTATTTGTTCTTTTATTTTTAGTTGAACCTCACACTAAACCCTTATAACAATATAACCTTATTCAAACCACAGGAATGAATTACTTCCAACTTCACAAAAACAAACACTCATCATTATGATGGATGATGTATGCGTATACATTAACTCCTCAACAGCTCAGTAGTCAGAGTGCTGGTTGGAACGCTGTAAATCACCTTGGTACTGTATTATCTGTTGTCAAATTGGACTCTGTCATCTCTGAGACTGTATCCCAGTCTTACAGAACAGCTAACTGAGCTAGCTAGCTAATGGAAGCTACATTGTGGTCAGATCACCCAGGACGCATGTTAATACCAGGTCTGAACAGTCTCTTAGCAGCACATGAGATTGTGTTTTCGGTCGGCACATGGGCACACTGTTTCACACCCACCGCCTGCACTTGAGCTGGATCTTTCACACCTCTCCCCTCTATCTCCCCCCTTCTGCCTTCTGCTTGTCTGGAATCAAGTCTAGAAGAGTAAGTGCTGGTGCATGTGGAGCATGCTGGCATCTATCTGATCTGTCTGTTCTGCCTGACAGTAGAGTGGTTTGGCCCTGTAGAGGCGTTGCACAGCATGCCTTGTAGATTTGATTTTCCGTTCAGCACTCTCACTTTGGTTACGAGAAGAGGCCCTGTACTTTGATGAGTTTGTAGAAGTGTGTTTGTGTCCGTGTTGCATGTCTTTGAGCAGCTCTCTGTATACCCTGTGTGTTAAATGTTTGGTGTGGGTTTGCACAGGACTCGCAGAGTAAGCAGGGTGGCTACAGCATGCACCAGCTGCAGGGGAACAAGGAGTTTGGAAGCGAGAAGAAAGGCTACCTGCTGAAGAAGAGTGATGGGTGAGCTGCTAATACAGCCATTATTTAAAAACGCTGCAGAGCACCGTTCATGTTGCATTAAAATTTCAAAAGTGCACACAGAGAAGAAAGACAACTCCTTTGCTAATGTAATGTTCCCCCCTACCCCTTCCCTCCTCCTTCACAGGCTGAGGAAGGTGTGGCAGAGGAGGCAGTGCTCAGTGAAGGGGGGCATGCTCACCATCTCTCATGCCACGGTGAGTACAAGACAAATGTACACACACACACACACACACACACACACACACACACACACACAGATACAAACTCCCTGACCCCCACGAGTGGCTGTGCAGATCAAAGGGAGAACATCATGCGGGGAGGTTGTGTTGGGCTTTCTCAATCTGGTAGCTGGCAGAATGGAATTGACATAGATGGGTTGTCATGGCAACCCAGTCCCCCCCCCTCCTCTCGTCCCTCCCCCCCTCAGCCTGCTGCGCCTCGGTGAGTCATCTCAGAGTGTGAGAGCTGCTACTGTATATGCTGGCACGTCTGTAGCAGCGTCGTCTCAAGACTGGTGCAGCTGCAGTGGCCACTGTGCAGTGAGATATTTTCTTTTTTCCTGTGTGGGAAATCTAAAAAAAAACTGAATTAAAAAACTGAATTAATCCTGTAACACTGTCCGTCATTTCAGTTACGACCCCCTACTGAGCCTCGAACAAAGAGAGCTGCTGGACCGAGGAGCTTAACGCAATCACAGTTAATCAGCACTGTAAATCCAATTGGTGTCTTAAAAAACAGGAAACATTTCATTTGGATTAAAGAATTAACAATGGAAATCAAATCCTGTGCAGTCCTCAACCTGACTGTCACTGTAAATTATCAAATCATATCATCTAAATTGATTCTGTTAAAAGAGCTCCTGAAAGATGTCCGAGGACGACACTTTTGTCTATAAACCAACAAGTTCACGCTTCCTTATGTAAAGAAAATCCTGTGATCAAAAATATCTTTTTGACATCACTCTAATTATGATCTACGGTAAATTATATGTATAAGGACCCAGTTTGCTTTTCTAACCCCATACATTAGAAGATATGAGTTGAGTTTCAGATGGAAAATCAGCATTTGTGTGCTCCTCAAATGATCATAATTCAGAATATTGGTTTTACACAAACATTTCTTATGTAAACAAACATATTTAATTCTAGCAGCATGGCTATTGTTGTCCCTTAACGTGTTATGAGTTTGTAATACTGGGAATGAGACCCAACAATCAACTGTCTTATCTATCTATCTTATCTACTGACCTGCAATTGAAGTCTTCTCAGCAAGTTGAGGAAGAGGAAGCCTGGTGAGGTTGGCTATCAGGAAGCAGGGAGGATATGGTCTTTCACTGCGTAATGACTGACATATCCGTGAGCCTCAGCAATTTTATTGGTCAGATTCGCTGTTTTTGTAGCGTTAGAGTGAGAGAATAATCTGAACCTTCACATATACATTAACCTCAAACATGATAACATTATTTCTCTCTGCTACAAGGAACTCAGGGGAAGTGGTTGCCTCAGATGTGATATAAAAGCTTTCCCTTTGTTCTGCTGAGTGATGAAGTGACTGCATATTTAACCTATCTGTCTGCTCAGAGCCACTGAGTGGTAGTTATATGAGAGCTTATAATCATTTTTCTCTGTCTGGAGGCGGTTTACCACCACTGTTGCATCTTTTTTTCTTCAGTCCTTGTGGCAGCTGAACTCTAGGTGACTCTAGTTGACATGGCGGTCTGCCAGTGGGCCAGCCGAGCTCCAGGGCTCATCACAGCCTGTTAGCATTTCATTAGCACGTGCCCTGGCCCCTCCTCTGACTGGGCACTGGCAGGAGACAATACTCGGTGTACATGTGCCAACTGGGCCCATTATTACAGCACATAGACCAACCAGCACAGTCCAGTTTCTTAAAGGGATAGTTCAGATTATTTAAAGTGGGGTTGTATGAGGTTCTTAGCCACAGTCAGTGTATTACCTGTAGTAGATGGCAGTGGACACGCCCCTAGTTTAGAAAAGAAGCAGGAGTAGCAGTGTAGGACGCTAAGCAATGTAATGTTGTGGATGGGGTCAGCAGCTGCGTATATTTTAGCCACCAGTATAAGTATGCTATACTCAGACTATTTTCACGCCATTATCTTGCTGTCAGACATCTTTTTCCAAGCAAAAACTGCTGTATTGCTGTTAAATAAGCGAAATATCTCTCTCTCTAGATCGAAGCTGTGGTAAACAAGCAAATCCTGTGTTCTGTGAGGTAAAATTACTGATTTTGGTCTGGTTGTCTGACAGCAAAGTAAAGCAGTGAACTGTCCCTTTAAGAGGAGTCCTGAGTTCATTGTGTTTCTGTGTCACCGACTCTTGTAGCTTTATTTATGTGAACATGTAGGCCAAGTGTTTATTTCCTGTTTGAATATCAATCTGTTTTGTGTTTACAGTCCAACAGGCAGCCGGTCAAACTTAACCTGCTCACCTGTCAGGTGAAGCCCAGTACAGAGGACAGGAAGTGCTTCGATCTCATTTCTCGTAAGTTTGACACACTCATGCTTCACTGAATGCATATATACAGTATACAGGTTAGTATGAGACAGTTCGGGAATCCCTGCCTCTTACAAACATCAAGGAAAATGAATCCGTAGAAGCATAACACACTATTTTTAGACTGCTTGTCCAACAGGTGTCACACAGACAGATGATATTTAAATAGTTTACTGTAAGCTGTCTGTTGCTACTAGTATTATAAAATGCAAGATAAAACATCTGCTTACGTTATGTGTTTGCTTCTGTATTTCACAGATAACCGGACATATCATTTCCAGGCTGAAGATGAACAAGAGTTTGTCATGTGAGTTAAACATACATGATCCCAGTCTGCTTGTTTTTTCTTCATGGTGACACTAAAAAGAGCATTCATCATCACTTCTAAATGTTCATGACCTGTCCCTTAGACACTCTTTACTTAAATCCAGACAATAAGTGAGATATGTGCATGTGAGCTAATGTTTCTTAATAATGGTGGTCTGGTCCGTGGTTGCTCTTTTGTCTCACTGTCACACTCGAAGACGGGAAGTGTTTGGCTTTGTGAAGAAGAGCAGAAAGACTGTTGAGAAAGAGTGGGTGGCAGTGAGTAGGATAACAGTGGGATTTGTGGTCTTCAGTAATTCAGGTCACTGTAACCTCACGCTGTTCTTTCCCATGCAGTCACACAGGTGCATATCAGTAGGCAGACACATGCACAGACGCAGACACATACTGTAGTACTAGAATAGTAGTAATTAAACAAACCTTCATTATCACACATCACCATCAAGTTTCCTCCAGACTTTCGGTAGTTGTGATAAATTTTTTGCTAAGACTTTTCACACCGGTTTTACAGCAAAGTGAATGCTGTTATGGTATCTGCAAAGGAAAATTAAGTAGTTGGATATAAACTAATGTCTGTTCCAGAGTGGTTATACACCTTTTCCACAGCAGCATGATTTGAAATAGTATGGTAAACTCAGGTGGTACCAATGATAATAATTAGGGTAACATCTGTGTTTACTGTCATGTCAAAATGGCTGCTGTGAAAAGGGTATATTCTGTTTAGCTCTCTTGAAGTAGAATCATGTTATATGAAACACCACGTGTCTGTGATTGTTACAGATAAAGAGTTAGTTTGGTAGTTGGCTACCCAAACAGCTAGCCTAGTTAGCTGGCTTGTTGTCCCAATAATAATCATTATCATGGATAAACAACCACAAAAAACAAGCCTTCTGATGCATCTCAAGACATTGAAACACTCAGAAACAAAGTGAATCATATCAAAACAAATCTGACTTTTCTTCAGTTGTCTAGACTAAAAACACTCTTGAAACACACTTTGATTTGTGGCACTTTTGTTCAGGGCTTGCATGTTCTCCCTCTGATGTCTGGCTGTGGTTCAGTGCTGCTTGAACACTCTGTATCTCCATGTTCATGTCGTCCTTTGGGATCCAGCTTCTGCTCCTCGCCACCGTTTCTGTCACGCACCTCCAACTGCAGCAGCAGCAGCAGCAGCAGCGTCTTCATGGGTTTTTCCATGAAATATTTAGTATTCCATAGGGCTCCTGCTTTGTGGATTCACGCTTCCCCCCAATAAGGCTAGGAGCATATTATAGTGTATCATATAAGTAAACACAGAAAGACTTAGGCTCAGCATCTGTGCACCTACACTGCTGTGGATTAAAATGTCTTGGTTTTCACACATACAGATAAAGAGTCAGTCTCACACATCGGCTCATGTGCCCACTCCCTGTCTGGCCTCGGCCTTTGCAGACAGGGTTGACTGACAATGACAGAGGAAGTGCTGACGTCGGGCTCATAAAGCCCAGTGTGTGTGTGTGTGTGTGTGTGAGGGCCAGTTCAGTGGGTAGAGCGCAGGAGCAGATTGTGCCGTGTAGTGAACTGCAGGAGGCCATGTTTGAAAGGCAGCTACAGTGTTTCCTGTTTGTGATTCTTAATGACCACTGTGTTTGTGTGTGTGTGGGTGTGTGTGTGTGTATCTGTGTGTGTTTTACTTTTTCAAAGTAAATAAATCTGTCAGCACAAAAATAGGAAATTGTACAGGAAATGAATCCAAAATGAGATCCAGTGTGTAACATTGAAGGGGATTTATTGGCAGAATATGACAGAAATGGTGTGTAATATCTATATGTATGTCTTCATTAGTGTATAATCACCTGAAAATAAGAATTGCTGCTGAACTGTTGTTTAGATCTACAGAGAGTGCAGGTCCTCTTCAACAGAGGCCACCATGCCATTTGTTTGTTGCGTGAGTTTCTGGACCACCGCAGGTTCTTCTACATGTTTGGAAGTGGAGGGTGAGGTGAAGTGTTTGCAGTCTGCAAGGTCACTGCTAATCTTACAAACTGGTTGTTAAAGTTTACTACTTATTACACATGTGTGTGTAATGAAGAATGTGTCTCTTTGGAAAACTCAAACAGAGTAGACTTTTGTCCATAAGTAACAATAGGTCTTGGGGTTTTAGAAATTATCTTGTGAAGTGGATCCTCTTTATTGTCCTCCCTGTATTGAAGTTTAAACTTCTGGTGTTGTGATAGCTCTATCTGGAAGTGAACTTTAAAAATGCATTATAAATGGAGTGTGTTATTCCTAACAATGGTAATGATGTGTTCCCTTGTGCAGCTGGATCTCGGTACTGACCAACAGTAAGGAGGAGGCGTTGAACATGGCGTTTCGTGGCGAGCAGAGCAGCGGCGGTGAGGACGGTTTAGAGGACCTGACTAAAGCCATCATAGAAGACGTGCTGCGCATGCCGGGCAACGAAGTCTGCTGCGATTGTGGAGCTGCAGGTGCGTACTGTCGCTGTCTGTGTGTCTCCATATACACATACTCTTCCTGCTCTGTGCTTAGTCAACCCTCACCTTGTTACGGCAAAAGACAAGCACCTTCACTTCAGCACTTTCTGATTCAACTATGGGCAAATGTTTTATTTAAAGCCAAACACACACACACACACACACACACACACACACACACACACACACACACACATATCTCGATTCCTTTGCAATGTCACAGCTGCCCTGAACTCGGTGTCCTTCAGTTGGATGGTAACTGAACGAGCTACACTGCAAATCCCTCAGCAGCCTTCAACAAACAACTGTGAGTGTGTGTGAGTGTGAGTGAGTGTGAGTGAGTGTGAGTGTGTGTGAGTGTGAGTGTGTGCGTGAGGGAGAGCGTTGTTAGCATTCAGGACACAACCTGATCCTGATCCTCCCCCGCATTAGGAAGCTAAGACTCAGCATTCAGGAGTGGCATAGACATTCAGGCCCTCTGACACTTAACACACACACACACATATATAGATGCATGTACACACACTCTCCTCTGTCAACACAAACACACACACAGCAGCTCACCGACCGACCGACCGATGGGACGACTTTATGCTCTGAGGGGGAAAAAAGCATCTCTCCGCTTTGAGAAACAACATCATTACATCACGTCGTTACATAAGTCACACACGCTCTGTCGACCCCTGCAATCTGCAGCGAGGGGAGGTAATTTGTCATGTCTGTGTGTCTTGTTGCTGCGTCTGCTCGTCGTGTACATGCTTTCAGTAGTAACTCGTGTTCCAGATGTGGCTTTAAGCTCCGTTTCCTCTTTTTTTTCCTCCTGTTGTTTCTCTTCATCCAGTCACAATAGATTTTAGACATCGCTTTGACAGGGTTTCCGCTCCTCAACGCATAACATTAACGTCATGGCTCAAAGGTCGTCGTAATGACTTTCAAAGGTCACCTCTTTGTTCCCTCTGGTCCAAGAACACTCTAAGAAGTGAAGGCGCTAACCATAAAGGGTTCTTTGGCTTGTTCCTGTAGGAGAACCCTTTTTGGTTCCTGTTTGAACCTTTTATAAAGGTTATATTTGGAACCCTTTCAGAAAGTTCTACCTAGAACCAACATAAAAACCTAGAACCATCTGTGAAAGGTATTACCCACAATCCCCCTGTGAGAGCTTTAACAGAGAACCAATTAATGGTGCAATTGTTCCACCTAAAACCCTCTCTGGACATTCTGTCAAGCACCTTTCCACCTTCTAAGGGTGCTGCAAGAACCCAATCAGGTGGTTCTACTGAGAGCCTTTTTATATTATAGGGGTTTTATCTGGAACACCCATTAGGGGTCCTACTGAGAACCTTCCAGTATTTCAAGGAATTTATTTAGAACCCACCCAGGGGGTTTTACCCAGAACCTTTTTATATTTCATGGGATTTATCCGGAACCTACCCGGGGGTTCAGCCGAGAACCATTTTATATTATGGTACAAAGACCCCATTGACAAACCCTTGATCAAAGAGTTCTTCAAGAATTACGACAATCCTTGAAGAACTGTTTCTTCTAAGAACATTTTTTCTGGAGGGGCGTGATGAAACAGGAACCTTTATTTCTAAGAGTGTAGACAGAGGACAGCTCCATCTCATTTGATATTCTCCCAGTATCTCGCTCTATAAGATACGGCTTTGCAGCTTTAGCATTAAGCAGCTATAGAGGTCACCGTGCATCATCTCATCATGCTTAACATGCACTCCGTGACCTGTGATCACCAGCCTACATCTGCTCGTTACAATGTGAAAATATGTGCACGTGCCTGCCTTCTGTTTCTGTGTATGACTCATTGGGTTTTTGGGCTGCCTGCGACGTTTCCACCGCCGTCTGCCTGGTGGTGTACGCTCGTCAGATCCAGACAGAACAGAGCAGCTTCCCTCCCATCACTGAGCTCACAACTAACGCCGCCGAGCTCTTACTGTAATCTCCCAGATTGCATCAGAACATCAGGCGGTGATGCCGGTCAATCTCTGCGGTTTATAGGGCGCTGCGTGAAGTCGTCACACGGCTCTGCTACATCTCAGAGTGCTCGTGCCGTTTTGCTTGTCAGTGGGTTATGCAATGATCTGTGTGTCCCTCCTGCAGTATGATGTGACTGTGGTCACTGTGTGCCCACGACAGTCCTCTAGTGGTCTGAAAGGTCTGCTGTTGATTTATAGATAAAATCAATACATGTAGTTGATAAAGAAGCTTTGGTTGAAGCATCCACTTTAAAAGCATGGTTCATGTGTACCAATGCACCTGTATCAGGTGAAATCATTTTATTATGACACAGAATTACGTCACACGTAGGTGAGACTGGGATCGATTTTTAGTAAATGTTTGGTTTTGAGTTAGTGTCTGGATGTTACTCTTATTCACTAATGTATGGAAGCCGCCAGTGTGATGGATGAAAGATCCTCTCAGTCATTAGAATGAAAAACTTTCTTAAAATAATAAGCCTTTTCAAAAGAATGACTTGTTTTTAAATGACTTAGTATTGCAAAACAATGAGAAACGTTCGCCAAATAATGACTTAGTATCTCAAAATCATGACTCACACTATGACTTTACTTTCTTGGACTTATCAACAGAGATAATTTTTTCATTTCCTCTGGCAGATAATTCACATTTGTGAATTAGTGGTGATGCCAGACTACCACAGTCCCTCATAGATGCCGTAGATCTATAATATTTGTTTAAATGACAATCTGCTGAGTGATTTGTGTACAGCTGTATATATTCACTGGAAACAGTTAGTGCCTGTGAGCCCGTTTTGTTTTGTGTGTGTTTTTTGATTGCCACATACAAAGAAAACATCTTATCAAGACAGTCGCAGCACAGTTGTAAAGGACTTTCATGGCAGAAAATGTATAGAAAACATTGGTGTCAGTGGTTTTTGGTGTTTAGTGCCTCACAAGAGTAATAGTTTCTGTCAGGTCTCACAATTTTTCTCCCGACTTCTACAGTCATACAGGAATAAATCAAATGTAGAGACGCTGAGAAACCAATTTCTCTACTGACAGCAGCCTTAAAGGGCTAGAACACAATGCAGCCACACTAAGCACATTTTCAGTAAAGAGCAGGACTCCTTTTTTTATTCTGAGATACACTTTTAGGGCATGTTTTGCCTTTAGCTGGTAGTCGACAGTAGAGATAGGGATGACATGCGTCTGATGTTATTTGCTTGGTGTCTTGCTGTGCTTTGGAGCTCTCAGTGTTTCCTGGTGCAACTTAAATCAAATTCTGTCATTTGATATTTAGTATAGGCTTAAAGCTGAGGCATTTATCCAACTTATAATAGTTTTACTGCACCTGCACCATCTGTCCATCTACTCATGCCCACACTGACTATAGCAGCAAACATATGCAGTGTTTGTACTCATTCCTGAAAGTTTGGAAAATGCTAAACTTTAACTGTTGTGTTTTCAAGATTAGGAATGTGCTTGAATTTAAATATACTCCTTGAAAAATCTATCAGTTTACATTGATAATTGCTGTTACAGCAGTCAGATATGTTCGTTTTGCATTAGTACTAACTTATACAGCATTTTTTTCTGGGAATTTCATCTTTGTTTATAGATCCTAAATGGCTGTCTACCAACCTGGGGATTCTGACCTGCATCGAGTGCTCCGGCATCCACCGAGAGATGGGCGTCCACATCTCCCGCATCCAGTCCATGGAGCTTGACAAGCTAGGAACCTCGGAACTCTTGGTGAGTCAGAGAAATTGTCTACCAAGGGAATAAATAGCGTTTTTGAGGCACACCCTGTTCTGTTTTCATCTCTGGTGAAATATTAGAATTAATGAAAGAGTAGTGACAGCAGAATTTGATCCCCTGAAGCAGCAGAGATACATGATGCTGACTTGTTCTTCTTTCTCCCCCAGCTGGCCAAGAATGTAGGGAACAGTAGTTTCAATGAGATCATGGAGGGAAACCTTTCTTCCCCTTCACCAAAGCCCACTCCATCCAGTGACATGTGAGTCATCTCTGCGGAAAAAAAACTGCCTGAAAAGTAGATTTGTTCAGTGTCCCAACAACAAATGACTGAATTTCTCTTCTCCTGCACAGGACGGTGAGGAAGGAGTTCATCAACGCTAAATATGTGGACCACAAGTACGCGAGGAAGACGTGCACGTCTGCGGCAGCTAAAATGATCGAGCTGTTTGAGGCGGTTCAGTCCAGGGATCTGCTGGCCCTCATTCAGGTCTATGCAGAGGGGGTGGAACTAATGGAGCCGCTCCCAGAGGTGGGACCGGTGAGTCCTCTCAGTCGATGGATATATGCACACACACAACTTAAATGGTCAAGTTCACCCATATCAAGAACTGTATTACTGACTTACCTCTAGTGTTGTCTAGTCATTAAGATCATTTTAGCTTCATTTGTCCATTTAGCAAAGTGCTAATTTACACATCCAGCAGTTACGGAGCAGCTGTTATATATCGCAGACAAGCCCCCAAATTGTTATGTTCCACAATATTGTCTCAGAGATGAGAGGAGAAAGAAAGGAAACCATAATATGTGCACAAATAAATGTTTTATTATCAGTCCGATATTCATTCTATTTTGGCTGTTTTTTCTCTCTACCAACTCCTGAGGGAAATATCTGGCTTTTTAGCAACTAAATGCTTCATTACGTTCACCAGCTATTCTCTAACTTTGTCTGTCTGCTGTTTGATGCTGAGCAGGTACCATGGAGTGGGGTTTTTTTTAGAGCTTTTTTGCTGAAAAAACGGTGCTATAATGATGCTGTAGTTGCAGGGCAGCTTAACAATGAGCTGAAACTCACTGCTAGGTAATAATTCCCTCTGTGTTCATCTCTTTTCCCATTGCCACGTTGTTTTCCATTCTGATTTGATATAATGTTTGTGAAAAGATATTAATTTTAGTCACTTTAAAAAATAAAACAAAAAGAACAGTTTTTATTGGAACCACTTTCTGCAAAAGAAGTAGCTGCAGTAAAACTGTCTGACAGTGAGGTCTTTGGATCATTGACTACTTTGTTTTGGTTGGTTTTTTTGTTGTTTTTTGGGGCTTTTTTGTCAACAAAAATAATACTCGATTGATGAATACAATAATCAGCATAATAATGGATAGTGAAAATAATTGTTGCAGCCATAATATACCATCCATTGATTTTGGAAAGATATACTATTAAAGGAGGAATAGCCTCACATAGCCAGTCCTATCTCCACATTGCTGTGTTGGCACTAAAGAATGGTCCTGATCCACACATTATCATTCTGCTGGAGTGGCAAAATGCACGGGGTTGTTTATATTCCTTTAAACCAATCACAGTCATCTTGAGTGGAGCACAGCCCGGGATGCAGCAGTGGTGTCCCTGCAAAAATAGTGTCAGGGAGAAAATTTGTTTTGGTAGTACATTTGCATGCGGGGATGTGAGCCTGGCTTTTAAATGGCTGCAACTAAAAAGATAACAGCTGCTAGCTTCTTTACATACGCACTGCTAGCAACCAGATAAGCTGCCATTTTTAGCATGTAGGTTGCTAGCTCGTAGGTAGTTTTTGTTAGTAGTGATAGGGATTTTGAAAACAGTGATATGTAGATAATGGAAGATAAATTGGTGGCCACTGGCAGGCATATACCCACAATCTCCATCCAGAGAGTCAGACTAAAGGAGGGTCAACACAAGTTTCACATGGGGAAAGATTGAAATCTTGGTACATTAGGTGAAACTATCAGTTTTGGTGCTTTGGGTGATCTGGTCCTTTTAAAGTTGCATATTTCGAACATGATTTAATGTCCCATTTGGCTAAGATTCACATCATGTTGCATTTACATTCTAGTTTAGTTTGTTACGTGTAATGTTGGTTATATGTCAACTCCTCATACATGGCTACAGTGTATTTCTATCACAAACCATAATCTCATATAGACTACAATCCCTTGAAATATCCCTCTCAGAGCTCACCACAGTTTACTGCAGAGGGTCATCCTTATGTGAGGTTTACTCCCAGCATGACAACCGACGCTGACACATTTCTACCAGTTGGTGAATTATTTGGCGGGTAGAAATGGGTGTAACAGTTGGAAAATTTTGAGTCATGCGGTTAACTTCGCCAGCAGGTGGTGATGTCCAGCAGCCTCCCTCCACCACATCGCAGGCAGGGCAGTGTCTCATTTTGAGTTCATATTTACTCAGATGACGACATCTGTGGCCTCTGCTTTTTATTCTGCGGTGGTTCAGCCTGTTTTTTCTTTGTTTCTTCACCGCTTTAGGCACAAATAAAAGTTAAATAACGAGCGTTGATGGTGAAGATACTGTACCGTAAACAACATGTGTGATCAGACTTAATCTGACATAAATGGGTCAACACAGACGTGGTGGTTCCTCTAATGAAAAATTAAGTGTACATCGCAGCAGAAGCAGAATAAAAGAGGATATCTGTTGGTGACAGAGGGAGCTGCTGCTGCTGTCTGCGCTATGAAGTCTGACTCACCGCTATCTGATCTGCTGTTGTCAATACATCTGAATGGCTGCAGACAGCACAGTGACATCCCACTCCCCCCCTCCCAAACACAGGCAGCACGACAGCGATGCGTGACTTAACACAGCCTTTACTCTACCCCATAGGTACCAGGATGCTACCAAATATACAGCACATATTTCATCCTTTGTCTCCATCTTTAATGTTGCATCCAAAGAAACGGCTTTAATTCACAAAGACAGACAAATATACTGCAAGTCTCTGCCAAAAATGCACAAATCTCGGCTTTGTGCCTGCTGAAATATTATTTTTAGGAGCCATTTTGTTTACTGCGGCTTGTTTAAATGCTGAAAGAGACACAGAGAGGGAGAGAATACAGAATGGATGCTGCCCAAGATTGTCTCACCGTGTCTTTGCTGTGTTTGATGGCCCCCTGCAGGAAGCCGGAGAGACAGCACTGCACTACTCTGTACGGACTGCTGACCAGACCTCACTGCACTTGGTGGACTTCCTTGTGCAAAACAGGTACATGTTTAAGAGTCATTTTCAGCCCCAAAAAGCTGGGATAGACCTGCATTAATGTGTGAATTTGCTTTGGTTTTTCATGCAAGTTAAACAGCTGTCAAAATCTCTTCAAACACAGCAGCAGTTTAGAGGAAAATGATGTAGTAAACAACAGTTTTGCAGCATCAAATGTGATCTGTCTGTCTGCTGTGAGTCTTTCTTGTCTTGTGCTTCAGTAAAGCAGCGCAGAAGTGCAGAGGAAAAGCTTAGCGCCGCACAGCTCAGCTCAGATTCCCACAAGGCAAACAGAAATGGGTCAAGCACTTTTCTTCTCTGCCTTAATTTATTCCTCTCTTTTCAATTGTTTACCCACCACTGCTCCGACTGCACACAGCCTCCACAGAAACGAGTGGAGCCGTCTCATTAATTAATAGCTGTGCTCATACTGTGTCATGCTTAGCCCCTTGTTATTTAAAATATTTCTCTTACTCTTTCTGCAAGCTACAAGAGAAAAAGGGACTATTTACCTGCTGTAATAGTGTAGCCTGAAGTTGGTTTTGCACAGCTAGTAGTCAGTCTGTTTCATTACCCAGAGCCAAATTTTACTGCTCTTATGACTTAATTGCTTAAGGCAAATTTCTGGATTTTAAAGGAGAAATACTCACTTCTCTTACAATAATGCTGCAGCTGCATTGTACCACTTTAAAATGTCTATTCCAGCCCATAACTTGTGTTTCACATTAACTAGAGTTCAAATTAATGTTGAATAGTCACTGAATCAGTTAGTCTTTTTATGAGGCTTAAAAAGTCATTAATAGTCTTAAAGTACAGTAGATGTTTATAACTGAACAATTAAACTGAGCAATATTTTAATGGAGTTTGGCAGCAGAAGGCAGGCAGTGACTGAACACAAAACACCAGTGTGTGTTTTCAAAGCAGTGGGCTTTTGTTTCATGATAATGGGCTTAGCTCTACATTGACTGACAATTGACAGTTATAAACTCATTGTTGCTTGTTATTGTGAATTTTCGATGTTGCACTTGTCCTGTGCTCCTGCAGCATTCCTGCAGCCTGCCTGAGCTTCCTTCTAAGGAAGAGGTATTGGGAGAAAACAACTCACTTCAACTATAGACTGTGTATTAAATAGGGAGTCAACCGATCTAATATACTGTCTATGGCTCCGACTGTAGTGCTCATTTTAGCACATGCAGTTGCTCCTTAAAAAAATTCCTTTTCAGCCCTTTTCCTTTATACAAAATCACAAAATCCCTTGTAAGAACACATTAACCTGAAGCTGCAGAACTGTGGAAAACACCCTCAGGCTTGTGACCTGTGTCCTGACTGTGTGTGTTCATGTGTGTGTGTGTTTTTTCCCAGCGGTAACCTGGATAAGCAGACGGAGTGGGGGAACACTGCCCTGCATTACTGCTGCATGTACGAGAAGCCCGAGTGCCTCAAGTTACTCCTGAGGGGCAAACCGGCCACTGATATCAGTGAGTCACATGTCGATGTCGGCTCATTCTCTCGTTAAAGTCATCCGTGCGCACGTATCACACTCTAACTGTTGATTATCCCTCTGCTCCCCCTCAGCCAATCAGAACGGAGAGACGGCGCTGGATGTTGCCAGGCGACTGAGGAACACTCAGTGTGAGGAGGCAGTAAGTACAGGACTGCCCAACTGGGGATTTTGGACATCACAGCGGATTTTAATGGTCTACAAAATTATACTAAATCCCAAAATATACACGCAGATAGGAACAAATGGAAGAAAAGGTTGTGGAGTTTGTTCTGTGATTGATTAAACATGTGTTGATCAGATATTGGGAAGATTATTTAGAACACTAGATGGCAGTCAAAGGTCTGTCTCCAGCCGCAGGCGGACGGGGACAGCAGAGTGGAAATAATTGTTGATGTATATTCATTATTAACGCTAAAATGAACATGCAGACCAAAAAAAGCCATTTTAAATGTGGTGTAAAATATCTAATAAATACATGTATTTTCAAATTTAGTTGTTCCCTCCCTCCTTCTTGTTTATAGAGATTTGTTTCTAATTATATTTGATGTAACTTCTTTATCCTGTTGCTGTTTTCCATTTGATTGACAGTAGTTTGTTTTTGAACAGGATCATAGCTTGATTTATATATTCACCGAGGCATTTAAGACTAAAATAACAAACCTCCTCTATCACAAATTTTCAACAGATTACAAAACTCCAGAAATTATTCTAGTGCCCAAATCAAACAGAAATGGGAAAGGGCTTGGAGGTATCTGAGGATAATTGGAATGATATTTAGGAAAATCGCAGCACTATGAACTCACGATCCTACAGAGAATTCTGCTGGAAGAATAATAATAACACGATATTTTGTGACTCCAGAATATAAATTCATACAGGGAAGGGATGAACGTTTGAGGCAGTGTAGTATCAGAGGTTGACTGCTCTTTTGTCAAATTATACCAGGGCAAAATCCTGAGCAAATCCAAGACCCAGGGTGATTATCTTTATAGAGTTCTTTTGGTTGCAAGCAAGAAAGCCATCAAAGGATGACTGGATTACAATTATCAATAAAATAAACTATGTGGAGAAACTGACCTTATCCTCAAGGCTACAATAACAACATATAAAGTACTGGAATAAATGGACTGTGTACTCTATAGCAGTGTTTCCCAACCCTGTTCCTCAGGGACCCCTGCCCTGCATGTTTAGTTTCCCTGCTCCAACACACCTGATTCAAATGATCAGGTTGTTGACAGGCGTCTGCACAGGCCTGATGATGAGCTGATCATTTGAATCAGGTGTGTTGGAGCAGGGAAACATCTAACACATGCAGGGCAGGGGTCCCTGAGGAACAGGGTTGGGGAACCCTGCTCTGTAGGATGTAACCTACTGTTTGTGAAATTAAAGTTTTGCATATTTTTTTCTTTTGTTTTAACTTGAGAACACCAATAAAAAAAAATTCAAAAAAGGAAGGCAATAGTAGATATTTTTCATGTGTATAACTGATGAATGTGTGTGTGCATGTGTGTGTGTGTGTGTGTGTGTGTGTGTGTGTGTGTGTGTGCGCGTGTGTGTCAGCTTGTACAGGCTGCAGAAGGGAAGTTCAACCCTCACATCCATGTGGAGTACGAGTGGAGCCTCAGACTGGAGGAGATGGACGAGAGCGATGATGACCTCGACGATAAGGTTCGAACAGCGAATCATGTTCACTCGTTTGAGCTTGAATAAAAAAATGCAGACATTATTATTATTATCATCATCCTCACCATCATCATGTGGCTGCATTTTTATTTATGTTTTTCTTGTGACTCAGTTAGCAGAACCTTTTTATTGTTTTCGTGGAAACCAGAAAGAACTAGAAGGGCACTCTGAGAGGGCAGACCTCTGCTAAGACCAGTTGACCTACATTGTAATTTTAGTGGAGGTGAAAAATATCAATTTGATGGGTTCTTCTTTGGCCTACGCTACACCATTCCACCACGTTTCACAAAAATCAGGCCAGTAGTTTTTCTGTAATCCTGCTGACAAACAGACAAACAAATAGCACAAAAAACATAACCTCCTGGGCGATGATAAAAGTATGGCAAGTGGGCAAAGATGATGACATGTTAAAATGCTTTAAAGCATCAACACGCCTGACTTTGATGTCGGCAGAATTTAAGATCAAAGTGCTGCTTTGTATTTTCACAATTTTGCACTGGCTGAACATCATACATGTAGAGACAGATATCCGTGTTAGAGGATACACACCAATTTATTCTACTTACTGTAGCATCAATACACCACAGTGCAAATGGACCTTAAACATGGTGCATTAACTCGTAAATGAGGCAAGTTGAAGGAAAATAGGCCCACTAGAAAATAAGTACTTCCCAGTAAGCAGATTTGCTGTTTTGCAAGTCAAACGTTGTCTAGACATGTAGGTGTCTGGGCGTTGTTTTAACTAAATTTTAATGGTTATTTTTCAGTGTGAAGAAAGTCCCAAATACATGTTCAAAAAAGTCACTGAAATGCTGATGAAATAATGGTTTTTATGTAACTTTGTATGTAACTGTCACTTTTCAACTAAGAGTTTTAACTGAGAAATCTTTTGGCCTGTAATTCACCAAATCTGTGCTTACTGGGTTTGTAACGCACAGCTCATCACGCATTGCAACAACATCCAAGGGTAGACTTTCCTTTAACATCGTCAGGGTTAGGCACATAGATTGTCAACAATTTAAAGGAAAACTAGAGGAAATGTGGCTTCACACGTGGGAAACCCAGTCTACGTCCACTTCTTTCTTACCCCCAACCAGAAATCCAAATTAAGTGAGTCTCAACAGTAATGCTGGTGGGAGTATGGCTTGTTTTCAGGGGATGAAATCATATTTTTTGCCCTTAACAATATTATTTTGGAAAGGAGTGGAACATTTAGTCTCGGGGATTCTGGGCCTGAAATCTGATTTCTCTTTCACCTTTTGTACTTTGGAAATATTCATAAAGGTCTCAGGAAAAGCAACACATACCTTTTTGGTTTTTTGCCGTTGCAAGTAAAAATAAATTACAAAACGCTGGCTCAAGAGGAATCCTCCCACCGTTGCCATTCTTACTGGCATAATCAACCCTATTCCATCAATGCAGAAAATAACTTTCACTCTTAGTCTACAAAAGGAGAAGGAAGATGGGAATGAGATTGGTTTATCTAGATTTTTAGCATTTTTTTATGTGAATCTTTTATTTGCATTATGAACTGTATCTGTGCTTTTTGTCTGTTTCCACATTTTGGAAAACAATTGTATTTGTTTTCTTGCCATGAGAAGATTGATGCCTACTTCATATGAACTTACAGCTGGCAGCCTGTTAGCTTAGCTCAGCATAAAGATCGGAAAACTGGAAAATGGCTACACTGGCTCTGTTGAAAGTCAGCAAATTCAGCCTACAAGCACCTCTAAAACTCACTAATCATCATGCTGTGTCTCTTTTGTTTATTCTGTGGAAAAAATAAAGTGTAAACGCCAGTAGACTGACTGAAAGTGGTACTGATTTTCTCATCTAACTCAACTAAGTGTGTTTGCTATAATGTTATACTTTTTCTGTGTAAAATCAAAGAGCGGTGACTTATTTCCAGACCTCGGACGGCTCTGTCTCATCTGTCCTCTGTCCCTCTGCAGCCCAGTCCCATCAAGAAGGACCGCTCCCCGAGGCCTCAGAGCTTCTGTCACTCCTCCAGCCTCTCCCCCCACGACAAGCTCTCCCTGCCGGGCTTCATCAGCCAGAGGGACAAGCAGCAGCGTCTGTCCTACAGCGCCTTCACCAACCAGATGTACAGCGCCTCCACCGACCTCACCTCCTCCCCAGTGGCCGACGGCCCGCCACTGCCGCCTCGGAACCAGGGCAAAGGTCAGACCTGCCTGCTCCAAACGCTTTTGAGCCTGCATCCACTCTCAGACAACATCGACATAGTTTTCTAGCTTTTACCCATGACAGTCAGTGAATTGAGGAGATTATGTTCTGCTAATACCTCTTTCACAATTGTCAGCCTGTGATATAAATGGTCTGAAGGTTGTCTGAATGCTTTATGTGTCTGATTACTGCAGAGGGAAGATACTGTACTTTATGATGTCTGTTAATGTTTGATTATATCCAGGACAGGATTAGGTGCAGAGGAATGCTTCGTAATCACTTTTCTGGAAAGTTTCTTCTTTGCGCTGTCAGTCAGCCCACACACACACACACACATTTACACACCCTACAGCGGAATGCAATTTGTCAACAGATCAGAGGGCGGGATGCAGGTGTCATTAAGGTTGCTTACACAGTAAACCGTCAGGGAAAACATGGCTGCAGGATAGGGCAGCGTGGCGATGGTTAGTCAGGCGTGCGAAAGGGAAGCAGGACACACACTTCATCATTAGCCTCGACACAATATACACACGGTAGCCTACGCTGTGGGCGTGCTGTCTCTGCAGTATTAGAATTGAAAATAACATTCCTCCCTCTGTGGAGGGGGTTAAAACACTAACACCCACTGCTTCAGCACATGCAGAAAGCTTACACTGCAAAACATCCATCTCAACAAGTCATTTTAATCCATTGTTGAGCATTTAAATCTTATTTTTCTTAAAACAAGAGGCGTGAAATTTCACTTGTTTCCAGTGCAGATCAACATGTTTCTGTTGGCCTTTTGCTAAGCCCTCACTTACAGTGGGTACATCTGTCTGGCTTCTCATTTCTAGCTGACAACTGCTGATTTTGTTGGCTAAAATGACGACTGGCGCTGGCAGATTTTATCCGCTGGTAGCGAGGTCCTCTGTCTCCTGAAGTTTAATGTTATTAGCTGACTCAGTTTAAAAAGAGAACTCTGTAAAATGGTCTTAAATATTCACATGATGGCTACATATTTGATTAAGTTCCAGAAGACAGAGGCTAAAGCTGGATGATGTGGGAAAACAGTTAGCATCCTCATGTAGAAGACATGGAAATAAAGAAACTGACTTGAGAGAGCTTGTTAGTCCTGGTATTATGACATAGTATATAATAAATACATAATATGTAATGAATACTATTAATAAGAGATGGACTAACTAGTGTTTTTATCAAATGTAACATTGGGTAAGGTTGCTGGAGTATAAATCTCCCCAAACCAAATTAAGAGCAGGGCAGAACCATTAATGTTAGCTTAAACTCTAAAATAATGCTAACAGTAGCACATTTCCTCTTACACAGTGGATGTGCAAGTCCTGAACAGGACCTTTTTTCTGTTGACTTTGGAAGTAATGCTAGGTTAGTAGTGTAGGAGTAAGTGAGTTAGCCTGGCAGGCTAATGTCAGCAGCTTACATAAGAGCAGATAAACACACTGTTTAAACATTTTGTTAACAATATTGCTCTTGATTTTTTTCTTGTAAAGGCTACAAAAGAAACCACCCAGCTGCACACTGCTTCAATATATGGAAAAATGTATATTTAGAGTTATGCTATCTGGGGGATGGGTTTAGCAAATGGTGAATTAGCCCTTTTCCACTGTAGGAACACTTCCTGGAAGCTTTAAAGGAACTCAGGAACTTAACCTGCCTTTCTGCTAGTGGAACCAGGATCCTAATTTAGCTCCTGGCTTGCCAAAAGTTCCCGAGTTTAGATCTCGGAGCACTTTTGTTCCTTGGCCTTGTAAAGAGTCTACTAATATTCTTGAAGAATCCTGAGGAGTTTTAATTTCACTTTGTTTCAGGCAACTAAAAGCTCCTACAAGCGATTCTTGAGAAAAATAGTTGGTTGTTGAATGTCATTCTCAGGTCATCAAATACTGACAGTCACCAGTCCAAAGCATTGGTAAGTGTTGACCTGGGAATGACTGCTTGTAGTTGTTTTAAATTATTAAAAAAACGCTGGAAACAAGTGGATTTTTTAAAGATTGATTTATGCAAAAATAAGATTAACAGCCTAAATAAGAGGCTAACTGACATGTACACACATATAATAACATGCTAACTCTTCAGAGGCTCCAGATTAACAGCGCAGGGCTCTTCCTCTCAGTGGGTGCTGAAGAGCTCGTCCCTGGGGGCCAGCTTTCGCGCCATTTTTTTCCTCTTCTTTTTCCTTTCTTTGCTTGCCACTGATAAGATTTCATCTTGTTATTTTATAGTGTGTGGGAGCAGCTCTTTTAAAGACTGACATACTGTAGATTCTCTCCCACACTCCTCATCTCGCTCTCTTTTCTTCCTCTCTTTTTTTGTTTCTCTATTCTTTCAGCTCCACACTTGGCATTCCTTGGCTCTCATTCGCACTACGCCACACTGGCTGGCACTCGACCATACATCAGTGAATATCCTGTTTTTACGTTCTCCCCCCTTACTCGGCTGTGTGCCCCATATACAGTTATCCCTCAGTTGTTTCCTCCTTTACAGCTCACATTCACAGGGTGGTGGTGTGTTTTTTTAAACTAAACAATGGGACCATGTAGGCAAGCAGAGTCTCATGTTAAATATTTCTTGCCTACATGAATTTTTATCTTGTAAGAATCATGTCCCACCATCCTTGAGCTGTAAACTCTTAACCACAGCTGATTTCTCTCTGGCTGAGCTCTCTATTAGCTGCTTCTCACCCCACTTTTCTCTATATTAGAGAGCAGTGAGTGCTTTGGAGCCCCAGTAGACACAAAAAGGCACATTAATAAACAACTTCACTGAGCAGACACATCAAAAATGTGCCCACACCCCAGGTCATACTGTTCCGTTTCATTATTTTGCATTCCCGTCCGGATATTTCTGTTATATATTTGTTCAGACGGTATCTTGTTTTACTTTCATTAAAGGGACAATTTGATTTTTTTTGAAGTGGGGTTGCATGAGGTACTTTTCCACCATCAGTGTATTACCTGCAGGAGATGGCAGTCAGTGCAATCCAGTTTGGAGAAGCACCAGGAATACTAGTGTAGGAAGCTAAGCAATGTATGGCTATGGGACAGGGTTGGCAGCAAAATGTGTTTTAGCTACCTAAAAAAATCAATATCACTTTAAATGTAAGCTTTATTTAAAACCTACCTCGCTGTCAAACAGCCTTTTCTGATGGAAAACTGCTGTTATATAAGTCAAGTATCTCTCTCCAAACCAACCAAACTCCATAGACAAAATCAGTAATTTTACCTCATAGAACACAGGAGTTGTTGATCTACCGCTGCCTCGATGTGTTAGTTTGTTTGTGTTATTGTGAGATTTAGGTTTTTAAAATATTAGTTTGAATTCACTGAAGTTACAAAACAGCACAAACGAACTAGCAGATTGAGGCAGTGGAGGACCAGTAACTCCCATGTTTTGCAGGGTAAAAATACTGACTCCAGAAAAGGCTTAGGTGAGGTAAAGCTGTGAAATTATTCTAAATATTGAGTACCCTTGAACTGATGGACTTTTTGAAGTTTCTAAAATACATCTTGCTGCTGACCCTGACCACAGCAGTCCATTGTTCAGCTTCCTACACCAGTACTCCTGCTGCTCCTCCAAACTGGGGATGTGCCAGCTTACATCTGCTGTAGATAGTAGTACCTCGTACAACCTCACTTAAAAAAAAAATCAGAACTATTCCTTTAACATGTCTCCTTGTGTTGTCCAGCCAAAACGTATTCCTGAGAGCAAAAACACGACCTTTTCCACATTTTCGGCTCCTCCTCTCCTCTCCTCTCCTCTCCTCTCCTCTCCATGCTCCATCATCCTCTCCTCTACCTTCTCTGGGTTTCTGGGTTTAAACAGAATGACTTTTTTTTTTTTATTATTTATTTTTCGGGGCCTCATCACCTCATGTGTTTTATATGTATCGCTCCTCCAGCTCCTCCCCCATCTGGCCCTCCCTCTACACTCACACCAGGAGGCAGCTCCACCCTGTCCAAGAAGAGGCCTCCGCCCCCACCTCCTGGACACAAACGCACCCTGTCTGACCCACCCAGCCCGCTCTCTCACAGTCCACACAGTAAAGGGGGCTTAACTGGGGGTGAGACGCAAAGCACACGTTTAAACAGAAGGGCATGACTCCAGCCTGAAGCTCAAATATTATGATGTCCAAAATTGCAGGGTTGTTTTAATAGTCCTCCACTTAAATAAAAAAACATGTTTTTTTGACAAGATAATCTTAAGTCAAGGTCCACTTACTAGTTTTTTCCAGATGTGAGCAACTGAACCAAACTCTAAGAGATGTGGTTTAAATGTCCAGAAAAAGCTTGCAAGAGGACCTTGAGTTGAGACTGTTTTATCAAATATTCCAAAGGTTAAGAATGAATTTTCATGCTCAGATAATTGGAGATGATTTATGGGATTGAGGGTTTTTCACTTCAGAGTTTTGTAGACCAGTGAATATCTTCTTATGTCTCTGTGTGCAATTTGAAAGTATGTTGAATGGTAGAGCTACAGATATTTACAGTTATAACAGTTATTTTTTACTATGGAATAATCAGTTGTTTTGTTTAAATTAAACTGTTAAATCGGAGCAAAAAAATCACAACTTTCATGACAGCTATTTAAAGTCCAAGATTTTAGACATCATAGGAAATTATTCATTTATTTTTACATAAAAAGAAAAGCAGGAAATCCTCACACTTGAAAGGGTGGAACTTTTTGTTTCAAAACATCAAAGCAGTTGCTGATTACTTTTCTGTCGATTAACTGACTGTCATGTCAGCTCTAGTTATGAGTAGAGCTCCTCTTAAATTAGAAACATGAAATTAAACTTTATACATCTTAAAAATGTTTTCAGTGTTAAAAAGAAGAGAGATTGTATCAAACTTCTATCACTCCACACACTATTTAGTTACATATTTCTAAGGTTCACAGCCACGTTGGCAAAAATAAGCACACAAAATAAATTTAAACAACCTAAAATCACCTCAAGCAAGTGTGACTCTTTGTTACTTCCACTGAGCCAGTTTGAGACACGGGGCTGAAAGAAATATCTCATAGGACCTTTAAATTTGATATATGTTCATCATCAACAGTTCAAAACAAAGTGTAAACATTTGTTGGAAAAGTCAACCAGCGTAAGATGTAGGACACACGGCCTGCTGAAATGCAAGGTGGAGAAAAGAGAGCAAAAAAAAAAAAAAACCTGCAAACCCACTAACCTTGACCATCAATCATTCATCTCTAAACAGTTTTACAAGCAGCGTCTCTATTTGTTTAAAATCTGCGGAAAATCTGTGGAGGTGTTGGAATTCTGTGGGTGCAGATTCCGTGTATTAAACACTCAGCTTGATGCTGCGCTCAAATCGTATGTGATGGATGGGTAACATGGGAAGGATTCCCATGTTTATGACTTGGAAGCGTTCACGCCATCTCACATCGCACCACATGGTCACATGAGGTCACATATCAAAATTTAGATATTAACCTGAAAACCAGGTACAAGTCAGAAAGTGATAATTAAGCCAACTTCAATCTGTCATACATGCATCATTAGAAAAGATGCATTTTCCTACTTTTGAGAAGCTATTTGTCTAATAAACCTCCACAAGTTCAGATCAACAGTTTCAAACTGCACAAAGAGACATCAGCGTTAGTTAGAAAACCTTCCTTAAACTCTGGTTGATTTACACTGAAAAGAAAAAAAACACCTCATGAAGACAAAAGAAGACACACCTCAGTCATCTTACCTGCAATCTTGTGTCCCTTATGTCTATAAAGGGGACACTTTTACTGTTTATCGTTTGTCCTCTGTGGTGTTTTGTGCATTCTGTGTCACAGTAACACCCAACCACTAATTAAAAGACGACACTTTATTGCACAACCTCACTTTTCCAAACAACACGGGCTCATGGAAAGCTCAGCCAGATGACGCCTCCCTCATTGTTTTTTTAACCATCACAGCATGTTAATTTATTTCCACATTAATTATTATCAAATTAATCCCCCGGTTAGTGCTCTGTTATGGTGTCGAATAATCTGTTTGTCGTCATCAATGTCAATATTTTAGGAAGCGACTCCACCCCTCCTCCTGTCAGCAAGATGTCTCCTGTTTCCAACAAGTTTGAAGGAATTCCTCAGCAGCAAAGGTACCAAAAAAACAAAAAAACACGGTGAAATTTGAAGTTTAAAGACCAACTTTGGTATTTTCACAAAGTGGACCCTATTCTTCATTTTGTGTCTAAGTGACTAATGGCCAGAGGTATTATAGTTTTGTTTTTGCCATTATAGTTTTTGTTTTTATTTAGCTTTCAATTTTTGTTTTCAATATAGTTTAGTTTTAGTTTGCTGGTTTCAGTTTAGTTTTTACTGTTTAAAAATCTTCCATATTATTTTGTATACGGGGGAAATTGTCAGGGGCAGGATTGAATAAATTCAGAATAGGGATTACAAACTTTCTGAAGGCCTCACAGCCATGTAGACATCCTAGTCTCAATGTACATCTACACAAGTGCCTCCTGTGTTGACAAATTTGACCTAATTGACAGAGACTCTATAATAAAACATTTTCCAGCTGATGAGGTACATGCATCTTCTTAGATCGTGTTTTTCATTTAACGTTATGTGAAAATCTTTTCCCAGCACTACTTCAAGCAACACAAAGTCTACACTTGGTCCAAGGGTTCTTCCCAAACTACCTCAAAAAGGTAAAGTCTCAGTTTTTATTTGAATGTAAGAAGTTGAATTGAAGAAGGTGTTAAGTAACTGTGTGCTGCTCTCTTTAGTGGCATTGCGGAAGATTGACACCATACACCACCCGTCTATGGATAAGTCCAGCCATCCTCCAGAGGTCTTCCAGAAGTCACCACCGGCGACCGACACCCCGCAGAAGGCTCCTCTGGCAGACAGGCCTCAGCTTGGAGACCTGCCCCCCAAACCGCAGCCGTCTGAACTTCCTCCTAAACCAGGAGAACTTCCCCCAAAGCCGCAGCTCTCCGACCTCCCTCCTAAACCCCAGCTGGGAGACCTCCCGCCCAAACCCCAGCTCAAAGACCTGCCTCCCAAGCCTCACCTCGCAGACATCCCCCCCAAACCTGGAACAGCCGAGTCCGCTCCCAGGCCGCCTCCTGGAGAGACGGCGCAGAGGCCTCAGACGCAACCTCCGCCTCCGCCACAAACCCAACCTCAGCCTCAACCGCAGCCGCAGCCTCAAGACTCACCGTCACCTAACCAGCAGGCAAATATAGGAACCCCCTCCCAACAAGCTGCTGAGGACACCAACGGGACCCCAACAGGGACTGCAGAGACACCAGTGCCGCTCCCCAGGAAGATCAATACGGTATGATTTCTTTCACGTGTCCTCAAATACTGTACTTCTAAAGCTGATCCAGAACTCTTGTTCTTCCAGATATTAAATACACTCGGTCGCTGAAGTATTATGTTTTTAGTACAGCTTTAAAGTAAATAAACTTTGTTGTGGATTTTTGGTTTTAAAAATCATTTAATTATTCCATGTCAGTGCTTACTTTCACCTTCTATAGCCTACGATTAATACGCCACTCAAATACTGTGTCACACTGCAGCCGCCTAACAAGAATCTTGACAACTTGTAGAAATCTACTGGTCGCATGGCAAGCAAGTGTCACTGGAATTACATTCCGTTATCATTGCTTGTGCTGTTAGCTGAAGTTAGTGATTCTGGTGGACAGTTTGGGGGTTTAATGTGGAAGTGACAGAAAAGCCACAGCAGAAAAAATACAGGAGAAAAGAAGTTTTCACTAAAAATGTAACTCGACTCTGTTTCTAAATGGCTTCATCTAGATAATCTAATATTAGCAGAAATATCCTGACCAATGACTCAGTCTCAGTGCTACTTAAAACATTTAAATTGCTTATCAGCTATTTAATGTTCAGTTTGTAGCGCTAAAGTTTGTTGTAACATCTTCATCATTTTCTATGTTGATGTTCTGGTATCAAATATCAGTGAGTACGCGAGCGTTATGTAATTTGTTAGCCCCAAAACAGGACCCTTCTCCTTCAGCAGTGTAATCTATATAATAATAATAATATATATCTGATATTGGGTTGGTACTCAGTATAGGCTGGTGATCACAAACAGAACAGAGACTTTGCATTTGAGTTTCATGTGTGACGCTTTTTTTTTTGCCTGGTCTCTTTTTAAACAAATGTATCTGGTCATTTTGGGTAACTAAACGAAAACCGAGAACTTTTTGTTGTCTGTGATAACAGTTTTGCTATTTGTGTATCCAGGGGAAGAGCAAAGCCCGCCGGGTGAAGACGATCTACGACTGCCAGGCTGACAACGATGATGAGCTGACTTTTGTTGAAGGAGAGGTGATCATAGTGACAGGAGAAGAGGACCAGGAGTGGTGGGTGAGTCCGGCTTCACTACTATGCTCTGCAGCTTTCTTCCTTCATTTATTTCAAACTAAACAAAATAAAATAAAAAACAAAAACAAAAAACAGACTTTTAAGGAGCAACATAAATTAACATTTCATGTCCAGAAAGGAGTAGAAAGAAGCACCATGCTTGTCTTGTCCTACCTTTATTATACTAATACTTACTATTCCTGGACCATGTCGAAAGCACAAAAAGCACTGGCTCACACTGAATGCTACATTATGCTCCTTCTCCTCACACGCTCTCTACCCTTTCTACTTACAGATCGGGCACATTGAAGGAGATCCAGAAAGAAAAGGGGTGTTCCCCATGTCTTTTGTGCACATCCTGAGTGACTGACAGCCAGAAAGACTTGCACTACGCCTCTCCCTGCATTGGGAGCTCCTGTAAATAGCAATCATAACACCCCTTGTCACACGACGACAAGCGTCCTAAAGAAAAAAAAAAAACAACGAAGAAGAAGAAGAAACCCAAGAAGGCTCATCTAGCCATGGATGCCTCATCCATGCTGTACAAAGAATGTGTGTATTCTTCCTTTACCAGTATTATCTTAACCCTATAGCACGGCTGTGACGAAGCCACTCTCAAAACCCTAGCACTTACCTAAAAAGTCTATGTTTATGCTGTTACTGTGTATATATGTATGTAAATATATATATTTGTGTGTGAGTGTATATACATGTTTTATTGTACAAAACATGTACCATTGCTCTCTCTACCTGTCAGATCAAGTATCGGGGCGGTAGAGTTTGAATTTTATCTGTATTAATTTTACTGGCCCTCGAGTAATTATCAGCTTATATTTCTGGAAAAAGGACAAATAAGAAGTGGAATGTGAAATAGGTCATGTCACTATTTGTGTCTTGCATCCCTGTTTACCACCATGATTGACTGAAGAGGCAGGAGTCTCCCACTGATCTTCCCGAGGTGAAAAGAAATTCATTAAATGTACTCCTTGTTCTTGCTTGCTTTGTGTGTACACGTATTATTATGGTTGTTTTACAGTATAGAAACCTGCTGCTACTGTGTGGTGGAATATCAAAGCCTGTGGTTCACTGTAGGTCACTAATTTACTCCTTGTTACACTGTTCACTGTACGTATGCTCTGTGTGTGAACTCAAAAAAAAAAAAAAAAGAAACGCCATCTCCACAGTCCTCGGACCATTTCTGTGCATGGTGTAACAATGACTGGAATTGAGTGGAGTGCTGCATTCAAAGACGCTCACCTCAGGGTTTGAAGAGCCACTATTAACCAAGCAGGACTACACAATCCTGTTGTTAAAGCCACTATTAATGACAAGTACGGGGAACTCAAGAGGACATCTTAGCAATAACTTTGATTTTCTGACAGGCTTAGAAGTTTCACATTAACCTGTGTTCACACTTCAGTGTCTTGTAAAACCTCATGAGCTTGAAGTTTTGTTTTTGTTTTTTTAAGTTTGAGTCATGTAATATCATTCCATGTTACTGGATCTCAGTACATTTCCAGGTTTGCCGCCTGCGAGCCAGAGATGTCTTTTAGAGAAGTGGACTTTGTAAAAAGGCCGGAGAGCTTGATGTATTTTCACCCAGTCCTCACTGACTTGCAGTTCTTCCCATGTTAAGGAACAAACCCATCAACCCATTGTATCATTAAAAGTGCTGTACTTCAACACACTGACTCTGCTGTTTTGCTTTACTGCGTTTATGACATGCGGTTTGCAGATCTGTTTGCCTCCCCCTGGAATTTCAAAACTCTGGCATTAGAGGAGAAAGTGCATTTCTAAGCAGCTTATTGAAAGTACTGTTAGACTCAAGATACAAGTAGACATTTTAAAAAAACGTGCTTATTCACATTCTGGAGGAGATTTACTGTATCTTATACAGGATCAATACCCCTCCTGTGTTAAACAAAGGCTAGCAGTGGTTTATAATTTTAAGTTTGCCACTTCTATACTCCACCATATAAATGAGTTTGTTCTATAATTTATTTCTTTAAACAATCCCAACAAATCAGAGGAAACTATGGCATAATCTTATTTTACAACCTTATAAATGATAAATAAAATGTTTCCTTGTATCCACAAAGGGTAAATTGTACTTTAGGCCACTACATTAATTTTACAGCCATAGTCAGTGGTTAGCTTTTAGATTTTACACTTCTTAGTAATGTGAAATATAAGATTAGAAAGATATTAAGATGTATTTAAAATATTTGCACATGTCAACAAATACCAATGCAGGGAGAGCCAGTTGACTATTAATGGGTGACACATGCTTAACTGTCAGAAGAAAGATTTAGCTATTGAGATGCAGTTGATTTGAACATAATATAAATCTCAATTTTATCAGTTTAAATGAATCAATATGAAAATTTCATGGACACTATTTGGAAACCACTGAATGAAAGCTACCAACAGTACATAAAATTATGAAAAGATCAGATAAACACTGACAGGTCATTCTGCATAATGAGTACTTTGATACTGTACATACATTTTGTGCCAACAGCTTTCAACACTCAGTGCTACTTTGTACTTAATTTTGAATGCATAACTTTCTCTTGCCATGGAGTATGGTAGTTTTAAAGTATGACACTGCCACTAAATACTTTATCCCACCACTGCCTATCTGTCAGTTTACATTAGTTAAGGGTGCTAGCTGCAGCCCTTACCTTAAAAACTGGAAATAAACCCAGCTCTGTTCAGGTATAACAAAATATACACAACAGTACACCTAACAGCTCAACATTAAATGTTATGTTTATTTAACCCAAACAGTGTAAAACAAGTTGAGGTTTTATGGGGAGGTTAATGTAGACAGTCTTCAGCATGGAGAAAAAAATTTAAACCAAGTGTTCAGCCTTAGACAGGTTTGTCTAATTGGAACTGTTTGACATTATGGGAAATAATGTGTGCAGAAACTAAATGAAGCAGCTTGTTAGCTTGCAGTGTTAGCAAAGCTATCAAAGGCACTGAAAGCACTTCTAACTTTATACATTACTGTTAACATTTGAGACAAAGTTTCAAGACAAGTGCTCTTTCCAAAAACGCATTTAATTCTGTTATCAAGTCACATTTTAACCAAAATGTCACGATCCAATTCTATAGCTTCTTTTGGATTTGACAAACACAGGAATAATCACTTTTAAGATCAACATAAATACTTTGTGTCACAACACAAATTTCACCTTACCAAATAAAACCGTTCACAAAAAGCAGTCATACCAGAAAACTGGTAAACAAAAACTTATTTACACACTTGGGCTTTAAGTTTCATTCCTTGGTCCTTCTCCACAGACTTGATGACACCAACAGCGACCGTCTGCTTCAGGTCTCTTGCTGCAAAGCGTCCTGAAAAACACAAAAGTTAACTTTACAACACTGCAGAAGTCAACATGGGTGAGATCTTGCACATGAAGAAATTTAGACTCAAGTCGACTGACAACATACCTAAAGGAGGGTATGTGAAGAAGCTCTCCACACACATGGGTTTGATGGGAACCAGTTTGACTGTAGCAGCGTCTCCAGACATCAGGATCTGCGGATGGTCCTCCAGCTTCTTGCCTGTGCGGCGGTCAAGCTTCTCCCTCAGCTCAGCAAACCTGCAGGTCACATGGGCGGTGTGGCAGTCCAGGACGGGAGAGTAACCTGCTTTGACCTTCCCTGGATGGTTCAGGATGATCACCTAAAGACAGGGGGGGGGGGGGGGGGGGCATCAGTACAAGGGGTAACCACAAATTTCCAAGACTCCATTTTAGCTATTGCATTGAATCAACCTGAGCTTCAAAGCTGTTGACATCTGATGGAGGATCCTGTTGGGCGTTGCCAGCCACATCCCCACGCCGCAGGTTCTTGACCGCCACGTTCTTGATGTTGAAGCCAACATTGTGTCCTGGCAGAGCCGTCTGCAGCCCCTGGTGGTGCATCTCGATGGACTTCACCTCGGCAGTGAGCTTGGCGGGTGAGAACATCAGGGTCATGCCCGGTTTGAGGACCCCAGTCTCAATCTTACCCACCGGCACGGTCCCAACTCCTGAAAGGACAAAGAACATTTCACATCAGTTTTATCTGTTAAAAGTTTAAAGTCAGTTTTATCAGCCAACAAACTATTCTTCCACCATTAATCCCTCTGCTGTACACCTGTACCTCATTTTCTTGATTGGAGCCAATTCTCAGGCTCGCAAACAAGACATTAAAATGACAAGGTAGTGATTAAAATCTACTTTGAGTGCCATTTCTAACCTCCAATTTTGTAGACATCCTGCAGAGGTAATCGTAGGGGCTTGTTGATGGTGCGCACTGGCGGTTGAATGGAGTCCAGGACTTCTAGTAGAGTTCTTCCACTCACATTGCCCTCCCGTCTTCTGGCCTTCCAGCCCTGGAACCAGGGCATCTGTAGAAAAGACATTACTTTTGTTCAAGATGTTGGATGCCCTTACCCTTTGACATATGCATACATGTATTCAGTCAATGGTCCTTTGCATGTTTCCCAACCCGGGTCCTTGGAACAATCTTGCCCTGCATGTTTTAGGGTTCTGTCTAGAAGGAAATGCCATGTTTATTCTTTGCATGTTGTACAAACTAATATTTTATAATGTGACAATGCTGTGATTAAGATCTGGGTAGGTCTAGAGTCAGAAAACTGTTAGGGTTAGAGACAGATCATGATTTGGGTTAAAATGATGCTGTTCCTTCTAGACAACCATGTTTTAGGGGTTTCTCTGCTCAGACACCTGATTCTGATGAGCAGGTTGTTATCAGGCTTCTAAAGAGGTTTGATGGCAAACTGATCATTTGAACCAGGTGTGCTGGTGAGGGAAACTCCTAAAATATGCAGGACAGTGCAACAGCAGATGTTTTAACTCTGAAATCATCATTACCTTCTGAGTTGCGGTGATCATGTTCTCCCCAGTCCAGCCAGAGATTGGAACGAAGGGGACGGTCGCCGGGTCGTAGCCGATCTTCTTGAGGAAGCCGCTCACACCCCGCGCCACTTCGTCAAAGCGTTTCTGGCTGTAAGGCGGTTCAGTTAGGTCCATCTTGTTCACACAGACAATTATCTGCTTGACACCCAGAGTGTAAGCCAGTAAGGCGTGCTCTCTGGTCTGACCACTCCTTGAAACACCGGCTTCAAACTCTCCTTTGGCTGCAGAGACCACCAGGAGGGCAACATCTGCCTGAAATGGCATTAAATATGAAAAATAAGACACTTAAGCACACAGAAAATGATCCTCTTCCATGCAGCTTACCTGTGAAGTTCCTGTGATCATGTTTTTAATGAAGTCACGGTGGCCAGGAGCATCAATTATTGTCATGGTGTATTTTTGAGTGTTAAACTTCAGCAGCGAGATATCAATGGTGATTCCTCGCTCCCGCTCAGCCTTCAGCTTGTCCAACACCCAGGCAAATTTGAAGGAACTCTTCCCCATCTATAAAAGCAAGTGAAACAACTTAAACATTAAAAAAGAACATGTCAAAGTGTTTCATAGCAGGTTTTTCCCCTCACCTGTGCTGCAGCTTTCTCAAACTTCTCCAGTCTCCTCTGGTCGATGCCACCGCACTTGTAGACCAGGTGGCCGGTGGTGGTCGACTTTCCGCTGTCGACATGACCGATAATCACCACATTAACGTGAGTCTTCTCCTTTCCCATGGCTGAAGGTGGGTCTCACTAACCAAACAAGCCAACTGTACGCGTCTGGGATGAAATAATCACACCCACTCTTCCAGATTGTTCTATTAAATGGATCTGACCTGCTGCTGGGGAGTGACTTTATAAGCTCCACTTCATCATTAAACACAGGTGCGCTGCTTAATTAAGCTTAATTAGCAGCTGGTGCCTGTTTGGTAAAAGCTAAACTGAGCTGAATATGTGACTCTTTTAAATAGTAAAGTAGTCCAGTCAGCGAGAAAATTAAATGCTAAAGGAATTCCCCAAAAATGTTTTTTTTTTTTTTTTTGTGAACAGCAGAGAGTGAGGAGGATTAAATAAATGCTTCAGCTTGATCTTTTATCGATGTACAACAACAGGCAGTTTGAGACAGTTGCCCTTGCCTGCAGCTATGCATCACCTAATGATTTGATATTACAACCTGGTGTATCATTTGGAGATGGCAATCTTTGAAGAGCCTTAATAAACTATTATAGGCCACAAAGCATAAAAGGAAAACCACGGCCAGGCAATAAACTTGTTTTAATATTAAAGAGACTGCTGATTGTAAAAGTTAAAATGTGTTCATGTGCCTATAAAATAGTAAAATGAGGAGCTAAATAAAGATAAGCCCTGTCATCGCTGACAGAGAAAACTTTATTTTTTAACTTTCTAAATTTAGAAAGCTTGCTTGTGGTTTAGTTAATGTTTACATGAGTTAAACAATGCTCTTGTTAAGTCTAATGATAAGATGCATATGAAGCTGGGTTACTTATTAATTTATGTGCCCATGCACTGCATGAAATTTTAATTGTGACATGACCATGAATTGATCTTAAGCCTTTTCTGATGTAAAGAAAAATTAGTTTATAAAAAATATTGCTTTTAGCATTGAAAGTTCACTTTGTATAAGGGCCACTACCCTTAAATAAATACACCATTTATCTTTTTACAACATCAGAAACTACAAAGGTATTAGATAAACTTTAAGTCCAACTTTAAGTGAACAGTTGTGGGTCAGTTCAAAGAGACATGGCTGCAAACTGCGCCAAAACATGCAAACTGTTTCCTTGTTTCATAGAATAGGTTTCTTGTGGCCTGGTGGCTCGGTTGGTGGAGTATGTGCCTCACATGCTGAGGCTGTGGGTTTGACTCCTGCTTGCTGCCCTTTGCTGTGTGTTATTCCCCCGCTCTGCCGCCCCCTTTCCTGCCCTCGCTTCAGCTGTTCTATCAAAATAAAAGCATAACACCCCACAAACATTAGAAGAATGCAGTTCTTTTGCCACGTTTTTAAAACTTTTGTTCTTATCATACGTGCAATAAGCCCATCGTCACCAGAAAAATGTGCAAATTTATCCAAGAGCAAACAACCTGAATAATGACTTGCATAACAAACTCTGCTGCTGTAGCAAAAGTATGTATGTTTTTGAGCCCTGCTAGTTTGCTTTGAAAACTCATGTATCAAAGTGCTGACTGCAAGGAATCATTCTCTGAACTGGCATTCAATCTAGTATAACCAGTGTTTGTGTTTCTGCTAGACTAGTGCCAGTAATACCCTGACATAATCAATTAAAGTGATCAGGCTAAAGTACCATATTCATTAAGATTTTTCCAAAGTCATGTACATTCAGTGGTGGAATCCAACTAAGTCAATTTACTCAAGTACTGTACTTAAGTACAAGTGTAAGGCACTTGTACTTTTAGTACTTTTTACTTCACTACATTTATTTGACAGTTTTCATTACTAGGTATTTACATTTAATTTTTTGCACACAAAACATGCTAAAATACAAGTCCAAGTCACAAGTCCAATGTAAATTATTAACACAATTAATTGTTCTTAAATGTCTTGTTTTGTCCCCAACTCAAAAATTGTCAGTTTACTGTCAGAGAGGAATTAAGAAACCAGACCTCATTTTTTTAAATAAAAAAATGACTCAATTAATTGATTATAAAATTAGATGCAGATTAATTTACTAGATTAATAGTTGCATCTCTAAGTGTTTTATGTTTGTGGTTTGTGCGCAATTCACTGATTGATTTAAAGACAAAAAATGGTGAAGTTTCCTCACAGTGAAACATTTTTTCTCTAGAGGCCATGATAATGAATATTCCTTTGTGTATCCAGATTACATAATCCCATTACATGTAATTAGTTACTCCCCAAGCCTGGATGCAAGACCGTGCATAGGATTTATTTTACAATAATGACCTGTACATTATGCCTCACCACAAGTACTTTTTACTTTTAGTCCAAGTGCACTTTCCCAATTATACTTACATACTTTTACTTGCATTTTCAATGCAGGAAATTTTACTTGCAACGGAGTGTTTTTACAGTGGCACAAGGACCTTTACCTGAGTAAAATACATTTCCTCCACCACTGTGTAAACTGAGTAGTTAAAAGTGACTCTGGGGTCAAAGTAGAGGGTCAAACAGCACATTAGCGCCACCTAGAGGTGCTTGTTTGGGGTTTCTACTAACTCCTTCCTCGAAGACACTTCGGTATAATTTTCAGAACTGTACAAATGATCTACCTAACGGTTATAAATCCTAATTAAAGCCGCGGTGAGACATATTAATAGTCCAGGTCAGCGGTAGTAATCCGGTGGAAGTGACCGTTGAAACTCGCCAGCGGGTCTGTGCTAACCGGGCGGGGTCTATGCTCAGTCGCACGAGGAAGGTGTGCAACTCCCCTTTCCGCGCTCAGAGGAGGGTCAAACCGAGCTCCCCCTCTCCGTTTGACGGTCACAATGACGCTCAATAACTAACCCGGAAACAGCAACAGCAGCAAATCGCTTTTCTTCTCCTTTCAGCCCGGACCGCTGGCTTCTAGCGTGGTATCCAGACGTCGACTCCCGTGTTTCTCAACGAGCATCAAGGTAAAAGACAGAAAATCGCTACTTTATCTCGCCTTTTAATGTCCTCTCAACTAACCGCCTCAACCGTCCACCGGTTGCCATTCAGTCTGGCTTGTTTTAAGTGTTTAATTTTGTTCCATTGTGGCAAAAAAAAATAAAAAATAAATAATGATGAATCATAAACGTGTCCGGCGACATCAAACCCACGTATCGTGAAGTTAGTGAAAATTTTTAATAGTGTGAAATACGTGTTTGTGCTTTGAGGTTAACACACTCGATGCACCGTTAACTTCCCCTTTTCAGAGGAACAACGGTAGGTTCCTCAAGGTAGACGTTAGGCTACACTGCGAGCTACATTTTTCCTTTATTTGGCCACAGGCAGTGAATGTTGCACGCTTGACCCATATATCACTACAGCCAGGTTTATCAGCCGTGTTTGGCCTCATCTACACCACAGGGAGAGCCAGGTAATCTACACAGTTAGAAACTAACTGACCGTGTGGCTTTTTGGATTAAGACTGCTCGCTTACAGGCAGTAAATGATGCATCATTAAAGCTGCATTAAAGGAAATGCACACACTGACAGCTGGGACATGGTGAGAGCTGGTTTGTCTTTGACTAATTTCATTCTGCAGAAGGCGTGATAGAAGATTTTGTCACTTGTTTCCACACTGAAGTTACCATAATGTAAAAACACAGAAATAAAAAGCTTACATTAGCAAAAGTATAGAGGAACTATCAGCAGAATATATCACTGTTATATTGATTATGTTTATTGATGCACAAAGATCCAAGTAGCAACATGTTGTTGCACATCCTGTCTGAGGTCATTTTAAATTTTGATATAGTTACTGGGTAGCTTCAGAAACTGTATAATAATGCATCAGGGTTTATATGCTTGTTATAGTGGTAAAACAAAATGTAGTGGCACAAAAATTGCAATATTTCCCTCTGAAATGTAGCATAAAGTTGCATGATTTGGAGTTACTCAAGACCATTTACTTCAGAATTCTTTTTAGCACAGCACTTGAGGAAATGTACTTAGTTACGTTTCACCACAGGTTGACTGACAAACTTGTCACTTTTATTTCTTTTGAAAAAAAACCTCAACGGGTGGAGTTGCTTTTCTTAAGGTGTTCTCTTTGCACCAGTTGTCTGCACAGCTCAAGCGTAGCGTGGAAGATAATGTGCTCTCCTTTCCGCCCAGTCTCTGAGTCGGTCCTGAAAGTGGAAGTGAAACGTCCAGAAATCCGGATTTGATGGCAAGTGCAACTCTATTGTGGTTGTGATGCAACGTCTGTTAAATTTGTCTCAAAGGTCCCACGGTCTTTGCGTGTGCAAAGTGTGCCAGTGTTTATTTAAATGATTCCTTGAGAGGAGAACGTTCAGGTGTAATTCAAGTTCAGAAGTGTACACCCAGACTTTCACCTTCTTTTAGTGATATGCTGCACTTTTTTGTGTCAGTAAACAATTTACTACAAGCAAGTGCAAAAAGGTCTCAGTCCTTCATGACAAACCCAGTTCTGCTGTGCAAAATAACATGCCTCCAGGTTATTTGACTTATCCTCTTTTGCAATTTTTCTTCCTCATATCTGCCTTTCTCATTTTCAGAAACAGAAGTATCACCTTTCTCTCTATGTTCAGTCACTTTCTTCAATAGATGGACACAACTTTCTGTTCTCACAGCTCCAGTCAGTGTAGATGTGTACATATTAGCTGGAAAAGACATGACAAATACCTGACTACTTGTGCCACAGTTGTATGACTGTGAGACATGGTGCAACTTGTTGTGCCATGTCTCATACTCTCGCTGCAGTGGTGTGGACAGATGGGATAGAAGATGAGTGACTTTTGAAGCAGTTCAGAACTTCTAGTTTAGAGCTTATTCTTTCTTATATTGATTTGTGCTGCATGTAGAAGTTGCAGCAACAGTTACAAAGATTGCAGAAGTGAGGGGAACGAATACTTGCGACAAGAAAGTGAAATCTGTTGTTGAGCATAACCAGTGGGAAAATTATCTCACAACAACCTTGGCTTGTGAAACAAGCATGAAATGAGAATATGGCTCATTTGGCACAATGTATTACCTTATAAATCCCAGCCAGATGCAGGCAGAGGCATGCAGGTGCATGTAGGCATGGCCTTGCTTACAAATTTAACATTTATTGGATGCTGTGCAGCAGCATTGTCATACAAAGCAAACACTGGAAGCTACCCAGAGCAAGTTTTATAATAATAAACTTTATTTATACAATGATTAAGTTACAAAGTGTGTTACATGATTGAACCAGGATTAAAACATTTAAGGAGTGAGGCAAATGATGTTACGCAATTAAACTAGTACATAGATAAAATGGAATAAAATCCTCCAGCAATCAAGATGAATACTATTAATAAAACAGATAATTTGCATGTTATTTAGTCATAATCTCTCTGTGTCCTTGTCATAAAGTCATACAGCTTTAGTTTTTTCTCTGAGAGGATATTGTTGACATTAGACAGGACTTTTGTCAGTGCTGTGCATCAGTTTTTACATTATGGGTGCTCAAATAACAACAGAGACAGAGATGCGTGGGATATGATCAAAATGGTCTCAGTTTTGCTAATATATCACAGATAAATTCAGCCAAATTTTCAATTAAACTATCTCTCATGTTGACCCACTGGGACATTTAGTAGGAGCCACTGAACCTGTTAACCCTTTGAGGAAGCCCATGTGGGAAGATTTTCCACATACCTTCTCAAGCAAATGTATTTTCTAGTTGGGACAACTGCAGACAGTTTAGCTGCGGTGATAACACGGGGGTAGAGTGAGTGTAATGGTAGTTAATTTTAATTATTAATCATTGTTCCAGGAGTCCTCCCGCTCCCAAGGACCGTCTCGGCAGAGCTGCTCAGATGTTTTCATGTCACAGACTTGCAAACAGGCCTTCATTTATCATTTCAGCGGAAAGATTTGGGTTATTTTTCTGAGACTAAATGAGAGTAAAACAATTTTTGGACATTATCTCAGACAGTTTCTTGTGAATCAATCGCTGACTTCACTGGAATGCCACAAAGTCGGCAAGGGGTCCAGACGACACCTCTTGGCGACCCACTCCCCTTCAACACGCCCAGTGTCACTGAGCTGCTGGCCTCAGGTTGGGTTACAGCAGTTATTCTTGGTATGAGGTTCATGCAGGAAGTCGATCCACTCACACATAAACGTCCCATCTTCTTGAGCCATTGTTGTAACATGTTCAGTTAATGTATCATTGTGTGGTTTTACTGTATTGTTGTGACACTTAAGGCAGCCAACATGTGTTTATTTACTATACAGTGAGTGCCACTAAGACTTTAATACTCTACTAGAAACATATTGACTAGAGTGAGAATGGATGAGTGACCCAGTTATATTCCTCAAGCTTTGACTATGTTTTTATTGCTTTTATCTAGTGTTCCTGTCAGTTGTTTTTGTGGTTTTTGTGATCTGTGCTGGGTGGACACAATAACATGAGCGCTTGTGAAATGTAATGCAATGCAATCCACAGAAGTTTCCGAAAATAACAGCGACCAACACCTCTCTGACACGGCCCCCACCAAAACTATATTTAAAAGATTTACACATCCTTTCACAGGGCTGTTTGCACCATTTTGTCAGTGTTTACATTATTGTGTCCACCCCCTACATGCTGCGTGTTCAGTCAGGTGCTGCTGCTGTCTTAGTTTTCATGCAGAATGGAGCTGTATTGATTCCTGTCTCTGGCATAATGTTGTTTGGTCAGTTATTTGGATTAACTTCCTCTAAGTGATTTGGCCTGTTCAGCATTCTGCTTTAACACCATCATCATGAGACGACTTAATCTGGCAGAGTTGGTGACTTCAGCATCATTCGGCGTCCACATCACTTTCTCTTGTTGTTTAAAAATCTGGTTTTATAAGCACTTGACTTACAGCTACACTGCTTTGTTTAGTGTGGTGGGAATTGTGCCATTTGAGAGCCACTACTGAGTACACATAAATCTCCTCCTTCCATCACTACTGCATGTCTGCTCTTGTCCAGAAGCAGATCATAGTTGAAATGATGACACACTTGAGTCACTCAGTAGGAAAGACTGACTGTCTTTGCCCCCTTCTGAGTAGCATTCCCTGTTTCTGCACACAGCTGAATTATTAGAGAGCTGATCTCACCATGTCTTGCTTTAATTACCTACAGTTTGCTTGAAAGGTTTTACATGTTTAAAAGCACAGTATGTTGTTTCTGTTGCTAGGGGTCTCTTACTCAAACAAAATAAACAAACAAACAAACAAACAAACAAAAAGACATAGTTTGATGTTGTAAAATATATTTTTTTACATTAAATTATGGAAAGTAGTATTGATAACTGTGTCACTATCAATAAGCCTGTCTGTGTCTGATACTTTTAATTTCAAAAATCTAAATCAAAGCCAGAATCAGTGGTGTTTTTTTCCCTTTCCACTCCTTGTGATGTCCAGCGTGTCCAAAGAAAACACAAAACTTAGAAGACAGCACAACGTAGCTTACAGGCCACTGAATCGTACTTGATACCTGTAAACCGTCCTTTTAAAGAAGAAAGTGAAAATGTAAATGAAAGTTACCAGAACAGGAAACCAGTGAATGGTTGAGCTTTACAAATCAGGACTCAGTAGTCTAAAAATGGCACAACTGTCGATGCAAAAAATGTTTAACTTGAAGTTGAATTCTAATCCAGACCTTTTAAAATATGAAGTCAAATCATATTGTAGAGAATCATGACACCTCTACATAAGCAGTATTGATAAAGTCCTAACAACACCTGCCTGACTACAGGTGGCAAAGGGGATATGACACCATTGACAGGTGACCAAATGAGATGCACCATCTGCACCACCACCTTTATTATTAAATATAATAAAGGTAATAAAATGTGCATATTTCTCTGGGTTTGAGCAATGTTGAAAACATTTTGGATAATGTAAGTACACAGCTCACCAAAATATATAACATAGATCTAGTTCTTTTTACATTTTTAATGTGGAAATGTTACATATTATACCTTTCATGGCTGCCTGTGTTTATTGAGTCTGGATATGAAGAGGCATCGAGTGCTTTTGCATCGTTCCTGCTGTTAGGTCCACAAACAGATTTCTATCAGAGTTTGTTGATTATCACACACCGACTGTTTTGCTGTTAACTGAGCAGAGAAATATGTTCTGGAGCTGTGGAGGTCCTAGCTGTGGTGGTTTGTGTGTGTAGCCTTTGGCGGCAGCGAGTAATGTACTTTTGATGTGCGCCTCTGATGTGTCTGAGTCAGTATGTGTGCCACTTTCTGATGTGCAGCTCTGGCTGTGCTGCTAGACTCGAGCATTCCTCTCAACTTTCTCACATCCGTCCTGTGATGTTGGCTTATCTGAAGCCCTGAGCGTGCACATAATGAGAAGAGAGAGCAATCTCATATCTGTTTTTCTCTCCTGAAGGCAGGCCAATCCGAGGGCCTCCAACAGGATGCTTTCATTTGTTGCTCTCTGTGTGCAGCAGCAGTGTCTTTAGAGTAATGCGGCAAAAAAGGCAAAGTGGACTTTGCATTGAATCTCTCAACATAATGCTATAAATAACATGGCCCACTCAAAAGGAAAAAAAGCTGTCACTGTGTGTGCCCCTGCCCCCACACCTTTCACACATGCACAGAAAAGAAAACCCCTCCAGGCTCAGTTTTGAGAAAATCTACAGTAGAGATGGCAGAGATTGCTGCAGGATTTTCTCCTCCAACAGCCACTGAAATACTTTGATTGCCCTGCTGTATTACAAAAAAAATTCTCATCATATCAAACCATAAAAAGAAAAAAAATCTTTTCTTCTCTGGTGGTGGTGACAGTGATTTTATTACCGAATGTTAAAGCAGGCAGGCATGAGATCCTCATGTGGCCGCCTACATGTCAGTGGACACACAGAGCAGGGGAGTTGCCACAGATGGCAGATCAGCATGCTAGAAATTCAGTTTTTGCATGAAACCATTGCCGTGCTGCCCCCGCACCAATCCTTCATGCTCACATAGTGTTAAAACTGTTAAACAAAGCTGTCCTACTTTTTATCCAAACTGCCTGCCTGAGCATTAATTAAACGTCCACAGATTTTGAAAAAACTGCTCACATGATCCCATCCTGATAAGTCACATAGGCCCTTTTTTTTTTACCTAGTTCCTTATATTGTGATATTTATTTTGATGATGCTTTTTGTTTTGTCATGGTAACATTGCTCTTTTGGTCAAAGCTTTAGAAATCTGTAGCAAAGGAGGAGATATACACTTTTACATTGTTTGACTGACATTGCAGTTGCAATATTAGAGGTAATGATGAATTTTTACATCATTATTCTTATCTGTACCAAATGAAGGTGTTTTTTTTTTTTTGTCTGTTGAATCTGATGTGTTGGACAGGACATCTCTGCCTCATGACATTCATTTAAAAATTTTTTTTTTACACATTTTGCCTTTAACAAATATTGCACCTCCTGTAATCTGAAAATTGCAAAAAGCCATATTGCAAGATTGATAACATTTCAATCAATTGTGCAGCCCTGTTGTGTCTATACTGTATAATAGACGTGTAAGAAAATATCAGTATTTTCTTATACAACATTATAGTTTATGATACTGTATCGATTCTCAGAAACACTGTATTGTGATGAAAATGGCTGGTAGATTTGTTAGACGCAAAATAATAATTTACTATAGAGTGGCTAGTGAATATCTATCTGTCAGTGGCTGGTAGAAATAGTTAATTTCCCACCCTGTTCGTGATACATGCAAAGATTTATGGCAGGCATTAATTTTGTGTTGGGTTTAAAACCCTGATCATCTCTAGTGGTGACATCATTTGGTCAAAACTGTCCAGGACTTTGGTTTATGATGAAATAATTACATTTCTTTCAGCCACAGCTGTTCTCTGTGTTCAATTCTGATAAGAACACATTAGCATGCTAATGTTACAATAAGAAGGTGAACATATCAAACATATCTCCCTCACCTGCTTCTTACAGGATGTAAAAGGATAAAGATGGCTGTAATACTTGAGTCAAACTTGTGTGCTGCAGGGTTTGCTTGCATGATTGATTGTAATTGCTCGCCACCGTTTCTGAATCTAGCTGAGATGAATGAGCTCTCAACAAGACATTTGTTTTGACATTTCAATTTGAGGATTTCCAGTTCATGTAACCGATCTGTGGAGGTTTTCTTAATGAAATGAGGCTCGGCTCGACTCTGTGGGCTTCAGTAAATTCAGCAGCAGTCGATATCCCTCCTCAGCCCTCGTCGCTCACTCACCAGTAGGAAATGGGGAATGCAAGTTGTCATGGTAACTTAAGCATTAATCAAAGTTTTATTCAGTGATGTTGAAATTTTTTTTGTCAGTTGGTAGATTTACCAGACATACAGTAAGCTTCTCTACTGTATAGTCTACACTGAGAACAACACAGGATATTTTTTAAACACTTTTGTCTTTTCATCTATTAGTTTTGTCTTCAGTAGTTTTCGAGAAACATAAATGATACTTAATTATATCAAGACACAAGCATGTATTAATAATAACACATTTTAAAAAACAAGCAAGACAAAATAAATATAAAGGCATCAATATTGCAACAAGCAGAAATATACAATATTTATGAAACAAGTTGTACTATTACAAATAAAGATACAATAAAAAAATCAGTATATAGAAATCGTTATAAAAAATAAAAATGTTTCTACTGCAACAAGTAATCAGCAACATCCAACTTCATTGCACCATACAGTCAACATAAACAAAACTGAATAATTAACCAATGGAAAATGGAAAAACAAACTAGTCTTTTTGGCTAGTTGAGGAAACTGGCAGCACACGTGGCAGTACATTTCATCCTTAGATGTGTTCTAACCACCTAAATGCCTGTTTTCATTCACTCCCTCCCTCATTACTGTTATGTTTTTTTAATGGGCTGCTTTTTGTGTTACATCAGCAGTTTGAGGAGGCTTAGTAAACCCATACGTCAGTAGCCCACGCATATCAGTAGCTAGCCACAGACGAGTCCTGTTTATGTTGAATGTTGAACTAAAAGGCATAAAGGAATTGGATGTTTGTGTAACTGCACAGAGATAAAACTTGGTAGCCACAGGGGGCCACCCACATGAAATTTGGTGGCCACGGAGTAACTTTTTGTGGCCATGGAACCCTGTGTATTTAATTTAACTCTCAGGTGTGTCTATGATTTTGTCCACCCCATTTATGCCAAAGAAGATGGACCAAATAAGCTGACAATTGAGCATATATTATGTATGTGCGTGACAAATGGACATGCTCCACATATAGATCCTATTGATTACCTCAGTGGCCTGCAGTCTGCAGTCAGACTCAGTACATGTTTTGCTGTCTGTGGCACACGCCGTTTACAGCAGGCCCACACATGTTGTTAGTCCACATGTATTGACTCCTTCATGTGGTGGAGGAAATTAAAACCAAAGAAAAATTTCCTTGGTACGTTGCAAACGTTGATTGCTGCTACAAACTGAAGATGTGAAAGCACAGCCCTCTTAATAAGATAATTGTAGAAAATGTTGCAGCCTCATAAAACAGTTCTTGTACACAAAACATTTAAATCCATTTCTGGTATGTAGCTACTGTACACTTCACTGGAAGTGACAAATCAAAACAAGGAAATATTTGTTTGAAACAGCAGGAAGTGAGAGTTCGGTTGAGAGAGAAGTACATGGAGTTTGTTTTATTGCCTCTTATCCAGAGGGAATGAAGCAATATCAGACCAGCGACGTTGGTAAATATGAGCAGGCTGCTGTGTAGTTTACTCAAGTTTTTTTTTTATGTGACTTTAAGGGTATTGAATTTCTCAAAACTTAACTTACTGCCATTACTCATCTCATCCCATGACTCCATCCTTATTTGAATGACTTCTTTCAAGTTTTTGTTAGGACAGACAGCTCCTCACGTGACGAGTGGATGCCTCCGAGCTAATTAAAACACAAAACACTGATCCCCCACAGTGGCACTTACTGGGCTGGAGTTCCCCCCCCCCCCCCCTCAGTTAAATTGTTTGCTTGAAGGGATGAGTAAATCACTACATGCACAGAATGATCTCATCATGTGGGTCTTTTCCCACAGAGCACTGAGGTGAATGACGGTATCCCTATATACAGCATGAGCCACAGATCTGACCAGCACAATAATGGCTTGAATAGCACAGACTGATGTTTGTCATTGACCACAGGCTTGTTAATAAGAAATATTTATAGGAGATTCTGGAAAGCTATAAAGATGTAGGGCTCAGGTAGCCTCAGATTTACTATCTCAGTTACAAAACTAGCCACGTTGTGTCTAGAAGGGAACTCGAGATCTGCACAAGTGTGAGTGATCATTTTAACTCAAATCATGAGCTTTCCCCAACCCTAACCAAGTTGTATCTGTCCCTAAACTTACCGTAGTTAAAATCTAACTACAGCATTGTCAAATATTATAAAACGTAATTAGTTCATATAAGGTGTACAGTGAAGAAAAGATTCCCCTCTAGACGCTACCCAGTGGTAGTGGGTCAGTTAGTTATAGGGCCAACTATCAAGAACTAATCACAAATAAGAATTTATTCCAAACTTCCTGCACAAATTGCACGCACACGGGTTTCAAATTCAACTCTATACTGCAAGCACCTACTGTATATCGATTTGGCTATATGTGCACCTGTAAACAAGCGAGGTGAATGCATGCATGTCTTCCATCTCTAAATTGTGTCTAACATTACTCCCAGTTAACCCACTCAGCTGTTACTAAGACTAGACTAGCAAGTAATGGCACAAATTGTGTGAGTCTTTTAACTGTGTTACAAAACATTTTACAAGGATGGGATGCTCTATCATTATAGTAAAGCAGCCTAAGTAAACCCCCAAAATAAAAAAGAAAAACGGGACATGTTTGTTATTTTAATGCTCATGAATAATCTTGGTTGACTTTGTGGAGATATTTTCATACAGAAACACACCATAGTTTGTTCTGCTTCCTCAAATGCTAATGCACTGCTCCACATACTTTAGGCCTGATTGTAACCCCTGTAACCTCATGTGCTCATTCAAGGGATAATTTAGCCTTATGTCGTGGCCCCCAGCTGTAGGCATGATGCATAGCTGACTCCCGTGATGCCCTGCCACAGATGTCACCCAGAATGTCCCCTGTGACATGTCAGCTCTACTGGATTAGATCTCGCGGTCAGTTAGCATGAAGGAAAGCCTCGGTTGAATGAGAAGAGAGACATCTACACCGCTGGTTTTCAGGTTCACAAGAATGTTCCTTTTTTCAGCATCTAGTCGACCTCTTGCTTTTATTTTCGTACTTTGCCCTTTTCACAGTGTCTTATTCGATCACCTATCGCTCCCACAGCTCTAGCACTCTTGCGGGTTTGAAGTTTCAGGGTTTGAAGTCTGATCACATTCATGCATGACCAACACGGCCACTATTGCCGTGCATTTGTATGCAGGCTGGCGAATAGAGGAGTGCCTTGGTCCTAATGGTCTCACAGTCTACTGAGCTTGTGCTGCACAACTTGTGAAACGAGCTTGTGGCTTTCAGAAACTGTGTCAAAGCCTTAAACTGAGGAGACTCGTTTTACTTCATCCAGAAACTAGATGTGTGTTTGTGGATAAATGTATGTTTTTCTTTTTGTAGATTAAATGTTTGGATGACAAACTGATCACTTTTGATTTGCCTTTTCAAGCTCTTAAGACTTCACTGAATGAATAGATGTAAATGTGGGCTAGACTGAGTTAATTGTGTTGTAGAGCTCTTACAGGAGGTGGCAGGGAGCCTTGAGGTGAATCAGAGGAAGTGTTGCACAATAGGAAGTGGTGTGTTTTTCATGTGTGTCTATTTGTTCCAGGTTTTATAAGGACTCTGCAATTACCTCATATTTCACAAGGAACATGGAACATGAGAACAACCCTTTTATTGCATTATTAACATGTTATCTACTCATAATGTTCTCTATTTGAGTCATTTCTAGGTAATCACCTCATTTAAAAAGGAACTTCACAGTAAGATTAAATGAATGCTATTACAGAGAGTCTTTTGTAAAGAGGTGTGACCAGTATATCTGACAATTCTTAAAATAGGAAATGGTAGTTTTCAGTGATTTTTCTTTTTAATAGAATTTGTGTGTTTTTTGTGTTTTGGGGCTTTTATGGCTTTAATTTAATAGGACAGCTGAAGTGAGGACAGGAAAGGGGGGAGAGTACGGGGTTGATGTGTGGCAAAGGGCTGCAGGTGGGAGTTGAACTCCTCCTGAGGACTCAGCCTCGGTACATGGGGTGCATGCACCACCAGCGGAGCTACCAGGGTGCCCCAGAATTTGTGTGTTTTTAAGAAATGTTTAATTTTATTTAAAGAAGGCTTCATTTTGCATTATGATACTGCAGGTTGTTTCATGCTGTCAGTGTTTGCATTAGACCCTGAAGTCATCTCTTTGTCACACTACAGATTTTTAAATTTTTTCTTGAGTTATGTTTGATATTTTGTGGCTGACCTGTTGACCTGTGTTTCAGAGGCTGACCTCTGCTGGAGGACTGTAACCCGGGGCCACCTGCCAGGCCGGGCCTCCCTGCTCCTGACAGTCACACAGCTCCACTGCTGGTGAGTCCTCGTACCAGGTCACACGTGTATGAGTGGAGAAAGCTTTTTTTTTTTTCAAGGACTGGTTTGGGACTGGGTTATTTTCTCAGTTAATTGCTGCCAATCAGTTAATTGATAAGAGAATGTGTTAATGCTGCACCAGACTGTGGCAACATCTGCAGCGATATTACATAGTTATATTATTATTTGTATTTTCTTTTGTAAAAGGATGGCTACTTATTGCTGCATTGTTTTGCAACTGTACAAACATAATTCAAACATTGATTGCATTGAAAAAGTGTGAACCTATCCTATTAAACTGCCTGTGTGCGACATATTCATCAATGCAAAGTTTGACCGTTTGGCTATTTTCATACTGTAAACTTTTGTTCTCTGCTTCAGATTACCATCTGCATATCTGCTGATATTTATTTACATGTCTATTTATACCTGTTCAAGGACGTACCGCATGTCTGATCCTAATTTGAATTGGCCCAAAAGCTTGAAAAGCAGGTTGTTGAGAACGATGGAGAAAAACGCTCTGCATCAAAGCTTGTTTGTGCGCCCGTGTTTCTCCCATTGTCTCGGAGCAGTTAAGGTCATAGATGTTGCACACTGAATGACTAGGAATAGATAGAGGCATTAAATGGCAGTTGAGTCAGTTACCTTGCTTTCTTTCCACTAGTGATAATTTCCATGCTAATGTGGGCCCAGTCATAGGTAGGAGGAAAACTCTGGCAGCTGTTGTTGTCTCATTTACTTTGTTTTACAAATTGCGGTTGAGAGGTGCACACGTTGCTTCACTTGTGCTCTAATTTTGCTCCAGTTGGTCCAGAACTCCGAAAGAAGAGATTTTTCAGGGGCAAAAATGCAACTAGTACACTGTCTGCTTCAGTTTGAATGTAACATGACATTTCTCTCTGTGGACATTTTTGCCCCAGCCGGCGCAGAATCAAACGTTGCCAAAGTGTCCCTCCTGTGTCTCATTAAAACTCCCACACTCTGATTTTAACAAAGAAAAAATAATGAAGGGAGCTGGTCTATTCAGTTAAGGGCACTGTAAAAATTCTATTAGCTTCATCAAGGGCAGAGCAATAGAGGTGAAAGATTTATCTCAATAAAACGTTGAATTTCATTTCCGTCTAATGACCTGTTTAATGACCTATTTTTAATAAAGAGCAGTAGAAAAAAGTTCATTAAAACATACAAAATGTAAGTTCTGCCTCAAAGGGTGGCTCTCACATTAAAATATAATAAAAGATGTAGTTTGTTGGCATTGTGAAGGAGTGTGGGATCATGGGAGTTGTTGTAGCTGATGAAAATCTGACATGACTCAGGCAGAAATCATATTCATGGATGAGGTAACATTAAGGTTTTATTCATATTAGATTTTTTTATTCACAGTTTCTTCACTGTCTGTATATGTGTACTCACTGTCTCACTCCACGTTGTTTCTGTTGTGTCACATGTCGATGGTGGAACAATGCAACTGTCAAATGATTGGCTGTTTGCATGTCACCTGTTGCACACTCTGTTATCAAGGGATATGATTGGCTGCTTATGCGCCGTGGTGTATTACATCACACTTGATGCATTTAAATAGAGCAGCATCAATTAATTGAGTCCTATTAAATTAATCAGCAACTGCTTTGATAATCAAATAATTGGTTTGAGTAATTTAATAAGAAAAAAAATCTCAGATTCCAGTTTCTTAAATGCAATTTTTTTTCCGTGTTCACTCGTCAATGACAGTAAACAGAATATCTTTTGTGTTGTGGACAAAACAATATAAGGAAATTGTGTTTTGCTTTGGGAACCATTGATTAACATTATTTACCACTTGATGGCATTTTAACAACTAATGGATGGATTGAGGAAATGATTACAGATAGAACAGATTAGTCAGCAATGAAAATAAGCATTAGTTGCAGCCCTGCATTGAAAAGAAACTATTGAACATTTTATTGGTCAGTGTTCTTTTTGATGTTGATAAAGTGTCTTTTGCTGATACATAATGACTGTTACTTCAACCTTTATTAATAGTTTGTCTCTTCTAAAAATCATACTACACACTTTATCCTCCAGCTTTGAGTTGAGGGGTGGAACAAGAAGCACTTGAACCTTGATAAACTCCTCATGATTAAAAATTCACTTTTAGAAATGTAGTAGTTTGGGGGCACCGATACAGTAGACATGTCATTATGTAAGGCCGCCTGTGGTGCACCTATGCCTATTATAGCCTTAATGTGCCGTGCTGTGGGTGTATGTGTAATGCTGGCTCAGGAAATGAAGTGCATTGTGGGCCATAAAAAGGAGTTGAGTAATGTAGGTGCTCCCAGCTTCCTGTTTTCCCCCCACCCCACTGAAGGCCAGGGTGTTTATGTAACTGCAGGCCACAGTGTCACTGCCCAGCAGCTCTGACATGTGACTCTTCATGTTTGAGTACATTTCACATGTTTTTTGTTTTCTTTAATAGGTAGTTACTTTGTGGTTTAAAGTGCAGATGACCTACATGTTCCTCATTTCAGAGCAGTGTCTAGTTCTGGTGCTTACATTTCCCTTCGCCACAAAAGGAACCTTTTTTTTCTCTCTCTCTCTCTCTCTCTGTCTTCACCTCACCCTGTCACACCTCGCCATCATTTCTCTTCCTGCTTGCATGTTTGCCCATCCCTGTTGTATTTTCCTCCATGTCTCCGTGGAGATTGTTACCATGACACACGGCTATCGCTCGATTGGCTGAGCTGCAGTGCTGGAATGCTGCACCGTTTTGACAGCTAAGCCTCAGGTGGTTCATATATAGGATCACTAAGTCAGTGTATCCCCACGAGAGACCAACCATGTGTATGTGTGTGTGTGTATAGGCTAATGACAAGCTGCTGTGGTGCCCTACTAAGACTTGAATCCATTCACTAAAATAGCCTGAATGGTAAGCTATTTTAGTTAGCATGCAGTACACAAGCCTGTGGCGGTACAGGGGAGCAGGAGACGTGTTGCATTATAAATGGAGAATGGAGCTGAGTTAATGCAGCAGGCCGAGTTTTGTGTGAATATACACAGGATGGATTAGCCTCGCTAAGCCAGGGGGAGGTGTGGTGAAGTAGCCTGAGGTGAAGCTTTTCTTGGCTCTCCTGTTGCTATGATCATAATTGGGTCAATACTGCCCCCAGCTGGTGATGAATAGCAGTGTCATACCTGTGTAGATGATGGATTGTGCACAGAAAATGTAGATTTTGTAAGATTTATAGCTCTAGAATTAGAGATTTCTCAACTCATGGCTTGCTAGGGCTGCAACTAATAGTTATTTTCATTACTGATTAATCTGTCTGACTTTTTCTCGATTAATTGAGCATTTTTTCATCCTTAAAATGTTAGAAAACAGTGAAAAATGTTGATATCTGTTTCCCAAACCACAAGGTGATGTTTTCAACTGTCTTGTTTTGTCTGCAACCCAAAGATATTTAGTTTACTGTCATGGACGTCTAAAGAAATGGAAATAATTACAAATATAATATTTGAGAAACTGAAATTAGAGATATTGGGCATATTTTCCTAAAAAATGACTCAGATTTACTAATTGATTATCAGAGTAGCTGGCAATTAATTTAATAGTTTACAACTAGTCAATTAATAACTAATCATCACAGCTTTAGCTTAGCTTTGTCTGTTTTTTGTTTAGAATAACAGCAAATGTGACAATAAATATGCAACAAAAGGATGTATGTTTGGCCTCTTTAATCTTAATATACCTAAGAAAAAGTGTGATAAAATAAGTGTTTTATTCTCAGGGAATTGTCAGTTGCTCCACACTTGACTCAGCATATGGTAGACACTCCGGCCCGTCTCGACCCCACCCGCTCGAGCAGGTCATTTGAGATGATACGTCTGAGTGGGTGTAATATGTAGAGTGGCTTGTTATGTCAGCTAAAAGCTCCCGGCTTCTCCTCAGTTATCTATTATTTATGCCACTGGAGGGCTGACACTGTGTAACTTCCTGCCCAGGTTCCCTCGAGGAGCAGGTCCGCCCGGCTGCTGCTCATTCCTTTGCAGACGTACGTTCATGTCAAAAAGCCTTAACGTCGGGCAGATTAGCATGAAACATGGCATTTTAACGTTCAGTCTGCAGAAATGTCATTTGAATGTTCTGTTTTACCACCCTGAAATTGCTGCATGTGAACACTGGGTGGTGCTCTTACATCAGACACGAGTGCTGCTTTTCATCCCAGGAAAATGACATCTTGCCTTGAGTTAAAAATGTATGTTCTTTGCTACTATTTCCTGCAAAAAAGTGATTTAAATTCTCAATAACTACGCCTCTTGTCATTTGTATTTACCAGTTTCATGCATAAGCATTCTTGAAGCTGGTATTTGAAAGGAAAAAGGTTTGGGAGTGGTCTTCCCCACCGCTTACTCCTTGCATGCATAACTGTTTCCATCCTCCAGATGGCACTGCTCTCTTACTGAGTGAAAACGCTGCCTGGTACTCTTCAATCTGACACTCATCATCCTTCCAAAACCTCCTCTGTGCCCCACCCAAAATCCTGCTAGAGTATTACTTTGCTGTGCAGGAAAAAAAACAATTCAAGGTGATGCTAAAATATATTTCTTCAATTTAAGTTGGGGATTAATTTAATGTTAACCTCAAAAACCAAATATGTGAGGCGCTGTGGCCCTGAATGCTCAGGAGAGTCGACCAAGTGAGATTTAAGGACACAGTGACGCTGGTGAGTCACAGTCAGTCAGAAGGTCAGTCGAGTAATGATGGTTCGGGGCGGTTTTAGCAGAAGATCTGTGTTTGAATGGGTTTTTAGGAGGCAGCTGCCCTGAAGGAGGTGCTGCTTTGACTGACGACAGTGAGTCAATATGAACCCCCACCACACCCCCTCCTTAATGATTTCCTAACACATCCTAGGAAGGAGTCAGAGGACTCTCAAGGGCAGGGTGGGGAGGGCTGAGGATGGAGCAGAGATTCAGAGTTCATACAAACACCATGGGTTGGTTTTAGGTCTCTTTAGTAAAGCTGCAGCGATTAATTGATTAGTTGTCAACTATTAAATTAATCACCAACTATGTTGATAATTGATTAATAGTTGGTCCAAATTCTCAGATTTCAGCTTCTAAACTGTAAATATTTTCTGTGTTCTTTAGTCCTTTAAGTGAATAAATAAGACATTTTAGGATGTCACCTTGGGCTTTGATCAACACCCCCCCCATTTTCTGCCATTTTATGGACCAAAAAACTAAGCAAGAAAATGATCCGACAGTTTAACCAATAGTGAAAATAACTGTTAGTTGCAGCCCTACTCTGTCACAAAATATTCCCAGCCTTTTGTAGGATGTGGAGAAGCACCTTCTTTGCTCATATAGACCCCTGTTGTGTTATTGTGGAAGACTTTTCACAGTTAAATGTATTGATCTGACATCAACATGAGTCGCAAGCTGTCAGCAGCATCTCTGTGTGTGTGTTGATGGTATAAATTGTTGTATTGGTGCGACTGAAGAGTGGCGGCGAGAGGCTCTTCATAGAGCTCGATTTCAATGGAGCCAGCGTTTTAGCTGACTCTTGTGTATGTGCCTGTTGCCATGGTTTCCAACTTTCATCAGGTGCTGTCCAAAGAGAGAGGGGGCTTAGCCAAGGATGAGGCGCTCCCACTTTCATCTTATCTCTGATCCGTTCCTCTGGACAAACGTCCGGCTTCACGTTTGTTTCCATTCATGCTGATCAGGTTCATCTCGGCTGCGGTGATTTTTGAAGTTGTTTTTTTAGAGAGGTAGGGGGTATTTTTAGCCGCGTGTGGTTGCAGGAGCGAGATGAGACAGCTGATACTGGATGTCACCACAAGTATCGCCATCAGTCGTAATGATTCAATCTTCCTGTGAGGTTTGTTTTGATTTGCCAGAAACTGGGTGAGGGGGGCATTATCTGATGTTTACGCGGGTGCAACAATACAGAGGCGTGGCTACGAGGTAATCGAGTTCACCCCCATAAACAAACAAATGGCACCCCCCTCCCCCCTTTTTTCCCTCTTCATTGCCATGTTCCCCCTAAGCCATTTTTAGTCAGCTGGGTAGGATTGGCAGGAGATGGACTGGGGTGAGGAGAAGTCGAGTAGGGGGGAGGTTGGAGGAGGAGGAGGAGGAGTGGGGGTGCGCGCATGCCAGCCCCATTTGGGAAGTGCTCCCCCATTTTCTGCCTGTCGAATCGGGCCAGTGTCAGCGAGCTCCGGCGGGTCCAGGTCTGGTCGAGTGGGCTAATGCGATGTGGCGTGTCACCCGGGGAATCTAGGTCAAGTTTAAAGCTGCCTGGCTCTGCCCGCCTCTGCTGCAGTGTGACGCTTCACAATCCCTCCCCTTCCACACACGCAATAACACTCAGCACTCAACCTCACCTACATTATTATTATTTTTTATTTAAGTGTCTTATAAAGATACAAATTAGATGTATTTTCTTTTGTAGACCCACATAATCTCAGACATAAACAGACATACACTCTGCTGCCTCCCCCCATCCCTCCCCTCCACACCCCAGGCAAGCTCTCAGCCTCTCCACGGCAGAGCCCACGTGACGCTCCGCGCCGTGTCTGCGCCCCGGCCAGGGAGGGGGGAGGGCGTTGTTTTTCTTCCATAGTAAAGCAGCAGGGCACGTGGATCCTCATGCTGCAGCCCGAGTAGTGGAATGTCAGCACTATCCCTCCCTTACATTAGCCAGCCATCAGCCCCCGAGCTGTTTTTGCAGGACGCTGCCGCAGTGCTCGGCTTCAGCTGTGCCCTGCTTCTCGCTCGGTGTGCTTATTAAAGGGGTGGCACAGAGGGCTGGGAGAAGACGGTAAAAGGCAGTGCCATCCAGAGGTCAGGCTGCTGCATGGGCGTGGCACTGTTTTGGCATCTTTTCCCAAAATAAGCTTCAACCTCTCTGCACCATCTGCAAATATGTGGGATGCTGATTTTTTTCAAGAATACATCCAACATCTTGAGAACATTTTAATTATAGCAAAGTGACAAAATGTATTATCATATTTTAGCTGCAATTACAATGTGATAATTAATTCACATTCATCAGTATATGACTTGATTTTCCTCTTTTTTTAATTTAAAAATTGCTCATAATAACAGGAATTTGCTGAGCTGCACAAAAAAATCAAATCACATTAAATCACTAAGTGCTCAGCAGTGGAATTAAATATTTCTCCATCGTCTCCAGTTGACTTCCCTCCCCGACTAATCCGCTGTTTTTGGCGCATTACCTCATCTGTATTAATATATTCATGTGCTTTCAAGTCCTACTACTACTGTACTCGCTCCTCACCCAGAGCTTGCCTCTGATTGGCTGCTGCAATGTTTTCAATGGCACCAAATTTTTTTTGACTCCATGGATACAGTGAGCTGTTGGGTAGATCGGCTCAGCCAATGGGAGAGCTGCGCGGGCTCCTGCTTGTCAGATTCTGCCCCTGGCCTTAGAAGCAGCCCTCCCTCCCTCGCTGTGAGCACGCGATGGCTCAGTAGGGGGGTTCAAAACAACAACAAGGCTGTCGTCGGGCTCTCTGTGGTGCCCAGGACATGCCAGCACTCCTGGGTACTACTACAGCCACCAAGAGAGGGAGGGGGGGCAGCTTCAATTCCTCAGTCTCTCCCTCCCTCTCTGATACAGTATCTGTGCGCTCTCAGCCAGCACTTCATCCTCTCACTTCTCTCTTACTACGCTATCATTAAGCAGCCAGTTACTCTCAGTAACACAATTTATCTTTAAAGGGATGGTTGTTGTCATAAGAAGCCCATATAAGCTGCAAAGTTAAATTTATGTTTATGTAATCTATAAATAATTCTCAGGCTGAAATTTCAGTTGAAGAGAAAGGATGTGAAATGCACAAATTTAATCTGTTCCTTTTCTGGTCCACTTGAAGATTCTCTGTTGGACTTTGAAATGCAGCCACGCAAATCCCCGTCCTTAAAATGACCTCATTTCAAGTAGCACATGGGAGCAGCGCTGGGCCTGCGAGGCTGCCAGCGCCCACATCGAAGCGCTGCGAGCCCTGGCAGCTCTGCCAGCCCTGCCCAGCCCGGCTGGTTGGCCTGCCTCGATCCGCGTGCGGCTGAAAGGTGGCAGTAGAGGACCAGAGGAGGCCCGGCCCGGCGTTGACAGTGGGCAGTGCCCACATCATCCAGCAGGGCGAGGTCGGTGACAGCTCTCATCCCTTCTGAGGCTGGATCAGGTGCTGCTTTCCGACAGCCAGTGAGATGCTGGCGCTGGCACAGTCAGACATTCAGGTCACATTAGAGGAGGGTAATAAGACGAGGCTGGACAAGGCAGGTGGGTCTTTGCAGGTGGTCAGTGGGTCGACAGAGTGACTAACAGTTGTTAAAGAGGGATTTTGAAATAAGTAAAAGTAAAAAATACATTTAATCCAGAGTTAAAAAGAAATGGTCCTGGTTGCATAAATACATTTGAATAGATTAATTGATTGTTAATTAAAAACAAAAGTAAAATACTGAACAAGTATTTAATTGAAACCATTTATTAATAGACCACATTAAAATCAAGGTAGAGCTGCAACCAGCATTTATTTTCATTTTTGATTAACCTGCTGATTCACTTTTCAGTTCATCAGTTAGTCCTTCATCCCCACTTTGAGAGGATTTTGTCTTAAGGGATCCTCTTTTGAGTATTTTTTTATTTTTAGGTTTAAAGATAATTAAGTCTTCATAGTCAAACTAGGATCACTAGAAATCACAATCAATCAAAAACCCTATGTCTTCCCTTGTTATTCCAGCCTCCAAAAAATGTGATCAGAGTCAGAATATCCTGTTCCTCCCTCTGCTGGGGACCCCCTACAACCCACTTTGACCCATGTGGGTCCCTGGACCCCAGTTTGAAAACGCTGATTTAGTGTCTAAAATGTCCAAGGTAACATTTTTTTGTTTTGGATATATTCACTGACTGATTATTTGAAGTGGGGAGGCATGAGGTATTTATCTATAGTCAGTGTATTACCTTTTTTAAGTAGTTGAGATATGTACTTTTGTTGACCCTGTCCACAGCAGTAGATTGCTCTCGGCTCTCGGGGCCGTGCTGACAGCCATCTACTGTTAAAACACTGACTATTGATAAGAACCTCATACAATCACACAATAAAAATCCAAACTATCTCTTTAAAATCTATTAATAGACGTGTCGATCAAGTACCTGGTTAAAAGGAAGAACATTTTATAAAATCTCCTTGCGCTCAAACTCAGCAGTCATGTAAAAACTGGCCATTCATCACTAATACTTTCTGTTAGAGTAAGGACATGACCCACTGCAGGCTTTTCAAGATGCAAGAATACATGTCTACCCCCCTCCAGCCACCCCACCTCACCCCGTGCTGCATCTCATGCATTTTAAAACCACTACATCTCCACTCTTCCTCCGCTCGTGACTGCTGAGTGTGTCGTTTGCTCTGTCGCAGCACCTCCCTGTCTCCCAGCATTACCTGTGTTGGCATGATTTACCCTGTCACCACCACCGGCCCTTCACTCAGTCACTTTGGCTCTTCAGCCGTCACTCATCTCAGCTGACATCTGCCTGCCCAGGTTCAACT